>NC_090938.1:832446059-833654047 GCF_040938575.1 Ambystoma mexicanum | reverse complement strand
GGGTTTCGTATATTCTGGAGGTTTCGTGGCCTCCTTCGGCAGTGTTTAGTAACAGTTCGATGGCTTCGTTTTCCTGAAACCGGTTGGCGGCCTCTGGCCATCTCTGCTTCAGAGCTGTCGTTACTGCTCGATATAGCAAGAACTGGCCCGATGGCAGGCCAGTAGACTCGCAGAGGTCGCTGAAAGACACGAGTTCTTGCTCTTGGATGAGGTCCCCGAGTACTGCTACTCCATATGGTTCCCACAGAGTGCGCGTGTCCGTATATCCCCATGAGGATTTCGCCATAACAGCTGCAATGGGGATCTGTGGGGAATACGGGTCCGCTACCTCCATTGCCTTGCAGGCTCTTCTCCAAAGCTCAGTCCCGAGTTTGATCAGGTAAGGGAGACGTTGCAGGGTCCCCCTCTCGACCCAGAGTAGGTCCCTGAGTAGCAGTCGCGGCAGGGCCGGCTGGAGGAGTCGAGTGTCAGTGGTGGCTTCATCTGCCATCCAGTGCATTACGTGCCTTAGTTGGCTAGCCAAGTAGTACAGCTCAAAGTTGGGGATTTTTAGTCCTCCCTTCTCGTAAGGCCTCTGGAGAATGTCTAGCGCCACCCTATGCCTGCTACCCTGCCACAGGAATCCCCTACAGAGCTTGGACAGGTCCTTGAAGAAAGCGGAGGGGATGTTAAAGGGTACATTAGTAAAGCAATGCAGTAGGCGTGGGAGTGCTACCATTTTGAGGAGTCCCGCTCGCCCAGCCATTGAAAGAGGGAGCTTCCTCCAGAACCCCATGGATTTCTCAAGCGCGTCCTTCGCTCTGACCGTGTTAAGGATGTGTTCAGTGTTTGGGCGGCGATGAATGGTAATCCCCAGGTACCTAAAGGACGTAGCTTGCCACTGGAGGTCTAGCGGGGGCAGGGAGCCATACTCCTCACTGTGCAGGGCAGCGAGGGGGTAGAGACAGGACTTATCCCTATTTATCTGTATGCCTGTGAGTGCGTGGAAGCAGTCTAATGTCTCTAGGATGTAGGGCAGGCGGAGTTCAGGATCATGCAGGTAGAGCAACATGTCGTCTGCGTACATAGAGATTAGGTGTGACACCCCGTCTAGCTCAATGCCTCCGTCCCCGTACTCCTGGCGGAGGTATGCGGCCACCGGTTCTGCGGCTATGATATAGAGCATGGGGGACAAGGGGCATCCCTGCCGTGTGCCTCTGTGGAGGGGCCATTTATCAGAGTAGGTCCTGTTGGTACGGACCCTGGCGGTGGGGTGAGTGTAGATCAATTGGGTGCATTTAAGGAAGGCGGGTCCAACCCCCATCTTGACCATGGTGGCGTATAACCATTCCCATCTGATCGAATCAAACGCCTTAGTGGCGTCGAGGGACGCCACAGCGTATTTCTGGGGTTTCCCTTCGGTGCTATGTATGATGTGGTGTAATCTACGTAGATTTTCGGTGATTGAGCGTCCGGGCACGTATCCCGTTTGATCTTGGTGGATCAGAAGGGGGACTAATCTGCGCAGTCTGCTGGCTAGCAGTGCCGCAAGTATTTTGCTGTCGACATTTAGCATAGAGAGCGGTCTATATGCTCCGCACTCCATCCCATCTTTGCCAGGCTTTAGTACAGGAATTATTATTGCCTCACTCATGGAATTCGGGAGGGAGCCCCGCTCGAAAGCCTCGTTGTATACCTGTGCAAGCAGAGGGGCAAGGGTCTCCTCGTATGTCTTATAGAATTCCCCGGGGAGGCCGTCCATACCCGGCGTTTTACCTGAGGGTAGTGTTCTAATTATTACCTTCACCTCATCTGGGGTAATAGGGTCATCTAGGGTTTCCGCCAATTGTGGATCTAGTCTGGGTAACTCTATGCAATCTAGGGCATCTTCAATCCCGGTGGCAGACGAAAGGGGGGTCTGGGAGTAAAGGTCGCGGTAGAACTCGGAAAAGACCTCGTTAATCTCTGCCTGTGTGTGCGCGGTGCTGCCGTCAGGTTTACGCACGTGACAAATAGGGGTGCTGTGGGTCTCCCTTTTATATAGCCAGGCTAGGAGTTTGCCGGGTTTGTCTCCTAGGGCGTGTGACCTTTCTAAGTGCTTAGTATAATTCAGTTTCCCGAGTGTCTCCCAATGGGACAGGCAAGCTTGTCGCAGTTGAATTATTTCCTGTAGGCACTCGGGGGTTACGTCTACTTTGCTTTCTAGTTCGCCCAGTTTCCTTTCTGCGTCTGCCAGGGAGTTCGCGATGGTTCTCTGGGCCCCTCCCACCGTCATCAGCATGTCCCCTCTCATGACCACCTTATATGCCTCCCATGCGGTGCCAATGCTGTCTACGCTGCCTAGGTTGACCTGCCAGTATTCATCTGTGCTGTCTTGTATATGGTCTCGGAAGGCTGCATCTAGCAGAGCCTCAGCTCGTAGTCTCCACGTGGGAACCGGGGGTCTGGGCGGGTACACCTCCCAAGTGACCATTAAGGGGGAGTGGTCCGACAGTACCCTAGGCAGGTACTGTGCGTCGCTGAAAGTGGCCTGCTGCTCACAACTGACTAGCATGTAGTCTAGCCTAGTGTAGATTTTGTGTGGTGGGGAGTAGAAGGAGTACTCACGCCGCTCCGGGCCCAGCTCCCTCCACAAGTCGCAAAGCGAGAGTTGGGTCATTAGTTTAAGCAATACTTTGGCTGGGGGGGACGGGCGGGAGTGTTTGGCATCAGATCTGTCCTTGAGTGGTTCAAGGGTGCAATTGTGGTCCCCACCCCAGATCACTGTGGAATTTGCATATGGGCCTAGTCTGGTGTGTAGGGAGTGGAAGAAGGGGGTGGCGTCATGGTTTGGGGCATAGGTGCTAATCAGGCACAAATCTCTCCCCTCAACTGTACCCTGCACCAGCACCATCCTACCTTCATCATCCGTCTTGGTGTCCGTTACCCTGAAGGGGACAGTCGGGTCGATCCATATCAGGACCCCCCTTGCGTACGAGGAGTAGGAGGATCCGATCAGGGTCCCCCGCCATGTCTTGGCTAGGGCTTTCAGTTTCTCCTCCGTTAGGTGTGTTTCCTGGATCATGGCAATCCTGACCCTACAGCGTCGTAGATATGTGTGTATCCTGCATTGTTTCACGTAACTGTTCATGCCTCTGACGTTCCACGTCATTATTTTAATCGTTTCAGCCATGAGCGTGGTTGAGTCCAATGTTCCCCCGCTGCCTCGGGCAGGGTTTTAGTTGGCAATGTACCTGTAGCAAGTTGTCCTGGGGTCTCGGTGTTTCCCTTTCGAAAGTCCCAACATGGGTGCAACTCCCCTGTGATTCCCTCCCCCCTAATAAACTTCCCCAACATAGAACTGGTCTAACGGGGGGGACCCCGTCATGACTGTCCCGTTTCCGCTCCTTAGGACCAAACATGGCCGTCGGGTGCCCTACGGGCGGGTAAACGTACCCTGAAAAGAGAAAGAATAAGACTCCGGGGGGTTGAGGGAGCTGTTGCTTCGGTGTTCCGCGTGGTGTGATCTATTCAGTTGCTTGTAGGGTTCGATTCAGTATTGCTGTGCATCTGGGGTAAGAACCCTTTTCGTTACAGTTACGGTGGATGATTCAATTCGGCTTACGTCTCTTATCTTCAATGTCTGGCAGTTGTTGCTCATCCATCCAGTCACGAGCCAGTGCCGGGGTGTCGAACAGGAGGGCTCTGTTTTTATGTATCACCTTCAGCCTGGAGGGGTACAGGAGCATGTATTTCACACCGGCCGCTTTCAGTCTAGTCTTAGTGTATATGAACTGGGCTCTGTTCATCTGTACTTGGAACGTATAATCGGGGTAGATCGCGATCTTGGCCGAGTTCCTCTGGATCTGTCCTCCTGAGCGCGAGAAGGCCAGGATGATCTCGCGGTCTCTGTAATTTAGTACTTTCGCTATCATGGGCCTGGGTGGGCCGCCTGGCGGTGGTTTCCTAGCAAGTGACCTGTGGGCCCTTTCTATGGAGAAACCCTGTGATAGTTTCTCCGCTCCGATCTCTTGTAGCAGGAGGTTTTCTATGTAGTTGGTGGGGTCTGAGCCCTCTATGCCCTCGGGCAGGCCAAGCAGCCGGATGTTGTTTCGGCGGGCCCTCCCTTCGGCCTCCTCCGCCCTGTCCTCCAGATTCTTAACCCTCTGCCTTAGGCCATCTACATCGTGCAGGAGTTGAGCCTTTGCTTCGGTGTTTTCTCGTACTTGGGTCTCCAATGCCTCGGTTCTGCCCGCTAGCGCGCGGACGTCTTGGCGTAGGAGTCCTAGGTCGATGGCCACTGCGTCTATCTTGTTCACCATCGTTGCTTGGAATAAAGTGATGGCCTCCATAAGTTGGGTGTTGCTGGGTTCAGTCAGCGCCGCGGCGGGGTCTGGCTCCTTGCTAACCGTTGCCACTTCGGGGCATCCGGGGGCAGGGTGTTCGTTGGCCGCATACGCATCTAGGGTGGTCTGTCGCTGCTTGGACTTGGCCCCCCTGCCCGTTGATCTATCCAGGCCAGCCATTCTTGTAGTTCCTTGGCGGGAGGGCCGTGCCGGCCAGGCGGGGCAGGCGGACACCTCGGCGGGGCGAGCCCCTCGCTTGCGCTCTTCTCTCACCTCAGCAGGTGGGCCCGGTTCGATCCCCAGTCTCCGCCGGACTCCGTCGCGGGGCCGACCGGCGTCTCCAGTCGCTTTGGTCACTGGCGCGCACCAGTGACCCGGGCGGTGCCGCCGCTATGTCTTCCTCGCAGGATCAGTCTCTCGATCGCCCTCCGATGCCTCTTCTCCCCGACGTGCGATGGGGGTCCGCCCCTACCGCGGATCGCTGGGCCAGCGCGAGGCTCCTCGGACTTAGCAGGAGGCGGCCGCCATCTTGGCCCCAAATTACGCAGTTTTCCACGAGCCGCGTTTAGGTCTTTTAGGGCTGCAATTTTCGTGTGTGGGAAGTCCAGGGGCCTCTCGCAGGCTTCTGCGGCTCTTTCGATGTTTCTGCGGGCTCAAGTGAGGCTTTAGTGTCCCGTAGAGCAGCTTATCGATACCCTTCGAGCGGAGCTCACCGGAGACGCGTCCACTCTACATGGCGGTTAGCCACGCCCCCGGTATTGGTATTCTTATGGGTACTGCACAGAGCCCATGCTCTGCCCTCTGGTGGATCAACTGTTCAGAATATGACACATACTTAGGCACAAAATCAGTAGATACTACAAGAGGGGTAACAGGAGTGAGGGTACTTGGCTCCTCCTCTACACTCTCCCCTCTGGGCGATTCATCGACCACTCTCACATCATCCTTTGTATCCAAACATCCTGGTCTGAAAAAATGCTTCTTAGGGATCCATATCTTTGACTCCCTTCAGGCATCCCGCTGATTTTACATGTTCATCTTTATTCCATGTCATAGGCATGCATTGTCCACTTGGACTGCAATAGATCCATCTCCCACGTACTTTCTATGGCCCTTTGGATACAGGAACTTCATTCCCTCAGGTGCATGAATGCTGGTCTTCATAAAGTCCCTGATTTCTTCATCAGTCAGATCTTTGGGCTTCCATCCCTGTTCAACATCGATCATAATCTTCATCCCTATGGCTTTCTTTGCTGTCTTCTTGTATTGTGAGATTATTATCTTGATCACACAGAATCCAAGCAATATCATCACTAACAGGACTCCAAGAAACTTGAAAGCGCCTGCCATCCATTGTGGAACCCATGAGAACAGTGCTCCGAACCAGCTGTCATTAGCAATGTCTTCCACTTCATCTATCATCTGGCCCTGAAGCTTCGTCAGCATGTCTATGGCCTCCGTCAAAGTTCCATTCTCGTCATCATGAGAAGGTATGAACGTGCAACATGATTCTCTGATTTTTGCACACACACCTCCATCCATAGCGGTGATCATGTCTAGGACATATCTGTTCTGGAGAGTCATCAGTCTTACAGCTCTCAATTCTTCTCTGATTGCATTGAATCCCTTTATGGTTGTGTTAATGGTCTGCAGCAACTCCCATCTTGTTATCTGCAACCTTTTAGTATTTGCTCCAACCTGTACTACGGGTAAAAAGATCAATGTGAATACTGAAGCGGTCTGATTGAACAGTCTGTGTTCATACGCAATGGCATCAAAAGCTTCTATTGATTTTGCAGAAAAGTAATTCTCCCTTTTCTTCCTTTTCACAATCTCCAAAAATCTCTTCTTCCTCAGGTGAGCATCTGCTTTCAGGAAATTGTCAATATTTAGATCACTTTTCGGAATCACCAACGCTGGAACATGAACATTCGCCAGTGTGCATATTCCTCCCCAATCTTTCGGTTGTGAAAGTGAGCGTCCCCTAAAAAGGCATTTAAAACTCTACAATGGGAGTAAATAATGGACACACCCCAGCAGGGAATGAGACCAAGACAAAGTGCGGGTGAAGTATAAAACGTTTTATCTAAATCAATATAGGGCATGCAGAGGACTCTGCAAACTCCAAGAGTGCTCTGCCAGATAATAGAAAGACATTCATATTTATTACAAAAACACGTCATCGGTGAGGTGAGCTATAGGGGGCACAGAGTCGTGGGGATTGGGTGGTGAAGACTTGCTACTATGGATGGTGTAGGGGCGATGCTCCATGATTGGCAGAGATCCACGGGGTGCTTGGGTCAGCTGGGCTCCTCAGGGTGGAGTATCAGGTCAGGAGCTGTTTGAGTTGATACATCACATCTGCACTAACATGTTGCCCTTGTGGCCACACAGACACATTCATTACTAACTCCTGCTTCAATCTATCATATACATCCTACAAGTGGTTAATCTAACATCACAAAGGAAATAGCATATAACCCTGGGTCTTCTCAATACATCATCATAAGAATCATCGTTAGCAGAAGGTGCAGTATCATGAGTCCAGGTGTCTTATCAGGGGGCATTGGGTGGGGCACCTTTATCATTCTGCCTTGTTAGATGTAGTAAGCGATGTTTTTATAGTATGTTAGTACAAGAGTGAATAACTGCCACCATGACCAGTCGAGGTTGGGGTGAACTGGAATACCAATAGGTCAGGGGGGGCACATCAAAAGGTGGCGGCATGTGGGGTCTTGCTGCTCATAATTCTTCTAGCCAGAACGTGGAGGTACACAGTGATTTTATGGCGGCATCGGGTGTCAGGGGGCATGTGGGGAAGGCAAATACCTTGTGCGGGTTCAGCAGGAAGGCAAGGAGGTTTATCTGTGTTATTCTAACATCAATAAACTAAGGACCTTCAACCACCAGCCGGGCCTTAGAGGGAGAATGGTGGGGGCCGAGTATGTGGCTCTCCAGGAGAAGGGGGAGATGGCCCTGTACCTTCACGCGCTTCTACGTTACAGGGTTGCATGCACATCATTATAAATGAAAAACGGAGTTATAGCAGTACAATTGCATGGATGCTGTATTTACAGAATCAACAGAGGTTTCATTAACATCACATCATTCGCTGGGCTATAGTTTTGTATCGGGGTGCGGGGACACATGGGAAAAGCTAGCATAAAAACGCGAGGTAGAACCAGGTTGGCGTATACATCAGCATCAGGGACAGTCTGTAACATTCTGCTTATAATCAGACTTGTGTACATGCTAAAAGGTTAAACAATTACTACAAATGACATTCCGTTAATAAAGGCGATGCTCATTACTTCAAAAAGACTTGTGCGTATTGCAACACCTATTTGTCCACTTGCAAACTTGTGTATTCATGGGAAATCATATTGTGCATAAGGATCTTACACATTGCTTTCAAAATATTGTGCAGCAACCCTAACCTTTGATTAGTGATGGCAAGTTCGGAATTACATTTGTTTGATAACTTTACATGCGGGTGCTCTGGGATGGGCAGAGGTTGTACCATTTTAATATGAGCCAGCAGCCTTATGGACTTGAGGCTATTTCATACAAATGTCTTAGCAGCACAGATAAAGCTGGGTGGCACACGGGCTTAACATTCATGGTCGACACTTCAAACGGGGATCAGGGTTGGGGGTTATTCACAACATATATTATAGATGCAGGGGTCTGCGAGGAGACAGGACGTGTTTCATAGAGGCAGCTTTGGTTTTCTCAGACCCCAGCTTAAGGTCTGGTCAGGCAGGGGCGTTGCTAGGGGGGGGCTAAGGGGGCTATAGCCCCTGATCTTTTGGTTGTAGCCCCGGATAGAATCTCAGGAGCTACAGCCAAAAGACTAGCTAGCCCCCAGTCCCAACAGTTCCGACATCAGCTTAGCCCCGGGTCTTTTCCAGACCTAGCAACTCCCCTGTCGTCAGGTCAATGATGTACTGCGGAAGGTGAAAGATACAGTATTTATACTGTTGCTTGTTCGTGCCTAGTCTCTCGTGAGAACAGGCCTCTAGCTGAACCGCCATGGGGCGGAGGATGAGGGGAGTGCTGGCTCGCTGTGCGTGGTCGGGTGGGGAAGAGCTGCAGCCCTGCAGGCGGCTTGTGCCACTGAGGCGCAGATTGTTATGTTCAAAATGGAATCTAGGTGCATTACAAAATGGAGTCTGTATCATGCTGCAGGATGAGTCGTGCAGTCTCATGCGTCAGCCCGCAGCCATCCCACAGCCCGGACCCAGGTGCATAGATGGCTGCCGGCGAGTCATAAGCGCCACGTGGGGGAAAAATGTGGGGGAGGGTGTTCCTGGAGACCCTTCCTCCCATACAGTAGTCTCATGTATGCCTTGGATCGGCAAGCTCAATAGTGGTCCATGATCACTGCAGTACCGTGTACCATTCCTGGAGCATCAAAGATTCGGCCACGGTTTTGGTTCTCTCCCAGTTTTCTTGTGCTAGTAATTCTGAAGCAAAACTTAGAAGTTTCCTGTGGAATTATCTGCAAGGGTCCCCCTCTGTGTTCGACCCATGTCAGTAATTAAGCAAGTCTTGGCCATAATGGTTTATATCCATTTTGTACTATGTCAATTACAGGTTCATAGCACCCGAGGATTACGCATGCTCTGCAGATCACCACTCCTTCTTCCCATCCTTTTGGAGTAAGCACTGATCCCCAGATCTGCATCTGTCCTCTGTTCTTCCATCTTCGAATTTAATCTGCAGATTTCCCTATGACATTGAGTTTCTTGTTCACTTCTCTTCTAATTTCTGCTCCTTTCATTCCAGGCTTCTCGTATCTGATCACATGATTCTTTGTTTGTTCTCTGTCTCTTGTCTTTGTATCTTGCACATAATTGTCTTCCTCTGAATCTGTCTTCAGTTGCCCACTTGAGCTAGGCATCACGACCCATGAACTGACCTCTGGTCTTGCACATTGCCACATGCGACAGACAGTGTGCTGTCTGGACATCTATTTCAATAGCTATGCAGATTTTTGACTTTCCCATGCTGTATGGCAGAAGTGCACATACAAAGCATCCCTCATCTGAAGTTTGTCTCCCAACTTCTTTCATAGGTTGGTATCATGTTATTTCCCAAATGTGCGGTGCTGTCCAGGTAATCATTTAGTTCATAGTTGTCTTCTTGTGTACTTCTTCTGGATCTTATTCTTTTAACGTGAGCTTCCAAAATCATATCACGAAGTACATCTGTATAGCTTCTTCTGTCTGGAGGAATCATAAGCACATCCATCAGTGGGCGGGATGCGCTTGCAGGTACCTCTTGTGTATGCGAAAGGTCAGCTTTTCTCATTTGCCTAGCAGCTCCTTCAGGCATAAAACCTCTCATCAGTATTTGTTCGAATAACCCTCTTCTTCTAGAAGTTAGTTCTTGGTTCATTGACACTAGACCAGGTGTGTTAGTACTCATTATTTGTCTAGGTACAACCTTTATCAACCCCTTACCATGTCTGTATTGCCGACCCTGTCTCCAGTGTTTAAACACATTTGCTAAGACAAGGGTGTGTGTATCATTACTCACACCATCCATTTCAAGCTCAGACAATCCAACCTCCTTTTATGGAACTGGGATGACTATATAGGGTCTAGGTTGTTTTGTAGCTACCACACGTACACTCTCCTTACTGTCAGGTGAGTGCATAGGAGTCTGGGTTCCATTTGCTCCGAAGTAGAAAGCAGTTCTAACAGTGAGTGAAAGCAACACGATTATGAATATAATACTTGTATAGATAATACAGTGGTATATAAGCCTACAGCATTTACTTCTAGGACAATATGGACGCCTTTCTTGTGGTAGCACGATATTGCTACTAAGGTTGCCCATCTCAATCACCTAAGGAAGCAAAAACATGGTTTTATTGTTACATTATTGCTCTTGGAAGCAGCTGTGTCGACTCAATGAATTTTTCTGGATCAATTGTCCTTTGGTTGGATAACGGAACAACTGTCTCTTGTATCTGGAACCAGTTCACTAACCAGTCTATGAGCTGCTTCGTCGGATAGGGGCATTTGTCTTTTCTTCACTGTACTCTGGCAGCAGTAAGAATTGCTCTGTGATGACTGGAAGCAATCCTAATATAATGTTTTCGTTGTCAGGATATTGAAGAACTTCTGGTATGCTAGTGGTTCTCCACACTAAAGATGGATAAGAACATAGTACTAGTTCAAAGTAGGTGAGTATATTTCTGGTGAAGTCACTATTGTGTGATATCATGAGTAAGTCCAAACAAAAACTCTGTATTAAATAAATCTGGATACTGTATTCTCTTCCAATTTGTATATCCACGGTCACAGTCTGGCATAATTTCTTATCAAGGCTTTAAGTATGCCTCAGTCCAAAGTCAATAAGTTATTGTGGCTCTATGAATGCAGATCGTCTCTTAACCCCACAACTAGGATGCACAGAGTGTTCGAAATATGTCCTTTTCCCCTTATATTTTTGCTCAAAAGGGAATGTCCAGGACTAAGCCACAGTTAAAACTCAAAAGTTCCTTGGCTTCTCTTCTTGACAGGTTATGCATCCTTCATAGATCTCGTCTGCACGTGCTGTGGTTCTGCCCCATCGTCTGTAGTCTCTTCGTGTTGGGGTGAGGGCAGAGGTGTCTCTCCAGCGAACAGTTTCACGTCTCCCAAGAAGATCCAAGCTCGCCTACCATGCAATTTGACGGCAGACAGCGTGATATCCTTAACAATGAAATGTCCGATGAATCTAGGTTTGTTCCACTTTTTCCTTGTGTGGTTACCTCCGGGGCAAAGTCGGGGAACACAAAATTCCAGAAGCTTGTCTGTTGGAGCATCCCCTTCTGTGTTCTGTACTGCCCCCAGCAGTGACTGCGTAGAACTTAATTTTCTTTTACCACACTGAGTTAACTTAGGCGTACCCTTGCTCACTATTCTTAGAGAGGCACAGCTCCTCCCTACTGATGAGGTCCAACCAGACCGAAACACGTGTCTGGGGATGCTGTTGGTACTCTTGTTCAGAGAATTGCCTAGCATTTCGGTGCTGGACTGCCCGAGGGCAGGACAAAACCTGATGTTTGGGATATTTCTTCTCTGTGAAAGATAGTGAGCTAAAGACTCTGGGTAAGTCTCTCGTAACCAGGACTAATGTCTGGCAGAGGGACTCCCAGGACACCCCTTGTTAATCAACTTAGGCGTATCAGCCTTGACCTCCACTTTGTCTGCCCTACGAAGCGTTCCTCAATTATTTTTCTTTTGATCCTTCTTCCTAAGCGTTTTTTTAGCTTTGAAAATGAAGGGAGCTGAATCAATTTGATTCCTCCTCGTTAACAAACCCCGCTTTTGCTGCCCCCTTAAAATTTCTACAAATGAATCCACCTCTAAAGGTTTACAAAATGGAGCCACCCCGCCTCCCATTCCCGGGCTTTAGGGTTTATGGAACCTTTAAACATTTGAACCATTGGCAAGCTTTTTCCTGGACCAACCAAAGAACTATAATTATTGGAGTCATCGCTAATAACTATTGGATCCGGGTTCACCAAACACCTAGGTGGAAGCAATGTTTCCTCCCTTGTAATAAGCGGGGAAACCTCCCTGGGGATAAATAGGGGGTTTGCCCCAATCGGGAAGGGATCCATCACTGTTGACAATTTAATTCTAGTCAAGTTTTCAATCTTCTCACCCAACTGAACCAATAACAAACTATGCTCCTTTAATTCATGCCAAATATTGTCGTAGAGGTTGACGAACGAGCTCAACACCATGTTTAGAGCCGAAACAGTTGGATGGGTTAAACAAATTCCCTCGTCAACCTCCCTCAAAGTATGATGCATCCCACCCTCACCCAATGAACCTGAGGCATTGGTCCTAGGGGGATGTGATGGACTTTCTGACATAGCATTTTCTTTCTCAATCAGATCAGTTGGAGGTGTGGGGGAATCGGGCATTGAACCGTGGGTGTTAAGCATTGAAGCATCACATGACTGCTGAATCACACTTGTTGGGTTGCCGCCTGACCCCCTTCCCAACGTTCCCTCCATCGCCAAATCTGCAAATTCAATAATCCTTAGGTCATGCGTCTCTCCAAAATCAGCCTTGTCATTCACAGGATTCATAAGTGAATGATGAATAAAAGCCATGGCTTTAGTGGGGGCAATTGTTTTGATTTCGGTACGAGTTTCCACCTTTTTACCAAAATAGGAATCAATTATACGTTGGCCTGCAATAGGGGACTGCGTCAAGGTTTGGTTCACCAGAATTCCCTTCCGACAACAAGGACGTTTTGGAGTTTTCAAACCCATTAGATTCCCACTCGACCTCATCAAAGGTTGATTCTCTGCTAAATTCACCCCGTTTCCAGCTGTGACTTCCAAACTACCGCAGGTAATCCTGGTTGCAAGGGGAGGGTCTAACGAGGGGCTGGCCGTAACCGCCTCGACTTTTAGAGTTTGGCGCCCTCCCCAGAGACATTTGTGCTTTACCCCCTCTGCTTCCCCTAAAAGCCGGTCCCGGCTTCCCGGGCAACTCCTGAGGGTTCACAGTCAAGGGAGCAACGGTTATGAATTAGCTCCTCAAACCGCTGCGCATTATGTTTCTTCAACAGAGAATCAACTTTACAAAAACTCAATTAACCCCACAATATGGAATATGCAGGTCTATAAGGAACTGAGATAGAAACCTAATTCCTATAGGGGAAAAAATCCAGGACAACAAAGACAGCGATGGGGCTGCAGATTACGGTAAAACTCAAAACTCTAATCCTAGTTCTCAGACTATTGTTTGCCCGACGTAAGAAAGGAGAGCAGCAGTAACTGGCCACCTCCGCACAATAAACCGCTGTCGCGCAAATATACCGCACAGTACCGCTACTACGCGCAAAAATATGCTAATGTATAAATATGCAGATAGATACAAAGTGCAGGGCGGCCCACACAGACCAATGCGTGCAAAAATGCCAAGGTGCAAGGATGTAAATGTAGAAATATGTAGTAGTGTAAAAACGAAAAAATGCCAAAATTATATTGTGCACTAAAATTTTAGTATATGGCAGGCAACTCACACCTTCCTAACTACACAACTAGAATTCCAACAAACACAGTGAGGTGCAGAGTAGGCAGTGCAAAATGTACAGTTTGGCAATAGCTCGTGTTAAAAATCGAATAGCAAAACTTATAAAAATTAAAATGATAAAACGTTAAAAAGAAGGGATACAAACAGAGCGAGAAAACATTTAATACAAAGTGATCTCAATGAACTCGATGTTCAGTAAAGTGAAACATGTATATTAAAACATTATGAAGGAAAAAAATAAAAACGAAAAAAAAATCAACATTAGTCCAAGAATTGTCCACTTATGTCTCAAAACACACTCAAAGGGCGTTGGGTGGGAGCGGGAGCAAGAGGCTGCAGTAGGCAAACCACAACAGCAGGTGCTCCCAAAATAGCGGCTATCAAATGGACGTAGAGTGCCACGAGGAGCACCTGGTGAATCAGGGCGCTAGACACTAGGTCCCCTTTCCCACGTTGACAAACCTGCAGCCAAATTAGTCCGAGAAAGTCCAGTCCTTTCCCCTGTACAGTCCCAGGGCTCCCAGCAGCAGGCCATGGCACCGGGAACACACTTCCTCCCCCTGCTGCTGCCGCCACACTCCTGCCTGTCGGGAAACCTCCTCCTAGAGAGTGGGCCGCGGTCCCACTCGGAACAGAAACAGGCAAAAGACGGGAGGCGTGTGGGCAAAATAAAGACTCGCCGGAGGGAGAGACTCCCCGGAGAGAACAAGAAGTTGGAAAATAGTTCCCAGTACAGCGGCCTCCTGCGAAATAAGGAAACAGTAAATTCAATATTTAATATTCCTTCCCCAAAGATAGTTTTTACACAATTAGTGCAACTCCCTCAAATCTGTTAAAATATAAAACCATTTAATTGACTATATAGCAGCATATAGAATCTTGCTCCGATTATTGAAACTCAGAGGGGAGAACACCCTCAATAAGACTCACCCAACACAGCCCTCCCTTTGCCAAAGAAGCTTCTAATATCGAAAACGGAGCCCCAAAAGGAATGAAAAGGCCAGAATGAACCTCAAAAAGCACCTGATGCCGTGTAATGCTTAACGATCCTGCGCTCTGAGCATCGGCGATCCTAGGAGGGCATAAACCTATAAACATTGCATCTTCCAGCATTAGCGCCTTGAGAAGATGGCGGGGTCTTCGTCTAACGTGTCCAGGCTCCGCGGCTTTCTCAGAGCGACAGTCACCCCAGCTTCCGCACGGGCCCCCCGAGGAGTTGCTGCTGCTTAATAAACATACTAGACGTGCCGCTGTGTGTCCAATGTACGGACATTGGTAATACGGACTCCTGCGCTTAAACCCACCAGGCTGCCACTTGCACGGGGAAAGGTAGATAGAACGAGCGAGGGGTAGGGGCGAGGGGGAAATAAGGCAAGCTCCGCCAGGCGGCTTATTTGCACCCCCTTCTCTGTGCTTATTCAGACATGTAAAATGCATTCTGAGACTGCGCCCCCCCCTGCATGGACTCACAGGTCTTGGGGTTCTAAACCCACTCCGCTGCACCTTCCAAAGTCTCTGCACACGGCGCGGCTCAACTTTACTGCAGTGCCAAGGGGGCAAACGCCCAGGAAGCAGCGCCGAGGGGATCACCAGAGGAAGGGGGCAGAAGACGTGTCAGCAGCACTGTCCTGGGCCCCCAACAGCCCCCCCACACGCCCTGTAGGCCTCTAGCGCCACTTGACCCACTCATGGCAACGCATTCTAAAGGCCCTTGCATGGCGCCTCCAAGTGTCAGAGACTAGTCCCTTCTGATGGTGCAACGCATGTGCACATTAGGAGGTGTGCACGTATGTCGCCCCACAGCGCCTGCACACAGCACTAATACACGAGTTCCCGCATCTGCAATGATCCGACTGTTGTATCCGCCCTGCGTCCCGCAACGCGGTGACACAAGGCGTCTAAATAAAAGCCCCACCCGCGCGGATGGGAGGCAGTTCCGGGCCGAGATACCAACGACGTGTGGCGTGTATTATTTCGCTCCTGCCGGAGCTGTGCCACTGAGGCCTCCAACGTTCTGCCTCCCCAGGCCCCGCAGCGCGGATCCAGAACGTAACACTGGCGACGAGGGAAACGGGACCATGCACACGCGGTCAACGTCCTGTCAGCTGTTTACACTAGCAGCGACGTGCAGAATTTTTGGACACCCGGTGGGGGGGGGGCACACAAAACCCCCCGCCCAAAAAAAAAATGTTTTTTTCTTCTCGCTGCATCATATCGTTCTCCACACGAGCACCAGTTGCTGGCCGAGATACAGTCTCAATTCATGGCCACAAGGAACTGCAACGTGGCACAACGTGGGAAGACATCACACACGTGGCATGCACGTGTGATCACGGCAACAAGACATTATGAGCACCTGGATCAAGGCAGCGACCCATCCACCACAGCTCGAGAAGTCAGACGCAGAGGGGACCACAGACGCCTGAAGCTACGCACCAAGGTGAGGCGAATAAACCCCATCAAGGGACAGTGAGGCCCTGCTATGGCGACCGGCACATCCACCCCCAGGCCCGGTACGCCTTCTAGACTTGCGGCTAATCTGTCGATGTCATCACCTCAAGCTCACCCACAAGGGGGCTACTCTGCAATGATGCAGCCATTCGACCCATTCACGGATCCATCATCAGTTGGCCCCAGGTGGCAACTATGGATCCAAAAATTTGAAATGGCAATGGAATGCAAGGACATAACTACTGCCAGGAAAATGAGATCACACCTATTGCTAAATGTGGGGGACGAAGTGCTACGTATTTTTAACTCGCTAACTATTGATGATGTCCAGGACATTTACCAGCAAGCGAAGGATGCTTTGACGGCTCATTTTCTCCCACAACTCAACCCGGACTATGAAACCTTTATATTCTGCACCACATTTCAAGCAGAAGAGGAGACCTTAGATGCCTACCACACCCGACTCAGGAAGCTGGCAATATCGTGCCAGTTCACGGATGTTGAGAAAGAAATCCGGAGACAGCTCATCAACGGCATCCAATCTGAGAAACTGAGAAGGATGGTGCTGAGTGAAAAAGGTATCTCCCTGACACACATTCTGGAATTGGGTCATCAAACAGAACTGGCACATTCTAGGGCCGCTCACATGGGCACGTCTCTTCAAAAACTACAGCCTGCCCTCATGACAGCCATGGTAGCCCAAGTCACCAATAGACAGTCGACAAGGGATGAGACTGGCGGAAATTACATACATGCCAGATGGCAGCCACGAATCCCGGGACCCATGGAGTGCGGATGGTGTGGTGGACCGCGGCATGGACGGCGGAACTGCCCGGCGCAAGGGACAACATGCGGTGCATGTGGCAGAAAGGACCACTATGCCAAGGTGTGCCGGTCATCGAGTACCCCACAGCCGCCACCACAAACTCCTCAAGAGAAGGGTGGGACCAAGAAAAAGAAGCAAGCAAGTGCACGGCGAGTGGAAACGACAAACTCTTCGACTGAGGAAGAAGGGGATGACATGTCCGGGACCCAACAGGAACCTGGCAGAGAACAGTGGAAGAAAGGGAGAAAGGTCTACCTGGTGTCAGCCCTGAATCATGGACATGCCACACTGAAAAAAGGGCTCAGGAGGCGCAAATGCCAGGTTAGACTCTAAAACCAACAGGTATGGATGACCATAGACACGGGAGCATCCGTAAATGTTATGCCCACAAGCACATTTCAAACACTGCAGCCACAACCAGTCCTGAAAGACACGGACATTTTGCTGTTTGCATATGGATGCAGGTAATCCCTACCGGTGGTTGGCAGATTCCGCACTACCCTCAGCCATGGTGAAAACTTGTTACCGTCAAAAGTCTACGTGGTAAATGTGGGCATCGAATGCCTTCTAAGTGGTGATGCGGCTGAAGACCTAGGGCTAGTAAAGTTCATCTGTCATGTAAAGGAGGCACAAGAAGTCGAGAAGATCCTGGCACAGTATCCCAACCTGCAAAAAGGAATAGGGTGCTTAAAAGGAAAGGCAATCAAACTCCACATTGACGAGTCGGTCCAGCCAAAGGCCGTAGGACACAGGAGGACCCCATTCCAGATGCGCAAACAAGTGGAAAAAGAACTCAAAGCGCTGGAAGAAGCCGGCATAATAGAAGAAGTAACGGGACCCACGCCATGGGTTTCCCCGATGGTAGTCACAAAAAAACCAAACAGCCTGGAAAAGTCCGGATTTCTATAGACATGCGTCTCCCGAACGCTGCCATCAAGCGGGAGTGCCACATCACGCCTACCCTGGACGAAATTGTGGCTGATCTCACAGGGTCTAAAGTTTTCTCCAAAGTTGATTTGAAAGCAGGATACCACCAGTTAAAGCTGCATAGGGAATCTCGACACATAACCACTTTTTCGACACACATGGGTTTGCGAAAATATAAGCGCTTGACTTTTGGGATCTCTTCAGCTGCTGAAGTTTTTCAACAGACAATTCACAAGGTCATCCGGGGCATACCAGGTGTCCTAAATGTGAGTGACGACATCCTGGCCCATGCTCAGGACAGAGAAGAACACTTTAGGAGACTACAGATGCTCATGGGCAGGCTAGAAGGAGCTGGACTAACCATTCACAAAGAAAAATGTGAATTCTTTAAAACGGAAATATCGTTCTTTGGCTACAGGTTCAGCAGCACTGGCATCTCACCGGATCCCCAGAAAGTTGCAGACATCCAGGCTGCAAGTCCACCCATGACACCCACTGAAGTTCGCAGTTTTTTGGGAATGAACCCCTTCGAGAGCTTACCAAGCTCAACATGAAGTGGGAATGGGGGCAAGCGTGTCAGGAAGCCTTTGAAAACATCAAAGAGTCACTGTCGGCGGACACGAAAATGGCGTACTATGACACCGCGCTCCCAATGGAACTATAAGTGGATGCCAGCCCCGTAGGCCTAGGGGCCATCCTCATGCAAGTCACCAAAGAGGGCGAGAAGAGGCCAATTGCATACGCGTCAAGAGCTCTCACAATGACGGAGCAACAATACTCCCACATTGAGAAGGAGGCAATTGCCATACTTTGGGGGTGTCGTCATTTCCACCTCTATCTGTATGGCAGAAGGTTCACAACATTTACCGATCATAAACCCCTGCTGCCAATCTTCATGGGCACATCCTCCCACCCGCCGGCCAGAATAGCCAAATGGCTGTTACATCTCCAACAGTACAATTTTCAGTTGGCCTATCAGCCGGGAAGTGGAAACCCGGCAGACTTCCTCTCCAGACACCCTCGAGGGGCGACTCCACAGGAAGTTCAAGTAGCCGAAGAGACTGAGGAACATATCTGCCAGGTGGTGCATGCCATGAGACCAAAGGCCGTCAGCATCGATGACATTACAGATGAAACACACAAAGACCCGTGTTGTGACCTGGTAAAGGACACTATCATCTCAGGTGATTGGAAGTCCTTCATGAGGAACACCCACAACAGGACAGCGGAAGCAAAGACGTTTCTCACTGGGATGTTCACCATATGGCAGGACCTATCGATCACGGAACAAGGGTTACGACTCAGGGGAAATCGCATCATCATCCAGCCGAGCCTTCAGGACAGAATAGTGGCGCTAGCTCACAAAGGCCACCAAGGAATGGCCCGGATGAAAGCTTGAATCGGGCACCGAGTGTGGTTTCCGCAGATAGATGAGAAGGTCGAGAGACTAATCAACACCTGTCTACCATGCCAGATAACCAGAGCTCCACCTGACCCAGAACCAATCCAGTCAGCAGAATGAGGACATGGCAGATGGGAAGCAATAAGCATCGATTTTTTTGCAAACTGCAAGATGGCCTGTACCTCCTGGTGGCCATTGATGACCACTCCCGATATCCCGAAGTCGAGATAGTTGAATCCACGGCAGCGGAAGTGGTCATCCCTGCCATGGAGAAGATGTTTGCAACGCATGGACTGCCCACAAGAATCAAGAGTGACAATGGCCCACCATTCCAAGGGGAGGAGTTCAGACAATACCTGCAAGAACTAAACTTACGTTACCATCACATCATGCCAAGGTGGCCCCAGGCGAATGGAGATGTGGAACGGTTTATGAGAACCCTCAACAAAGTGTTGAGGTTATCAAGAGCAAATGCCAGTCCGTGGAAAATTGACCTCTATCGTTTTCTGTGAAACTACAGGGTCACCCCTCACTGCACGACTGGTGTCCCGCCAGCCGACCTGATGTTTGGCACAGTCATAAAGTCGTCCATTCCACATCACCCCAGCAGAAGCCCGGACAGATTTGACAATGAGCGCACCGAAAGAAGGAGAACGGGAGCCAATGCACACGAGTGCCAAGAGGAGGTCGAAATCATCCAACCACCAGGTGGGCGACCAGGTGGTCATGCTGCAAAACCCGACTAAGTCCAAGCTGGACTCCCGCTATGAGTCTCTCACATGGACTGTCAGTGAGAAACAAGGGACCATGATAACTGTACAAAGAGGACACCGACAGCTGACACGAAATGCGTCGTGGTTCAAGGCTGTGCCACGCAACCTATGGACTGACGGAGAGTGTCTCCAAGAAGATGAAGACCCCCCCAGCAGGACGAAGGAGAACCCGCTCACCTTCATGGAGAAGAGGAAGTGAGTGACAGAACGTGGGAGCAGTGGAGCGACCTGACATGGGTGAGCCAGACATGGAAGGTGAGACACCCAATGAGACAGTGGAGCCCGGCTCCAGGGGTGGGAGATATGGTTTGAGAACCGCCACCAAGCCGCCAGTTCGGCTCAAAGACTATGCGTGGTAGTCAGCCCCATGAGAACTATGGAAGGGGGGAGGCACCCGGTTTGTAGCTGAAGTATTTGCAGATATGTATGACATGTTTTGTTGAGTTAAGTTAAAATAAAGGAGGACTGTTGTATTCGCCCTGCGTCCCGCAACGCGGTGATGCAGGGCGTCTAAATAAAAGCCCCGCCCCCGCAATTGGGAGGCAGTCCGGGCCGAGATACCAACGACGTGTGGCGTGTATTATTTCGCTCCTGACGGAGCTGCGCCACTGAGGCCTACTGCTGAAGCCTCCAACATTCTGTCTCCCCAGGCGCCGCAGCGCGGATCCAGAACGTAACACTGACACTCTTATTTTTTTGTTGTGTTAATAAGAAGGTAGATGGGGGAGGGGTGGGCGGTTTGTTGGCGCGATTGAGACGGTATGCAATTGCAAGCACTGTATTTGGGGGGAATGCTGCCCCCCCTTTGCAATGCTGGATACTCTCCTGACTGGGCAGTAGGATATTCTTCGCCACTAAAGAAGAATCGAGGGAGCCCTAGGAGACATTTCATCATGAGCTGTAACTTGGGGCGCAGCTGGGCATTAATGAACTGTAACGACCTCAGTGCAAGCCTCGCATTTTACGCTATGAAATGCCGCACTCCCTCCCATTGGGGCACAGATCGACCACAGTTTAATAGTCTGAGAGAGAGAAGAGAAGGGGGGCATGTGTGTTAGTTCCCCCGCGTCACTGACACATTACCCCGCGTGCGCCCCGCACCGGGATCCCGCGTGGCTCAGCCATCCACTGCCTGCCAGGTTGCTGCACCTGCTGCTGCGGTGTGCTGCCCACTGCCAGGCAGGGTGCCTTCACTCGCAGCACTCAGACGGAAACCAGCACAAGAGGTGGCAATAAGGTTATCTTTGTGCAGTGTGTTAAAGTGTTTCTGCGTTTGTGTGCAAGTCACGTGTGCAACTAGGCACACGTTAGGGGGCAAGGGGGGGTAACTAACCCTTCAAATGTCAGAAGGGCTAACTGTGGACTACGAGGGAGGAGCGAACGTGCTTGTGTGGGGACATCTAACCTCTATATACGTGCATCACATCACCAAACATTGTTACGCCATAGTTATTTCAACAATTATGTCATTAACGTACAACTGTGGGGTAATAGCGTTGCCATCCTCCCCCACACTCCAGGGCACACTGGAAATAAATATTTGACCCCCTAAACTAACCACACCCGCACCACCCAACCTGATAATAACCACTCTGAGCCCTTAGCATGACACCTCACCATTCTATGCCAAACCTAGAACCATAACGTAAATCAGCAACACACCTCCCTTCCAGTGATCCAAAAAGTTGAGCCTTAAAGCTCACTTCAATGCAATGTGCCCCAACCTATCACCATAAGGCTACTGGCCAGAGGCACTCTTCCCCCTCCCCCCCACCCTCCCGCCTTATTTCTGTAAAATACGTATACTTGGTTCTCGAGACCAACTACGGCCGGATTCCATGACCTTCTTCCCACTACTGAAAGTTGAGGCAGAGAGCGGCAATGCAGTGGGCAAGAAGTGCCAGTTATTGTTTGAACAGCCAGGGAGGGATGTTAGACCCCTGAGGAACACCACAGGTAGAGATAGAGGAAGGACCCAAGTTGGACCTGAGAGAATCGATCGGAGAGGAAACAGGGCAACCTAGTCAAGGCCTGATCGGTGATACCCACGTTATCCCGGAGACGATTAAACAGGATGGCCTGGTTGACCATGTCAAAGGTAGAAGAGAGATCAAGTAAGATGAGGACACAGGGGGTGTTGGAATCGAGGTTGAAGAGCAGGTCTTCACGGATGTTCAGGAGAGCAGTTTCCGTGCTTCTGACAGCTCTGAAGACAGACTGATGGTCATTGAGACAACCAACAGATTCAGTGTGAAGATTAAGCTGGGTGATGGCCAGCTTTTCCAGGAGTTTGCCCAGGAAAGAAGTGATGGAGATTGGGCGATAGTTAGCTGAGCAGTAAGGGTCCGCAGTGGGTTTCTTAAGAAGAGGGTGCACAAGGGAGTGCTTCAGGTGGGGGAGGGAAGACACAAGTGGCGAAGGAGGGGTTGCAGAAGTCAGACAGAGCAGGGGCCAAGGTGTCAATGTGGTCCTTGATGGTTTTGGAAGAACAGGGGTGAACCTGTTTTGACGAGACTTTCATATATCGGACTTGTGTAGAAACCTAGTCTGGGGGGAACAAGGGAAAAGTAGAGAAGGAGGAAGGAGGGGTGGCTGAAGAAGGGCCAGAGGAAGAGCAGGGAGTAGAGGGGGCAGGAGGAGAGGAAGAGTGAGAGGACAGGATGTCCTGGGTTTTTGAGATGAAGTGAGAAGCCAGGGCCATGCAGAGGGCCTGGGAGGGGACGGGAGAGGTAGAGACTGCAGCAGGATTGGCTAGCTCCTTGCAGATTTTAAAGAGTTCGGCAGAGTTGTTGGATGCTACAGAGACGCAGACTTGGATGTGGGCTCCCTTCTTGGTGCAGACAGAGAGCTGGTATTTCCTTTGGAGCAGGCGGCAGGCCAGTTTGTCAGAGGATGTACCGGAAGCACTCCATTTCCTCTCAGCCACCCTGCACTTGCGTTTAAGGGTGACGAGGTCTGGATCATACCAGGAGTTGCACTTATCTTTGGGCTTCAAGCGAATCCTCATGACCTGGGCAAGAACATCGAGAGTATCAGATATAGTAGAGTGGAGCATGGAGAGGGCTGTGTCAGGGTGTGAGTTAGCCAAAGGGGGAGAGGGTGAGAAAGTGGCGCTGAAAGCCTCAACTGACACACACTTCATGGGTCGGATAACCGAGAAGGTGGGTGGCAGTGCTGGAATTGGCTTGGCCTGAGGGGTGGAGAGAGTGAGCAGTGAGGAAAGGAGAAATTGATCACTCCAGGAGAGAGGAGTGGCGAGAGGGGTAGAAAGGGGAAGGTCTGAGGAGATCAGAACATCCAGAGTGTGCCCTGCAGAGTGAGAGGAGGATAGAGAGTGAGAGAGAGTCGCAGTGGTCGCGAAAAAGTCCAGAGGAAGGACAGGAAGCATCCAGGTGGATGTTGAAGTCTCCAAAAAGGAGGAGTTGAGTGGTCGAGGCCAGGTGGGAGGAGGAAAAGTCAGCCCACTCAGAGAGGAAGGAGGAGATCTGACCAGGTGGCCGATAGATGGTAGCCACAGTAAGGGAATGGCCAGGAGAGAGAGAGAGAAAGCCTGCAGACGAGGCATTCGAAAGAGGAGTAGGCCTGCGTAGGAATGACGGAGGCAGGAATCCACTCGGGGAAGATCAGGGCTACACCCCCTCCGGAACAGTTGGACCTGGGCGTGGAGAGGATCTTGCAGCCATTAGTAAGCAGAGTGTCAAAGCTTGTGACAGAGCTGGCCATAAACCGTATCTCGTTGAGACCGAGGACATCGAGGTCAAGTTACTCCAGGAGGTGGCAGATGTCAGAGGAGTGTTTGACAGCTGAGCCAGAGTTTAGAGTGGCAATATGGAAAAGGTTGCCATCCTTGAAGGAATTCCGGGGAGGGGTATAAATCAGAGGTACGCCCTGCGGAGGTGTAGAAGAAGCTGAGGGGGGGCCAGAAGAAGGAGGAGAGGTCAAGGTAGCCAAGGAGGAGACAGGAGGGGGAGGCAAGGAAGCCGTGGAGGGGGAGAGGGGACAGTAGGAGAAGGAAGGAAATTGATGAGATGCAGGAAGCGTCTATCAAAGAGGAGAAGGTTGGCCTGAGGGCTTTGGACCAAGATGGTACCATTCAAGTAAACATGTATGATGACCTTAGAGGAGACAAAGGAGGCCACGCGGGCCTCCCACCAGATGCCACCATTAATGGGAGAAGAAGAGAGAGGAGAGAGCACAGACACCATATGAAGGGTCCATAGGACTGGTGAGGGAACGACAAAGAGGATGTCAGTGAAAGTTTGCCTAGAGGAGGCACTGGTATAGGTGTCAGCGATAGGGAGGCCTGGGTTGGAAACCAGGATGTCCTTTTTAAACTTCTTCCTACCAGATTTAGTGAGGAGAGCAGGATAGTCGATAGAGAAGCAGTTAGAAAAGATAGGAGAGACAGAGGGCTCCATGGAGTAGGAGGGGAGGGGAGAGGAGAGAAGAGGAAGGGGGAGGTAGGAGGGGAGAGAAGAGGAAGGGAGGGGAGAACACTAGGGAGGGGTGCAAGCAGACAAGACAGAGAGAGACGAGACAATAGTAGACAAATGGACAAGACGGTGGGCGCTCAGACAATGGTAGAAGTTTGGTCAATGAATGCTTTGCTAGGAAGTCAAAACCACAGAACGGCACTACTTTCACGATGTATTTTTTAAACCAGGAGAAAACCACACCTAAGTCTGAGAGTCCTGTATAGGGGAAAAGGCCCAGGTTTCACAGTGCAATTTTAAACAATGCAATTTTGACCAGGAGTAAACTCACCAAGTCTGGTAGTCTTCTCTGTGTCCAGGTATTCAGGGTAGCGTGAAGGCTCCACTCCTGACCGGGGCCACTCCTACCTAACATAGTAGCTGCTGGCTGACGGCTGGACACTGGCTTCCCCTGCTGACACTTGCAGACACTAGCTGGAGCTGCCACTGTAGGAGCTGGCCTTTGACTGGGAGCCCTTAGTCACAGGAATTGCCGGGCCGGGGGCTGCCCAGGGAAGGTCAGTTAAGACCAGAGATGAGCCAGTCAGGGGAGAGGGGTGGTCTGGGAGGTGGGAGGAGGGAGGGAAGGCAGAGAAAACACAGAAGGGGAACGGGGAGAGGAACCACGTGGGCGCCGGCACATATGGCCTCAAATGCAAAATTACTGGCCCAGGAGGGTTGATTACAGAGCCCCACTGACCTGTGCAGCGCCTGGTGGAATGGTGTCTGCACGGTCCAACGGCGTCTTAAGCCGATGCACAAAGGAAAGAACCTATCAGGGGAGGGGGCAGTCTGGGAGGAGGGAGGGAAGGCAGAGGAAACACGGAAGGGGAATGGGGAGAGGTTGATTACAGAGCCCCACTCACCTGTGCAACGGAATCCGGGTTATTGGCGTTTCCCCCCCAGTCAAGCTTTTTTGC
This sequence comes from Ambystoma mexicanum, assembly GCF_040938575.1. Classification (NCBI taxonomy): domain Eukaryota; kingdom Metazoa; phylum Chordata; class Amphibia; order Caudata; family Ambystomatidae; genus Ambystoma; species Ambystoma mexicanum. The sequence goes on along the minus strand of NC_090938.1, from coordinate 833,628,922 downwards.
TGATGAAAGGTATTGTCTTAAACTACTCCAGCGCTATGCCAAGATTTTCTGACTTGAGCTATCCTCCACACCCCAAACATTGCGGTAAGGAAACTGTCCTCCCGTACTATAAAGGTCAATGTTTTATAACTCCATTTACTTTGCATTTTGGCGGCAACCCTCTCCATCACAAGATATCTCTTATTTACATGTACAACTAAAGTCGCTAATACTTGTATCTGTCCCCCAGATCTCGACCGGGTCCTCCGATCTCAAGTACAGGCCTGCATGCAGCTCGCATCGCAGGAACAGAGGCGGAGACAGAGCTGAACTCGATACATCTGTATTCATAGTCCTTTGTGTACAGCCTAACTTCTCCTTGCCCTTACTTCACTTCCTTCCCTACACCCTGGTCCCGCAGCTCCCCTCCCGGATTACAACTCCCAATGCTACACCCCACCCCCCAATTTGATGGCAACAACACTAGAAACCATATAACTTTACCCCATTTCTTCAATCAGCCTGCGGGGTCTGGCTCTGTATGCCATCCTGCATCTACATATCGAAAATGGCATTCAAGTGCAATGCTGCACCCCTTTTTGTCTGAAAAAAGCTCCATTTCAAGGTAATTTAAAAAATCTTGTTTTTCATAATCTCTACTAAATTCAGTTATTCGGTAACAAATCACCCAGCCTAAAGCTAAATGATCTATGCACTTCTGCAGTTTTTGCAGACCATCCTTCTGTATATGTGACGGTGGATACATTTTATTCCGTCCCAAGACGCCTTGAAGTATCATTAGGTAAGGTGTCGACTTACATCTCTTCGCTCACTATATTCAATAGGGCTAGGATCACACACTTTTTAACTATTTTATTATCATTTCTTATGTTTTAGACCATTTCTACATGTCCTTTGATAACAACATTACAACTGTAAAAAGTATGAATTAATCTATCTACACACACAAACACACACTTCAATATTGTTACATACTGTTTTGGAAAACATATAAACAATACAATTGGACATTTTAAGCATTAGGCTGTAACAGATTTTGTATTAAACGTCTTTAAATTTAGTACTGTAGAATAAGATTTGACTTAAAACAGAAAAGGGATTAACATTGAAGTACATAACAGTGCACGAAGGAAGTGGGTTTTAAGGAAACTGACAGATTCTTTGGTGCAGCAATGTGGAGGTTCGGTGGTTAAGGAAATAGACACGAGTTTGTGAACTCATTCATGTATTTTCATATCCATTTTAAAACGATAGATCAAAGGTTGTTTTTTCTTTTGTGACATTATTTGGTATGTAGTGACATGCACATTTGAGTCTTTTTTTCTCAATGATGAAATGTTTCGGTGGCACATGTCACTTGCAGTAGTGGCATGCGGTGGCACGTGTCACATGCCAAATTCGTCTCTTACCCCTACTGAAGTTGGAGGCTGCGCCCCCTCTGTTGTACCTCAAGCGTCGTCTGGCATGGGTCCCAAGTATTAAATGGTAGAAGCCCAGTATTACACATAGGGCACAGACAATGACATGTTCACTCACTCATTTATTAAACATGGCATTCACACATGAGCATCATATACTCATTTGTACACACTCACTCACACATGCCTATGCATTGCTACTTTCAGGAAAGGCTTCCCTCACGTCTCTGCTTAACAAGAAGCAAGTGCGACATCAGCCCCTTCCTCTGAGATGTCAGGAAGGGAGGCCTGTGTTGCGGTTGTGCGCACACAGTAACATACTACAGTCGCCCTCTCTGAGTAACAGGAAAGTGCGCGCCGCTGAGGTGCTCGTGCTCCAGCCCCGCCCCTCGGGTCACGTGTCGCGGGGGAGGGGCGGAGTCACTGGCATCGCGCTCATTGCCCCCGCTGCCTGTGCCTGTCGGAGCTGTAGGGCGTGGCAGCGAGGAAGGGGAGGGGCCCTCTAAGTCGATCCTCTATTCCCATTGGTAGCGAGGATAGATGGACGTGGCTGCGAGCGAGGGTTGTCGCTAGGCTGAGCTTTTCGCGCCACTTCTGAAGGGAGCCCGACCCGGTGCCTGCGGCCAAACACGTACCACAGTGGCCGCCGCCGCTGCTTCATTCAGAGACGCGTAGAGGCCTCTACCCTGCTGCTGCCGCTACCACCGCCACCACCTCACCCTACTTCACACGCTCTGAGGAAGAGGATCTGCCCGTGTGCTGAGGGAAAGGCTCTCGATGCGCCACTGCGTGAAGTTGCCGCCTGACAGACTCGGCTACAGGAGGCAACGGCAGAGACTCGAGCTCTCCACACCTTCAACCCCTTTTCCATCTCTTGCTGCCCCCAAATGCACGAACTTCACTGCGAATCCTCTGACTGACTGACTGAGTGACGTCCCCGCCTGACCTCCCGCTTTTCACGCTCTTCTTCGTGTGTCTCCAGGGAAGAGCGTGGAGCCTTCCAGATCATCCAGCCACATCCACCAGCCGCCTCCCTGTGATCACTGAATTACCAGCAGCGACCCCAGCACACTACCTGGGCGAGTACCGTCTGCAATACTCCACACACACAAGGTAACTATTATACAAGTAACACACCCCTTTACCAAGCCAAAGAAAGCACCCAGCCATCGCCGTTATATGATTGGTTATTTATAACGTGCTTAATACCCAGAGGTTTCGAAGCGTGGACCCGGGGATCAAACCTAGCCAGAGTTTTCTGATCAAACCTGTGTTGCTCCGTGTTGTCTTGCTTCCAAGGCAATCGCGTTGCTCCTGCGCTATCCTCCTGAGACCGAGTTTACGGGTACACTAACGCCTCTTGCAGGAAAATGATGTAAAACATTTTACATCAAAGGACCTATTGAAATAATGTTAATTAAAAACAAAGGCCCACATGTAAAGACTGGAGGGGGTATCTGTACTCCTGCTCTATATGGCAGAGGAGAGGCACAGAGGACCCCAGCCAAGATTCTCTATATGGTAAACTTGGACGAGCAATCAAGGTTTAAGGTCTCGAGGTGATGCAGGCTAGTTCTTAAGTACAGTGTAGTGCCCAAGCACCCACAAAGGAATATCCACACACTATTAGTGAAAACACATTCTTTATATAATTAAGGTTCAAGGTTATATACACAATCACAATAACTCACTTTGTGCTCAGTTAATCTACAATAGCAAATATCTACAGGTTCTAGGTGGTACCACGATTATACTTTGATTCCTTTAAAGTGCATTAACTGTACTCGGGTTAAATGTAACACAAATCAATAAGTACAGTGAACCAACAATAGATATAGTAAGAGATCAAGGTTAAATCAAGCAGTGGCCGAACAGTCTATGCCACGTTTAAGAGACCGTTCAGTGTAAGGATCCCCCCCCCCCCACCTGGGCAACCTGTAAATAAAGCGTATTGACAAGCCCAGTCCAGATATGCTTAATATAGTCTCTAATGTACCTGGTGTTGTAGCATTCTTCGTCAGGGAATCGATGGGCCCTTCTTGAGTGCACTCCCTTTAAGTCAGGAGCCACAGGTCGTCGAGCTTCCGGCAATGAAGAAGAGGTGAACATTGTTGTTGAGGCAGCAGCTTCACTCCTTGCGTTGGTCATTGACGATCGATCGAAAACACCCTGCAACAGATGAGGCGTGCGGTGCACCTTAGACGACGATGGTTCGTTGCCACAAAGCGTCAAGGAAAAACTTTGGCCCAGCAAGGGTGTCGAGTCGTCGGCGATCGGGAGGTGACCACGGCTGGCGTCTGGGTATTCTCTGGCGTCTTTTGAGGTCTTCGGTGGCGGGAAACCCACTGGTGTATTCTCCTCTGTCGTCAACGACCTTGACTTTCTCCGGCAGGAGGGAAGCAGTCTACGAGGATGAGCAACAGAGTCCTTGGATCAAATGTTCTTAGGCAAAGGAGCACGGCGGCTCCGGTCGTTGACGGTGATGGACGGAATGTCCGGTGCTTCTCTTCGTAATTCCGCGACAGTCCCCGTCTCTGGTCGGCAGCCTTTCATATGTCTGTCTACCAGGGAGCTTTGGCAAAGATCAGCTGGTGCACGATGGTCCCTCGTAGCTCGGGGACAGGTCTCCTAGCTAGGTCCTCTCTTGGATCAGTTCCTTGAAGGCACAGCAGCTTTCAGATTAGCAAAAGACAAAAGCAGCAGTTCTTCCAGTGGGCTTCAAAGTTAAGCGTCAGTTTCAACTTCAGCTTCTGAACAAATTCTAGCAGTGAGAGGCCCCCGGATATACTAGTTGGTCTCCCATTGATTCTGCTGGGTCACACTCAGGCAACCAATCACTCAGAAGGGCAGTCAGGCCGCCAATCAGGCGCACAGAGCATTCAGGCCATTTACTTCCCTCCAGACACTCACAACAAGTAATTTGTATTGGGACAAGTACCCAGCCATTCAACACTCCACACTGCATTCATACCGGTTTCGGGCAGGGCTGTCTCAGTCTTTGTGTCACACACCAGATTCTAGACACCCATAACAGACAATGCGTATTCACCACACACTCCATTCACCCAGGTCACACCCCACGGGCGTACCCACAACATACTTGTCTCCATCAGGAATCAACTGATTCCAATGACAGGGCCTGGGCATCCCAAAATGGAGGATGCTCACGAGCCCTGTCAATTCAGCACAGAGCTGCCACCAGCCCATACCCTGCTCTGTGGGCCACACACAGGTGCCCTAAAACATACACTAGGAGTACAGGGTTGTACTCCCTCCCATGGGTGCCATAGGGGTATCTCAAGGATACGGAGGCCCTGTCCCTCCGATGCATTTCCAGCATCACACACAAACAAAAAACGAGGGTAAATAAACGAGCATCACTCAGTACCAGAAACAGTGACACTACAAAATCACACACATCACAGCCAACTAGTTCCCTTCCATGTCTTATAATCCGATGTCTATAAATGTTTTTGACCGTTTTTATTTCTTAAAATATAATATGTGCGAAGAGAAAAGCATGTGGGTGTGGCCTTGCAAACATAGGCATACCAGTGCAAACATGTGGGCATGGCATTCCAGTGACACAGATCTCCACGTGTTTCACTTTCAAATATGGACAAGCATGCTGCCAGGCCTCCACCATACTGTACTATGTTTAGATTAGTATCACACCCTGCATTCAACACTGCATTAGCCCTGCTTCCCTAAAAGACAGATCATCTGTTTGACCGTGCTTTATATGTATTAGAGAAAGCACACAAACGTATCTGTTAGCCCTATCGAGGGTATGTGTGCTGAGTAGAAGTCCTTGACCACAATGAGTTTCCAGGCTTAATCACATATCCTTTTTCCAAGTCTCACAAAGTTTACCAATCGAGGCAATACAGTCTCCCTCACCCAGAAGCATCCTTTAAGGAAACCACTGCTCACTGAGTAGTTGTACATTGATTGTTGTTTCGTGTGATCCTTTGGAGAGGGGTGTGCTTTTTTTCCCAATAGTTTATTGACTCATCGACTCATTTGTGCTTTTCTGGTGGCTTTATCTTGTGTTTCCATGCCTTCCCAGCCCATCTTCTGAGGTGGCCTGTATCTACAGTGTGCAGTCCCTGGGGTGTAATCCTTTGTTTCTTTCTGGCTTTCTTCCTGTCCCCACCCTCCACCTTGAAATTGGTTGAAACAGTCAGGGGTGTCTCTGCTTCTGTTCCTGGCAGCCATTTCCATTTGCCTTCTCAACATTTAAAAAAGAAATTCTGCGCAACTGTGTGACCTTTCTCCTGTCCCCGGCCTGTGCCATTCATTGGCTATCTCAGGAGATAGCCTCTTAACCACACCCCGTAGGGCAGCCCACTGCCTGTGCAGTCTATCCGGCTAAGGGCCCCAAAGCAAAGGGCAGCTCCTAAAGTAGCAGCTCCAGACCGTGGTTTGCCCATGTTTGCCTGAGAAGCTAGTAACCAGTCGTCAACCAGCACCGACTGACAAGATAAGTGTGGTCTGGGTGGGCATTACATCAATCACTGTACGCCAAACAGCCCTGCCTCTTTTATTACCTACACAGCATAGCCTACCAAAATTAGTCCGCTAGTAAAGAGTACCCCTATCACAGCTCTATACCAACCGTTCAGTGGTGTTATTTACTGTTGTGTCCCATTCTTGGGTGTTCTCCCTTTATCCAAATACCTCAAGTCTAGGTGTCTTGCACATATTGTTGTGCCTCCAATTTAGGAGTTCACACTCTGTCCAGGTGAAGTTTAGCCATGCATCAAACTCAGAAGAATTATGGAGATTAGTCATTTGCCACATCAAGTAGGACTGTTTACATTAGCCACATAGAAAAACTTAGCGAATAGCCAAAGCACTAACCACCCACTTCTACCTGCTCAAACGCACCACCCAAAAACTATACACGCCCACTACTCTAACAAACGTATACACTAATAAAACCAATACAAGCAACACACACTTTCAACTAACTAACCCGAACACTGGACCTTACCCATACCTAACTGAGTGTCTAAAAGACGTCTTTAACTGGATGAATGCCACCAACTTGAAAATCAACCCAGGAAAGACAGAAATCATGATTATATCCAAAAACCAAGAGAACAGCACCTACATTCCCTGGCCAACGTAAATGGTAACCGCACCACCACCATCTAAGGTAGTAAAAAATCTGGGAGTCCTGATGGACAACACCCTAACCTTAGAACCACAAATAAATGCAATAATCAAGAAATGCCTCTTCCTCCTTCACACATCAGAAAGAGTCCCACCTTTCCTCTCCTTCACTCACAGAACACTCACAATCGTCGCCCTCATCATGTCAAGAATCGACTATGCAAACAGCCTCTACCTCGGGATGCCAGAATACCTCCTGAAGAAACTATAACGCACCCAAAATGCTGCAGCCATACTCCTCCTAAAACTATCCAGAAGAGACCACATCACTCCAGCCCTAAAAACACTGCATTGGGTCCCAGTCAAACATCGCATCACCTTCCAAACAATGTGCATAACACACAGGGCAATCGGCGGACAGGGAGCTGAATTCCTACAAAAGAAAATAACAATCTACAAACCAACCAGACTCCTCAAATCAAGCAACGAAATCTGCCTGGAACCAAAACTATACCTCAAGAAAAAACTAGGGGGAATCCCCCTTCTCCCACCTAGCTGGAAAAAACTGGAACAACATCCCAAAAGAAATAACAAATACCAAAGACCACCTACAATTCAGAAAACTACTAAAAACCTGGCTCTTCAACACCGTAGATCCAAATTGAAACAATTAAACAGGAAACAGGAAAGAACAGGATAACAGATTTCAGGATGACACTGACAACACCCAGAACCGACGGGAAACTCCTACATTAACAAGAGAGACGACGCTAGGTCGAATAGGACACACGCCACACCCCATAAGGACGGAATTAGCATCCCAGCCCAACTCCATCCAACAACCTCACCCACTCCATGAACGCTACCAGGTACCATACTTGGATCGAGTTGTGTGAATGTTAGCAGTTGCCACACTTGAACTGAGTTGTGGACATAGGCATGCGCCGGGCCCGGTCAGAGTTGTGAATGATGGCAGGTTGACTTAATTGCCCCTAGGGTGTGATTCCCTGCCCGCCCCCCCTCGACCATAGGTAGGGCTGTGTGGAGTGGGCACAGAATCAACAGTCTTAATTTATGATGAGAGGCGCCGCAGGAGTTCGGCCTAGCGTTTTGACGAGAATAGAGCCAGAAAAAGTTGTGTAGTTCGTTTTGACTCAGAGACCTTCTTATGAAGCATTACTCAAAAATATGAAGCTGACACTTGAAGGTAGCAAGTCAATATATTTAATTTCACTTCTGTTCTTACCAGCTTTGATCATCATTAAACCTGCTATGATAAGAGCAATAAAAACGTATCATACTGTCATGTATAAAAAGAGCGTTATTGCATAAGCTAAAAACATGATTTGCGTTTTAACAAAGATCAAGTACAATTCATCATTTTTAAAATACCAGCTTGAGCAATCATGGAGTTCATGTTATGTTGTCTAAGCAATGCTATGGTATGATCAGGAGTGGAGTGACATAATAAAACACGCCTTCAGTCTCATATATGCAAACGGTTCAACCAGCACACTTAAACTCACGTTTGTCATGCCTTGCCGGGCGCCTTGCAAAGTTACCACGACTGCCTGTCGATGGGGCCTGCTGCTCCGGCACCTTCGATGGAAGGCTCCTCCCAACCCCCCACAATCTCGTGGTCTGCTCTCTGCTGCCTGCTGCATTTTTCTAGTCTGTGCTTTTTATATTAAAAGCACGACTTAATCTACATACACTATGTGCGTCATTTCCTAGGCCTGGAACGAAAGTCTAGAGTCTGAAACTGCTTTGTGCTTAGGTTTGCATTGCTTATATGGGGCATTTATGCAAACATTCAACTGACGTGCTGCTATTGACCCTTGATTATTTCCATTAGTATGAATGTGTTTCCGGCTTGACGAGCAAGCAAGGCGCAATGTTCTTTCCTGGCCTACTTCAACTGCCATTATATCGAATGCATTTTCTGAAGGGGTTTAAGCGCGACACTTGCTCTTGGATACTTTAACCGCACACGTGTATTCTGGTACCATACTTCCTGTCCCTGGCTGCTTATCAGCGCAGAAGCATCTCTCGACTCTGCTACGAGCTCATCTAAAACAGGAAGCTGCCACTTGTGGTTGGCTTTCTTCTGTTGAAAAGGGGAACTGTTCGCCTTTTAGCTGACCCTAACGGCACGTGTCTGTGAGTCTACAGCCAGTGTTTGATTTTGTCCTTTGAAAGCTAAGCTCACATTTTGTGTGAATGCATGCTATTTGCCAACAAACATCCATAGCTTACTACTATGATGGTGTCAACACCACGTGTATTTTCAAGGCATTAAAGGCATGGTCTAGTAAAAAATGTTATTTAAAAAATAGATAGGCAATATAAAAAAAAATACTAGAATTCTCTTTTTTAAAACTTCCTATGTAAAATTTTGAGCTATTCAAGCTCAAAATTCACAAAAGCAAGCACATGGGCGCATCCATTTTGTGAAATGGATGCCCTCCTGTGCTGGCTTTTGCTTTTGCGGCACTAATGAAGGAAAAGCCAGCCAGCTGTAGTAAACAAAAGCTACCGCTCGATGGCTTTCCCTTCATTAGTGCTGGACGCGGAGGACGGGGACCGGAGACCAGAGCAGGAAAGCTGCAGCTGAATCTCGGTAAGTGCTATTTATTTATTTTTAAAAATAAGCACTAGCTGGTTTTTTTTTTCTAAGTTTTCCGGGCTGGAGGAGCCTGGAAAACTTAGAAATAAAACTGCAGCTTTAAAAACGTTGTATTTATGTTTGCGGTCGCTTTTGAAAGAATATATGAAAGAACTGTAAACCTCCTTTAACAAACATATTTTTTGCAGTGCATACTGATGTGTCATTATCAGCAGTGCATGCTGAAGATGCAAGTCATCGGTGAATTGCCTAGGGCATGAGGCTCGACCATGACCCCAGCCCTACCAAACCACCCCGTTATCCACTGCACCTACCCTGCATCCTAGCTCAGTGTCCACTATACCCGAATAATGTGACCAACGGCCAGTGCTCATGGCTTGCAGCCATGGCCAGTCTCCACAATCCATGGGGCATGGGCTTTGGCATTCCCCAATAAGTAAATCAGAGTAGACATTTGTCCTTGGAGAGGGCCAGGCACCGACACTTTGGAAAAAATAAAACACAGGACAGATTTGCAAAACCATGGTTTCATTTCCTTGCTGATGTTCCATGCGCAGATTTGCTGCAATCCTGTCCAGCACTTCGGGCTGTAGCTGCAAGCAGAATTTCTTTTCCCAGTATTACTAATCCCGATTTCAAAAACCTTTACCACGTAGCCGCTCCCTGGTGGCCATGGCCAGTGGCCAGATTGTTCAGGTCGCTCGGCCACGACCCGGACAATATGACCACTGGCTATACCTCATTCATCAAAGATATATCACTATTTTCTGTACCTACATTATGACACTTCAAAAAATAAAACACGGACACATTTGTGAAACCATACTTTTGGGTCCTTGCTAATGCTCCTTGCGCAAGTTTGCTGCAAATCTGTCCATGTTTTATTTTTTGAAGTGCCAACACATGGGTACAAAGAATAGTGATATAACTTGGCCCCCACTTGACAAAATCCATCCAAACTTAAGGTTAGGTCTATAATCTATTTGCAAACTTGTGTGCAGATTTGTCAAACGGCACCAAATTAATAAGCCGTTCAATAATTGTGGTGCCCCCCCTCTACTTTTGCCCTCTTTTGACAAAATCCCACCAAACTTTGCAAAAACATTCAATGTTGCGTCTAAAATTATATTGCAACTTTTCATTGAATGGCGCCAAAGTTATAAGCCATCCAAAAACTGCCTTTCACCAACCCTATAATGCAGAAATATGCATGGATGTCCTCAAACGTTTGTCAAGTTCACGAACATCCCAGCAATGGCCACGAATATCTGAGATGCTCACAGAAAAAACCCAAATTGTTATAATTGTTTTGTTTTTTGGTGGACAGGGGGTGGGGGGGCTTTTTCAGGATTGCATCCTCATCACCCCAGAGATTTTCGGGCACAGTTTGCAAATTCAACATGGCGTCCGTTTCAAACGTTTTGACGCTCCTCACATTTTTGCCCAATCAGCTGGCGTGATGTCTCAGATTGGTCCATAGACATCTGCAGACACCGAATGAGGAAGCCGATCTCACAAATTGTTTGCGACCCCTGCCCCAAATTCAAAAATGTACACCAAATTTGCAAAAGCACTCTTTCGGGACCAAGCCGCAGCTCCTTGCGCAAGTTTGGTGCAAATCCGTCCAGCGGTTTGGCCTGTAGGCGTGAGCAATTTTTCCCCGGCTATGAGGATTACACGTTTTGGACCCCTCCCTATTACATTGTCCCCGCACCCCGGTCCCGCTTGACGAAACCTCAACAAACTTCGCGAAATCACTCAGAGGTAGCCATATACTTATTTTGCAAATTTTGATGAGGATTCGTCAAACGGCACCAAAGTTATAAGCTGGCCAAAAACTGCCCTTCATATGGGTTGAGCAACTTAACCATGTAATGAAATGATATGCAGTGCTTGCATCAACCACAGTTAATTAATTTGTGGTCTTCTACTTCGACTCTTCTATGTCGCATCTCTTTCTCAGCCTAGATATTCCAGTGAGTCGGGAGACACTGATAATCGGAACCTAGGCGCGTTTATGTAAAAGCTGTGGTAACTCCCTCCTGTGCCTACCTGCAGTAGTCTCTACTTGTTACTCTAGTTATTTTTGCCCCAGTTCCCGGTCCACCTCGTGATAATGGCAGTCAGTTGCTGCCATACGCTGTACAGCTTTCTGAAGTACACCATATCCTACCAGCATCCTGATACATGCGGGCAAATGCTGACATACACTGTCTGGCTTTCTGAAGTACACCATGTCCTACCAGCCTCCTGCCTTACTGTTCTGTGGAGAAAGTACACCCTGCACAATCTTTCAAGTCAGGTTCACATGGGGGGTGTTGTGTGGGAGGAGGCATGTGTATGACTGCTCCAGGCACCTGGGTGCATCCCTCTACCTTTTCCCTCTCTGCCAGCTTCTGTTGGCCATCACTCATCCATAAGCCTCACTGAGAGGGCTCCAAGGGGCCTATCTTTTCTTTGTTCCTGGTAATGGCCCATGTCTCCTTTCCGTCAGTCCTACATGGGCTGCTTGCTCTTGGGAAGACCCCAGTGGCCTGGTGCTGTCCACTGCACAACTCCACTTGGTAGGTTTTGTAACCGACAGGCCCATCTTCCATGTGGCTATGGCACCACTAACCTTTTCTCCTTGAACCAATAGCGATGAAGTCACTTACATACCTGGCAGACACCACAGACGTAATAAACCAAGTGGAAGGAGTACCGTTTGATCCTACGATTGACGTCAATATTACTTTAGATGTAGAATCTCTATATTCTAACATTGCTCAAAGAGAATCATTGTCCATCATGAAAGATTTTTTTAGAAAGAGACCTATCCAGGTGCCAAGCAATCTATTGATTGAGTTGTTGGAGATTGCGCTAACCAAAATATTTTTCTGGTTTAAAAATTCATATTCTATGCAGTGTGTGGGGTCAGAAATGTGAGACGGACAATTTGGTAAAGGTTTTTCACAAGAAGCCATTTTATTAACTCATAGGGGTTTGATAAACGCCTCACTGACCCTACCCTGAAGAGGATTTCCATGCCTATCAAAATAAACTAAAGGAAAACGCTAACAAAACGAATCTGTCCCTCACACCCATACATACATCAAACTCATAAAGGGAATATATGGCAATTCAAATGTAACAGACATAAGTTATGTTCAACATAAAACTAATAACTGTGTATCCTTGCAACCAGGTTTGGATCTCCTCCCCCAGATTCAAAGCAGGATTTTCAATCAAAGGTTCAGATAGCCAATTTCTGATCATAAAGTTCTTATTCCAAAAGTCTTTCACTTGGACTTTAACCAACAGTTCAAAGAGATGAGAAGTCTTTATGTCTCCACTTATAGAATAGAGTCCAACGTCTTCTTAAGAAACGAACACTTTAACAATTCTTCTGTATCAACAATGTTTTTTTAGCAGGATGATTCAACCTCTGTTCATGAAACACTTTAGTGGTCTTGCCACTTCTTCTTCACAACCTTTAACCACAATGCAGTGCTTCAATAATGTCTTGCTTGCCACTAACCTGCGAGGACTACCACTAAAAGGTCCCTATCCTGGTATACTCGCCTGCCAGGACAAAAGCTCCTAACACTACTACAAGTACTCTGTGGTGAGGTTTGCTTCAAACCTTTTAGAAAAGTCTTTGACTTTCAACAGCTTCAAAATTCACAACTTCTAGGAAAACATGATACAACAGTGGAACAAACGGCACCAATGTGTATTTTCCCCTCGCAATGCAGGTTATGCCCCTCTCCTCCTTGATTCTCCTCTACCAGGAGGGTTTCTCTCCTGCCACTTTTGTTTTCCCACTTATAACTGCTGACAATCTTTCTTTATTACACTTGACCCTCTTTGATATGATATGATAAGGTATTTATAACGCGCTTAATACCCAGAGGTTTCTAAGCGCGGACCCGGGGATCAAACCTGTGTGCGCCGTGTCGTCTGGCTTCCAAGGCGAGCATGTTGCCTCTGAGCTATCCTCCCGAGACTATCCTCTTTGACTTGGACAATGCTTGTTGATGTCTTGCTTAAATATTGCCTCTTCATCTCTCTTGCAATAATGGTTAAAATCTTTCTGCAATAATGCTTTCTTGTTATTTTGCCACTGGGACTTAAATGATTTGTGAGTTATTGCCCCATCTTTACTTTGGCAATGGTGGTTATAGTTGGCTTGTTTCAGTATTGCCCCATCTGTACTTTGGCAATGGTTTGCGACCGTTCTCTTCTTGTCTTTTTCCAAAGTTCTTATTGCGCCAATATGACTTCCTTATTTCAGTTTGGTATTCAAAATTATCAGTAGCTAGCGGTCGATTACGGAGTGTACCAGGATTACCCGACAATGGAAAACTCGGTTTTTGCACATGCGTCCGTTCGATCTGCTGCCACTGCTCGTTCTGTCTCCCCTGCCACCTCCTGCACGGCAGACTGCCTCTATTTTCCTGCGACCTGTGCCAATCGGGATAGGAGCCTTTCTCGCTCCTAGTGTACACCAGTGCTCGCCACCCACCAGGACACAGCTCACAATCAGGAGAGCGTCTCTCTCCAGTGGGAAAGCTAGTTGCAACACTGCTTCCCGCTGTGCAACCTCTGCAATTAAGGTTATCAACCTTGGAGACCCTCTCAGGACCGACATCCGCTTCAAAGATACCGGCTGCTCCGGTTCTTTTCTCTTGTGCTGCAACTGCAACAGATAGTCTCTGCAACTCCACCTTCTGTTTCTTCATGGCCTGCAACTCCACCTTCTGTTTCTTCATGGCCTGCACCTGAGTGGGCCTTATATATTAAGTCCCACTCGCGTGTGGGTCATTAGAACAACTAGACTGCATGTTGCAGTTTAATGCCTCTGACTCACTCTTGTTAGTCCCAGTACTTGGGGGCGGAGGGGGGAGTATTGTGGGGCTTGATATCCCCAATGTTCTTATTACCCCTTTCTTCACGACTGTAAATATCCACTTTATTGGATTTACATTGTTTATTGAATAGACTCCTAGGGAAGGGTTTTAGAGGGGTTAATGGTTGGTCCAGATTTAAGAAGGAATTATGTTCATCAGGGAGTTTTAAGGTTCTGATTCCCACATGTTTTGTTTTCCTGTTGATCACAGGAGTTTTCACTACCCTCAATGGGGGTAACTTTGTGAAGGGAAGTCTTACTCTGACAACAAGCCATTGAATATTCTGGCACCATAGAAATCTCCCTCTCTGAATAAGACAAATACATCTCTCAGCAGAATCCTCCTGTTCCCTTGGGGCCTCCTCCTCCACCAGCTAATACCACCCCCAGGGACAGGATCAGGTGGCATCTTCCTTCCCTTGGCCACCTGGAAGGAGAATTTAGGCAGGGATTCTGTGAGGATTCTGCAGGATTCATCACCAACAACTATTAATTCTGGTTGACAACATACCATACAAACTGGCTCTTGAATTCGACAACAGCTATATCGATGATATCATCTGGGACACCAGCAAAGGGAGATATTGGTATTTTTCATGACTGGATTCATTAATTGAATTCTAACTTGAGATTCACAATGCATTCTGATAACGACGGATCACATTTCTGGATCTCTTAATAAAGAAGTATGCCATTTAGTCGTAGTTCTATTCCATAAGGAAACTGATAAAAATACTATTTGATGCTACGATTGTTTCCATCCACAAGCATTACAGAATAATATTCCTTATGGTCCATTTCGAAGCGCCAGACGGAATTGCACTATCGTGAATGATTTCCCTTTACAATCTAATCTCATTCGAGCCTGTCTATCCAAGAGGGGCTACCCTATGAGACTGTTAAGACAGTCTAAAAAAGAGCTAAAAATAAACCTAGAGACATTGTGTGCAAAAATACTGTGAAAGATAAGGTGAATGATCGTCTGGTATGTGCCATGACCTACAATACTCGCCATAATGAGTTCAGGAAAGCAATTTCCAAACTTTGCCACCTATTGCAGTGGGAAAACTCTACCTGATCCTTTGTTTGTATACAAAAAAGGAAGGACTTTGAAGGAATGGCTGTCCTGTTCAGCTAGTCTCTAAATCTAGACCGTTGATCACCTCCATGTGGGCGATGGAACCAGTGACTGGCATTTTTCCATGTGGTAGTTGTAGTAGATCAACATCTCTGTGCACTTCCATCATCATTAATTACTAGACATGGACTTAGAGGCCATACTACATGTAATAGTAGCAACGTTCT
Organism: Ambystoma mexicanum; assembly: GCF_040938575.1. Classification (NCBI taxonomy): domain Eukaryota; kingdom Metazoa; phylum Chordata; class Amphibia; order Caudata; family Ambystomatidae; genus Ambystoma; species Ambystoma mexicanum. The sequence continues at coordinate 833,613,567 of NC_090938.1, read as the reverse complement.
TTATGCGTTGACATGTCCCTGTGCGAAGACTTTTATTGGGCAAACGTCCAGGCCTGTGAAAATGAGGATTACTGAACACAGGTCTAGGATTAGGAGGCAGATTCTAATGTCACCATTGGTTACCCACTTTTTGGCTGAGAGACATGGCCCTGACAATTTCAAATGGGGGGCAATTGAAACCTTTTATGGTACTAATGAATGAACACATCTGCCAACGTGAACTATGGTGGATGTACCATACTCTGTCATGTTAGAGGCTTAAGCAATCGGGAATAATGGATTAACAGTCTACCAGGTTGGTTTTCCCACTTGCTATTTGGATTGCCGTTGTTGGTAACTTTACCATACCTTGAATTGGACACACTGGGCAAGCAAGGTATACAATAAGCAGTGTTGCAGAGCACTTTGCTATGCAATTCTGCAGGTTTGCTAATTAAATTGGCACTTATGTAGCAAAGCTAGCTATTAAGTTGCCCTGTTCAATGAAAGCACAGCTCGGCCTGCATTCTGCTCTTGCCTTCAGGGCTCTCTGCTCTTTTCTCTGTTTACTGCAAGTTCAATGGGGCTAATGGAGAAGGAGTGCAGCAGTTATCCTCTCCTCCGCGCTAAGTGCCAAAGGCCTGTGTGGGAGTGCTAAGCAACATTTTCTTTTCTTTTTCAAATCATTGCAAACAAGAAGTAATCGGGGGTGGAGGGGGAGGGGTTGGGGCGGATACTTGTATTAAGCTAACTAAATCCTGTTTGGCAAAGTCAGGTATGTGTTAACTTTATTTGTTTTTTTTAAGACAGTCATGCAATTCCATTCCTAAAACAATGGGCCTCATTATAAGTATGGCGGTCCGGATACAACGGCACAGCTAAGCTTACCGGTGCCGTTGTATCCGGACCGCCATACTACGAGTTGTGCTTGCGGCTCCCACACTGCCCGCCAGGTCGGACCTGGCGGGCAGAGCGGCACCAGCAAACGCAGCAAGTCGGTTGCACCGGCACCGTTGTTAACGGTGCCGGTGCATACGACGTCCCCATTCCCATTGAGCCCTATAGGGCTCAAATGGGAATGGGGACTGACAGGCACCGGCACCCGGTAATGACAGAATTACCGGGTCCGGTTAACTCGGAATCACCAGTGATTCCTCATTGCCGGGTACCGGTAAAATCACAAGTTTGGCAGCAGCCGCACCTGTTTTACTGGCATGGCTACCGCCAAACTCGTAATGAGGCCCAATTTATTGTTGCATAATGCATATTTACAGAATTGCTACTGTAAAAACCTGCATTGTCTCCATGCTTTCCAGTACAGTTTCGGTTTGTGTATCTAAATCTGTGTTGCCTATATTTAATTTTGTTGTGGAAGATGAGTGACTTTTGGGAATGTTCATGGCCAAATTCTTTCAATAAGCCTAGTTCTGTAACCTGCTGGTTGCATACTTCTACATCTGTGGAACTGGTGTTCAACCCATGAGCTGATCCTATACTCCTTGACATTCTATCTTATCAATCTGTCTTTATATCAGCTATCCTGAAAGTGAGATGGCTGCAATCTCTACATTATTCCACCTAGTTTGCCCAGTTATTTGCCTGCTACGCCATTCACTTTGCTTAGTCTCTTACTGTCTTTTCTCTTACATAATGAATACACAAGGCTAACAAGATAGATGTTAACACATAGTAGTGATCAATAGTTCTATTCAGTCCAGGCTCGGACTGGCCTACAGGGCAATAGGCCCATGACTGAACCAAAAACACAAAATGCTGGTCTGGGCCAGTTCTTTTTTGGTCATAGTGGGCCAGTCTCTTGGCCAATTTGGCCCCGTTTCATTTAATTCATGTTGCTGAATAAATATTCTTTAAAATGCACAATTTTCATCACACTTTATCAAAAAAATCCCCCTTGGTTGCTAGTGAAACAGTCACAGAAGGAATGAATAGCCATTTGCAACGGTGGGCCACTTTGTTCATTGGTGCCAGAGACAATTTTATGGCCTAGTCTGACCCTGATCCAGTCTGTACATCTACAGATCTACTGCACTACCACACACTGTAGTTAGCCTCCAGAGCTTGCTTTGCTCTATGATAAATTATTGCATTATATATTAGCACCTATGGGAGAGAACTGGCCAAACGCTTTCTATCATATCTATTTAATTGTGTCCATTCGTGGGGGGTGTTTGAAACTTTTATTTAACATTTACTTTGCAGTAAATGCCAAAGGTTTCACTGTGAATGGCTGGACTCTGGGTGGCAGCGGTGTTCCAAACGTAGTGGGTTTGTGGTGACTTGCTTAATTTTAGAGAAACCGCATTTAAATTTGTTGTCATCCGTTGCCATGGGTTGAGTGCATTTCTCTTAGGTCAAGTAGGTAAACTAAGTTACTTGACCTGCAGGTCTCTTGGAATTTTAAAGAATTTGCAAGGCTCAACTCCTCGCACTGTCTTAGTTTTGCGGTACACAAAACGGCTGCATTGTTGCTCATTTTATATCTTGGGTACAAATAACTTCTGGTGACATTAAAAATAATAATACAATATTGCTAATCAGATTGGTTTGTTTGCTAGCCAAGAACATTTAAATTAGAAAACTCTGCTATCAATTATTTGAATGCAACTGTATACCTTGGGCAAGTGCTAGTCACAATTGTTACATCGTGTTATGTATCGAAAGCTATGCACCAATCGGGTTCCTTTTTATCAGACCTATATAATCGGGTGCGATACTTTGTGAATTGTAGGCAATCGCAGCTTTTTCGGTTTTTGGCATCTAAATAGGCAGCTGCCCTCACAATCATGGTGGTGCCCTTAAACAACAAATAAAAAATGAAAGGTCTTTTGAAATGGGCAAGTAGCCTCAATGTTGCTTATCTTTGGTAGATACGAGTGCATTATTGAATTAAATCGCACAACATGGCGCCTACCATCATGGGCGAATTAGTCATTCAGCGCGCAACTTGATACGTGGAATCCTAGGCGCTTGTCTTTCTACCAGACCTTTTGCACGCTGACCCCCTTGCTCCAGAAGTCCCTTAACCGTGAGGCCACATTGAAACTTGCACCACGCCATCTATGATAAGGCGATCTTGTGCACTCAAGCACTCGTGAGGTAACATGCTGCGTGTTCCAAAAACTGGTAATGAAATAAATACATTCCTTAATTATTAATTGTATGGTATTTATTGAGCGCTAACCTAGCTTCGAGAAGCTTTTCAGAGGTAATAGAACAGATGTACTTAGGGGGGTGGGATACAGAGGGGAGGTCCATTTTACTTCGTTGAAAAACAAATACAAGGTGAATTTTACTTTCTGTATTTTTTGCCTTTAATAGAGTAATAATTATGTTCGTTTTCAGTGTTTTGGTTGAGCTTTTCTCTTCATATTTCTTTTTCCTGTCCCACAGAAACTTCAATATTTACGTGATTGTTCTCCTTTTTTCTGCAGATTTGCACAGAGTTCACTGGTGATCTGCGCTGGATGGAGTCTGCTTGCGCTGCTGGGTTCCGCTGCTGCTATCTTGCCATTGTTTAATGCTGCTGCTATTCTGCTGCTGTTGCATATCAATCCCTTTTGGTCCTTCCCGTGGCAGTCATCTAAGGAGCAAAGCAATTGGCCAGTGATCGGACGAGCATGTGTATAGCTTTGGTGATTTTCCTTGTGATCTCCTGCATCGGGCTCGAGTGCCAAGGTATCCATGTTCAAATTGTATAGAAGAACTATGCCATTGGTCAGAATAAAATTCCTGGAAGTAGCTCCAGGAGCTGACCTGTCAGTATTGATCTGCATACACCTCTTATGCAGGGTCTGAGACCCAACCCCCTTTCGGCCTAGTTTTAGGAGATTGGTGTGTGCTTTCAAAAACAAAACGGGTAAAGGGAGCTTGTTTGTCAAGATACTTGCTCCAAACTGATATGAATAAATGGCTGCAGAAGTCCTCTTATCCAAGATTCTGTCTAGAAGCAAGTCCAAGCCCACCATTCGGTCAGCAGTGGTGCAATCCGGGACCACTGTAGCTTTCACTCGTGCCACACACCTAGACTTTTAGGCACCACAGATGTGGAGTGGGACCAGGCAGTACCACCCACTTCCTGGCCCACACACAAAGGCATCACTAGGGTGATACAAAAGTAACCCCACTGTAAGATGCTTTGTGCACTGTCAAATAGTAACCAAAAAGACAGTACTGATAGTCTGAGGGGTTGATCGGTTTCCCCTTGGCAAAATGAGCATAATGCCAGGGGTGTGGATCTGGAGGCTTCACCTCCCTGTACACACTCGGAATCCTGCACTGGCTTCCAGTTAGCCTAAGAGCAACCTTCAAAGACATGTGCATCTCACACTGAGCTCTCCATTCAGGACCAGAGTACATTCAGTAAACAATCGTCCACTACCAGCCCCCCAAAAACCTCTGATCGGGCTCAGATCACCTCCTGGCTATTCCACCACACCACTCCACTAGAGTTGGCGGCTGGGCTTTCTCTATCCTAGCGCCCACCATCTGGAACACTATTCCTCTACACATCCGCTGCACCGAATCAAAAAAGCCCTCAAAACCTGGCTCTTTACTGCTCTATCCTGAAAATCCCATTAACCCGAAGTATATAAACTGTCTCCCCAGGTGGGGTTGGCTGCATTCGCGGCATCTCCAACCTTTTTGCTCCAAACACCTGATTGCCGACTGTGTTCGGGGCAGCCCGGACCCCCACACTCGTACACCTGTCACGACCCCGCCTTCTCTCAAGCGCCACTAGCTGATTCACAGCACTCGCATGTAGTGTCACAGAATTCAGGAACACATGCACCAGGCAAACTGAAAAATACGGACTAATCACAACCATGGTAGTGGAGGCACAGTGGTTGTAATAGAACCATTACGTCCTCCACCACAATCGACCATCTAACCCAGATAGAAGAATCTGGCCTCCTGTGGCGATTAGTTGGAACATAGACTGTGGTTGCCTCTAACTTTCAATCACAGCTGCAAGAACCAACAGAAGAAGCCAAATACCTGAGAGGGCACCCTAACATCAAAGGGGTCCCTAATTGGCGGCAATGGTATGTATAATACGGTTGTAGGTCAAAGGATTGAATCAAAAGGATCGAAATGCAATAGGGTCGAATCAAAAGGACCAAAAATAAAAGGTTGAATGTTTTTTTTGGGGGGGGGCGTCCCCCCTCCAAACCCCTGTTGTTGGTGTAAAAACCACTTTTTTTTCCTATATGGAAACCCAAAAAAAAAAATACATTTAAAAAAAGGCCTTCGACCTTTTTTTTTTTTGTCGATCCTATTGACTCGACCCTATTGCATTCGATCCTTTTGTTTTAGATCCTTTGACTGGACACCGTATAATACACCACTCCACTGGCCGCTGGCACGGCTAACCATACACATCAGTATACAGCAAGGACCACGTCAAAAATGTGTGGTCGTACTGTTGACATAAATTCTCCACCGGACTACGCCTCAACACCTCTTGACGGCATAATGCGGTGCAGTCCTACAGTAAATTTGGCCACTCTGAACACATAGCAAGTCACTAGCACTTACGCCACCCCTGTTCTTTTCGGCACCCATCCACATGCCTGACTACATGGGTTGCTTTTCTACCGGAGCCCGGCCAGCCCTGCTAAACCTTTTTCGGCCAAATGCACACATGCATCATAATCATGCCTCGGGACCTCCAGCACTGTGGACTTCGGTCTTCCGAGGGCGTTCCCACTAACATTGCATTGAAAATATAATAATGGTAAAATTGGCGCTATACAAATGAAGTACAATCACAAAAGCAGGTTTAATGATCTAAAAAATGTGAAACTACTAGGTGATGTCAGTCTTTTCTAAAGTTATGCAGATCCGTGTGGCGCAGGGAGGGGCATAATGGAAGAGCATCAGCTTGTTTTTCCAAATTGACCTTGCTGGCATATATTGGTCAAGATTAATACTAAATGCATTGGCATCTCTATGGAACCTGCAGCCCAACACACCAGTAGATTAATGGATCTCTGCGGCCTAAAGGTCACTGATTCATATCCTGTGTTAGCGAATCTTCCTTTTTGCGGCTTTTCCCGCCTCGATTTGTTAGAGCCTCAGCAGATCTGCTGACAATTGTGGTACATTTTTACGCCACTTGCCCTTCTGTGCCTTAACGAGCTCATCTATCCATGGTGCTAAGAGTTCTGAAAAATGGTCCTTCTATATTATGTTTGAAAGGGACACTCCTAACTATTGTCACCTTACTATGCCAAGGTAAGTCAGTTTCCCACCTGTAACCTGAGGTATTTGACGTATGACTGGGCCCGGTGACATTTCACTGGTTGGGGCCTTCCTTTGTTGGTTATAGACTGATGTATGCTCTGGTGTCTTATGTCACCCTCCCAAGTCTTGCTGTGGACGGCCATGTCATCTAGATGGGCCACAGCAAAGGTCTGACATGGAGTTCGGAGGCTACCCATCAATCGTTGTACTGTAGCCGGGGCCCTACGCAATCCAAAGAGTAGAACCATGAATTGAAACCAGCCTTTAGATGATTACGTCTTTTTCAATTTGGCATCTTTATCCAGGGGCACCTGCCAATAACCCTTGGCGAGGTCTAGTGTGGTAATGTACTTGGCAGTCCCCTCCGTCTCATCAATTCAAGGCATTGAGTATCCATTGAACTTCTAAATCGCGTTGAGCCTCAGAAGTCAATGCAAAACCTCCAGCTCTGTCGGGCTTTGGGATTGAGGCAATTGGAGAAGACCACTCGCTGAAGGATCTTTGATTTACACCCAGCTGCAGTATCTTCTTGTTGCCTTATTTTCTAAGAATCTTTCTGGCCTCTGGTAGCCGGTAGGATTTTAGTCTGCTTTCCCTTCTGGGTGGTGTTTATTCTTATACACCACCTGTACCCTTCCTGGATTAGAGGGGAAGACATTTGGATATCTGCCGAGTAGTTCTGCCAGTTCCTTGTCTCTGGATATCTTTATAATTGTTCTTTTCTAATGCGCTTAATGCCAATGATTGGTTTCTAAGCACAGGATCGGGATTCAAACCTGTGTTGCGCTGAGTTGTCTTGCTTCCAAGACAAACGTGTTTCCCCTGAGATATCCTTCCTCACCATGAAGGGGGGGGGCATGGCGACTCCTCATAGACATGGGTAGCTAGGGGAATCTCCCTTGTGTTCTCATTAAATGCCAGAATCTCTGATTTGTCAGGCTTTCAGCTCGTTAACGTGATATAAGAAAAGCATCTCGACTCTTATCTCGTTCCTGAACCTTGTAGGTGAGGCAAGAGACCATCTCAGTAATGTCGTGTGACCTGTGCCACCTGGCTAGCAACATATTCTGAGAGGTGGGGAGTAACACCTGACCTTTGTCCTCCCTCCCCAAAAGCTATCTGTTAGGAAAGATTCCTCTTTACTGCACCTTTCCTTCTATTTCTATGGACCCCTTTTTGTTATCTGACCTGTTCTTTTTGCAGTACATTGAAGCCTTAAGCTTCACTGCACTGTCTTTTGCTCATCAGTCATGGGGAAACTGACATGTCCTTCAGGCTGCCAGTACTGGGAAACATTGTTTCCCTTAGTCTTGTTACTTTGTTACTATTTTTAGTAACATGTTACCACTTGTAATGTTTATCATCTGACAATGCAGTACAATGGGGTACACTTTTTGTTTTGCACTAGACTAACACTCGGACACATTTTGTTTACTGTAGGTGTGCTAAATAGAAAGCTGGTGGCAGCAGTGACTTTTGCCAATTGTTTTGTCCATTTTGTTTTAGCCTTGCTGCGTTTGGCTACTAACTGTGGCTATTCGTCAAACATTGCCATTCCACAAGGTTTTTTGCTTCTCCTTTGGCCATCTTGTCTTTTAGCCTTCTTCCTGGCCTGACAGCTTTTCGTCTTTCCAAGGAGGAGAGGCATCACCTACCATTACTGCAAGGAGAGTTGTTTTATTTCCATGGGACATACAATCGGTCATGATTATTTGGTAAACACACCAGATTATTATCAAGAAAAGGAGAAATAATTGGTGAGCCATTGTGGCATCCAGGAAGTAATGATTGACAACCAATTCTCATCATTATGAATTCCCCCCCTGCTTCTTCCATATCCATTTTTTGTTTTGCCATCTGCTTTATTGCAGTCGTCAGTGTGCCATTATCTGAATCGTGAGGAGGCGCGTACGTGCAGCACGTGCTGCTGATTTGTCGGTGCCCGCCCATTCCATTGCTGTTATTAAATCTAATACAATTCTGTTTTGCAGCGCCAATAGCCATAGCGCACGCAGTTCTTCACGGATTGCGTTGAGCCCATGCTCAGTGGCGTTTGACAGTTTCATCAAGTTCCAGCAGACTATTTGAATCCACATTTCCTTTGCAGCTGTTTGTATTCCAGGGACCAGGAGGGGGCCGGAAAAACATCTCTGTTTTGGTGAAGTCTATATTGTGTTGGTATCTTCTCAAGAGCCTCGTCTGCTTCTTTTGAGAACTAGTTGGATCTTTTCGTTTGTCTTGCTGCATGTGAGCTTGTTTGTCCTATGACCATTGGGGGCACTTCAGGGGACTGGGACTGTGTCCTGGACAATTCTACATGACTTTCAGGGATCCGCGGTATAGGGAGGGGCATGCAGGATCACTAAGGAACATACTCTGTTCCATGTGTGAGGTCAATAAAAAATATCCTTTCGTGCCACATTGACGCAGGAAGTCCATGATTGTGGCAGTCCCCTCATCCAAGGCTGGGATCACATAGGTTTCGTTACATTTACTGTTCTGGCACACTTCCTTTGCCCTGAAACGGAGTGAAGATAGAGTGAGGTTCTCTACTGTTACAGGTTGCTCATGTTGATGCAGATTGGTCATTTTATTCACATAAGCTGCCCATACATTTCTCCAACTCATCTGTTTTCTTTATAGCTTGTTCTGGAAATCCCATAAGTCCTTATGCATTGAATATTGCTTGACCCCTCACCCCCTTTTTATTCCAATAAATTGCTCCCTCTATCAGCATCCGTGGTTTTGCAAGACATTGTACACCTCCATTGTTCCCCTTTCTTTCGGATTCTTTGGATCTTTCTTCCATTTTCATTTGTACTGTGTGTTCCTGAAACTGCCCTTTGTGAGAAACCTGAATGTGTCTCACCCGCTAGTCCCCAGAGATCTGTCGTCCAGGTGGCCAAGATACAGCCATCACTATTGGATCCAGTTCCTGGGGGTGGACCAGTGGGGAAGGTTCACCTGGATGAGGGGTGTCCGGGGAGTGGATGTGAGACTCCGACGGTTGAGATGCAGTACCCCCTTCCTTGTAACACCTTTTCACCATCCTACCCTGTAGGATATTTAGAAGCTCTATCCCCCTCTTTTTCCGACATGAACACTTTCCTACTCCGTAACAGACAACAGACTAACACCATAGCCGTTTACCTGACATGTCCCAACACAAGGGTCAGGCAGAGTCGGGCAATTGACAATAATCGCACACACCTAACGGCCCTTTACATTCCCCACAGGGTTAAAGGCGGAGCACACTTCGAGCAAGGGCGAACACACAAGGAAACGGCTACACTGAAACAGCAGTTCAAGCAGAGAAGCGTAACGAGACCTGCAGGGGGAACTGCCCATGCCCTTTTCACCCTGGACCCGCAAAGCCTCCGAAAAGGGAATTACAAGATGGTGCAAAGGGGCCTCCCGCATTGATAACACAGGCGGGGAGGCCCGCTGGTTACCGTGGTACCATCCTTGACGCCAGAAGAAAGCCAAGCCAGCAGACCCGACATAATTGGTGAGTCAGAGGAAGCTGATGGTGAACTGAATCGTATTGAGCCCAAGGTTGCAAGTGGCAACATTAGATGAACGCAAGAACTTGTGAACAAAGAACTTGGGTGTGTTTGAACTTTTGGGGGCAGCCCAGAGAAGGGCCAGCTGCAGAGTGGTCAAGTGCCACAGGAGTGCTAATTCGAAGGACTCTTGCTGGCCCTTTTGCATTTGAACCTGCAAGTACAGAAGGCCCTAGGAAAGGGTGGCGTGAGGTATCGGCGTGGTCCTACAAGGGTCACTCAAATCCCTTGTACACTCGAAAGTCTCTGACCCGTTGCCAAGAGAAAGCTAAGGGAATTGAATCCTGCATCGTGAGAACGTAAAGTGAACTGTATATTTGGCAAACGTGAACCGGGTTTGAGGGATGCCTGTGAGTTGGGGTGAAAAGTAATACACCCGTGAACACTGTGTCGACAAGAGTGAACCCAGCCGAGGGTTGTCTGGAGTGGGAAGTTGTTTAAAGAGACACTACGGCTCTTGAAAATTGTAACCTGCATTTGAAAGGCCACAGTGAACTGGACAGAGGGAGGCCCAAATTGCAAGAAGGATCCGAGCCCGGCGGAGGGAGATCCAAGCGGCGAAGAGCAATCGCCCATGGTCCAAGATTACCAAAGGAACCTTTTGTTTGTTGTTTTGATCCATCAGGCCTTCTAAGGCAAGAGACTTTGCAGAGAAGACACTTGGCCCCTGACGGTTCTGGTATTGTTGAACTGGAATTGTGAACCTCATGCTGGAGAGGCCCAGGTGTGTGCTGTGCTCAGAAGTCCTGCGTTGTATTGTGCTTAAAACGTGGGGAAGGGACACCCAACCATAACATCCTGACTTATCATTTTGTGAACACTTTTTTTTTTTTTTTCTGGTGAACATTATCCCAAACCCTTTTTGTAACTTAGTGGTAAGGATTGGCAATAGTTTGTTTTTAGTATAGGCCCTTTTTATTTGACAAGACGCCACTAGGACTGCCTTATTATTATTTGATGGTCGTAGCTTGCTCCTATCTTAGATCTTAGATTTATGTTTAGATTAGGTGTTTATCTCACCCAGTATAAAGTTCAATAAACACCCTTGAACTGTGATCACTTTTGTCTGTCTTTACTGTTGCCACCATGAGTTCCTTACACCTTGCAAATTTCGAAGTGTGCCAAGCACTGTGCCTCTAAAGTCGGTACTTAGTTAGATAAGGACAGTCTGGGGGGTGCCAACCACATGTGGGATGATCCCACATATGTAACATGACTCATTTATTTGGGCCCCACTGACTGCTTATATTGTGTCATACCAAATGTTAGTACCATTAGAATGATGCTCATCTAATGAGTTAGTATTTACACCTGTATTCAATTGTACTTTGTGTTTGGTCACGAGGTTACTTCTAATGGTGGTTACATTTATTAATTTGTTTCCTTTACTTCTAAGACCTAAACTCATTAATTTAATTGTGAAAAGAATAGACAGCATATCCCTTAAAACATTGACATTTCTATAATTGCTTCCTGAATGTTTTGTTTTAGCTCTGCTTTGACCAAAAGTTTGCACACTCTTAGGGTACTTTTGCAGTCTAGACGTTTTAACTCAACTTTGGTAGCTGATTCTTGTCCTGGGTTTGATGTCTGTTGTAGATCAATTCTGTAATGCTGTAATGATGTGCTGGTGTCCTTGTGTAGATCGGTCAGGTGCACCCAAGCATGACTGTTCTTCAACTTTACTGCAGTTGCTGCAGTTGCTGTAGCCTTTTCCACCTCGTTTGGTCCTGTAAACTATACCTAGACTGTCACTTTGCTGTAGCTGAAGGGGTTCTTGTTGGTCTGTTCGAACTTGTTGGTGCACTTTGATTATCTAGGACGATATAAGCTTTGCACAGGTTGCCATGTTTTTGAGATATACATTAAACTCTTCCCCCAACAAATCAGCACTTCTATGCGCACCAGATGCTGGTCGTGTGGGCGCAGCCAGGGCATGCATCCTCCTTCCTGACACCACCTCATGAGGGCACAAGTGGAGGTGTTTGCTTGGCTGGTTGCACAGACTGAACAGTGCTAGAGGCAGGTAAAACAGCCAGCTCTTCTTTAGTGTGTCACACATTTTGGCCAGTTATCTTAAGGAGGCAGTTCAAACGTTCTACCACCCCATTTGCTTAGGGGTGATAGGCTGTGCACAGCCTGTTTAATGCCTAGCAATCTTGTTACCTCAATGAAGAACTCCTTTACAAAATGAGGGCCATTATCCTTACGAAGAATGTGGCAGCAGATTTGGCATTTACATTCACACAGGGTCCTGCTTCAATCCACCGGGAATATGGGCACACAACTATTATTACATGCATGTATGTTCTGCACCTATTTGGTGGATATTCTGCTTCTACTATATCGTTCAGAGGGTGGAGATCCCGGATGAATCTCCATGATGACCCTTTTGCTTTCTTCAGGGGGTATATGACTGTGTTGCATGGTGATTCTGAGGACACTATAACACCCTGGTCAAGCACTTTGATGGTGTACTGACTCCCTCATCTGCCTCTTTGGATAGCAGGTATTGTTTTACTGTGGGTAGTATTGCTCCTGGTTTGAGTTTGAATTTTACTGCCCCAGTACTGTTCAGTTGCCCTAGGTTGTGTATGTTGCTTGTCCATAAACGACTGGGCACTTGTGCCAAGTCCTCCTGCAATTGAGATGCTGTTGCTGTGGCTGTCCATGTCATCTGTGGTACTTCTGTGTTGCACTACCATGTGGCAGGGTATGCTGATTTTGAATAGTATTTCTCAGTCGGTTTCCATGTCTGCAAACAATTGTTCTTTTGTGATGTCCTTTAATGACAGTGTGGGGTCTATGCATAGTACTGTCCTCCATTCCATTCCTTCCTCCTTTTTTTTGTTGTTTTTATTTTAAAATATTTTTATTGGCATTTATGGTTATTAGTACATTGTGCAACACAATTGTCCAGTATTATTTTGTGCATGTATAATTGAGCATCAACATAAACAGAGAACATAATAACAACAACCAGTCTTCACATCTTGGTTCACATCGTTGGTTATCTAGGTGATCCGTAGTGGTGCGCTAGTTTGTAGGCCGTTGTACTTCTTGCTGTGGGGCAAGTGGGTGTTAATCCAGTCCTCTTCGTTATGGTGACTCAGCACCCAGCGGGTTTTATATAACTCTGGTCGGGGACAGAGAGGGCGCTAGAGAGCCACCCAAGATGGCCTCATTACTGGGAGCTCTCACGCGGCCCGATGGGAATCCTGATTAATCCTGGGCATTTCGTAAGATGCTGCCCTAACCCTGCAACAAGCTGCGTTGGCGAGGTCGCGGCTGTCATGACGGGATAACCAGAAGCAAAATTGGTAGACCCGACCCCACAAATCCCACCCTGCGATCCAGTGAGCCGATTCAGCCAGTGAGGCCCGGCGAGCCGCCAAGCGCCTGGGTACTGTCCCGGGGCCGTGCAGCGGCTGAGCCATGATAAGCAGCCCGGCCCGCTCTGGCCTGCGGCGGCAGGGAGGAATTGCATCATCGGCGCACCCCCCAGACGTGAGCGGACTAAAGACCCTCGGACCCGCCTGCGCGTGAAGGGACCCACAGCAGTGAGCAGGGGCTTCCCACGCGGCACGGCTGATCTGCCCCACGGACCTGTGGCCGCTGCGGCCGAAGTCATCAGGCAGCTGTGTCACCCAAGGCGATTGCAGAGGCACCCGGACCGAGCCCTGGGGGTGAGGCGGGTAGACCCGGCTGCAGGTGCCCCCCATATCCCTGCCCCCTCCCCCCCCGAATTGGAGCGGAGAGCAGCATTGCCGGGCCGGACCCAGAGGATGAGGTGGAGAGCGCCCCCCCCCCCCCCGAACCCGATGAGGAGGACCTGGCACGACACGGTGAGCTGAGGATCAGAGGCAGGTCGGCCCCAGCGGCACTCCAGCAGCGGCGGCTCCGAACACCCATAGCCGTGTCAGGGAGCACACCATCATGAGCAGGTATAGCGCGCGCTGAGGAGGGCAATTAGCAGATAACTGTTATAAGCCGCAACTGCAAAGCGGGTGAGAATAACCACGCTCATCAACTTTGTGGAAGCGTTGTGTGCCACCCTCTTCGGACGCGAGGCTCTTTCGCACATATTCGTCGTCGAGGGAGCCCACAGAATCCCAACAACCAAGCCCATTCCAGGTGCCCCTCTCCGACCAATAATCGCAAAACTGCTCAATTACAAAGACCGTGATACAATTCTCAGACTCGCCAGGGAAAAAGGAGAGCTGCACCATGACGGCGACAGAATTCACTTTTATCCAAACTTCTCGCCGGCAGTTCAGGCCCAGAGGAGATCCTTCGTAGATATCAGACAAAGGCTCAGAGATAACCAAATCTCCTACTCCATGCTCTTTCCAGCACGGCTCAGAATACAACATGGTGGGAAAGTTCACTTCTTTCAGTCACGTGAAGAAACAGGCGCGTACCTGGATCAGGCAGGATGTGGCGCGTCAAACTCCGGCCATGCACGCGCGCAGAGAGAAAGAAACCAAAGAAACCCAACATAGCCAACCAAAGCCAACCGCTAAAACGAATCATAAGAAACAGCAATCCAACCGGAAAAAGCATTGGAGTTCACATTCCAGGGTCGCGCAACTTGGGTGGCCCCTAGTGCCCCTTGCACAGCAAAAGTTACCTCAATAGTTAACTGTTAAAGGGAAGAGAAAAAGTGGGATGAGCATGCAGCAATGCGGTTCGCACTCAAAATGGGTAACCAAACGGGCGAGTTGGGGGTTGCCCGTGGAACGATGATCAAGGGAAAAAAGTGGGGGGAAAAGCGCTGCCCGCCACTCCCCCTCCGCCAGCCCTCTGTGTAGTCACAATATACCAGGCCACCTCTGCACGCTAATAAGAACGCCAGCAGTCCTCCATGAACACCCTCCACAATACTTCAGTCCCTCAGGACGAATCATACAAAATGGGCTTAAACAGGAAACCCGGATGCACAATTCAAAGTAGCCACATGGAACATTAGAGGAGGCAATCTCCCATCCAAAACAAGGAAAATCCTACAATATTTAAAAAGGCATGAGGTAGATGTGGCAATGATTCAAGAAACGCATCTACTCCCGGGAAATGAACACCATTGGGCCCGAAACTGGGGCTGCCACAGGTATTTCTCCTTACAATCGTCATATGCCAGGGGAGTGGCTATTCTGAGCAGTCAAAGAGCCTGTTTTCGCCTGATAAAAACTGAAAAGGACACTGAGGGTAGAGCTCTTCTGGTAAGGGCAGTCCTCGCGGGCAAAGAAATCGTATTTGTGAACTCCTATGCCCCCAATGTGGATGGAGCGAATAACTTCAACTGGGTCCTCACACACCTCACAGAGACAGGCTCGGCAACAATTATATGGGGGGGGAGGGGGCAATTTGAATACAACCATGGACTCACAAAAAGATAGGTCACGGGACACATTCAGTCCGATGCCCAAGGCTAGCCTTCAGGTGCAAGAAATTTGCAGAGCATACGATCTTGTAGACGTGTGGAGACATAATAACTGGGAGGAGCGCGACTACACCTTCTACTCAGCAGTGCACAATACGAGCTCCAGGATCGACTACCTACTAGTCTCCACCAGAGGTCCATTCCAATGGGGAACCTGCCGAATTCTCCCAAAAACCTTCTCAGACCACGCCACTGTCGCCCTCGACTGTAATCCTCTCGTAGCCAAAGGGAATATGCTCCAATGGCGATTTAAGCCAAGTTCACTACAGGACCAGGTGTTTGCATCAGAGTTGCGTGACGAAATAACAATGTTTTTAGAGACCAACCAGGGCACAGTTTCCTCGCCAGGCACGCTCTGGGAAGCGCTGAAGTTCTTTGTCAGGGGGGTATGTCTGGCCAAGGAGAACGGCATCCTTAAACTAATCAGACGTGAACTGGCCACCAGTGAAGAGCGATTGAAAAGTCTCAAGCTCCAGTGCTCCACCACAAACGATTCACTCGCCCAAGCCGCACTCAAAGAGGAACTCCTGAAATTCAGAGCCACTGCAGAACGGGAACTAAAATTCCTAGGTCAAGAGCAACAGATCCACCAATATGGGGAAGGCCAAAAGCTACGGACCCTCCTCGCCAGACTGATTTCTGCAGACAGGAAGCCAACTCTGGTTGAAAGAGTGCGCACCAAACTAGGCTTGATAGTACACATGGAAGAGGAAATAGTGGAGGAATTTAGAGCCTTCTATCAAGAACTATATACCTCTAGACATAACTCCAACTCTGAATCACTACGTACGTACCTGAATGACACTGAACTCTACTGGGTGGAGAGGGAACTACATGAAACCTCTTAACGAACTTATTACGGCGGAAGAGATAGTGCAAGCCATTAAAACCCTTCCAAACACCAAAGCCCCTGGGCCCGATGGCCTAACAGTGGAATTTTACAAATCCTTTGCAATCACATTAGCTCCTCTCCTCGCCGAAGTATATGGTAAGGCGCTGAAAACCGGGTCCCTCCCACAAACTCTACGTGAAGCCAATGTAATCCTTCTGCACAAAGCAGGCAACCCCCCCCCCGAAGAATGCATCATATAGACCGATCTCACTACTAAATCTTGTCAATAAGATCCTAGCAAAAATACTGGCAAATAGGCTGCTCTCCTTGATGCCGGGACTGGTGCTGGCTGACCAGACAGGCTTTGTGCCTGGGCTCAGCACAACCTTCGGCATCAGAAGGTTGTTTGGAGTCATGGGAGCGCTCGATCCATCCCACCAGGCTGTCGCAGTCCTACTCGATGCCGAGAAGCCCTTCGACTCGGTCGAATGGCCCTTTCTCTTTGCGGTGCTCACACAGCTAGGCTTGGGAGCCCATTTCATTAAACTAGTCTCCCTTTTGTACACCGACCCCCAATCCTCCATCATCTTGGGATCAACAAAGTCCGCCCGCATTAAGCTACAACGGGGAACCAGACAGGGCTGTCCGCTTTCGGCGCTAATATTTGCACTAATAATGGAACCCCTGGCTTCGAATCTGCTTTCTAAGCAACTACATAGGGGACTTACTATTGGCCCACACAAGCTAATAATATCCCTTTACGCGGATGATGTAGCGTTATTCATCGACGACCCCACTGAAAACCTAAACGCGATCATGAGTGAGGTAATCAAATTTGCGCAGTATCTGGCCTGAAAATCAATCATACTAAATCAATAATTTTCCCACTGACCCCAGCCACAAGGGTATTCAAGGACGACTATCAATTTGCATGGGAGAACTCCCATGTACGATATCTGGGGATACTGATGTCACAGAATTTTTCCAAGACACATTTCGTGACAATTACGAAACAGTGTTTAAGACACTGCAGGAGAAAGTAAACCGATGGAAGACGCTTCCACTGACCCTATGGGGGAGGGCCTCACTGGTCAAGATGGTGATTCTACCAAAACTCCTATACTTATTTGCAAACATACCGATTCTAGTACTACAATCCTTCCTGAAGAGAGTTAAAAGTCTAATCCTCGAACTACTATGGGCAGGCAAACCAGCGAGGGTGGCCCACGCAACTTTAATACTACCATTGTCCAATGGAGGCCTAGCACTCCCCGATCTAGAACAATATTATTGGGCAGCCCAGGCACAATTCCTCAGTTACTGGTATTCCACACACTTTGTCAGACCTCGTGCAAATTGAGCGAGCGCTAGCGACACCCAATCTACTGAGAGCTGTCATTATCAGTCAGCTCCCAGTACCCCACACCACGCTGAACATAGTTCTCACGACCTACGAAATCTGGAAAAGTCTAGCTCAAAAATACAAAGTGCAGGTTAGATTCTCCCCTCTCCTCCCAATCAAATTCATACCAGGGATTCCCCTAAGATCGGAAAAGGTCTTCCATCGATGGGTCGAGAAACTACAGATAAGCACACTTGGAGATGTGTTTAGCGAAGGAACCTTTATAATACCCCAACAAGCAATTGAGAAAGGGAGCGTCTCTTCCCTAGATACTTTCCTATACTTCAGACTCCGCTACACTCTGCAAGCAATCTTCCCCAGATTCCTACAACAGCCACCAACATGGCAACTATTACAAAATGTGATCCAAGCACAGGGCGAGGGTAGACTAGTTTCAACAATCTACAAATCGTTATTAGCAGACACCGTGCCCGTCAACACACGAACGAAAATAAGATGGGAAAGGTCTCTCCACACCTCAGTCCTGGACGATGAATGGACATATATCCTGAGGCAAACGCAAAAAATAGCTCTGAACTCACATTTTAAGCAAATTCATTTAATTTTCTGCATCAAACGTACTACACCCCTGCTAAGAAGTGCCTACAACAACCAGAGTCGAAAGCGGCATGTGAGAGATGTGGTGCCTCGGCAGCTGACTGTTTTCACCTTGCCTGGGACTCCCCCGCGCTGACCCCTTTCTGGACGAAGGTCCTGCAGACTGCATCGGCAATGGTGGGGGAAGAGCTATGACCCATCCCGATGGTGGCACTACTCGGGATGACCAAACAACTATCACCTGCAATAAGGAAACTGGCGGGAGTCCTAATGACACTGGCGCGTAGGAGAATTGCCATGTCCTGGGGTCGAGGACCAGTCCCGACGGTGGCAAACTGGCAAAAAGACGTTCTCTACTGCCAGCACGTCGAGACAGAATTCATCAGAACGCTACCACAACACGCACGCCCCCCTGATATATGGGGTCCACTGGTTGCGTATTTAATCAATAACTCAGATGAGTCCACAGCATCGACCCCAACAAGGCGAAGTAGCCAAGAGAGAGTTAACCCCACCCACCCAAGTACAGGGTCTGACACCCTAATTGATATATGCAAAGGAGGAGACAACATATCGATGAGTTCGGAGGAGGGGAGCGGGGGGAGTTTTTCTTTTTTTTTAAGGCGCACTGTTGTTGCACCCATCTGTGGGTGTGGTTGTTATGTAACTGTTGAAGTGGAAAAAATAAAAAATAAAAAACTGTGGTCGGGGACCTGCTTGTTCATGAGGGCTTATCATCCGATGGGTGAAACATGTCCCAGATCAGTGTTTTCCAGACCTCGTATGTCAGGCTCACTTCATCCCCTGCTCTGGACACCCCTTCACCCCACACCCTTGTTTCAGCGCCTGCCCAGTGCTCCCGCTCCCTGTACCATCGGCTATATTGCGGTCCGCTCACTGACTTCCATGCCATTGCAATGGATCTTTTAGCCAGTATGCATGCCATGTCCATGAGTTTGACTATGTGTCTATACTTGCTGATTCTCGGGTAGGCCCCCAGGAGGCATTCTACTGGTGTCCATGCATATTTTACCATTCCCGCCTGCCTGCAGGCCTGTTCTATTTTATTCCAAAAACATCGTACACTCGGGCACCCCTACAACATGTGTGCCATCCCTGCTCCTTCTGACCGGCACCATGGGCATAGCGGGTGTGCACTGCTGCTGAACTTGGCGATTCTATTTGGTGTCATATAAGTCCTGTACGGCACATTCAGCTGGATCAACCTGAATCTAGCATTCCTCGAGACCTCCCTAGGGTGCATCAAAATCCTTTCCCATTCCTTTTCTGTTATGCTGATGCCCAGGTCGGTTTCTCACCGCTGTTTCAGAGCTGCACTTTTGAGGTTGGGTCTGTCTACTAGATGGTTGTAGAGTCTGGGCACTGGCCTCCACCCATCCTCGAGGTTGTGGAGTAGCGTTAGTACTGGGTCTGCTTCCGGTTCTTCTGGCCATTCTTTCCATTTCCCCTTTGCTGTTTTCCTGACCCTTTGGAACCATAAAAACTGGCCTTTAGGAAGCCCTTCTCTCTCTCCCAGGGACTCAAATTCTCTGAAGGCCCCATCTTCGTATAGGTCCCCCTATGTATAGACACTAAATCTTTCCAAAATCTGATATGTATCAGGTCTTCCTTAACCACACAGTCATCAGCTGCAATAGGGGTCTCAGGTGAGTATGGGTGATCCTGTTTCAGTAATTGTAGGGCCCTGTCCCAAACCTTCCTCCCCAGTATCACCAGCATTGGGAGGACACCTAGGCACCCCGTCGGAACCCAGAGTATTTCCTTCAGGTGTGAAGGTGCTACTAGTTGCTTTATCAGCCTCGTTTCCGAGGTGGTCTCATCTGCTAGCCACTTAGCTGCATGACTGATCTGTGCCGCCAGGTAATATTTCTCGAGATCTGGCAATTGAACCCTGCCTGCTTTGTACAGCAGCATCAGCGTGGCCAGAGACAGCCTGTGCCTAGCTGAACCCCAGAGTAGTTCCCTTATCCATTCCTTCCTCATATGTGCCTGGTAGGTTGACTGTCTTTTCTCATGATTACTGCCTCTGTGCGGTGTGAAAATGATATGATATGATATGATATGATATTTGTAACGCGCCTATACACAAGTGTTTCAAGGCGCGACGAGGCAGGGAGGGAGGGAAACAAGGGGAAGACAGACAAACGATCCTACTAGGCCAGGTGTCATTCAGATCGCGCAAGTGCAGAGGTAAGGGGAAAAAAGGGGAAAGTGCAGGGGGAGGGGGGGGAAAGTGCAGTACAAGGTAAGTAGCGTAAAAAAATGATAAATAATAAATAAAAGGGCCAGCTGGTGGCAAGTGCGAGGTAAGTGCAGAGCAAGTGCAGGGAAGGGGGCTGTAGGGATACAGTGACAGTCCCACAGTGCAGGGGGAGCCAGGGAGGCAGTGCAGGTGGAGAGTGGCTGGGCCCTGGACCGAGGTTGCTGAGAGTGGCCCAGATGCAGGTTTAGTGCTGAATTCAGTGGGGGGTTAAGCAGGTTTAGCAGGGGAGAGGGCGAGAGAAGGCAGAAGCGAAGAGGAAGGTTTTGAGGTGCTTCCGGAACCGGAGATGGTTCTCCTCAAGTTTCAGGGAGGCAGGAAGGCTGTTCCAGAGGGAGGCCCCTGCTGCGGAGAGAGATCTACCCCCAGCTCGTTGCTTCGAGAAGCGGCTGACCATGAGGGAGTTGGAGACGGATGAGCGAAGGGCTCGTGAAGGAAGATATTTAGGAAGAGAAAGTTGAAGGTATTTAGGTCCCAGGCCCCAGAAGGCCTTGTGGACAATGCAGAGGGTTTTGAACTTAATCCTCGCAGCCACTGGGAGCCAGTGCAGAGATTTCAGTCCTGGAGAGATACGGGCCTGTGGTGCTGTCTCGTGTGGTACTACTGGTCTGAATAGGAATTCTGCTGCTAGTCGGAATATTACATTGTGCACACCTGGTAACCAGCCAATCAAAATGGTTACTGCATATGTGAATAGTCTCATGTAATGGTAGGGCTTGGATTGTGTTGGTGCTCTAGAGTGCCTGTATTACTGTGGCTACTCAGTTGTAATGCATGCCTGGTGTAGAACACAGGATTCCTTTGTCAAACTAAATGGTCCTATTTCACTTCTGAAGGCGGTACCCTACCTAACACGTTCACTGGTGTCTCTGTGCTGTAGAGTAATGGTGCTACTAGCTCTTGAGTCCCTATAGTAAGGGGTCATTCTTCTGTAAAAGGAACCTTTACAATAACCCCAAAGAATCCCTGCGTTTCCATACTTTGATTGGTCAATGGAAACCATCCTTCCCTTATACAGGATCTGGTAGCTCCTGTATCCACCATGAGGTTAAACATTCTGTCCCCTATCTTCGCTCCCACTTTAGTTTCCTTTTCTGGGCGATTGAGAGGACTGGGCATGTCGTGGCTCGCTGTGGGCTGTCCTATTGTGTATACATGGTTGACCCTGGATGGGCGAAAAGCATTGCTCCCTAGGGCACTGGCTCCAGTGTAATGTGTCAGTGTTCCTTGTGGAAAGGCATTTCAGTCCCATGGTACTGCAAGTGCTTGGGATGGAGCCTGCTGTACGACGTTCTACATGATGTTTGGAGTTGGGTCATTGTATGGGTTGTCCCTGTATAGGTGCAGTTACTTGCACTGGGCCTACGTTCTGGGGTTGTACAGATCCTGGGGCATACATGGGTCCTGGGGCTATGGCTTGGTTTGGGATATAAACTCAGTGTACTGGTCCGCATAGGAGGGGTCTGGTGCAACTGAGTTGGGGGTGCTCCTGGGTGGTATTGCATGGGAGGTCTGCTTCGACACTACTTGTGCCCCACCTTTCCACATGTCCAACATGCTCCTTCAAATCGTGGTCGTAATCCCCCAAATTCTCCCCCTCGCCCTTTTTGTGAATTGCTCCTTGGACCCCACCCCTGTCTCTTCGATTATCTGCGTTATTAGCCCACTCTTGTGCTGGCCCGAACTGCTGTTGGGCATCTGTGGGAATGGTTACTACTGCGCCTTCCATACTGATTTCTTCTGTACTCCTTTCACTGTGCCTTTTCCTCTGCTGCTATTGCATTTACAGAAATGTGCTACGTGCACCTGTATTTCACCTCACCCGTTCGCTTCCATGCCTACTATTCTGTCTAATACTGCTTGTACCTCTGTGGGAAGACCCTTTTGCAGTATGTGGTAGAAGAACGGTATATTTTTTTCCCATGTCTCCCCTGTCTCCTCTCGCCACATCTCTTAAGAAAAACTGAATAAATAAAGCTGGGTTCTCATCGTGTTTCATTGTATGGGCCATGATGGAGCCTACATCGGGTTTATCTTGGTATCCTGCTCTTTCCAAATGGTGTACATCTGGTCCACTATTGTATTTGCTAATACACTTTTCATATCTCATACAGCTAAACTGCCTCCTGCTGTGTGTTTCTCTAATGCCTCGATCCATTTATTCGCCCCTCTTGTAAGAGGTGGTAGAGTCTTTATTAAATTATGTTGTCCATATGGGGCCATGGTATGATGTGTCTTAACCTTTTTCTTCCCTCTTAGTACTGCCATTGTTCTGGGGCGAGGTCTCGTATCTTCTCTCCCATGGAGTCCCCTTCTATTGATCCTCTTCGGTTTCCCAATTCTCACTCCCTTCCTGCTCGTCTTCACTTTCGAACACCTCTGATTCATATTATACCTCCTGTTGCTCTGGCTCGTCTGTTTCTACCTTCACATCTTTTATTACTGCTTTGTTTAATCTTAGTAATATCTCTCCTGCTGCCCAAATGTGATCGTCTACCATAGGGCAAGAGCCCCCCCTCTTCCTCGCTGCCCTTCGTAATTCCTCTTCTGTTTTGCGTATCGCTACTTCTAAATCCTTACATGCTTTATTTTCTGTTATTGCATTTGTTTCTGTATAGGTGGGGGGGAGCGGGGTTTGTATCTGGGGTTGGTATACCCCGTTGCAGGTTTTAAAGCATACATTCCGGTTGTGGGCAGGTCTGTCTGCTGCACTGGCGCTAGAGCCTGTGCCGACTGGGTGTTTTCCTCTAAGGTTGTCTAGGGTGACGCCTGCACAGGCGTCCGAGCCTGTGTCGTGCTTGTGCTTCTGGATGGGGCCGGGCTGTTGTACCTTCTATATCTTCCTTTCCTTTATTCCTGCCCTCACCAACAGACGCGTCACTCTCCGGGCACATCACCGTCACCACACATCACTTGGTCTGTGGACTTGCATCACAGCACAGAACCCCATCAATCTGCTGGAACTTTTGGCGGTATTCAAAATGCTGCAAGCATTCGAAGCACAGCTAACAAATCAGTTGTTACAGATCCTCACCGACAGCACCACTGCAATGTTCTACATCAACAAGCAGGGGGGCACACATTCTCCAAATCTGTCCAAACTAGCACAGAAACTATGGAAATGGGCACTCAGACGTGGGATGTTTCTATCTTCCCAACACGTTCCAGGGGAACTCAACACTTTAGCAGACTCTCTGAGCAGAGATCCCCTACCAGAAGAACACAAGTGGCAACTAGACTCTAATGTCGTAGACCACATCTTTTCACAGTGGGGTTACACCACGCTAGACTTGTTCGCTACAAGAGAAAACAAGCAATGCCCAGATTTTGCGTCCAGGTTTCCCCAACCAGACTCCAAGGGGGAACGCCCTATGGATGAGCTGGTCAGGGAAATTTGCTTACGCTTTTCCTCCAACTCCTCTAATGAGCAGGGGGTGAACAAGATTCACAGAGAGCAGATGACGCTCATTCTAGTTGCTCCCATGTGGGCAAGACAGCCATGGTATCCACATCTGTGCAAACTGGCGATGTACGATCCCATCAAACTCCCGTGCCAGACCAACTTGCTGACCCAACATGGGGAGATAACAGTTCCCCCTCAACCGCACACAATTAACTTGGCAGCATGGCTCCTGAGGTCATAGTTTGGTCATCTAAATCTTCCACAATGGTGTATGGATATCCTCAAAGAGGCACGTAAACCAAACACCAGACACTGTTAATTCGACAAGTGGAAGAGATATGTAATTTGGTGCCAGTCTAAACAAATAAACCCCATAGAATTTACTCCATCACACATTCTTACCTATATGCTCCACTTGTTAGACTCTGGGTTAGTATTCAACTCTATAAAGGTCCACCTGGCGACTTTATCCGCTTACACTACCTCTCAAAGTAAAGTATTGTGGTGGAAAGTTCCAGTTATCAAGGTGTTCATGGAGGGAGTTAAGACTCCACCCTCCAATTTCAAACCCACTGCCTGTCTGGGATCTCAATGTAGTACTCGCAAAGCTCATGGGACCTCCCTTTGAGCATATGCATAAGTCAAGTCCTAAACACCTGACATACAAGACTGCCTTCTTAGTGGCTATTACTTCCATAAGAAGAGTTGGTGAACTGCAAGCATTGTCAGTGCAGGACCCACTCTTTGGCATACACAAGGACAAATTGGTTTTACGTACGCACCCTAGGTTTTCACCTAAATTTATTTCCAAATTTCCCGTGAACCAATCCATTGAGCTACTGGCCTTCTTCCAGAATCCAACAAGCTCAGCTGAGAACAAACTCCATACGCTAGATGTAAGGAGGGCGGTCCTTTACTATGTAAACAAGGCCACACCGCTTAGCAAAACAGACCAACTGTTTGTCTCTGTAGCACCAGGCAGAGAAGGAGACCGCATTTCCAAAAATGCCATCGCCAGGAGGAGAGTCGGATGCATACAGCTCTGTTACTCATTATCAAGTAAAACACTGCCTAAGAGCTCACCCCACAAGGGGTACAGGAGCTACCTTGGCCTTTCTCACAAATGTCCCGCTAGACACCATTTGCATAGCAGCTACATGTAGCTCAGTACATACTTTCACTCCGCACTACTGCATTGACACATATTCCAAAGCAGATACACAGGTGGGACAAGCAGTTCTAAAACATCTGTTTGCCACTACACCTTCTCACAACCCACCACCTTCTCGTAACACTGCTCGCGAATCTATGCATAGCATGTGATCTAAGCAGATTCCACAAGCCTCAGAAGGGATACGTTACTCACTGTAATCGTATTTCTGATGCTTGTATCTGCTTAGATTCATATGCGCCCACCCTTCTTGCCTTTGGAGAGAAGGTGCATGGATGTTTATATGAGCTTATCTGATACATATCTTCTTTAATACACCTGTACTCACGCTACATCATGCTTCCTCATGTCAGAAACAAAACAATCTGAGGGACCTTGACGCGTGAAGGACCGTGGGTACAGGACGTCACAGTAGGGATAGTATTACTGGTACGCCCTGTCGACGTCCTTTTTTGAGTTTCTAAAACAACAACTGTAATACTCTGCAGCTTCCACTAGATGTCAGCCTATGCATAGCATGTGAATCTAAGCAGATACAAGCATCAGAAATACGGTTACGGTGAGTAATGTATATAACACTGAGAAAATGACTAATGGCAGAATCTAGCCGCTAACCATTCAACACAAGTGT
Organism: Ambystoma mexicanum; assembly: GCF_040938575.1. Classification (NCBI taxonomy): domain Eukaryota; kingdom Metazoa; phylum Chordata; class Amphibia; order Caudata; family Ambystomatidae; genus Ambystoma; species Ambystoma mexicanum. Next base: position 833,588,043 of record NC_090938.1, on the reverse strand, counting down.
AATGCATTTAACCATGATGCTATTGAATTTCTAGCCATAGTTCACATGAAAACCATAGGCGAGTGTGAAATATGTTCCACTTTCTGTTTCTTTGTTTATAATTGTACTTATTTATTAGTAATTGGTAATGTAATAATGACTTGCATTGTTTGCTCACTTTATCAGTATTCTGGTGCACACAGAGTGCAATGTCTGCTTAAAATGGAGTACATTTATAAATTCCTAGTCGCACACTGCTTTTATATTGGCACATGCCTCAACACTCCTATCCATTGCTGGAAATAAATGATTGACAGCGACGGAGGGCTGGGGAGATGGGGGGGGGGGGGGGGATGTTACTCCTGCCACCCCTACTCCCGAACATTGCTGTCAGCAGGACCCCCACATTAAATCACTTTCTTATGATGTTGCTACCAGTATAGGAGCCCACTGCCACTTTAAATCACTGCCCATTGCTTTGTGTTGGGACCCGACCCCATCTTGCCATGCCCCCCACCACATAAACATAGGCACACATGCATGTACACACACACATGTAGAGTCCCACACCCCTCGCTCTCAGGCTCACGCACCTCACACCCGCCAGCTCGCAGACACGCCCCATCCGCACAGTGTGCATGTCGGGCCCTGGACAAGGGATATTGGATTTTCCCGGATGCAACATTTCTGGATTTGAGAAAATCTAGCCTAGTAGTGATTCTGTGGTATAAAAGAGGAAGCTAGAGGATACTACATTTAATTTATTTTAATATAAATAAAAGGTTAAATGCATTTATAGCACACAATTGTTAATTGATTTGTTTTAATGAAAACCACACCTTTTAGTATAGGTTCTGCAGATAGTGTAACCCAAAAAATATACATGAAAAATTCCAGTAGATGATGTGTCACGAAATCACACGTATTTTACAACTGTAAGGAAGGCATGGCATCAAAGTAAGACAGACACAAGTGATCACAGTTCAAGGTTGTTTATTAAACTGTAAAAATGGGTGAGATAAACGGCTAACCTAAATCTAAGATGGGAGCAAGCTATGACCATCAAATAATAATAGTCCTAGTGGTGTCTTAGTCAAATAAAAAGGGGATATACTAAGAAAACCTATTGCCAATCCTTACCGCTATGATACAAAAAACTGTGGGATAATGTTCACAAGAAAAGAAAGAAGTGTTCACAAAATGATATGTCGGGGTGGTATGGCCGGGGTCTCCCTTACCCACGTTTCAACCACGGGACAAGACGGATCTCTTGAGTACAGCACACTACTGGACTTCTCCAGCACGAGCTCACAGTTCCTTTCAACAATATCAGGGCCTACTGTGGCCAAGTCCCTTTCATGCAAAGTCTCTTGCTTCAGAGGGCCTGATTCCTTCTGTAATCTTCACATCAGGTGATTTCCCTTCACCCTTGGACCCCCCTCAGCTGGACTCCAATCCTTCTCTCACTGTTGGCCTCCCTCAGTCGGGTTCACTGCGGCCTTTCATTCAGAATATCTTCAAATTGTACTATTCAAGAGACTCAATGGGCCTCATTACAAGTACTCCGGTCCGGAATTAACACTGCCGGTAAAACCATACCGGCACCGTTTCCATGTCCGCGCAATCATGACCCGCGGCCCCGGTAATAGCACCACCCTAAACCGCCACCACGGAAATAGGGTTCCCCTTAAGTCCGTCTGCACGGAAACCCCTCCGTTACCGGCAACACGAAACACCGTGAGCATCACAACTAGCGCGGACACGGAAATACCGGGAAAAAAATGGCGGAAACACCGTGATCACGGTGGCGGAACCGCCGCCACCGCGAACATGGCGTTATACACTGCCTGCTGAACTGAATCGGGGCACAGGTGCACCAAATCAGCCCAGCTGGACCTAGCAGGCCACTGGGAGCCTACAAAAGGGCCACACCCAGCCCAACGCAACACAGAACCATGCAGGCAGCAGGTCTAGTAGCACTGGGATTGGGCCTACTCAACCAACAGGCAGCACTGCACATGGTGGCAGTAATGGCGCAGAGGAGGAGGCGTAGGCGGAGGAGGCGCAGGCGGCAACCAGCCAACCCTGCAGCTATGGCAAACCCCATTGCCCAGCCAGCCCGACCCCGCCGCCAGCCACCAATACCACGCATCAGGGCCTCACCCTGGAACCTCACCCCAGGACAGATCCACACCCTATACCGGCTGGACCGTGCAACAATCCTGCACATCACCGCCATGATTGAGGACAACATCAGCAGCCTAATTGACACCCCCACCGCCACCCCCCCCCCTCTTGATGGTTGTCTCAGTTCTGCATTTCCTTGGCACTGGCACCTATCAACACACGGTTGGTGAGCTGCACGGCATATCACAACCGTGTTTCTCAAAAATCCTGGTACAGGTACTGGATGCCCTGTTGCGCCATGTGTCGGAACACATAGCCCTACCCCGCACCCTCCCCGAGGTCATTGCCACCAAGTTGGCCTTCCATGCCATAGCAGGCATGCCAAATTGCATAGGCGCAGTTGACTGCACCCACGTCGAGCTGACAGTACCACATGCAATTGAGGCGGTGTTCCGCAATAGGAAACAGTATCACTCTTTAAATGTCCAGATGGTTTGTGATGCCATGCAACTGATTACACGCTGCTGTGCACGTTTCCCAGGCTCATCACATGACTCAATGGTACTGCGGAATTCCACGTTGCCACGGTACATGGAACGCTATGCCGGACAAAGCACATGGCTATTGGGTGAGTACAGCTGACGATGCTACAACCCTGTTGGAGTGGTGTGTGTGTGTCCAGGGCAATGAGCATTGTGAGTGTGCCGCTGTGACCGCACATGCATCACCCCCCTTCCATCTACCAAATACACAGCGGATGGCAAACATCATGAAGGAAGACATGACAGGGCACCACAATGTGCCCGTGCACACGCTGCCACAGCCAATCCCGTCACTGTCCCATGAACCCTGTGCCACTGCAGACACCCACCCTCAATTGAAACACTGCCCCAAAAAGCACGAGAGGTGTGTAAATGAAACGACGTGTATTTACTACTTCCGTACCGTGGAGTCACTCTGCCATGTGTGGACAGCACTGCACCATGACATGCACACAATCAAATGTCACCCGCAGGGCACAGTAAACATGCAAGTTAATGTGTAGGCCCATATGCAGTCAGCGACATACCTCGTGATGGCCAAAACATACCTCCAGACACTGCATGGTACATATGCATGAATGAATGATGATACAAGAATGCACAGCAGCAGATGAGGACATGATGCCACAAACACTGACATGTTCCCCCATCTACATCCCATGTAGGTGATGCGGGATATGCACTCACGCCATGGATGATGACACCTGTACGGAGACCAAGGAACAGGCATGAAGAGGCATACAATAGGGCACATATCCGCACACGTGGAATGATTGAGAGGACATTTGGACTGCTGAAGGCCCGTTTCCGCTGTCTGAGCAGATCTGGCGGATCACTGCTGTACAGCCCAGTGAAGACGGGCAAAATCACGCTCGTATGTGCCATGCTGCACAATATATGCCTGCGCAGGAACATCCCAATGCCACCAGACGCAGATGAGGAAGATGGGGATGGGGATGGGGATGGAGATGGGGATGGGGATGGAGATGGGGATGGGATGGCACCGCCTCCCCCTGGGGGTCCACATGATGGCCAGAGAGCACGGGATGCCCTGATTCGCATCTACTTTTGAGTCACAGCACATTCACAGAAATGCACAAACATGGTGACGACAATGAATTAATAGTTGCACTGCAAAATAAATGATCAATGTCCACACATGTATGTCTTGATTTGAAATGGTGATGTATTGATGTAATAACAACAGGGAAGAAGGTGCATTGGTTAGGGAAGCTGTACACCCGGGGCCACCCACCACCCAAACGTGCCCACCCCCACCCAGAGCCCATTTTCCAAACCCCCAAAACTACCTACCCCACCACCCAAACGTGCCCACCCCTCTCACACCCTTGTAGTCCACATGTGTCCTGCACTGCCCCACACACATGCCATCACTTCCGTGTGCGCTTCTGTGCAACCTTGCCCGAGGGACCCGTTAGCCTACTCGAGCGCCTCCTCGGACTGGCAGTAGTGGAGCTGGATGGGGTGGTAGTGTTTGATTGGCCAGAATCAGGGATTGAGGGCATCCGTGCCAGATTTGCCTGTTGGCCAACCAACATGGCCTCTACAAGCCTGGAGGTGTGGTCGTTGCCCTTCCGCACATGGCGTGCAAGGGTTACTATGGTGCTCGCAAAGCGTCCAATGGACCTCGACAGGCGACGCACTGAGGCGCTGTAGCTCTCCCTCTGCAGCCTGGATTCCTCTAGCTGCCTCTCCACCAGCTGGGTGAGGGTAGCCTGCTGGTCCTCCATCCGCTGCATGCGGGCATTCAGTTCGGCCATGGATGGGGTGGGCGACCTTATGGGACTCCCCAGTGAAGTGGGGCTGAACCCCAGCTCATGGAAGGAGCCCAGGTCTTCCAATGTGGGCATCTCCCCCTGTGGCCCCGTTTCCGAGTGCTCTTGCGGGGCACTGTTATCACTGCAGGCCGCCCCCTCTGCAGTGCTGCTGGCTTCAGTGTTGTGTTGGGTGGCCATGATAGGTTCCCTTGGCACCTATCTGGACTCGGCAGGTGTGGAGACGGTGGGGATGTTGGTGGTGGTGGTGTGCCGCACATCTGTAGTGGCTGGTAATGTGGCCAGAGGTGCAGAACTGCCGGCAGCATCCTCCTGTGTGGTGGCGGTGGCTAGTGTACTTGCCGATGCTGATTGGCTGGCCTGTTGTGCAGTATCACTGTCACTTGAAACGGCTGTGGGGACACCAAAGGGCATGCAATTAGTGTTGTTGTGGTGGCAGATGGGTGCATCACATGCGTCATTAAGATTGTACATTGAATAGTGTTAGTCACATGCATCTGATTGCTGGTGTCTGCATTCAGTGATATTGGTTGCCATACGGATCATGATGGGTCCTTTGGCCCACACATGCACTGCCTGGGGGGGGGGGGGGTTGTTAATGGGTCCTTTGGCCCACACATGCACTGCCTGGGGGGGGGGTTGTTAATGGGTCCTTTGGCCCACACATGCACTGCCTGGGGGGTGGGGGGGTTGTTAATGGGTCCTTTGGCCCAGTACTCACAACTGCATATTTACATGTGGCATTCATGTTTGGGCACTTACCGGCATCTGCAGGTGGGCTCACTCCTGCCTCAGCATGCCCAATCCCATGGATTCCCTCTAGGTGGAGGACGCTGCTGCAACGCTCCTCCCATGCTTGCAGCCTCAGTGGGGAAGGGGGTCCTCCGCCTGTCCCACTGCTGCGTTGGCGGTGCGTGGAAATGAGGTTGCGTACCCTCAGCCTCAGGTCGTCCCAACGCTTGTGGCAGTCCTTCACGCTCCTCACTGCCACGCCCACGGCGGTGCACTTGCGTGCAGCTTTCGCCCACACCTCCTTCCTCCGCTGCTGTGTGGCACGCCGTTGGTCGGCGCTGAACAGCATCTCAGCATTGTCCACAATGTGCTCCACCAAGACGGTTAGCTCCGCCTCGCTAAAGCGCTGTTTGCGCTGCCTCTGAGCAGGAATCCTGGCAGACATGCTGGTGGTCCCTTTTGGCTTCTCAGAGTTAGGATTGTGCTTGTGCTGGCTCTGGATGGCAATGGATTGTGCTTTTATATGATGGCCGCCTCTCTGTTTCCTGTTTTGGCGATCATGGTATTTCCGGTTCCGTGTCCGTGGCGGCGGAGGCGGAAACGGGTTTTGCGCCACTTGTGGCTTTGTTATTTCCATTTCCGTGGGGTTTTCCGTGACGGCGGTAACAACGTTTCCGAGTCCGTGTGGTGCGCGCGACCGACAGCGTGTAATCGGACGGTTTTTCCGCACCCTTGCGGACACGGAAACGTTTTTACCGCCGTCACGGATTTTGCACGGTCCCGGACTGGCAGGTTGTAATGAGGCCCAATGTCTTTGTAATCATTCACTGTGAACATCTCTCAGTCGGGTTCACACTTGTTGTCACAATGTTCACGGATATATCACTGTTCACCCCAATTTGCAGGCATCCCCCAGTCTGGTTCACATTTCCCAGTATCACAGTTTACTTTGCTTCCTCGACGTGTCAAAGACTTTCAACTGTACAAGTGTATTCATGACCCTTGTATGACCACCTCTTCTCCTTCTCTCATTTCCGACTGTCTGTCTGCTATCCAGGAGTGGTGTGCTGCCAACAATCTCTGCCTTAATGCCAGTAACACAGAGATTCTCCTCATTGGCACACCCGCTCCCTCCTTTCCTGTCACTCTCGGGGCAGCTTCTCTTGGCCCTCGTCCTGCTCCCACCTGCAAAGCTAAAAACCTTGTTAATCTTTGACTCCACTCTCTCCTTCTCTCCTCACATCTCTAACGTCTCAAAAAAGTCACACTACCAGCTGCACCTCCTTTTCTTCTCCCTAGGCTAGTCTATTACAACATCCTCTTTCTTGATCTGCCTGCTTCTACTCTGCAACTCATCCAGAACAGGACTGCAAGACTTGTCCTTGGCCTCAAGCCCAGGGATCGCATCTCTCTAGGACTGAAATCCCGGCACTGGCTCCCTGTGGATGTGAGGATTAAGTTCAAAACCCTCTGGATTATCCACAAGTCCTTCTTATGTGGCCTCAATACCTTCAACTCTCTCTTCCTAAATATCTTCCTTCTCGAGCTCTTCGCTCATCCGCCTCCAACTCCCTCAGGGTCTGAGGCTTCTCCAAGCAACGGGTTGGTGGCAGATCTCTTTCTTCAGGTGGGGCCTCTGTCTCCCTGAAACTTAAGGAGAACCATCTCGGGTTCCGGAAGCACCTCAAAACCTTCTCCTTTGCTTCTACTTTCTCTCCTCCTCTCCCCTGCTGAACTCCTGGCTGAAACTGCACTGGTTACCTGGCCACCCTCTGATCTCGGGCCCAGGTCCCCTCCCTCACCAGTTGCACACCTGCACTGCCTCCCTGGCAACCGCTGCACTTGGCGACTGTTATCTGTATACCTACATTCCCCCACCAGCACTTGACACCTGATGTCTGCACTTGCCCTTGCACAGTACCCTTGCACTTGCCACCAGCTGGCCGTACTTCTCTTATTGATTTATTCTATTTATCCCATGTACTGCACTGGCCCCTACCCCCTCCCGCCCGTACTTTTCCCCTTCCCCTCTCCCCTGCACTTGCAGGATCTGAATGACACCTGGCCTAGTAGGATCGTTGTCTCTTTCTTCTCTCTGTCCCCCCCACCCTCCTGCCGCGTCGTGCCTTGAAACACTTGTGTATAGGCACATTATAAATGCCATATCCTATATCATATCACTTTGACACCTTACGCCGGCCTCCCCTAAGGCCCCTTGGTTCTTGTAGTTTCAACAAAAGGCTGCAGCCAGAGTCCTTCGAATGAGCGTCTACTTGGCGCCGGACCACTTTGTATCTGGACCGTTACTGGGTTTTCTTTAAAGTTCAATACACATAAGTTCTTTGTTCATACAATGTTGCGTCTTGCAACCTTGGGCCCAGCACAGTTCGGTCCACTATTGCTAGGCCGTAAAGACCCCCGCATATGGAAACTAAGGCACAATCACCATATACTAGTGATACGACAGACACGAGGTTCGATTTTCCAAGTAATATGGTTTATTTCAAAGTATGCTCAGTCGTCCGACTGGGGTCTAAGACGCAAGAGAGCCAGCATCGCTCAAGCGGCAACATATACAAAAATGCAATCTTTGAAGACAAATCAAACCACCCATAATGTATCTTCTAGGGCTAGGGTTCGCTGATTTACAATCATGACAATTATGACAAGTTTTTTATTCAATCTACTTATACTTATTTTAGCAAAAGTTGCAGAGACAGTTCTTTGTTATGGAGAACATAAAGCACTTGTTCAGCAAGGATATCATGTTCGTAAGAGACACATTCCATCGAACGTTATCTACCCGTTTCTATTCATGAACTAGGGGTTAGACTGTTCTGAGGCAGATCCACAAAGGAGGACCGCTAAAAGAATATAATTCATGCTTTAACTGCCTAAGCTACAGCTTCGGTAAGACAGGCCGGCCCTGGGCCACTGATTAAATGCCGTTTCTGCTTGCCTCCAAGGACTTTGTGAGGGAGGAAAACAATGTATTTCTGTACTGTTTGGCATTCCTGTCTGGGTTGATCTTTCAACATGCAGTCTGTGGCCTCGCACCGTGTATGAGCTTTCAGAATAAAATACATTTTTCAAAGCATTTGATAGAAAATGAAAAAAGCAAATGGCGGATATTACACAAAATGTACGCCCTCTGGTTATACTGACGATTCTGTGTTTGCGATGTTTGTCACATGATGCGATTGGTTTCTGGCCAACATAATATACATAATATACATGATTAGGGTAGTTTCTGGACTAGCACACCCTCCTTTTGGCCGTAAGCCAAGAGCATCATCCATACATCTCATCTTCATCTGACCATGTATCTAATTCTGAACTATGCATGCTACTATAATCGTCATCTTCAACATTCATTGACATGAATTCCTTCATTGTTTCAATTTCGTGATTTGCACCTTCATTTAATATGTGAGTGGGTTTTGCTTTTATTGTGTGTAGACATTCATTTGTAATTTCAGAACAAAAGATTGGCAGGCAGTGTATGCAACAACAGCAGAACATGAGGATCCCAAGTACCGTTACTAAAATTGCAATTAGTTTCCATCCCCATGAACGCAGTAGTTCCCAAAACCATGTGCTTATGTTTAGATTCCAACCGCCTGTGGGGACATGAATATCAGAACTCAGGACGTGCAATTTCTTGATCGCTTCCAAAAATCGTAGGGGAGGAGTCACTTACGAATACACAGCACGCCGACCCCACGATTTTGCACACACCCCCACGATCAGCCAAAATTATATCAAGAGCCATTCTATTCTGAAGTGTCATTAATCTAACTGCTTTCTCTTCTAGTGTCATGTTATAGAGTATATCGGTAGTTCCATTTATCGTCCTTTCTAACACCCTAGACAATTTCCTTATATTCCATGAATTTATTGCTTGTCCCCAAAATGGTATAAATTACTTTGCTATATCGCCTGCAATCAGTCTTGTATCATCCCGCCGTGGCCTAGTGCTGGATAGTTTAGATATGTCTGAAGTTTTGGAAAGGAATACACCAGGGAAAAGTATTCCTAAGTAACAGGTCCCTCCCCAATTTCTAGGTAACCAGGGATAGGCCTGCTCTCCACATATAAAATAAACAGGATCGTCTACATATATTGGTTCCTCTTCTTTTTCAAGCACTGCAATATTCATACATCTAGTAAACGTTCCTACCGAATAGGAACCCTTTTTTCGCAAGCAAAATGGGACAGTACGTGGACTGTAATTAATAGTATAGGAGGGAGGCACAACATCCTTATTCCCTACGGGAGCCATGTGGAAAGTGATTACAGAAGATTTGGAAGGCACAAAGAGCCTATCTACTGGGTTTGCCATCGGTTTAATTATTCTCGCCCTGTTAAATATGAAACAACCCACTGGTTCCATTACCACTTTTTCGAACTCATCCATGTTTGTTCCATCCAATTGACCAGTATCACTGTAATTCCACTTTCCGTAAAATAATGGCACTCGATGATATATAGCATGCAGTATTAAGCGGTAATGGCTGTACATACCAACCCATTCCTTTTCCACCATGCTGGGGTAAATGGGAGCAGACCCAGCGGTTGGACCTATTCAGAATAGCATGAGTCATATTCATAATCAAAAGCAATGTGTTATTATCATACCCTCTTCTGTGTCTCTCTTCTTGTGAGGGGAGAGTATAAGAGAGCACATGTACTGGGCTGCTTGTGGCAGGAGCATTGGTAGCAGGTGAAAGAAAGCTCAAAGGATGCACAGTTTCCAGATACCAAAATATTGGGACCAATGTAATCAAGATGCAAAGTGATATCATAATTATTAGCATATTTCTTCCGAAACAAATTCTTTTGGGGACTCGTTTAGTCTCTTTGTCTTCAATGTCGACAGCATCGGTCCAGGAGGGAGCAGGAGTAAGTGTAGGCATTGTCTGCAATGTTTATCTCGGCAATGTTCGTTGCAGAAAGGTTCTCCACAGCAACACACGTTAAACAGCAAAGCGTTCAAATAGCAGCAAAGCGTTCGAGCCAATTCAGGCTAGCCTGCTTAATAAATGGCAGCAGGCTGATGTTGATTTGTACAGAGCTCCACAAAAGGCAGGAACAAGCATCAATTGTCGGTACCATGTGTCTCCCGCTTGTCTGCACAGGCTCACACTGGTCCTTCACTTTTCAAAGGTAGCACCGCGAAACCGCGTTTCAGAGCTTTCAATTTTATGCGTATTGATACAGCTCATACGCTCCATTTCACTAGGCCTCCGTTTCCCATTCCATCTGTGTTGGGAACAGAGGCAGAACAAACACGCCAATCACTTCCGACTTTGAGAATGTAGGTTGTACCTTATGGCTCCAGGTACTGTATGATCACTGAACAATGCACTCTCATTTCCTGATACCGGATCAGCGCCAGCCTGTGATGCAATTAGTGATGATGCTGCAGTATTCGGACAAAGTTGCGGCACCTTTGGCCTTTCGATCTTTGTTGCAATCTCCCCAGGACCTTTCTTTGGCTTAGGAAGCACATCTGGCAGAGAACTGGCGATGATATCTTTGTGATCGAGTGCAGCTGTTTCTCTTTCGACATTCGAATCCGGCAGCTCTTTCAAAGGAAACAGAATTCTTTTCGTATGCGTGGCATGTATCCATGATTTGCGGCCATCCACTCGGACTGCAGTCTGTGTTGCCAGGAGTATCTGATAAGGCCCCTTCCACCGTGGTGCAAGTGAAGATTTTCTTTCAAAGTTCTTAACGAGGATCCATTCTCCAGGCTGCAGACAATGCCCTGGGCCGGTATATCTGACAGGAAGAGCCTCCTGCACATGCTGATGAATTAAATGCAAGTTTTGAGTTAACATTTTACAGTAAGTAATGAGCAAAGGGTGTTCAATCTCTTTCAAACGCTTAGGATGTGGGGCACTCCAAACATTTGCTGGTCTCCCCATGACGATTTCATTGGGGGAGAGTCCAGTCTTGGCCTGCACAGAGGTTCGCATGCACAACAAAGCTAATGGCAATGCGGTAGGCCACTTCAACTGACTCCCTTCACAGATCTTGCTAATTTTATTCTTTAAAATACCGTTCTGGCGTTCTACCAAACCAGCACTCATCGGGTGTCTGGCCGAATGGAATCTTATCAATCTGAAGGCCTGCGCAAATCTGCAGTATCACGGCTGCAATAAAATGCGGGCCGTTATCTGACCATATGACACGTGGCAAGCCGAAATGTGAAAAATACTCTTTTAGCATCACTTTCACTGTGCTCATTGCTGTACAGTCTTTTAGGGGATAGGCCGCCAACCATTTGCTAAATGCACAGACCACTACAAGGACGTATTTGTAATTTTGACACCTTTCCATTTCTATAAAATCAAAATGGATTACTTCAAATGGCATTGAGAGGGGGCCAAAACTACCTACTGGAGTCGCTGTTCCTTGCCCAATGTTATGCAGTTCTGAACCAGCCTGTCAGCAGTTTTTCTAATGTGTGGGTTCTGCCATACTGTGTCTAGATGTTGGATCATTTTCTTAGCACATATGTGTGTTGGGCTATGAGCCATAGTGACCATCACTGTTACATAGGCATTTGGCAACATCCATTTTTTATTCTTTGTCCACCCAGCAACCTTCTATGTCTAACTCTGCTGGACCCTCAGACCATGCTTTTATTTAGTCTGTAGTTGCTTCTGTTTGCATTTACTTAACTGTGGCAATTCCATTTTCTACCATGCATGGTACCTCTTTCAACTTTTCAAAATACATTTTTGTGTGCAAATCAGTGGCAGTTTGTTTCGCAATTCTGTCCGCAAATGCGTTTCCCTTTCCAGCGTTACATGTTACCTTTTTATGCGCTTCCCATTTCATTATTGCTAATCGTTTGGGTAGTACAAGTGCGGACAACAATCTTACTATCAAAGTGCCATGTTGGATCTTAGTTCCATGTGATGTCAGAAAACCCCTTTCAGCCCATAGTCGACCAAAATTGTGTACCACCCCAAATGCGTACTGACTGTCAGTATATATGTTTACATATAGGCTTTCAGAAATTTCACATGCTCTGGTTAACGCTATTATCTCTGCAGCCTGTGCTGAATTGTATGGGATTCTTTTGCTTTCTACAATACTCTTCAGTGTTGTGATGGCATATGCAGCCGTTGATGTGCCATCAGGTAATTTAAAACAAGAACCGTCACAAAACAGTTCTCCATCTGGCTCTTTTTGTGGGGTATCTGTTAGATCAATCCTTCCTTTCGTTTCTTGTTCAGTAACCATTAAACAATCATGGGGGAATTCTTTTTCACCCGCTTTTTCATTGGGAGGAGGCATTAACTCAGCCGGATTCAAAGCGCAACACCTCATAATTTGAATATGCAGTGCAAATAGAACTATTTCATACCTCGTCAGCCTAGCTGATGTGAGGTGTCTGCGTTCTATTTAAAAAACGTCTACTGCGTGGGGCACCATGACGGTTAAAGTGTGACCTAAAACCATACCCTCGGTTTGTTTTACTGACATGGCAGCCGCAGCAACAGCTCGCAAACAGCGCGGCAAAGCACATGAAACATGATCCAGCGTGGAAGAAAAATAACTGCATGGTCTATTTCTCCCTCCTTGTTCCTGGGTCAAAACAGCCAAAGCACAACCATTGTTTTCATGCACAAATAACTTGAAACTCTTGTCATACTTTGGTGTGCCCAAAACTGGAGCTGAACACAATGCAGCTTTGAGCAGGTCAAATGCTTCTTGACATGCCATGCTCCATGGCAAAGGCAGGGCAACATCCTTCTTTGTGACTGCCACTATTGGTTTCACAATCAGGGCGAAATTCGCGATCCAATGCCTACAGTATGAAGCCATGCCAATTAAAGCCCTGACTTCTTTCTGTGCATTTGGAATAGGCATACCAGAGATGCTTTATATCCTTTGTGGTGTCAATCTTCTTCCCTTCTTCGAAAGGAGGTAGCCCAAGTAGGCCACTTCCTTTTGACAATACTGGAATTTTTTTAACAAAGCTTTGTGTCCATGTGCTGCTAAATGTGTCAGTAGTTAAATGTGTCAATAGTGTAACTGTACTTTCTTTACAAATTTCTTCTGTGTCTGCTGCTATCAGTAAATCGTCAATGTACTGTAACAATACACAACCTGTTGGTAGCTCTAGCATGTCTAGTTCTTCTTTTAATGCTCTACTATAAATACTCTGACTTTCAGTATATCCCTACGGAATTTGTGCAAATGTAAATTAACGTCCTCCTAGGGCAAAGGCAAATAAATATCTGCTATCTGGATGTACTGGAATGCTGAAAAAAGAATTTTTCAAATCTATAACACTAAAATGCGATGCAGAAGCTGGAATCATAGTTAAAATTGTAGTCACATCCGGGACTAATGGAAATTGTGGATCAACAACATTATTCAATCCGCGCAAATCAATTATGAAACAATACGGTATGTCGTTACCTCCTTTCTTATAAACCGGAAGAATTGGACTATTGCAAGTGCTACCTGAAATCTCTTCAATTACGTTTCTTTTAATTAAATCTGACACAATGCATTTCAATGCTTTCTCCCCTTCTGCCAAAATGTTATATTGTGGAATACGCGGCAATGTAATTCCTTCTTTCAAAACAATTTTTACTGGCTCTACTTTCAAAAACCAACATCGTTATCATTTACTGCCCATATAAAAGTTGGTACTTTACTCAATTCAGTCAGTAATGGTTTAGATAAAAAAATTGTGATACAGGAGTCTTTTGTGGTGATATTGTCAAATACACCCCATCAGGAGAACAATAAATAACCGCATTCAACTTCTTCAGCAAATTTAAACCCAACAAATTTGCACCAGTATTTTTTGTCAAAAGAAATGGGCAAGACTCTGTGAATGGACCTAGTGTTATAGGAACTGACTGTGACACTGGACTAATTACTGGTGTACCTGAGAACCCTACTGAGACATTATTTTGCCCTGACAGTGGTATTTCTGGACCCTGCTGATGGTCAATTGAACATGCGCACCTGTGTCCACTGGAAAAATGTGTTCCCTGTTCCCAACCTTCATTTCTACGTAGGGCCCTTTCTGGTCTACGGGAATAGATACTGGTTCCAACCCCTGTCTTGGGCTGTCCTAGTAAAACAATACATCATCCGGTGTAAAGTCGCCAGAGTAATATGCATTGGACTGATTATCAAAAACATTTCCATCTCCTGTGCTATTCTGAGGTTGCTGGTTCTGGTTCTGATTGTGATTCCCCTGGTTGTTCTGAAATTGTGGCGCTCTTGGGTTTCTATTCTGTCCTTGTGTTCCCGGGCGACCTCTATTCTGCCTTCTCGGGAAAGTCCCATTCCGATTCTGTATCTGTGGGCACTGTGCTCACCAGTGACCTTCTTGTTTACAATGGGCACATTGATTAATCCCTATTGGACCATCTTGCATGTTGGAGAATTGGGCTCTGGCTTGTGCGTTTCCGCCACCTCTATTATTGTTTGCTACTTGCTGCATTAATACCCTTGTTCTTAAATTTCCTTTGTCCCTTATTTCTTTCTCCTTCTCTGCATTTACTCTGTTCTCGTAATATTGGGCCATGTGTAATACTTCACTCTGTGTTTTCGCTTGCCATGCACTTTCAGATGTCGTTATTAAATTTTGAATTTTCGGTAACAACCCTTGCACGAACTTATCAACAAACCACCTCTTCCCGGGTTCAGTACTCAAATCTTGGCCACTGAAATCTGCAAATACTTCTTCAAATCGATTAAAATAATCTGTCGCAGCTTCATCTTTGCCCTGTAAACAAGCCGTTAATTTATCCCAAACTATTCTTTTCTCGGGTATTAAAATTTTCAATTTCTGTACTATTCATGCTAGTAAGGCCAACATGACCGGCAGCGGTTTTTCTCCAGCTTTTCTCTCGCCATCAATTCTAGTCAAATTCTCCCATGTATCACCCAATATAGTTGCGTCATTTATATTCCTAACCTGTTTCCATATGTCTACAGGAAGAATCACAGGAAACAGTAGATCAGTATCACTCAATGTAAAAACAGAGGAATTCAAGACGGACTCAATTTCCTTATAGAATCCCAACGGATTGTCCCTAAAATCAGGGATTGTCTGCCTGATGTTTACCTCCTGTCTAGAAAAAGGGACATGTACAAACTGCGCTGTGTAATGGGCTTCTATCGTGCTCGCTTCAGTTGTTTCAGTGGCAGCAATCTCTACTTTCGGGACAAATGTTGGGGGCACTTCTCTCATAGGCAATTGCAAACTAGGCGATTCTACATCTGCTCGTTTGCTAAGCAATAAAGCTAAATCGAGAGAAAAAGCAGTCATTACAGTTTCAGGCGAAAATGCTCTTTTGTATATTGTCATTAAATCAGCGGTACAACATGCATTCTTCTTCAAATACTCATCTTGCAAATACTCAACCATGACCTGCAATACCTTTCTCTGCATCTATAGTGTATACTGACTAAATGTATCATGCACTTCTATCGGGGAAATGGTGACATCCGTAATCCATCTAAGCGCCTCTCGCGTACAAATTCTCATCTCTTCAATAACAGGTTTTAACGTCGACAAGAATCATTGCTGAACATATGAAACAAGTTGTTTACCTTTTTTCGTTATTTCTTCATTCAATTGATCAAGCTTGTTTCTAAACACAAATAGCCGGTCTACATGTTCTTGTACCTCTGACGCATTATACCGCAAACGAGAAAAAACATTTGGATCACGCAACTCTTGCGGTGTCAATGTACCAGTTAATTTACTCCATTTTCCCACACGATACTCCGCCATGCATTCTAACAATAACTGCTGTTTGCCAACCCTTCTAAAGTCACACATGGAATTCTGCACGGCTCCCTCATCGCCTTCAATATACGTTTCTGCCCAGGCTTTCAGCTCCCCTTTCCTTTCTTTACTAACCGGATATCGAGTAACTCTAGTACTTCCTTGTGGCGCAGGCCCCTTCTCTGCAGAACTGCCTGCCAAAGCGGCTGCTAATTCACGCTGACGGCAATGGAGGAAATTATGTCACGGGCACAGGGGGAGATGGTGCAGATGGAACAACAGGAGTGGGGGGAGGCAGATAAGGTGGAGAAGCAATAGGATTAGTACTACTTTGAGGACGTTCATTTCTTCGCTCATTCAGGATTTTGTTTATTAGCTCATCTGATGTATGCAAATCTTGTTGTGGATATATTTTTTGTACGCCTAATTGGAAAGCCCTGTCCATTCTTCTAAGATCCTGTGTCTGTTGATGCTCATCAACTTCTAGCACTTTCTCTACATTTGATTTATGTCTGCGCGCATGTTTCTCTCTACTTCTTAAACAGAGATTAGCTTCTTTCCTCCAATCTCTCACTACATCGAATGCCGCTGGGCGTGCCTTCTTGCGTAGCAATACTGATTCTAAGTGTTCTATACGTGTTAATTCAAAACTCCCATCATTAGGCCACTGCAAGTCTTCTACATGTCTGGTCTGCTTATGCCAAATCGCATTAAACATTATTGCCCCTACTCCGTATTTCACAAACATTTCAAATGCTGGCGACCCTGCGGGTGGCGCAACCTGGCCAGTTTCCAAAGATTGTCTACCGCAGTGGAAAAATTCCACTAGGCAGGAAGGCCATTTCCCGGGCATAATTCATCCTTACCCTTTTCTTACCCTGGGCGTTTGATCTTGCAATAGCAACTCTGAATCAATATCAGGGCGTTTAAGAATCGGGGCACGACTCACCTGATCCATCTATTCGTCACTCAGGACGCAATTCGTCCGTATACAGACACAACCAAGAATCGTTCTGACTGTGTATCTGGCTAAATCTTCTTCGTTTCAGGACCCTCGCCTCGATGCTCTCTGGACGCTACTCGTCGATCAGGGACCGGCTGTGTACAGATCTGCAAAGGAGTCTCATCACTTCTACAGGGGCGCCCCAAACACCATTCGATCCCGGCTCGACAGCTTTGTCCTCGATTCGTTTTTGCCTTCTTCAAACTCAACGTATACGATGGAGCAAAAGGGGGAGGATCCCTATTCGGGCGCTATTTTTGCTAGGCCGTAAAGACACCCCGCATATGGAAACTAAGGCACAATCACCATATACTAGTGATACGAGAGGCACAAGGTTCGATTTTCCAAGTAATATGGTTTATTTCAATGTATGCTCAGTTGGCCGACTGGGGTCTAACGTCTCGCAACGTGTGTCACCCAGACCTCGTGAGACACAAGAGAGCGAGCATCGCTCAAGCGGCAACATATATACAAACATGCAATCTTTGAAGACAAATCAAACCGCCCATAATGTATCTTCTAGGGCTAGGGTTCGGTGATTGATAATCATGACACATTTATGACAAGTTTCTTATTCAATCTACTTATACTTATTTTAGCAACAGTTGCAGAGACAGTTCTTTGTTATGGAGAAAATAAAGCACTTGTTCAGCAAGGATATCATGTTCATAAGAGACACATTCCATCAAACATTATCTACCCGTTTCTATTTGTGAACTAGGGGTCAGACTGTTCTGAGGCAGATCCGCGAAAAGAATATAATTCTTGCTTTAACTGCCTAAGCTACAGCTTCGGTAAGACAGGTCGGCACCTGGGCTGCTGATTAAATGCCGTTTCTGCTTGCCTGCAAGGACTTTGTGAGGGAGGAAAACAATGCATTTCTGTACTGTTTGACATTCCTGTCTGGGTTGATCTTTCAACATGCAGTCTGTGGCCTCGCACCATGTAGGAGCTTTCAGAATAAAATACATTTTGCAAAGCATTTGACAGAAAATGAAAAAAAGCAAATGGCGGATATTACACAAAATGGACACCCTCTGGTTATACTGGCGATTCTGTGTTTGCGATGTTTGTCACATGATGCAATTGGTTTCTGCCCAACATAATATACATACTATACATGATTAGGGTTGTTTCTGGACTAACACTATCAGTTCTCTCCGACTCACAGGCTGTGCTGAACTTGTTGGAGTTTCTTGCCTCATGAGTCAAGGAGAGCACCAGGGCGGCAAATGCTTCTCCCCACCCTGGCTATCCGTGCGGGAGGGCCCTGTGTACCGTTGACATCTGTCTCACCACACGCCAGCTGAACTTGTCAGTCTCACGACTCCCTTTTCAGAGGCTTTGTGGGTCTGGGTTGGCAAGGGCAATTCCCTCCTTGTCGCCCCTTCAGGTCTCGCCGCCTTTCTCCTCTGTCTGAACTGCCGTTCTGGAATAACTGCTTCCTCGTGCGTTCGGCCTTGCTCAGGGTGCTCTCGTGCTCAGCCTTTTAGCCCTGTGGGAAAGGGAAAGGGCAGTCCGGTGTGTGTGTAATTATCGGCAATTGCCTGACTCTGCCTGATCCTTGTGTTGGGACATGTCCGGTAAATGGCTATGATGTTAGTCTGTTGTTTCACACAGTGTAAGAAAGTGTTTGTGTTGGAAAGGGGGTGGGGGTAGAGTTTCTAGATACCCTATGGGGTAAGATGGGGGGGGAAGGTGTCATAAGGAAGGGGGTACCACGTCTCACCCTTCGGTGTCCCACTTCCACTCCCCGAAGACCCTGCATCCAGGTGATCCTTCCCCACTGGTCCACCCCAGGAACTGGATCCAATAGCGATGGCCGTGTCCTGGCCACCTGGATGACCGATCTCCGGGACTAGCGAGGGAGACACCTTCAGGTTTCTCATTACCAGTCTATAATGCCTATGCACCCAACCCCTGTTTTTAAATTTACTCTGGTTCCAAGCAGTTGATATGCACCATCACCCTTTTTTACTGTGGGGATGCAAACTATCCTGACCTGAACGCTCCCACGGTAATTCAAGGATAACGGCCAAACTCTTGAAAGTCTGCAAGGAACTGGCCAATCCTGCAGCAGCCTCTTCTGTTACACCCACCCAGGACATTTGCTCGGCCCCGGCTGCACACTTCACCACAGAAACCCAAGACATCCTGTCCACCCTCTCTTCCACACCACAGCATACACCAACACCTGAGCCTCCCTTGGCCCCTCTCCTCTTACCCTCTCTTCTCTCTCGCCCGTCACACCGAATGAGGTCACCAGATAAGTCTGATCTATGAAAGCTTCATCCAAACAGGTAGACCACTGCCCCTCCAAAACCATTAAAGACAACATCGACTCCCTCACCCCAGACTTGGCTGATCTCTGCATTCTCTCCTTTTCCACTGCAGCATTCCCAACTGCCCTGAAGCACTCCCTTGTGCACCCTCTGCTCAAAAAACCCTCTGCCAAACCCTCCGTTCCGGCAAACTACCGCCCTATCTCCATCACTCCTTTCTTGGGCAAACTCCTGGAGAAACTGGCTAGCTCTCAGCTTACCCTCCACACTGAATCTATTGGCTCCTTCCACGACCATCAATCTGGCTTTAGAGCATCCAGAGGCACAGAAACTTCTCTTCTGAACACCTGTGAAGACCTGCTCTCTAATCTTGACACCAACACCCCCTCTATCCTCATTCTCCTTGACCTCTCCTCTGCCTTCGACACGGTTAACCACAACATCCTGATTGCACGTCTTCGTGACACCCTGGGAATCACGGATCAGCCTCTGGCGTGATTAACCTCCTTCCTCTCCGACCGCCCATCCCAGGTGTAAATCAAGAGCCTTTCACTCGACAATCACTTTCTCAACCCGTGGCATTTCCCAGAGATCTAACCTATCCCCCTGGTTCTTCAACATCTATATGGCTGCCCTGGCATGTGCGATTGCCACTTTCACCTCTAACTTCCAGTGCTACGCGGATGACACGCAACTATCTTTCAGGCTACCCCCAGCCGCCGCCGCCTCGCTCATATCTGACTGTCTGCTGTTCAGTCTTGGTGTGCTGCAAACGACCTATGCCTCAATGCCAATAAGACTGAGATGGTTTGCATTGGGACTGCTGTTCCCGCCTTCCCATATTTGGTCTGGCCGGCCGCCTTTGGCCCTGCACCCACACCCACCTGCGAAGCAAGAAACCTTGGGGTCATCTTTGACTCCACTCTCTCCTTCTCCTCTCACATTTCAGACATCTCTAAAAAGTCTAACTATCACCTCAAAGGTACTCTACCTTTTCTCACTTTCCCCCAGAGGCTCACTGTCTCCAGAGCCCTGGTTCTCTCCAGGCTGGACTATTGTATCAGTCTCTTCCTCAACCTCCCTTCTTCTACCCTGCGCCCCTGAAACTCATCTAACACAGAACTG
This sequence comes from Ambystoma mexicanum, assembly GCF_040938575.1. Lineage (NCBI taxonomy): Eukaryota > Metazoa > Chordata > Amphibia > Caudata > Ambystomatidae > Ambystoma > Ambystoma mexicanum. Next base: position 833,567,680 of record NC_090938.1, on the reverse strand, counting down.
CAAGACTTATCCTTGGCCTCAAGCCCAGGGGCTGCATCCCTCTCGCGTTGAAATCCCTTCACTGCCTCCCCGTGGCTGCAAGGATCAAATTCAAGACCCTTTGTATTGTTCACAAGGCTTTCTGGGGCCTGCGACATACCCACCTGCAACGCTGCCTACCTAAATACTGTCCTTCCCGAGCCCTCTGCTCATCTACCTCCAACCTTCTGCGAGTGAGCAGGTTCTCCAAGCAGAGATTTGGAGGGAGATCCTTATCCTCAGCAGGCGCCTCCCTCTGGAATAGCCTCCCTGCCATCCTTTGTCTTGAGCCGGCTCTCCTTAAATTCCGGAAACTTCTCAAGACTTTCCTCTTCTCCCCTTCCTTCTCTCTCCCTCTACCCTGCTAACCTAGTTCTCTTCTCTTCCCCTCTCTCCCTCATCTTCCTTACAGCTTGCTGACTGGCCGCCGGGTGTACCTCAGAGTCTCACTGGTCCCCAGCACCCCCGCCAGTCCTCTCTCGCACTTACCCCAGGGCTCTACACCCCACCCAATGCACTTGAGAAATTAACTGAAGAGTGGCTCTCTGCACTAACCCCAGTCTGAACCGACCTGGTGCACTTGATTCTCCCCCTCTCTGTTACCGTCTATGCACTTGCACAATCCGTACGGACCACGCCTGAAGATCGTCTGTCTGTTCGCCCTTGAAATTGCTCTGTTAAAACTGCAGAATCGCCGCATGGCCTATTTGCTGTCTCCCAAACTATTACATGTATTTTTCACGCAGAATTTCAAGGGCTCTGAGCGACTGTTGGTTTTTTCCCCATGTTACCGCCCTCCTTGAGTGCTTTGAAACACTTGATTGTGTGTAGGTGCTATATAAATAAACAATACCATACCAACCCACAGTAAGATTCCAGATAATCCCATTTTAGATTTACTCTGCACCCAAGCAATCAACCGACACTAAACAGCTCCTTCCTTGGTACCCCTAAACCCCTTTTTGTGGGAATGCAAGATATCATGGCCCGAAGACTCCATCGTAATTTACTCCCCTGACCTGTCATGGGTTAACCCGGAGAAAGAAACCTATTTTGAATGTATGCTCGATTCAAGTGACAAATTTGCACCATGTACCCCGTCCTGGACACCGCACACCTTTTTACTCTGGGATTTAAAACCTCCTGGGTCCAACCTTATTCCTGCTTGCCTTACCTGCTGCCCAGGATGCAAACGACTGCCCCCCCCTCACCACCACTTTACTTCCTCCTCTCTCCCAGACTCGCACTCTCTGCGCTACTTTGCCTGCAGCCTCTCGGAGGAGGTCCCCGGGATCCCCCGCTTCTCCATAGTGGGGTACATTGATGATATCCCCATCGAGGGCTACAGCAGTGAGAACCGGAGGCTGGAGCCTCAGGCCCCCTGGGTGGAGAAGGCTGTGGATCTGCAGTACTGGGGGAAGTACACAGACCTCGCAGAAGAAGCAGAGCGGGTGATCAGAGCTGAACTCCTCACCATCGGAATCCAACTCAACCAAACCAGAGGTGGGTGAGATCTGAGCTCGAAGGTGAGTGATGATAAATCATGCACAGACGTGGAGGGGGTGTGTGGTAGAGGTACACATGCATAACTATAACATGCACAGACCTGAAGGGGGCATTTAGTGGAACACGCACAGACCAGAGTGTGGGAAGGGTCATAGGTGCGACAGCCACAAGAACACACCAACTCTCCAAGACAGTTCAAGGGTTTTTACTAAAGTGTAATATAAGTGCCAAGGTTCTCACTAAGTCCTCATCTCCTCTGGGTGGACCCTATCCAAGTCCAGGCATCCCTAACCCCCAAAATGATCACCGGACCATTATTGCCTAATAACTGACTGGCTGGTTGGGATGGCCTAAATGCAAACGCCTCATATCTCTGGGACCTTTTAGGTGGATCCTCATCTGGTCCCCCCTCAATCTGAATGTTATCAGGAGGTGGTGCCTTCCACTAACCCACGTCCCCCTGAGACGTCTCTTTACATGCTCTTATACTCCTCACCTGGATCTATCCTTTCTCTCCCTTTCTTCTACTCTCTCTTCTTCCCTCTCGCCTGTCTCCCCCTCTTCTCTTCTCTGATGGTCCTTTGCTTGCTACTACTTTCTCTATCCTCCCTCGCTCTACTACTCTCCCCCTCTCCACCCACACCTAAAACCTTGCACGCTCCTTTAGCAATCCTCCTCCAAACTCCTCTGCACGTCCTTCCTCCGCTTGGTCGGTTCTCCTCTCTTGACGTCACCCAAACTACCCACACTGCCTTGATGTTTGAGACCCCCTCTCCTTGCATTGGTTCTCTCTCCCAGCCTGTTCCCCGGGTTAACCGCTGGCTTCGTTCTCCACAGGGACCTGGTTACAGGTATAGCAAAAAGTACATAACTGGCTTTAACCCTTTCCCTTTCTCTTACGCGGGTCTGCCAGCATTTGATAATGGCGGCCCACTAAAGGCATAGTCAGTTTCCCAGTTCTTGTCCATGATAATGGCGGCCCACTAAAGCCATAGTCAATTTCACAGTTCTTGTCCATGTCGCATGGAGCGTCTGAAATGCTGGATTGTTATGCAGATCGATCCATGGTCCTGAGTTTCACTTTGGCTCTTTCCCAGTTGGGTTGCTCTCTTTAGCCTCTACCGCCAGGACTTCTGGGTATTGTAGGTCAAAGGGAAAAAGAGAAGAATACTGGTGAGCATTGTGCACAATAGTAGGGGGCATGGAAAGTTGGTAGTTAGACAGGCACAGGTACAAAGTACAGAGACTGAATCCTTCCCAACTCGTAAACCCCACCTCTGAGGCAGGACTGGCTCTGGCAAACTCTGGTAGGTCTCCTACTAGGGGGTGGGGAATCCCCAATCCCTGTTAACAGTCTTGGGTCCCTGACACTGCCACACAGGAGAACATGCATACACCGTGGGTTAGTAATGGCAGTCCTGGGTGGCTGTCCAAGGCTTAACCCTCACCCACACTTTATTTCCCACCACCTTTACTCTGGGTCCTTTGATTGATGGCCTTCTCTTCCCCAGGTCTGCACACCATCCAGACGGTGACCGGGTGTACGCTCCTGAATAACGTCACAAAGGGATTTCTGCAGGTCGCCTACGATGGTGAGGACCTCCTCGGCTTCAAGAAGGGCAAGGGAGGGGTGCCTCTGTATGAGAGCAGCCATTACCAGTGGAAGTACCAGCACAGTGCCTTTAGCCAAGATAAGGCTGAATACTTGGAGAAGGAGTGCACCGAGAGTCTGCAGAAACTCCTGAAGAATGACAAGGAAAGACTGCTGAGGAGGGGTAAGGAACTGTGCATGGGCCCCAGGAAGGTGGGGAGCTCTGCATGGAGGGTTGAGAAGCTGTGCATGAGAGACAGGCTAGGTGAGGAGCTCTGCATGGAGGGTTGAGAAGCTGTGCATGAGCTGCACAGGGGAGGTGGGGAGCTGTGCAGGGGCCACAGGAGCCACAGGAAGGTGGGGAGCTATGCACAGGTGGATGGGGAGCTATGCATGGGCCCTACAGACAGGGTGGGGAGCTGTGCATGGATGGGGAGCTATGCATGGGGCCCTACAGACAGGGTGGGGAGCTGTGCATGGATGGGTGGGGAGCTATGCATGGGCCCTACAGACAGGGTGGGAGCTGTGGATGAGTGGGGAGCTATGCATGGGCCCTACAGACAGGGTGGGGAGCTGTGCATGGATGGATGGATGGGTGGCGAGCTATGCATGGGCCTACAGGCAGGGTGGAGAGCTGTGCATGGATGGGTGGGGAGCTATGCATGTGCCCTACAGACTGGATGGGGAGCTGTGCATGGGTGGGGGGGAGCTATGCATGGGCCCTACAGACAGGGTGGGGAGCTATGCATTGTCCCTACAAGCAGGGTGGAGAGCTGTGCATGGGGCATGCAGGGGAGGTGGGACCTGTGCATGGAGGAGTCTGGAGCGGTGAGGAGCTGTGTATGGGACACAGGAAGGTGGGGAGCTCTACATGGATGGGTGGGGAGCTCTGCATGGGCCCTACAGACGAGGTGGGGAGCTCTGCATGGATGGGTGGGGAACAATGCATGGGCCCTACAGATGCGGTGGGGAGCAGTGCATCGGGCATGCAGGAGAGGTGGGACCTGTGCATGGAGTCTGGAGCAGTGAGGAGCTGTGCATGGGACACAGGCTAGGTGAGGAGCTATGCATGGAGGGTTGATGTGCATGGGCTGCACAGGGGAGGTGGGGAGCTGTGCAGGGGCCACAGGAAGGTGGGCAGCTATGCATGCATGGGTGGGTGGGGAGCTATACATGGGCCCTACAGACATGGTGGGGAGCTATGCATGGGTGTGGAGGAGCTATGCATGGGCCCTACAGACAGGGTGGGGCGCTGTGGATGAGTGGGGAGCTATGCATGGGCCCTACAGACAGGGTGGGGAGCTCTGCATGGATGGGTGGGGTGCTATGAATGGGCCCTACAGACAGGGTGGGGAGCTGTGCATGGATGGATGGGTGGGGAGCTATGCATGGGCCTACAGGCAGGGTGGAGAGCTGTGCATGGATGGGTGGGGAGCTATGCATGTGCCCTACAGACTGGATGGGGAGCTCTGCATGGGTGGGGGGGAGCTATGCATGGGCCCTACAGAGAGGGTGGGGAGCTATGCATTGTCCCTACAAGCAGGGTGGAGAGCTGTGCATGGGGCATGCAGGGGAGGTGGGACCTGTGCATGGAGGAGTCTGGAGCGGTGAGGAGCTGTGTATGGGACACAGGAAGGTGGGGAGCTCTGCATGGATGGGTGGGGAGCTCTGCATGGGCCCTACAGACGAGGTGGGGAGCTCTGCATGGATGGGTGGGGAACAATGCATGGGCCCTACAGATGCGGTGGGGAGCAGTGCATCGGGCATGCAGGAGAGGTGGGACCTGTGCATGGAGTCCGGAGCAGTGAGGAGCTGTGCATGGGACACAGGCTAGGTGAGGAGCTATGCATGGAGGGTTGAGAAGCTGTGCATGGGCTGCACAGGGGAGGTGGGGAGCTGTGCAGGGGCCACAGGAAGGTGGGCAGCTATGCATGCATGGGTGGGTGGGGAGCTATACATGGGCCCTACAGACATGGTGGGGAGCTATGCATGGGTGTGGAGGAGCTATGCATGGGCCCTACAGACAGGGTGGGGAGCTGTGGATGAGTGGGGAGCTATGCATGGGCCCTACAGACAGGGTGGGGAGCTGTGCATGGGTGTGGGGGAGCTATGCATGGGCCCTACAGACAGGGTGGGGAGCTGTGGATGAGTGGGGAGCTATGCATGGGCCCTACAGACAGGGTGGGGAGCTGTGCATGGATGGGTGGGGAGCTATGCATGGGCCCTACAGACAGGGTGGGGAGATGTGGATGGGTGGGGAGCTGTGCATGGGGCATGCAGGGGAGGTGGGACCTGTGCATGGAGTCTGGAGCGGTGAGAGCTGTGCATGGAGCGGCAGGGAGCTGTGTATGGGACACAGGTTAGGTGAGGAGCTATGCATGGAGGGTTGAGAAGCTGTGCATGGGCTGCACAGGAGAGGTGGGGAGCTGTGCATGTGGCAGACATCACTAAATTCAATAAAGCTGTGCGTTTGGGCATGCAAACGGGAGAGTAAGGCAACGAATCAGATACCGCCCAAGGGACCACATAGCAGCAAGAACGTAGAAGCCTGTGTAATGGTAGGTGATAAACAGCACAGAGTCCTGCTGCCAACTCTGCTGAGAAAAGTCCTATGGTCCTCTACTCTACCATACAGTCCGTCCTCTAGTAACACTGGTGATACTGCACTCTGCTACACCGCTTTCCCTCTAGTCTGTGGTACTGCACACTGCTACACTGCTTTCCCTCTAGTCTTTGATACTGCACTCTGCTACACTGCTTTCCCTCTAGCTGTGATACTGCATTTTGCTACACTGCTTTCCCTCTAGCTGTGATACTGCATTTTGCTACACTGCTTTCCCTCTAGTCTTTGATACTGCACTCTGCTATGCCGCATCCCCTCTAGTCTGTGCTACTGCATTCTGCTACACTGCACGTTCCCTCTAGTCTGTGGTACTGCATTTTACTACACTGCATGTTCCCTCTAGTCTGTGATACTGCACTCTGCTACACTGCTTTCCCTCTAGTCTGTGGTACTGCACTCTGCTACACTGCTTTCCCTCTAGCTCTGATACTGCATTTTGCTACACTGCACGTTCCCTCTAGTCTGTGGTATTGCACTCTGCTTTCCCTCTGTCTGTGGTATTGCATTTTGCTACACTGCACGTTCCCTCTAGTCTGTGGTACTGCACGCTGCTACACCGCGTTCCATCTAGTCTGTGGTACTGCACTCTGCTACACCGCGTTCCCTCTAGTGTGTGGTACTGCACTCTGCTACACTGCTTTCCCTCTAGCTGTTGATTCTGATGTTGTGAGTTGTTATTTAGTAGATTCCACAGCTCTTAAATTTGTGTTCTTGAATGTTGCGAGCATTTCCACTGCATCCAATTGTAATATGATACATTTTTGAGATTTTAGCTGGTTATGGTATGTTTGTTTGGCTGTTTTCATCTTTTTGATGTTATCATAATTCATCATTCTCTGTAAGAATTTGAGGTTTTTTCGTAGTTTTCTTTTTTTTGGTGATTTCCCTATTGTATGTGTGAGTATGAGTCTTTGTATTTGTTCCTTTCCAGCACACAGTTTGTTTAAACGGTATTAACAGCCACTCATAGTGTAGTTTGTTGTTATCATCCAAATGTGACTCTTTAAATTGGGTTGCTAAACTATTCACCTGGGTCTGAGTTAGCCGTAGTCTCGTCGTTGTACCATGTACTTCTAGAGGAGGGGCCTGATACTTCTTTCTCAGCTGGTGGGATCCCAAACACAAAATGGAAGTTTGGGGTGATCGTGATTCTGCGTTGGAATATTTTCGGTGTTAAGTATCAGGTCTTGTAGCCCAGAGGAGACACAGATATAGTCTATGATGGCTCTAGAATTCCCCCGACTCCAGGTAGGGATTAGTTGATCTTGGTCATCTGTCGAGGTACCAAATTACTTATTGAGGTTTCTGTTTTCCATCTGCGGGCACGCAGGGAAAGAGCATCCTGTTTGAGAGTGCGCCCTTTTACATCAAATAGGTGAATATTAAGGTCACCACACAGAATCATTTCAACACTGGTGTATTTGGCGATGGTTTCGTCAGTGTATGAAAATACACTGTCAATGAATGTTCCACCGTTAATGGCTGGCGGATTCCAGTAGATATTAATAATCGTTAGGAATTTGGAGAGGGCGGACCTCAATTGCTGTTGTTCTGGTAATGCTGTGTCTTCTAAGATTTGTATAATGGAGCCTTGGACCCATTAGTTCAGATTGATCATGGTGATTAATGACCATTTTTTCGATTTTAAGCAGGGTTAGCATACCAGAAGAGGGTCGAACTTGAGATCTCTGAATAGCAGGATTGATGAGGGTTATGTATCCATCACAGCAAGGGGGGTGTGCGTGATCCAAGTTTCCTGTAAGCATATTATATGGAAGTTCTCAAAATCAGGGGTTATTTGATCGTATAAATGCGAATGACCTCTGGTATTCCAGGAACAGAGGGACCAGTACTTGTTAATTACTGTTACTGGTGGTTATGAGTTTGTTGGTTCAACATTATCTTTGGTCCGTCGAATCTCCTCATATAAAATGTTTGGTGTAATTAGTTCTTGGTCTGTTCATGGATTAATCTGAGATGATGGTGCATTTTCCATTTTGCCAATTGCCGAGACTGTTCTTTGATGTGGGCGTCTGGCCCAATCATCCTCATTGTCTCGGGGTTCTTGTTTTGTAAATTGCCCGATATCTGCATCATACAGCAAAAGGTTAGAAGCCTCGTTACATTGAAATCCCAAGCAGTGTAGTATTTGTTTCATAGATAGGATTTGACTCTTTACTTGTTAAGTATGTAGTTCAAACTGTGCTCTGTCTAAAGCATTGTCGTCAACGAATGAGACCACCTTGATATCCTTCGAACATATTGCTTTCAACTGAGGTATTGCGTGGAATTGGTGCAATACATTTGTCCTGTTGAGTATCAACGGGTCATTTCGATGTTAGTAGCGAAACAGATTGATGCAATATTTATCCTTTGGATGCCGTGGATCTATAAATATCGGCAACTTAAGATCGTGGGAAGTCTCTCTCCGAGGGCAACTCAACTCAGCTAGATTACAATTTTGAGTATCGACCATCTGACATGAAGGTACTTTTTTCTTAGGATCTTTGTTGCTTAGTGTTTCCGTCCTTCGATGAGGGGGAACTGTATCACTGACTAATGATATCTCAATTCTTGAATTGCTATTCTCAGCCAAATAAGAGATTCTGTCTGAAACTTTTCACATGAGAGAGATGCCGAAATTGATTGAACCGATAGGTCCATATCATATTGATCTATGATTTTTAGTGATGAGTTGATAAGTCGAAAGACATTACTGTTGGGTCCTCCATATGAGTCGTTACATTTAGTAAATCTTCTAATTTTATAGAATGTTCCTGATTATCTGGTACCGGTGGTGTTAACTGGGGTTGTTTGGAAGGACATTCTTTTGTCTTTGTGTTCAAATTTCCTTGGTTTGAAGCGGTAAGATCTTTTTTAGTGGGTATTTTAGGTTGGTTCTGTTGAGGCATTGATAGGTTCCTGAGGAACACTCTTGATCCTGTCTGTTTATTCTGTTTTCTTTGTTTTCTTCCCTGTGGTCTTATTTGTTTGAGTGCTTGGGTTGTTCTTTGAATGTGTGAAAATGTAAATAGGGTCTACCTGTTTCACATGCTGTTTATTATAAATGTGTTTGGCGCTTGTGGAGGCGACCGGCATAGCACTAGGGTTTACTACTGATTGACTATTATCCTTCCTCATAGAGGTATTGGTTATGGCGCTATCCGTATGTATTTAAGGGATAGATGGGATGATGTCTTTCATGTTCGCTTTTCCAATCTGTGAACGCAGTCGGTTTTGTGATACATCTTTCATCCAGGTCAGGAGGTCAGCGGTCATTTGAGATTTATCTGCACGATCAGACCTAGCCAAGTCGAATAATTTCGCCTGCCACATCCTTGTTTCTTCAGCTTCCATATCAAGCCTTTTCTCAATACTAGAGATAACATTTCTAATATGGATTTGCTTAGTGTGTATCGGAACAAGTAAAGTTGCTTGAGCTTTAATGTTGTCATTGGTGGATTCTTGTAATTTTAAGAAAGGAATCATGGACTGGGATGTAACCGTAATCAACATGTTTTGCAGCTTTGTCATGTTGGTCGGTAAATATTGGTTTTGACATTGACCAGCGTCTTCACATTGGCATCTGTTTTCATTATCTTTGTCTGTTGATAAGGAAGATTTTATTCCTTTTGTTTGCCTCCTTTCACGTAAATATCTTGAAGATGATCGATATTAGGGTTGAGTTGTTGCTGTAGCTTGCCCTGTTGACTCGCAGGTACCTTTTATGTCTGGGTTAGCAGGGAGAGAAACAAATGGGTTCCTTTGAGTCCTTCTATTCACTGGTGTCGAAGTTACTTGATTATCCTTTTTTCTTATATCACATAGGTCTCCAAATACTTCCTTCCTTTTTTCCATGCAGCTCACCAGAGACTCAATTTCTGTGATATCCAGGGATAGTCTGGCTGCTCTGTTTGGTAGGTGCTGGCATCGTAGTGAAAAGTCTTGTATTTTCATTCGTGAGTCACATTGTTGTTGCCATCTCAGTTTGTCCAACCAAGCTTTTTCTTTCTTTGATCTCCAGTGTGGTGATATATTGGACTTTTGTGTTATCGGTTGATTGTGCTGAGTTGGCCAAGAAGGCCAAATTCTGTGGAATTGCAAGATCTGTCTGGCACGTGTTTTCTGTCTTTGCGTTTTCCTCATAAGATTGTTTGAGAAATGTTGTCCTGGAAAGGTGGTTTATAGGAGCAAGTTTTGTCCTGGTGTGTTACTATGCGATCCTGTTCTAGGTCTGGTGGTGTATCGATTTGAGAATTCTTTTCATCTGGAGCCACTGCCTGAGTGGAGGTTTTGTAAGGATGTGGTATTGAACTATCCAATTCTAGGTCTGGGATTGGATACATTTGGAAATTCTTTTCATCTGGAGCCGCTACCCGATCTAGGTTGGTGAGCTCACTGCACTTGGAACGTGGGGAAGGCTCTAGTGGGGTGCACTCTGAGACATCAGTGTTTACATTCTCTTTTATGTCCGCATTCAACTTTTCAGTGTGATTAGCTTTGGGTTGTGCATGATTATGCTGTTCAGGAAGCATTGTTCCTTCTGTTGCAATCACTGGGGGTTCCGGCTTTCATCTTCATTAGGTGTCATTGACTGCTTACTACAACATCTGGTGGTAGGATCTTCAGCCCCCATCTATCGACTTGGCGTAATAAAGGTGGAGACGCTGTGTTGTTGGAGGCTTTTAGGTGCCTCGATTAATCCTACAGCAGGTGGGCAAGCAGGCGCTGTAATTGGTGACTTTATCAGTTCTCTGTCGCTTTGCAAGGTCTCCCGTTCTGTCTCAGTTGTACTGAGAGACGACTTTCCAATGCTTTTCTTGGCTTTATATGTTGGTGTTTGGAGCCGTTTATGCTTATTTCCTGTGGTGTCAGAGTTCCAGATTTTCTCTGTTTGTGGGTAAACCTAGCTTGTTCAATGGTTAATTGCGCTACAAGAGGTGGAGAGGTAATAGGGTTGAGTTCTGTTTTCCCACGCAATCTGGTTCGAGGTCTGGCTGAATTTGCCATCGTCGATCGTTGTTGCAATACCAACAAGCTGTTTCGTGTCACAAGCGGGGCGCTGGTTGTAGTATTCAAGAAAAGGCCCCCGTAGGAAACTGACGCCGGGGATGAGTCTGAGATCGTTGGATAAGTATTGCCCAGCGAGGAGGATTCTGAGCAGAATCAATGGGCTGGGAATTCGTTGTTCATGAGATCAAAGGGGCCAAAACCCCTGCAGTCTCTCGCTTGCGTAATAGTAACAAAAGCCGCGGGACGGCAGAGCTACAGTTGCTATTTTTTTCGCAAAGCACTAAATATTCTACGCATATAGCGTTAGGCAATGTTGTGAAGAGAGGTGCATGTGAGATCAACGGAGCAGCCCCCAGCAGCCTCTTGCACGCAAATGCAGTGTGTATATCCCAATATCAGCAACGCACGTCCCCAGCCCCTATATAAGACCGTGGGGAAAGATCCTCAAAATGTAAGATCGTCATCCCTATAGTCTTGTATTTGATGTGACAACAGAGCAGAGGGCAGCGTTTTACTTCTTTAACCATTATCTTACCCTCCTATGACCCGATTTATCCCTCAAAAGTTCCTCTGAATTTAGGGATTCCACTGTGGCTCCACAATGCTGCTATAATATTGCTCACGTTGAGACACAATGAGCAGCAAACAAACTAGATAAATTAGATATTATTCCGTTCCCCAGCTGCTGTTTACACATTACTGTCCGATATACCTAGCAACTGGCTAGCAACTGGCAATATGCCTGGTGGTCTGAATAGTCTTGTAAAGTCTTGCGACTGAGTTACTCCAAGACCTGCTCCTCGCCGCGCTCGCTGACTCCTTAGAGCAGGTCTGCGGCAGGCTGAACAACGGAGTCAACAGAGCAAAATAGAGCTCAGTGCTCAAGTTCCAAATGCGCGGGTTTCCCCCACAGGCTTTCTCACCTGCGGCGGCAGCAGCTCACCTGCGGCTCTTCTCTCTCCTGGCGCTCTCTGTGATTGACTAGCACCTTCGTGACAACTCATTGCCTCCGCACGTCTGCTGCAGCAGGCAAACAGGCTCAGAGGAAAGCACATTGCACGAACGTGAACGTGTCAAGCCACACCTCGTTCTTCCAAGTCATGAATCACGTGGTATTTTTATTTATTTACATTTTTATTGCACGCCACACGCCCTTGGGCCTCAGAGCGCACACAAAACAAACAAACAAGACGCCAAAGATCAGTGGGCAGGCTAAGCGATTAGGCCGGATAAAGAGAGGTACAGGATGTAACCTGGAATAAGGTTGAACAGATAGTTTTCATCTGCTTCTTGAATAATGGCAAGTTCCCAGACAGGCGTATAAGCCCGGGGGGAGTGCATTCCAAAGAAGGGGAGCCTGAACGTCAAATGATGTACCTCCAAAAAAATGCACCAGCGTGTATCTTGGCTGCTGTCTCCCTGATATGTGTCTTTACCCGATCCTTTGGGTATGTGGGACAGGCGTTGGTATGGCATTTGAATGATAATGTCAGGATCTTGTGCGTGATCCTATGTTGTACAGGCAGTCAGACGTCCTTCGTGCATCGGACATGTGAGTGCATGGAATCCCATGAATAGCCTGCACTGCACTATTCTGTGCAACTTGGAGATCTTGAATGTTTGATCGCGTTGTACCAGCTAGAAGGCTGTTACAATAGTCCAGTCTGGAATTTATAAGCACAGTTGTAAGTAGTGCGCAGTTCTTGATGGTGAGGAATGGGCGGATGTAATTAGCTTGGAGATGGGACCGCAGGAAGATCGAATATAAGAGACATGGAGTCCCATAGTGAGCTTGTCATCAAGAATAACCCCTGGTGTTTTGACTTTCTTGGACACATTGATGATGTTACCCGCAAAGCAGAAATTGGTGTAGGCTGGGGCAGTCTGTTAAGATGAATTTGAAGGGCCACAATCAAGAGCTCGGTCTTGTCACAGTTCAAGGCAAGGGAGTTGTTTGCCATCCATGCTTGGACTGCGTCTTAGATTTTATTTATGGCGGCCAGGTCCTGTTCATACATCCCGCTTAGCTCAAGGACGACTTGGGTGTCATCAGCATAATTCTTGTCCTCTACACCCAGGGCGTCAAATAAGTCAAGCAGGGGTCTGATGTAAATATTGAATAAGGTGGGTGACGCCACATGTTTGAGGAACGGGTACGGAGCTTTCACCACCAACTGCCATCCAGGCACTCCGGGGGCCAAGAAATTATGCCTTCCAGCAAGATGCCTGGTGGGAGCAATGTGCGATCTCCTTGAGCCTTGTCACTAGTAGAGAATGATCCACCAGATCGGAGGCCGTGGAGAGATCGAGAAGCATCAATAGGGCGGGATGACCTCTGTCATCCAAGGTGGATTTAAGGTCGAGTATGGCGGTTTCAGTGCCATGCTGGCGGAAATCCAAGATATGATAATCTTCAATGTGCTTCAGTAGCTGTAGGTACGCTAGTTTGTCCATGATCTTAAAGACAAATAGCACATTGGTAATGGATCGATAATTACTGGTAATGCATGGATCTGCTTTAGCCTTTTTTAATGGGGGGTGCAATCCATGCCTCCTTGAGGGAGGACAGAACCACACCTTCGTCAAATGATGATTTATGAGTTTGTTATCCAAGGGACTAATAGCTCCAGGGAATCTTTAAAGACATCTGCTGGACAACAATCGTCAAGACATGAGGTAGGTTTCAGGTCACGTATGATCTTGAGGACGTGTTCCTCTGAGTAGTGAGAGAAAAGAAGATGGGGAATGTTGTCGGATCCAGGGGGCAAGTCCTGGGAGGTGTTAACTTGAATGTTGCATCCTTGTGATGTGGACTGGATGTTACTAATGGTCTGTCTGTGCCCTGCAGTTTTAGCACGGAATCCATTATGGATTTCCTTACTCCACGTAGAGTCTTCTATTAGATCATGGTTGGTAGGTGGTGTATCCTGAAAGTCTGCTAAGATTTTAAACAGTTTGCTGGTATTGGAGCGTGCATTATTAATTCTGTTATTGTAGTAGGTGCCCATTCCAAGTGCACTGTCGTGGAAAGGCCAAATCCGTCGAAGACTTTGCTGAGCCTTCAAGGGCACTCCAGAGACTCAATCTACCTTGCCCAGACCCTCTCATCAGAGTGTGGGACTGGAGGATCTGAAGAAGATTGATCGGGCGAATCGCATCCATTGTTGGTGCTGCAGAAAAGGTGGCAAAATCACAGAGTGACCAGAGAAGTTGATGAAAGCTGTGCCAGAGGTCCTCCCTCGAGAATGCTGCTGAGTGGTCCCTTGCATTGTCCCCCCTTCCATCATCAGAACAAAGAATCCGGAGGTCTGGTCCAGAGCGACAACATCGCGGAGCATCCAGTATGAACACTTTCTTCTAACCAAAGGTACTGTGCGGAAGAAGGTATTGCTTACCTTGATCCGTGAAGTCGCTCCAGAGCGTTGGAGTGCAGATAGAGGTGCCCAGAACAACCCCCTCTTACCTACGGTATGCAGTGTTTAATAACGGAAAATAATTAAAACATTTTAAACGACAGCTGAATAACGGGGAAAAAAATGACTTATTTAATAAGTATATATGGGGTGTGGGGTAAGGGATTAAAAGGGTTGGGGGGAGGGTAAAAAGGCTGTAGAAACTGGGTACTTGGGGGCGGGAGGGAACCCAACTAAAAAATAATTAGTATTTTTTTCATTATTAAAGTATTGTTTAAAATATTGTCATTATAAACACATGGAACCTTACCTCCTCCTCAAGCCGCTGCTTGTGTCACCTTAACGAGTCCTTTTACAGGGTCTCCGACGTTGGTTTAGCCTTGTTGTATCTTCCTTCCTAGAGACTAGAAAGTATCCTCAGGACCTTTGACTTCTACCACTTTGCAAGACGTTTTACACCTCTCTGAACTGCCTTTAGCTAGGGTTGCAAATTGGACTTTAAAAGACTTGCTTTTTGTTGAAACTACCTCTAAAACTCGAAGCTCTACTTGTATAACTCTAACCAACTGTTTTCCTTCCAATAAATCACTGTTATATGTGTATGCTAACTAAACCCGTTTCTCCAGCATGAGGTTTGGCATGGATTCACATGCTCATGAATATTCCCTGTTGTCATGCCGGGAATCCTTGGTAAAAGAAAAGATAGTTTCAACTTCGTTTACAAACTGCCTTTCTCCTATAAACCAATTGCTGAGCTCTGGGTCATACTGCCCCCAGCCAATGACTGCCCTCTCCCTAAGCCCCTCCTCTGGCAGCAACCTTCAGATTTTTACTGCACATCCAAGTGTTCGGAGTCCTCTTGTTTCGCTCTTAGAGATGTTTGCGTTTTTCACACTTTTTTGCTAGAGAATTCTTATTTGTTTTATCGAGCCCCGGTGCTCTATCGTTTCTTCATCCGACTAACAAGGATCCGTTTTTCGGCATCTTTCAATGCCCCTCAAAGGCAGAATCGTCGAGTGTTTCTAATTCGAAGTTTCCAGAAGGCCATCTGGCCTACACCACACAACGGACCATGTCGGAGGAGAAAGACGGGGCTTCTCTCTTCAGGCTCTGCACCAGTTGCGGTTAACAGAATGTTTTCATGGAGGACAAGAATTCCCAGTGCCTTTGTCTTCACCCGATGCACAAGGAGGAAGATTGCGAGATCTGCCATGGCTTTACCAAGCGCACAATGAAGGATCGGCACAGCAGGCTGGCTGCATGGCTCAAGTCCAAGGCCCCTGCCCCGTGTGGTTCACAGGGGCATGCCTCCTCCGGATCCAGCCAGCCAGAGCGGGCTTCTTAGTCCTTTGAGGGTGCCCCATCCTTAGGAGTCCAAGACAAGGCCAAGCACTGCGCGTCTGGTTCCGTCGGGGTCGCCGCGCAAGGTGGTCCCGCGACGGTCAGGGCGCGTTCATCATCTCCAGTGGTCTCAATCTCCAGCCATCGTTCCAGCTCTTTGTCGAAGAGAAAGTCAGCTACCCCGGGGAAGCTACGGGAGAAACCGGAGTAGGCCAAGCAACAGGAAAAGGTGGGCGACCTGCCCATGAAGGCCCAGGTGATATAGGCTAAAACGTCTGCATCTGTCAAGCTGGTGGCGGCCACCCTTTTGAAGGTGAAAGGGGCTGACCTGCCCCAGGGTGGCCCGAAGGCGGTCAGTGGCTCTTCCTCCCAGGCAACTAGGATGCTGTCCCTTAGCCCCAGGTCGACACCTCAGGACCCAAACAAAAGGGTTCGGGGGAGTGGAAGAAGTCCAAGACGCGAATATTTCATCTACAGGCGTAGATGATGTGGGTCCCGACGACATGGGCAGGGACGACATAGGCGCTGGGTACAGCAACCCTATTTCCCAGGCACCTCCAGAGATCTGTCACATGATATTCTCTTGACCCTCCACACACTTGTGTCAGATTCAGAAGCAGTGGCGTTTTTTATTTAGTGGCACACAGCACCTTGGAATCCTCTAAATGGTTGAATAAATTTTCTTGTGTGAACTACAGTTGCCAAGAATAGTAGGACAACGTTTGCCTTACTTACATTTTCCCTTTGTGGGTCCAGCACACACCACCTTATGTGCAGTGCTGGGTGGGGGGGGAGTTGCATATCCTTATCCCACTTCTCTCTCACTAATTTGAATGGCTGGTGGCAGTGGTTTCTTTTTACTGCTTGTGCAATGTATCTGGAGGCTGATTTTTTTTTTTGTTCGCTTTTTTTTTTTCTTTCTTTCAGCTGCAGTACAGCACCCATGGGTGACCATTTTACCAAAATGGCCCCGTCTTCTTTTTTAGCCATTTCTTGTTTGTTAGTCCCTTCTGGGCTTTTACTCTCGTTTTTAGAGCAGGTTTGAGTCCATTGTGTGTTTTGCCTTTGATGGGCTTCAGCCCTGAAGCCCTCCCAGGCTCCAGTGTGCCTGGGAAGGCAAGAAGTGAGGGAGGAGCCCAAAACTTCACTGACCTGTGTTTGTAGGCATGCCTGGCCGAAACCAGTTCCAGCTGGCAGGTGGCTGTCCTAGAGGATGACCCCCAAGCCCCCGTACGATTGACGGCTTAATGCTGTGAATGAATTGGATTTTGCATAGAAGGTGAGTGTTTTGGAACTACAGGCAGAGTCGACCACTGGAACATCAAATCCGAAAAAGACGCAGAGAGAAGCCAGCCGCACCTTCCATGACCGTGAAAGCTCTGGTGAAGCCTTGCAGCTGTGCTGACCCTGTTATCCCATCGACAGGGAAGCTCTGCCAAGGACGACTTCGTCCCTTAGGCTGGTGGGACCAACTAGCCTAAAGACCTGCTTCATTCTGGGCCAACCCTTGTGTTGCTGCGACCTTACTGGGCTTCAATTTCCCAATACCCGGGGTACTTGGACCACTGACGAGTGCAGTGTCTTCCCGAGAACAAATCCAGTCAAAACTTTGTGGGCATCTTCAAGGACCTCCAGAAGCAGGAATTCCTCATCCAGAGTCCCCTCCCCAGAGTCCAGGAACGAGGGACCAAGGAAACTCCAACTAGAGCTATTGGAATCCATTACTCCAGAGTCCCTCTCGAGAGTGCTGCTGCAGAAGCCTGCCAGATGTCGTCCCTTATGTCCCCACCACCACGGTCCGGGAACAAGGGTCTGCATCGCTGCATCAAGGAGTTCAGCTGGAACATCTGCTTCAATTCTAAGGTAGTGTGGGGGCTTTGGGTTTAACCACCTTTAGCTAAATCTAGAGCTTCCTAGCTTGGGGAGTGCTCCTTTCTATCCTTTTGAATTACTGCAATTCCCTTGTGCAGGCCTAACAGCTTGTGCACGTCAGGTAGGCTCACTTGAGCTCCTGAATTTTTCTTCAATGCTGTTCAACTAACTTTTTCTAAGACGATTGCATCAGAAGTAGAACTGTCCTATTGACACTGGCTGTCCTGGCTTCCTAAGGCCATCCCTTCTGAACCCTACTGGCTTTGGCAGTGCTTGTGCCCTATGAAGCTTTTAAATGTTTTACTCTTCTTGCTGGGGAAAATACTTCCTAAATCCCTCTTGGAGAAAAGACCATTGTTACAGTGCTACAGTGTCCTATCTTACTCTAACACTTTTCCCCTCGTAACTCAGTATTGTATGGTGAACCATAAGTTCTACTTCTGACCTTAACTGTTGTCACTCTGTGTGCTGGAAATGTTTTAGTACAAAAAGAATGTACTTACCTGCATTATTGCTGCTTGAATGACCTGATTCTGAAATTGTGCTTGATATTACGATTAGTTGCTGCATAACCTAGTGTGATTCATTTGTTTTTTTGTATATATAAATGAATAATGTTGATGTAACGTTTAAAGTGTTTTAAAAAAAATGTATTTGTATTGATTTTCAAACAACAAAATAACTTAGACATCAATAATCCATAACATTGTGCATCAATAGTGTCTGTCTACCCCCCCCCCCACTCCAGCCTATCCCACCCACTGTATTTCATCCTATTCGACCGTCTGTCCCAAACTATGCATTGCAATAACTTTTTTTCACTGGGTGGGACACTCCCTCCCCCGCCCCTCCCGGGCTGCACCCCATGCCAGACACCAACAAGTCCTGTGCCAGTTGCTGGGCGAAATGAAATCAGAACATCTGTACACATTTAAACAATACCAAGTCTTGTCAAAAAATATATATATTTATTTATAAGCAATTTACACAAATATGTATTGTTCTGAACATCCACATTTAAACACCACCATTCATTCATTCACAATCTCACTATACATGTCAATATTCCACACTTGTGGTACTAAGACCACCTAGAACCAATATATTAACATACATTTCAACACCTTTTGGTGATTACAGTAAGTGTTAATACAAAAACAAATAGCATATTGCTTATTTGCTGTAACTCAACATATGTTTCGGTCGTCACAATAGGCCCCTAATTAAAGCCGGCAAATATAAGCGACCTTCTTCAGGAGACGGATGGTTCTGTTGCAACCACTCCGAAATGTCAAAAGGTGGAGGATGTCATCAAACCTCAATCTACAAACAAACAATATACATAACATCAGAATTCCGATCTCTTATTTGTGTAGACAGAGATATATCTTGTGTGTATATCTCAGTTTATGTGTATACAGATTGGCACTCACCTCCACGTGAATTAATGGAGACGCGTGTCAACGATGGACTAAATCCTGCAGTGGTGCTAGATAACTCTGCGCCTATACTGCAACGTAAGAGGAGGACAAAGCATCTTAGTAAGCCTGCCCTATAAACAATACACCATTATATATATATGGTATGGACACACTATCTTACCTGATCAAAAATTCAGGTATGGGAGTGTCTTGCGTCTTTAGTCAATAAATCCAAAGAGGAAAAATCCCTTTTCTCGCCTGAAATGCAACACAGAGACTCAATACTCAAATATTTTCATCTTGACAACACTGGAGGTAATCAAAACCTCCTATCAATTCGCCTCACCTCATGTGGCCGAGTCCAGATATGTTCTTATTCTGGTACCCCAGTTTTTTCTCACTGTGCGATGGTTCCAGTTCAATGTTCCTGAAGGGATACATGGAACCAAACGTCATGCTCATATATCTAACTCAGAACATTGTCAAGGTTTTTTTAATGCTGCTGTCTCACTCCCCTGCCCCTCCCTACATAAAGTTTTGTGGAGGAAACGGATAAAAATTCCCTTCATGAACCTTTGTACAATCATGCTGGAGGTCTATAACGACCCCACTCTCATATTAGGCTTTTCTGACCCTAAAAATAATAATAATAATAATGGGTCGGCGTGCACAGTGACTGCCAAACAGCTTATAATGCTGATAGAAAACACACAACTGCAGCCTTAGCTGGGCTGCTGCCTTAGCTGGGCTCCATGGCTGTTCAAACACTTTTATATGCGTGAAAAAGGGAAAAGCAGACACATGCGCTGTGCACGCTGATTGTCAGCAGAAATGGAATTGAAAGGGCCGAGTTTACCCTCGCACTCTCTCTCTCTTCAAAACCTCAAACAAACTGTGTGAATTTAAACACTCAAACACACACGCACATTTTACTTACCCTGGGTTCCTTCTCTCTTGTCTTGCACACACACCAAATTTCGTGCTGGTTCCTGGGCGTGGCTTCCTTAAATACACCATCAACATGGTGAAAGGACTCTTGAACCCCAGTTCCCAGAGACTTCTGGGCCATGTAGTCCCTCCGTGTGTAAAACATTTTGTAAAGCATTTTTTTCTTTTTTCTTTTTTGAACCAAATAGTGTTTGTTTGATAAATCTGGGGAAACAATGCAGCGTGAAGGATGAATTACCTAACCCTATGGCGTGCTTGCAAACAATAAATGCTGCTAAATTCTGATTGTTTCTGTTGGTGGATAAGACTGTTAAGCCCCGGCTCCCAGTGACTTTGGGCATTGTAGGCCCTTCATAGACAAAAGATTTTTACATAAACAAACAATTTGGATTGTAATACCAGTGCAGCATGAGGGATGTTACAAAAATGCATTACCTCACCCTCTTTCGTGCATAGACCAATGGGTGCTTATGCTGCATAATTGTTACTGTTGGTGTATGCAGCTCATTACAACATCAGAGGTGATCCTTGGGTATAGCTAGCTATTCTGAGTCATGGCCACTCCCCCTCAGTTCATCCTGTATCATGGTGTGATCTAATGTGCAGTTTACTTCCATGACTCACTATTAGACACAAACGCCCTTCCCCCTTACAGTGGCAGGAGGCGCATTCACCAAAACCAATATTGTAAAATTCAAATATGGGTAATCCAGAGTCCAAATGTATGTGCTGACATGCCATGCCCTTCATATATATGTATCAGATGGCATGTTTCTCCAGCATGGGGTCTGGCATGGATTCACATGCTCATGAATATTCCCCGTCGTCAGGCTGGGAATCCTCGGTAAAGAAAAAATCAGTATCAGTTTCGTTTCTGATCTGTCTTTCGTAGTAGTAACCAATCCCTAATCTCTGCGTCATACTGACCACAGCCAATGACTGCCCTCTACCTAAGCCCTGCCTCTGGCAGCCATCTTCAGATTTTTACCGCACGTTCAAGTGTTGGGAGTCCTCGTGCTTAGCTCTCGAGCTTTTACTGCGTGTTTCGCGCTTTTTCAGGTGAATTTTCACATTTTTTCGGTTAATCGAGCCTCAAGCTCCACCGTTTCTACTCCCGTTAACGGCTACCCGTTGCGGGATTTTCCTACGCCCCTCAAGGGTGAAGATTTCATCTAATCAACTTCTTGGGGGATTCCAGAAGATTCGCGGCCTATTTCGAGATGGCCCAGGATGCGAGTTCGTCACCCGGACCCAAGCTGTTTCGCAGCTGCCCTGGATGCGGGCTGCAGAATGTGTTTAAGGAAGACGAACATTCGCGATGCCTCTACTGTCTTCATGGGGACAAGACTCATGTAGAGAAGGACTACCAGTTCTGCAAGAACTTGTCGGAGCGGACAATGAGGGACCGTCGATCCCGTCTCGCAAGCTGGTTGGAGAAGGGCTCGACGGGTGAGAAGAAGAAGAAAGGGTCCGAGCGGGCTTCTAAGTCATGTGCGGGCGCCCCGGCGACGGGGGCCCAACACCAGGCCAAGCGCCGCGAGTCCGCTGGCTCCGGGAGCGCCGAAAGGTCGGGCTCTTCGGTCGCAAGGCAGGGCGCACCTTCCCCGGCACCGTCAACCACGAGCCAACGCTCCGGTTCGGGGAAGAGGAAGTCCGAGACCCCGGGTAAGCTTCGGAAGAAGCCCCGTCCGATCTCGGAAGAGGGGGAGCGAGGCGTCACCCCTCCCCCGAAGGAGAGGGCCTGGGACGCACCTAAGGTGGTGAAGGCCCCTACCCAGCAGGCGAAGGCCTCTATTGAGGCTATCGCGGCGACTCTGGCCAAGCCGGCAGAGACACCGCCAGCGGAGACCGCCTCCGGGACTAGAGTTTCCCTGCCGCCAAGGAGGGAATCCTCTTTTCAGCCGATCGTCGTGGCCGCCATGATGGAAGAAGCGAGGGGGGGCACGGTGCCCTCCTCGAGCTCGGAGTCAGCCTCGGAGGAGGAACTGACCGAGGCCGTGAGGAACCTCGAAGTCCAATTCGAGAAGGTTCGATCCCGTCAGGAAGATCCTCGGGAGATAACGGAGGAAGACGACAATGGTGAGGAAGAGCGGCCTTCCCTTCCGGCGCAGCCGGATCCTAGGCCTCAGGATGGCTCGGCGGCCATTTTGTCTGCCATCCAGTCGTTATGCTCTGAGATAAGGACGAGATTCCCACGGCCCAGGCCGGAGGACCCGCAACCTGGCCCGTCGGGAAGTCCTCAGAACAAACGACGGAGGACCCAACCCTCTCCTCCGCTCGCCCCCGTAAGGCCTACAGTTCCCTCCTCATCCTCCCACGAGTCGGGAGATGACGGTGCGTTGGGCTCGACGACGGGTTCTGAGGGCGACGGCGACGACGACGGAACGGGTCTCCCGTCTCCCGTCGCACGGGCCTCGCCGCCCGACGAGATTGGCTCATTCCACGCCATGATCGCCAGGGCGTCCGAATCGTTCCAGCTCTGCCCGGAGGAGCAGAAAAAGGAAGGTTTCCTCAACCAGCGCCGG
Organism: Ambystoma mexicanum; assembly: GCF_040938575.1. NCBI lineage: Eukaryota > Metazoa > Chordata > Amphibia > Caudata > Ambystomatidae > Ambystoma > Ambystoma mexicanum. The sequence continues at coordinate 833,545,409 of NC_090938.1, read as the reverse complement.
GAGGCCAAGAGGAAGACGGTCATCGCGGTGCCCCTAATCGATGACTTCTGGGAGGAGGGCCTGTCGGTTCTCAAGAACCCCTCCACGGCACCAGCCAAACGGGACCGGTACGAGAAGAAGTACCGGGTCCCCGAAACCGCTCCCCTGTGCCTCAGGGCCCAGCCAACGCCAGACTCGGTCGTCTCGGCGGCGGCGAAGAAGAAAGCGGCGGGGTCAGGAGTCTCGAAGTCGAATTCCCCACCAGACGGCGAGGGAAAGAAGTTGGGCGCCATGGGGCGGCAGGTCATTTCGTCGGCGGCGACGACGATCAAAGCGGCCAACGCCCTGACGATCGTGGCCCGTTACGACAGGGAGCTCTGGTTTAAGCTGGCCCCCATATTGGACTTCCTGCCGGACGACAAGAGGTCCGAGGCTCTGGAAATACTGCAAGAGGGCGAGGTGGCGTCGGACCACGCCATAACGGTGACAACCGATATTGCTGATACCGGGTTCCGCCAGCTGGGCACTGGTGTTTGTCTACGACGACGGGGTTGGCTCCGGGCGACCGACTTCCGTCAGGACGTCCAGACCAGAGTGTTGGACATGCCGTTCGACAGCAGCAACTTGTTCGGGAAGGCGGTGGACGAATCCCTCCAAGCCATAAAAACGGACACGGAGACGGCCCGTGCCCTAGGAGCCCTTCAGCAACGACAGCCCTTTCGGAGCTCCGGAGGCAGACAGGGTGCCTCCAAGGGATCCAGCAGTGGCTCGTCGTCCTACCGCCAGGCGGCACGCTCCTCATCTCAGGAGGCCTACAGGGGTCGCGGCAAGCAGGGAGCGCCTCGCCGCTGTCGGCACGGTGGCCAGGGCGGCAAGGCCACCACCTCCAAGCAGGACTGAACCGGCCGTGGTCTCGGGCCCCCACCGAAGCACCCCGGTGGGAGGCGGCTGACGAACTTCGTCGGCGTGTGGAAGTCCATCTCCACCGACCGTTGGGTGCTGGATACCCTGGCAAGAGGACACTCTATCGAATTCCTGAAGAAGTGCTCTCACGTTCCACCTGTGGCCATGAAGGAAAATCACGTCCCGCAACTGCTGTTGGAAGTACGGGCGATGCTCAGGAAAGGCGCCATCGAGCTTGTCCCGAAGATGCTCCGGGGCTCCGGGGTATACTCAAGGTACTTCCTCGTCAGGAAGAAGACAGGCGGCTGGCGCCCCATCCTGGACCTTTGTCGTTTGAACAGATACATCAGATCACAAAAGTTCAGGATGGTCACCCTCCAGCACGTACTGGGACAGCTGGAGGAAGGTGACTTTCTATCGTCGTTGGACCTGGAGGATGCATACTTCCACGTTCCCATCCTCAAGTCACTGAAAGTTCCTCAGGTTCGTCGTCCAGGGACGCCACTACCAATTCAGAGCACTGCCGTTCGGATTGAAGTCGGCCCCCAGGGTCTTTACCAAGTGCCTAGCACCAGTGGCGGCGTGGCTGCGCCTGCAGGGGATTCACGTCTACCCCTACCTGGACGACTGGCTCATCTGCTCAAGGACGAGGGAACTCGCCGTCGAACACACTCCGAGGACCGTCCAGCTACTCACAGACCTGGGATTCGCCATAAACTGCCCAAAGTCCCACCTGGTGCCGTCGCAGGTGGCCCTGTTTCTGGGAGCAAAGCTCGATACAGTGAGGCGCCTGGCGGCCCCATCGGAGGAACGGACGAAGACCATTCTAGGCAAAGTGCAGCACCTGCTTGCCACGGACGTGGCCAGGGGTGAGGTCCATCAAGTCCCTCCTGGGGATGATGTCCTCTTGCATCTACCTGGTGCGCCTCTGCAGACTACGGATGCGCCCTCTTCAAGAATTTCTCGACGCCCGTTGGATGCAGGCGACGGGCACCTTCGAAGACAGGGTCCCCCTCAACGAGGTGTTCCGGCGGGCGATTCAGTGGTGGGGCGTTCCAGCGCACCTCACGGCGGGCAAGGACTTTCAGACGCCGGCGTACCAGGAGACGTTGACGACGGACGCCTCCCTGGAAGGTTGGGGCGCCCACACTGGAGATCTCCACGCAAGAGGCCTCTGGCTCCCGGAGGAGAGGCTCCTGCACATCAACGTCCTGGAACTCCGAGCGGTGTTCTGAGCTCTCAAATCGTTCCTCCCGTCGCTCAAGGGCATGGTGGTGCGGATCTTCACGGACAACACCACGACAATGTTTTACATACGGAAGCAGGGAGGCACCAGATCCCCAGCCCTATCCAAGGAGGCACAGGATCTGTGGCACTGGGCGGTCGCCCAGGGGATGTTCCTGGTTCCCTTCCACCTGGCAGGAGAAAGAAACACCATCGCCGACTCGCTCAGCAGGGAGCTGCGCGCGTGTCACGAGTGGGAACTGCGCCAGGATCAGGTGGATCAACTCTTCCGACGATGGGGCAAACCCCAAATCGACCTGTTCGCAACAGCGACCAACTCGAAGTGCAAGAGGTTCGCCAGCTGGTTTCCCCAGCCGAGAAGCATGGGCGATGCGTTCTCGTTCCCCTGGGACGGCCTATACCTGTATGCGTTCCCTCCGGTGCCGTTGCTGCTTCGACTCATCAGCCAGCTCAAGAGGTCCCGGTGCAGGATGATCCTCGTCGCACCGGCGTGGCCGAGGCAGATCTGGTTCCCGGACCTTCTGGACTTGTCAACGTCCCCTCCCATCAAGCTGTCGGCGGACGCGGACCTTCTCTCCAGAGAAGGAGGCGCCATCTTCCACCACGACCCGGCGTCGCTGAACCTGCAGGCTTGGCTCCTGCAGCGCTAGAGTTTGGAGGCTACGATATACCGGCCGATTGCAGAGAGGTTCTTGCAAAGGCCAGGGCGTCCTCGACTCTCAAATGCTACAGTCATAAGTGGAAGAGGTTCTCTATCTGGTGACGAGCACAGAAGATCAACCCCCTACGGATTACGGCCCCTCAAGTGCTGCCGTACCTGCTATCGCTGGCAAAGGCTGGGCTAGCCCATGCCTCCATTAAGATTCATCTGGCGGCGATCTCCAGATATACCAGAACCACAGGACGGACGTCCATGTGGTCCCATCGACTGGTAAGAGTTTATGAAAGGACTGTTCCGGTCGTTCCCGCCGGTGAAGGCCCCGGCCCCGGCGTGGGAACTGAACGTGGTGCTGACCAGGCTCATGGGGCCCCCATTCGAGCCGATGCACTCCGCACCTATGAAGTTTGTGTCGTGGAAGGCTGCGTTCCTGGTGGCCATTACCTCCGCACGATGAGTGGGAGAGATCCAGGCCCTATCCTGCAAAGCACCGTACTTGACTTTCCATGCCTCGAGGGTGGTGCTTAGGACGCACCCCTCCTTTATGCCCAAGGTGCCGTCGGACTTCCATCTTAACGAGCCCTTGATGTTACCTGTTTTCTTCCCGTCTCCTTCGTCGCCGGCCGAGAGGACTTTGCACTCGCTGGATGTGGCTAGAGCGCTGAAGTTCTACGTGGACCGCACAAAGAATTTCCGGAGGACATCACAGCTGTTCGTGAACTTTGGACGTGTGAATCAAGGGAAGGCTCTCTCGAAGTCTTCTATTTCCAGATGGCTCTCCGGCTGCATCATGCACTGTCACCGGTTGGCTAACCGACCGCTGCCAGGCCGTCCGAGAGCCCATTCGACCAGAGCGATCGCTGCTACTATGGCGTTCTTATCTGGTGTGCCCCTGCTGGACATCTGCAGGGCTGCTACGTGGAGGTCGACGCACACCTTCACGAGATTCTACTGCGTCGATCGGGATTCCAGGGAGGAGTCCAGGGTCGGCCAAGCAGTGCTGCGCAACCTGTTCGCTTAAGGTGAGCCTGGTGAGGAGGTAAGAGATGCTTAATGTTGAGTTTTTTGTATTGCTTAATGTTGAGCCTTTTGCCACCCCCCGTGGTTGTGCATGTGTGTACTGCTATTTATTCTTATATTCATGAGCATGTGAATCCATGCCAGACCCCATGCTGGAGAAGGAACAAGTTACTTACCTGTAACTGTTGTTCTCCAGCATGGGTCTGGCATGGATTCACATGCAAACCCTCCCGCCTACCCCTCTGCGGCTCTTCACTTGGTCATACTGCCACTTCACGTGCTACCAAATCTGAAGATGGCTGCCAGAGGCGGGGCTTAGGTAGAGGGCAGTCATTGGCTGTGGTCAGTATGACGCAGAGATCAGTGATTGGTTACTACTACGAAAGACAGATCAGAAACTAAACTGATACTGATTTTTTCTTTACCGAGGATTCCCAGCCTGACGACAGGGAATATTCATGAGCATGTGAATCCATGCCAGACCCATGCTGGAGAACAACAGTTACAGGTAAGTAACTCGTTCCATATCCGAAGTTTACCAGATAACTGATATAAAATAGAGCTCAACCAATAAGAGTAGAGACCATGTCTCTTTGTTCCACTCTATGGAAATATTCAAACCATTTTTAATTGAGTCCAAAGAGTGAATCCATCTTTGTTCCAGTCTGTGTAACATAGTGGACATGTCGCCTCCTCTCATGGGGGTCTTGATGGTTTGAAGTACAAACCACCTAATGTCCTTGTCTGTGTGCCCCAATTAAGAGAAATGTTCAACTAAAGGTTTGTCTTGCAATTTGTTCCTTATGCAGGAACGATGTTCCGATATTCTCTGGCGTACCTCTCTTAGTTTTTCCTACATATACAAGATCACATGGACATTGGATAATGTATATGACATTTTTGCTCAAGCAATTGGTGTGATTTTTAAAAAACCACTCATTCTTGTTGCCATATTCAAATGATTTTTTCGTAGAGGTAAATTGACACGCCACACAATGGCCACATATGTGATGTCCCATAATGGGTTTCAAACCCCATTGGTTCATCACTGTTTTGTTATCTTCTTGTTCTTTGTATGTGTGGACCAGTTTTTGTCTGAGATTCATGTTGCGTTTAAACGCGAACATTGGTTTCCATGCCAGACTCCCTGGGAATTTCACCAGATGGCAATTCTTATTAACACTCCTCTTGATCAGATTGCTTATTGGGGAACATGTAGACACACAGATCAATCTGTTATTCTTTTCTTTGGTCTTCGTTAATAAACAGATCTCCCGATGTGTGTTGAGGGCTCGTTTATAGTGTTGTTTCACCAGCTTTTTTGGATACCCTCTATCCATTAGTCTGTCCTTTACTTGACTGATATTGAACTCAAACTACTGTCTAAGGGTTTATCCTACGTCCCAGTAGCGAGAGTGGATCCATTCAAGTGTGAAATGGAATTACAAGGTTTCTTTCAAAAAATCAGATTAAAACATTATTTTGAGGTATTTTTACCGAGTACATCAACAGGCAACAAAGATGGGCGGAAAGAACGTGAAGAAGTAAAAAACGTCACAGGGCTCAAACCTAAATCACATTTTTCACCTCCCATACACGTGTGCCCCCCCAAAATCTTGGCCTTTGAAAACATTGTGAGGAAACAAGTGCAGGAGGCTATCAAGAAGAAAAATTTCCATCAAGATAACCTGAATAAAGACGAACGAGAAGCATTGAAAATGCTCTGTGAAGATCCCCTTAGAATTATTAAACCTTCCGATAAAGGGGGTGGCATCGTGTTGATGGATATTCAGAAGTACAAAGATGAATGTTTGAGGCTCTTTGGAGACAGGGATGCATACAGAAAATTAGATTGTGACCCTACGCAAGCTCTACAAGAGGAAATTAGAAATCTGATGAGACACGCAGTGAATGAAGAATGGATCAGTGAGGAAGAACAACAATTCCTATGTAAGGTTCACCCAAGAAAAGGGGCATTTTATGTACTTCCAAAAGTGCATAAAAATGCAGAGCACCCACCATTGACTCATTGTTAGAGCCCCTATCTATATATACAGAGTTCTTTTTGAAATCATTTGTTGAATTAATGCCTGCATATATAAAGGATACGAGCCATATGCTCCTCATTCTGGAAAGTATCACCATGGAACCAGATGACATTTTAGTGACGATGGACGTCGAATCATTGTATACGTCCATCCCTCAGATGCAGAGTTTGGAGGTGTTAAGAAAGATCCTCGATACAAGAGAAACACCATTAAATCCACCAACGGGATTCATACTTGAATGTGCGCGTTTGGCCATGTGTGAAAACTTTTTTCTTTTTAAGAAAAGTTTATGCAAACAACTCAGAGGGGTAAGTATTATGCCACCTTTGCACCTGACGTGGCAAATTTATATATGGCTGATTTTGAACATAATTTTGTACTGGGACCCTCATGTGCTTTGAAACAACAGCCGTTTGGGGGATACTTGAGAGTGTGGAAACGGTTCATAGACGATGTGTTCTTTGTGTGGAGAGGTTCTATCGAATCTCTGGTGGCCTTCCAAATGTGGGTTAATGCATGTGATCCCCACATCAAGTTCACAATGGAGTGGAACAAAGCGAGTGTAAGTTTTCTGGAGCTAGTGATCCAAAAGAAAGAAGATCACTTGGAAACAACATTACATAGGAAAAGCACTGACAAAAACACACTCCTACATTACTCGAGTTTTCACCCCGGAGGCCTCAAACAAAATCTACCATATGGTCAATTTCTCCGTATTAGGAGAAATTGCACACAAAAAAACGAGTTTGTGAACCACTCCGTGAAATTGAAGGACAGACTAATGGATAGAGGGTGTCCAAAAAAGCTGGTGAAACAACACTATAAACGAGCCCTCAACACACATCGGGAGATCTGTTTATTAACGAAGACCAAAGAAAAGAATAACAGATTGATCTGTGTGTCTACATTTTCCCCAATAAGCAATCTGATCAAGAGGAGTGTTAAAAAGAATTGCCATCTGGTGTAATGCACAGGGAGTTTGGCATAGAAACCAATGTTCGCGTTTAAACGCAACATGAATCTCAGACAAAAACTGGTCCACACATACAAAGAACAAGAAGATAACAAAACAGTGATGAACCAATGGGATTTGAAACCCATTATGGGACATCACAAATGTGGCCATTGTGTGGCGTGTCAATTTACCTCTACGGAAAAATCATTTGAATATGGCAACAAGAATGAGTGGTTTTTTAAAAATCACACCAATTGCTTGAGCAAACATGTCATATACATTATCCAATGTCCATGTGATCTTGTATATGTAGGAAAAACTATGAGAGAGGTACGCCAGAGAATATCGGAACATCTTTCCTGCATAAGGAACAAATTGCAAGACAAACCTTTAGTTGAACATTTCTCTAAATTGGGGCACACAGACAAGGACATTAGGTGGTTTGTACTTCAAACCATCAAGACCCCCATGAGAGGAGGCGACATGTCCACTATGTTGCACAGACTGGAACAAAGATGGATTCACTCTTTGGACTCAGTTAAAAATGGTTTGAATATTTCCATAGAATGGAACAAACTGGTAACTGGATAAGAGACATGGTCTCTTCTCTTATTGGTTGAGCTCTGTTTTATATCAGTTATCTGGTGAACTTTGGATATACATGCCATCTGATAAATATATATGAAGGGCATGGCATGTCAGCACATACATTTGGACTCTGGATTACCCATATTTGAATATTACAATATTGGTTTTGGTGAATGCGCCTCCTGCCACTTTAAGGGGGAAGGGCGTTTGTGTCTAATAGTGAGTCATGGAAGTAACCTGCACATTAGATCACACCATGATCCAGGATGAACTGAGGGGGAGTGGCCATGACCCAGAATAGCTAACTATACCCAAGGATCACCTCGGATGTTGTAATGAGCTGCATACACCAACAGTAACAATTATGCAGCATAAGCACCCATTGGTCTATGCACGAAAGAGGGTGAGGTAATGCATTTTTGTAACATCCCTCATGCTGTACTGGTATTAAAATCCAAATTGTTTGTTTATGTAAAAAACTTTTGTCTATGAAGGGCCTACAATGCCCAAAGTCACTGGGAGCTGGGGCTTAACAGTCTTATCCACCAACAGAAACAATCAGAGTTTAGCAGCATTTATTGTTTGCAAGCACGCCATAGGGTTAGGTAATTCATCCTTCACGCTGCATTGTTTCCCCAGATTTATCAAACAAACACTATTTGGTTCAAAAAAGAAAAAAAAAAAAGAAAATGCTTTACAAAATGTTTTACACACGGAGGGACTACATGGTCCAGAGGTCTCTGGGAACTAGGGCACAAGAGTCCTTTCACCATGTTGATGGCGTATTTAAGGAAGCCACGCCCAGGAACCAGCACGAAATTTGGTGTGTGTGCAGGACAAGAGAGAAGGAACCCAGGGTAAGTAAAATGTGTGTGCGTGTTTGAGTGTTTAAATTCACACAGTTTGTTTGAGGTTTTGAAGAGAGAGAGAGTGCGAGGGTAAACTCGACCCTTTCAATTCCATTTCTGCTGACAATCAGCGTGCACAGTGCATGCGAATAGATGCGGGATGTGTCTGCTTTTCCCTTTTTCACGCGTATAAAGGTGTTTGAACAGCCATGGAGCCCAGCTAAGGCAGCGGCCCAGCTAAGGCTGCAGTTGTGTGTTTTTTATCAGCATTATAAGCTGTTTGGCAGTCACTGTGCACGCCAACCCATTATTATTATTATTATTTTTAGGGTCAGAAAAGCCTAATATGAGAGTGGGGTCGTTATAGACCTCCAGCATGATTGTACAAAGGTTCATGAAGGGAATTTTTATCTGTTTCCTCCACAACACTTTATGTAGGGAGGGGCAGGGGAGTGAGACAGCAGCATTAAAAAAACCTTGACAATGTTCTGAGTTAGATATATGAGCATGACGTTTAGTTCCATGTATCCCTTCAGGAACATTGAACTGGAACCATCGCGCAGTGAGAAAAAACTGGGGTACCAGAATAAGAACATATCTGGACTCGGCCACATGAGGTGAGGCGAATTGATAGGAGGTTTTGATTACCTCCAGTGTTGTCAAGATGAAAATATTTGAGTATTGAGTCTCTGTGTTGCATTTCAGGCGAGAACAGGGATTTTTCCTCTTTGAATTTATTGACTAAAGACGCAAGACACCCCCATACCTGAATTTTTGATCAGGTAAGATAGTGTGTCCATACCATATATATAATGGTGTATTGTTTATAGGGCAGGCTTACTAAGATGCTTTGTCCTCCTCTTACGTTGCAGTATAGGCGCAGAGTTATCTAGCACCACTGCAGGATTTAGTCCATCGTTGACGCGCGTCTCCATTAATTCACGTGGAGGTGAGTGCCAATCTGTATACACATAAACTGAGATATACACACAAGAAATATCTGTGTCTAAACAAATAAGAGATCGGAATTCTGATGTTATGTATATTGTTTGTTTGTAGATTGAGGTTTGATGACATCCTCCACCTTTTGACATTTCGGAGTGGTTGCAACAGAACCATCCATCTCCTGAACGTCGCTTATATTTACTGGCTTATTAGGGGCCTATTGTGACGACCGAAACATATGTTGAGTTACAGCAAATAAGCAATATGCTATTTGTTTTTGTATTAACACTTACTGTAATCACCAAAAGGTGTTGAAATGTATGTTAATATATTGGTTCTAGGTGGTCTTAGTACTAAAAGTGTGGAATATTCACATGTATAGTGAGATTGTGAATGAATGATGGAATGAATGGTGGTGTTTAAATGTGGATGTTCAGAACAATAAATATTTGTGTAAATTGCTTATAAATAAATATATATTTTTTGACAATACTTGGTATTGTTTAAATGTGTACAGATGTTCTGATCTCATTTCGCCCAGGTACATTTTTATTGTTCCATTATATTTAGCCTGTAGAACCTGTGGCAGGAAGGCAATCCCTATTTCGAAACTCTGCACCAGTTGCTTCCAGGAATCTAGGGATGCACTTTGTTCATCTTGCACGCTACGTGCCGCTTCATGCCATAATGCGGTTTCTACCCTTGACCATTTCTGAAGGGCCCTCCACCATAGACATATCGCTGGTCCTTTGCGCGCTTTCCAGCCCACAGCAATTCTACGTTTCGCCAGTATATATGCTAGGTTCTTCAATTTACTAACATGTCTCTCCCTCTTCGGACGTGCAAAAATACCCAGCATACAAGCTGCTGGCGAACTCGCATCTAATGTTATACCCCGCAAGGGTACAAGCTATCTCCTCCCAAAATTGCCTAATCTCTGTACACACCAACACATATGTATTAAATCTGCATCAATCGTCCCACATTTTGGACCAGCTTGCTCCGTCGCCCTGCTAAACTTGGCAATTTTCCCCAGCGTCAGGTACGCCCTATGGTGACATAGTTGGATCAACTGGAGCTTAGCGTTTCAAGAAACCTTTTTATGGTATGTTAGGGCTCCACCTCATAACGTATCTGTCGGTTGCACCTGCGGGTGTGCCTCACATCTAAGCTTGATCTGCGCCAACATGTCTTCTGGTCGTGACATTAGCAGCTCATATAGCTGTGACACCTCGTGCCCCACTTCTGAAATATCGTACAATGTTTCTATGATCTCATCCTCTTGTAATATCCCATCGAGGGTGGGCCATCTACTCTGCACCCAATGGAGTAATGCTGCATGTGTGATCTGACTGGCATGTATGCCTGTTTCAGAGGCAAGTGTAACAAAATCCTTACATTTTCCCTCCTGCAGTAGGTCTTCCACCGTCACCACCCCCATCGGTTCCCAGTATTTCCTTATCTTTAATCTCAGTTGTGAATCTTTGCATTTTAGCGACACCAATGGTACTTGGGAGGGGGGGCTGCAGGGGGAAGACGGCAAATCTATATCCAGAAAGCGGACCACTCTCCCCATGTCTCTGCCCAGGTTCATAAGTAACGGGGGATCAAGGGTGGGTGACTCAACGGTTCATAGTGCTTCCTTCAAAAAGAATGGGGCACACTATGGCTGCAATAGCAAGGTGTCTTGAGACTGCACATCCGACTACCACTTTGTCACGAATTGTAACTGACACGCTAGAAATTAAGCCTCAAAGTGCGGAGCACTGATTCCACCCTGGGCATAAGTTTTTTGCAGTTTAGCAAGGGCCATACGGCATCTCGAGTTACGCCATAGGAAGCTATGACCTATTGTGTCTAACCTCCTGAAGAAGCTTCGGGGTATATTGTATGGCACATTTTTGAAGAAATGGAGTAGCCTTGGAAGCAGCACCATCTTTAACGCTACTCTCCCCATCAGCGAAAGCGGCAGCTTCCCCACATGTATTGCTCTATGTTGTCCACCGCCTTCGACGTATTTTGCAAGTGTTCTGTCTTAGGGTCATGATAAATATCTACCCCTAAATATCTAAATGTGGCTATCTCCCATTTCATTGGCAGTGTTGGCAACCTGTCCAGGGGTTTCCCTTTTGTACTTCTGAGCATTAATTGTAATACCTGATAGTGCCTGCGTAACGTTCCAACACGTCTAGAATATACTGGAGATTAATTTCAGGGTGTTGTAAAAATAGGAGCATATCATCGGCATACAGGGAGAGCAGATGGCCAGTACCCTGTATAGTTATGCCAGCGTCTTGATATTCTTTACGAAGATATATAGCCAGCGGCTCCAAGGCCAGTGTAATTAGCATAGGAGACAACGGACACCCCTGCCTGGCACCTTTACTTAGTTGCCATTGATCCGAGATACACCCGCTGGTCTTCACCCTGGCCATCGGACTACTGTAAAGAAGCTGCACCCACTATGTATGTTGGCCCCATACCGAAGCCCTTCAGTGCTGTCAGCAGCCATGGCCACCTGACCAAATCAAATGCTTTAACTGCATCCAGTGAAGCCACCACATATTGATTCATACTACCCTGGGTGTAGTCTATGATCTGGTGCAGCCTCCTGATGTTACATGTAATATTTCTATTTGGAACATATCCAGACTGGTCCGGATGAATACGTTTAGATATTTCCGGATTGAGCCTATTGGCCAGTAGGGCTGTGAGTATCTTCCCATCCTGGTTCAGCAACGATAGGGGCCTATAAGAGTCACACTAGTCCCCAGGCTTGTTGGGCTTCAGCAATGGGACAATTATAGATTCCCTTAGTGACGCTGGCAACATGCCTGTTTCCAACGCTTCATTAAGCATTTACAACAGCGAGGGTACCACATCCGCAATACACTCTTTATAAAATTTGCTGGGTAATCCATCTGCTACTGGAGCTTTGCCAGTTGGCAACCCCCTTATGGTGTATTCTAGTTCTGCCATTATAGGTGCTTCAAGCCTGCTCACTGCCGCTGCCCCCTAGTTTGAGAAGGTCTCTCTTCCATCACTTCATCAATCTCTGCTTGCTGCGTCATCGATGTCTCTGCATTTAGCTCCTTATAATAATCATAAAAACATCTATTAATACCTTCTTGCATCGTGTAGGTATTTCTGTTGCTCCCTTTAACCTCCCGTATCCGGTCCCTTTTAAACTTGCTCTTATAAAGCCAGGCCAGCAACAGTCTCAGCTCATCACTTTCTGCGTGTTGCCTTTCTATGCATTTGCTATAGTTTAAGTTACCTAGTCTACCCCAATAATCCATACATTTTTTCTGCATATCTGTCTTCTTCCTGGGCCCGTTCTGTGGTTGTCTCCTCCTTACTGCCCAAGGCCTCAAGTTTGGCCTCTGCCCTGCTGAAATCCCTCCACTGTAGCCTGCGTACCCCGGGCCGTGGCTATCGCTGTCCCTCTAATCACCACCTTGAATGCTTCCCGCAATGTGCCATCTGAAATCACACTACTCGTGTTATTCCTGAAGTAGTCTTTGACCCCCCGCCTCTTCCTTAAGCGTTCCTAAATATAGCATCTTTAAGAGATTCACGTCTGTTTCCACGTTGGGATGTGTGCTCTTGGGAGGGGGGGGGGGGTGGAGGGGAATACTGCCAAATGACAAATAAGGGGGCATGATCCGACAATACTCTTATATTCCGCTGTTGTAAACTCTCCTAGTGTCACCGCCCCAGTGAAGAAATAATCTAATCTGGTATACAATTGTTTAAGGGCAGTGTAGTGCGAATATCCCAGAGCCTGTGGGTATAAGGCTCTCCATACATCTGACAACGTAAATGCTTGCAGTATTGTATTCAAGGCTTTGGCTGCCGGTGCAGGTTGCACCACCTTGTCATCAGACCTGCATAACTTGCTGTTCAGAGTACAATTAAAGACCCCACCCCATATCAGCATGCCATCCCTATACCTGGCTAGTCGCGGGTACAGTGACCTAAAGTAGTTGGCCGTACCTTGGTTCGGTACGTACGTGTCAACAATGCAAAGCTCTCTCCTCTCCACCATCCCTTGTACTATAACCATTCTACCCTCTGCATCCTTAACGGTTTGCAGTACTTTAAATGGGACTGGCGGTGCCACCCATATCAAAACTCCTCTTGCAAATGTTGAGTACGACAAGATCAGGTCCACCCACTCCATTTTCTAGCCAATGTGGCTTTTCTGTCCATAGTTAAGTGCGTTACTTGGAGTATTGCAATATCTATGTTTTGGCGCCTTAAAAATTGCATGACCCTATTTCGTTTAATAAAACTATTGAACCCTCTAACATTCCAAGAGACTATTTTAAGGTCCCCCATCCCAAATTATGGATGTAGTTTGTCTTGACAGTCCGGTGTGAATAGTATATATCCTGTGTGCGGTTCTATAGGCTAACTTCCCCTTAAAAACTCCAACTCACCCCCTCCCAACAATTGCCCAGCTCAATACCTCGTGCTCAGGCATTCCTGCTTCTAACTCCTGCCTTGATGTATAGTCCGCTAGAAGTGCAGCAGGTGGATACTCCAACAACGGTATCAGTGGATAAATCCACACGTGGGCGTAGGACGTCCCTCCATAGTGTGCCTCCCGAATGGGTCCCACTGTAAACTCCCTAGTTCCCCACCGTAATAATGCCTGAATGAGGATCCCTCACATAGTCATCAGACGTCTTCAGCTGATTGCCTCTCTTCTGATTTCGCTTGCATTACTCAGTGTTATCTGTTGTGACAGACAGGTATTTCGCTTCAGTCGGTACGTTGTCGGCATCCATCCATTTATGCGCCTCATCATGATTATCAAACAAGACACTCCTGCCTTTGTGTACCACTTTCAGCTTTGCCTGATATAGTAACATATACTTGAAGTTTCCTTCACGTAATCTTGACCGCCGTAAAGTTAATTCTTTGTCGTTGCGCCTGCAGCGCGTAATCTGGATATGCTGTGATGCTCGCGGACTCCTTCTGTATCGTACCCCCCCTTCCGGAAGTATTCCAGGATTTTTTCTCTGTCCTTATAATTCAGGATGCAGGCTATTATTGGTCACGGTGGGGCACCCGGTGGCGGTCTTCTTGCCAGGAATCTGTGTGCCCTCTCCACCGTGAAGCCTTGAGCGAGGTTGCCTGGGCCAATTTCCTGAAGCAGCATGTTTTCAATAAAATTAGTGGGGTTGAAGCCGCCTTTGCCTTCCGGACGTCCATTTATGTGTACGTACGTTATTACATCCGGCTCGCCCTTCTACATCTTCAACTCTTCCAATTAGGTTTTGCACTTGCTGTTGTAAGATTTTGACATCACTTGAGGTATCCCGAAGACTGGTTGCATGCGTCGCGACTTCTTTCTCAAGCACCCCTATGCGTTCCGCCAGTGATTGAACATCTTGCCGTAGGAGGTTTACATCCAGGGTAATGGCATCCGTTTTGGACTCCAGTGCAATCTCCAGTACCGCAATGGCCTCCAGTACCTGTCAGTCTCTCTTCGTGTGTTGATTCTTCTTGTGGGGTCTAATCTCGTGAGCCATCTATTTCCGCTGGATTTGCAGACTTGGTGAAGTTGTCCAGAGTGGGTTGTCGGGTTTTACCTGAGTCCTGGATGCCATGACTGCTCTCCTTTGTTGTTGTACTGGTCTCCTTGAGCTGCCCTATACGTGCAGGCCTTCCCTCGATTAATAACTAGTTTGAGGGTTATCACCATGTGTCCAGGGTCTAGTGTTGGCTCAATGCCACCTTTGCTGCTCGCCCCCACTAGGTGTCACGATTCCACCCACTGAGGCTATGACGTCTAAGCGGCTCGCTCACTGGTGGGCATTCATTATACTGATGTTGTGTCTCAACCGTGTGCTTATTGTTATTATGCCGCAGACGAAGCAGCCTCTTTCTGTCTGGTCTCAGCGTGTCAATATTTCCTTCCACTCCTGTGCATTCACCTGGTTTACGCCCTCCCAACACTGCTCCTCCAGGCCACTTCCATTCACTGAGGGTGACAGTCTCTGCTGTTGTAACAAGTCAATGCATTGGATTACTGGCATGCTCTGGTGCTTGGTTCAACCAGGCTCCTTCGCACCACTTCCAGCCAGGTACTACCTGCTGAGCAGGTCAAGGGACCAGCTGTGGTACCTCTCTTCCTCCGGTGCTGAGGCTGGGTTATGCCAGAAGGCTCCAACCAGAGCCTTGTGTTGTAATTATTTGGCTTATGTAGGAAGTGATGCTGTGCCCTCCTCTGTGCCTCTTGTGTGCAATTACAAATATCGCAGCTACTCTGCACCGCTGTGGCCAGACCCCTCTCGTCTATCTTAGCTGTTGTTGATGGCCAGGGGCTACATGCTGCCCTTAATCACAACCCACTTGCCCTTCCCTCGGGCTGTAATTCCTTCTACTGCTCCAACATATGGCTCAGGGAATGAACACCGGAAGACGGGCACAGGGCTCTGTTCCAGCCCAGCTTATATTATGTGAACCACCTTAGCCTTCCTCATGACATCTGTATTAGCCGTTCTGTTCGTAGCTGATTGGTTAGGCCCCTCCCATATGTGCCCCTCTGCCTCCTCAGGACTTGCAGCGGCCTACGAATATCCAGCGTGTGCTCACCCTGTGTGACTGTTGAAATGGCTTCCCCTCAATGCGGCGCCATTGCCTGCAGCGTGGCAGATTCCTCCAGTGTCTCAAACCGAGTATCAACGTTCTAGCGTCTACTACAGTGACGCTGCTTATATCCTTAATGTTACTTTGTGGGCTGGACCACAGCGGGACCAGGCAAATGGACCACTGCGTCAGATCTATTGTTCCCAGCGTGCATGTGTTCCCAATCCTCCCCTACACACTGGCCTTTGTGCATACGGGCAGACCGTGTCGGGAGCTGGATGTTCGCTTTATGCTTATAAATAATGCTGCCTGCACCTCGCAGCTGTTTCTCCTCCCGCCTTGCATGCACTGAGGGTGGACCCTAGGGGGAACTGGTTCTCCGCTCAGCTCTGTCTCCACCGGGCCAGGGCCTTTACCTTATGGCGGTTCCGTGTATGTATCAGCCATCTGATGCTAGCGGACTGCAGCGGAAACAGGCAGTCCTTATCCGCTGGGATTTTAACAAGTCACTTTCCTGCTCCGACCGGACCTCTGTGAAGACTGGGCCCACACTTGCTAGATGGTCTTCGTGGGCCAGACAACGGCAAAACTGGCACCCAGACCCTCGCTACGGCAGTGTGTTTGTGTCTTAATTGTCCTTCCTCACACGCAGGGCTCACTACACTGCCGCGGCTTCCTTTGTCATTTTGCTTTCGGCCACGGACAGACCGCAGTGGAAACAGGTGGTCTTCACAGTTTTAGCTTTTATCCAGTCCTCCGCGCACCGCTTAAATCCTTGCAAAGTCGCCTGCTGTCTTTGCTTGGGCCGGACTCCTACGAGCCCCTAGAACTGCGCCCACTGCAATGCGCTGCTTGGTCAAACATCTCTGACCTCTGGTGCTGTGTTGTTGCTTATTTATCTGTGCTTTGCAGTGGCTGCCATGTTGTTCTTTGTGTCCCTGCGGGGCTCCCAACTATGCTGACTTGTATTCTGCTACAGCATCACCTGCCTGCAGTGTGTCTGCGCACAATTGTGCCAGCTCCCCTCCGACGTCGGATGCAATGTTGTTTGTGGACCCCTGCGTGCTGGGTCCACCATTTCAGGCCAGGATAGTCTCGGATCATCGGGAGCTCACGGAGTAAACGTCCTCACAGCATGGCTGCTTAGCCACGCCCCCAAGTGTGTAAGTGTTTACTTGTCTACTTGTCTGAGTGTCGTCAGCGAAGAGTTGGTAGGAGAAGCCTAAAGAGGAGAGCAGGGCACCAAGAGCTGAAGTGCAGAGAGTGAAGAGAAGTGGACCATGGGCAGACCCTTGGGCGACTCCAACAGTTAGGGGGTGATTAGGGTGGTATGACTGTTCCAGGACACCTGAACGTGTCTGGGGCAAAGTATGATATAATTTAGAGAGAAGGTCTGAATGGTCGACCGTATCGAAGGCAGCAGAGAGGTCAAGAAGAATAAGAATAGATGAAGGGTTTGCATGACGAGCGAAAGAGATGTAGTTGCTGACATTGAGGAGAGCTGTCTCGGTAGAAGGCAGAGGCCGGAAACAAGATTGAAGAGGGTCCCGGAGACTGTGACTATCAAGGAACTCAGTGAGTCGATTGAACACTACTCGCTGTAGGATTTTGGAATAGTGTGGTAGAAGAGAGACAAGGCAAAAGTTGACTGGATAGTCCTAGACTAGGTTTCTTGAGGTGAGGGATGACGGCAGCTGTCTAATAGAATGAGGGAAAAGTGGCATTCTGAAGAGGCGCTGAAGTGAGAAGTAAGATGTGGAGATATGTACTTCAAAATGGGCGTGGACTGTGGGAGCGCAGGAAGGGTTAGCCTTGAGGAGTAGGGTAATTATCTTATCAGGGTTGGTGGGGTAAAGGAAGACATAGTAGCATGAGAGGAGGGTAGGAGTCGTGGAGAAAAGTGAGCAGGAGGAGGGGATAAAAGGTAATTGGTGAGGGTATTGTGAATGGTAGACATTTTTGACGCAAAGCAGAGATTAAGATAATTAGCAGAAATAGAGGTGGGTTCAGGAGTTGATATATAATATTTCTGAGGCTTGTGGAATCTGCTTAGATCACATGCTGTGCATAGGCCGACATCTAGTGTAAGCTGCAGAGTATTACAGTTTGTTTTTCGAAACTCGAAAATGAGAGTCGACACAGGGCGTGCCAGTAATATTATCCCGAGTGTGACGTCAACTGTACCCATGATCCCTCACCTTAGCCATACTTTTGCTAAATATTGTTATATTTACCCATTTCTCCACCCCAACGTCGAGTCACCGAACTTCCACACTCGACGCCGGTCCGGAGAAGAATTCGAACGTCGACAGCTGCATGACAGATTTGGGCCTCGGAAAGCCTCCGGCCTCGGCCCGGGCCTTGGAAGGCCTCTGGCCTCGGTCCTGCAAGTAGGGAGAGTGGGGGGTGGACATACTCTACACTCTTTTTAGTATATAGGTACATTCTTATATATTCCTACACTTACTAGCCCGCTGCCACAAGGTGCATATGGAGGGTACCCCTTTCCAATTCTGCCCCAAGTGCAACCGCAAGTACCCTTGGGTCGACCGGCACGCCACGTGCAATCTCTGCTTGCCGAGGGACCACCCCGAGGCGAACTGCAGAGCGTGTAGTAGGTTTAAACCGAAAACACTTAAGGACCGTTCGATCAAGCGTTGGGCCCACCACGCCAGGCGTCAAGAGGCCATGGCAGCGGAGGGCGCCTTCAGCGATGGCAGCGACGCCGGGCTTTCAGACGGCGAGGGCAATGTGGCATCAAGAGACAGCCGAGCGTAAGTCCCCGACCTCGGAAGGTCGTCCAGCAGGGCGGCTATGGGGAAGACCCCCGGTGACACAAGCGCTACCCACAACACTTCTACAAAGCACATGAAGTCCAAACCGAGACTCGACGCGCACGTCGAGTTCTCGGAAAGAGGCATATAGAGAACGGTCCGAATCGGTGTCCTCTGGGCGTTCTCGATCTAGATCGCCGCATGACTCCAGGCAATCATCCACTGTTGCCAAGAGTGCCTCGCTCCCCAAGGTAACGGAAGTTCGATCGTCTGAAGACGAAGCCGACTTCCATCCCCAGACCGCACTCCAGGAGTCGGCGCCCACAGACCGCATAACGGCGGCTCCCGAGTCCCTACCTCCACATTCTAAAGATAGGGACACTACCCCCGAACCTCGACACCAGGCGTCAGAAGGCTCCGAAGGGGCGAAAAAACAAGGAAAACACTCTTCCGCCCACGAGAAGGGGGGAAAACAACAGAGGAAGCAGTCTCAGCCTCCTCACACACCTTAAATCCTAACCTCACCAGGGCAGTGAACCCCAGGATTGAAAAACTTTTCAGGGCAGCCCATCAGACCCACTGTATATAAGGGGGCATCTGAAACCGGACTCCCTGGTTGTTACTAACACCCATAAAAGGGCTGGAACACCCTTGTCATCGTCTGAAGCTCCTCCCGACAAGGAGAGCAAGAAACTGTATGGTTTGGGCAGGAAAGTAGCCTCCGCTTCCGCCTTCCAGGCAAGGATTGCCAACTCCACCACCCTGTTGGCCAGCTACAACTGCCATCGATGGGAAGAAGTCGCGGCACTCATAGACTCTGCCCCAGAACCCTTAAAGAGCCAGTTTGCACGAGTTGCGGCGGAGAGAAGAGCCGTGTCTGGCTGCATTTTAAAAGCAACCTTTGATGCCACAGATTACGCCGGTAGATTGATAGCAGAAGGAACTGTTATCAAGAGACACGCTTGGTTACGGCAGTCTGGTTTCAAAGCTGAAACCCAAGCATTTTTGTTAGATAAACCGGTGGAACCGGATCTGTTTGGTAAAGCGGTCGAGGACGCGCTGAAAAATGCCAAGGACGAGTATGAGACACTCAAATCCCTAGGCCAACTAACCAACAAACCCCCTAATCAGAGAGGAATGGCAATTTTTGTCGCCCACGTGGCCAAAATTCCCAGAGAGGATCTAACTATTCGCAGGGGCAGGCTACACTGTGGAACAATAATAACCAACAGTCTACCCAGGGTTACGGCAGGGGTAACAAAAGAGGACGTGGTAAGGGTAGAGGCAGTCCCAGTAAAGGAGGCGGCACGTTCAGGGTCCCGTCTCACGCAACCCCAGTAGGGGGACGCATTTCCAACTTCACCAAAGTTTGAGAAGGAATCACATCAGACAGATGGGTGCTGTCCACAGTATCCGCTGGGTACTGCATAGAACTGTGAGTGTCCCCGGAACCATCCTCCACGACAAAGAATACATTCTTTGGAACGCTAGAAGATCCTCCTCGAGGAGATCGTCAATCTGCTAGCAAAGGACGCGATAGAACTCGTCCCGGTACACCAGGTAAACAAGGGTATTTATTCAACTTACTTCCTTGTGCCAAAAAAAGATTTGACAATGCGCCCAGTATTGGACTTACGGCCTGCAAACAAGTATGTCAAGCCCCAAAAATTTTGCATGACTACTCTCCAAGAGGTAATCCCCCTCCTAAAAAAGGGGCACTACATGGCAACATTAGACATGAAAGATGCCTATTTTCATATTTCCATGTTCCCAGCGCACAGAAAGTACTTGCGCTTCAAGGTGGACAATCGGCACTACCAGTTCAAGGTACTGCCCTTCGGCATAGCTTCAGCTCCAAGGGTATTCACCAAGGTACTGGCGGTGGCGGCAGCACACCTACGCAGGGAGGCAATCCCGGTGTACCCTTACATGGACGACTGGCTCATCACGGGGGAGACCCCAGTAATTTGCAGAACAAACTTTGAAAGGACAATCGACCTCCTCTTCGAATTGGGCTTCTCAATAAACGAGAAAAAGTCAAGTCTGGTGCCAAGCACCTCCAAATAGTTCCTAGGAGCTATCCTAGACACTCAAGAGGGGTTGACCTTTCCTTCTGAGGAAAGAATTCGGAATATACTGCAGCAAATTTCGCAATATCAGTCCGGTCGCCAGATAACGGTACGCAAAGCAATGCGGTTGCTGGGCATGATGGCGTCATGTATTTACCTGGCCCCCCACGCGTGCCTGCGCATGCGTCCCATGCAGGAATGGTTGGTGAAACAGTGGTCTCAGGCAAGTGGTCAGTGGGACCATCTAGTGGTCGTTTCGCCAACACTTGTACAAAGCCTAAACTGGTGGACAAGAGAAAATCTGTCCAAGCGGAAACCCTTTTACGATCCCGAGATACAGGCGGTAGTCACAACCGATGCATGGCTGACAGGGTGGGGAGCTCACCATCTCCACCATACAGCTCGGGGTCTCTGGTCTCACTCAGTGGCCAAGAATCACATCAACCTGCTAGAACTTCTGGCAGTATTCTGAGCGCTTCAAGCGTTCGAGCCCTACCTGCTAAATCTGTCAGTGCAAATCTGGACGGACAGCACTACAGCCATGTTTTACCTGAACAAGCAAGGAGGGACTTGTTCGCCAAATTTGTCCAAGCTTGCCCAGAAAATTTGGATATGGGCACTCAGACGGAACATCTTCCTGTCATTGCAACATGTTTCAGGGGATCTCAATTCTCTAGCGGATGCTCTAAGCAGAGACCCCCTCCCAGAGGAACACGAATGGTGTCTACACAGATATCTTCTCTTAGTGGGGTTTCCCCACTGTAGACCTATTCGCCACAAGCGAAAGCAGACAATGCCCAGGATATGCATCCAGGTTCCCCCAACCAGACTCCGAGGGAAACGCCCTGTGGATGAACTGGTCAGGAATGTTTGCGTACGCTTTTCCACCAACTCCTCATCAGGAAGGTGGTCAACAAGATGAACAGAGAGTCGATGACGCTTGTCCTGGTTGCTCACATGTGAGCGAGACAACTGTGGTTCCCACACTTACGCAGATTAGCCGTGTGCGAACCGATCAAACTTCCGGCCTGGTACAACCTACTGTCCCAGCACCAAGGTCAAACAGTGCATCCTTAACCCAACTCAATGAATCTGGCAGCATGGCTCCTGAGGTCATAGAGTTCGGACATCTCAATTTACCTCAGAGGTGTATGGACATCCTAAAAGAATCTAGGAAGTCAAACACGAGGCACTGCTACTTTGACAAATGGAAGAGATTCGTTGTCTGGTGCCAGAATAAACAAATCAACCCAGTTGATTGCACTCCTTCCACTATTGTTACATACATGCTCCACCTGCTGGATGCAGGACTGGTCTTTAACTCACTGAAGGTACACCTGGCAGCCCTGTCGGCATACACCACTTCCCATAACAAGGTGTTGTGGTGGAAAGTACCAGTATTTAAAGCCTTCATGGAAGGAGTAAAGAGACTTCACCCTCCTATATCTCACCACCACCAGGCTGGGACCTTAACGTGGTGCTATCTAAACTCATGGGGCCCCCATTCGAGCCCATGCATAAAAGCAGTCTCAAACACCTGACTTATAAGACGGCCGTCTTAGTAGCTATTACATCTATAAGAAGGGTCAGTGAAATTCAGGCTCTGTCAGTGCAAGATCCTTTCTTTACTGTCCATAAAGATAAACTGGTTTTACGCACACACCCTAGGTTCTCACCTAAGTTTATTTCTAAATTCCACGTGAACCAGTCCATCGAGCTCCCGGCTTGCTTCCAAGACCCAAAGAGCTCGGCTGAGTTGAAACTACACACCCTAGATGTGCATAGAGCGGTCCTCTACTATGTAAACAAGACCAGACCGCTAAGGAAAACAGACCAACTGTTTATCTCCTTAGCTACAGGCAGAGAGGGGGATCGCGTCTCTAAAGGTGCCATCTCTAAATGGATTATTAACTGTATCCAGCTCTGTTACTCCCTTTCTGAAAAAACTTTGCCTTTCACGCCAAGAGCCCACTCTACAAGAGGCATTGGGGCCACTCTGGCTTTCATTGCAAATGTACCCCTTGACACCATTTGCAAAGCAGCTACTTGGAGCTCTATTCACACTTTTACTCAGCACTACTGCATTGACACCCATTCCAAGACAGATACACAAGTGGGACAAGCGGTTCTAAGACATTTATTTGCTCATGACCCTTCTCACATCCCACCTCCTTCTAACACTGCTCGCTGATCTATGCACAGCATGTGATCTAAGCTGATTCAATAAGCTTCAGAAGAGATGCATTACTCACCGTAATCATATTTCTGATGCTTGTATCTGCTTAGATTCACATGTGACCCACCCTTCCTGCCCTCTGAGAGAAGACGCATGGATGCTTGTAGTCTTACCTTTCTTTATATCTGCTTGGATCATCTGTACTCACGCTTCTCCTCATGCTACCTCATGTCAGAAAAAATACAATCTGAGGGTCCTACACGCGTGAGAGATCATGGGTACAGTGGACGTCACACTAGGGATAGTATTACTGGCACGCCCTGTGTCGACGCCCATTTTCGAGTTTCAAAAAACAAACTGTAATACTCCACAGCTTCCACTAGATGTCGGCCTATGCACAGCATGTGAATCTAAGCAGATACAAACATCAGAAATACGATTACGGTCAGTAATGTATCCCATATATATATATTTTTTTTTTGGAGGTGCATAGGTTGGGAGGATTGAGAAGAAGAGATGAATATAATTTCTGATGCTTGTTAATCTGCTTGGAATCACATGCTGTGCATATAGACCGACATGTAGTGGTAATCCCAGAGTATTGCATCTTTCTTTCAAGGATGGAAAGGGGACATTGACATGGGCGTGACTGTAACACTATCCCTAACGTGACGTTTAGTGTACCCAAAATCCCTCACGCATCGAGATCCCTCAGATTGTTTTTTTCCACCCAACTAGTTGGTCACCTTATGTGGAGCTCGCAAGAGTTTATATTGCTCAATAAATACTTCATTGTTCCACGACCGATGGTCGTCTAGTCTTTGAGTATTTCTCTTCGACTGCTTCGTGGACCCCTACTCCAAAGACATCCACTGATGTTCGGCCACTGGTGCATCGATCGATGTCTGGTCTCGCTGCCTTTTACTTCTACTATGGAGAGGCCTCCATTTAAATTTTGTCCGTCATGCAATGGAAAATAACCATGGAAAGACACCTATCACAAATGCATTAGGTGCTTACCTCGTGACCACGACGAACGGACCTGTAAGTCATGCAAACTCTTTTGTCCTAAGACATTAAAAGATAGGCGGACAAAGCGGTGGGTGGCCTACACAATGCAGGCTGAAAGTTCCCCCGTGGACGTGGGCACCGTCGTCTCGGATGACGAGGACTCTAGCAGCAGCCATGGCTCCAACCTGGAGGCCATAGACCTTTCGGTGGAACCCTCCAGTTCCCAGATGCCCGTCCCCGACAGACCGACCACCGGTACTGTTATGGAGAGTTCACACCCAGGCGACTGGGGCACACACTCACCACCAAAGGAAAAGCACACAACCCCCAGAGCTTCCTCGATGATACGTCGAAGAAGCACCAAACGCCAACAGGCCTGCCGAAGACTTCAACAGTGCCTGCCGAACCTTGAGGTCCGGCGCCCTCCCCGCAACCGGCTTCTCGACATGCGACTGGTCATTCTACTCATAAGGGTGTTCCCACTGAAAAGCACATGAGTGCCGACATGCCGTCCAAGAGCGCCTCAGCTCCTAAGGCTTCGTCTGAGTCGACAACTGTGGTGGCACCTACAGGCACGTCGAATTCTATCATACAGCCGCCGAAATTACGTGAGAGTCATGCGGCTATTTCGCCAGCGGAACAGCCCAGAAGCACCCCCTCCAGGGCTCTAGCTGGTAAATCCCCCCCCCTCCCACCTCGCCCCTCTCTCTCCTCCAGACCCCTCTGCTTCATCCCTGTGGACTAGGCAGAGGTTTGACAATGATATGGCTAAGATGTCCCTGTTCATAGACTTTTCTTAAAGATACATTACTCCCGAGAGACCTAGGGAGGAGGGCCCCTGCCCCATTCTACAAAAGCTGCAGAAGCTTCCTATTCAACACACTCGCCAGGAGGAGCTACTGGAGTATTCTGAGCCAGAAGAAATCTGAGAATTCTTTTACTCATGAGGGTAATCCTTTTGGTCAGGACACAACTGACCAGTGCCCAGACTGGGGACAAGTTCAACCAGCAGATCAAGGGCCTTGGCTCTCTCCCACTCCTACCCCAGACATTATTTGTCTGGACCTGCCTTCCTCACCTCAACAAAGGCAGCCATCGCCAATAGATGACCAAATGCTATTTAATGCCATCCTAAAGAGGGCAGCAGACCACTTTCAGATCGCCACAAAGGAGGCTGTTCAGGACTCTGATTTTGTTGAGTACAGTCTTAAAAAATAAACTCCCACAAGTCAGGCTAATCCTCTGCTGAACTCCTTCCTGTCTCCTTCCCTTGCAACGGTTGTCAACCCTCAGGTTGAGAAACTGTTTGGCCCCTCTGCATCTGACCCTATGTACATTCAAGGTCATGCCACACAAGAATCTCTTGTCGTTACAACCACCAGAAAAAGGGCTGCGGTGCCATGTCTACAGCAGAGGCTCCCCCTGATGAGGACTGCAGCCTATTCTACCAGAATTGCGAATAATATGACCCTTCTTGCTAGTTACGACGCGTGCAATGGGTCCTGCTCCAAGAAGGCCTCCAAGAGGTCTCTGAACCCACGTGTTAACGCCTGCTGGTGGTCGTCTCTGATGGTAGACAGGTGACCCACAACATTCTCGAGAACACACTAGATGCTGCTGAAACGGGAAATGGAAATGGGCTCTCAAACACATGTTCCTCCTGTCACAACATGTTCCAGGGGAACTCATCTTTTGGCAGACGTGCTCAGCAGAGACTTCCCATTGCCCATAGAGTACGAGTGGCAATTACACAAAGACATTGTTGTTTGCAGACTGGGGCTTTCCAGAGATCGACTTGTTAGCAACTCTGGAGAACGCACAATGCCCAGATTATGCCTCCAGGTACCTGCAGAACAGATCCAAGGGGAAAGGTCTCTGGATAAAACCTGGTCAGGGAAATTTGTCAATTAAGGGTACTTGCAGACAAATAGCGGCACACAGCAAAGCAAAGGCTCATAGATACAGGCTGGTCTTTACCCTTCACTATTCCGCCCTTAAATGGGACCCCCATGGCTGAACGCCCACAAGGGGTTCAGAAGGGATGATGCACGCTCTCGTCACCGGATCGCCTAGTCCATCAGTGGTTAGTCTCTCTGATATTGTCCCTGGTGTTGCTGGGATGAGGTGTTTTCTTCCTTATTGATGTTCCCAGAGGAGCCTCTTGTGGCCTTCAGCTGGAGATGGGGGGTGATCCAAGATGGCTGCAGGAAGTGATTTCACCAATCCAAGATACCTGGATGCAGCCGTTTGGCCCCGTTGCTCTGCCGCTTCAGTCATGGCACGGTTTATCTCTCGAGACCTCGGGAATCCCCAGCGTTCCTGGAGTCGGCAGAGCTGCTCGTGCTCTCTGCCCATTACGTATGTATCGTCCTGCCTCCAGGCGATCTTGGCCCTGCCTGTCAGCAGCGGTTCCTGCTTTGTATGGTCTCCCTGCTGTGGGACCCTTTCCGGCGGTCGACCTCTTTAGTTTAGTTTATAGTTTAGTTTATTATTTGTATAGCGCCGCCTGGCCCTGGGGCATCCAGGCGCTTGAGATGAATACAACAAGATTAATACAACAAATCAATATGATAAAATATGGTCATAGGGGACCAGTAACAGAGGTTGAGGTAGTTCTCACTCAGTTGCAATTACAGATAGTTACATATGTGGTATAACACGATCCAAAGTGGATGAAAACAATACATTAAGGACATTATCAAACAGTTGCAGGTAATGTACAGGTCGATTTACAAATGTACAAGTTTACAGTCTAAGTGCATGCTAGTAGGTAAAGCTATGCAGTTAACGTTTCTTTGGACAGAAGCCATGTTTTGGTGCTGTGTCTAAATCTGTAAAAGGACGGTTCTGATCTCAGCTCGAGTGGAAGTGAATTCCAAAGTTTGGAGGCAAGCACGGGGAAATTAGAGCCACCTGCTTTTTGGAGCTTATATCTTGGGATATTTAAGCAGTGTGTTTGCGCTGATCTAGTAGGGCGTGCTGGGGTGTAGTGAGTGAGGTTTTCAGGTATCTGGGTGCTTGGTTAGCTAGGCATTTGTGTGCGAGTGAGAGGGTTTTATATTCAATTCTTTGTGGTATGGATAGCCATTGGCAGGAGCGTCTGGCGTCCGAAATGTGTTCATGTTTCGGTATGTTCAGGGCTGCTCGCAGGGCGTTGTTTTGGATGACTTGTAGTTTGTTAATGTTTTTCTCCAGCATTGGATCTTTCATGGATTCACATGCTTAGAATATTCCCCGTCGTCAGACTGGGACCCTCGGTACACATATATAGCCTTTTCCTATAGGAAAAACTTCCGACACTTTTGTGTCCTATCTACGTCCTTTTAGGACCCGCCTACGCATGCTCTGTAGGCCGTCCCAGTATAAGAGGCCCACCCCCGCGGCTCCCCTTCAGATTTCAACCGTCTCCAAAGTAGTGGGATCTCCTCGCGTCATCTTACTATTATGTACAAGGTTGTGTACCTGGAGTTGGAGTTCGAGGAAATTTTTCCTCCATGTCAGGAAAAGCGCTGTTCCGTCCGTGCGCGACGTGCGGCTTGAAAAATGTTTACGAGGGGGACGGACATATGGATTGTATATACTGCCTCCACCCTCATCCTTCGGCTGATAACTGCGACATATGCAAAGGGTTTTCTCAAAAGACCCTCAAAGACCGAAATCGACGGCTGGTGGCATGGCTGAATGATGGAGCGGGGGCATACCCCCCTTCGGAGGTAGGCTCCACACAATCGGCGAAAACATCACACCACGCTGCCTCGTCGGAACCACCGGCGAAGTAATCTCGACCGACGGAAAAAGAGTCATCTCGGAGTCATTCAGCTAGAGAATCCTCGTCGAAAAAATCGTCATCTTCATCAAAAAAGCATGACAAAGAAAGGCCGAAATCCTCCTCGGGCGATCACCATAGATCGACTTCGAGTCGAGTAAAGGCAGGCCAAGTGTGGAAAAGGCGGGACCGCCTAAACCACCTGCTAAGTCATCGTCGTCGACGGCGGTCCAGTCCTCGGCCTCCACCCTGCCATTGACGCATGTGGTATCCACCGTCCCACCGACAAGGACTGCGACGGTGGCCTCGTCAACGGGGGTTCTACAGGAAGCCTGAAGTTTTTGATCCGATCCCCCCGGATACTTTACTGCAAGAACAGGCTGTGTCGCTGTCCTCGGGGGAGGACGAGAGCGGGAGAATAGCTGGCCCGGCAGACCTCGTGCTACGAGTGGTTGACAAGTCGTTGACGAGGGGATCCGGTATACCGCTATCTGCCCCTCTTCTCAATCCTCAATCTGTTTTGTCGTTGGAAATTCTGTCCACGCTTCAGTCTTTGGTACAGTCGTTGGACCAGAGACTACCTCAGGTAAACCTGCCACAGTCACCTGTCGACGAGCCGGGCCCGTCCCGTCCACCGACGCACTTACGCACGCCAATCTCAGCACTGGCACCCCAAGAGGAAGGTGAGCTGTCAGATTCGGAGTCTGACAGGGGAGCCATGTCAGATATCTTATCATCCCCCTCCAGGGATCCAACCTGGGAGTCAGAGGTGGAGTTAGAAACCCCAAGAAGCCCAGCTCACCCGTCCCCTCCGGACGACATTGCATCATTCCATTCTATGATGGAGAAGGCTTGTAAAGAATTTGGTTTGTCCCAGGAAGAACAGAAAAAGGACTGTTTTTTGTTCGACCACATGGGTAAGAGAAGGAGGTCTGTGTTCTCAATTCCAATACTAGACCACGTGTGGAAGGAGGGGTTGCAGACAATGCGTCACCCCTTTTCGGAGCCGGCAGTGAAAGGACGCCTCGAGAAAAAGTTTAAGGCTCCAGAGTCTACCCCCAAGTGTTTATCCTCCCAACCAACGCCAGAATCGGTGGTGTCGGCGGCAGCGGCGAGGAAGGCGAAGGCCCAGCACAAGTGCACGACTCCGCCTGAAAACGAAGCAAGACGCCAGGATGCCTTTGGCAAAAAAGTGCTATCCGTGGCAGCAACCACAGTAAAGGCCGCAAACTCTCTGGCTATTATAGCCAGATACGACAGAGAGATGTGGCACAGGCTAGCGCCGTTGCTGGATCATCTTCCGGAAGAGCATAGGAAGGCAGCGATGTTACTTGTCCGAGAGGGTGAGGAAGCCTCCAATCACGCAATGAACATCCCGGTGGACCTCGCTGAGGCAGGCTTCAAGCAAGTCAATAATGGGGTCGTATTACGACAGTCATGGCATCTTTTTCTCCACCTGTGGTGTCCCCCAGGGATCTAATCTCTCTCCCTGGCTGTTCAACCAGTATCTGGCACTCCTTGCCCACCGCATCGCCGCTCTCTGCCCTAATTTCCAGTGCTATGCGGACGATACCCAGCTCATTTGCAGGCTACCCTCAGCCTCCCCCTCTCCTTCCCTCATCTCTGACTGTCTGTCTACTATCCAAGAATGGTGTGCCACCAATGACCTCTGCCTTAATGCCAGTAAGACTGAGATTCTACTCATCGGTACTCCCACTCCCTCCTTCCCTGTAGCTCTCTGGCCTGCCTCTCTTGGCCCCCTCCCTGCTCCTACCTGCAAGGCAAAAAACCTTGGGGTCATCTTCGACTCCACACTCTCCTTCTCTCCTCATATTTCTGACGTCGCCAAGAGGTCACACTACCAGCTGCACCTCCTCAGAGGTATTCTTCCCTTCCTCTCCTTCCCCCAGAAGCTCACTGTCTCCCGAGCCCTGGTTCTCTCGAAGCTGGACTACTGTAACAGCCTCTATCTTAATCTGCCTGCCTCCACTCCCCGCCCTCTGCAACTCATCCAGAACAGAACTGCGAGACTTGTCCTTGGCCTCAAGCCCGGGGACCGTATCTCTCCAGGACTGAAATCTCTACACTGGCTCCCAGTGGCTGCGAGGATAAAGTTCAAAACCCTCTGCATTGTCCACAAGGCCTTCTGGGGCCTGGGTCCTAAATACCTTCAACTCTCTCTTCCCAAATATCTTCCTTCCCGAGCCCTTCACTCATCCGCCTCCAACTCCCTCAGGGTTAGCCGCTTCTCGAAGCAACGAGCTGGGGGTAGATCTCTCTCCGCGGCAGGGGCCTCCCTCTGGAACAGCCTTCCTGCCTCCCTGAAACTTGAGGAGAACCATCTCCGGTTCCGGAAGCACCTCAAAACCTTCCTCTTTGCTTCTGCTTTCCCTCTCCCTCTCCCCTGCTGAACTGCTAATTAATTTTCACTGAAACTGCACTGATCCTGCAACTGGACCACTCTAAACGGCCTCGGTCCTGGGCCCTGCCACTCTCCACTTGCACTGATGCCCTGGAACCCCTTTGCACTGCGGGACTGTCTCTGTATCCCTACAGCCCCCCCCTCCCCCAGCACTTGTTCTGCACTTACCTCACACTTGCCACCAGCTGGCCCTATTTATTTATTTATTACGTACGCCACTTACCTTGTACTGCACTTTTCCCCCTCCCCTTCCCCTTGCACTTTTTCCCCCTCCCCTACCCCTGCACTTGCGCGATCTGAATGACACCTGGCCTAGTAGGATCGTTGTCTGTCTCCCCTTGTCCCCCCCTCCCTGCCTCGTCGCGCCTTGAAACACTTGTGTATAGGCGCGTTACAAATACCATATCATATCATATCATATCATAAGTGTACCTACTTCAGACCAGATGTACAATACAAAGTTTTAGATATGCCTTTTGAGGGAGACCTTCTATTCGGAGAGAAGGTAGACGAGGCCCTAAAGGGAATGAAAGGGGACTCGGACACGGCACGTTCATTGGGTGCCCTCCAGAGTGGCCGAAGCTACAAGTCTTTTCGTCCCTTTAGAGGGGCTTCAGGTAATTCCAGATTCTCTGCGTCTGGAGACCGACCTTTGGTAGGTCGGCTTACCCCTCCCAGGGATACAGGCGTGCTTCCCAAACGGCAAACCGACGCCGGAACTTCCAGACGTCCAGGAAGAGACCATCCTATCCGTCGTCATCGAGAGACAAGCAAAATAAAGATCAGCAGTGACAGACAACACACCGTTCTGGGGGGAAGAGTGTCAGCATAGGTCGACGAATGGGAACGAATAACGACGGATCAATGGGTGCTGGACACTATAAGGAACGGGCAAACTTGGTTTCTTCCCCCTCGCAGGACTCTCAAACTTAGGTGGCATTTGTACCTAATACGCACTCACTGTCCAAAAGTGGTAAACTTGGTTTCTTCCCCCTCGCAGGACTCTCAAACTTAGGTGGCATTTGTACCTAATACGCACTCACTGTCTAATGTGGTAAACTTGGTTTCTTTCCCCTCGCAGGACTCTCAAACTTAGGTGGCATTTGTACCTAATACGCACTCACTGTTCAATGAGGTAACATTGGTTTCTTCCCCCTCGTAAGGTCTCTTAAACTTAGGTGGCATTTGTACCTAATACGCACTCACTGTCTAAATGTGATAAACCTGGGCTTGCCGCTCACTTCCTGCCTGCGAGCTCTTGTCTCGTCTGTCTCCCCCGCCCCTTCCCCCCTACTCCATGGTGCTCTCTATCTCGCCCATCTTCTCTAACTGCTTCTCTATTGACTATCCTGCTCTCCTCACTAAATCTGGTAGGAAAACGTTTAAAAAGGACATCCTGGTCTCCAACCCAGGCCTCCCTATCGCTGACACCTACACTAGTGCCTGCTCCAAGGAAACTCTTACCGACATCCTCTTTTTCGCGCCCTCGCCTGACCTATGGACCCTTCATATGGTCTCTGTGCTCTCTCCTTTCTCCTCTTCTCCCATTAATGGTGGCACCCGTTGGGATGTCCTCTTGGCCTCCTTCCTCTCCTCTAAGGCCATCATTAATGTCTACGCTAATGGGACTGTCCTGGTCCAAGGTCCTCAGGCCAACCTTCACCTCTTTGATAGACGCTTCCCACGCCTCATCAACTTACTTTCATCTCCTGCTGTCCCCCCTCATCTGTCCTCGGCTACCTTGCCTCTACCCTCCCTGCCTGCCCCCTCTCTTGCTCCTTCTTCACCTCCATCTCCTACACCGCCGCAGGGCGTACCTCTGATCTGTACCCCTCCCCGGAAATCCTTCAAGGATGGCAACCTTCTCCACATTGCCACACTCAACGCTCGCTCTGCCATCAGGCATTCCTCTGATATCTGCCGCCTCTTGAGGAACTGGACATTGACGTCCTCGGTCTAACTGAGACATGGTTCACGGCCAGCTCTGTCACCAGCTTTGACACACTCCTACCTGATGGCTACAAGATCCTCTCCCTGCCAAGACCCAACCGTGCGGGGGGGGTAGCCCTTATCTTCCCGGAGTGGATTCCTGCCACTGTCACTCCTACGCAGACCTACTCCTCTTTTGAATGTCTTGTCTGCCGACTCTCTCTCCTAGCCATTCCCTTACCGTGGCTACTATCTATCGGCCACCTGGTCAACTTTCCTCCTTCCTCTCTGAGTGGGCTGACCTCTCCTCCTCACTCCTGTCCTCGACCACTCAACTCCTCTTTCTTGCTGACTTCAACATCCACCTGGATGCCTCCTCTCCCCCCACTGGACTCTTTCGTGACCTCTGCGACTCTCTCTCACTCTCTATTCTCCCGTCTGGGCCTACTCATTCTGCAGGGCACACTCTTGATGCTCTGATCTCTTCTGACCTTCCCCTCTCTGTCCCTCTCTCCACTCCTCTCTCCTGGAGGGATCACTTTCTCCTATCCTCCAACCTCACCCTCCCTACCCCACAGGCAAAGCCACCCTCATCATTGCCACCCACCTTCTCGGTCATTCGACCCATGAAGCGCGTGTCAGTCGCGGCTTTCGCTGCCACCTTCTCGCCCCCCCTCCCCCTTCGGCTGACTCCCACCCTGACACAGCCCTCTCCTTGCTCCACTCTGCTATATCTGATACTCTTGATATCCTTGCCCCTGTCATGAAAATCCGCCTGAAGCCCAAAGCCAAATGTAACTCCTGGTATGATTCGGATATCGTCACCCTAAAACGCAAGTGCAGGGTGGCAGAGAGGAAATGGCGTGCTTCATGTTCATCCTCTGACAAACTGGCCTGCCGCCTGCTCCAAAGGCAATACCGTCTCTCTGTTCTCACCAAGAAGAGAGCCCTTATCCAAGCACGCATCTCTGCGGCATCTAACAACTCGGCTGAGCTCTTTAAAATCTGCAAGGAGCTTGCCAACCCTGCTGCAGTCTCTACCTCTCCCGTCCCCTCCCAGGCCGTCTGCACTGCACTGGCCTCCCACTTCATCTCTAAAACTCAGGACATCCTGTCCTCACTCTCCTCCTATCACCTTTCCCCCCTCTCTTCCCTGCTCCTCCTCTGGCCCTTCTGCAGCCACCCCTCCTCCCTCCTTCTCTGCCTTTCCCCTTTTTTCTGCTGACGAGGTTTCCAGACAAGTCCGATCTATGAAAGTCTCGTCTAAACAGATTCACCCCTGTTCCTCCAAAACTATCAAGGACCACATCGACTCCCTGGCTCCTGCCCTGGCTGACTTTTGCAACCATTCCTTCGCCTCTGGAGTCTTCCCATCCCCCCTCAAGCACTCCCTTGTGCACCCTCTCCTTAAGAAACCCTCTGCCGACCCCTCCTGTCCGGCTAACTATCGCCCAATCTCCATCACTCCCTTCCTGGGCAAGCTCCTGGAGAAACTGGCCATCTCCCAGCTTAACCTCCATGCTGAAGCTGTTGACAGTCTCCATGACCATCAATCTGGCTTCAGAGCGGCCAGAAGCACGGAAACTGCTCTCCTGAACATCCGTGAGGATCTGCTCTTAAACCCCGACTCCAACACTCCGTGTGTTCTCATTCTGCTCGATCTCTCTTCTGCCTTTGACACTGTCAACCATGCCATCCTGCTCAAACGTCTCCGTGATAACCTGGGTATCACTGGTCAGGCTCTGGCGTGGCTGACCTCTTTCCTTTCCAATCGACCCTCCCAGGTCCAACTTGGGTCCTTCCTCTCTGACATCTTTTTCTCCACCTGTGGCGTTCCCCAGGGATCTAATCTCTCTCCCTGGCTGTTCAACCAGTATCTGGCACTCCTTGCCCACCGCATCGCCGCCCTCTGCCCCAACTTTCAGTGCTATGCGGATGATACCCAGCTCATTTTCAGGCTACCCTCGGCCTCCTCCTCTCCCTCCCTCATCTCTGACTGTCTGCTATCCAGGATTGGTGTGCTGCCAATGACCTCTGCCTTAATGCTAGTAAGACTGAGATCCTACTCATCGGCACACCCACTCCCTCCTTCCCTGCAGCTCTCTGGCCGGCCTCTCTTGGCCCTCTTCCTGCTCCTACCTGCAAGGCAAAAAACCTCGGGGTCATCTTCGACTCCACACTCTCCTTCTCTCCTCATATATCTGACGTCTCTAAGAAGTCACATTACCAGCTGCACCTCCTCAGAGGTATTCTTCCCTTCCTCTCCTTCCCCCAGAAGCTCACTGTCTCTCTGGTTCTCTCGAAGCTGGACTACTGTAACAGCCTCTATCTTAATCTGCCTGCCTCCACTCTCCGCCCTCTGCAACTCATCCAGAACAGAACTGCGAGACTTGTCCTTGGCCTCAAGCCCAGGGACCGTATCTCTCCAGGACTGAAATCTCTACACTGGCTCCCAGTGGCTGCGAGGATTAAGTTCAAAACCCTCTGCATTGTCCACAAGGCCTTCTGGGGCCTGGGGCCTAAATACCTTCAACTCTCTCTTCCTAAATATCTTCCTTCCCGAGCCCTACGCTCATCCGTCTCCAACTCCCTCAGGGTCAGCCGCTTCTCGAAGCAACGAGCTGGAGGTAGATCTCTCTCCGCGGCAGGTGCCTCCCTCTGGAACAGCCTTCCTGCCTCCCTGAAACTTGAGGAGAACCATCTCCGGTTCCGGAAGCACCTCAAAACCTTCCTCTTCGCTTCTGCTTTCTCTCTCCCTCTCCCCTGCTAAATTCTTCACCAAAACTGCACTGATCCTGCAACTGGGCCACTCTCACCGACCTCGGTCCTGGACCCAGTCACTCTTCACTTGCACTGCCTCCCTGGCAACCCCTGCACTGCGGGACTGTCTCTGTATCACTACAGCCCCCCCACCCCCTCCCCAGCACTTGTCTGCACTTACCTTGCACTTGCCACCAGCTGGCCCTATTTATTTATTATTTTATTTCTATTCTACTATTTGTATTGCACTCCCCCCCTCCCCTTGCATTTTTCCCTTCCCCCTACCCCTGCACTTGCGCGGTCTGAATGACACCTGGCCTAGTAGGATCGTTGTCTGTCTTCCCTTTGTTCCCCCCTCCCTGCCTCATCGCGCCTTGAAACACTTGTGTATAGGCGCGTTACAAATGCCATATCTTATCATATCATATCACTCTCTACAATTCAAGCACAGCCCTCCGCACATTCCACCTGCGTTCACCGCTCATTCCCATCTGAGGATACTGCAACAAGAGGTAACACTCATGTTAGCAAAGGGCGTGATAGAATTAGTTCCAACATCACAGAGAGGTCAAGGAGTCTACTCAAGATACTTCGTCGTAAAAAAGCCGAACGGCAAATGGCGTCCCATTTTAGACTTACGCGATATCAACAAGTCTTTAAAGAGCCTGAAATTCAAAATGCTCACGCTGCAAGAAGTGATCCGCGCCGTTCAAGAAGGGTATTTTCTAGCGTCCCTGGATTTACAAGACGCGTACTTCCATATTCCAATGTGTCGGAGAAACAGGAAATTCCTGAGATTTGTAATAGGGCGGACTCACTACCAGTTCACGGTTCTTCCCTTTGGGCTCAAGACCTCTCCCAGATCGTTCACGAAATACCTGGCCCCAGTAGCGGCCTGGCTAAGGAAGCAAGGCCACCACGTATACCCATACCTCGACGACTGGCTGGTAAGGGGATCCTCCCCAGCGTCGACCAACACAAGTTTGCAAGCCACCATGCAGCTTCTACAACAGCTGGGATTTGCCATAAACTTCGAAAAATCCTCTCTGCGGCCATCGAGAACGTTGGTGTTCCTGGGGGCACAGTTCGAGACCCAGTTAGAGCTAGTGAAGCCTTCTCTCGACAGAACCTCAAAACTCAATCAGCTGGCGAGCCGACTACAACAAACCACCAGGCTCTCAGTGAGGAAATACATTTCGGTCCTAGGGGCCATGGCATCCTGCATCCATCTGGTGGCAAACTGTCGCCTATTCATGAGGCCAGTCCAGGAATTCCTCGCGGACCGATGGACACAGGCCCAAGGATCGTGGTCAGACAAGATAACCATCGACGACGACAAGCTGCTTCGGACCCTTCAGTGGTGGCAGAGTTTCCACAATCTGAACAACGATGTACCCCTACAGGAACCGGAGTTTCAGCGAACCATAGTCACGGATGCGTCCCTAACCGGATGGGGAGCTTACATGGGTACTCTTCAAACGCAAGGTTGCTGGTCTCCAACGGAGTCACTCCTACACATAAACGTGTTAGAGCTCAGAGCAGTATGATGGGCCTTGAAGGCATTCCTACCACACATCAAGGGATCGCAAGTACGAGTACTGACCGACAATACGACGGCCATGTTTTATTTGAGAAAACAGGGCGGGACGTGATCAAGAACTCTTTCCATAGAGGCCCAGAAAACATGGCATTGGGCATTAAAGCACGAGATTTCCATCGTGGCTCACCATATCCCGGGAGTGAGGAATTTGCATGCAGATTCCCTCAGCAGAAGCATGGCCCAGATACACGAATGGGAAATGGACACAGTTCAGCTGATGAAAGTGTTCGAGAAATGGGATCACCCCCCTCTGGACGCTTTCGCAACCAAGGACAACAAGAAATGCGAGCAATTCGCAAGCAGATGGCCTCAGGAGGGTTCCATGGGGGAGGCATTCTCCTTCCCATGGACGGACATGTTCCTTTATGCTTTTCCTCCGTTCCCCCTCATACGGAGGACAGTACAGTGGATACGCAGATACAGTTGCCGGGTAATTCTAGTGACACCGTACTGGCCGCGGCAACCGTGGTTCTCCGACCTGCTTCACCTGTCTCTGAAACATCCAATAGCGTTTCCGAGAGTCCTGAACCTACTATCCCAGGACAAAGGCACGGTGTGGCATCACGACCCGGACAGTCTCAACCTTGCAACCTGGCTCCTGACTTTTCGGAGTTCGGTGCTTTAGACGTTTCGGAGGATTGTCAAAAAATTCTGCAGGTGTCTCGAGCCCCTTCTACCAACAAATCTTACACCTATAAGTGGCGGAGGTTCTGTGAATGGTGTCGAGGACAGCAAGGCCTATAACCGTTGACGGTGACGCCGGAACAAGTTCTACCTTACCTGCTTCTCTTGGCGAAGAGGGGTTTATCCTTCACATCGATAAAGGTGCACCTGGCGTCCATCTCGAGGTTCTCGAGGAAGAGACAGTCGTCTCCTCTATTCAGCGACAGACTTGTGAAACACTTCATGAGGGGTTTATTTCAAACTTTTCCCCTGGTAAAACGTTTCCCTCCAACTTGGAGTCTCAACACAGTGTTGGCAGGCTTAATGAAACCGCCCTTTGAGCCTATGGCCACGTCGGACATGAAGTTCATATTGTGGAAGTTGGCATTTTTAATTGCTATCACATCAGCTAGGAGAATCTCGGAACTGCAAGCGCTGGTCGTAGACCCGCCATACTTAAGATTCTTTAAGGACAAGGTGGTCCTGGCAACTAATCCTACGTTCGTCCCAAAGGTTCCGACAGTGTATCACAAACACTCGTCCATTGTTCTCCCTACTTTCTTCGCGACCCCATCATCGGCAGCAGAAAAAGCTCTTCATACCTTGTACGTTAAGAGGGCTCTGAAATTTTACCTACATCGCACACAGGAACATAGGTTTACTTGACAACTGTTCATCGCATATGGTCCGTCGACGAGGGGAAAAGCAATCAACAAGGATTGGCTCGATGGGTCTCATCGACGATTGCGTTTTGCCACTCCAAGGCCGGAAGGCCGCTGCAAGGGCATCCTAGAGCCCATTCTACAAGATCAACGTCCTCCTCAGCAGCATTATGGGCAGGAATTCCGCTAACAGACATATGCCAGGCTGCGGCATGGTCAGTGCCCCACACGTTTACCCGCCACTACTGCCTTGCCAGGCAGCATGCGGATGAGGTGCAGATGGGAAGAGCTGTCCTGCGCCATCTGTTTCAGTAAGGTAAGCTCCACGCTGTGGAGAGTATGTTTTCTACCTTTTGATGACAGTATACTTTATGTGGGTAAGGGTATATGAGTAAACTTATTCCTGCTGTACATATGCATTGTGTATTATGGTGAGGGTATATTACATTACATTCTCACCACCGTTTTCAGGTGTTACTGCTATACAATCTATTCTAAGCATGTGAATCCATGAAAGATCCAATGCTGGAGAAGGGAATAGTTTCTTACCTGTAACTCCATTTCTCCAGCATTGGTATCTTTCATGGATTCACATGCGCCCGCCAGCCTCCCCGGAATGCAATGTATTTGCTTGATAGGTTTAACCCTTCCTACTTTGGAGGGGCTGAAATCTGAAGGGGAGCCGCGGGGGCGGGCCTCTTATACTGGGACGGCCTACGGAGCATGCGTAGGCACGTCCTAAAAGGACGTAGATAGGACACAAAAGTGTCGGAAGTTTTTCCTATAGGAAAAGGCTATATATGTGTACCGAGGGTCCCAGTCTGACGACGGGGAATATTCTAAGCATGTGAATCCATGAAAGATACAAATGCTGGAGAAATGGAGTTACAGGTAAGAAACTATTCCCTTCTGACTGGTGCCCAGGTATAGAGCATTGCAGCAGTTGACTTTGGAGAGGACTAGCGCTCTGGCTAAGGTGGTGCAGTTGGATGGTGTGAGGTAAGGGAAATAAGAACAAGGTTACAGACTGACTACCCCTCTCTCTAAGGTCTGACGGCGCACCTGGTAGAGGTGCTGCAGGGCTGGTGTGTCAATCCACAGCAGATACCTTGGGGAAGAGACAGTTTATAAACAGAGCCGTAGTAATTATAACAATAAATCTCTTTAATAGGTTCTATAAAAAGTTTGTTGTAGAAAAATATATATGTTCATAGGCTTTATCATATCTCACTCATACCATTCATATCGGTGCAAACATTCTGTGACAATTAGGTGCAAAAGTTAACAATTTCTTCAAACATATCAGTTGTTGTTGATATGGGAAAACAATGAGAAAAAACACAATCGAATTTTCTATAGGTCGACATATGTTTCGGCCCCTTTTAATAGTCCCATCGTTGTCTGCGGTGGTCTACGTGGTTAATGCTGGTCCATCTTCAGGACAATGATGATTTAATACAAGCTTAACGTCTTCACCCTATTTCTGTATGACAAGCCAAATCAGTGGCCGAGAAAATAGTAGAAGACCACGGAGAAGAAATTAGGGGGTATCTTCAATATTCCCCTGATCTATGGCCTAGGGTCCCTTGAGCGGTGAGTGGCGCTTTAGAGGACTGCGGCTCCGTCATGGACCAGTTCCAATGTCGGGAGGCTTTTTTGCTTTTATTCTTTTTTTCACCCTCGACCTCGTAGTGTCTTGTTGGAACGTTTTAGCGATGCGGCGTAGTAACTCGAGCGGCGTCTGCTTGCTTCTGAATGAAACTTTCGTTTCTAGTAACTCGAGCGGCGTCTGCTTGCTTCTGAATGAAACTTTCGTTTCATTCAGAAGCAAGCAGACGCCGCTCGAGTTACTACGCCGCATCGCTAAAACGTTCCAACAAGACACTACGAGGTCGAGGGTGAAAAAAAGAATAAAAGCAAAAAAGCCTCCCGACATTGGAACTGGTCCATGACGGAGCCGCAGTCCTCTCAAGCGCCACTCACCGCTCAAGGGACCCTAGGCCATAGATCAGGGGAATATTGAAGATACCCCCTAATTTCTTCTCCGTGGTCTTCTACTATTTTCTCGGCCACTGATTTGGCTTGTCCTACAGAAATAGGGTGAAGACGTTAAGCTTGTATTAAATCATCATTGTCCTGAAGATGGCCCAGCATTAACCACGTAGACCACCGCAGACAACGATGGGACTATTAAAAGGGGCCGAAACATATGTCGACCTATAGAAAATTCGATTGTGTTTTTTCTCATTGTTTTCCCATATCA
The DNA here is from genome assembly GCF_040938575.1 of Ambystoma mexicanum. Lineage (NCBI taxonomy): Eukaryota > Metazoa > Chordata > Amphibia > Caudata > Ambystomatidae > Ambystoma > Ambystoma mexicanum. The sequence continues at coordinate 833,505,525 of NC_090938.1, read as the reverse complement.
ACAACAACTGATATGTTTGAAGAAATTGTTAACTTTTGCACCTAATTGTCACAGAATGTTTGCACCGATATGAATGGTATGAGTGAGATATGATAAAGCCTATGAACATATATATTTTTCTACAACAAACTTTTTATAGAACCTATTAAAGAGATTTATTGTTATAATTACTACGGCTCTGTTTATAAACTGTCTCTTCCCCAAGGTATCTGCTGTGGATTGACACACCAGCCCTGCAGCACCTCTACCAGGTGCGCCGTCAGACCTTAGAGAGAGGGGTAGTCAGTCTGTAACCTTGTTCTTATTTCCCTTACCCTCCCTGTCTACAGACTTGTCCCCCCGTTAACAAAAAATATTTGGGAGTACCCATTATTATACCTGGTGTGAGGTAAGGTCTGCTGGCATTGATGAGTTTACAGGTGTAAGCAGTGGCGGATGAGATGGAGTTAATCTGTCTTGTCAGTGTGAGGGAGGAATCGAGGTAGATTCCTAAGGTTTTGACGCTGTTAGAGACGCTGATGTTATTACCGTCTATAGTGAATGCCTGATAGTTTGTCTAGTTTATTAAGTCTGGGTTGGGATGCTAGGAGAAGAAGCTCTGTCTTGTCGTCGTTGAGGCATATGCCATGCTTGGCCATCCATTCTTGGATAATGGAGTAAATGTTGTTGAGAGTGGTGAGGTCGGTCGAGTAGTCGCCTGTTAGAGGGATTAGTATTTGGGTGTCATCTGCGTAGTTGGTGTAGATGACACCCAAACGGTCCAATATGTCAAAGAGGGGTTTCGTGAACACATTGTATAGAGTGGGGGAGACGCAGGAGCCCTGGGGGATGCCGCAAGTGACTGGGGCTGGGTTGGCAGAGGCTGTGCACAATGTTCCATTGGTCATGAACTGTCAGTTTCAGGAAGGGGCCAGCCACTAAACCCAGCATTTTTAAAGGGCCCAGGCATATATTGAAAGACAAAACCCTTCTACCTTGTCTCCTGATTGGATGGTGCTGCTAAAACACCCATGCCTGTCCAAACGTCGGGCTCAGTTGTGGGACTAGTGGACAACTGTAAGGACCCAACGATGGCGCTAGAAGATCTTTTATCAGAAGTAGACAATACGGTCTAACAAAGTACAGGCACAAAACACCACGAAGACATAATTTCAAGCGCTGAACTCACATTAAATTGCCATAACTGCAGTATTTGAGATTTCTAGAGATCTTACTTTGAATAGATCACCTGTTTGATCACTGTTCTCAGAGATCCCTGCTCGTCGACTCATTGAATCTGGGGATTTGGCCCAAGTTGAATCTGTAGATGAACGTAGGCTGGACTTTGCAGTGGTTCATGTAAATCAAGATTGATTCCAAATTTGACACTGAGTGAGTCTCAATCCTTTTTCAGACTTGAGGTGTTTCTCTAGAACAGTTGGACCATCCCGGTGCAAAAGAGATGTATTTTGTTACCTATCGCGACCAGCAATGAGATAAAATGCATGATCCTGTGTGCGGGCAATAGGGATGGTGTTTTCGTAGGCACATGTCATCCAAATACCTAGGAAATTCCAGTCGATGGGTCTTGGCTTGCGGCATCTTTAGGTCTGACTAGCAGAATTGAACAGTAACCTTTAGTGGTCTCCCATCTAAATTCCTCTCTTGGAACAGTAGAGGATTCCCATGTTTTGTCAACAGCCATTATTATTTTCCTGGGCTATAGAACTTCAAGAGGTGTGGTTAACCAAGGACCCATGTTTGACTTATTTAAAAATATAAAGTAACCATCCAAAAAGGAGACCTATGGGCCGTCCCTTGGGAGGCCTCTTGTTCATTTGTCCACACATCATAAGGGTCGGTTGGGTGGGGGACGGGGGTCTAAATCTAAAGATATGTTGATTGTTCAACTGAATTGGCCGGCTGTAAACAATGAAACAGGTGTAACTTATATAAGACATTTTCACAGGAATGTATTGGTTATTTTAATGCAATATTGATGGAATGGTTTGGTCAGTTTAGTCCAGATGGAATTATGTTGATGGGGGACCTAAACTGCTTAATTCTGGAATTTTATAGACCGTGGTTTTGTACACGAATTTCCAACAAATGTTAATGTGTTGAACAAGTGCTGTCTTAAATCATGCAATCTTGATCCCTTCATAAACTGCATGGCAATACTTATGGGGGCATTAGTAACCCAACCTGGTGGAGAGGAGAAAGAATGTCACTTATAGATTACATTTTTGTATCTGAAGACTTATTGCCAAACATGCTTAAGGTACAATCATGTTCTACCTGTGATCATGCTTATCCATCTGTGAAAATCCTAAACGTGTCTCCCGACTTAGTCGCTAGGGATCCCTTATTCAGGTGGCCAGGGAAGGGCCATCGCTATTGGATCCCGACCCTGGGGGTGGACAAGCAAGGGAATATCACCTGAGTTGGGGGGTCCTCGTGGAGTGGGGAGGAGACACAGGAAGGTGAGACATGGTATCCCCCATTAGTTATTTACCTTATATTCGCTCTACCGTAATGGGATACTACAACTCCATAACTCCCCTCCTTTACTAATCAGCCCAACTACTGAGATGAGAAAGATTACCACTAGTAACATGTACTGGCCTTGTCCCACTAAAAAGGCCAGGCAAGGTCAGGTACTGTCACGATCACACACACTTGAAATTAAAAGGTGGAACATCAAAAGACACAGAGCGAGGCAGGGGCCAAGAAGGAAGGCAAGCTGGATGGCGAGACGGAGAAGCAGCAGCTGAGAGAGGGCTGGCGAGAACCAGGCCAGGGAGAATGGGAGGCTGAGATGCTGACAGGCTGCGAGTTGAGGAAGGAGAAAGCGTGGCAAGGGAGCTGTGTATCCAAAAAGCCAGAAGCGAGCCGAGGGGCTGGCTAGTCCCTTTCCTCCATGCACCAGAAGACTGCTCGTTTCCTCACCTGTGCCGGGAGGCCGCCTTGGAGTGTCTGAGGAGCAGGCGTGCAAGACCCTGACCTCGACGAGCTGAAAGCAGGATGCGCAAAATCCATTATAACCCGGTGAGTTCAAAGGAAGTGAAAGCCTGGTTTCTGATACACGCAATTGTGGAAAGCTACAGTGTTACACGCAAGGCTATGTGTCGAAGGATAAGGCCATTGAACTGAAAGCTTGAATGTTTTTAGCCGGCGAGGGAGCCGATGAGAAACAAAGTAACAGACCTGTGCCGTATGAAAAGGCACATTGTTAAAGACTTCTTGAAAGAGAACAGAACAGTGAATATTGAAAGTCAAATGTGTTGAAAGCCATTGAAGGAAAGGAGACAAGGGAAAGAGAGCGTGCACAGTTTTGTCAATTATGTGGGGAGGGAGGATCTTTGGAATTATTAAAACATCTGTTAACATTTTGCCTTGCTAATGCTGGAATGCGTAGTGCAGCATTTCATCCATTTGTGAACAACCCAGAGTGTATGGCTAGCGATAACATTTGGTCCAGACTGATGAGTAGCAATTCAATAAAACAAACTAATGCACTTGTACAGGTGTTAATAAGGATCCATGAACTGTTGAGAGAAAATATTTATAAAAATAATTGTTAAGATGGTCTGTAGAGTGTTATACTAACTTTTGTATGGGAGTTGTTATGATATTTGATGTGATTCAATTGATGCTTTGATTGTTTTGTGTTAACGGTTTGATAAACTGTAAACACAAAATTAAAAATGGCGCCGCCTCCCCCCCCCCCCCCCCACATACTCCCACCCCCATATTCCCTTGAATGATACTTGTTATTGCCTTTCCAAAGTCTGTTTATACCCTGTGTGGTTTTATTTGATCCATTATAGTGGTGCATAGGTCAATCAATTGTTTCTATAGTTTATTTTTCTTTTGTTTTTACATTTTATTTATTGCACATGGTTACAATACACTTCGACAACATCAGTAATCATATTTCTCCAGCATGGGGTCTGGCATGGATTCACATTCTCATGAATATTCCATGTTGTCAGGCCGGGAATCCTCAGTAGAAGAAAACACGGTTTCACTCTCACTTACAAACTGCCTTTCTCCTTTAAACCAATCACTGAGCTCTGGGTCATACTGCCCCCAGCCAATGACTGCCCTCTCCCTAAGCCCCGCCTACGGCATGCCATCTTCACATTTTTACTGCATGTCCTCGTGTTTTGCTCTGTGAGCTTTTCTACGGTTTCGCTCTTTTTTTCGATACGTTTTTAGTCAATTGAGCCCATGTGCTCTTTCTCTCCTTTGACCGGCAAGCGGGGATCTGTTTCCCCTCAAGGGCAAGAATCGTCAGAGTTTCATAGAAGATTCCAGAAGGCCTTTTGGTCCTTCACTGCAAGCCGGACCACGTCGGAGGAGAAGGAGGGAGGCTCCCTCTTCAAGCTCTGCTCCAGCTGTGGATTGAGATACGTGTTTGTAGAAGACAAACGCCTCCAGTGTCTCTGTCTCCATCCGGACCACAGGGAAGCAGATTGTAAAATCTGCCTTGGTTTTTCCAAGTAAACCGTCAAGGATCGTCACAGTAGGTTGGCGGCGTGGCTCAGCGGCAGGGCCTCTGCCCCGTGCTGCAAGCAGGGGCATGGCTCTCCCAACACCGCCCGGTCCGAAGAGCGGGCTTCTAAGTCCTTTGAGGGGGGCCCAAGAAAAGGACAAGCACCGTGATTCCACTTCTGTCAGGGTCTTTGCGCCAGCGGGTCCCGCGACAGGCAGGGAGCGATAATCTTCACAGTCTGCCTCCATCTCCAGTCATCGCTCCAGTTCCAGAAGAGGAAGTCGGCTAACCCAGGAAAGCTGCAGGAGAAGCCGGAGAAGAACAAGGTGCAGGGAAAGGTGTATGACCTACCACTGAGGGCCCAGGTGACCCAAGCAAAGTCGTCCTCAGCGATCGAGCTTGTGGCGGCCACCCTCTCGAAGTCGAAAGGGGCTGACCCAGTCCAGGGGGCCCCAGTGGTGCCTAGGGTATCCCTTCCCCTGAGGTGGGAGGCCTTGGCGAAGCCGGTGGAAAAGACAGAGAAGAGGATGCCATCTCTAAACCCGAGACCGACCCCTCGGGATGCAAAAGGGGCGGGGGCAGAGGAGGCCTCAACCGTGCTCCAGGGCTATTTCTTGGTGTCTGTTGACATGGTCACGGAGGACGTGGGGGCGAACGACGACGACAGGAACGCTGAGGGGAGCAGCGGCAAAAATGCTGACAAAGGCGCTGGGCCCAGCAAACCTACCCCTCCACCCCCCCCCCCGACACCTCCAAGGGACATATCACTGGACATCCTCTCGATCCTCCACACACTGGTGTCAGAAATCCAGAAGAGGATGCCAATGGCACCGGCGATACCAGGCCATCAACCTCTGCACATGCCCCTCCCCCCCCCAGGGGGACAGACACGATGATGGCAGCGTTTCCCCGCCGTGGAGGGCTTCTCCCCCAGATGAAGTGGGGTTGTTCCATGCCATGGTGGCCAAAGCGTCTGATCTCTTCCAGCTGACGCCAGAAGAGACCAAGAAGCAAGGGAAGAGGGAAAGGCTGGAGAAAAAAGTACTGGGTGCCGGAGTCTTCACCCAAGGGCCTACGTTCAAAGCCTTCTACGGACTCGGTCTCAGCAGCTGCAAGAAAGAAGTCATCAAACTCCTCGTCTTAAGCCTCCATCCCTCCTGACAGCAAAGGGAAGAAGTTAGATGCCATGGGTAGGAAAGTGATCTACTCGACAGCGACAACCAAGGCAGCTAATGCTCTTGCAATCCTGGCCAGATACGACGGGGAGCTGTGGTATAAGATGCCCACGCTGCTGGAGTTTCTGCCTGACAAACGGGTCGAGGCACTGGAGATCCTCCAGCAGGGCGAGGTGGCATTGGACCATGCCATCACTGTGGCCCTGGACATCGTGGACACAGGGTTCCGCCAGATGGGGAACGGTGACTGCCTCCGTCATCGTGGCTGGTTGAAAGCCACCAACTTCCAACAGGAGGTCCAGACAAGGGTGCTGGACATGCCTTTTGACGGGAACAACCTCTTTGGGAAGGTTGTCGCCAAATCGTTGCAGGCCATTAAAGCCGACACAGAGACAGCTTGTGCCCTGAACGCGTTTCAGCAACATTGTCCTTCTTTTTGTGCCTCAGGAGGAAAATCCGGCAGGTCTTCAAAGGGCTTCAGCTGGGATCCTCTTCGTACCGCAAGCCCTCCCGATCCACGACCCAGGAGCCCAACAGGGACCGCTCCAAGGCTTTCGGAGGAGGTAGCTGACATCGTTGTCACTCCCGAGTTGGCACGCAGGCCCCGAAGCACGATTGAACTGGCCAGGACATCGGGCCCCCACCCTTGCCCCCCAGTGGGAGGCCGGCTGGCAGGTTTCATCAACGAGTGGGGAAAAAATCACCACCGACCGATGGGTGTTGGATGCTCTCGCCCACGGACACTCTGGAATTCCAACAAAAGTGTCAGCGGATGCTGCCGGTGGCCCTGCAGGAGCAGCACATCGCTCAGCTCCTGCAGGAAGTATGGGCCATGATGAGAAAACTGGCGATAGAGCTGGTTCCAAAGCGGCTCTGGGGCTCCAGAGTCTACTCCAGATACTTCTTGGTAAAGAAGACCGGGGCTAGAAGCCCATTCTAGACCTGCATTGCCTCAACAAATACCTCATGTCCCAGAAATTCAGGATTGTAACGTTGCAGCAGATGCTCAGCCAACTGGAGGAAGGAGACTTCCTGACGTCGCTGGATCTGGAGGATGCTTACTTCCAAGTCCCTATTCACGAAAAACACTGAAAATTCCTGCGCTTCGTAGTGCAGGGAAAGCACTATCAATCCAAGGCCCTCCCCTTCAGACTGAAGTCAGCACCCAGGGTGTTTACAAAGTGCCTGGCACCGGCCCACCTGTGTCTACAGGGGATACACAGGTACCCTTACCTCGATGACTGGCTCATCCGGGCTAGGTCAAGGGAACTGGCCGTCGAACACACAGAGGACCGTTCGGCTGCTGTCAGATCTGGCGTTTTCCGTCAATTATCCAAAGTCCTGCTTGATACCTTCACAGAATACACTGTTCCTGGGGGCCAGACTCAACACGGTCTCCTGCCTGGCGGCTCCCTCGGACGAGCGGATGGCGGCCCTGCTAGGCAAGGTGCAACAGCTGTTGACACTGAATACCACCACGGTGCGGACCATCAAGTCTCTACTCTGCATGATGTCGTTGTGCATTTACCTGCTCTGACTCTGCAGGTTGCGGATGCGACCCCTTCAGGAATTCCTGGATGCTCGTAGATTCAGGTATCCGGGAGCTTTGCAGACAAGATTACTCTCGATGAGGAAGTTCCGTTGAGCAATAAGATGGTGAGTCATGCGCTCCAACATCTCTGGTGGCAAGGTCTGTAACGCTCACCTGGTTCCCACGGAGGCACGGGCGTGGTCTGGACGGCAGTGGCCTCTTCGAAGGAGATGTTCAGCACCCTGAAGATGGAGTGGGCTGGGTTCCCAAATACGGCTTGTCTGGCTCGGATGAATACCCTTCTGTGAGCGAAAAGGAAGGGTTAATACTCTGCGTGTTTTGTGTTGATCTCCCGTTCCCCTTCTCACAACCCTTCTGTAATTCCCTGTGGAGACTCACCTTAGGGATTGAAAAGGCGAGCTCTCCATCCTGCTTCTGATGCAGGGGCGCGTTGGGATCCAGTTCCGTCACTGGATAGTAAGTTCGAGTTCGCTTGTCTGTTCCGGTAAGTACCGTAAATGTTTATGGCAAGCTTGAGTCTAAACTGTTCCTCTTCTCTTTTGCAGGTAATGGAAGACTCTGGGCTGAGGGCGGTTTCTGTCGAAAACCTGATTTCAGGTGAGTTTTGGTGTAGGCCCACTACTGTCTTTTCCTGTCTCTTTCCTTAAGGGCCGGAGTTCGAGAATGCCGAAGAAATGGAGCCGGTACGAAGCAGAAGCTGAGTCCGACCTGTAAGCAGGGAAGTTTAGAATAGTTCGTTTGCTACGGTTCTTGCATTCACTAATGTGATGTTTGCTTTTTCCCCATAGGGGCCGGGGTGCTGAAATGCCCAAGGAATGGCATCGACCCGAAGGTAAGAAGAATTAGCTTGCCGGGTAAGTGCTTCTTGGTTATTTTCCCCTTCTCACCTTGCTTTCTTCTCTTCGTCTCCCCGTAGGTGCTGGAATGCTGCAGGAGATCCGGATGGGCGTCGCAGAGCCGAAGGCGCCACGTGCAGGTAAGAGAAGTGCGCCGAGATGTATGCGACGCGGTGAGTATTTAAAATGATGTCTTTTTGCAGGAACGTTGGCGCGCTGAATCCGGAATGCAGCTTTAACAGGTAAGGTTTGTTTTCACCTGTTTCTTCTTCCCTTTTCTATCCTTGGGTGTTTCCAGGATGCTGGCAGGCGTGGTCGAGGACTGGAGCAGGAGCAGGCACGGTGAGCGTCCAGCTGCTATGAGCAGAACAACCCGAAGCGTGGTTTGCTGTCTGGGCGTGGCTTAAATAGCCTTTCAAGTAGTCCCAGGTATGTATCCTTCCACTGAAGGTATGTATCCTGCCACCAGCCACACCCGTGTGGTTAAGTAGTTCCATTTTCATCTGGAAGTTGTAGAATGATCTGCCAGGTAAGGAAATTGCAGCATGGTCTGCCAGGTAAGTTTGCACCAAACACTATTCCTTCCATATCTTGTATGAGCCTGGCGCCGATGGTGCCAGGACTGTTATCCCTTATGAGCCTGACGCCAACGGCGCCAGGACTGAGTCCAAAGAGCCCCTATCTGGGGTGGCTGGTTCTTCCCTCGGTATACATGTTGCCTGCCTCTGAGGGTGCCGGGCCCTGTCTGGCTCCATGGAGGTAGGCATCATGACAATACCTCCCCCCAAGGCCCCTCCCAAGGATGTACTGTCCGGAGGCTTTGGTTTGTGTGGAAACCTACGATGACATTTTTGTATTAGACGAGGTGCATGTATATGATCGCTCGGTTCCCAAGATCTCTCCTGAGGTCCATATCCTTTCCAATCAATTAGGTAAAAAACCTTTGACTTGGACATCTTAGAATCTAATATGTCTTTAACTTCGAATTCCAGTTCCCCATCTACTGGGATTGGTTCTGGTGGCTTGAGTAGCCTGGTTCCGGGTTGTACAGGTTTCAACAGTGATACGTGGAAAACCGGATGGATTCGCATGTTGGGGGGCAGATCGAGTTTGAAGGCTACCGGGTTGATTACAGCCTTGATTGGATAAGGCCCTATATATCTTGGGTTAAAAGTTTGTGGGCCTTTAAGTGGTAGATGTCTAGTCGCCAGCCACACTTGATCTCCAACTTGGTAAGGAGGTACTTTGCTCCGATGTAAGTCAGCATTTTCCTTATATTTGTCCTTGGCCTGCTGTAAATGAGTCTTGGCTTCTTTGAAGGCTCGGGTTATGGTGGCATGTAAGTTATCCACGGCGGGCATTTCAAGGTCTTGAGGTGGTTCAAGATCTGAAGTTCTGGGATGGTGGCCAAATAAGGTATAAAAAGGAGTCTGGCCAATTCCTGAATGCACAGAATTGTTGTACGCGTATTCAGCAATCCATAAAATGTCTTTCCAATTATATTCTGATTGATGCAACATGCACCGTAAGTACTGTTCCAATGTCTGGTTTGTTCTCTCGGTTTGGCCGTCGGTCTGAGGATGGTGGCTGGTAGATAAACGCACATCAACTTGTGCCATTTGGCAACATCTCTTCCAGAACCGAGAAATAAACTGGCTTCCCCGATCGGAGATTAATATGGATGGAAAACCATGTAGACGAACGACGTTCTCAAGAAATTCCTTGGCTAGGGTGGAGGCTGAAGGCAGCCCTTTCAAGGGAATAAAATGGGCTATCTAGGAGAAGAGGTCTACAATTACCAGTATAGTATTAAATCCATGACAAGGAGGTAGGTCAGTTATAAAATCCAGCGATAAAGTGTGCCAAGGTGCCGGTGGGATGTCCAGAGGTCGTAACGGACCGGCTGGTTTTTGCTTTTGACTTTTATTTTGGGCGCACACTGTGCATGTCATCACGAAAGATTTTATATCCTTTCGCCAGGAGGGCCACCAGAAATGCCTTTTAATTTTTTCTTCAGTTTTAGCGATGCCCGGGTGTCCTTCCATTAGTGTCTCATGATGATGGGCAATAACGAGATCTTGCAAATCCTTTTGAGGCAAGAACAGTTGCCCCTGGAAATAAGGTAAATCGTTATTAATTGAAAATCTGGGATCTTTCAGGCTCCATTCTTGCAAGGCTGCAGCGTCGAAAAGCAATTTAACTCTAGTTTGAATATCCTCTAGGGTTTGTGAGGAGATCACCCCCAAAATTCTCTGTTCGGGAAAAATCGGAACTGGATCTAGGATTGGGGTAGAATCGCCCATTCCTATTCGAGATAGTGCGTCCGCCTTGCAATTCTTGCATCCGGGGCGATAGGTGATCACAAAGTCAAATTCTGCAAAGAACAGGGCCCAACGGAGTTGGCGTGAGGATTGAGCTTTGGCCGTTTTTAAGTATTGCAAATTCCTGTGGTCTGTAATTACGGTAACAGTATGTCTTGCGCCGAGAAGGTAATGACGCCAAGCCTTGAAAGCTGACTTGATAGCTAATAGTTCTTTATCTGTGATTGCGTAGTTAACTTCTGGAGCTGAGAATTTTCTGGACCAAAAGGCCACAGGATGCAGTTGGTTCGAGACTGGGTCCCTCTGTGATAGAACCGCTCCCATGGCTAAACTAGATGCGTCAGTTTCCACAACGTAAGGGAGATCTGGACGGGGATGTTTTAACACAGGTGCGCAGGTGAATTAAGTTTTTAGTTCCTGAAATGCTTGTTCTGCTTCCGTAGTCCATTCGAAGCGTTTGTTTTTCCGTAAGAGGGCTGTGATGGGTTGAACCACTCGAGAAAACTCCGGGATAAACCTTCGATAGAAATTGGCAAAACCAAGCATGCTCTGAACCCCTTTCACAGAACTAGGAGATGGCCATCTGAGGATCGCGTCCACTTTCCGTGAGTCCATTCAAACTCCCTTTGGCGTTAGGACGAAACTAAGAAACTCAATCTCCGTGACGTGAAAAATGCACTTTTCGAGCTTTGCAAATAGTTTGTGCTGGTGTAGTTTCTCCAGGACGGCTTTAACATGTTTTCGGTGATCAGATTCCGAGGAAGAGTACACTAGGATGTCGTCAATATATATGATGACACAAACATCTATGAGTTCTCGAAAGATGTCATTCATAAAATACTGGAAGGCAGCAGGTGCGTTGCACAACCCGAAGGGCATCACTTGGTATTCAAAGAGTCCGTATTTGGTGCGGAAGGCCGTTTTACATTCATCGCCTTCTCTGACGCGCACCAGATGGTAAGCCCCTCTTAAATCCAGCTTGGTAAAGATGCAGGCATCTTTCACCTGGTCGAGGAGTTCAGGGATCAGAGGCAGGGGGTAACGATTCTTAACCGTTATCTGATTTAAGGCGCGATAGTCAATACATGTTCTAAGGTCGCCTTCCTTTTTCGGCACGAAGAACAAAGCTGAAGAAGCCGATGACTTTGACGGGCGAATAAACCCATTGGCAAGATACTGATCCAAATACTGGCGTAAATGAAGATTCTCTGGTTCGGTAAGGGCATAAATCCTACTACAAGGCGGTTGAGCATTGGGTACCAGATCAATTTGACAATCGTATGGCCGGTGAAGTGGTAAGGTGTTGGCCTGTTCTTTTTGAAAAACGTCCTGAAAGTCCTGATACTCAAGTGGTAGTTGTGCTGACGCAGAGGTTACTGAGGCTAGACCCACTTGTGGATTTCCGGAATAACAAGTTTGTCTGCAGTTAGGAAAGGTGATACTCTTTGCTCGGCAGTCAATTCGAGGATTATGTGCTTCTAACCAAGGGATCCCCAAGATTACCTGAAATTGTGGAGCCTTGATTACGTCGAACACTATGGTTTCCCTATGACTATCTTGGCCAACCAGTGTCATTTCTGTGGTAGAATGTGTTACCGGCCCAGAGGCAATTTCGGTCCCATCAACCGTGGTAATGACATCTTTGGTGATTTTTGGTCGGAGAGGGAGACCAATCCTGGAAGCCAATTCAAGATCAACATAGTTCCCAATAGCCCCACTGTCGAGATAGGCCTTTATGCCATGTAATCGTTGAGGCTGCTTTGGATCCACGAGGGTCATTGGCATGATGAAATGCGAGGTCAAAGAGTTTGTCTTCACGTTCGGCAAGCGGACCTCTACGCTTGTCGGGCTTGATCGTTTCCCGAATCAGATTTTGGAAGGTTTTGGTCTGTGGCTCCAACCACCTTCTTGGGTGGTTTTACCGGGCAATTTCGTAGAAAGTGTCCATTTTCTCTGCAATAGAGACTGTCTTCTTTCTCGTTCTTTCTGCGTTAGGGGTCCTTTTACTCCCCCAATTTGCATTGGCTCCGAAGTGTCGGTACTCTTGGGGTTTGGGTGGGTTTTTACCAAAGCCCGAGTTTCAAATCTAGTCTTTCTATTCTGGAGTCTATGATCAAGTTGGATCACTAAATCAATGTATTCCTCACAGAGTTGGGGTGGATTCACAATTTGAGCCAGAACGTCTTTTAGCTCTCCACGAAGTCCTCGATGAAACAAGGTGATTCTTTTATTCTCAGGCCACCCAGTTTACACGATCAGTCTGTTAAATGTGGCGATATAAGATAGGAGGTCTTGGTTCCCTTGACGCAAAGACAGAAGTTCGTTATCCAAGGCCTCACCCTGGGCGTGCCGGGCAAATAATCTCTCCATACTAGCCTGGAAGCGTTGTAAGTCACGAAGGATAGGATCGTCTTGATTTACCAACGGAATAGACCAATCGGCTGCACAGCCGCTGAGATACGATAAAACAAAAGCCACCCTACTTTGGTCATTAGGGAAGGCCCCAGGTCTACATAAAGTGTAAACGACATTGGTTCATGAATACAGCGTATTTCTTGGGGTCCCCCGCAAAACGTTCAGGTGGGGCCAAAGGCATGTTTCCCGGCAGGTTAATTTGCACCGGGTTAGTGGAAGCCATAGGAGTGGACTCTCTCCCGGAAGCAGGTAATGGCGTTTGTCCAGCCTGATTCTGCAAAAGCTGTTTAGCCAGGTCATCGGTTCGTTCTTTGGACAAGATCAGTTCTCTTTGAAGAACGTTGGTTTCTTGGCGGGCGGCGTGAACTTCCGCCCGTAATTCCCCCAATAGTTGGGCCAGTTGGTCTGTTTCGGAAGTCTCCATGGCGCCTGGGTGGGTAATTGTGGGTAGGCAATTGTGGGTAGGCTTCGCGTTCTGTAACGCTCACCTGCTTCCCACGGAGGCGCGGGCGTGGTCTGGACGGCAGTGGCCTCTTCAAAGGAGATGTTCAGCACCCTGAAGATGGAGTGGGCTGGGTTCCCAAATCCGGCTTGTCTGGCTCGGATGAATACCCTTCTGTGAGCGAAAAGGAAGGGTTAATACTCTGAGGGTTTTGTGTTGATCTCCCGTTCCCCTTCTCACCCTCCTTGCAACCCTTCTGTAATTCCCTGTGGAGACTCACCTTAGGGATTGAAAAGGCGAGCTCTCCATCCTGCTTCTGATGCAGGGGCGCGTTGGGATCCAGTTACGTCACTGGATAGTAAGTTCGAGTTCGCTTGTCTGTTCCGGTAAGTACCGTAAATGTTTATGGCAAGCTTGAGTCTAAACTGTTCCTCTTCTCTTTTGCAGGTAATGGAAGACTCCGGGCTGAGGGCGGTTTCCGTCGAAAACCTGATTTCAGGTGAGTTTTGGTGTAGGCCCACTACTGTCTTTTCCTGTCTCTCTTTCCTTAGGGGCCGGAGTTAGAGAATGCCGAAGAAATGGAGCCGGTACGAAGCAGAAGCTGAGTCCGACCTGTAAGCAGGAAAGTTTAGAATAGTTTGTTTGCTACGGTTCTTGCATTCACTAATGTGATGTTTGCTTTTTCCCCATAGGGGCCGGGGTGCTGAAATGCCCAAGGAATGGCATCGACCCGAAGGTAAGAAGAATTAGCTTGGCGGGTAAATGCTTCTTGGTTATTTTCCTCTTCTCACCTTGCTTTCTTCCCTTCGTCTCCCCGTAGGTGCTGGAATGCTGCAGGAGATCCGGATGGGCGTCGCAGAGCCGAAGGCGCCACGTGCAGGTAAGAGAAGTGCGCCGAGATGTATGCGAAGAGTGAGTATTTAAAATGATGTCTTTTTGCAGGAGCGTTGGCGCGCTGACTCCGGAATGCAGCTTTAACAGGTAAGGTTTGTTTTCACCTGTTTCTTCTTCCCTTTTCTATCCTTAGGTGTTTCCAGGATTGCTGGCAGGCGTGGTCGAGGACTGGAGCAGGAGCAGGCACGGTGAGCGTCCAGCTGCTATGAGCAGAACAACGCGAAGCGTGGTTTGCTGTCTGGGCGTGGCTTAAATAGCCTTTCAAGTAGTCCCAGGTATGTATCCTTCCACTGAAGGTATGTATCCTGCCACCAGCCACACCCGTGTGGTTAAGTAGTTCCTTTTTCATCTGGAAGTTGTAGAATGATCTGCCAGGTAAGGAAATTGCAGCATGGTCTGCCAGGTAAGTTTGCACCAAACACTATTCCTTCCATATCTTGTATGAGCCTGGCGCCGATGGTGCCAGGACTGTTATCCCTTATGAGCCTGACGCCAACGGCGCCAGGACTGAGTCCAAAGAGCCCCTATCTGGGGTGGCTGGGACTTCCCTAGTATACATGTTGCCTGCCTCTGAGGGTGCCGGGCCCTGTCTGGCTCCTTGGAGGTAGGCATCATGACAAGGACTTCCAGAGCCCCCCGTAACAGGAGACGGTCACCACGGACGTTTCCCTGGAGGGCTAGGGAGCCCACACTGGACGGCTCCATGCCAACGGCCTGTGGCTTCCGGAGGAGAGGGATCGCCACATCAACGTCCTGGAGCTGCGGGCAGTGTTCTGGGCCCTCAAGTCATTCCTTCCGTCCCTCTTAGGCATGATTTGAGGTATGTCTTTGACTTAGTATGTGTTCATGGGCTATGGGGTAGCCTTGTTACTCCATAGGGTATCATCTGTTGTCCTATGTGTGTTACACAGCACCCTCAGTGCAGTAACACAGGGGTGTCATAGTGACCCCCAAACAGACTCCATACCCTGGGACGGACTACTGTCTCCCAGGGCATGTAAAGTCACCATTGACTTTACTAGTCTCTAATTGTGAACAGAACCAGTACAAACCATCATAGTGTGGAAGTACTGGAAGGGGTAATTAGATTGCCCCTGGGTCTGTTTCCAAGGGGGCGCTGTCCAGTCCCCCCTTGTTTAGTTTCTGGCTGGTGGCAGTGGTTACCACGCAAAATATTCCACCGAAATATTCTCTATGGGATTTTCCCATTGGTTTTAAACGCACCACTTTTTGGTGCAATGTTAAAGATACCGCTGGTTTATTTATCTAATATTAAATCCCCGGTTGGGTCTTTTTGCCAGAACTCTTTTCTAAAATGGTGTTTGTATCCGTCTCTGTAACTCTGTCCAAGGTCGAGCCCTTTGTTCCACTATTTTGGCGGGCTTCTCCACAGAAGCCCTCCAAATGGTGCCACTCTGTCTGGGTTCCTTAGGAGGGGTGGAGGGGGGATTAGGCACCCTGGACTGCATTGCCTCGGCAACCCAAGTCGCACTCTACTCTGATTGGCCCAGCGGTGAGCCGCCCGGCTCACCACTTAGCATGTGTGATTGACAACTAGGCTGATGAATGGGGGTTTTTCTGCATAAAAGCAGGGCCTTTGGGGACTGGAACTTCAGAAGTCGCCACAGGACCTGAGAATCCGAAGAGGGAACAAGTTGAGCCACCTGCAACCGACGACACCACCAGTGGAGCCCTGCTGCAACAAACTCACCACTTTCCCGACGACAAGAGAAGATCTTCTTCTGGAGAGTCTTCTTCCTTTGAGCTGGTAAGATCAACCAGTTTGCCCTTTTCGCCTTTCAAAGACGTCTCTTGGTTGAATCGTCCGTGCCAAGCACCCCGGCGGCTGGATAGCCAAGCTGAACACTTTTGACCGTGAATAAAAGTCCTGCACCTTTTAATCGGGAACTCCGCGGCTGGTTTCATCCCTGTGCAGTGGAACAACTCCAAGTTTCCTCCTCGATGAGATCTTCTCTTCTGGTCGGAACCATTAACTTCAACCACTGCCAGGAACAACTGCCCCCGCTGGAGCTTCCTCTCTCTTTAAGGTACTGTGTCCTTCCTGGTCTCCCTTTCTACAGATTGCTAAAGGTGACCCTTAAATCTTTGGCTTTCTAAACTGGGTTGGCTCCAGTCCTTCTAACTATATCTTTTGAATCACCCCAACCTCTTTTGAACATTCAGCAAAAGACTTCTAGTGCACTTTAAATCGTGTGATCCTGGGCACATTTCGCTTTGCTCCATTTAAAGTGGGCCTGGCCTATGAACTTTGGCTCTACAGTATAACCTGCCTTTATTCCCTTGCTCTGAACTCTTAAAAGTGTTGGGAACTGTTTTATTCTATGCTCTGCCTTTTCTCTCCCTTTTAAACTTAACTATTGGAGTGCCATCTAGGTTACGCGCTCACATCTGTCTTAGCAAATAGTAGTGCTTTAACCCTGACTTGTCTGATAGTTACCAAACGAGGTGTGTGTACTTTACCTGACTGTGTTTTAACTTACTTTTTATAGAGAGTGCTAGTGTATTGCCTAAAGTGAGTTTTGAATAAATAAATCTATACTTTTGATACAAAGCTCTGGTCAGTGTTTGTTTGCCCTACTGTGTTTTTGGCCCTATTGTGTATACTCTACATACTGCCTAACTCTTCTTGAGAGAAGTCTGACTGCTCAACCACAGCTACCAGGTAAAGCTAGGTGGTGCAGACTGCTACCAATTGGGTTTACTGCTTACTCTGTAGTCTTAATCTTCTTGCAGTGTTCCCCAAGGGAACTGCACAGGATTCTGCCTAACACTTAACTCCAACAAATGTTCACCTTTCCTGCTGTGCGGCTGTAGTGTAGTTGGGGAACATACACACAGTATTAAATCCTAGCTTCAACTCTTATTTTTTTCGAGCCGCCCTCAATGCCAGATCCCTGTCTTGTGAGTTCATCGGGTGCGCAATGATTGGTCTCGGGTATCCTCCTGGTCTGGGTTTCGCCATCAGTGCCCTGTGTGCATGTTCTATCATGAACATTGGTGACCAACCGGGATCTCCCAGGAGTTCTCTTAGTAGCTCTTCCACAGCCTTTTCCATTGGGCCAGGGAGAGCGTCTTCAGGTACCCCTATAATACGTACATTGTTCCTCCGTGACCTCGTTACATTTAGCCTTCATTGCGCTCATATCTTTGGCTAGCATTGTCACCTTACCCTGCAGGGCTGTCCCTGCGTCTTCGGTGCCACTAATTCGGTTCTCGGCCTCAGTTATGCGTTGACTTTTTCCAATTGTGTACGGATTGATGCGACATTGGACGTGATTCTGTCTAACTTGTCGTTTATTGCTGCAAACCCACATTGCATAGTGTCCATGACACCCTGTAGATCTATAGGAGGTGTGGTTTGTGGTTCCTCCCCTGATGTCAAGTTGCTACGACCCGCACCTGACATTGTTGCAGACTTAAGAGCGAGCTTTATGAATCGTGTCGCTCTTCTTATGTGCTGCTCCTTTTGTCGTGATTCCCTCGGACGTGCTGTCGGCAGCTTACTTCTCGAGCATTGGATCTTTTATGGATTCACATGCTTAGAATATCCCCCGTCGTCCGACTGGGACCCTCGGTACACATATATAGCCTTTTCCTATAGGAAAACTTCCGACACTTTTGTGTCCTATCTACATCCTTTTAGGACCCGCCTACGCATGCTCCGTAGGCCGTCCCAGTATAAGAGGCCCGCCCCCGCGGCTCCCCTTCAGATTTCAACCGTCTCCAAAGTAGTGGGATCTCCTCGCGTCGTCTTACTATTTTGTACAAGGTTGTGTACCTGGAGTTGGAGTTCGAGGACATTTTTCCTCCATGGCAGGAAAAGCGCTGTTCGGGCCATGCGGCTTGAAAAAAGTTTACGAGGGGGACGGACATATGGATTGTATATACTGCCCCCACCCTCACCATTCGGCTGATAACTGCGACATATGCAAAGGGTTTTCTCAAAAGACCCTCAAAGACCGAAATCGTCGGCTGGTGCCATGGCTGAATGATGGAGCGGGGGCATACCCCCCTTCGGAGCCATGTCGGATATCTCCTCATCCCCCTCCAGGGATCCAACCTGGGAGTCAGAGGTGGAGTTAGAAACCCCAAGAAGCCCAGCTCACCCGTCCCCTCCGGACGACATTGCATCATTCCATTCTATGATGGAGAAGGCGTGTAAGGAATTTGGTTTGTCCTAGGAAGAACAGAAAAAGGACTATTTTTTGTTCGACCACATGGGTAAGAGAAGGAGGTCTGTGTTCTCCATACCAATACTAGACCACGTGTGGAAGGAGGGGTTGCAGACAGTGCTTCACCCCTTTTTCGAATCCGGCAGTGAAGGGACTTCTCGAGAAAAAGTTTAAGGCTCCAGAGTCTACCCCCAAGTGTTTGTCCTCCCAACCAACGCCGGAATCGGTGGTGTCGGCTGCAGCGGCGAGGAAGGCGAAGGCCCAGCACAAGTGCACGACTCCGCCGAAAACTCCGCCGAAAACGAAGCAAGATGCCAGGATGCCTTTGGCAAAAAAGTGCTCTCCGTGGGAGCAACCACAGTAAAGGCCGCAAACTCTCTGGCTATTGTAGCCAGATACGACAGAGAGATGTGGCACAGGCTAGCACCGTTGCTGGATCATCTTCCGGAAGAGCATAGGAAGGCAGCGATGTTACTTGTCCGAGAAGGTGAGGAAGCCTCCAATCACGCAATAAACATCGCGGTGGACCTCGCTGAGTCAGGCTTCAAGCAAGTCAATAATGGGGTCGTATTACGACGATAGTCATGGCTTAAGTGTACCTACTTCAGACCAGAGGTACAATACAAAGTTTTAGATATGCCTTTTGAGGGAGACCTTCTATTCTGAGAGAAGGTAGACGAGGCCCTAAAGGGAATGAAAGAGGACTCGGACACGGCACGGGTGCCCTCCAGAGTGGCCGAAGCTACAAGTCTTTTCGTCCCTTTAGAGGGGCTTCAGGTAATTCCAGATTCTCTGCATCTGGAGACAGATCCTTTGGCAGGTCGGCTCACCCCTCCCAGGGATACAGGTGTGCTTCCCAAACGGCAAACCGACGCCGGAACTTCCAGACGTCCAGGAAGAGACTATCCTATCCGTCGTTGTCGAGAGACAAGCAAAATAAAGATCAGCAGTGACAGACAACACACCGTTCTGGGGGGAAGAGTGTCAGCATAGGTCGACGAATGGGAACAAATAACGACGGATCAATGGGTGCTGGACACTATAAGGAACGGGCACTCTCTACAATTCAAGCACAGCCCTCCTCACATTCCACCTGCGTTCACCGCTCATTCCCATCTGAGGATACTGCAACAAGAGGTAACTCTCATGTTAGCAAAGGGCGTGATAGAATTAGTTCCAACATCACAGAGAGGTCAAGGAGTCTACTCAAGATACTTCGTCGTAAAAAAGCCGAACGGCAAATGGCGTCCCATTTTAGACTTACGCGATCTCAACAAGTCTTTAAAGAGCCTAAAATTCAAAATGCTCACGCTGCAGGAAGTGATCCGTGCCGTTCAAGAAGGGGATTTTCTAGCGTCCCTGGATTTACAGGACGCGTACTTCCATATTCCAATGTGTCGGAAACACAGGAAATTCCTGAGATTTGTAATAGGGCGGACTCACTACCAGTTCACGGTTCTTCCCTTTGGGCTCAAGACCTCCCCCAGAACGTTCACAAAATGCCTGGCCCCAGTAGCGGCCTGGCTAAGGAAGCAAGGCCACCACGTATACCCATACCTCGACGACTGGCTGGTAAGGGGATCCTCCCCAGCGTCGACCAACACAAGTTTGCAAGCCACCATGCAGCTTCTACAACAGCTGGGATTTGCCATAAACTTCGAAAAATCCCCTCTGCGGCCATCGAGAACGTTGGTGTTCCTGGGGGCACAGTTCGAGACCCAGCTAGGGCTAGTGAAGCCTTCTCTCGACAGAACCTCGAAACTCAATCAGCTGGCGAGCCGATTACGACAAACCAACAGGCTCTCAGTGAGGAAATAAGTTTCCGTCCTAGGGGCCATGGCATCCTGCATCCATCTAGTGGCAAACTGTCGCCTATTTGAGGCCAGTCCAGGAATTCCTCGCGGACCGATGGACGCAGGCCCACGGATCGTGGTCAGACAAGATAACCATCGACGACGACAAGCTGCTTCGGACTCTTCAGTGGTGGCAGAGTTTCCACAATCTGAACAACGGTGTACCCCTACAGGAACCGGAGTCTCAGCGAACCATAGTCACGGATTCGTCCCTGACCGGATGGGGAGCTCACATGGGCACTCTTCAAACGCAAGGTTGCTGGTCTCCATCGGAGTCACTCCTACACATAAACGTATTAGAGCTCAGAGCAGTACGATGGGCCTTGAAGGCATTCCTACCACACATCAAGGGATCGCGAGTACGAGTACTGACCGACAATACGACAGCCATGTTTTACTTGAGAAAACAAGGAGGGACGCGATCAAAAACTCTTTCCATGGAAGCCCAGAAAACATGGCATTGGGCATTAAAGCACGAGATTTCCATCTCCCGGGAGTGAGGAATTTGCAAGCAGATTCCCTCAGCAGAAGCATGGCCCAGATACACGAATGGGAAATGGACACAGTTCAGCTGATGAAAGTGTTTGAGAAATGGGGTCACCCCCCTCTGGACGCTTTCGCAACCAAGGACAACAAGAAATGCGAGCAATTCGCAAGCAGATGGCCTCAGGAGTGTTCCATGCGGGAGGCATTCTCCTTCCCATGGACGGACCTGTTCCTTTATGCTTTTCCTCCATTCCCCCTCATACGGAGGACAGTACAGTGGATACGCAGATACAGTTGCCGTGTAATTCTAGTGGCACCGTACTGGCCGCGGCAACCGTGGTTCTCCGACCTGCTTCACCTGTCGCTGGAACATCCAATAGCGTTTCCGAGAGTCCCGAACTTACTATCCCAGGACAAAGGCACGGTGTGGCATCACGACCCGGACAGTCTCAACCTTGCAGCCTGGCTCCTGACTTTTCGGAGTTCGGTGCGTTAGACGTTTCGGAGGATTGTCAAAAAATTCTGCAGGCGGCTCGACCTCCTTCTACAACAAATCCTACACCTATAAGTGGCGGAGGTTCTGTGAATGGTGTCGAGGACAGCAAGGCCTACAACCGTTGATGGTGACGCCAGAACAAGTTCTACCTTACCTGCCTCTCTTGGCGGAGAGGGGTTTATCCTTCACATCGATAAAGGTGCACCTGGCGGCCATCTCGAGGTTCACGAGGAAGAGACAGTTGTCTCCTCTATTCAGCAACAGACTTGTGAAACACTTCATGAGGGGTTTATTTCGAACTTTACCCCCGGTAAAACGTTTCCCTCCAACTTGGAGTCTCAACACAGTGTTGGCAGGCTTAATGAAACCGCCCTTTGAGCCTATGGCCACGTCGGACATGAAATTCATATTGTGGAAGTTGGCATTCTTAATTGCTATCACATCAGCTAGGCGAATCTCGGAACTGCAAGCGCTGGTCATAGACCCGCCATACTTAAGATTCTTTAAGGACAAGGTGGTCTTGGCAACTAATCCTACGTTCGTCCCAAAGGTTCCGACAGTGTATCACAAACACTCGTCCATTGTTCTCCCTACTTTCTTTGCGACCCCATCATCGGCAGCAGAAAAGGCTCTTCATACCTTGGACGTTAAGAGGGCTCTGAAATTTTACCTACATCGTACACAGGAACTCAGGTCTACTCGACAACTGTTCATCGCATATGGTCCGTCGACGAGGGGAAAAGCGATCTCTAAACAAGGATTGGCTCGATGGGTCTCATCGACGATTGCGTTTTGCCACTCCAAGGCCGGAAGGCCGCTGCAAGGGCATCCTAGAGCCCATTCTACAAGATCAACGTCCTCCTCAGCAGCATTATGGGCAGGAATTCCGCTAACGAATATATGCCAGGCTGCGGCATGGTCAGTGCCCCACACGTTTACCCGCCACTACTGCCTTGCCAGGCAGCATGCGGACGAGGTGCAGATGGGAAGAGCTGTCCTGCGCCATCTGTTTCAGTAAGGTAAGCTCCACGCTGTGGAGAGTCTGTTTTTTTACCTTTTGATGACAGTATACTTTATGTGGGTAAGGTTATATGAGTAAACCTATTCCTGCTGTACATATGCATTGTGTATTATGGTGAGGGTATATTACATTACATTCTCACCGCCGTTTCAGGTGTTACTGCTATACAATCTATTCTAAGCATGTGAATCCATGAAAGATCCAATGCTGGAGAAGGGAATAGTTTCTTACCTGTAACTCCATTTCTCCAGCATTGGTATCTTTCATGGATTCACATGCGCCCGCCAACCTCCCCGGAATGCAATGCATTTGCATGATAAGTTTAACCCTTCCTACTTTGGAGGGGCCGAAATCTGAAGGGGAGCCGCGGGGGCGGGCCTCTTTATACTGGGACGGCCTACGGAGCATGCGTAGACGGGTCCTAAAAGGATGTAGATAGGACACAAAAGTGTCAGAAGTTTTCCTATAGGAAAAGGCTATATATGTGTACCGAGGGTCCCAGTCTGACGACGGGGAATATTCTAAGCATGTGAATCCATGAAAGATACCAATACTGGAGAAATGGAGTTACAGGTAAGAAACTATTCCCTTGCCCTGGTTCATTAAAGTCAGCACACTTGCAGGTTTGCTTGGAATAGGGGGATGAGCCCCTTTTTCCAATTCTGTATGGGCTATTCACGTGTGCCAAGTAGCCTGACTTAAAAGGTAGGGTAATAATGCAGCAATAATAATTCCCCCCAAAAAAAAGAAACCACCCTTCTTTAGACGCCCCATTTGATCTTTATACAGCTACTGAATCCATATGAGTCGGTGTAGTAAGTAGAGAAGGTGAGCGTCCAGCAGGGAGATCAGCCGGTGTCAAGACAGTATTGCTGGGGCTCTTTTAAGTCCAGGACAGCCGCGTGGTATGCCCCGGGTGTGCTGCTTATCCCAGTGTCCCGTTCAGGACTGCAGGGCATGTGCGGCCAGAGCTGAGCAAGGTATGTTCTCTCAAGATTAGCGCCAGGAGCCTGCCCCCCAACAAAGCAGAGGGGTCCGCTTAAGTAATGATCTCCCAGCCGCCTAATAAATAAGCAGGATGGCGGGCAGCAACCACACGGAAGCCAGGCCCTTTTCCAAACTTCAGCGGCTCACTCCGTCGTGGCCCCCAGTGGGGCGAGCACGCCCAACTGAAGGCGGGGTGGTGCATGGGGGGTCCTCCTCCACTGCCCGCACACTCCTCATCACGCCCCACCACCCCGGGGTGATGTACTCACATCCACGGTATGGACAATCGCTGTCCCAACCAAGTACACCGCCGGTCGGGGCACCGCTGTGGCCACCCGCTGGCGTGGGCTTGCAGCTCAGCAATCTGAGTCCGCAGCCATCCCCAGGCACCCACCGGGAGGCCGTCCCTCTGTGCCTCTCCGTGCTCTGCTCCAGCAGGCCAGTCTCTCCTGAGATTCACAGCAATTGTGCACCCATTAAGGATTAGTCGGAACCTGATTTTTTTTGGCAGACTTCATCCACTATGGCTGCAGGGATTCGATTCAGGTCCTCCACACGATGCAGAGCTCAGACGCGGTACATCATCTTGGCAGTCCGTGCAACAGCACCCCTCGTTGTCATAGGTTTTAAAAAAAGAAAATTGTGATGGGCCAAAAACCTATGTGGTATTGCTATTAGAGGTATGATGTTAAGATACATTAAATTGTATTGTGTTATCAAGTTTCGGCCCTGCTAGTAATGAAGGAGAGAGAATCTCAAAGAAGAACCCAAAGGGTTCCCAGCAGCACTGCTGCCTCTAAGGAGCCCATAAGGAGCTGTGTGCTGCAAAAGTAAAACACAGATGCCTTTAAAGAGATATGGAGGAAAGTAGACTCCATAGTAAAGGTAAAACACAGAGAACAAAGTTCCAAAAGGTAGACCCATAGGAATGATTGAGGGGGGGTTAAAGGCTCCACTCATTCAGGATATAAAGAAAAAGGTCCAGAAGACCAGCAGCAAGTGCTGGGGGTCTCACTAGGAGAGGGGATGAAGCATACAAACGATAGATCTCTCTAATAGAGTGCACGTAGAGGTGTCCACGGTGTCCACTCTTGCTTCTGGCCCAAGCTGCCAGCTTGTGTCCCTTTTGAGAGTCCTTTAACAGGATCTCCACCGTTGTTATTCTTCTAGTATCCTGGCCTAGAGACGGAAAGTATCCAAAGGAACTTTTGCTGTTCTGCTTCTTCGTGAGACTTTGAACCCTCTCCACACTGACCTTTCCATATAGTTAGGGATCGGACTTAACTTGCGCTAAAACTGCCTCTAGAACCTCAAGCTTAGCTACTGTTTGACTAAACAACTGTTTCCTTCCAAAAAATACTATTTATGATGCTTGTTAATCTGCTTAGAATCGCATGCTGTGCATGTGGTCTGACATCCAGTGGTAACCGCAGAGTATTGCATCTTGTCTTTCGGGGACCGAAAGGGGACGTCGGCATGGGCGTGTCTGTAACACTATCCCTATCGTGACGTGCAGTACCCAAAATCCCTCATGCGCTGAGGTCCCTCAGATTGTTTTTTTCCGCCCAGATACTGGTCGCCCTATAGCAAAGCTCTTCATAAGAGACATTGGGCCTCATTACGAGGTAGGAGGTAAGGGATTACCGGCAGCTGTAAGGTTGCCGGTGCCGATAATCCCTTACCTCCATATTCCGAGGTCCCTTCCTTAACGCCTGGTCTGACCAGGTGTTAAGGACGGGACCCGCTAAGGGACTTCAGAGCTAATAACGGTACAGCAAATTGCGGTACCGTTATTAGCTCCTTCCCCATTCCCATTGAGCCCTATGGGGGCTCAAATGGAAATGGGGAATGGTTCTCAGAATGGGGATTTACCGGGTCCTCCGGGTCATTCCAACCTTGGTAAGTCCCCATACTGAGAACCCGGACCTGGTATGCGGTAAGGGGGTAGCCATAGTGCTAATGGCACCATGGCTACCTCCTACCTCGTAATGAGGCCCATTGTTTATCTTTATTTCAACTTTGTCGGTTATTTCCCCTTAAGTCACTTCAACAGCAATTCAGCAACCTCGATGGAGACTACTGGAAGTTTCGACGGCAGTGGATTTCGGCGCCTAAGATCCGGCGGCTGAGGCATCCACATGGCTGGGCCCTCTGGCCGGCCTACACAGTAGGGAGAGAGGGGTTGAGGTGGCCATGTCTTTTATGTCTTTCCTCTTTCCACCTCTTTGCCCTCTAGGTCTGGTCATCTTTGTTTATACCTTTCGCTATTGAAAGGACACCATTTAGGTTCTGCCCTAAGTGTAGGGTCAGGTACCCGTGGAAAGACGAGCACAGAACATGTAATTCTTGTCTCCCCTTAGATCACGACGAGAGGCAGTGTGCGGCTTGTAAGCTCCTTCGGCCTAAGACCCTTAAGGAGCTCTGTGTAAAGCGGTGGGCCGGGTACGGTATGTTGCGGGCTGAACCCTCTTCCCCCAACGCCATACCCACCGAAAGTGACAGGGGCACTGACGATGACCAAACATCCATATCTGATGTCATAGACCTTGAGGCAGACACTTCTATGTCCGCCACGCCCGTCCCTGACCCCTCAAGGCCTGACGCAAGTCTCGCTTCAGGGACAACACCCGGCGACAGGGGCTTACAGAAACCACAAAACACTAAACACATAACCCCACCACCGATTTCGACTATTTCATCGAAAAGGTGAAAGCACCAACAGGGCTGCCGAAAATTTCGGCAGATTTCCCTGATCGAGTAGATCAGCAGCCTTCCCTGCGTCCGCAGCAGCGTCTTGCGACTGTGCACTCCAAAAACAAGGGTGCTACTTCTAAATCGGTTTGCACGCAGAAGCGCAGTCATTTAATGCTCCGGCGCCCCCTAAGGGCCCGGTGGACCCGAAACCTACTACCAGGCCTTCTAGCCTTTCCACAGGCGAAAAATCTACTGCTAGGCCCTCTGATGCCGTGGTAGGTGGTAAATCTACCGATGGGCCTTCTGACCCATTCACTCATGCCGTTTCGACATAGATTGAAAAAAGTATCGCGAGGATCACTTTGGCGGCTAGGCTGGTACCTAAGACACAGTCGAAACACAAGGAGCATGCCGCGGACAAGTCTAAAGACACGCCATGGTGCCCCAGTACTTGCGAAACCTACGAGGACAGTCGGGAGCCTCTGTCCAACACCCTCAGACAAATTCCGACACCAAAGAGCATAGGATGATGTTTTTCCACCTTTTGGCCCTTCTGGTTCCTCAAAGTGGACAAGGGAGAAATTCGAAGGGTGCATGGAACGTCTTGAAAGGATAGTTTCGCTTTCTGAACATCCTTCCCCTAAGAGATCTCGTGAAGACCCTCTTTTGAGATCAGCTTAACGTTTTCAGGAAAATCTTGACTCTCAGCCTTCGGCTTTTGTCCACCATGAAGATGTGGTCCAGATGGACACTTACCAGGACCTCTACAGCGAAGAAGACGAACCGTCTTTCCTGCAGGACTACCCTGAGGACCAGGCGGATGCCATGGACAACTAGGAGGAAACCCAGCAAGTGGAAACTGAGCCATGGACGCTCCCCACGCAAGATCAGGACACTGATGTTCTATGCCTGGATTCTCCCCTGACCACTCCGGCTCTCCAGGCCTTGCCTGTAGACGATCAAATGGCCTTCAATGCAATCTTAAGGAAGGCAGCAGAGCACTTTCAGATCACCACCCAGCAGGCGGTACCCGAGCAACACTTTGTGGAGGACATTCTCAAGGAGAAACCCCTCTCAAGCCAAGCCATTCCCCTCCTAAACTCTGTTAACAGAAGATTGGTCCCCTCCCTAGTCATGCCAGCTCAGACCCGGGCAGTGAACCCAAGAGTGGAAAAACTTTTTCGGCCAGCTCCTTCGGACCCTCAATATATTAAAGGCCACTCCGCCCCCGACTCCTTGGTAGTCACTACCACCCGAAAACGGGCAGGGGTACCCCTTGCTATGGGGGCGGCACCTCCGTATAAGGAATCCAAAAGGTTGTACTCCTTAGGTAAGCGTGTTAACTCGGCAGCTGCATACACCACACGCATAGCGAATAACACCACGCTGCTAGCCAGTTCTCCAGCATGGGGTCTGGCATGGATTCACATGCTCATGAATATTCCCTGTCGTCAGGCTGGGAATCCTCGGTAAAGAAAAAATCAGTATCAGTTTCGTTTCTGATCTGTCTTTCGTAGTAGTAACCAATCACTGATCTCTGTGTCATACTGACCACAGCCAATGACTGCCCTCTACCTAAGCCCCGCCTCTGGCAGCCATCTTCAGATTTTTCCGCACGTTCAAGTGTTGGGATCCTCGTGCTATTGCTCTCGAGCGTTAGTGCTATTTTTCACGTTTTTTTTCTCAGAAAAATTTCTCTTTTTTTCGGTCAAAAGAGCCTCAAGCTCCACCGTTTCTTCATCCGATCAACGGGGACCCGTGTCGGATTCGTCTATGCCCCTCAAGGGTGAAGATTTCGTCAAGCCACGCTTTTGGAGGACTCCAGAAGTTTCTCAGGCCCATCTCGAATATGGCCCAGGAGAAGGGAAGCTCGACGCCCGGAAAGCTGTTCAGGGTCTGCCCTGGATGCCAGCTTCAGACTGTCTTTAAGGAGGACGAACACTCCCTTTGACTTTACTGCCTACATGAGGACAAGACGCACGTGGAGAAGGACTGTGCGTTTTGCGGCAATATGTCGGAGCGGACCATGAAGGACCGCCATCAACGTCTCGCCAACTGGCTGGAAGGAAAGAGCCCATCAGGCGAGAAGAAGAAGTCGTCCGAGCGGTCTTCTAAGACCTTTGAGGGCGCCCCGGCGACGGGGGTCCAACAGAAAACCAAGCACCGCGAGTCCGCTGGCACCGGGAGCGCCGAACGGTCGGGCTCTACGGGCGCCAGGCAGGGCGCATCCTCCCCGGCACCATCAACCACGAGCCAACGCTCTGGCTCGGGTAAGAGGAAGGCTGAGCACCCGGCGAAACTCCTGGAGAGACCCCGGTCGTGCCCTAAGGCCCCATCGGAGGGGGAGCGAGGTGGTGACCCTCCCCCCAAGGAGAAGGCGGTGAGCGCACCTAAGGTGGTGAAAGCCTTGATCCATCCGGCCAAGGCCTCTATCGAGACAGTCGCGGCGGCCCTGGCTCAGCCTGTGGAGGCTACACCAGTGATGGCGACCCCGGGGCCCAGAATCTCCCTGCCACCGCGGAAGGAGTCCTCTTTCATGCCCATCGACAGGACCCCCGTGAAACCTCCGACGGAGAAGAAAAAGGGGGGGCAGGAGGTCGTCGTGGACTCGGCCTCAACCTCTGAGGAGGAGCTGATCGAAGTCTTAGGCCACGGCTCTGGCGTGGAAGAAGGCCATCCTGTCGGGAGGGACCCCGATGCCGACGGGGCTCCTGATCGCCCGTCGGATCTCCCTCAACCAGTGCCGCAAGACAACTCGGCGGCCATTTTGTTGGATATACAGTCCTTATGCTCGGAGATAAGGACGAGACTGCCGTTACCACCAACGGAGGAACCGCTCCCGACGGGGGACCCGGAGCCAGGCCCTTCTGGGAGGCCTCCCCCTAAGAGAAGAAGGATTCATCCTCCACCTCCTTTTCAGCCATCGCGCCCTGTTCAGCCCTCCTCCCCGTCCACGACACGTGGGGATGATACGGGGACTGACACGGCCGCGACGGGTACAGACGACGAGGTTTACGACGAGGATCTCCCGTCGTCACCTCCCACCCGGGCTTCCCCGCCCGACGAGATTGGATCGTTTCACTCCATGATCGCCAGGGCATCCGAGCTTTTCCAGCTCTGCCCGGAAGAGAAGGAAGGTTTCCTTTATCAACGGCGCGAGACCAAGAGGAAGACAGTCCTCGCTGTACCTCTACTAGACGATATTTGGGATGAGGGCCTCGCCCTTCTCAAGAACCCATCCACGACGCCGGCTAGAAGGGATCGGTACGAGAAGAAGTACCGGGTCCCGGACGCGGCCCCCTTGTGCCTTTTGGGCACAGCCGACCCCAGACTCGGTCGTCTCCGCGGCGGCCAGGAAGAAAGCGGGGGGGGGCGCGGCCTCTACGTCAACCTCCCTGCCGGACGGCGAGGGAAAGAAATTAGACACGATGGGACGCAGAGTCATCTCGTCGGCAGCGACGACGATTAAGGCGGCCAACGCCTTGGCTATCGTAGCCCGCTACGACAGGGAGTTGTGGTACAAACTGGCCCCCCTGCTGGACTTCCTACCAGACGAAAAGAGGGCGGAAGCCCTAGAGATCTTGCAGGAAGGAGAGGTGGCGTCGGACCACGCCGTTACGATTGCGACGGACATCGCTGACACTGGATTTTGCCAGTTGGCCAACGGCGTGTGCCATAGGCGGCGTGGATGGCTCAAGGCTACTGACTTCCGTCAGGACGTGCAAACCAGAGTCTTCGACATGCCGTTCGACGGAAACAACCTGTTTGGGAAAACAGTGGACGATTCCCTTCAAGCCATCAAGGCGGACACGGGGACGGCCCGGGCTCTTGGGGTTCTCCAGCAACGGCGGCCGCCCTTTCGGAGCGGCGGAGGCAAACAGGGTGCCTCCAAAGGTTCCAGCGGCGGATTTTCCACCTACCGTCAAGCGGCCCGTTCGTCGTCACAGGAAGCTTACAGGGGACGAGGCAAGTCAGGCGGACCCCGCCGTCGTCGCCAAGGAGGACAAGGCGGCAAAGCCTCGTCGAAGCAGGACTGAACTGGCCGTGGGGTCGGGCCCCCACCGAAGCACCCCGGTGGGAGGCCGGCTGGCGAGCTTCGTCAGCGTGTGGGAGTCCATCTCCACCGACCGTTGGGTGCTGGACGCCCTAGCTCAGGGTCACACGCTCGAGTTTCTAAAGAGGTGCCCGCGCGTCCCCCCTGTGGCCAGGAAAGAACATCACGTCCCTCAACTTCTCTTGGAGGTAAAGGCGATGCTCAAGAAGGGCGCCATCGAGCTCGTCCCAAAGAGGCTTCGGGGCTCCGGAGTTTACTCAAGATACTTCCTCGTGAAGAAGAAGACGGGAGGATGGCGTCCCATCCTGGACCTACGACGACTGAACAAATTCATCAAGGCACAGAAGTTCCGGATGGTCACCCTCCAACACGTCCTGGGTCAACTGGAGGAGGGCGATTTCCTGTCGTCGTTGGATTTGGAGGATGCCTACTTCCATATTCCCATCCTAAAGGGACACCGAAAGTTTCTCAGGTTCGTGGTCCAAGGGCGTCACTACCAGTTCAGAGCCCTTCCCTTCTGATTGAGGTCGGCACCCAGGGTGTTCACCAAGTGCCTCGCACCGGTGGCGGCGCAGCTGCACCGAGAGGGGATCCACGTCTACCCCTACCTGGACGACTGGCTCATCCGAGCAAAGACAAAGGAGCTCGCCGTGGAGCACACGGCAAGGACCGTCCAACTACTCACGGCCCTGGGATTCTCCATAAACTACGCCAAGTCCCACCTGGTGCCCGCGCAAGACGCTCTGTTTCTGGGAGCGAAGCTCAACACAGTGTCCCTTCTGGCCTCTCCGTCGGAGGAAAGGACGAGGGCCATCTTGGGCAAGGTGCAGCGGATGCTGGTTGCGGACGCGGCCAGGGTGAGGTCCATCAAGTCCCTCCTCGGAATGATGTCTTCTTGCATTTATCTCATCCGCCTGTGCAGGCTCCGGATGCGCCCATTGCAGGAGTTCCTGGACGCGCGCTGGATCCAGACGACGGGCAGCTTCGAGGAGAGATCACACTCGACGAGAGTTTCCGACGAGCGATCCGGTGGTGGGGCACCCGCGCGCATCTGACGGCGGGCATGGACTTCCAGACCCCCGGCCACCAGGAAACAGTGACCACAGATGCCTCCCTGGAAGGGTGGGGAGCGCACACCGAAAATATGCACGCGAGAGGCCTTTGGCTTCCGACGGAGAAGTCCCTCCATATCAACGTCCTGGAGCTCCGTGCAGTGTTTTGGGCCCTCAGGTCCTTTCTTCCATCCCTCAAGGGCAAGGTGGTGCGGATCTTCACCGACAACACCACCACCATGTTCTACATCAGGAAGCAGGGCGGTACCAGATCCCCAGCCCTGTCCAAGGAGGCGCAGGATCTGTGGCATTGGGCCGTCGCCCAAGGGATGTTTCTGGTGCCGTTTCATCTGGCAGGGATAAAAAACACCATTGCCGACTCACTTAGCAGAGAGCTGCGCTCGTGCCACGAGTGGGAACTACGACAGGATCTCGTGGACCGCCTCTTCCGACGGTGGGGCACACCCCAGATCGATCTGTTCGCGACGGCGACGAACTCCAAGTGCCGGAGGTTCGCCAGCAGGTTTTCTCAGCCGAGGAGCATGGGCGATGCTTTCTCGATCCCCTGGGAGGGCCTGTTTCTATACGCGTTCCCTCCATTGCCATTGCTGATCCGGCTCATCAACCAGCTCAAGAGGTCACGGTGCAGGATGATCCTCGTCGCACCTGCGTGGCCGAGGCAGATATGGTTCCCGGACCCTCTGGACTTGTCAGCGTCCCCGTCAATCAAGCTGCCAGTGGACGCGGATCTTCTCTCCAGGGAAGGAGGTGCCATCACGACCCGTAGTCGCTGAACTTGCAGGCCTGGCTCCTGCAGCGTTAGAGTTTGGAGGATACGACATACCGGCTGACTGCAGAGAGGTTCTTGCAAAGGCCAGGGCGTCCTCAACTCTTAAATGCTATGGACACAAATGGAAGAGGTTCTCTGTCTGGTGCCACGCACAGAAGATTAACCCTCTACGGATTACGGCTCCCCAGGTACTGCCGTACCTTCTGACGCTGGCCAAGGCTGGACTGGCGCACGTGTCCATCAAGATTCATCTTGCTGCGATCTCCCGATACACCAGAACCACGGGGCGGACGTCTTTGTGGTCTCATCGTTTGGTGAAAGAATTCATGAAGGGACTGTTCAGATAGTTCCCGCCGGTGAAGGCTCCGGCCCCAGCGTGGGAGCTCAACGTGGTGCTGACCAAGCTCATGGGACCTCCGTTCGAGCCTCTGCACTCGGCTCCGTTGAAGTTCTTGTCGTGGAAAACAGCATTTCTTGTGGCCATCACCTCCGCACGAAGAGTGGGAGAGATCCAGGCCCTTTCCTGCAAACCCCCGTACTTGACTTTTCACGACACGAGGGTAGTGCTCAGGACGCACCCCTCCTTCATGCCTAAGGTGCCGTCGGACTTCCACCTCAACGAACCCTTGGTGTTGCCTGTTTTCTTCCCGTCGCCTTCGTCGCTGGCCGAAAGGACTTTGCACTCGCTGGATGTGGCTAGAGCGCTGAAGCTTTACGTGGACCGCACGAAGTGTTTTCGGAAGACGTCACAACTTTTTGTGAACTTTGGACCTGTCAATCGGGGGAAGGCTCTCTCAAAGGCCTCCATTTCCAGATGGCTCACCGGCTGTATCATGTACTGTCATCGGTTGGCAAACCGACCACTGCCTCGCCGTCCGAGAGCCCATTCCACCAGAGCGATCGCAGCTACCACGGCGTTCCTATCTGGTGTGCCCTTGCTGGACATCTGCAGGGCTTCTACGTGGAGGTCGACGCACACCTTCACGAAATTCTACTGCGTCGATCGGGATTCCCTGGAGGAGTCCAGGGTCGGCCAAGCAGTGCTGCGCAATCTGTTCGCCTAAGGTGAGCCTGGTGAGGAGGTAAGAATTGCTTAATGTTGAGTTTGATGTAATGCTTAATGTTGAGCCTTTGCCACCTCCCGTGGTTGTGCATGTGTGTACTGCTATGTATTCTTTATTCATGAGCATGTGAATCCATGCCAGACCCCATGCTGGAGAAGGAACAAGTTACTTACCTGTAACTGTTGTTCTCCAGCATGGGTCTGGCATGGATTCACATGCGAACCCTCCCGCCTACCCCTCTGCGGCTCTTCACTTGGTCATACTGCCACTTCACGTGCTACCAAATCTGAAGATGGCTGCCAGAGGCGGGGCTTAGGTAGAGGGCAGTCATTGGCTGTGGTCAGTATGACGCAGAGATCAGTGATTGGTTACTACTACGAAAGACAGATCAGAAACGAAACTGATACTGATTTTTTCTTTACCTAGGATTCCCAGCCTGACGACGGGGAATATTCATGAGCATGTGAATCCATGCCAGATTCATGCTGGAGAACAACAGTTACAGGTAACTAACTTGTTCCTTATGCAGACGCACAATGGAACCCTCTACAAGAAGGTCTTCAGGAGGTTCCTGAACCCGCTAGGTCCAGGCTTCTCACCATCGTGGCCGAGGGCAGGCAGGTAAACCAGAATATAATCAAGAACACTCTGGACACTGCTGAAACAGCAGGCAGGTCTCTGGGTCAGGGCACTCTACTCAAGCGGCACGCTTGGCTTCGCAACTCGGGGTTCAAGCCTGAAACACAGGCTGCTCTTAACAAACCCATAAAAGAGATCAATCTGGAAAGTGGTCGACGATGCCCTGAAGACGGCCAAGAAAGAGCATGAGACTCTTAAGGCCTTGCAGCAAATAACTCAGAAGCCTTCCCCCTCAAAGGGGAGGCGGTTCTCGTCGGTCCTTTCGAGGGCAATCCTGTGCAAGTCAAAACAATTACAATACGGGAAACTGGAACCATGGACAAACTTCGGAAGCCCTGCCAACTACCCACCTAGGTGTCAACGACGCAGCAGAGGCAGAGGCAGCAACACCAGAGGAGACGCAGCCTCTGGTCAGAAATGACCAACAAGTCCAGGTCCCCTCCCATGTCACCCCGCTCGGGGGGCGTTTAACATCTTTTCTTGCGGCATCGGAGGGGATGACTTCAGACCAGTGGGTTATAAAGACGGTCGCCCACGGGTACTACGTGGAATTCGCCCGACCACCACAGTTCAGACCGCCACGCTCACAGCACCTCTTGCCGGACCATCTGCAGATCCTGAATCAAGAGGTGGAAGCGCTGCTGGGAAAGGACGGCATAGAAGCCGTCCCTATTCTTCAGGTAAACAAGGGTACCTGTTTAAACAATTAAACAATTCAGTGTACTTCCTTGTACCCAAAAAGGACCTTACCATGCGCCCTGTTCTAGACCTGCGCCCAGCGAACAAGTTTATAAAACCTCAAAAGTTTTTTTTGGTAACACTACAGGAAGTGATCCCACTGTTGAAACAGGGGGATCACATGGCAACATTGGACATGAAAGATGCATACTTTCATATTTCAATGTTGCCAGCGCACAGGAAATATCCAATGTTCATGATAGAGGACAGGCATTACCAATTCAAGGTAATCCCCTTCGGCATCGCCTCGGCACCAAGGGTATTTACAAAGGTCCTGGCAGTAGTGGTAGCACACCTGCACAGACTATCCGTCCCGGTTTACCCTTACCTCGACGACTGGCTCATAACGGGGGACTCCTACGACACATGTTTTTTGAACACCCAGAAGACGGTAGACCTTCTGTTCAGTCTGGGATTCTCTATCAACAAGAAGTCCAGTCTAGTCCCCAGTCAAGTAAAACAATTTCTGGGGGCTCTAATCCGGACGATAGACAACCTCTTCTTCCCCTCCAACTACAGGGTTCAGAACATGATTTTTCAGATCTCTCGCTATGTAGCCAGTCGCGAGGTGACGGTACGCAAGGCCATGCGGCTGCTAGGTATGATGACGTCATGCATATACTTGGTTCCCCACGTGCGCCTGCGTATACGTCCCATGCAAGAGTGGCTCAACAGCCATTGGTGTCAGGCCAGTGGACAATGGGAAGATCTGGTAGTTGTCTCGCCAGCCCTCGTTCTCTCTCTGCAGTGGTCGAGGGAAAACCTCTTGAAGGGGAAGTCCTTCACCACCCCCGCAGTAGAAGCCACTCTCACAACAGACGCATCTCTCACGGGGTAGGGGCTCACCTGCTTCAGCAGACAGCACATGGAGTGTGGTCCCCTCAGGTATCATTCAACCATATAAATCTGTTAGAACTGCTAACGGAGTTCAATGCACTGAAGGCCTTTCAAACACAGCTACAGGGGAAGACAGTCCTGGTCCTGACAGACAGCACCACGGCCATGTATTACCTAAACAGGGGGACACACACTCTCCAGGGCGATCCAAGCTGTCCCAAAACATTTGGATATGGGCTCTCAAACACAAGATGTTTCTATTGTCCCAACATGTTCCAGGGGAACTCAATCTTCTGGCAGACGTGCTCAGCAGAGATTTCCCACTACCCGAAGAATACGAATGGCGTCTGCACGAAGAAATCATCTCCAACGTCTTCACGGAATGGGGCTTCTCAGAGATCGACATGTTCGCTACTCAGAATGCCCCATGCCTAGACTACGCCTCCAAGTAACCCCAGAACTGCTCCAAGGGGAACAGACTCTGGATAACATGGTCAGGGACATTTTTCTATGCTTCCTCCCCCCCCTCCCCAGCCGCACCCGACTCCCCTACTCAACAAGATAGTGCACAAGATGCACCAGGAATCAGTCATCATGATATTGGTAGCTCCCATGTGGGCCCGCCAACCCTGGTTCGCTCATCTAATTGAAATGTCCCTCTCCCTTCCAGTGACTACCCTGCCCGTACAACATGTTGTCGCAGGACAGTGGGGAGACCCTACACCCATGCCCACAAACAGTCTGGCTCGTGAAGTCATAGAGTTTGGACACCTACAGCTCCCTCAGAGATGCATGGACATACTCAGGGAAGCTAGAAAACCTAACACCCGATATTGCTAATCCAGTAAATGGAAACGCTTTGTCATCTGGTATAATACCAAGGGTGTCAATCCCATTGATGGCTCACCCACTCATATTGTGCTGTACCTAACCCATTTGTTAGACACAGGACTGGTCTTCAATTCTCTAAAGGTTCACCTTGCTGCTCCCTAAGCCTACGCCACTTCACAACAAAGTGTCATGGTGGACAATACTGCTTATTAAGGCCTTTATGGAAGGGGTTAAGAGAATCCATCCCCCGCTTTCTCACCCAGCTCCTGGATGGGATCTAAACGTGGTTTTCACCAGACTCATGGGATCTCCCTTTGAGCCACTACATAAAGCAAGTCAAAAAGACCTTACTTACAAGACGGCCTTCCTAGTGGCTATCACTTCTATTAGAAGGGTTAGCGAACTACAGGCCCTTTCTGTTCTAGACCCTTTTGTTACAGTCCACAGGGATAAGTTAGTTCTGCGCACTCATCCCAGATTTGCACCTAAATTCATCTCAAAGTTCCATGTGAATCGATCGAACTACCCACTTTCTTCCAGAATCCCACTAGCATGGCAGAACGAAGCCTACACACACTAGATGTGTGCAGGGCAGTCATGTTTTACCTGGAATTAACGAAACCACGGAGGAAGACAAACCAGTTTTTCATTTCAGTGGCAGCTGGTAGAGAAGGAGATCCTGTCTCTAAATCCGCTATTTCAAGGTGGATTGTTAAATGCATCACACTGTGTTACGCTCTTGCTAAGAGAGAACTGCCCTTCAAGCCTAGAGAACACTCTACTCGGGGCACTGGGGCTTCCATAGCATTCATTGCAATTGTTCCCCTAGAGTCCATTTGCAAAGCGGCAACCTAGAGTTCTGTACACACCTTTTACAAAACACTATTGCCTAGACACTCATTCTAGATCTGATTCTCAGGTGGGACAAGCAATTTTAAGACATCTTTTCGAGGGGATTGGGTCCTCGGACGTATTCCATATCTATGACATGTAATCACCACAGCTGTGCTGCTTCGGAAACTTTTTTCTGCGTCCTGCGTCGATGCGCCATCGTCGAGGACCTCCTCCGACGTCCGACGTCATCCGATGTGATAAGTAGGACGCACGATGCCTGTAGCCTCAGTTCCGTTTTTTCCGCGAACGTGTTGCTTCGTGTTTCTCGGTTAAACGCCTCGACTCTTTGGAGTTCTGTTCTTCTCGGTTCTTCGAACCTGTTCGTTTTGTGAAAATCCTTCGTGTGAAGATGTCTTCTTCTTCGACCCCGCGTCCGGGCTTCAAGAAGTGCGGGGAGTGTGGGTCCAAGATGTCGGTGACGGACTCGCACGACACCTGCCTCTGGTGCCTCGGGGAGGCCCACGACACGGATGACTGTATCGACTGCCAGTCGCTCACGTCCAAAGCCTTACGCGAACGTAAGAAGAAGTTGTCGGTAGGTCGGGTGTCCAAGCCCCGGAAGTCGAAGTCTGTGGGGCTTTCGACGGATGATTCGAGGGGTGACTCTCCGTGTCATCGTCGGAAGTCTCGTGGGTCTCCTTCTAGGAGTCGGTCTCGCCACTCCTCAGCCTCTTCGAGGCATTCTCGGAAGCGCCGACACCGGTCGTCTTCCGGGTCCTCTTCGGAGGACTCTACCCGGCACGTCGCTTACCCCACCAGCCGTGCGACGCCGGAGGAATGGGCTTCCTTCGGGAAGAAAATGCTGGCGATTCTTGAGTCGCAGGGTACTAAGCCGTCCGCGCCCCCGAGTGGGGTCGGCCGTGAGAGGTCAAGAGACACCGCTCGCATGAGTGGTCGGCACGAGTCACGGGAGAGGTCCCGTTCGGACAAGGAGACTCGTTCTCGACATACCCGTTCCAGGTCCCGGTCCTCGACGCGTTCGAGACCGTGTGCACCTGTGAGGTCTTCGAGGAAGACATCGACGTCTGAGGCGTCGAGGGCATCGACTGGCTTTCTCGAGGCTCCGGCTCCGAGGAAGTCATCCAAGCCGTCGACGCTCAGGTCGTCGAGGGACACGCTCGGGGCTCCGGCTTCGAGGGCTGTGTCGACGCCGCCGATCCTCTCGGCGCCGATGCCGGTTCTCTTGACGCCGGCGCCGATTCGTTCGACGCCATCGACGCCTTTCGTGTCGGAGGTACCCTGTGGCATGGGAGAACCCCCTAGGAAGGCTCCGGTTAAGAGCAAGCACTCTCGGGTGCCTTCTTATCGCCTCCTGGAGTATATTTCAGAGGCGGATGAGGATTCTGATGGCCTGGTTCCTAGTCAGGTTCCAGATGAAATTGTCTCGGGCCATAGTCAGTTGACGATTTGAGGCAGTCACTGCATGATGCCAGTGGACTGGACACCTCTCCGGAGGTGGAGTTTTGTAGGCCTGAGCCTGGCTCTCATGCCGATTCCTCGTACCGGCACCTTATGGCTAGGGTTTCTGAGTACTTGGGATGGTCTGCTCCCCCAGGGGAGTTTGTGCAGGATGATCTGACGGACATCCTTGATGTTGGTCCCCCAACTGACCCGGTACTGCCGTTCCATATGGCTTTACAGAGGGTTGCGGCGGCTTGGACTGCTCCGGAGAGTCTCCCGGCGGTGGGCAGATCCTTGTCGCGAAAATACCGTCCAGCCAGTAGCGACCCCTGCTACTTGACCAGGCACCCCACTCCGGAGAGTTTGGTGGTGCAGGCGGCCACGGCCCCGGCAAAGCAGGCGTCGTACCCTACCATCCCTCCTGATAGGGACGACAAACGTTTTGATGGCTGGGCGAAGAAAGTGTTTTCTTCTGGTGGTATGGCGCTTCAGGCGGCCAACTCCATTTGTGCCTTGTCTCGTTTCACGCACACTCTGTGGAACTGTGTTGCGTTAGCGGCTGAACATATTCCCGAAGGGGACGAACGGGATGGTTTCCTTGCTATGGTCCAGGATGGTAAGGATGCCATGTGTGAGTCCGTTCAGTCGGGTTTGGACTTAGCTGAATGCGTCAGTAGGTCCATGGCGGCGAGCACCGTGATACGCAGGTTTGTGTGGTTGCGGAAGTCGGGGTTTGCTCCTGATGTGCAGTCCCGGCTCCTCAACATGCCCTTTGACGGTGAACACCTTTTTGGCAGCAAGGCTGACGAGAGCCTTGAGAGGTTGCAGACCTCAAAAGTTGCAGCGAAGTCGTTGGGCGCTGCAGTTCGCCAACCCCCGCCTTTTCGTCCTAGGTGACAATCCACCGGGGAACCTCTCTTTGCAGAGTCCCGATCGTCTCCTTGCGCACGAAATTCAAGCCCTGCTGGATAAAGGCGCCATAGAACTGGTGCCTGTAGCGGAGAGGAACAAGGGATGGTATTCCCCTTATTTTTTGATTTCCAAGAAAGACGGGGGATTGAGACCCATCATGGACTTGCGCGGTTTGAACAAACTCCTCAGGAAGGACAAGTTCAAGATGGTTACTCTCTCTCAAGTCCTCCAGGCCCTTCAGCTTTAGCACTTGCTGGTGTCACTCGACCTCAAGGATGCTTACTTCCATGTGCCGATCCATCCCAAGCACAAGAAGTACCTGAGGTTCGCGGTTGGCGACTCGCACTTTCAGTTTCGGGTCCTGCCGTTCGGATTGACCTCCGCCCCGAGGGTTTTCACCAAGCTCATGGTGGTGGTGGCAGCGCATTTCAGGCAAGGGGGGATTCACGTCTACCTCTACCCGGACGATTGATTGATCAGGGGGCGCTCTCCCGAGCAAGTCCTGGATCATCTATCCGTCACCTGCCACTCCCTTCACAGGCTGGGCTTCTCCCTCAATTTAAAGAAGTCCCATTTGACGCCAACACAGCGGCTCCAGTACTTCGGAGCAGTGCTCGACACTTCCCTGGGGCAGTGTTTTCCTCCCCAGGTGAGGGCTCTTCACATTCAGCAGATGGTGCACAAGTTTCAGCATGCCCAGACGCTCCCGGCGTTCGAGTTCTTGAGGTTGCTCGGCCTCATGGCATCCTGCATTCTTCTGGTGCCAGAGGCTCGCCTGCGGATGAGATCTTTGCAGTGGGCGCTCAAGACGCAATGGTCGCAGTCCTCCGGCAGGATGTCGGACTCGGTTCAGGTGCCGCCCTCGGTCGCCCGGGACCTTCTGTGGTGGGCCGTCGAAGGCAACTTGATGTAGGGGGCTCCATTTTGGCTTCCCTGGCCGGAGGTGACGATCGTGACGGATGCATCCCTCACGGGATGGGGAGCTCATGCCAACGGGCTGACAGTCAGCGGTCGTTGGTCTCCGTCGGAGTCCAGACTCCATATCAATCTGTTGGAGCTGAGGGCCGTCAGGCTAGCCCTGAAGGCTTTTCTGCCGACTGTGCGAGGAAAGAATGTCCTGATCCTGACGGACAACACAGTGGCCATGCACTACCTCAACAAAAAGGGGGGGCAGGGTCACTTCCTCTGTGCAGGGAGGCGATGCAGCTCGAGTTCTGGGCCATCCAGCAGGAAGTTTCAATCTCGGCAGTTCATCTGGCCGGAGACGAAAACGTGACGGCGGACGCTCTGAGCAGGCAGAGCGCGATCTCTCCCGAGTGGGAGTTGGCTCAGGAGATTCTCCTGGAGATCTTCGCCCTTTGGGGGACCCCTCATGTGGATCTCTTCACCTCCAGTGTCAACCGGAAGTGCGAAAGGTTTTGCTCGCGGGAATTTCCTCCAAAAGGAGCCTTAGGAGACGCGTTTGTGGTGGAGTGGTCATTCCCGCTGCTGTACGCGTTTCCTCCAGTCCCCGTCATCCCGCAAGTGCTGCGGAGGTTACGGAAGTTCGGTTTCCGGATGATCCTCATTGCTCCGGCGTGGGCTCGGAGGACGTGGTACCCGGACCTTGTCGACTTGTCCATCTGCCCTCCACGTCGTCTTCCCTACCGAGACAATCTGCTCTCACGGGAGGGGGGTCAGGTTCTCCATC
The DNA here is from genome assembly GCF_040938575.1 of Ambystoma mexicanum. NCBI lineage: Eukaryota > Metazoa > Chordata > Amphibia > Caudata > Ambystomatidae > Ambystoma > Ambystoma mexicanum. The sequence continues at coordinate 833,464,781 of NC_090938.1, read as the reverse complement.
CAGAGGTCAGATCCCTCAACCTTCATGCTTGGCTTCTGAAAGGTTGAGGTATAAGGATTGGGACTTCCCTGAAGACGTGATGGAGGTGTTGCTTTCGGCCCTAAGTCTCTGTACCGTTGGCGTAAGTTCTGCGACTGGTGCAGAGTTCAGAATGTGGATCCTTTTGCATGTGACATCCCCATGGTTCTGTCCTTTTTACTTTCTTTGGCCCACAGGGGCTTGCAAGTGGGTACCATTAAAGGTTACCTGGCGGCGCTGTCCATCTTTAAGCGCTCGTCTGAAGAGTGTTCTTACTTTAAAATCCCTTTAATTTCACAGTTTCTGACAGGGCTCACTAATGTGTTCCCTCCGTCCCTTTCCTGGTGCCCGGTTGGGATTTAAACCTTGTTCTTAGGTTTCTTATGGGTGCTCCGTTTGAGCCTTTACATTCTTGCCCTTTGAGGCTGTTAACCCTGAAAACTGTGTTTTTAGTTGCGGTTACTTCCGCTCGCAGAGTGAGTGAGTGAGTGAGTTACAGGCACTTTCAGTTAAGCCACCCTTCACTGTATTTCACAAGGACAGGGTTGTCCTTCGAGTTCGTCCTTCTTTTCTTCCGAATGTAGTGACGGAATTTCATTTGGCCCAGAAGGTTGTTCTTCCGGCATTCTATCCTCCTCCGCATCCTGGTAAGGAAGAGGAGAGGCTCCATAGGCTTGATCCTAGGAGAGCTTTAAGCTTTTATGTTTCACGCATGTCCCGGGTCAGAGTGGACGATCAACTCTTTATTGGTTACGCTGGAAAGCGTTTGGGGCAAGTTGTGACGAAACAGACTTTGTCTCGCTGGATTATTTTAGCCATCTCGGAGTGTTACCGCTTGGCGGGTAAGGACCCACCGGCTGGCTTGCGGGCCCATTCTACCAGGGGTGTGGCTGCATCTACTGCCCTGCAGAGGGATGTTCCTATTCGCAACATCTGTGATGCAGCCACCTGGGCTTCAGTACATACATTTGTACGTCACTATTCCCTCGATTCCATCCGAGGGCAGGATCTGGCCTTTGGCAAGGCGGTCCTTTGCTCTGCTATTGATTGGCTATTCTAAATTTTGATTCTAAATTCTTTCCCTCCTCCTTGCTCTGGGAGTCTGTCATAGATATGGAATACGTCGGAGGACCCAATCCCCTCGAAGGACAAGTTACTTTCTTACCTGGTAACGTTCTTTCGATGGGATGGTCCGACGACGTATTCCATATCGCTCCCGCCCTGCCTTCCCCGCTGCAGAATTTCTTTTGCGATTGCAGCTTACGTTCCGCAAGGCTTTGTGTCTGACTGGCAGTTGACTTATGTTACACGTTCTGGGGGAAAAAACTACAACTGAGGCTACGGGCGTCGTGCGTCCTACTTATCACATCGGATGACGTCGGACGAGGTCCTCGACGACGGCGCATTGACGTCATCGACGCAGGACGCAGACACCGAAAAAAGTTTCCGAAGCAGCACAGCTGTGGTGATTACATGTCATAGATATGGAATATGTCGTCGGACCATCCCATCGAAAGAACGTTACCGGTAAGAAAGTAACTTGTTCTTCTCTACTGTTCCTTCTCACAACCCACCTCCAACTCTGGGTACTGCTTGCTAGTCTATGCACAGCATGTAATTCTAAGCAGATTAACAAGCATCAGAAGATATGCATTACTCACCGTAATAGCATTTCTGATGATTGTATCTGCTTAGATTCACATGCGCCCTCCCTACCTCCCGCTTGGGGTGTAAGGAACATAGACGTCTTACTACTTTCTCTCTTCATGTACTGACTCACAATAGCCTTGGGCTCCCTCATGGCAGAAGAAATGCAATCGGAGGGACCTTGGTGTGTGAGGGATTTTGGGTACACTGCACGTCACGATAGGGATAGTGTTACAGACCCGCCTATGCCGATGTCCCATTTTGGTCCCCGAAAGACGAGATGCAATACTCTGTGGTTACCACTGGATGTTGGACCATATGCACAGCATGTAAATCTAAGCAGATACAAACATCAGATATGCTATTACGGTGAGTAATGCATGTCATCTTATGTGGTTTTGCTAAATAAATGTAATTACTGTATTTCTTCTGTCTTACGCAAGTGTGCTGTAGTACTGATAATATGTTATACTGTCGGTGTCGAACGCTGTAACAATTGTAACTGCGCGCAACTACAAACTAAGCAGTGGCCTTTGTAAAGTATCCACAAGTAATCTTATGTGTTTTGGTTTAATGTGCGAAGTATTTTAAAACATCTCTTGGGTAAATATATATTAGATACATTTGTGTAAGTGTTTCTTTGAATTGCATTACTAACTGGGTTCAGTATACTTGCCTACAGCTCATATCTTCCTCTTATGATGAGCCTGACTGCTCTGCCACACTACCAAGGTTCCATGAGTAGTACAGACTGATACTAAGAGTTGGGGACCTGCATACCATTGGGATAGTTTTATGAAGTCTTACCACAAGTGAACTTTAGGAAAACTCCCCTAAAACACTCCAATGCTCTGGAGCAACTTCTTGGATTAAGGTAAGCAATACCTTTTTCCCCACAGTACCATAGGTTAGAAGAAATGTTTGTGGCTGGATTCTCCTCTATGTAGCAGCGATCAACCCAGTCTCCGGATTCCTTGGTCTGGTGACGAAAGACAGGACGATGATCGGGATATCTCAACAACAATCTCGAGAGAGAACCACTGGCACAGATTTCTTCAGCTTCTCTGGTTAGTCTGCAGTTTTGGTGCCTTTTCAGCAGCACAAACAAAGGTCAGGATTTGCTCGATCGATCTTCTTTGATTCCTGGAATCCTGCGCTGTGGTGAGGGGACTTGGATGAGTCAGATTGTGTCTCTGGAGGTTCACCTGGAGCTCAGCAAAGACTTAGACGGATTTGGCCTTTCAAAGACACTGCACTTCAGTTGGGTCAGACGTCTCCTGGTATTAGCTGTCTGCATCTCTGGAGAGGCACAGTACCTCGGGAAATGGCTCAGATTGTAGATCGTATCAGGGCTGGTTGGTCCCACCAGCCAAAGGAAAGGAGTCGTCCTCTTCGGAGCTCCTCGGTCACATTGTAAACTGGGTCCGGACAGCAGTGGTCGCTTCACAGTGATGCAAAGGGTCTGCAGGCATCTTTGGTTGTCTTCTTCAGGTACTTCAGTTTCTAGTGTTCTACTTGCCTTTCAGCTCAGGAACCTCACCTTTTATTCAGTTTCAGCACCCACTCCTCTGCAATCTCTCTGTGAAGTCAACAGAAAGGGGCGGGTGGCTGTCCAATCAGGACAGCCTGACCCCGAGTGGGAGCTGGTTCCATTCAGGCTCTCGGGAAGACCAAGAATAGGGGAGTGAAACTCCTTCCCCACTTCCTGCCTGCCCAGAACCACTGAAGCCTTGGCACAGACACCCAAGGTTTCCTGCCAAAGGCAACACACACACACCCACACCCCCCTACCAGAATGGTAGAAGAGCTAATAAAGAACAACCACATTAGAAATGGCCACAAAAGTAAGAAGCCACCATGTTTGAACATAGGTGCCCCTATTGTGCACAACCGAGACTGTGAATAACACGTCCACTGCCACCAGCCATAACTTGAAGGTTGTCTATGTGACTAAAGTCACAGGAGCAGAGAGAAGCGGTATACCAAGTATCCCTTTGGCAGTCCACATAAGGTGATGTGTGCTAATCTCTCATAGTACAATGTTTTAGGAGAGACTATAGATACTCGAGAATAAAGAAAGTATCTCAAAGGAGAACCCAAAGAGTTCCCAGCAACACTGCCTGTAAGGAGCTGTATGCTGCAAACTTTAAACACAGATGACTTAAAAGAGATATGAAGGAAAGTAGACTCCATAATAAAGGTAAAACGCAGAGAACAGAGTTCCAAAAGTGACGTGTACTGTACCTATGGTCTTTCACGTGTCCAGGTCCCTCTGAAATGTTTATTTTTTTTCCCGCCATCGAAGTCGGTCGCAAATGCAGAGTTCTCTTAAAGGCTGATGCCTTTTAACTAAAGTTGTACTTGAAGACTTTCTTCCTTTCCTTTGTTGTTCGCCTCGCCGCACGACTGCTCAACCACTCGACAGCTCCTGACGAACACCCACATCAACGGCTGATCGACCAGACGAAGCCTTTACAGGCCTCGGCCCATCACAGTACGGAGAGAGGGGGGACATTTCTTATACTGACCTCTTTTAGAGAATGTTTATCCCATCATCCCCTTTCTTGTATTTTCACCCATCTACCCTTTTAAAATATAAAGGACAAAACCCATTTAAATGTTGCCCCTCATGCAACCGTAAATTCCTGTGGAAGGACACACATCGAGTGTGCAATCACTGTCTCCCGAGGGATCGCGCCGAAAAGCATTGTAAATCTGGTCAGCTTTTCCGGCCTAAGACCTTAAAGGATCGTCGGACTAAACGATGGGGCGCTCACGCCATGCAGACCGAGGCCTCCATAGATGTGACGGAAGACTCCAGCGAGGGCAATCTTGGGCATGAGTGACGCTGAGGGCGAACGGGGTCCGTCGGAACCCCAAGTGCTGGCCCCCGACTCCGAGAAGCAGGCCGGCGCCTGTGATGGAGATGACCCCCGGCGGCCAGGGCGCACACAAAGGCAAACACACTTAGGACATACCTCACCTCCGACGCTCGGCCACAGCGTGGAGGCCCATGGAGTGACCAGGGATAAAGCCTGAGGTTCCTCACTGTCCTCTGGGCCATCGTGCATGCTTTCGCTTCATGGCAGTACCCAAAAACAAAGGTCGGTTCGGACACCGCATATAAAAAGGCCCTCCTTTTGCGCGCCGATGAACAGGCGGCGAAGGGCATTTCGGCATCCCACTGAACATGCAAGCAAGAATTAAGAAACGAAAAGTAAAGAACTTTCTTGGTGACTTTTCATGGGCACATTATTTTTCTTTGAACTGAGTACTGTATTTTAAAAAAAACAAGTTTTTTGTGTATCTTTAGTTTAAAACAAAACTTTTAGAAAATATTTAGCAGAAGAGAAGTATCTCCTCATATGGCAGGTTTCTTTCAGTTACACTAACCGGTCTGCGGGTCTTTAAGAAAAGTCAAGATTTGGGACCATCGTTGATACAGAAAGTCGGGGTTTCGATTTTTGGGCACAGATTTACTTGGCGACCTCAAAATACATATTGCTGCTATCGTCAGGCCCAGGCAATCCCCTCTCAACACGATCACCACCATTCATCTGCACAGAGGGATGTAGTAGATTTTACCGACTCAGTAAAGTGTTTTGATCTCATTTCTGTGAGAACTGGACAAAGGGTGAACAGGTGTTGTAAGGTCTCTCCAGGGTCTTTTGATCTGCAGAACCTGCACTTCAGCAGTATAGAATTTCCCTCTTCGATCTTGCCATTATGATCTCCATTGTTGGAAATAAATGAAACCTTCATCTCATAAAGTTTGCTCTATGCCCGGCGTCGGGGAATTTCAAGATGTAAGGTATTGGACTACCATAGGGTCTAGTTTCCTTAGTAAGTTGTTGGAAAAGTTTATATTTGTTTGCTAGTTCGCGAGTGTCAATCAAATCTTTTTCCCGTTTTTTCTTAATACGATCAGGATTTCAAATCAGATAGTCAGCTGATACACAAGATTTTTTTAGGAGGCTTTTACATAATTGGTACCATATTTTTCCTGTTGAATTTTTTTTTTGTCCTTTTGTTATTTCTGATTTGATTAAACCATAAATGGCCTTTGCCTCAGGGCTTTCATATTTCTGATAGAAAGATAGTCTCTTCCAGTCCACTGCTGCCTTTAAGGACAGCAAGCCAAGGTCTCTTATTATTATGGAGATCGAGGTGGATCTGGGCAGCCTGAACACCCTATTCTAAAAATGACCTTCATGCAGAGGCCAAAGCTTGTCTTGAGTTTGGAGCATTGCCTCTGAACCGTAGATTATGATGGGGACCACTTTGGCTCGATAAAATTCAATCACTGGTTGTAACGTAAAACGACAATCTTCTTTTCAGAATTATTGCTTCATTAGACGCGTCTTAATTTTTCCTTTCATAGCAAGAAGGTTTTCTTCGTCTGTGCCTTTTGCAGAGATCAGAATTCCCAGATACTTAATGATGGGTACACAATCCAGTTTTTTGTAATCAATAAATCAATTGAAGGTTTGGTGTTTCTTGTGTTTCCGGAACTTGATGATCTTTGTTTTGTTAATGTTGATTGCTAAATTGTTCTGCTTTATGTACTCTCCTAGTCTTGTGAGCTGTCTTTCAAGACCGATTTTGAGTATTATCCAGCAATACTAGATCATCTGCATATAGGAGATGTAACGCTCACCTAGTTCCCACGGGGGCGCTGGTCTAGTCTGGATTGCTGTGGCCTCTTCTAGCGTGATGCGCAGGACCCGGAACACCGATTGGACAGGACCTCCAAATCGTGCTTGCCTGGCCCGTAGGAATATCCTTCTGCAGATGAGAAAGGGGATTAACAGTCTGCAGAATAGTGTGCTAGCTCCCCCCTTTTCCCCTTCCCCCTTCGTTCCTCTCTAACTTCCTCCAAACCCCGGTTTGAGCTCACCTTATGGTTTGGAAGGGTGAACTCTCCATCCTGCTTCTGGTGCAGGGGCGCATGTTCGTCCAGTTACTTCACTGGTTTTCAGAATAGCGCTGGCAAAATCCACTTGACTTTCCTGAGCGATGCGCCGTAAGTATGAAAGTTCAAAGTTCAAGTGAGGCCCCCTTTATGTTGTCTTTCTAACCTGTGATCTGTCCTTTATTTCAGGTGCAGAATGAAGGCGATGCGTCGAGGGGTTAAACTGTCGAGGTGAGTAGTGATGAGGGCGATCCCTCTAAATGTCCTTATCATTCCCCAGAAATGTCTCTTGTCCTTTCCCCATAGGGGCCGGGGTACGGTACCTGCCAACGGGGCGGCGCCGACCCGAAATGTGGAAGAAAAGCCAGTAAGTATTATGGCTGTTAATCAGGCTTTCCTTCTGTGTTCCTTCTGCTCACCTTTTGTTTCTTCCTCTCTCCCCTAGGTGCAGAGATGTGGCGTCCAATGCTGACAGCCGCGATGGAGCCGGGAGATGTCTCGAGGACAGGTGAGTGAAGCGTGGCGCTGCAGCGAGCAACGTGATGCTTTTAAATGGAAGTCTTTCTTCAGGGATGCTGGCGAGAAGATTCCGGATGCAGGTAAGAAGTTTGAAATAGTCCTTGGTTTTCACCTTTCTCTTCTCTTCCTTCCTTGCAGGTCTTCCAGGTTCGAGGCGGGCGTGGCTGGAGTCCAGGAGCAGGAGCAGACAAGGTGAGCGTTAAGCTGCAGGAAGCAGAACAACGCGAAGCATGAGCTGCTGTCTGGGCGTGGCTTAAATAGCCTCCAAAGAAGTCCCAGGTATGTATCCTTCCCCAACTAGGGATGTATCCTTCCCTGGCCACGCCCGAGTGAAAAAATAGTCCCTATGAAAAAATAGTCCCTTTCAGGTTTCAGGGAGGCCTGAAGCGTGCAGCATGGTCTGCATCAGGTAAGTGCACAAAACACCTCCCTTTATGAGCCTGGCGCCTATGGCGCCAGGACTGATGTCCAACATGAGCCTGGCGCCAAAGGCGCCAGGACTGAGTCCAAAGAGCCCCTATAAGGGGCCGCTGAGCCTTTACCCGAGGGCATGATGCCTGCTTCCGGGGGTGCTGGGCCTGGCCTGGTGCTCCGGGGGTAGGCATCATGACAGAGATGAGAAATTTCCAACCTTACAATTTTTGGTAGGAAGGAACTGCAGGTGCTCATTAAAGCTGCTAAACCGGAAATGAAGCGGTTAAAAATGTACAATGCCAAAGGGCAACCCTGTTTTACACCTCTGTTGATTGGAATTTTATCATTGAGGAGACCGGCTGAATTTAGACGGACCCTGATGAATGTATCTGTATGAAGTTCTCTGATCTGATCCAGTAGGTCCTTTGGGCAGTTCCAGGATCTCAATTTTTCCCACAGCTTAGATCTGCAGATACTGTCAAAGGCTTTCAAGAAGTCTATGAAAGCCAGCAATAGATTTTGTGAAGAATTTAGAGACCTGTTTTTGTAGGAGCGACAGTATGAAGAGGGGTGTAGAGGTTCCAAGGCCTTTAGCAAAGCCAAATTGGAGATGATCAAAATGGCCATTGGCCGCTGCCCATTCTTTCAGTTGACTTAAGAGAGGTGACGCGTACAATTTGTTGAGGACGTCCAATAGTGCTATCGGGCGATAATTTCCTGGGTCTTCTCTGTCTCTGCTTTTATAAATGGGGATCACGATGGAGCCCTTCCAAGACGGTGGAATTTTTTGGGTGGCAATGATGATTTGGAAAATGTTGTTTAAAAACTCCTGCCCATTCTTCAGGGTTATCTTTTAGCATCACGTTAGATAAGCCATCCAGACCCGGGGCCCTCGATGATTTGATTTTTGAGATTAAGTGTATTAAATCCATCTGGTTCTAGTTCAGAACCCATCTGTGTTGAGGTTTGTGCTCATAGCTATTGTCGATCAAGTCTGAGAATAAAGTTACAAGATACTTCATCCAACAATCTTCTGCGACTCCATGGATCAAAGGGAGTTTTTGATTACAACCAGTCGAGTTGATGATTGACCACAACTCTTGTGGTGTTCTTTTGTTCCATCGTTCTTAGCATTATTTGAGCGTCTTTTCGGATTAGTTCAATCTCATGGTTTTTTACACTTTTTTTGTATTTTTCTTTAGTTCTGCAATTGCCTCTTCTGTATCCTCCTTTTTGTGTGTTTTAATTTATTTTCTCAAGGTGGACTTTTTTCGTGGCAAGTAGGAGGTTGGAGTTGGGTCTATGCAGAGTTTGCCTACTCTGCGTACCCATGTTAGGTTGTTGCTGTACCATCAGCAGGCTCAAGTAGTTTAGTGAAGAAATTGCTGACTTTGTATCTCTCTGGGTCGACTATGCTTGGAGAATTTTTCCCATTTTAGCCATGTCCTTCTTCCTAAATCTTAGTCTCCAGCCATTATTCTCAAATTCTAGGGGGCTACTATAGAAGACCCTCGATCGAGGAATTGTCATGGGTACCAGGCAGGTAGTTGGGGCAAGCTGGGTGGAGGCTTGGTAGGACTGGCATAGGCACACAAAAGACCCATATCAGATACCTCCTTTTAATTCCTTCCTAGTGTTTGTAGGAACTTCCTGGTTACCAGTTCCTGTTGCCAAACAGGAAGTGCATGACAAATCATGAGCTTTCTGTTTGGGTGTGGCTGGCTATATAAGCCAAACCCAAGATTGTTCCAGTGCTTCGTGTTGCTTACTGTGAGCTGCATCAGTAACACACTCGCCGTGCTTCAGATCATCCCGCTTCTCTTTACCTGCTCCGGATCATCCTGCTTCTGCTTACCTGCTCCGGTTCTACCCTTGTGCTTTCTCCTCGCTTCAGCCTTCTCCGGTCAAGAGGATTGGAGAATCCTACACCGGCACCAACTTTGTTAGTGAGCGCACTTCCATAACGCTGCGCATACTCACCGAATCTTCTCGCTACGCTGGAATCTAGGTCAGTGGTCCGAGCGCGCAAATCCCTGCAAAAGAAAGAAGAGACATTATTATTTGCGCTCGCCCAATAACGCTGGGACATTATTCACTGCGCACTCTCCAATAACGCTGTGCATACTCACCACAGTTTCTACTTACCAGACCACCAAGTCTCCAGAAGCGCTGAACCCAGTCTCGAGGCGCTAGCACTCCATAAACCATTCCTGCAATGGATAGGAGAGGCATTAACGGGTGCGCTTGAACCAGTGATGCTGGGCATACCTACCAGCGGTTGACTTCTACACGCAGCGCTACTCACCCAAAACATACCTTGGCAAAAAAGGACAATACGGGCAATTCCGGACACTCAACATCCACCGCGCAACAGTCACTTTGTGGAAGGACTATTAGCTAGTGAAGAAACTGGCACATTGGACACTCTGCCCCGCTGTGAAGGTACATAACAGTGTGTGGCATCAGAACTCAGCCAACAGATATTGGCACCACCTCTACGAGTGAATCGCTCCCCTGCGAATGCAGGATGGAGTGCACACCCTATTAAAAATCAAGGTAAGCTCTTAGGGGACTTCACAGCGCACAGTAAAGAGGAGGGAAGGGCCCAAGGAAATCAGGTGAATTCAGGTCTGAGTGTACATCCTGTATTTAATAGGTATCCCTCCGGGTGAAACGGGGGAAGTGAGAACTCTGGGTCAAGGGAGGCGCGTCCATCGCTCCTGCAGAGAGACAGGTGAGTGTGACAGGAATATCTGAGGTCCCGGCAACATTTAAGAGGTCATCACTTTGGTTTGTTTGATGGACCTTCAGGATATTGAGTCTTCCAATCAAGTTTCTGTAAGCAAAGATGTAATCAATTACGGATGCTTGCGAGCCACGGTGCCAAGTTGCAGTACATTTCTTACTTTTTTCAAAGGCACCATTTAGACAGTATAGATCGCTTGATTGCATTGTTATTCCACACAGAGCCTATTTTTAGTTTTGCCGCCATGGTGGGACACATTTCGTCTCCAGCTTCTCTAGACACCTCATCAATCGATGAGTTTAGGTCCTCACATAGGAAGATGGCTACATTCTCCCAGCAGTAGGTGTCATCAATGGCCTTTCTTGTGGTTTTTAATATACAATCTTCCTCAATTGCCTTTGGGTTTCAGTATATATTCAGGGAGCAGGTCGGGTAAAGGTGGACGACTCTGGTGTGGTGTCCTCAGACTGGTGGCGTCTGCCTCCACAGAGTGGTTCAAGGACTAATTTCCATTCCTGTAGCAAGTTGTAAGAGTCCTGGTGAGATTGTTTGTTTCAGCCGCCTCCATGCCTGCCGCAATGGGCGTAACTAGATCAACAGTGGGGGGCTGTTCTGTCGTATAACATTTTTAGGGCCTATTATTTGACTTAAGTAGGCCTGTGTTATTTTTATTATGTCAGGAAAGATACACAAACACTTTAAATGTGAGAATGTACCAACGTGAGTTTCAGACACACATAGATAGCAATTTTACAGCTTTTTAAAAAAAAATATTTTGCTGCTGGATGCAATTGGTAATCCTGCATCAGTAGTTTTTTTTAAATAAAAGAAAAGAAGGGGAAAACATTTGTTGAAAGAACACAATCAGAAAATGCACAGAGGGTTCATTTAAAAAATACAGAGTTTATAAGGAGATTAATTATTAATCTTAACTTTTCCTTAAGCATCTGTTTATGACAAGGTACATTTTCAAAACATGACAAAATGGTGTTTAAGAAGAAACACTGTGAAACCACCACCTTAGTGACAAGTGATTAGCATGTAGTCTATACATGACATCCAAGACACAAGCACTTAGTAAGAGAGCTCTTGGGTAGGTGTAGCCAGGCTGGAGGGTGACCTAACAAGTGGTCGACGTCTAGATATTGATCTAAAAAGAAATAGGGACCAGAAGGAATTTAGAGGTGCTGGTCGATGAGACGTTTCGGCTGGATGCCTTCATCTTGGGCCTGGGGTAGGTCTCCCTAAAAGGAGAAGCAGGGGGTCTCTATTAGTGACTGGGTTGAGAGGTATAAAAACGTTTTGGTTAAAACAAGACATAATAAATCCATAATTGTGGTACACCACTGAAAAATAAGGGACAAGATGTACACGGGACTGACCTTGGGGGCTGCAGGACTCCCTTGGTCTGGAATAGCTGTGGCCTGCTGTGATGCCAAATGATTTCGTTTTCTGTTTTCCGGCTGTAGGTGACTGCAGGAATTGGAGAACATAGTGTTCTGCGTAAGGATGCTGTTAGTGACGGTTAAAAAACAGCACAGGAATGAGCTAAGACTAGGCAAAAAAGTAACAGGCGCTCACCTTTTGTGCGTTGTAACTGAGCGGTGAGGCACAGGAAAAAACATGCGGGGTTCCGGTGAGATGACTGCTCACGAGCACATGGAACAGCACGTAATGTAGGCTGGATGGGTATTAGTTACCATGATTGCCTAACACGAACCTGTGAGGAGAACGAGATGCATGCGCCTCGTTAGAAAGATTGGTGGAAATAAAGATTGTATGAACAGGCAAGTACAGGAGGAGTATTTACCTTGAAAATGAAGATATAGGCTCACTGCATGCTGGCGAGTGTAATCGCGTTTCGAGGCTGCGACTGGAGCACTCTGTTGAGGCTGGGAAGTAATGGTGCCGAGATGTGCACGGCTGCCCTGACTGCGCATGCGCGCCGAGAGTAGTGTTAGGATTGTTGTTCTTCGCGGGTGCGCATGCGTGGGCCCGCTTGTCTGTAGTGTTGCTGTGTGTAAGTAATTCAGCGAGACACTATTCTGGGGTCATGCTCACAGCATTGCTATATGACAATTGTAATATATTGCGATTATTTTTGTAATGAGCCGCAGACCTTTGTGAGCTGTGTGTCGGTCTGATGTAAATAGCTAGTTGCAATTGGGCGCAATATATATAGAGAAAATTAAGCTGTGGCTGTGTACAGATGTAGGCAAGTGCCAGAGGGCCCTATATTGTGGATGGGATCCCCATGAAGGAGGTGCAGAGCCTCACAGGGACTGCATGGGGCGCAACTACTATCAAAATGGTATCGGTAAATTGAGAGGGGCCCTGATTGGTGGGATCTCAAGGGGGCATGAGAACCCTAAATGGGGGAATAATAACCTGGCAGGAGAGAACAACTTTGATAAAGGTTTATTATCTGCTGAAGTGCGAGGGGTCTATCTCGTTAAGCCCAGTGGTTGTGCTTTTCAATTTAAAAATCCACCGTACTTCTTTATGGTTAAGTGAGTTGGTGGTGTTACTCGTATTTGGTACTGCATCTGCTATCCACCATAGGATATCGTCAGGGCCGTGATGGTTTTCAATGTAATGTTGTACCATTGGGGCAGTGGCAGATTTGCATCGGATACGGGATCTATGTTCTCCTATCCTTTTGTGGATCTGTCTGGTTGTTTTTCCAACATAGCGTAACCCACAAGGACATTCAATGATGTAAATTACATTGGCCGTTTTGCAGTTAGTGAACTGCCTAAGTTCCCAGTCTTTTTCTCCAATCTTAAAAGAAGACATTTTTCTGGTAAAGCGACCGACTGTGCAGGTGCCACAGGGGTGGTGCCCTCTTATTTCCTGCATGTTCCAAAGTGATGATCTTTGTGTTTTCTTCTCCAATCTTGCATGTGTTAATATGTCTTTCAAGTTTTTGGATCATTTTAACGCCATTCTAGGTGTTTTCTCTTTTGGCAGGCTTATTTGAACCAGGGGCCAAAATTTCTTCAGAAGTCCTTTAAGTTTGGTTGTGTCAGGGCCGAAGGTGGAGACAAAAGTGATGGTATCCTCTTGGATCGGATTTCTTGTTTTGGGTGTTAATAAACTTTCCCTGGGAGTATATTTGGCTCTTTTAGTCGTCCGGCTGACAAGTTTTTTGGGGTATCATCTGTCTTGTAGTTTGTTTTTTAGTTTTTTTGCATGTTCTTGAAATGTGTTCATTTTAGTGCAATTTCGCCATAATCTTAAAAATTGGCCATATGGGAGGTTATCCCTTAGGTTTTTTGGGTGATGGCTTTTGTAATGAAGTAAGGTATTCCTCTCAGTCTCCTTTGTGAAAAGGTCACATTGCAGTACACCATTCTTAACTAAGATAGTTAAGTCCAAAAAGTTAATGGCACTTCTGCTATTTTGCATAGTGAATTTTATCTCCTGGGTCTGGATATTAATCCACTCAAAAAATGAGGTAAGGCTACTTTCATCCCCTTTCCATACAAGAATGACATCGTCGATGTACCTAAACCAAGAGGAGATTTTATCTTGGAACGGGTTGGATGTATTTATGACATGTAGCCTCTCAAAATCTGCCATGAAAATTATAGCCAGACTTGGAGCAAATGCAGCTCCCATTGCCGTGCCACTGATTTGGAGATAGTATTCATCATCAAAAGTGAAAAAGTTGTTGGTAAGAGCAATTTCAAGTAGTTCCACTATAAAATTAGTTGGAACTCTTGTTTGGGTCATGAAGTGAGTAAGATGTTGTCGGATGCACTCCACCGCTGCTTCTTGAGGGATGTTAGTATACAGACTGACTACGTCCATAGTGACCAGAAGTTCCTGCTCGTTATTGAATTGTCGTCCTTCAAATTTAGAGATGGTGGACATCGTATCTCTGAGATACGTAGGTGTTTTTTGGCTCATGGGTTTCAGAAAGTAATGCTCAAGAATTGAGCCACAGCCAGACACAATAGGTCTACCTGTGGGTTTTTGGCTGTTTTTATGAAGTTTTGGAAGAGCATAGAAGGCTGGTATTCTATTTTCTGAAGTATTCAGGAAAGTTTCTTCACGTTCTGTAATCCACTCATGCTCGAATGCAAATCTGGTTGTTTCCTGGATTTTTTGTTTAATGGTGGCTGAGGGGTCCTTCCTTAGTTTTTTGTAGTTGCTTTCTTCATTTAGTAAAAGCATCACCATTTCTTTGTATTGTGATATATTCTGAATCACAATTCCGCCTCCTTTGTCGGCGGATTTTATAATCAAATCTTTATTTTTGGCTAAGGTGGTTAAAGCCTTGCGTTCACCTGTGGTCAAGTTCTGTCTCAGCTGCTGATGATTGGTTTGGAGTTTCCTTATTTCTTTAGTAATGCATTTTCCAAAAGTAAGCAAAGAACTTGGTACTTCATTGTCCGTGGGGTTAAATGTGGATTTTGTTCTTAGTCCAGTGTCATTTAGTTCTGGGTAAAGATCTTTATCCTTGAAGTACACTTTCCTTCTGATACTTCTGAACAGATTGGATAATTCAGAGTCCAGTTTGAACCAATCAGTATGTTCTGTTGGAACAAAAGATAGGCCTTTTGTAAGGATGGAGATTTCTTCTTATGAAAGCACATGTCCAGATAGATTGAATATTGGTATATCGGTTAGAACCTGCGATTGGTCCTCCTCCTCGGGTTGCGTGGTCCCCACTGTGGGTAGTTGTAAAACGCCATTGCCTGTGGGTGCGGAGGTGGCCCCCAGTATGCGCCTCTGGGGGCCATTTGCCCTAAAAAAGGCATCTGATTTGGAGGTTGATATTGTCTTTGTTGTCTGTTTTTTTGGCTGGAGTCTCCTGATGAGGAGTCCGAGCTTGAGGTAATTAACAAAGCCTTTGACCAATTTACTGCTACCACATTGGAGAAAAAACATAAAAAATTAGCAAAGGACATAAGCAATTTCAAAATAGAACTAATTTATCCCTATCTTTCAGCAGAATACAAGGATAAGAAGGAAAAGGAGAGACTGACTAATCAAACCTCGGCCAACAGAAATAGATGCAAATGGGTCTCCTTCTCAGATACCTCAAGCTCGGACTCATCATTACATCTACCCTAACCGATATACCAATATTCAATCTATCTGGACATGTGCTTTCATAAGAAGAAATCTCCATCCTTACAAAAGGCCTATCTTTTGTTCCAACAGAACATACTGATTGGTTCAAACTGGACTCTGAATTATCCAATCTGTTCAGAAGTATCAGAAGGAAAGTGTACTTCAAGATAAAGATCTTTACCCAGAACTAAATGACACTGGACTAAGAACAAAATCCACATTTAACCCCACGGACAATGAAGTACCAAGTTCTTTGCTTACTTTTGGAAAATGCATTACTAAAGAAATAAGGAACTCCAAACCAATCATCAGCAGCTGAGACAGAACTTGACCACAGGTGAACGCAAGGCTTTAACCACCTTAGCCAAAAATAAAGATTTGATTATAAAATCCGCCGACAAAGGAGGCGGAATTGTGATTCAGAATATATCACAATACAAAGAAATGGTGATGCTTTTACTAAATGAAGAAAGCAACTACAAAAAACTAAGGAAGGACCCCTCAGCCACCATTAAACAAAAAATCCAGGAAACAACCAGATTTGCATTCGAGCATGAGTGGATTACAGAACGTGAAGAAACTTTCCTGAATACTTCAGAAAATAGAATACCAGCCTTCTATGCTCTTCCAAAACTTCATAAAAACAGCCAAAAACCCACAGGTAGACCTATTGTGTCTGGCTGTGGCTCAATTCTTGAGCATTACTTTCTGAAACCCATGAGCCAAAAAACACCTACGTATCTCAGAGATACGATGTCCACCATCTCTAAATTTGAAGGACGACAATTCAATAACGAGCAGGAACTTCTGGTCACTATGGACGTAGTCAGTCTGTATACTAACATCCCTCAAGAAGCAGCGGTGGAGTGCATCCGACAACATCTTACTCACTTCATGATCCAAACAAGAGTTCCAACTAATTTTATAGTGGAACTACTTGAAATTGCTCTTACCAACAACTTTTTCACTTTTGATGATGAATACTATCTCCAAATCAGTGGCACGGCAATGGGAGCTGCATTTGCTCCAAGTCTGGCTATAATTTTCATGGCAGATTTTGAGAGGCTACATGTCATAAATACATCCAACGCGTTCCAAGATAAAATCTCCTCTTGGTTTAGGTACATCGACGATGTCATTCTTGTATGGAAAGGGGATGAAAGTAGCCTTACCTCATTTTTTGAGTGGATTAATATCCAGACCCAGGAGATAAAATTCACTATGCAAAATAGCAGAAGTGCCATTAACTTTTTGGACTTAACTATCTTAGTTAAGAATGGTGTACTGCAATGCGACCTTTTCACAAAGGAGACTGAGAGGAATACCTTACTTCATTACAAAAGCCATCACCCAAAAAACCTAAGGGATAACCTCCCATATGGCCAATTTTTAAGATTAAGGCGAAATTGCACTGAAATGAACACATTTCAAGAACATGCAAAAAAATTCAAAAACAAACTACAAGACAGAGGATACCCCAAAAAACTTGTCAGCCGGACTACTAAAAGAGCCAAATATACTCCCAGGGAAAGTTTATTAACACCCAAAACAAGAAATCCGGTCCAAGAGGATACCATCACTTTTGTCTCCACCTTCGGCCCTGACACAACCAAACTTAAAGGACTTCTGAAGAAATTTTGGCCCCTGATTCAATTAAGCCTGCCAGAAGAGAAAACACCTAGAATGGCGTTAAAACGATCCAAAAACTTGAAAGACATACTAACACATGCAAGATTGGAGAAGAAAACACAAAGATCATCACTTTGGAACATGCGGGAAATAAGAGGGCACCACCCCTGTTGCACCTGCACAGTCTGTCGCTTTACCAGAAAAATGTCTTCTTTTAAGATTGGCGAAAAAGACTGGGAACTTGGGCAGTTCACTAACTGCAAAACGGCCAATGTAATTTACATAATTGAATGTCCTTGTGGGTTACGCTATGTTGGAAAAACAACCAGACAGATCCACAAAAGGATAGGAGAACATAGATCCCGTATCCGATGCAAATCTGCCACTGCCCCAATGGTACAACATTACATTGAAAACCATCACGGCCCTGACGATATCCTATGGTGGATAGCAGATGCAGTACCAAATACGAGTAACACCACCAACTCACTTAACCATAAAGAAGCACGGTGGATTTTTAAATTGAAAAGCACAACCACTGGGCTTAACGAGATAGACCCCTCGCACTTCAGCAGATAATAAACCTTTATCAAAGTTGTTCTCTCCTGCAAGGTTATTATTCCCCCATTTAGGGTTCTCATGCCCCCTTGAGATCCCACCAATCAGGGCCCCTCTCAATTTACCGATACCATTTTGATAGTAGTTGCGCCCCATGCCGTCCCTGTGAGGCTCTGCACCTCCTTCATGGGGATCCCATCCACAATATAGGGCCCTCTGGCACTTGCCTACATCTGTACACAGCCACAGCTTAATTTTCTCTATATATATTGCGCCCAATTGCAACTAGCTATTTACATCAGACCGACACACAGCTCACAAAGGTCTGCGGCTCATTACAAAAATAATCGCAATATATTACAATTGTCATATAGCAATGCTGTGAGCATGACCCCAGAATAGTGTCTCGCTGAATTACTTACACACAGCAACACTACAGACAAGCGGGCCCACGCATGCGCACCCGCGAAGAACAACAATCCTAACACTACTCTCGGCGCGCATGCGCAGTCAGGGCAGCCGTGCACATCTTGGCACCATTACTTCCCAGCCTCAATAGAGTGCTCCAGTCGCAGCCTCGAAACGCGATTACACTCGCCAGCATGCAGTGAGCCTATATCTTCATTTTCAAGGTAAATACTCCTCCTGTACTTGCCTGTTCATACAATCTTTATTTCCACCACTCTTTCTAACGAGGCGCATGCATCTCGTTCTCCTCACAGGTTCGTGTTAGGCAATCATGGTAACTAATACCCATCCAGCCTACATTACGTGCTGTTCCATGTGCTCGTGAGCAGTCATCTCACCGGAACCCCGCACGTTTTTTCCTGTGCCTCACCGCTCAGTTACAACGCACAAAGGTGAGCGCCTGTTACTTTTTTGCCTAGTCTTAGCTCATTCCTGTGCTGTTTTTTAACCGTCACTAACAGCATCCTTACACAGAACACTATGTTCTCTAATTCCTGCAGTCACCTACAGCCGGAAAACAGAAAACGAAATCATTTGGCATCACAGCAGGCCACAGCTATTCCAGACCAAGGGAGTCCTGCAGCCCCCAAGGTCAGTCCCGTGTACCTGTTGTCCCTTATTTTTCAGTGGTGTACCACAATTATGGATTTATTATGTCTTGTGTCATGATGCCTACCTCCAAGGAGCCAGGTCCGACCCAGCAACCCCAGAGGCAGGCATCATTTCCCCCAGGAGAGTGCCAGCGGGCCCAAGCTGGGGCCCTTTGGACGCAGTCCTGGCGCCTTAGGCGCCAGGCTCATGTAGGACCCCTGTCCTGGCGCCTTAGGTGCCAGGCTCATAAAGCTAGGCATGTGTTCAAGTGTTTTAATGTGCACTTACCTGATGCAGACCATGCTGCTACATCCAGGCCCTCTTGAGGCCTGAATGGAACTACTTTACCTGTGGGACTACTTTCCACCCGGGTGTGGTCGGGGAAGGATACATACCTGATCGGTGGAAGGATACACACTGGGAACTTCTTCCAAAGCTATTTAAACCACACCCGATCTGCAACTCACGCTTCGCGTTGTTCTGCTCCTCGCAGCTGGACGCTCACCGTGTCAGCTCCTGCATCTGGACTTCAGCCACGCCTGTTAGCATCCTGGGTCACCTGCAAAGGGAGACAAGAGACCTTACCAGCTAAATCTGCACCACAGAGACATCACAGACGATCCTGAAAGGAAAGACATTATTTTTTAAAAGCATTTTGTTACGATCGCTGCAGCGCTGCATTTCACTCACCTTTCCTGGGTTCCTCCATCTTCAGCAGCGATCATCCGGATACACAGCCACTTCCCAGAGCCTAGAGAAAAAGACAAGAATAAGAGGTGAGAGAAGGAAGGGAATAAGACTTACCTATTGGGTCATTCCCTTTTCATTTCGGGTCTTGCCGCTTCCAGGCATTTTCCGGACCCCGGCCCCTATGGGGAAAAAAGACAAAGACATTGAATGAGCGTATGCAAAGGCAGTTCCCGAGCGCTCATCCAGAACTAACCTGCCATTTACTGGAACTGGAACTGCACGTTTCACTTCGGGTCGGTGCCATATCTCCGGCATTCCGAACCCCGGCCCCTAAGGGGAAAAAAGACATAAGCATTAGCGCTTGCTGCAAAAGACAATGAACATTATTATTAAGCTTGGACTTTTGAACTTGCAACAGAACTTTTACAGAGCCTTACCTGAATAGTCAAGCTTACCTGAACTCCCACCAATCCTCAATCCAGTGAAGTAACTGGTTTTCAACGCGCCCCTGCATCAGAAGCAGGATGGAGAGCACATCCTTCCTGGCCCTAAGGTGAGACTTCACGGGGAATCGTGGAAGGGTATCGTGGAGGGTTGGAAGAGAGTGGGAGGCTTGAGCATAACTCAGTCAATAGGTAATACTCCCTTTTCACGCACAGGGGAATATTCCTGCGAGCCGGAGAAGCCAGAGTAGAGGGCCCTTCCTGTCCATCTTCAGAGTCCTGCGCTTCACCATTGAAGAAGCATCAGCACTCGAAGCCAGACCTGCGCCTCCGTGGGAATCAGGTGAGCGTTACAGAACGCGAAGCCTACCCACAATTTCCCACCCGGGCGCTATGGAGACTTGCGAGACTGACCAGCTGGCCCAGCTTTTGGGGGAATTACGGGCAGAGGTGCACTCAGCCCGCCAGGAGACTAACGCTCTCAAAAGAGAACTGATCTTATCCAAGGAAAGAACTGATGACCTAGCCAAAAGGTTATTACAGGCCCAGGCAGGGCACTCTCCTTTACCTAATTCCGGAGACATTTCCACATCAATGGGTTTGAGTAACCCGGTACAAATGAATCTACCTGGACACATGCCTTTGGCCCCGCCTGAACGTTTTGCGGGGGATCCCAAGAAATATGCCGTCTTTATGAACCAATGTCGTTTACACTTTCTATGCAGACCCGGAGCCTTCCCTAACGACCAGACCAAGGTAGCCTTTATACTATCTTACCTCAGTGGCAGTGCTGCCGATTGGTCTATTCCATTGGTAAATCAGGATGATCCCATTCTCCGGAATTTTGAGGGCTTCCAGGCCAGCATGGAAAGATTGTTCGCTCGACACTCTCAAGGACAGGCCCTTGATAACGAACTGCTATCCTTACGACAAGGTAATCAGGATCTTCTGTCCTACATAGCCACCTTTAACAGACTGGTTGTGGAAACTGGATGGCCAGAAAGCAAAAGGATCACATTGTTTCATCGAGGCCTGCGCGGAGAGCTTAAGGATGTTCTAGCTCAGATAGTAAACCCACCCCAGGTCTGCGCAGACTACATTGACTTGGTGGTTCAACTTGATCACAGACTTCAAAATAGAAAAGCAGATCGGTTCAAGTATGAAAACCGAGCACCGATCAAAACCCACGCTAACTCCAAGAGTACCGACTTATCTGAACCTATGCAATTCGGTGGTGTTAAAGGACCATTAACGCAGAAAGAACGAGAGAGAAGGCGGCAAATGCAACTTTGTCTGTATTGCGGGACTTCCGGTCACTTTCTTCGAAATTGTCCAGTTAAACCACTTAAGAAGGTGGTTGGAGCTACTGATAACGAATTAGTGACACCTGATTCGGGAAACGACCTAGCCCGGCAAGCGTAGGGGTCCGCTTGCCGAGCTTGAAAACTAACTCTTTGACCTCGCATTTTGTCATGCCAATGGTGCTCGTGGACCCAAAACAGCCTCAGCAGTTGCATGCTATAAAAGCATAAATCGACAGTGGAGCTATTGGAAATTACATAGCCCGTGAATTGGCTTCCAGGATTAAGCTTCCTCTCCGCCCGAAAGTAACCCAAGATGTCATTACTACAGTAGATGGAACCGAAATAGCCTCAGGGCCTGTAACGCGTTCCACTGTTGAAGTGACACTGGTGGGTCAGGATGGACATCGGGCAGCAATCGTGTTTGATGTGATCAAGGCCCCACAATTTCAATTAATTCTTGGCATTCCTTGGTTAGAAACACATAATCCCAGAATTGACTGGCGAGCAAAGAAGATAAGTTTTCCTGATTGTGAACCAACTTGTTATCCAAGAAATCCAGCTATGGGTCTAGCCTCAGCAACTTCCACCCCTGTACAGCTACCGTCAGAATACCAAGAATTCCAAGACGTTTTTCAGAAAGAACAGGCTAACACGTTACCTCCCCATCGGTCTTATGATTGCCAAATCGATCTGGTACCCAATGCTCAACTACCTTGTAGTAGGATTTATGCTCTTACGGAACCTGAGAACCTGCATTTGCGTCAGTATTTAGATCAGTACCTAGCCAATGGTTTTATTCGCCCGTCCAAGTCTCCTGTCTCTTCAGCTCTGTTCTTCGTGCCGAAAAAAGAAGGCGACCTTAGAACGTGTATAGACTATTGCGCCCTAAATCAAATAACGATTAAGAATCGTTATCCTCTGCCCTTGATCCCTGAGCTTATCGACCAGGTGAAAGACGCTTGTGTGTACACCAAGTTAGATCTCCGAGGAGCTTACCACCTGGTGCGCATAAAAGAAGGCGACGAATGGAAGACTGCATTCCGCACCAAGTTTGGGCTCTTCGAATATCAGGTGATGCCCTTCGCTTTGTGCAATGCACCTGCCGCCTTTCAGTACTTTATGAATGATGTTCTTCGGGAACTTATCGATGTCTGTGTCATTGTTTACATTGACGACATCCTGGTGTACTCTTCTTCAGAATCTGATCACAGAAAACATGTTAGGGCTGTTCTTGAGAAACTGCGCCAGCACAGATTATTTGCAAAACTCGAAAAATGTGTTTTTCATACCACAGAAGTTGAGTTTCTCGGATTCATCCTGACACCTCAAGGAGTCCGAATGGACTCGCAAAAGGTGGACGCCATCCTCAAATGGCCATCTCCAAGCTCGGTGAAGGCAGTTCAGAGCATGCTCGGCTTTGCCAATTTCTATCGAAGATTCATCCCGGAATTTTCCCGAACAGTCCAACCCATCACCGCTCTCCTAAAGAAAAATAAACGCTTTGAATGAACTCTTGAGGCCGAACAAGCCTTCCAGGACCTGAAAACCAAATTCACCTCTGCACCTGTATTGAAGCACCCGCACCCAGATCTCCCGTACATAGTGGAAACCGATGCATCCAGTTCGGCCATGGGAGCTGTCCTGTCGCAAAGAGACCCAAAAACTAACCAACTACACCCAGTGGCCTTTTGGTCCAGAAAATTTTCTCCTCCTGAAATCAACTATGCAATTACCGATAAAGAGTTACTGGCCATCAAATCTGCTTTCAAGGCTTGGCGTCACTATCTTCTCGGGGCAAGACACACCATCACCGTAATTACGGACCACAGAAACTTACAGTATTTAAAAACAGCCAAAGCTCAATCTTCACGACAACTCCGATGGGCTCTATTCTTTGCAGAATTTGATTTTGTAATTACCTATCGCCCTGGCTGCAAGAATGGAAAAGCGGACGCCTTATCCCGGATTGGCATGGAAGAACCTAATTCGAGCTTAGAACCTGTGCCCATCAAACCTGAGCAAAGAATCTTAGGCTTAACTTCATTGCAAACTATTGAGGATATCCAAACTGAAGTAAAACAACTTCTAGACTCTTCAACCTTACTGGAATGGAGTCAAATGGGTCCTCATTACACCTTTAAGGATGACTTACCCTACTTCCAGGAGCGGTTGTTTCTGCCAAGTAAAGAATTGCAAGAACTTGTTATTGCCCATCATCATGAATCTTTAATGGAAGGACACCCTGGTATCACTAAAACGGAGGAAAAAATCAAACGCCACTTCTGGTGGCCTTCTTGGAGAAAAGACATAAAGTCTTTTGTACTGTCTTGTGGAATTTGCGCCCAAAACAAGGCTCAAAAGAAAAGGCCAGCTGGCCTACTTCAACCCTTGGATATTCCACCGGCACCATGGCACACCCTGTCAATGGACTTTATAACAGATCTGCCTCCTTGTGCTGGTTACAACACAATCCTTGTAATTGTGGACCTATTCTCCAAAATGGCCCACTTTATCCCTTTAAAGGGTTTGCCTTCAGCTTCCACCTTGGCCAAGGAATTCCTGGAGAATATAGTTTGCATACATGGTTTCCCTTCCATATTAGTCTCGGATCGTGGAAGTCAATTTATCTCACATTTTTGGAAGAAGTGTTGCCAACTAGCACAAATAGATGTGCGGTTATCCACCAGCCACCACCCCCAGACCGACGACAAACCGAGAGAACCAATCAGACTCTCGAGCAATATCTTCGGTGCATGTTACACCAATCCGAGTTAAATTGGAAAGACATCCTTTGGATCGCAGAATATGCATACAACAATTCAGTGCATTCTGGAACCGGACAAACCCCCTTTTATACTTTGTATGGTCACCATCCTCGGACCTCTCACCTAGATCCACCTCTGACCCTGGAAATGCCCGCAGTAAATCATCTGCATTCCACAATAACCCCAGCCTTCAAAGAAGCTGCAACTCATTTACAGCAAGCCAAGAAAAAGTACAAAGAAAACGCTGATTTGCACCGAAGTAAAACTCCTCCTTACCAAGTAGGAGACCAGGTATGGCTAGCAACTAAACATTTACCCCTCAAGGGCCCGCGAACCTTCAATCCCAGATTCATAGGACCTTATCCCATCAAAGCTATAATCAACCCAGTGGCCTTTAAACTGGATCTACCGTCCAACATGCGTATTCATCCAGTTTTTCATGCATCACTTTTGAAGCCAGTACAACCAGGAACCCGATTGTCGAAGCCTCCAGATCCAGTTCAAATTGAAGGGGAATTAGAATTCGAAGTTAAAGACATTTTAGACTCCAAGGTGGTAAAGTCGAAACTCTTCTTTCTTGTTGACTGGAAGGGATATGGACCTCAGGAGAGATCGTGGGAGCCTAGTAACCATGTCCACGCACCTCGATTAGTGCAAAGGTTTCACCGGAGATTTCCGAACAAGCCCAAACCCCCGGAGGGAAGAACCTTGGGTGGGGCCTTGAGGGGGGTACTGTCATGATGCCTACCTCCAAGGATCCAGGTCCGACCCAGCAACCCCAGAGGCAGGCATCATTTCCCCCAGGAGAGTGCCAGCGGGCCCAAGCTGGGGCCCTTTGGACGCAGTCCTGGCGCCTTAGGCGCCAGGCTCATGTAGGACCCCTGTCCTGGCGCCTTAGGCGCCAGGCTCATAAAGCTAGGCATGTGTTCAAGTGTTTTAATGTGCACTTACCTGATGCAGACCATGCTGCTACATCCAGGCCCTCTTGAGGCCTGAATGGAACTACTTTACCTGTGGGACTACTTTCCACCCGGGTGTGGTCGGGGAAGGATACATACCTGATCGGTGGAAGGATACACACTGGGAACTTCTTCCAAAGCTATTTAAACCACACCCGATCAGCAACTCACGCTTCGCGTTGTTCTGCTCCTCGCAGCTGGACGCTCACCGTGTCAGCTCCTGCATCTGGACTTCAGCCACGCCTGTCAGCATCCTGGGTCACCTGCAAAGGGAGACAAGAGACCTTACCAGCTAAATCTGCACCACAGAGACATCACAGACGATCCTGAAAGGAAAGACATTATTTTTTAAAAGCATTTTGTTACGATCGCTGCAGCGCTGCATTTCACTCACCTTTCCTGGGTTCCTCCATCTTCAGCAGCGATCATCCGGATACACAGCCACTTCCCAGAGCCTAGAGAAAAAGACAAGAATAAGAGGTGAGAGAAGGAAGGGAATAAGACTTACCTATTGGGTCATTCCCTTTTCATTTCGGGTCTTGCCGCTTCCCGGCATTTTCCGGACCCCGGCCCCTATGGGGAAAAAAGACAAAGACATTGAATGAGCGTATGCAAAGACAGTTCCCGAGCGCTCATCCAGATCTAACCTGCCATTTACTGGAACTGCACGTTTCACTTCGGGTCGGTGCCATATCTCCGGCATTCTGAACCCCGGCCCCTAAGGGGAAAAAAGACATAAGCATTAGCGCTTGCTGCAAAACTCAATGAACATTATTATTAAGCTTGGACTTTTGAACTTGCAACAGAACTTTTACAGAGCCTTACCTGAATAGTCAAGCTTACCTGAACTCCCACCAATCCTCAATCCAGTGAAGTAACTGGTTTTCAACGCGCCCCTGCATCAGAAGCAGGATGGAGAGCTCATCCTTCCTGGCCCTAAGGTGAGACTTCACGGGGAATCGTGGAAGGGTATCGTGGAGGGTTGGAAGAGAGTGGGAGGCTTGAGCATAACTCAGTCAATAGGTAATACTCCCTTTTCACGCACAGGGGAATATTCCTGCGAGCCGTAGAAGCCAGAGTAGAGGGGCCCTTCCTGTCCACTTCAGAGTCCTGCGCTTCACCATTGAAGAAGCATCAGCACTCGAAGCCAGACCTGCGCCTCCGTGGGAATCAGGTGAGCGTTACATCTTGTTTTAACCAAAACGTTTTTATACCTCTCAACCCAGTCACTAATAGAGACCCGCTGCTTCTCCTTTTAGGGAGACCTACCCCAGGCCCAAGATGAAGGCATCCAGCCGAAACGTCTCATCGACCAGCACCTCTAAATTCCTTCTGGTCCCTATTTCTTTTTAGATCAATATCTAGACGTCGACCACTTGTTAGGTCACCCTCCAGCCTGGCTACACCTACCCAAGAGCTTTCTCATTAAGTGCTTGTGTCTTGGATGTCATGTATAGACTACATGCTAATCACTTGTCACTAAGGTGGTGGTTTCACAGTGTTTCTTCTTAAACACCATTTTGTCATGTTTTGAAAATGTACCTTGTCATAAACAGATGCTTAAGGAAAAGTTAAGATTAATAATTAATCTCCTTATAAACTCTGTATTTTTTAAATGAACCCTCTGTGCATTTTCTGATTGTGTTCTTTCAACAAATGTTTTCCCCTTCTTTTCTTTTATTTAAAAAAAACTACTGATGCAGGATTACCAATTGCATCCAGCAGCAAAATATTTTTTTTTTAAAAAGCTGTAAAATTGCTATCTATGTGTGTCTGAAACTCACGTTGGTACATTCTCACATTTATAGTGTGTATCTTTCCTGACATAATAAAAATAACACAGGCCTACTTAAGTCAAATAATAGGCCCTAAAAATGTTATACGACAGAACAGCCCCCCACTGTTGATCTAGTATATTTAGCCCTTTGTTCTGCCATAGTCGGGCTATCCCTCCAGTTACCAGCAATGGGCGTAACTGGCTCGATTGTGATCTCTGGGAAAACAAACCTGGTGGATGATAAAGCTGTGCTTTTGGCTTACAGCATTGTGGTTACCGGGCAGTATAGCTGAGTCTTAACCTTGTCTTT
This sequence comes from Ambystoma mexicanum, assembly GCF_040938575.1. Lineage (NCBI taxonomy): Eukaryota > Metazoa > Chordata > Amphibia > Caudata > Ambystomatidae > Ambystoma > Ambystoma mexicanum. The sequence continues at coordinate 833,437,949 of NC_090938.1, read as the reverse complement.
GATGACTTGGTCCTGTGTCTTGTATAGCTCCTGCAGTATAGGAAGCAGAGGAGCCCTGGAAGCCGGGCTCGGGACTGGCGAGTGACTGGACTCCACGCAGGCGCATCGTGCCTCGTTTGGTGTAATGTAGATTTTGTTAAAGGCGCAGTACCAGGACCACAAAGCAGGAAAAACGATTACTGGAAGCAGCATTCGCTATGAGTAGTGTATTACAGAAGGAAGCCCATTGAGGTTGGCTATGGAAGCCATAGCTGCAAGCAAATGGCTCTGGCTTTTTAGGTTGTTTTCTCTAGTGGAGGGGCAAGATAGCAGTGATTTTTGTCCAGAGTACTATTTTTGTTTGTACGCCGGACAAGAACCCTTAGATTAGTTTCCTTCTGGTTTGCCACAGGGGCAGACAGGCACATATGGCAAACCAATCGGACAGCTTCGAGGGGACCACATAGCAGCAAGAACATAAGAAATGTTTGTAATGGTAAGGTGATAAAACATACTCTGGTTGCCAACTCCAAAAATTCAAATGTACCCTTGGAATTCTCTTTGCGCTATTTAAGTTTAATTGAAGTTATCTTCTAACCCAAGCAAGCTATTGAAATTAAAAAGATCCTTATGTATTGGTTCATTATTCCATGCCTTTGTAGGTAATTTAATATGTTCAAACATTGCAACTTTTTTTATTCGAGCCCAAAGAAATTGCAGCTCAAATGATCTATACAAAGGTCAGGGTACAGCAAAGATCTAGTACGCAAAGCAAAACAAGAAATTGCAACCAGGAATGTATATGATACCAAAACAAAATAGGAAAGAACAAACTGTGTCTTTATATTACTAAATATAATTCTCATAGTCATATGGTTTTTAATCTGATTGGAAAAAATGGGAACCTTCTATCATATCAGGAATTAAAATGTTACATAGATACTAAACCACGACTGATATACAAAAAGGAAAAAAAACCTTACAAAATCTATTGTCGCAAACCTTTCTGAAGGGATAGTTGAAATGTAAACAACTAAAGTGTTGGCCGAATAAACCAAAAGCATTTTTTTTTCAAAGTTTATGTAAATGTGCATGTAATAGCAGGAGTACGTCTCAAAATGAAAACGGCAATTGTGCCAGAATTGAAGATTCATTAATGGCAGGACTGAGGCTTTAGTGTGTTTTTTTTTTTGTTTGTTTAATAAATAAAGGGAGAGAGCGGGGACCGAGGGGGCGAAGCTCTCCAACTGCAGTCCCCCGCCGTCCTGGGCCTCGCTGCTACGTTCTTAATTAGAACCGCCTGACACGAGCAGCATGTCGAGGCAGACGAAGGTGAGCAAGGGCACAGATATCTCCGCCATGTTCACGGCTCCAGAGAAACCCAAGAAACAGGATCCTCCTAAACTGACCCCACAGAAGCCACAAGAGGATAGGGGCGCCCTCGCCACCAAAGGAGACCTGATAGCCTTCATGGCGGACATCAAATCTGAGTTCCGCGCCTGCCTCTCGGAACTCACCGCTAAAGTTGACCAAACGGACCAAAGGGTCACGGAACTCGAACAAAGGTTCGGAGAGATCGATGACCATTCCCAGGATCACGCTACCACACTGGAGGAAATGCAAAAATCTATCGATTCCCTGCATCACAAATGCGAGATCCTGGAATTCAAACATGAAGACCTTGAAAATAGGGCGCGTCGAAATAACCTCCGCATCCGGGGCATCCCGTCCTCTATCCCCGAAAACAAGCTAGCGGACTACGTGGGAAGCTTCTTTGAGGCTTTACTCCCGGATCTGGACAAATCACAGCTCCTACTAGACCGCACCCACAGACTCCGACCGCGCCTTGGGACAGATTCGGACCCCCTTCCAGATGTGATCACCAGGGTCCACTTCTTCACGACGAAAGAGGCGATATCAGCGATCAGTCGCCAAGGAGAAGAGATCACTTTTCAGAGCACTCCACTTCAAATCTACCAGGACCTCTCACCACTCACTCTCCAGAAAAGAAGAGCACTTCGGCCTCTGACATTGTTTCTCCAGGAGCAACAGATCCGTTACAGATGGCTGGCTCCAGTTCACATACAATGGCACCTTACGCCGAATCAGCCACTTGGAAGACGCAGAGAAAATCTTGCACCCGACCTCACCCCGAGATCCTTCCACGCCAATCCTGGAGGGGACCGAAGACTCTGGACCGCCTCCCTCTCCAAAACCCAAAAGGCACGCCTTGGTCGTCGACCCAGCGGAATAATAGAAAGAGATGAACGGGGACGCCTCCATGGTCCCAGGCTCCATCAGCAAGTAAGCCGGGACTCAGATACCCCTGCTCGAAGCAGGACCCGCCACCTAAATGACATCTTTAAACACGGTGGCGGCCGGCCACACCCATGGTTCATACCCACCCCAAGGATACTTTCCATCTCTTGTTCCTTGGGAACCCACAGTACTCGATACGTGATGGGACAGTTGGCCCTGTTGGCCTTAGGTATGACCGTACTGACAATGTCGGTCTACCTCCCTGTTAAACTTGCGGTCCCCCGTTGGGACTTCGCGTTAAAACCCCAAGTGCAGAATGATACCAAGAGCTCCCCTAACAGACATGGCAGTTGAACCTCCACCCCAGGACCCCCCCCTAACACAAGGAAAGGAGAGTGAGCCTCCAGAGGACCTTCAGTCGCTTCGGATCCTCTCCCTGAATGTCAATGGCCTGAACTCCCCCAATAAGCGAAAGGCAATTCTACTAAAACTTCGCGACGAAGAGGCAGCGATAGCTATGCTCCAAGAGACCCATCTGCTGCCGCAGATGTATCCCGCCTTCGATACCGGCTATTTCCGCTCCAATTCTTCGCCTCTGGCACAAGTAAAAAAGGAGGCACGGCGATTCTCTTCAGGAAAGACTTGAACCCACAGATTCTGGAAACGAAAATATGCCCAGAAGGCCGATTTACAGCGGTTAAATGCCTCCTGATGGGAGACTTGTACACCCTAATCTCAGTATACGCTCCCAACACGGGACAGTCACACTTCTACGACGCCTTGGGCACATCTCTCGCCAGCTTTGTGGAGGGCCAAACAATCGTCGGCGGGGACTTCAACGGGGTTCCCGACCCCACCAAAGACTGATCACACACCCCAACTCCAGGCGACTTCGCCCAAGCACTCAGCCTCCTTCGATTCTTCAGGACCCTGGAGATAATAGACTCATGGCGGGTGTTTCACCCTGACGAAAAAGATTTCTCCTTTTACTCTCTTGTCCACCGCACCTTCTCAAGGATCGATTTGTTCCTGATCTTCCCGCATACGTTCCCCTCAGTCAAAAAGGTCACCATCGGCACAAGAGCAATCTCCGACCATGCCCCAGTGCTCCTGGAACTCCGGGTTCATAACCCTAACTCCAACATCCCGCGTAAATGGATGCTGTACGACCCGATCCTCAACGACATGGCCACCAGAGACAAGATCGCAACAGGAATAAGTAACTTCTTTAAGGAAAACCCAGCCTCAGATACCTCATTAGCGAACAACTGGGATGCCATGAAGGCAGTAATCAGGGGCTCCCTGATAGCCCAAGGTGCGGCCTACCATCGAGATAGACGACATACCCGGATGGCCCTAGAGCACGAATTAAGAGAGGCCGAGACACTCCACAAGGAGAAAGGCTGGTCCCCCAAAACACAACGGATCATCCGCACGGCACGGAAAAAACTGGAAGCCCACTATGCGGAACAAACCGCCCAACTAATGGCGAAGGCCAAACAGTCATATTATGCGAAGGGCAACAAGGCGAACAAGTTCCTGGTGGCCAAATTAGCCAAGCAAAGACGCATCAACGCGATCATGGGCCTGCGTGACGCCAACGGGGTCATACTATACTCAGAGCCCGAGAAGCAACGCCTCGCAATTGATTACTTGGCCCAAATCATGAAGGCAACCCCACGAAACCTATCACAACAGAAGGAATACCTGCAGCAGGCAGAAGTGCCCCGGCTCTCCGACGCAACGAGAGACGAACTGGAGGAGCCCATCACGGGGGAGGAAATTGAGGAGGCCATCAAATCACTCAAAACACGGGCCCCAGGCCCGGGTGGCTTCTCAACCAGGTTCTATAAGCTATTCAGGGCACAACTGACCCCCCCATCTAACTACCCTATTCAACTCCTTCAGGGAAACGGGGGCGGTGACCCCATCGATGCAGGAATCAACCACCATCCTCCTACCCAAACCTGGAAAAGACCCAAGAAGCATAACTTCTTACAGACCAATCGCACTCTTGAATATCGATGCGAACATATACTCAAAAATTCTGGCAACCCGTTTGAATCGCATCTTGCCGAAGATCATCCACCCCGACCAGGCTGGTTTTATCCTGCACCGGACAGCAGGTGATAATATCCGGAGAACTCTGAACCTGGTGGACCTCGCCTCCCGGAACTCCCAAAAACTAGTCTTGGTGGCTCTCGACGCAGCTAAAGCGTTTGATAAGGTGGATTGGACGTTTATGAGACTCATCCTAGGGGCCTTCGGCTTCGGACCGGCTTTCCAAACGATGGTTCTAGCTAACTATGATTGCCCTAAAACAAGCCTGAGGATCAATGGCCACAACTCGGCCCCAAACCCCTTATCATGCGGAACCCGGCAAGGCTGTCCACTGTCGCCCTTGCTCTTTGCACTCACCATGGAGCCCTTCGCACAAAAAATTAGGCGGAATGACCAAATCAAGGGCATACAAAGTGGCCCTACACACCATAAACTCGCCCTATACGCGGATGACATTTTGCTTACGATTTCGGAGGTCCACTCATCCCTCGAACATGCGATACGCGAAATCACCAGCTATGGCGAAGTCTCAGGCCTCACCATAAACTTTGATAAATCATCCGCCTTGGGTATTGGCCTCACCCCAGCAGAACGAGAACCGTTGACTAAGATGTGCCCGATAACATGGGAAAGGAGCGCCAGCCCCTATTTGGGGGTCTACATCCCGGCTGATCCAAGGGAGACATACAAGGCTAACTTTCCCCGACTCTTCAAGGAACTGGAAGGCGACTTGAAGCGATGGGAGACCCAAGAGATCTCGCTGCTCGGGCGCATCTCCGCATGCAAGATGAACCTCCTTCCGAGATTTCTATACACATGCGCCTCATTACCGGTGGCAATTCCCACGCCAACTCTCCGAGGGATCCAGAGGAAAATGCTGAGCTTCATCTGGAGAGGTAAGAAAGCGAGAATCCCTCTCAACTATGCTGGGGAGTCCCAAATTGGGAGGGCTGGGGGTCCCAGACCTACAGGCCTACAGAGTGGCAGCCCAACTGGCCCGGGTCCAGGCCTGGCAGAATACGACAAACCGCCCCAGATGGGTGGAGCTGGAACAATCACGGGCACCCCTACCCCTGCGATTCCTACCACACATCCCGCCCCCCCTGAGGGCCCATTGGGGAGAGCTCCTGCTTTCAACTAAACACACCCTTAGCACTTGGGACTGGGCGCTAAAACGAAAGGGAGTGCCAAGAGGACTGAGCCCACATTCCCCGGTCTTTCATAATCTAATGTTCACACCGGGTACGAATCCTCGCAACTTTCATAATTGGATCAAAGTGGGCTGGAGACCATAGACCAGCTATATATAGAGGAGAGACCGCTCACATTCGCCCAATGCAAGGAGAAGTTCCAACTCCAGGAACGGGATGGATTCACATATATCCAACTACGCCACTGGTGCTCGCATCCCCAAACCTTGCAAGCAGCAACACGCCCTCCCACTGCCCTAGAACTCACCCTAGGAGACCTTCCAACCCGCGGCAGTGTATCCACCCTATACAGACGCTTTCTAAGCGACTTCCTGACCACAAGAACCCGGTGCATGGCCCAATCGGAAGCGGACCTGGGTCACCCGATAGAGGATCAAACCTGGGTGGACATATGGACCCGAACACATACCTCATCCACCTGCATCACCAACAGGGAATGCGCGTACAAGATCACGCTGCGGTGGTACTATCCACCCCTCAGACTTCACCATATGAACCCCCAGGTGGACCACTCTTGCTGGAGAGGACGCGGCCACCCAGGCTCTTTCTTCCACATGTGGTGGGACTGCCCGAAGATCCAATCATTCTGGAAGGCTTGCCTGGGGTCCATCTCACAAATTACCGGAACAATGATTCCCTTGAAACCAGAACCGATCTTGCTAGGAGCTCCAATCCCCAGGATTTACCCGCGCTCCGGACCCAGAGCGAAACTACTAACTCACTGCCTACTAGCACGGAAAACGGTGGTGGCCCGAACCTGGAAAACCCCAGAAGGCCCCCACATCGCCCAATGGTGGACCAAACTATGGGACATTCTGATAGCGGAGAAGGTGACGGCAGCACAAGTGGGAACCCTACATCGCTTCCAGAACATCTGGGCTCCAGTGCTGGAATTCGACCAGCGCTTCCCCTCCCTGACCTACAAACCCACCAGGGCCCACTGGATCTTAAAAAACCAGGAGAGCCCGGAGGAAGACACATAATCGCTGAGGCTCAATCCAGTCTGCCCGGGAGGGAGGAGCCCGCTCACAGAGCCTTTGGGACGGATGGACCAGGGGGAGGGTGGAAGGAGAGGACACAGGGGGGATAATGGACTGGGGGTCAACTTGCTGATATAACCACTGCATATAATGTCTGTACTTATCATTCTGCCTTGATTTAAAATAAACAAAGTTAAAAAAATAAATAAATAAAGGGAGAAAAGAAGTGCATTTTGGTAGTACAATGAGACCACTTCAGAATAGAATACAAGAACATTTTAAGAAGCATTGTCCAGCAGCTGCCTGAGCCCTGGTAAGTGTGCCTGTGTGTTGGAGCTCATGCCCTTTTTGCCCATCTATTGTTTTACTGGTCGGTAAAACTTGCTTTTAGCTGCTTTTGCGGCGTGTGCGCTCGCTTTTCCCCCCTGCCCCCCTTCCCCGGAGTCCTCTTCCTGGATCCCATCTCCCGCTCCGGCCCAGCCCCCTGATTGGTCCGTTGCCCCCTTTTGAGTCAAATATCCAGGACAGCATCCCGCCGGGGCAGCCTGTCGGCTAAGGGCCCCAGGCAAAGGGCAGCTCTTGAAGAGGCAGTCTCAGTCCGTGTTTGCCCGTGTTCGCCTGTGAATCTGGCTATTCAGCAACCAGCAGCGACTAACCAGGCCCGTGTGCTCAGGGTGGGGAGTGCAGCAATTACCGTATTCCCAATACCCTTCCACTATTCACACCTACATAACCTAGCACCCCAATGTTATCCGTCTAGTAAGTAATAGTCCCATCACTGCTGTGCACCAATCACTTAATTTTGTATCATTTACTGTTGTGTCCCCATTTTAGGCGTTTCTCCCTCTAACAAGTGAGAAACCTGAGGGCATCCTCACACCTTCTCCCCTTGGATCCTCTTCTCAGGAGGCCAGGTAAAGTCCATTGCTTTTGTATCCTGACCTTGGGGGTGGAGGGCGATGGAGGATCACATGAGTGGAGGGTCCTTGGTGATTGGGGAGAAGATGTCCACAGGCGAGCTGCGGTATTCCCCGTTTCTGTTTCACAATTAACTATCAATCCCTAAAGCCTTTATAGGGTACTGCCAAGCCTCCTCCCTTTTTCCCGTTCAAAGTAACCCTCCGGTAAATCATCGGTATAGAGGGACAGGGAAGAGAACAACAATGCGAAAGCCTCCTTATATGGGCAGAGTAGATCCACATTCCCCTCCTCTGGTTGAATCAGGAAATTGTCAAAATACATCCTTCCTTTCCCCTACTAAAATAGGTTACTACTCTTCCTCACTGCTACATATTCCACACATATCCCATTCAGGTCCCTTTTTAAGACTGGGACAAGGAAGAGGCGACTAGGAGGAATGCACACTTCTCCAGCATGGGGTCTGGCATGGATTCACATGCTCATGAATATTCCCCGTCGTCAGGCCGGGAATCCTCGGTATAGAAAAAAATCAGTATCAGTTTCGTTTCTGATCTGTCTTTCTTAGTAGTAACCAATCACTGGTCTCTGGGTCATACTGCCCCCAGCCAATGACTGCCCTCTCCCTAAGCCCCGCCTCTGGCAGCCATCCTCAGATTTTTACCGCACGTTCAAGTGTTGGGAGTCCTCGTGCTGTAGCTCTCGAGCTTTTGCTGCGTTTTCGCGCTTTTTCAGGAGATTTTTCTAATTTTTCGGTTAAATAGAGCCTCAAGCTCCACCGTTTCTACATCCGATCAACGGGGATCCGTTTTGGAGTTTTCTACGCCCCTCAAGGGTGAAGATTTCGTCGAGTTACGCTTTTGGAGGATTCCAGACTGGCTCGGGTAAGAGGAAGTCCGAGAACCCGGCGAAGCTTCTGGAGAGGCCCCGGTCGATCTCGAAGATTCCGGCAGAGGGAGAGCGAGGCTCAGACCCTCCCCCCAAGGTGAAGGCCCCAGGTGTCCAGAAGGTGACGATGGCCTTAATTCACCCTGCTAAGACCTCGATTGAGGATGTCGCCGCGGCCCTGGCTCGGCCTGTGGAGGCTACACCAGTGGAGGCACCCTCAGGACCGAGAGTCTCCCTGCCGCCGCAGAGGGAGTCGTCTTTCAGGCCCATTGAGAAGACCCCGACAAAGTCCTCTTTGGAAAAGGTGGGGGAGGGGCTGGTGGCCATCGTGGATACGGACACGACCTCTGAAGAAGAGCTCATCGTGGAAGAGGCCCAGCCCATTGGGAGGGATCCCGACGAGGGCGACGACGAGAGCGACGGTGTCGGCGACAAGGCTCCTCAAGAGCCCTCGCGCCCGTAGTTTCCGGCGCCGCAGGACACCTCAGCGACCATTTTGTCAGCGATTCAGTCCTTATGCTCGGAGATAAGACAAGATTGCCCCTTCCCCCGACGGAGGTACCTGAGCCAGACCCGACGGGGGAACCGGAGCCAGGACCTTCGGGGAGTCCACCGCATAAGAGGAGGAGGACGCATCCTATGCCACCTCTCCCACCTCTGCGGCCTGCTCTGCCTTCCCCCCCGGTCTACTACCCACGGGGATGATACAGGCACGGACACGGCTACGACAGGTACAGATGACGACAGAGGCGACGACGGGACGTGTCCCCCGTCGCCCCCTGCTCGGGCGTCCCCGCCCGACGAGATTGGGTCCTTTCATGCCATGATCTCCAGGGCATCCGAGCTTTTCCAGCTCTGCCCAGAAGAAAAAAAGAAAGAGGGGTTCCTATACCAGCAGTGCGAGGCTAAAAGGAAGACGGTCCTCGCCGTACCGCTTCTTGATGACATCTGGGATGAGGGGTTCGCCCTCCTCAAGAACTCTGCCATGGCGCCGGGAAAGAGGGACCGGTACGAGAAGAAGTACCGGGTCCCCGACGCTGCCCCCTTGTGCCTTCGGGCACAACCTACCCCGTATTCGGTCGTCTCGGCGGCGGCAAAGAAGAAAGCTGGGGGGCATCGGCCTCGACATCATCTTCCCCGCCGGACGCCGAGGGCAGGAAGTTGGACACGATGGGACGACGGGTCATCTCCTCCGCAGCGACGACTATTAAGGCGGCCAACGCACTGGCTATCGTAGCCTACTACGACAGGGAGTTGTGGTTCAAAATCGCCCCTCTGTTAGACTTCCTTCCAGACGCCATAAGGGCTGAGGCCCTTGAAATCCTACAGGAGGGGGAGATTGCTTCGGACCACGCCATCACGGTGGCAACGGACATCGCCGACACCGGTTTCCATCAGTTGGGCAACGGCGTTTGCTTGAGATGACGAGGATGGCTCAAGGCCACGGATTTCCGCCAGGACGTACAAACCAAGGTTTTGGACATGCCCTTCGACAGGAACAACCTGTTTGGGAAGGCGGTTGATGAGTCCCTTCAGGCCATCAAGAAAGACACAGAGACTGCCCGGGCACTGGGAGTGCAACAAAAACGACGGCCGTCCTTTCGGAGCTCCAGAGGCAGACAAGGTGCCTCCAAGGGATCCGGCAGTGGCTCCTCCACTTACCGCCAAGCGGCAAGATCTTCATCCCAGGAAGCCTACAGGGGACGCGGCAAGTCAGGTGGTGCCTGTCATCGTCGACAAGGAGGTCAAGGAGGCAAGGCAGCCTCCAAACAAGATTGAACCGACCGTGGGGTCGGGCCCCCGCCGAAGCACCCCGGTGGGAGGCCGGCTGGCGAGGTTCGTCAGCGTGTGGGAGTCCATCTCCACCGACCGTTGGGTGCTGGACGCCCTGGCCCAAGGGCACGTCCTCGAGTTTCAGAAGAAGTGCCCTCGCGTTCCACCCGTGGCCAGGAAGGAAAATCACGTCCCTCAACTACTGCTGGAAGTAAGGGCGATTCTCAAGAAGGGTGCCATCGAGCTCGTCCCAAAGAGGCTTCGGGGCTCCGGAGTTTACTCAAGGTACTTTCTCGTAAAAAAGAAGACAGGAGGATGGCGCCCCATCCTGGACCTAAGACGACTGAACAAGTACATCAAGGCCACCCTCCAGCATGTGCTGGGACAGCTGGAGGAGGGCGATTTCCTGTTGTCGTCGGACTTGGAGGATGCGTACTTCCACATCCCCATTCTAAAAAGACACCGAAAGTTCCTCAGGTTCGTGGTCCAAGGGCGGCACTACCAGTTCAAGGCCCTCCCGTTCGGATTGAAGTCGGCACCCAGGGTGTTCACCAAGTGCCTCGCACCGGTGGCGGCGAGGCTGCGCCTACAGGGGATCCACGTCTACCCCTACCTGGACGACTGGCTCATCCGGGCAAGGACAAGGGAGCTCGCCGTGGAGCACACTGCCAAGACCGTCCAGCTGCTCACAGACCTGGGATTCTCCATCAACTTTTCAAAATCCCACCTGGTTCCGTCGCAAGTCGCCCTGTTTCTGGGAGCCAAGCTCGACACAGTGGCGCGGCTGGCCTCGCCGTCGGAGGAAAGGACCAGGACCATTTTGGGCAAGGTGCAGCGGCTGCTAGCCACGGACATGGCCAGGGTAAGATCTATCAAGTCCCTCATCAGGATGATGTCCTCCTGCATTTATCTGGTGCGCCTTTGCAGCCTTCGGATGAGACCCTTACAGGAGTTCCTCGACGCCCACTGGATCCAGTCGACGGGCAGCTTCGAGGACAGGATCCCTCTCAACGAGACGTTCCGTCAGGCGATCCGGTGGTGGAGTACCCGCACCCATCTGTTGGCGTGCACAGACTTTCAGACCCCAGCTCACCAGGTGACGGTGATGACGGACGCCTCCCTGGAAGGTTGGGGAGCACACTCCGGAGATCTTCACGCGAGAGGCCTTTGGCTCCCGGAGGAGAAGTGTCTACACATCAACATCTTGGAGCTCCGCGCGGTGTTCTGGGCCCTCAGGTCCTTTCTTCCGTCCCTCAAGGGCAAGGTGGTGAGGATCTTCACCGACAACACCACCACGATGTTCTACATCCGGAAGCAGGGCGGAACCAGGTACCTGGCCCTATCCAAGGAAGCCCAGGATCTGTGGCATTGGGCCGTTTCTGGTGCCTCTTCATCTGGCAGGAATAAAAAACACGATTGCCGACTCACTCAGCAGGGAGCTGCGCTCGTGCCACGAGTGGGAACTACGCCAGGATCAAGTGGATCGACTCTTCCGACGATGGGGCGAACCCCAAATCGATCTACTCGCGACGGCGACGAATTACTTCCGCGGGTAATGCCACAGGCAAATTATTCAGTATTCTGAAGTCTATTGAAAAGCCTAAGACTATTTCACACCTCCCTTCATTCCATCCCAACAAGAGTGTGAGAACACACAACAAACATTTTTCACGAAAATCGAAGCTGCCAGAGAGTTAATTGTCAAATCCCAATTAGATAAACCTAAAAAATCAAATCTACCTAGGGAAGAAGCCATTGACAAAGTTAACATTTTCAATTTCTCCAATATTACGTCAGAGGGGATGAAAAAACACTTGCTACCATGAAGCCAACCTCCTGCGCTGAAAATATTGTTCCAGCAAAAATGATCTTGGACAACTCTGATCTTTTTTCACCTATACTATCCAAAATTATTAACGCTTCTTTTAGGGACCAAATAGTCCCTTTGGACATAAAAAGGGCTACTTTACTCCACTGGTTAAGAACCCAGGTCTGGATCCCAGAAACCCTGGTAATCTCAGGCCAATTACTTACTGTAAAAGAGGATAGCCACCCAACAATTACAGGCGCATGTAGAAGCATTTGAATCTCTTCATCCCCAACAGTCAGGCTTTTGGCCGTCCCATAGTACTAAAACGGCGATGTTAGACCTTCAAACAAAGATGCTCAGTATTATGGACAATGGGAAAGCAAGCCTCTTGGTATTATTGGACCTCATTGCGGCCTTCGATCTTCTTGACCATGACCTTCTCGAAGTGGTTTTGAGTAAAAAGAGCCAACTGCTCTAAGGCAGCTAAGGGGTGGATAATGTCATTTCTAAAGTACAGGACATCTCGGGTCCACTGGGGTGACACATTCTCGTCAGAAAGAGAAATCCTCTGTGGGGTTCCCCAGGGAGCCAATATGTCTCCCCTGTTGTTTAACTTTGTACAGGAAGGCGGGGCATCCTCTGACGGGCCCATAGGTCAGAGCTCACCCTCTAGTACCAGTAAGACAAGATAGCTGCATCTTGAGGAGGTTAGGGTGCAGGATTCACTTACTCCGACACACTTCAATAAGGACAACTCAATAGTTTGGCAAAGGGAAGTCTGTTTAATGACAAGTACAAAAAACTGGGAAACAAATGGTAATCATCAATGATGCGATCGCCTGTCTCGCTTCAACTCCCAAATTCTTCATTTAGACAGCAATTTTTGTAGGTAAAATTTGTCATCATTTGACGTGCAAAACTCAGTTTGTCATGAAATTCTATTGGTCGGAAAGGTAACTTTAGTATAGGTGCTATATCTGTATATGGTAACAGAGCATGCGGATTGGATAGCTCTTATCGGGTGGGCGTCTACGCACATCCCGCTACAACACTCGTGATAGACGTCACTACAACTACGACGTCTTATTGGGTCTACAAGCTATAAGACCCTAGATTATTTTGCCCTATTCTTCTACTAAGCATTGCAAGCAGTACCGTTGTCTTAGCTTCTTGCGTTCCAAGCCTATTTACATGCATTCAGTTAGTCGCATATTTTCATCTTACTTCATAGTTACGTTTCTGTTCGTTAACATCATTTCTTCTTATATGTCCATTACATTGTTATTCTTTATTTTTCGTCCTTGTGTGTCATTTGTTGTCACCATTTGCCCTCCAATAAGGCTCTCTGGGTCTCTTCAGTGACCGTTTGTAAGTAATCTTCATTTCGTATCAGCTGCTTGTATGGCTGTCTCAGTGAGTACCTTGCAGCCCACGGTTGTCTGGTTATTGGCGCTTCAATAGGTATACATGTTCTTCTGATGGGTACTGGACAGAGCCCCACCGGGGCTCTGTGTTTGTTCATTTGCTCCTTATACGTCACATATCTTGGCGATTATGCTTCTGTCACCTCGACATGGGTGGCTGGAGTGCAAGCCATATTTGGGACCTCCTCTACACACACCCCTCTGTTAGGTTTATCGACCACCTTTTCTTCTTCCTTTAGATTATTTTTGCTTGGTTCTTCTATATCCAATTCTTTGTCTTCTGGGTTTGTACATGATGGTGTGAATGTGTGCATCTTTGGAGTCCATATCTTTATCACTCCTTTCAAATGTCCTGTTGTTTTTACGTGTTCGTCTTTCTTCCAGGTCATTAGCTGGCATTGCCCATTTTGGGCTGCAGTAAATCCATTTCCCTTCATACCTTCTTCGTGTTCTGGGGTATGCAAACTTTGTTCCTTCTGGCGCAAATTCACTGGCCTACACAAAGTTTATTATTTCTTCATACGTTAGGTCTCTGGGCCTCCATCCTGGTTCGATATCGACCATAATTTTCATTCCAATGGCTTTCTTCGCAGTTTTCTGGCATTGTGTTACGATTATCTTGATGATACAAAATCGTAGTAGTATCATACTAGCAGGGCTCCCAGAATTTTGAATATGTCTGCCATCCATTGTGGGACCCATAGAAACAGTGTTCCAAACCCGCTGTCATCAACTTCGTCAGTTTCCTTGATCACCCGATTCTGCAGATCTGTCAGCATACTTATGGCTTCTGTTAAGGTTCCATTTTCTTCATGTGAAGGTATAAACGTGCAACATGATTCTACTATTTTTGTGCAAACACCTCCATCCATCGCAGTGATCATGTTGAGTACATATCTGTTCTGGAGGGTCATCAATCGGATTGCTCTTAATTCTTCTTTGATTGCATTGAATCCTTTTATGGTGGTGTTGATGGTCTGCAATTACTCCCATCTGGTTAACTGCAACCATTTCGTATTTACTCCAACTTGGATGTGGGGCAAGAGCAATATTGTGAATACTGTTGAGGTGAGGCTAAACAGCCTGTGCTCATATGGCATTGCATGAAATGCTTCTTCTGATTTGGCAGAAAAGTAATTCTCTCTCTTCATTCGGGATACCAGTTTCACAGACGACCTTTCTCCCGTGAGCATATGCCTTTGGGAAGCTGTCAATGCTCAAGTCACTTTTTGGGATCACCAGTGCTGGAACATGGACGTTCACCATCGTGCATATACCTCCCCAGTTTTTCGGCAACCTTATGTATGCTTTGGATCCACACGCCCAGTAATGATCCATAATTTCTGCGGTTCCGTGAATCATACTGGAGCTTCAAAAATCCATCCGCAGTTCTGATTCTCTCCCATCTTCCTTGTGCCATTATTCCTAAAGCATAATTTTGGGCTTTCCAGCGGCACTATCTGCAGGGGTCCTCCTCTATCTTCGACCCATGTTAGTAACTTCACCAATTTTGGCCATAGGGGTTTGCACAGTTTTTGAGAGTTTTCTATTGCTTCCTTACAGGCTCCGAGGACCATCCATGCCCGGTATAGCACTACTCCTGCTTCCCATCCATCTGGGGAAAGCACTGTTCCCCAAATCTGCATCTGTCCTCTATTTCTCCAAATTTGCGCTTAATTTGGAGTTTTTCCTTGGATGTTCAGTCTCTGCTTTATCTCCCATCTTGTTCCTGCTCCTTGTGCTTCTGGCTTTGCATACCTAATCACGTGATTCCTGGTGTGAGCTCTGTTTCTTGTCTTGTATATAGTCATCTTCATCAGGGTATGCTGTTTCTGTTGCCCATATCAGTGAGGCATCTCTCCCCATGAATTGTCCTCCGGTGTTGCACATTGTTATGTGTGACAAACAGTGTGCTGTCAGGACATCAATTTCTACAGCCACGAAGATCTTTGATTTTCCCATGCTGTACGGTAGGAGTGCGGGGACGTAGAATTCTCCTTCAGCTTTTCTTCTTCCGACCTCTTTCATGTGTTGGTACCAAATGTTATTTCCTAGATGTGCTGTGCTGTCTAGGTAGTCGTTTAGTTCATTGTGGTCTTCATGTGGGTTTCTCTTGATCCTCAATGTCCTTTTGTACTTAGCTATAACTACGTCTCTGAATGCGTCTGTGTGACTTTTTCTTGCTGGAGGATTCTCGGGCATGTTTGTTGGAGGAGCAGGCCTCATTACCTGTATCGCTGTGGTAGGAGAAGGTTTTGCGTGTCTTCTTCTCCTCTTGCATTCTCCCATAGGGCTCCTTTAACCACCATCTGTGTATCGTCTGTCCTACGTGTGGCCTCATCGTGTGCCTGGTGCTCGTAGGAACTGATGTGCTTACTGCGATAGTCAATGTGGTTCTATTTTTCAGTTCCTCATGCAGTTTCTTTGCTCTTGCTATAAACGGGAACAAATGGTCTATCAACATTTTTGCAGTGAATTCTCGTGTAGCTGTCTGTCTTCTTGAGTGCTTTGGTTAGATCTGCTTTAGTTGGCCTTTGGCTTGCTTCCTTTTGGTCACTTACACTATTTTCTGGAACTGGTTGTTTGGTAGGCAGTCTCTTACTTTCTGTTGCCATCATTCGAGGTTCTGTAGCCATTGACACGTGTGTGTGTGTGTGTGTGTGTGTGTGTGTGTGTGTGTGTGTGTGTGTGTGTGTGTGTGTGTGTGTGTGTGTGTGTGTGTGTGTGTGTGTGTGTGTGTGTGTGTGTGTGTGTGTGTGTGTGTGTGTGTGTGTGTGTGTGTGTGTGTGTGTGTGTGTGTGTGTGTGTGTGTGTGTGTGTGTGTGTGTGTGTGTGTGTGTGTGTGTGTGTGTGTGTGTGTGTGTGTGTGTGTGTGTGTGTGTGTGTGTGTGTGTGTGTGTGTGTGTGTGCGCGCGCGCGCGGTGGTCGGTGCTATTTTTTCATTCATTCCGCGCTGACCTTGTCTCCCGCTTTTCTCTTAATTAGTTACCTCAGGTGTGTATGAATCACTGCTAATTACATTCAATTTTAGTTCCTTTACTTTATCATCAGATTTTCTAGGAACCGGAATGACTATATAGAGTCTGGGTGCTTTTGTGGGATTCGTACGTACATTATCTGGTGGGTGTACTGAAATTGGAACGCTTCGTGCACCAATAAAGAATGCAGTTCTTATAGTGAGTGACAGAAAAACAATAATAATCACTATACATATGCACATTATCGTTCGAAAGGACAATTTGCAGCATTTTCATCCTGGGAAGTGTGGGCGCCCATTCTGATTGCGGGAGGACTAGGTTACTGTTCTGGGCCCCCATTTCGATCATGAGTCAAGTGTCAGTTTTAATTCTTTTCGCTGACTTCGTTATTGTCTTTCAGAAAGTTTGTAACATAAAAGTGTCAATTGCTTCGTAGGGGTCCCCTCTCTTGCGGGTGACGATTCTCTGGATACGGGTTACTGTTCCGTTGCTGAAAAAAGGTTAGACTAGCCTCTTTGGTGAGTCACATTCATTATGCATATTCAAAATAGGTAAATTCCCAGTCCACCCCCCGAATTTGCTTTAGTCCTGAAGACATGCTGGATATTGTTCATATGTGGAAAAATTGAAAGTGGAAAATGGTATAAATGGAAAAAATTGAAATATGGTACCATTCAAAATCACATCAGAAATATGATAAAAATGAAAAATAAAAAACAAAACAAGCAGTGAAGTTCTCCAGCATGGGGTCTGGCATGGATTCACATGCTCATGAATATTCCCCGTCGTCAGGCTGGGAATCCTCGGTAAAGAAAAAATCAGTATCAGTTTAGTTTCTGATCTGTCTTTCCTAGTAGTAACCAATCACTGATCTCTGCGTCATGCTGACCACAGCCAATGACTGCCCTCTACCTAAGGCCCGCCTCTGGCAGCCATCTTCAGATTTTTAACACACGTTCAAGTGTTGGGAGTCCTCGTGCTTAGCTCTCGAGCTTTTACTGCGTGTTTCGCGCTTTTTCAGGTGAAATTTCACATTTTTTCCGGTTAATCGAGCCTCAAGCTCCACCGTTTCTACTCCCGTTAACGGCTACCCGTTGTGGGATTTTCCTACGCCCCTCAAGGGTGAAGATTTCGTCGAATCATCTTCTTGGAGGATTCCAGAAGATTCGCGGCCTACTTCGAGATGGCCCAGGATGCGAGTTTGTCGCCCGGACCCAAGCTGTTTCGCAGCTGCCCTGGATGCGGGCTGCAGAATGTGTTTAAGGAAGAGGAACATTCGCAATGCCTCTACTGTTTTCATGGGGACTAGACTCATGAAGAGAAGGACTGCCAGGTCTGCAAGAACTTGTCGGAGCAGACCATGAGGGACCGTCGATCCCGTCTCGCAAGCCGGTTGGAGAAGGGCTCGACGGGTGAGAAGAAGAAAGGGTCCGAGCGGGCTTCTAAGTCCTGTGCGGGCGCCCCGGCGACGGGGGCCCAACACCAGGCCAAGCGCCGCGAGTCCGCTGGCTCTGGGAGCGCCGAAAGGTCGGGCTCTTCGGTCGCCAGGCAGGGCGCACCTTCCCCGGCACCGTCAAGCACGAGCCAACGCTCCGGTTCGGGGAAGAGAAAGTCCGAGACGCCGGGTAAGCTTCGGGAGAAGCCCCATCCGATCTCGGAAGAGGGGGAGCGAGGCGTCGCCCCTCCCCCGAAGGAGAAGGCCCGGGACGCACCTAAGGTGGTGAAGGCCCCTACCCAGCAGGCGAAGGACTCTATCGAGGCTATCGTGGCGACTCTTGCCAAGCCGGCAGAGACACCGCCAGCGGAGACTGCCTCCGGGACTAGAGTTTCCCTGCCGCCAAGGAGGGAATCCTCTTTTCAGCCCATCGTCGTGGCCGCCATGGTGGAAGAAGCGAGGGGGGGGCACGGTGCCCTCCTCGAGCTCGGAGTCAGCCTCGGAGGAGGAACTGACCGAGGCCGTAAGGAACCTCGAAGTCCAACGGGTGGCTTTCGAGAAGGTTCGATCCCGTCAGGAAGATCCTCGGGAGATAACCGAGGAAGACGACGATGGTGAGGAAGAGCGGCCTTCCCTTCCGGCGCAGCCGGATCCTAGGCCTCAGGATGGCTTGGCGGCCATTTTGTCTGCCATCCAGTCCTTATGCTCTGAGATAAGGACGAGATTCCCACGGCCCAGGCCGGAGGACCCGCAACCTGGCCCGTCGGGAAGTCCTCAGAACAAACGACAGAGGACCTCTCCTCCGCTCGCCCCCGTAAGGCCTACAGTTCCCTCCTCATCCTCCCACGAGTCGGGAGATGACTGTGCGTTGGGCTTGACGACGGGTTCTTAGGGCAACGACGACGGAACGGGTCTCCCGTCTCCCGTCGCACGGGCCTCGCCGCCCGACGAGATTGGCTCATTCCACGCCATGATCGCCAGGGCTTCCGAATTGTTCCAGCTCTGCCCAGAGGACCAGAAAAAGGAAGGTTTCCTCTATCAGCGCCGGGAGGCCAAGAGGAAGACGGTCATCGCGATGCCCCTAATCGATGACATCTGGGAGGAGGGCCTGTCGGTTCTCAAAAACCCCTCCACGGCACCAGCCAAACGGGACCGGTATGAGAAGAAGTACCGGGTCCCCGAAACCGCTCCCCTGTGCCTCAGGGCCCAGCCAACGCCAGACTCGGTCGTCTCGGCGGCGGCGAAGAAGAAAGCGGCGGGGTCAGGAGCCTCGACGTCGAATTCCCCGCCGGACGGCGAGGGAAAGAAGTTGGACGCCATGGGGCGGCGCGTCATTTCATCGGCCGCGACGACGATCAAAGCGGCCAACGCCCTGGCGATCGTGGCCCGTTACGACAGGGAGCTCTGGTTTAAGCTGGCCCCCATATTGGACTTCCTGCCGGACGACAAGAGGTCCGAGGCCCTGGAAATACTGCAAGAGGGCGAGGTGGCGTCGGACCACGCCATAACGGTGGCAACCGATATTGCCGATACCGGGTTCCGCCAGCTGGGCAACTCTGTTTGCCTACGACGACGGGGTTGGCTCCGGGCGACCGACTTCCGTCAGGACGTCCAGACCAGGGTGTTGGAAATGCCGTTCGACGGCAGCAACTTGTTCGGGGAGGCGGTGGACGAGTCCCTCCAAGCCATAAAAACGGACACAGAGACGGCCCGCGCCCCAGGACCCCTTCAGCAACGACGCCCCTTTCGGAGCTCCAGAGGCAGACAGGGTGCCTCCAAGGGATCCAGCGGTGGCTCGTCGTCCTACCGCCAGGCGGCACGCTCCTCGTCTCAGGAGGCCTACAGGGGTCGCGGCAAGCAGGGAGCACCTCGCCGGCAAGGTGGTGGCCAGGGCGGCAAGGCCACCACTTCCAAGCAGGACTGAACAGGCCGTGGTCTCGGGCCCCCACCGAAGCACCCCGGTGGGAGGCCGGCTGACGAATTTCGTCGACGTGTGGAAGTCCATCTCCACCGACCGTTGGGTGCTGGATACCCTGGCAAGAGGACACTCTATCGAATTCCTGAAGAAGTGCCCTCATGTTCCACCTGTGGCCAGGAAGGAAAATCACATCCCGCAACTGCTGTTGGAAGTACGGGCGATGCTCAGGAAAGGCGCCATCGAGCTTGTCCCGAAGAGGCTCCGGGGTGTACTCAAGATACTTCCTCGTCAGGAAGAAGACGGGCGGCTGGCGCCCCATCCTGGACCTTCGTCGTTTGAACAAATATATCAGATCACAAAAGTTCAGGATGGTCACCCTCCAGCACGTACTGGGACAGCTGGAGGAAGGCGACTTTCTATCGTCGTTCGACCTGGAGGATGCTTACTTCCACGTTCCCATCCTCAAAAGTCACCGAAAGTTCCACAGGTTCGTCGTCCAGGGACGCCACTACCAATTCAGAGCACTGGCGTTCGGATTGAAGTCGGCCCCCAGGGTCTTTACCAAATGTCTAGCACCAGTGGCGGCGCGGCTGCGCCTACAGGGGATTCACGTCTACCCCTACCTGGACGACTGGCTCATCCGCTCAAGGACGAGGGAACTCGCCGTCGAACACACCGCGAGGACCGTCCAGCTACTCACAAACCTGGGATTCGCCATAAACTACCCGATGTCCCACCTGGTGCCGTCGCAGGTGGCCCTGTTTCTGGGAGCAAAGCTCGATACAGTGAGGCGCCTGGCGGCCCCGTCGGAAGAACGGACGAAGACCATTCTAGGCAGAGTGCAGCGCCTGCTAGCCACGGACGTGGCCAGGGTGAGGTCCATCAAGTCTTGCATACGGAAGCAGGGAGGCACCAGATCCCCAGCCCTATCCAAGGAGGCACAGGATCTGTGGCACTGGGCGGTCGCCCAGGGGATGTTCCTGGTTCCCTTCCACCTGGCAGGAGAAAACAACACCATCGCCGACTCGTTCAGCAGGGAGCTGCGCCAGGATCAGGTGGATCAACTCTTCCGACGATGGGGCAAACCTCAAATCGACCTGTTCGCTACAGCGATGAACTCGAAGTGCAAGAGGTTCGCCAGCAGGTTTCCCCAGCCGAGAAGCATGGGCGATGCATTCTCGTTCCCCTGGATGGCCTATACCTGTATGCGTTCCCTCCATTGCCGTTGCTGCTTCGACTCATCAGCCAGCTCAAGAGGTCCTGGTGCAGGATGATCCTCGTCGCACCGGCGTGGCCGAGGCAGATCTGGTTCCCAGACCTTCTGGACTTGTCAACGTCCCCTCCCATCAAGCTGTCGGCGGACGCGGACCTTCTCTCCAGAGAAGGAGGCGCCATCTTCCACCACAACCCGGCGTCGCTGAACCTGCAGGCTTGGCTCCTGCAGCGCTAGAGTTTGGAGGCTACGATATACCGGCCGATTGCAGAGAGGTTCTTGCAAAGGCCAGGGCGTCCTCGACTCTCAAATGCTACAGTCATAAGTGGAAGAGGTTCTCTATCTGGTGCCGAGCACAGAAGATCAACCCTCTACGGATTACGGCCCCTCAAGCGCTGCCGTACCTGCTATCGCTGGCAAAGGCTGGGCTAGCCCATGCCTCCATTAAGATTCATCTGGCGGCGATCTCCAGATATACCAGAACCACAGGACGGACGTCCCTGTGGTCCCATCGACTGGTAAAAGAGTTTATGAAAGGACTGTTACGGTCGTTCCCGCCGGTGAAGGCCCCGGCCCCGGCGTGGGAACTTAACGTGGTGCTGACCAGGCTCATGGGGGCCCCCATTCGAGTCGATGCACTCCGCACCTATGAAGTTTGTGTCGTGGAAGACTGCGTTCCTGGTGGCCATTACCTCTGCACGACGAGTGGGAGAGATTCAGGCCCTATCCTGCAAAGCACCGTACTTGACTTTCCATGCCTCGAGGGTGGTGCTTAGGACGCACCCCTCCTTTATGCCCAAGGTGCCTTCAGACTTCCATCTTAACGAGCCCTTGGTGTTACCTGTTTTCTTCCCGTCTCCGTCGCCGGCCGAGAGGACTTTGCACTCGCTGGATGTGGCTAGAGCGCTGAAGTTCTACGTGGACCGCACGAAGAGTTTCCGGAGGACATCACAGCTGTTCGTGAACTTTGGACCTGTGAATCAAGGGAAGGCTCTCTCGAAGTCTTCTATTTCCAGATGGCTCTCCGGCTGCATCATGCACTGTCACCGGTTGGCTAACCGACCGCTGCCAGGCCGTCCGAGAGCCCATTCGACCAGAGCGATCGCTGCTACTATGGCGTTCTTATCTGGTGTGCCCCTGCTGGACATCTGCAGGGCTGCTACGTGGAAGTCAACGCACACCTTCACGAGATTCTACTGTGTCGATCGGGATTCCAGGGAGGAGTCCAGGGTCGGCCAAGCAGTGCTGCGCAACCTGTTCGCTTAAGGTGAGCCTGGTGAGGAGGTAAGAGATGCTTAATGTTGAGTTTTTGTATTGCTTAATGTTGAGCCTTTTACCACCCCCCATGGTTGTGCATGTGTGTACTGCTATTTAATCCTATATTCATGAGCATGTGAACCCATGCCAGACCCCATGCTGGAGAAGGAAAAAGTTACTTACCTGTAACTGTTGTTCTCCAGCATGGGTCTGGCATGGATTCACATGCGAACCCTCCCGCCTACCCCTCTGCGGCTCTTCACTTGGTCATACTGCCACTTCACGTGCTACCAAATCTGAAGATGGCTGCCAGAGGCGGGGCTTAGGTAGAGGGCAGTCGTTGGCTGTGGTCAGTATGACGCAGAGATCAGTGATTGGTTACTACTAGGAAAGACAGATCAGAAACGAAACTGATACTGATTTTTTCTTTACCGAGGATTCCCAGCCTGACGACGGGGAATATTCATGAGCATGTGAATCCATGCCAGACCCATGCTGGAGAACAACAGTTACAGGTAAGTAACTTGTTCCTTCTCTTCCCTGCTCTTCTCGATCTGTCCCATGGCGGAAAGATGAAGAACTGCGCCTCTGTTCCCTCGATCTGTCCCACAGCGGAAGGTTTCAATGGAATCTCCTCAGATAATCTCGCTAAACGTTGGACAGCTCCACCTGGAGCATGATACCGTGGAGGAGTGTGCCCATATGTGGGACATTAGTCCCCCATTTGCCCCTCTATGAAAGTTGAATTTAAAAGTGTGCCCAATATCCTCTGCGAAAGTTGCATTTAGAAGTGTGCTCATTAGCCTCTTCGGAAAGTTGATTATAGAAGTGTGCCCAATTAGCCTCACTGTCACAATTGAATTTAGAAGTGTGACCAATAGCCTCACTGTGAAAAATTGAATTTAGTAGTGTGACCAATTAGCCTCTCTGTGAAAATTGAATTAGCCTCACTGTGAAAACTGAATTGAGAAAGTGTGCCCAATAGCCTCTCCGTGAAAGGTGCATTTAGAAGTGTGCCCAATAGCCTCTCCGTGAAAGTTGCATTTAGAAGTGTGCGCAATAGCCTCTCTGTGAAAGTTGCATTTAGAAGTGTGCCCAATAGCCTCTCTGTGAGAGTTGCATTTAGAAGTGTGCCCAATAGCCTCTCTGTGAAAGTTGAATTAGGAGTTCACACAACATCCCCTGTGGAAAGTTGCATTTAGTAATGTACCGAGTAGCTTCCCTGTGAGAGCTGACCTTGTAGTGTGTCCAATATCCTCTGTGAAAATTGCATCAGAAGTACGCCCAGTACACTCTCTGTGAAAGTTGCACTTGGAAATGTCCCCAATAGCCCCTGTCAAAAGGTGCATTTAGAAATCCTCTGTAAAAGTTGACTATAGAAGTGTCCCCAATATCCTCTGTTAGAGTTGCCTAAAGAAATGTGCTCAATAGCCCTTCCGTGACAGTTGAACTTAGAAGTGTGACCAATAGCCCCAATGTGAAAAGTTGCATTTAGAAAGTCTCCCCAATATCCTCTGTGAAAGTTGACTATAGAAATGTGCCCAATTGCCTCCCTGTGAAAGTTGCACCTAGAAGTGTGCCCAATCGCTTCCCTGTGAAAACTGCATCTAGAAGTGTGCCTAACGGCCACTCTGGAAAGTGCAATCAGAAGTGTGCCCATTAGCCATCTGTGACAGTTGAATCTAGACGTGTGCCCAATAACCTCTCTGTGACAGTCGAATTTAGAAGTGTGCCCAGTAGCCTCCCAGTGAAAGTTGCATTTAGAAGAGTGATCAATACCCTCGGTGAAGGCAGATTATAGAAGTGTGCTAAATAGCCTCTCCGTGAAAGCTGATTATAGCCACACTCAGCCAGTGATATCACTGAATTTATAAAGTCCAATAAACCATAAGTCATACTTGAAACTACACCTAACAGCTACTAAGCATGAGTGCACCTACTCCACCAAAGTCTGCTGGAAACCAGCACCATGGACCGCCCCCACTTCCTGATCTGCCTCCCCCCCGTCCCACCGCCCCCTACCCAAATCAACCCACCCTCCTTCGCATTCCCTACCATTCCCCTCTCCAAACACCAAGCCAGAGGGTCACGATGGCGTGCCAACCACCCTAAAACCACTCCTCCCGCGAACCCCACCACCGACCAGCCAAGGATAACTATGCCCGCTCCCCTTACTATCATACTAGGAACATCCTGCTCTGCAACCATCCACCCCCGCCTTGCCCACAAACCCCCGCCACCTTCCACCACCAACCAGACCCTTTCCCCTCCCTAAAAACTGCACGCCTAGCCTTAGAAAGAACCGAAGCCGCATCCCTCTCCCCCTCTGACACCCCCACCCTCTCTCACACTCCAATCGCAACAAAGAAACTAAAGAGGAAACGTACCTGGTCCCCCTCAATCTCTCAAAACTCTTCGCCTCCCCTGTGTCGACCCACCTCCTCTTTCCCCCAATCACCTCCTTCCCCCATGGCTTCACCCTTCCTGAAACCCCTCTCCCTCGACTTCTCATCAACTGCAACTGAAACTCCTAACCGCCCACAACCCACCTTCAAATCCCCCGAGCCAAACCCGATCATCCTAACACACGCAATCACCCAATCTGGCCCGAAGCACACTAATTTGTCAGCGCGTCCACTATTCCCAACGATCATCACCCACACCACCCAGCTCCCTCTCCAACTTGCACTCCCTCTGCCACCACCCCCTTCTGCTCCAGCTCCGAGACCAGCCTCGCCTGCCGATGTGAACTGCATCCTATTTAATGCCCGATCCGTAGCAAAAACAGACACTGCATCTTTGACCTCCTCGCCTCTGACAAACCAGACCTGGTTTTCATCACCGAAACTTGGTTCTCTGACGACTTTGCCCCAATTGCCAATGAAGCCTTCCCCCCTGACTACTCCCTCATCCCACTGAACTGTCCCGCTAGAGGAGGGGGAGTAGCATTCGTCTTCAAGTCTCTCTTCCGCACCTCAATCATCGAAAACCAACCTTCCATTCCTTCCTGCGAATCTCTCCTCGTTAAACTATCCCTCTCCCCGTCGCTCTCACATAGCTTCCTAATTATCTACAGACCCCCTGGCTACGATAGCCAATCGCAAACAACCTCTGCGACTCTATTGCCACCCTTCAACTAAACCATCCCAATCTCACCCTTCTTGGAGACTTCAACAAATGGCTCGATATCCCCACCAACCCTATGACACACTCTCTGGTTGACTGTTTAGACGCAATGGGCCTCATTACACGGATGGCGGTGAACCATGGCGCTATCAGCGCCATGGTTCATGCCGGTAAAATACCGGCACCGCCTTGGTGGAAAGGGGAATTACCGTCCTATTCCAAGGTTGGCGGGGCGGTAGTTCCCCCTTCCACCATTGCGCTTCCCCATTCCCATTTTTGCCCCACAGGGCTCTATGGGAATGGGGAAGGCGCTAATTACGGTACCGCAAATTGCGGTACCGTAATTAGCTCCCTGGTCCCTTTGCGGGTTGGTTTTTTAACGCCTGCAAAAAGCAGGCGTTAAATTCCCCAACCCGCAAAGGGACCTCGTAGTAAGGCGGTAAGGATTTGCCGGCAAAATACCAGTACCGGTAAACCCTTACCGCCATCCGTGTAATGAGGCCCAGTGAACCTCCAACCCCACATAAATGGCCCGACTCACTATAAAGGACACACTCTTGATGCCATCTTTAGCTCCAACACCCGTATTCATTTAAACACACCCACCCCTATCATCTGGTCCGATCACTTCATTCTCTCCTTCACCATTCACTCACCTGACCCCCTTCCCGTACTTGAATCCGAACCTCCAAATATTTGCAAATGCTGGAAAAAACTAATAATTGTGCCGGACCTAGCCGACGCCCTCCTCCAGTCTCCACCACCTACCTGCCAACTAAATAACCAACTAACCCTTGATGCTTTCGACTCGTAGTTCAACGCATCTCTGATGCGGCTCACACCCTCTTGCAAACCATCAACTCGCCTTGGCCTTTTCCCCAGATGGTTCACTCTGGAGTTGAAGACCGCTAAACTATATAAATACCTAGAATGCAAATGGCAGAATAACAAAACCCAGGAGAGCAATGCCACCTTGGCCCGACACCTCTATCCATACAAGGCCGAAATCCGGAAAGCAAAAAAAGCCCACTACAACTCCCGAATCCTAAACTGCAAAAATCCAAGTAAAGAACTCCACAAAATCATCTCTGAATTTGCCAAAACCCGCTTGCACCACGACCATCCCGACCCCCTCCCAATCACTGTGCGCCTCACTCTCCCTCCACTTTTACACCACAGCTCTCGAAAGAACAAATACTCTAGCCACCAAACTAGCTCTCCTACATCCACCAGACAATACTCCCCCCATACCACCCAGTCCATCGGCTGCAACCACTCCACAACCAATGTTCAAATCCTTTAGTCCAATATCCCCAGAGCAATTTCTCAAACTTCTATCTGCCCGTAAACCATCTGGCTCTCCGCTGGACCCTTGCCCAGCCACAACCCTCAAAGAAATTTTCGCTTCCACCTACGCAGGAGAACACGCAAGATCCATCATAAATGCCTCCTTATCCTCTGGTATCTTTCCCGACGCATTCAAAACGGTTCATGTCAAACCTCTAATTAAAAAACCTTTGCTCGACCCTCTTGAGCCCAAAAACTACCGCCCCATCTCAAACACCAGGT
Organism: Ambystoma mexicanum; assembly: GCF_040938575.1. Lineage (NCBI taxonomy): Eukaryota > Metazoa > Chordata > Amphibia > Caudata > Ambystomatidae > Ambystoma > Ambystoma mexicanum. The sequence goes on along the minus strand of NC_090938.1, from coordinate 833,411,150 downwards.
TCCTTGCCAAACTCATTGACCGAACCGCCTACTCCCAACTAAATGCCTTTGTCGAAGCCAACAACCTCCTTGATCCCGCACAATCAGGTTTCTGAGCCCGTCACAGAACTGAAACCACCCTAACCTCAATCTGGGATGACCTTAAAATGACAGCAGACTCTGCGGGATGCGCCGCGCTAATCCTTGACCTATCCGCCGCCTTGGACACAATCAATCACTCAATCCTCCTAGACCGCCTCCACTCCCTAGGTATCCTTGGAACGGCTCTTAAATAGATAGCTTCATTTGTCAAAGATAGGTACCAAATAACAACACTCTCCACCTATGCCTCCCAAGCCAGACCAGTCGACACAGGAGTCCCACAAGGAGCATGCCTATCCGCCCTTCTATTCAATCTCTACTTGATCACCCTCCCACCGATAATTCGTTCACACAACATCCTGTACTACAACTACTCCGACGCTCAACTAATTCTAAAACTCCTGAACTCAAAACCCAACTCCCAACCTGACCTGCCTCCTTGACATAGAACTCTGGATGTCCTAAAGCCACCCCCTGTTAAACCCCTCCAAAACGGAAATCATGGTATGTGGCAACTCAGAACTTCTTCCGCACCCGCTACCCTGGCCACCCGCCATGGGCAACTCACCGACCCCCTCCAACTCAGTGAAAAACTTGGATGCACCCTTGACTCTGATCTAACACTCTTGCGCCAAGTCAACAGCGTCTCAAAGTCCTACCACTACAACCTTAAAACCCTCAGGCGCATCATTCCATATCTCTCCTTTCCCAACAGACTCTCTGCAGTCCAATCAATAGTTATATCAAGACAGGACTACGCAAACCCCCTATACCTCGGAGTCCCCGCGTACCAACTGAATAAACTCCAAAGGGCACAAAATGCGGCAGCCAAATTGCTACTTGCACTCGACCCGAGAGACCACATCTCCCCAGCCCTTAAGACGCTGCACTGGCTGCCAGTAGCCCAAAGGGTGACCTTCAAAACCTTATGCATGTCCCATCGAGCACTGCATAAAACCGGACCTCAATATCTTCAAGACAAGCTAAAACCCCACCACCCCCCTCGCACACTAAGATCAAGCTTAGCCGGCCTCCTAGTCATACCTAAGACAAACTCCCGTTAGGTTGGTCATCATTCTCAACCTTGGCCCCCACGCTGTGGAACTCACTCCCACCCCACATCTGCCTAACTGAGGATTTAGCGTCTTTCCACAAACTGCTGAAAACCTGGCTCTTTCCCTAAAAGCTACCGGGACCAAACTAACCCAAACAGACTCCCAGCATCTCAATGACACCAATCCAACAAACTACCTGATGCAAGAAATTAACAGCTAATAACCCCTAATATAAACTGGAAGGACAATCAGAATTAAACGAATAAAGTAGATCAAACCAGTGAAACGGTTAATAAGAGTAAATCATACGGAATCAGTAACGAGAATTAAACTCCAAAAATAGACAGAAGGCATGTGGAGTGAAAGAAGCGAATGGCGTGGACGAAATAGTTAGAATGGATGAATCAGAAAGATTGCATGAATGGAAGAACAGATAACTATATAGCTCGAATGAATGTGGAAATCGAATAAATATGTAGATCGGATGAGTGTATAGAACCGATAATCATGTTTAACGGATGCGTATGTAGAGCAGACGAACGTGTAGCGCAGATGAGTGCGTAAATACAGAGAAGCGAATAGAACGCAGGAATGCGTAAACCTGATGAATGTGCAGAACGGATGTGCGTAATCCAGTGTGTAGAACAGATGAGTATGTGGAGCGGATGAGTATGTAGAGTGCGCGAGTGTGGATAGCAGATGAATACGCAAGTGCGGAGAGTGTGTAGATTGCCGGAGCAGATGAATGTACAGACCTGGCGAATGTATAGAACGGATGTGTGTATAAAACGGATGAGTGTATAGAGCACATGAGTGTATAGGGCAGACGAGTGTATAGGACAGATGTGTATATAGAGCGGATGAGTGTATGAGATGGAGGTGTGTGTGGAGCGGAGGTGTGTGTGGAGCGGAGGTGTGTGTGGAGCGGATGAGTGTTTGGAGTCAATGAGCATAGAGAGCGGATGGGGGTATGGAGCGGATGGGGGTATGGAGCGGATGAGTACATGAATACATGAAGAGGATGAGTGCGCAGAGCAGATGAAGGTATAGAACAGATGAGTGTATGAGATGAATTTATAGAACAAGATATTCCAGTTGGATGCGTGAAAAGCAGATGAGTGCGGAGAGCGGATGAGTGCGGAGAGCGGATGAGTCCGTGGAGGGGATGAGTGTGTGGAGCCCATGACTATGGATAGCGGATGAACACGGAAGTGCGGAAAGTGTGTAGATCGTCGGAGCAGATGAATACACAGACCTGGCGAATCTGTATAGAACAGATGAGTGTATGGCGCGGATGGGTGTATGGCGCGGATGGGTGTATGGCGCGGATGGGTGCACGGAGCGGATCGGTGCACGGAGCGGATGAATATGCAGAGCAGATGAAGGTCTAAAACAGACAAGTGTAGAAATGAATATATAGAACAGAATATTACTGTTGGATACGTGAAAAACACAAGTGCCTAAAACTGATGAGTGCGGAGAGGGGATGAGTGCGTGGAACCGATGAGTGCGTAGAGCAGATTAATGCGTAGAGGGGAGGAATGCAGAGAGGTGGTGAGTGCGTAGAGGGGGTGAGTGCGTAGAGGGGACGATCGTGTAAAACAGGTGAATGCATAGCAAAGCGAATGAGTGCCTGGAGCACACGAGTGCAGGGAGCGATCGAATGGCCTGAGTGAACTGACGTGTTGCGTAGAGCAGACGAATACGTAGAACGAACGAGCAGAGATGCATCCAGTACTGATGAGTGCAAAGAATGGATGAATACATAAAGCTACTGAATCCGTAGAGCATGGGGCGGACAGGAGGGCATGCGTGGGGCGGACAGGAGGGCATGCGTGGGGCGGACTAGAGGGCATGCGCGGGGCGGACTAGAGCACGCGGGCTGGACCGGAGTGTATTAGACCAGACTGGGGTGCATTGAATGAATTGGAGTGCACGCTACGGACTGGAACGCATAGAATTGTGTGACATATATAGTATGGTTTGGAATGCAGAGAACGTTGAAAGAGCATATAACCCATCCTATCACACCACCACGCTTACTCTCTCCTTTACATCACCACTCAACTAGAAAACAGAGATACTATGACTCCATTCGGTATAACCGTTCTCATACCAACATCTGCCGCTTACTCCACATCATTCTAAGTAAACACTGCTGGTTTCACCCCCCCAGCCAGGCGTTCTCCGGCCTAACGCAGCCGCAGCCGTTCTGGATAAAACCTGTCAGAACAAACACATTCTCCTGATCTATCAACCACTGTACCTACCACTAAGAAGCAGCTATTACACAAATACCGCATGAGCTGCACACATACCGGGTGCTCACATGCACCTTTGACTCTCTCTAGTCTCTCTACTGATCTGAACTTCGGTTCCCAAGGGTGTTCAACCTACCAGTGCCTTCAGACCATACCAATGGTATATAAGGCGCTATATAAGTGCAAAATAACATAACATAACATTTGGTGGGTCTCTGAGGAAGGTGATGACTTCAACATCTGCAGGCCTTCCCACCATTTCTGGATAGTCAGTGACTAGACGAAACAGGACATTATGCACCAGGCCTCGGGTGACAGGGACATTTGTCCTGCTTTGCTGGGTTCTGGATCACAGGCCTTTCTTTTGACGTGAATAGTCTCTGCACTTTCCTGCTGCGTGGATTGCGACCACGTAATTTAGCTTGATCCACAGTTGGTTCAGATACTCATTGTTTCTTGGATCTCTGATGTATTTTAGAGTATCCGTAGTTCTCCCGATGAGTCCTGGGCGCTCCTCTATGATGCGAAAGAAAAGCGTATAAGTGAGTTCATCTATTATCACCTGTGGAGGAAGCATCTGTGTCTATATTACCGTACTCAGGCAGTACAATGAAGGCTTCCGTGATGACAGTCAGTAGTTGCCAGATCACCTTCTTGTTGGCAGGATTTTGGATAAAGTCTGTAATGCTGGTAACTCTCCCTACAAGCGATGGATATGTCTCTAGTACCAACTGAAAACGGGACAGCACATCTCTTGTGATATTCCTGTTGGGGGATGTCATACGTTCTGCAAAACAAAGTCTGGGTGTTGGTTGATTCAGGTGACTGTGTGATGCTCTTAACTTTTGTTCTTAGTCTACCAAAGTCTTGTTTGCCAAAAATACTTGGATATGGCCTGATTAAAAGTTTGTATTATCAGTGTTGTGGCTTAGATGCACGATTCTCTTCTTCACCCTGCAATTAGAATGCACAGAGTGTTCTTTATGTCCTTATCCCCCTTTTCTTGGAGGGACTGTCCAGTTTTAAGCCACAACTTGCATCCGGGTTCTTGTCTTGGTTTTTCCTGCTCATGCGTCCTTCTTCCTTGTCATAGCTCTTGTCTGCACATGCTGAGGTTCTTCCCCGTTGTCTGTAGGTTCTTCGCGGTGGGGTGCAGCTAAAGGGATCTCACCGATATAAGATTTAATGTCATTTAGGAAGATCCAAGCTCTCCTGCCTTGCATTTTCACGGCTGAGGGAGTGCAGTCCTCTGTGATGAATGGGCCGTTGAATCTTGGCTCGTCCCACCTTTTCTTTGTGTTATTTCTCACCAGTACTGTGTCACCAGGGAAGATGATTGGCGCACGTAGACCTTGAGCTGTATCTGTTTTAGCATCTCACTCTAGGTCTGGTGTTGTGCTGCACCCTTTTCGTCATTGCTGCAGTTGGTCTGAAATGACAGCGAGGCTTGATGTCATGCAGTTCAGATATTCCTACAACTCGGTTCCCAGGACCTCTCGGGTAGACAAGGCATAACATCTAGCTCTATCTCGAGGGAAAAGGGGGGTCCTCATTCTCCTTCCCTTCCCGTGCAGCGCGAGATAGTCGGAGCCTGGTTGGTTCCGAAGTGCATACAATGCCAGTGGTAGACAGTGCAGCCATCCCTTCTTTAGAGTAAGCTTCAACTTGGCTATCCTTTCCTTTAACAAGCCGTTGAGCCTCTCGCAAATACCATTTCCTTTTGGATGATACACCGTCGAGAACTTGTGCTTTATACCAAGCAACAAGCTAATCTGTTCAAAAACTGCATTTACAAAATGAGCCCCATTATCTGATCTCATCACCTCACACACCCCCCATCTAGGGAACACTTCCCTCGCCAGGAATTTGGCAGCACATGTTGAGTCTGGGTGTGTACAGGGACCTGCTTCTATCCATCTAGAGAATGGACACACCACTACAATTAAGTACCTGTACCCGTTACATACTTGGATCATGTCGACATAATCGACGTGCAAGTGCTGAAATGGCCCATTTGGCCGGGGGGTGACTCCTCTCACTACTTTTAATGTGTGCCCAGCGGTGAACTGCTGGCAAATTATGCAGTTCACTATAAAGAATGCAACCTGCTCAGCTAAATTCGGTATGAACCAGTCTTCTGCGAGTGTTGCGGCTAGATTTTCTTGTCATATGGAAGGGGTAGTGTAATTTGCTATAGTGATATCTTTAGTAGGGCTACAGACATTACTGGTTTAACAGTGCTGTCTTGCCTCCACAATCCATCCGAGGAGTTTAAAGAACACCCTTGACACTTCCACAGGTCCTTTTCGTCCTGTGGTGCCTCCACTTGTAGCTCCATCAATTGAGTTTGCCCCATATTACTATAGGCCTCTGGTGTGGCTCGAGCTATCATCATAAGCTCATGGGTGCGTGCCACTTCTACTACCATGATTGTCTCATTTTTGGATGCCATATGCTTGGCTTCCGTGTCTGCTGTGTGATTTCCAAGTGACATGAAATCTGTCCCGTGAGTATGGGCGGCGCATTTCACAACTGCTATGCCCACTGGGAGCTGTAGTGCCTTGATCAGCCTGTCCAATAAGGCTGCGTGTTGCACTGGTGTGCCGTCTGCTCGGAGGTAGCACCTCTTCCAACGCGCTAGTCCTGCGTGCACTGTGGACGTCACATAGGCGGAGTCACTGTACACCGTTACTTCCGTGTCTGCATGATTCTCAATGGCGAGTATCCACGCCAATAATTCTGCAGCCTGTGCTGAATAATGAGATGGTATTAGTGCACTAACGAGTACTTTAAATTCTCCATTTGCTATGTGTTTTATTACGGCAATGCCTGTATATCTTTGTCTGTCTTCTTGGTCGATTCTCGAAGAACCATCAATGAAAACGATCTCCCCTCCCGCCAGGGCATTTTCTTTTACCTTGGGGATTTCATCATAGAATTCTTCGTAGTTTGCGCAGTCATGTATCGGCTCACCTTCAGTGACTGGTTCAGCTATAAACGTGGCTGGATTCACTGTTGTTCATCGAACTATTTTGATCGATGGATTTGATATGATCACCTCATAGGCAGAGGCCCTTTGAGATGTTAATGTACCTTTTGGTTTCTCTAATATGGCGAATAATGAGTGTTCAACATATAACGTCATGGAGCATCCCATTACAATGGTAGTTGCCTTCTCTATGGCGCATGCTGCGGCAGCTAAGCTTTGTTCGCATGGGAACTGGCCTCTCATTACTGGGCCCAGATTCCCACTGTAACACGCCAGGGGCTTGTATCCCAACAAGGTTTTTTTGAGCGAGTACTGCCGTCATAACATTGCCATTCGTGTGCGAGAACAGGTAGAATTCCTCTGCATAATTAGGAATCCCGAAAACTGGAGCCACACAAATTCCTCTTTAGTTCTGTGAACCCCTCTTCCATCGCTTCAGTCCATTCCATTTTTTTCTTTTGTCGCTCGGGCCTTCTTCAGGGCCTGGAGCAAGGGCTTGGTATATGAGCTGTAATCGAAGACCCATACCCTAACATATTTGCACAGGCCTAGGAAGCTCTGCATTTGTTTTATCGTCAGCGGCTTAGTCATGTTCATGATAGCTTCAGCCCTTTCTGGGGTGACCTTTTTCCCCTCATGCGAGATTAGCTGGCTGTTAGGAATCAGGGTTGGAGGAGGTGGAAGAAGGTGCAAGGGCTCAGGAAACGGCCTATGAGACAATAAAACTACATTACCCAGCAGCCCCGGGAACTTTTTGTAGTTCTGCCCGTGCGCGCGTGTGGCTAGCTGTTAGTAATTAGGACAGCTTATCAGGGGCCAACGGCGCACGGCAGGTGTGGCTTATTTTGTTTACGGGGCGTAGCCATGCCGGAGAGTTAGGAGAACGTCGACTTGGAGGACTGCTGCGACGGACAAAACATATGGAGGTCGGGGCTGGGTCCTGTATGAGTCTTGGTGCAGCTGACAAGGGAAAACACGAGCTGCAGCTACGTGCGATGAAAGATTACGTCCGGGAAGGCTTGTGAGCTTCCTGGACGCAAGTTAAGTGTTTTTCCTTCTATGCTATTTGAACTCCTCGACTGCAATGCTAGTGCTATTGTTTTTGTTACTCTGATGTCACCAGAGGATATGGCAGTTCTGGTGCACGCTGTATTTCATGAGGCGCATGTTGCTTAGTCAGCACAAAAGTACTGTTACGAACAAAACGCCTGGAGGGTAGGGGCATCTGCATGAGGCGCTCTGGTGGGGCGCATTGTCCTACGCAAAACACAGTGAAGTAACTGTGGATGGCAGAGTGAGGCAATTAAGGACAGTCCAAAGAGGCTAGGGGTAAACTTAGTTCATGTTACATGTTCCGTGCCTGTGCTATGACTTTAAACCTGTTTCTGTGACATGTGTGCAAACGCTTGCCCATTGGGCCATGTGTAATGTTTTATCATGTTAGGGAGCATATCCCTTATGTATGTTTCATCTCGCTTGCTTCTATGTAGTTCAGTCCATGGTTTGTTCATGAGTGCCTGTATCAAGGGGTACTAGTACAGACATGGAAGCACTGGAATTATTCTAAGTGGTTTCTGGTCGTGCTGTAAGTAGGATTATGATATATGTTACTGTGTCAAGATTTTAGACAGTGTAGGGTTTTTTCCTGTTACTTCCCTGATCCTATCCACATTAGGTATTTCCCTAACCCTCTATCTGGTATTCGTATTACCCCCTCCCCGTCCACAACCTCTCCCTAACCCTCTCCCCCCCCATTGGCTGCCACATAGTATCCTGTTGGTATATATCAGGTACCTGTGCCAACCACGGGCGGAGGGTCGGCTTTGGGGGAGAGTGTCGACACTACTCAACCCCATTAGTTTGTATAAGACTTTGACACTGGCCTATGTACAGCACCTCTTGTTGACAATATTGTAACTTTTCTTTGTCAACCTTTTATCCTTTCTCAGCCAATATAGTCAGTAGCTGGATAGAATCGCGCCTGCATTGTTCTTCAGTGGTGCTGCAGATCAGAATGTCATCCACATACTGCAAAACAACACTGTCTACTGTAATGTTGCCTAAGTCCATTTCCAAGACTCTGTTTAAAATGGATGGGGACTCACAGTACCCCTCCGGCAACCTCGTAGTTTTTAGGCGCATTTGTCTGAACGTGAAGGACGTCGTATCTTGTGGGTCACGGTGCAGCGGGATTGAGAAGAAACTATTTTTCAAATCAATCACCGTGAAGTATTTTGCCTCGATCGGTATGTTACACAAGATCGTAGATTAATAAGGCACTATAGGGAACTCGGCTTCAACAATATTGTTTAATGCTCTTAAATCTTGGATTAAATGCCACAACCCTCTCTTTTATTTCTTGACGGGGTAAATCACCGTATTGCAGGGTGATTCTGACGTCACAAGGATGCCCTGCTCCAGCATGGCGGAAATTGTCTTTGCGATCGCTTCTCTGGACATGGGATATTGTCGTGCCCTTGGTAAAATTGCTCCTGGTTCAATTTAATTTTCACTTCTCCTGCCCCTTTTAGGAGGCCTACGCCATAGGGTCCTGTAGTCCATACTGAGACAGGCACCTGGGCCATATCGTCATCAAAGTATGTGGGGCGGATCAGTGTCAACATCATTCTCTGTGGTACTTCTTGTTTGATCATTTTGACCCAAAATATGAGGCTCACCTCCACCCTAGTCTCTTCTAAGTCAGCGTGTTCTTCGAACAGATCATCATCTGTGACGTCAGTTACTCTGTACCCTTCTTCAATGGCAATAATTGCACACCATTGTCTGCCTTCATCATCGTACCCTTCGACCCTTACTACCTTCCCTCGTACTGCTGCAATATGTATCGATAAGGGAAATACTTGTCCCTCTTCTTCATGCATAGGTATTCTTGGTCTGAATAGAAACTCATCAGGGGTTCTCATAGCTCTATCTGCGAGGCCTGGCAATCCTGCCATAAGCACACGCACACCATATACGAAGACTTCCGGTTCTAATGGTATAGCGCTCGTGGCTATGCGTCTGGAGTACGCTCTGATCATTTTGCACACGTTAGAATAATGCATTCCTGGAGTGGAGCATACTATACCCTCCTCTGTGAATGATATAGTGATATTCAACTTTGTCATTAGATCTCGACCCAAAATGTTTACTGGGGTCTGGCGTGAATATAACAAAGGTACATTCATCTCACAATCCCCCACAGAGACTGGGAGATTGTCCGTAAAGGGATCTCTGCTGTGAGCTCCTGTAAAACTCTGAGTATCTATGGCCTGGCCAGACAAGGAAAACTTGCCTTCTCGTATGCACGAGCGTATTGCACCCGTGTCAACTAAGAAGGAATATTCTTTCCCCCTTATCACGACATTTACCCTAGGTTCCCTGTTAGGGTCTGGTGTCACTGATAGGATAGAACACATCAGGGTTCCCAGCGAGCTGTCCTATTTCATGTATAAGTAAGGACCACTGTATACTTGGGGATCTCCTCCATTTCCAGGGTTGACTTCCCCCTCCGGAGTTTGTTCCCTGTGATATTTGCGGCAGTGCCTGTTGGGATTGCCCCTGTGGCAAGTTCCCCATGTTCGAAGGTTGTACCCCTTGCTGCGCACCTTGCTGCATGCCCGGTACTTGCCGCTGCACTGTGGGATCTGTGCACCGGCCTGTTGCGGGAAAGCAGGCTGGTTCACCATGCCTGTTCCCATTCCTTGTCCGTTTTGCCACACGCCTTGGCTTCTGCATGCGCGTGCCACATGTCCTGTCATTCCACACAGCCAACACACTGGCGGTGGTCGGCCACCTGTCCATTTTGCATATCTGGACTGCCCATCTGCATGTTTTGAAAACCCCCTAGATTATTCTGGAAACCTCCCGGATTACTTTGAAACCCTCCCTGATTATTCTGCCATCCTCTTCCACTGAATCCTCTTCCCCTTGGGTAAAATCCTGTGTTACCCTGGTTGTTCTGCGGCAGGTTAGTTACCTGTTGTACGCTTGATTCAGCTGGGCTGGTCAGCATAGCTCCTTCGAGAGCATACTTTGAGAGTTTCTTTTGCACCAACTTCACTTCCTCACCTTTACGAGTTGCCTCCTTTTTTCGATTCTTTTCTTGCAACAATCTACAATAGTGTGCAATTGTCAACTGTATTTCGGCCCATGGTTTAGCTTCTACTCCTACCAATTTCTTGAGCTGTTTCTGCACTGGTTCAGGCAACCCTTGGCACAATATATGGTAGAATACGGGGATACATTTTGACCAAGATTCATGCGTTTCAAGCACCCACGCGTCTTGAAAATTCTGGATATAAATCAATGGATCCACTGACTTTCATTTTTTGAGTCATTATAGCTCCCATATCAGAAGTGTCTGGGTACAGCGCTCGGAGCGCTTTCCACACTGCTGCTCTACAATTATTGAATGGTGCTCTGTCATGGGTAGTGTTAATTATGGTTACCCCAGGGTACCCAGCCCGCTTCCACACATCGTCTGCTCGCTCACCCAGTATGGCGATCAGGAGACCTTTAATGTCCCCTATAGCCAACGTGACACCCCCTGTCATTTTTTCTAACTCGTGTATCCATTTCCCCGCTCCCGATGTCAGCATTGGAAGCTTGTTTTTCAGGTTCTCTCGATCCATGTGTGGCCATCGAATATATTGTGGTCTTGCGCCCCCCTTTTCTAGCAGCAGGAACTGAAATGCGCAGTCTTCCTTCTCTTTCCCCATAGCTCTCCTTTCTATCGCTGGGGTCCCATTCCCGCATCGCCGTCTACCTGGCAATGTCCTCAATCTGTCTACATAGGCAGGTGCTGGCTCCCCCCTCTAACCGCGGGGTATTCCCTCATGTCGGCCAGGCTGCGCGGCATACTCTGATGCCCTAGGTGGGGACTCGCTAGCATCTGACCATCGTACCCCTTGGTCCCTTGGGAGCCGCTTCTCGCACCGTCTCCCTTCTTCGTGTGTCTCGTCCTCCGTCTCCCCACTGGAGTTGGCCGCTAATTGTTCCCAGTTCACGCAACTCCTTGCATCTTCTTCATTCTTACTCATTTCTAGCCTGTCCAGGGACAGTCCCCTGCTCCCACTACTTCGGGTGACATCCTCAGTGTCCTCCAGATGAGTGCTTTCCAAGCGCTCGTCCTCCCTTCCCCCTTGGGAAATTTGTTCCAGCCCCATTTCATCGTATATTTTATCAATCGTTTCCCCCGATGCTTCTGGTGTCGAAGTCATCTTCAATGTTTGCCCCATTCGTGCCTGATACTGACTCATTTGCAGGGAAGAATTCTTCGATGTCTTCCCATTCTACAACAGGATTGGGTTTTTTAACTTTCCGCTCCAAATATTCAAGATCCTGTGCCCTCTGTCTACGGGATCTTGAATATTTGCATTCTATATCCTCATCGACTTCCTTGCGCTTCCTCGCTTCTTATCTAGTCTTATCTTCTCTTCTTCTCTCATTTCTACGTTCATTTGCCCTTCTAATGTCCTCATCTTCCCGTCTCCTTATTCTTTTTTCACATACTCTTTGCTCTTCTTCCAACCTTTGCATGTTCTGTCTGCACTGTGCATAGGCTACACATTGTTTGTGACTGAGCGGATTTCCTTGCTCCTCGCGATAAAGCTGTTCTCGCCTCAGCCTATCTTTCTTTTTTATTCTCTCGTCCCTCATTTCCTTTTCCGTCTCCTTTTCCCTTCTCTGTGCCTCATCATACTTCTCTCTCTGCCTTATATCATCACTTCCTTTACCATCAAGTTTCAGCAATACCTGTCCTCCCATCCATTCGTCTTTTGCACATGCTACCTCATCAGTTCTGCCTTCGCTTCCCTTCCCTTGCCTTTCTTTCTCTCTCTTTCCTTAATGAGAGGTGCACTGATCTGTGCCTCATCTTTCCTTTGCTCATCGCGTCTCTCCTTGTCCCTCGGGACTGCAGAGGTAAGATTAATTTCCTGCTCCTTCTCGATTTTGTCACTACTGTACGTAGGTGACTCATACGCCTGGTTACTGTACCCGTAGCTGCCTTAAGCTCTCTTAACGGGTAGAGTCCCTCTGACTTACTCCCCTCGATCTCTGGCTCAGGCGGGGCTGGTGGCGCGGTAGGCGTCTCACCCCCTCCGTGCATACGTATAGTATCCAGTCTGCAGGAGGCTCTTCCTCCTTTGGCTGTTCAAACATTTTCCACAGTTCTAGAACAGCAAGACGTTTCTCTAGTTTCTTGCCTGTGTATGTGGCATGCAGATAAGTCGTCATATGCTGTAAAACGGCTTTAGATAAAGACCCGTTCTGTGGCCACTGCATAAACATTTTGTAGGCGGTACCCTTAACCCACTTCGCACTATACTTCTTAAGCTTGGGTGCGTGTTTGGGTAATTGCTTGCACAAATGGGCAAGTAGGGTAACCTCCTCCATTCTCAACTTTCGTTACCAACACTATTTTATGCAATTTTCACACGTCCAACAGTATGAGCGAGCACCAAATACGCAAGCTCCAATCCAGTCTTTCCCGCCAGAACTGTATATCATCACTTTACTCAAGAACATCAATTCATTGGCGATTCCCTCTTACATACGGAATCACGTAAAGCCCAAACTTAATTTCAATCAATGATACAGTTCTTTACTTTTGACATATAACAGGACACGTATGACAGACATTTGACAGACTAGACGGACACCAGCTGGATACACATGTACCTGCCTTCTAATCAATACCCCGACATGGGGTTTAAACGAACCCCATTAGTGCCGTCTTTAATCGTCACCATAGCCTAATCGTCCCCTATTATGTGGGCTCTGAGTTCACGTTTCTTCTGACCACTGTATTAAAGCGTTAGTCTTCTCTACTTCTGACTATTTTTATTTTTCTCCGCCACCCTCCGTTACCTTTCCCTTACTTGTTCTAATGCCTACAAGACATTTGCCAAAGTAATGAGTTTGTTTCACTCACCACTCGCATCTTTTTCTCTCTGGAATTTTGGGATCACTGCCCCTCCTTTTCCCGCCTCTTGCGGTCTTTTCTTCCGATCCGCTGCCTCTGGGAAGAAGGGTTATGCTTGGAAAGGCAGGTTCCTTCAGACCTACTGCAGATTTGATGAACTTACTTCTATCATTGTCCACGGGAAGCTTCTCAGTCTACTCAGCCGAATGGCAAAGGACTCGTGATATTTCCGAAGGCCTACAGTTACTTTATGCCGTCGGTCTATGGGTGTCTTAGTATTAATTCATCAATAGTTGATGGCGAACCATCCTCTTCTACCAAGTGTACAGGTGGGCGGAGCATTCTCTGATGGGCCCATAGGTCAGAGCTCACCCTCTAGTACCTGTAAGACAAGATAGCTGCACCTTGAGGAGGTTAGGGTGTAGGATTCACTTACTCAGACACACTTCAATAAGGATAACTCAATAGTTTGGCAAAGGGAAGTCCGTTTAATGACGAGTACAAAAACGGGGCAACAAATGGTAATCATCAATGATGCGATCGCCTGTCTCGCTTAAACTCCCAAATTCTTCATTTAGACAGCAACTTTTATGGGCAAAATTCGTCATCATGTGACGTGCAAAACTCATAAGTTTGTCATGCAATTCTGTTGGTCGGAAAGGTAACTTAAGTATAGGTGCTATATCTGTATATGGTAACAGAGCATTCGGATTGGATAGCTCTTATCAGGTGGGCGTCTACGCCCATCCCACTACAACACTCGTGATAGACGTCACTACAACTACGACATCTTATTGGTTCTACAAGCTATAAGACCCTAGATTATTTGGTCCATTGTGATTGGGTGGGTTACACCCCTAGGCATAAATCTCCACTTTAATTAGCAGCATGCAGAATAGACACCCAGATGCGGAGTGCCCCAAGATTCACCCTGCCTCCCGTCCATCAATCAGTACCTTTAGGGCTATGTGTCAATTAGTTGGCTGAGGATGGCCTCGAAACTGTAGTTCTTATCAGGAAAAGTTATGGCATCCTCGGGTTCTGGGTGACATCAGACGTTGGTACCTCTTTGCCCTTGGCTGGTCACGTGTCTGTTCACCGTGAATCTGCTTCATTTTCCCTCTTATTCGTGTGTTTGATTATTCCATAGCCTCGCCACCTGCATGGGGCCTCCTTATCTCGACCTTCACTGGCTGGCTGCTAAGCTCTGAAGTTTTGATTCTTCAGAGTTGCCGCTCTCCTCCCTTCCTGGAGTTGACCTTGAATTCCCAGGCATTGAGCTGCTTCTTACTGAGTATCGATTCCGCTCTTTCCTTTGGCTTTGGCTGGAATATAAATCTTGGCCTTGTTAGTCTCTTGCAGCCTGGGCTTAATTCTGCTTTTACAAAATAGAGTTGCATTTGTATAGCGTGCTTCATTAAGGTAGATATATACTTGGCGCATGTCGCCTTAGTCTTCTACTAAGCATTGCAAGCAGTACCGTTTTATTAGCTTCTTGCGTTCCAAGCCTATTTACATGCATTTAGTTAGTCGCATATTTTCATCTTCATGGTTAAGTTTCTGTTCGCTAACATTGTTTCTTCTTATATGTCCATTACATCGTTATTCTTTATTTTTTGTCATTGTGTGTCATTTGTTGGCACCATTTGGCTGTCTCAGTGGGTAGCTTGCAGCCCACAGTGGGTAGCTTGCAGCCCAACCGTGGGCTGCAAGGTACTAGAGGGTCATTGGCGCTTCAATAGGTATACATGTCCTTCTGATGGGTACTGGTCAGAGCCCCACCATGGCTCTGTGTTGGTTCATTTGCTCCTTATACGTCACATATCTTGGCGAGTATGCTTCTGGCACCTCGACATGGGTGGCTGGAGTGCAGGCCATATTTGGGACCTCCTCTACAACTTGCATCTCAGATTTCTCTGCCTTGTATTAGAGCAGCTAAAAGTCTACTTTTTTACGAACTGCGCAGAGGATACGCCGTTAGTGATGGAACTTTGTGGAGATCATAAGAAGGATAATGAAAATCTACTTAACATCTACTCCAGCATTGAGCAGTGTATGGATCTGAATTGGATGTGTTTAAAGAGAAAAAAAACTGAGTTGATGGTCTTTGGCTCCCAGCCGGTCAAACTCTTTCCCCAGAATATAATTCTTTTCAGATTGACAACACACCGATCAAGGTCCTTGTTAAAGTTAAAACCCTTGGTATAATGATGGAAGCATCACTAGGAGCCGAAGCACCCGGCCACCACCAACCTCTGCACCTCTCACTCCACTCTGCAACAAAGTCATCACCGCTGGTCTAGCCAACTCCCTCAACCCACTCCCAAGCATTCTCACTCCAGGAAGGCTCCCCCATCAAACTCTTTGGCTACTGGCTCTCCGATGCCTTCACACCTCTCACCCCAACAAAACGGACAACTCTGAGATCAGGCCCCACACCCAGGTGGCACACCACCCACCTCAAATCGCTGAAAACCATCAAGCACCATCTGGGGCGGTCCTGGAAATCCAACCCAACCTTCAAAACAAACCCCCCCTGGTAAGACTAACAAGGGCCTACAGATCGGAAATCATAAAACACAAAAGCATTCTGTGTGAACAGAATATTGAAGGAACTGCATAGAATCATCTCTGAATTCAAATCGCCAGGTTGCTCAACCCCTCCTCCACCCAACTCCCAATCCCTATGCGATGCCTTATCGGAACTTCCATTACATCGCCATCAACAGACATTCTGCCATCATCTCTAAAATACAAATAAGGCCCCTGTCTGTTGCCCGCCCACCTCCCGTCCCCTGTCCCAACTCCCTCCCAATGCAAACCTTCCCCTGTTTCTCCTCGATCTATAAACGTCCAAAAAGTCCAGAAAAAAAGACTGACTGGGAGATTTGGCCGGATTTCGGCCGTTCGAAAATTCCAAATGGACGAAAGTTTTGACCAAATCCCCCATTCGGTGGCAGGGGCTGCAGGGGTTCCCCCGCCCCCTTGTTCACTATATTGTGAGTGGGGGTTGCAGGGATGTCCCCCCCGCTGCCGGTCCTGTAAAAAAAAAAGAATTAAAAAAAAGTTAAGAAAGGAAAGGACCCTGCGGCACTGGATCCCGATCATGGAAGTGAAAGGGAACAGGCGTTGCAGGGACACAGCGCGTCGCCGCCCCAAGGTAAGTAGGGGGTGGCGGTGGGGGCAAGGCCATAGGCTGAAATGTTCAGGGGAGAGAAGACCGAAAGTTGTTTTCTCCCTCAAACATTTCAGCCGCTGGCTTCCAACCCCAATCCCTCGATCTCACACCAGGAGTTCCTCTCGCTCCTAGCACAAAGCCAGCCATCAGAATCCCCTGAGGACCCTTGCCCACCCACCCTCCTCAAAAACATCCTAATCTCAACCTATGTATGCAGTATTGCACGCGCAATCCTTAACCAATCCCTTACATCTGTAATTTTCCCAGAAGCCTTAAAAATCTCCCACCTCAAACCCTTCCTCAAACCTACGCTCGACCCACCAGAACTACTGGCCCATTTCCAACACCCGCTTAATGGCCAAACTCGTGGACCGCACAGCGAGCAAGCAACTAGGTCATTTCACTGAAGCTAAAAACCTCCTTGACCGGGCACAATCTGGCTTCAGACCCATCAGAGGAACTGAGTCCTCCCAGTATGTGCTGTACTCATTCTCCTTGACCTCTGCCACCATTGATACCATTGACCACACAATTCTCCTAGAAAAGCTACACCCTTTAGGAATCAAATCTGAGCCCACTTCCCACACTCATCCACTCCCACAATCTCACCTGCTACAACTAGGCAGACGATACCCAGATCATCCTTAAAATCCCCAAATCACCAGGCTCCACCCCTGCAGATCTGTCGTCATGCCTCTCGGATATTGACCACTGGATGACGACCAACCACCTCATCCTCAATCCTGGTAAATCCTGGTCTGTGGAAAAACCGTGCTCCTCACCCAACCTATCTCCTGGCCTCACTCTCTAGGCCCCCCCAGTCGTCGGGAACCTCCACGAAAGGGAAAAACCTTGGATGCACGCTGGATACAGATCTATCCCTCTGTTATGATTCACTGCTGCAGCCCCAGGCTTGCGTCATGGTCACTATGGGAGTGTTGGTGACGCTTCCCCTCCCGTCATGGAGGGCCACGTTGCATAGGCATGTTGCATAACACAGTGACGTCACACGTCTTGCATCCCGGAAGGCGTTGAGTGCCTTTTTCAGTCTCTAACGTGAGGTAAGCCTTGCATTGCAATATTGTTTTTCCCGTTCCGTGGATGCTTTTGTTTTTCTTCTCTCCTTGCTTCCTTGTTCCCCTGTTGCTGCCTTCTAACAATCTGCCTCCCTTGCCGCTAAATCCCTGTTCCGCCTTCACTGGCCCTCCTCCTTGCATCGCTCCTGTTCCTTTGCCTGCCAGCCTCTGCCTTCCTGACAACTTGAATCATTACCACCTGGAGCCTTTCTTACCCACCTCCTTGTCTACCATCTCTAGCCTACTCGTTTCTGCCATTCTGCCTTCCTGGAAATTCTATCATTCTGAGCCATATCTGCAGAAAAACACTTTTCCCATAAGTGGATCCAGTCAGCTGTCTACTAGGTGGAGCCAGTCTGGACCTTCCACTCCATTACCTGGAGGTTTTTCCCGGTGAGGGTTTTTCCTGCATTTGCTTGACTCCACATCCCCTGGACAGAGCCTGAACTCCTGTTCCTGGTCCAGGGTCATGGTGGCTGGCCAGGGGACAGGAAGTCGCTCATGTCACCAGGTGGCATTGCAAAGCTCTAAGGTAAGACGCGATCTTGACACCTTCTCCCAACACATCAACTCCATACTCAGAACCTGTTTCTTCCATCTACGCATCCTCAGGCGTATCTTCCATACCTCACCTATCCTCACTGAATCTCTGCCCATCCCCATCATCATCCTCTCTTGCCTAGATTACGCAAACTGCCTTTATCTAGGCGCACCAGTGTTCTACTAAAGAAACTACAAAGAGTTCAAAATGCTGCGTCCCGCCTGCTCATCGGCCTCCCTCCCAGAGAACACTTCAGCCCCACACTGAGAGTCCACCAATGTCTTTCTATTGGACGACAAACTACCTTTAAAGCCATGTGCATTACTCACCGTGCCATCCACAACTCAGGCCTGGATTTCCTCTGGGACAAACGAACACACTACTGCCCCTTAAGGACACTTGGATCCGGCGCAGCCTTTCTCCTAGTTATCCCCAATATAACTACACCAGGCTGGCGGAATCCTCCTCCTCCTCCGTCCAAGTGCCCACCATCTGGAACTCTATGTCCCTCCACATCTGCAGCATTGACAATCGCCTCACATTCAGAAATGCCCTCAAAGCCTGGCTTTTCCCTTCCTCCTCTTCAAACTTGCCCACTCTATACTGTGATTGCCCGAGAACACAAGTACATGCCAAGACAAAGCTAAAAACCTACTTCCAAACCACTGCAGATGCCTCCAGTGTTCGCAGCGGCACACAATGAGAAGCTTGCACTGTCTTCCTGCCCCACGCACACAAGTACTTGCCCAGACCCAACTAAACACCTACACTTCCATACCATTGCGAATTGCCAGCAGCGTTCGCAGTGTCCCGAACCAGCATAACCGGTGCAATTTGGTCCCTAAACTGCACCGATAAATCTGATGTAACTGGGATGCTGCAACTTAAAGATGCTGGGACAGCAGGCTTGTTAAGACGGACCTCTAGAGATAGCAACGGTTGCAGGATCAGTTTGAACAGGGGGACATCTATGATTCGCGCACTCGCTAATTATCAAGGGACTTGCACAAGCACACACAATGCTAACCCATATTCCGCACTGGGGCTAATGAGGAAATGCGCCAGTTCAACTGGGGCTATTGGGCACGGAACACTCTTTAATAGCTTTGGGGGTAGGAAGAGAGGCACATTAAGAAGCACTTAAACGGTTATTTCCATCTGGGAAGGGATCCATACTGGTCTCGGCCATAGGTCACAAGATTTATTTCATTTAATGTATTTCCTATTGCACTCTGTCTGCCATTAGAATGTAGTGACAACCCATGGAAAGAAAAATGTGTCTTGCTGGGCACACATCGAATCTCCTGTATTAGCACTCTGTCCTAATCCAGCAACAGCACACCCCACGTGCCTGACCTCTGGGCTGCTTACCGGGGCCCAGCCAACCCTCCTAAATCCTAACCTGGCAGAATGCACACAAGCATCTTAAACTTAACTCTTAGAATGTCCCATACGTGCCCTTCGGTCCCAAGGACGTTGCAACTACAAAGCGCATCAAGGCCCTACAAATGGGGAAAGGGCGCTATACAAATGACGATTACAATTACAAGCATGTAAATTCGAGATGGAAGACTAACGCAGGATGATGGAACATTGAAATGGAAAAGTGGAGGATCTTAAATTTGTGTAATTGATAAAACCTCATCCATTAGAACCTGGAGAATCTTTCACCTCGACTCAACCATCAGTGGACTTTATAAAGATCATGAACTAAAATCATTTTACGATCATTCTTTACAAAATATTACAGGTACAAATTATTGTGGACAACAATCCTAAAGGTGTTTCATAAAACAGTATATAAATGAAAAAGGTGTGAATGATTTTCATATGAGATGTTGTTTGTGGAATTATAGAAGTGAATTGCTTATGCAATGGAGTTTGTCTCACAGAAGTGTAGGGGTCTTATAAATGATGTGCACACGTGTGAGGATAATAGATCTTACATTATCAGGCTGTGTGGTTTGCTTCATAGTAAGAATGATTGTTTTATTATGTTCCCCAATCCAATCGGAAAAAAGTGAAGGATTTCACGACCCTATACAAGTTTAGAAGGTGATGGGGTGATTTTTGAATCAATCTTTCCTATGTTTGAGAATGATCAATGAATGGATTGCTAATATGGAAGTTAGTTACTATGTACACAAACACTAAAGGCACTACATATATAGTCCAATAAGGCCACAGAATTACATTGAAATTGGCATGAGCTAAAGGTCTTTAGATGAGAATGAAATTGGAAAGTCTGTTGTTTCTGTCTTTCGCGTTCACCTATAAAATTGAATCTAAAATGGTGCCTGTGTGTTAACAGACGCCAGGAGCCATGCAGTTAACATGCCGTGGTCTGTTTAAGAAGGCTTTTCAGTACAGTAAGGAGTAGTTAGCAATCCTCGGTAATGCCCCAGACTGCAGGTGTTATTGCCATTAGTATCCCGGCACGTTGCACTGGGAGACTGATATTTGTTTTCTCAAGTTAAGAACCTGCATGTTTGCAGTTTCTCAACAATACAAAGCGAGATGGCTGCATTGGATCATGGAGAAGGGAACGGCACATAGTCCCTTTTCCCTTTCCATGGTGGCCATTGTCGCACCAGCGCTGCGCTGGGAACAGGGTGTTCCCGGCACCGGCGAGGTGCAAAAGAGCGGAAGGTAAGTGGGAAGGGGTCGGTGGGAGATGCGGAAATTGTGGTCTTGTGGTGGGGGAATGGCGGAAACGGGGTCCCACTTACCTCCGTACCAGTGGGGAAGATGGCAGCCCCCCGCTTCTGAGGAGATTCAGAGCAGGGGTTTTACCATGCGGTAAAGCCCCCGTTCTGAGCTTCCTGATTTTCAGGGAGGACGAATCCCCCCACCCCTCCCCGTGTACTGATTGAACATATTAAATGACTTACAATGGCATAGAATAATGAACCAATACACAAGCATCTTTTTTGTTGTCGATACATTACTTGTGTTAGAAGATAACTTAAACACTCAAAGCAAAATTCATATGTACTCTTGGAATCAGGCGCGCAACGCCATTGAGGATATGTCCTTTGACATCTCAGGGGAAGGGGCTGATGTCACACTTGCGTTTTGTTAGGCAGAGATGTCAGGAAAGCCTTTTTGGAAAGTAGCAGTGTTAAAAAGTGTTATGTTTTATCTCATTATGTTATGTTATGTTACTTTGCATTTATATAGCGCCTTATGTACCATTGGTATGGTCTGAAGGCACTGGTAGGTTGAACACCCTTGGGAACCGAAGTTAAAGTCAGTAGAGCGAGTAGAGGGAGTCAAAAAGCTCCGTGTGAGCACCGGATATGTGTGCAGCTGGTGTGGCATTTGTGTAAAAGCTGCTTATTAACGGTAGGTGTGGTGGTTGAGAGATCAAGAGTATGTGTTCGTTCTGGCAGGATTTATCCAGACTGACTGTGGCTGCATTAGGCCTGAGGAGAACGCCTGGCTGGGGGGTGTGTAACCAGCTGTGTTTAGTTAGAGTGATGGGGAGTATGAGGCAGATGTTGGTATGAGAACAGCTATACCGAATGGTGTCATAGTATCTCTGTTTTCTAGTTGAGTGGTGGTGTAAAGAAGAGAGTAAGCGTGGTGATGTGATATGATGGGTTACATGCTCTTTCAAATGCTCCATGCATTCCAGACCATTCCATGTAAGTCGCACAATTCTATTCACTCCGGTCCGCTCTGTGTACTTCAGTCTGCTCCATGCACTCCCGTCCGCTCCATACACTCACAGACCGCTCCATGCATTCCATTCAGCTCTATGTACTCCAGTCCACGCCATGCACGCCAATCTGTTCTACGTACTCCAATCCGTTCACGCACTCCGATCCAACGGCTCTACGTACTCGTCCGCTCTAGGCACTCGTCCGCTCTGCACATTCATCTGTTCTATGCACTTGTGTTCTACACATCCCTCCATACTTATGCATTCATCCGCTCTCCACGCTCGTCTGTTCTACACGCTCATCTGTTCCACACGCTCGTCTGTTCTACACACTCATCTGCTCTACTCATCCCCTCTGCTCATTCATCTGCTCTCCTGCGTTCTACATACTTCTCCGCGCTTATGCAATCATCCACCCTACATACTCGTCCGCTCTACACACTCATCCGCTCTACACGCCATCCGCTCTACACGCCATCCGCTCAACACGCTCATCCGCTCTACACCCCATCCGCTCAATACTCATCTGTTCAACTCATTCATCCACTCCGCGCACTCATCCGTTCTACGCGCTTCATCCATTCTAACGATTTCAACCGCTCCATTCACTTCGTTCCTTCATCATGCATTATCGATTTCAGGCCATTTCACTTGTCAACCGTTCCGTGTTCTCTATCTGTTTCATGCACTACACTCGTCTCATGTACTTGAATCGTCTATTCTGTGCTTTCTATTTATGCCATGCACTCACACCGTCGGTGTCAACTGTCTTTATTCGTTTTGCCCATTTTGTCCATTGCACTCCTTACATTCACTTCATTAATTTAAACCTCATTACTGTTTTCGTACCATTTCTTCTTTTTATCTGCTTCACTGCTTTGATCTACCTTACCCGTTCTATTCTGTTTGTCCTTTTAGTTTACATTAGCGGCTATTAGTTGTCTCGCATGGATATTGATGTTGTATTGTTATTTGTCTTATTGTTATTCAAGATCTAGTAGTTTGTTGGGTTGGTGTCATTGAGATGCAGTAAATCAGTTTGGGTTAGTTTGCGTACGGGTTGGTTTTAGGGGAAGAGCCAAGTTTTCAGTAGTTTGCGGAAAGACATTAGATCTTCAGTTAGGCGGATGTGGGGTGGGAGTGCGTTCCACAGCGTGGGGGCCAAGGCTGAGAATGATGATCCGCCTAAACTGACTGAGTTTGTCTTAGGTATGACTAGGAGTCCGGCTGAGCTTGATCTTAGGGTGCGAGGGGGGTGATAGGGTTTTAGTTTGTCTTGAAGATAATGAGGTCCAGTTTTATGCAATGCTCGATGAGAGATGCATAAGGTTTTGAAAGTCACCCTTCGGGCTACTGGAAGCCAGTGAAGAGTTTTAAGGGCTGGGGAGATGTGGTCTCTCGGGCCGAGCGCAAGTAGCAGTTTGGCTGCAGCGTTTTTTGCTCTTTGGATGTGTGCAAGGAGTGTGTATGTAATGTATGTGTGAATGAGTAAGTGTGTGACTGAGTGTATGATGTATAGGGGGCTGGGTGCGCATGTAAATGAGTGAGTGTATGGTGAATGGGATGTTTAAGTGAATGAATGTGTAATAGCGTGTGCACCTATGTGTAATGCTGGACTTCCACCATTTGATTATTGCGCCCCATGCCAGACAACCCTTGGGGTTAAACAGAGGGGGCGGAGCCTCCACGCTTGCCATGACCAGTTTAGACAGTGGCCCCTCCCATCACCAGCTAGCCTCCCCAAAATATAGGTTTTGTTGTGCCCCTGCTCGGAATCATCTTCTCTACGCTATTTGGCACCAGCAGATATAGGACTCGGCTGTTGAGGCTCCTCGTTGCATTCCTGGTCGCCTCCTATTAATCCTCCCCAATTCCCCCAGGAAGCTGTCCACTGTGCGCCGGAGCCTGCACACAAGCTGAGTCCGGAGACCCTAGCGGCGAAGCCCACCGCTCCAAGGGCGCCGCTCTTAAGGGTGAAGGGGCGGGGACTCCTTGGCTGTGCTCTTAGCCCAAACGGTTCAGACCTACAATCAGTAAAAAAAGGTATTGTATACTCGTACCCTTTTAGTGCCTTTTTTTTTGTGTATTTCCGCCACCCTTAGGAAATCCATCAACTGATAACCACCTGGCTTATTCTGCCTAAATGCCTCTTATGGTCAGTAACTGGATGTGGCCAGGTGATTTGTCAACTGTCCCTGTGTGATTCTCTCACAGGGCTCTAACACTGCTAGGGTGGGACAGCAATGAAGAATCGACCACCATTAACAAGGGGTCTTTATTTTGGGCTACTGTTTGCTGGGGCCATTCTGGTCTGTTTTTTGTTTGGAGCTGGTCAAAGGGGGAGGGAGACGGACTAAGGAAGTCTGGCGTTCCTTTAACAGCGCTCTAGCATTGGTCAAGGGTGGCACAGTTCTGTGAGAAGGGCTGACATTGTATTATCTCTCCTGTGCACCTTCTGGATCACACTTTGCTTTTTTAGTTATTGTGTCTGAGATTTATACTGTCAGTGTGTTGCACATTTTCAGCTAAGGGGTATTGCACTTGGCCCCCCTAACCTGTCTAAAAGGAATAAAAAAAATAGTCTGAGGCGCCCCTCTGCGAGAACGAACACTGCAAAATGACCTGTTGACGGTACCCACTCGAGAGTCCGCAGCCACACTTTAGCTCACGGTACCTTTCACAGATGGGAAATATCCATTTGCATATCAGTCTTTGTCCCGTCCACATGGGCAGTCCAGCACCGAAATGCTATGGCAATTCCATTCTTGCAAGAGTACCAACAGAAACCCCAGACACGTGTTTCAGCCTTGTTGGGCCTCATCAGTGAGGTAGACCTGTCTTTAGCCTCAAGCAGGCGTCCTCCATATTCTTCCTGGTCTTGCCAAGAACAGCCTCTTAACTCGGTATGAAGTAGCCTTGGTGATGTCTTCCCAGAGCTTAATTATTTCACCCACTTTTACCAACAAGTTCTTTACATAAACAATGCAGGGCAGGCTCCTGCCTCCTTCCAGGCTCAACAGGTTAACCAGCGCATCACGATAACCGCACAGGTCTGGAGTATAGCATAACCTCAGCCAAAATAAGACAGGTTTTCTTTATACAGAGAAAATCTGCATTCCTGCGCAAGTGGCGCGTGATCCGTATGAATGGATTGTGTCCTCCAACCTATTCCTCATAGTTCGGAAAGAGGGCATCCTGCGTCGATGGCGACTGGTCGATGTCCCTCGAAGGCCTCCGTCAAGATTCGCAGAGGTTCGCCAGAAAGAAAGCTGAGGGACCCTGTTTTACTACCATCGCTCCCGGCCTCTGGAACGCCCTCCCCCAGTATATCCAAGATGAACATGCTTACCCGCTATTCTGAAAGAAAGTAAAAGCAACCCTGTTCAACAAATGTGTAACCTTTACTGCCTGTCTATCCAAGATGAACCTGACTATTCATCTTTATGAAAGAATGTAATGACCATACTTTTCCAGCCATCATGTGTAACCCATTATGTACCATTCCCCTAGTGCTGTGATACCTCTGGGTCTGGGCGCTACCAACAAATACAATATATTATGAGCACTTTTGAAAGTGTTTGAGGGTCTCTCTCCGTGTGACTTCTGTGATGTCCTCGGCATCAGCACTAGGATTCACCAGGGCTTTTGGTCTTGTAGCCAAAGGTGTTCAATTCATATTAACGCTGTTTTTCCCGTTTCTTAATGTTTCCAGTCAGTTACAGTTACTCAGGATTGTTGCTTTTCTACATCCGGCATTCCTCTGGGCAGGGTTAGTGCTTTTCTACATCCGGCATTCCTCTAGGCAGAGTTAGTGCTTTTCTACATCCGGCATTCCTCTGGGCCGGGTTAGTGCTTTTCTACATCTGGCATTCCTCTGGCCAGGTTAGCGCTTTTCTACATCTGGCATTCCTCTGGGCAGGGTTAGCGCTTTTCTACATCTGGCATTCCTTTGGGCAGGGTTAGCGCTTTTCTACATCCGGCATTCCTCTGGCCAGGTTAGCGCTTTTCTACATCTGGCATTACTCTGGGCAGGGTTAGTGCTTTTCTACATCTGGCATTCTTCTGGGCAGGGTTAGTGCTTTTCTACATCTGGCATTCCTCTGGGCAGGGTTAGTGCTTTTCTACATCCGGCATTCCTCTGGGCAGGGTTAATGCTTTTCTACATCCGACATTCCTCTGGGCAGGGTTAGTGCTGTTCTACATCTGGCATTCCTCTGGGCAGGGTTAGTGCTTTTCTACATCCGGCATTCCTCTAGGCAGCGTTAGTGCTTTTCTACATCCGGCATTCCTCTGGGCCGGGTTAGTGCTTTTCTACATCTGGCATTCCTCTGGCCAGGTTAGCGCTTTTCTACATCTGGCATTCCTCTGGGCAGAGTTACTGCTTTTCTACATCCGGCATTCCTCTGGGCTGGGTTAGTGCTTTTCTACATCTGGCATTCCTCTGGCCAGGTTAGCGCTTTTCTACATCCGGAATTCCTCTGGGCCGGGTTAGTGCTTTTCTACATCCGGCATTCCTCTGGGCCGGGTTAGTGCTTTTCTACATCTGGCATTCCTCTGGCCAGGTTAGCGCTTTTCTACATCTGGCATTCCTCTGGGCAGAGTTACTGCTTTTCTACATCCGACATTCCTCTGAGCAGGGTTAGAGCTTTTCTACATCCGGCATTCTTTTGGGCAGGGTTAGCGCTTTTCTACATCTGGCATTCCTTTGGGCAGGGTTAGCGCTTTTCTACATCCGGCATTCCTCTGGCCAGGTTAGCGCTTTTCTACATCTGGCATTACTCTGGGCAGGGTTAGTGCTGTTCTACATCTGGCATTCCTCTGGCCAGGTTAGCGCTTTTCTACATCCGGCATTACTCTGGGCAGGGTTATTGCTTTTCTACATCTGGCATTCCTCTGGGCAGGGTTAGTGCTTTTCTACATCTGGCATTCCTCTGGGCAGGGTTAGTGCTTTTCTACATCCGGCATTCCTCTGGGCAGGGTTAGTGCTTTTCTACATCCGACATTCCTCTGGGCAGGGTTAGTGCTGTTCTACATCTGGCATTCATTTGGGCAGGGTTAGTTCTTTTCTACATCTGGCATTCCTCTGTGCAGGGTTAGCGCTTTTCTACATCTGGCATTCCTCTGGGCAGGGTCAGCGCTTTTCTACATCCCGCATTCCTCTGGGCAGGGTTAGCGCTTTTCTGCATCCGGCATTCCTCTGGGCACGGTTAGCGCTTTTCTACATCCCGCATTCCTCTGGGCAGGGTTAGCGCTTTTCTACATCCGGCATTCTTCTGGGCAGGGTTAGCGCTTTTCTACATCCGGCATTCCTCTGGCCAGGTTAGCGCTTTTCTACATCCGGCATTCCTCTGGGCAGGGTTAGCGCTTTTCTGCATCCGGCATTCCTCTGGGCACGGTTAGTGCTTTTCTACATCCTGCATTCCTCTGGGCAGGGTTAGCGCTTTTCTGCATCCGGCATTCCTCTGGGCACGGTTAGCGCTTTTCTACATCCCGCATTCCTCGGGCAGGGTTAGCGCTTTTCTACATCCGGCATTCTTCTGGGCAGGGTTAGCGCTTTTCTACATCCGGCATTCCTCTGGCCAGGTTAGCGCTTTTCTACATCCGGCATTCTTCTGGGCAGGGTTAGCGCTTTTCTACATCCGGCATTCCTCTGGGCAGGGTTAGCGCTTTTCTACATCCCGCATTCCTCTGGGCAGAGTTAGTGCTGTTCTACATCTGGCATTCCTCTGGCCAGGTTAGCGCTTTTCTACATCCGGCATTACTCTGGGCAGGGTTAGCGCTTTTCTACATCCGGCATTCCTCTGGGCCGGGTTAGTGCTTTTCTACATCCGGCATTCCTCTGGGCAGGGTTAGCGCTTTTCTACATCCGGTATTCCTCTGAGCGGGGTTAGTGCTTTTCTACATCCGGCATTCCTCTGGGCAGGGTTAGTGCTTTTCTACATCCGGCATTCCTCTGGGCAGGTTAGTGCTTTTCTACATCTGGCATTCCTCTGGGCAAGGTTAGTGCTTTTCTACATCCGGCATTCCTCTGGGCAGGGTTAGTGCTTTTCTACATCCGACATTCCTCTGGGCAGGGTTAGTGCTTTTCTACATCCGGCATTCCTCTGGGCAGGGTTAGTGCTTTTCTACATCCGACATTCCTCTGGGCAGGGTTAGTGCTGTTCTACATCTGGCATTCATTTGGGCAGGGTTAGTTCTTTTCTACATCTGGCATTCCTCTGTGCAGGGTTAGCGCTTTTCTACATCTGGCATTCCTCTGGGCAGGGTCAGCGCTTTTCTACATCCCGCATTCCTCTGGGCAGGGTTAGCGCTTTTCTGCATCCGGCATTCCTCTGGGCACGGTTAGCGCTTTTCTACATCCCGCATTCCTCTGGGCAGGGTTAGCGCTTTTCTACATCCGGCATTCTTCTGGGCAGGGTTAGCGCTTTTCTACATCCGGCATTCCTCTGGCCAGGTTAGCGCTTTTCTACATCCGGCATTCCTCTGGGCAGGGTTAGCGCTTTTCTGCATCCGGCATTCCTCTGGGCACGGTTAGTGCTTTTCTACATCCTGCATTCCTCTGGGCAGGGTTAGCGCTTTTCTGCATCCGGCATTCCTCTGGGCACGGTTAGCGCTTTTCTACATCCCGCATTCCTCGGGCAGGGTTAGCGCTTTTCTACATCCGGCATTCTTCTGGGCAGGGTTAGCGCTTTTCTACATCCGGCATTCCTCTGGCCAGGTTAGCGCTTTTCTACATCCGGCATTCTTCTGGGCAGGGTTAGCGCTTTTCTACATCCGGCATTCCTCTGGGCAGGGTTAGCGCTTTTCTACATCCCGCATTCCTCTGGGCAGAGTTAGTGCTGTTCTACATCTGGCATTCCTCTGGCCAGGTTAGCGCTTTTCTACATCCGGCATTACTCTGGGCAGGGTTAGCGCTTTTCTACATCCGGCATTCCTCTGGGCCGGGTTAGTGCTTTTCTACATCCGGCATTCCTCTGGGCAGGGTTAGCGCTTTTCTACATCCGGTATTCCTCTGAGCGGGGTTAGTGCTTTTCTACATCCGGCATTCCTCTGGGCAGGGTTAGTGCTTTTCTACATCCGGCATTCCTCTGGGCAGGTTAGTGCTTTTCTACATCTGGCATTCCTCTGGGCAAGGTTAGTGCTTTTCTACATCCGGCATTCCTCTGGGCAGGGTTAGTGCTTTTCTACATCCGACATTCCTCTGGGCAGGGTTAGTGCTTTTCTACATCTGGCATTCTTCTGGGCAGGGTTAGTCCTTTTCCTTTTAGCCTCACACTTCCAGTATGAAGGGGCTTTTAGGGGAGTTAACAGTGCGGCAGTTGTGCCACTTCTTGCCAGACTTGGCAGTGCTATATAGATAAAGACGCATGTGCAATCTGGGGCATCTTTCTCCCCCTTGGTGCGGGCCTCGAGGGGGGTGTGATGGCTCTTTTGCCAATGCGCATGCTCAGAAGCTGTCCCATGATACTAATATTGATTGCGTTCCCATCTCTGGGTCTAGGTGCCTCTGGAAGTATTTTACAATTTATAGTAAAGTGCTTCAGTTTATAGTAGTGATGTCAATGTGGCAGTGATGAGTCCATGAAGTTTAACTGGGGTCAGGGATTTGGGAAGTTTCCTGATATGATAGGTTATTTATAATGCACTTAATCCCCAGAGGTTTCCAAGTGTGGACCCGAGGATCGAACCTGTATTGCTCCGTGTAGTCTTGCTTCCAAGGCGAGCACGTTGCCCCTGAGCTATCCTCCCGAGTTAGAATTGAAAGAGGATTGGTATTGCAAAGGTTAATAACCCAACATGTGAATTGTCCCCCCATCCTACGGTGATAACTGCGCCCCCTTGCTCTCCCGGGCAGGCCCACCCTTGCAACGGGCTGCTCCCGCTTGGACCCCTGCATGCGGCCCAAGGACGTGCAGCACGTGGGGGCTGCTACATGCAGGGTTCTCCCAAGTTTTTCTAGACATATATTTGGGATTTTCAGGAAAGGAACAGGCAGGACATGAGCAGTCAGTGTTGGGAGTTTAGGGAGATTGTGGGGCTTGCACAGAGACCGGAATGTTGGGTACAGATGCCAAACACTTAATGGAACTGAAGTATCTCGCCCAGGATAGCCCTCTCTAGTCAGAATAATTGCCCGAGACCAGCCCCCCTCA
The DNA here is from genome assembly GCF_040938575.1 of Ambystoma mexicanum. Taxonomy (NCBI): domain Eukaryota; kingdom Metazoa; phylum Chordata; class Amphibia; order Caudata; family Ambystomatidae; genus Ambystoma; species Ambystoma mexicanum. The sequence goes on along the minus strand of NC_090938.1, from coordinate 833,381,224 downwards.
TGTACCCGTCCTGCTCCTCCTTATCCTGTCCCCTCTCTCTGAAGTTTCAGAAGCTGTTGCTTTAGGATAGAAATGGTGTGTAACTGTGGATGTTGTGTTTTTTCTTCCAGTCCCCCCTGCAACAAAGGTTTCCCGAAGGAAGTCTGGCGACCGCACCCTCCTGATCTGCAACTCGTATGGATTCTACCCCCGAGAAATCGAGGTGAAATGGGTCAGAAATGGAGTCGAGATGCCCTCAGAGCAGAGTCCAATCCTCCCCAATCCTGACGGGACTTTCCAGATCAAGACGACGGTGGAACTTCAGAAGGGAGATGATAACATGTACAGCTGTCAGGTGGAGCACATCAGCCTGCCAGAGATTGTGACAGTGGTGTACGGTAAGTAGATGTCATTGTGCAGATCGGGGGTGCATGTATACTAGGTGGGGGTACTGCAGCCTCCTGGGGATTGAGACAGTTGTGTACGGTAAGTACCTGACCTGGGGGGGGTTGTATATGTCACTGTACAGATCGGGGTGCAGTGTGACTAGACGGGTTGCGGGGGGCTGTGCATGCCACTGGGTGCATGGTGACGTGGGGGGGAGTTGTACATGTCCCGATACAGATGCAGGGGTGCGTGGCAGCCTGGGAGGGTTGTACATGTCACTATATAGATCGGGGGTGCAGGGTGACCTTAGGTAGTTGGGGTGTCACTCAACAGATCGGGAGTGCGTGGTGACTTGAGGGGGTTGGGATGGAGCCTGATGAATATTGATAACGTGGTGTGATGTGGAAAAATGCCTCCCTCAGGATGCGGTGGAAGCAGGAGGACTGCATTAAAATGCAGCCCAGGATAGATTTTTAATATCGGTCTCTAGTGCCATATGATAATATATGGGCTGACGTAACCCCCTTAAGCGGGGCCGGAAAGGGTCTACCACCAAGGAACAATGTCCAAAGGCTCATTCTATAACACATTTTTCTGGATGTATTGGCTAGAAGTGTATGTTTAGCGGAGAGTGGAAAGTATGGCTGAGCGGTCTGCCCAGACGAGGGGTTTAGGGGTGGCTGCCAAAACGCAGTTGGAGGAGCTGAAAATCGCTTCAAGTGTGTGGCCTGCAGTGTGGGTGGGTCCTGTGGTATGCCGGGTAAGGTTGAATGCCTCCAGACTGTCGACCAGGGGTTGAGTCATGGAGTTGTTGGGCAAGTCAACGGGCGGCATGCCTCATAGGGAACGCTAACTGTGCTATCGCCGTAAAACAGCAGAGGTCGATTCTTGTAAAAAAGCAATCCGAAGTTGAAAGAGTTGGCATCTTCGGAGACCGCTGTCCCTCCGAAGGGTTGCCTCTTCGGGGATGCTTTTGTCAAGGACATATCCAAGTTTGTGCACACGTTCGCTACCCTGGACAAGGCACAGGCATACCTCACGAAACTCTTTGCCCCCAGAGTTTTTGGGGAACCCGGCAGAGAACAAAGCCGCTCTGCCGGCCGTGCAGGCCGTCCACGCCCTTTCTACAGAGACTCATGGCGCACTCAAGATACCAGGAAAACCAACACCACCTTCACCACGTGAGGCAGAGGTAGAGGGCGAGGCTGGAAAAGCACTGGTGGAACTCCAACCCCCACCACAGGTGAGAGCGCGAGCTCCCGCTACAAACGCATGCGCTGCAATACCTGCGATAGGCGGCAGATTAGCCACATGCTTAGACAGGTGGCAAGAGATCACTGGGGATACCTGGGTCTTTGAGGCGGGCCGGGGGTTTCCAGCTAGAGTTCTTCGAGGAACCCAGTCAGGCAGAGCTGCCCAGGCTGCTGGTCCTCTCGGAACAGGCCCAGATTCTTAGGGGAGAAGAGGTCGCAAAGCTTATTTAAAAAAAAAAAAAAAGGGGGTGGGGAGGGTGACCATTCAGGTTGGTGATGGACCAGGCGGTTTCGTGAGCAACCTTTTCCTAGTGAAGAGGAAGGAAAAAGTCAGACCAGTCCTAAACCTCAGAGCCCTCAATGCGTTCCTCATTTACCGGCATTTCAAGATGGAGGGCATCCACCTTTTTTGCGGGATATCCTGCAAGAGGGAGACTGGCTAACGCGCATAGATCTCATACACACCTTGACGAGTCTCACCAACGTTTCCTTCAGTTCCTTTGGGAAGGTGGAAGTGGCAGTTCACCTGCCTTCCGTTTGGGCTGTCCTCGGCTCCTTGGTGTTTCACCAAGGTGCTAAAGCCAGTAGTGGCAGAGTTACGCCACTGGGGCATGATTGTTATCATATACCTGGACGATATATGTCTCATGGCGCAGAACGCCCAGCTCCTGCGAGAGCATATAGCGGAACCAACAGGACTATTGGAAAAATTGGGGATCAGTCCAAACCAGAAGATGGAGTTCCCGGACTTCATTATAGACTCGGTACAGGAGTTCTGAGTCTGCCGTTGCAAAAAGTCGACATCAAAAAAGAGATCAGGTCCGTCCTGGCCAGGGACCAGGTTTCTCTGAGAGCTAGCGAGGATAGTGGGGAGGCTCGCCTCTTCCATTCAGGCGACCTTCCTAGCGCCCCTCCATTATAGAACTCTGCAGCGGTTGAAGGTTCAACACCTCAGGGAGGGGCTGGCTTACGAGCAGGAAGTTCTGCTGTCTCAAGACACGAAGATAGAGCTGCACTGGTGGGTCCAGCACATGCAGGCCTGGAACGAGAAGGTCATATTTTTCTCTCTCACGGTTCTAGTCACAGAGTCAGACGCCAGCTGCAGGGGCTGGGGAGCACGCTGCGGGGAGATCTCGACCGAGGAGAGCCGTCAGCACATCAACTGTCTGGAGTTGTTAACGGGCTCTTTTGCGATCAAGAGTCTGACTCAGGACAGAATGCAGTGCTGCATTCTGCTAAAGATGGACAGGCCTCAGCCATACATTATATCAATCGGCTAGGCAGAACTAAGTCCAGATTGCTAGCGGAGTTGGCCAAGGAGTTCTGGCACCTATGTTTGAGCAACTGACTCACCGTCACGGCAGAGTACCTGCCCGGGTTAGCCAACCAAGTGGTGGATGGGAACTCCCGCTATCTCAGAGATTCCAGCGCAGGACAGGATAATTTTTCTCGTCTTAAACTGAAAGGGCCATGCATAACAGATCTTTTTGCCTTCAGGCTGAACTGACAACTACTGCGTTTTTTCCGCTGGAGGCCGGACCCGGAAGCTGCCGCCACGGACGCCTTCCTGCAGCAGTGGGGACTGGCAAGAAGTATGCCTTCCGGCCCTGTGTGATGATTGCCAAGCCTTTGGCGTACGCAAGGCGTAAGAGTGAGGCTGGTCCTGGTAATGCCAGCTTGAAAGAGTCAGGTCTGGTTCCCTGATCTTCTGGACCTCTCCTGCGACAGTCCGGTTCTGCTGTGCAACTGGTCAGAGATACTACTGGATCTTACAGGGCTCTCGCACCCGTTAGTCCTTCTGGGAACTCTCAGACTAATAGCTTGGGTGATTTCAGGAGTACTTGGAGAAAGCCAGGCCTTTCAGGAGACGCTGACCAGTTTATCAGAGAATCCTGGGCGCCAAAGACAGCTAGATCTTACAGGGCAGCTTGGACCAAGTGGTGCAGTTGGGGTCTGGAGAGGAGCATACACCCCGCTTCTGCAGATGTCATCCATATCGTCAATTTTCTAGCAGCCCTGGCGGCCCAAGGTAAAGCATATAGAACAGTGAGCACCTACAGGTTGGCTATCTCGACAGGCACAAGCAGGTCCTGGGAGCTCCTATAAGTGAACACGCTCCGATATCTAGGCTGCTCAGAGGAGTGAAAGCCATTCAGCTGCCGAACCCGAAAAACTCACGTCTGTGGGACGTGAACGTGGTCCTCCGTTTTTTTAAAAGATGACCGGACAGTGCAGATCTATCCAGGAAGGAGCTCTTGGCTAAACTAGCAATGCTATTTTATCTAGTGGTGAGTGTCCAACATAGGAACGCTGGAGATAGACATTAAGGGGGTCATTACGACCCAGGCGCTAATTGCGCCAACTTTACCACCATGGTTTAAACTACGTTTACACCATGGTGGATGGCGGATTTACCGCCCCATTCCAAGGTAAGTGGGGCGGTAAATCCCCATTTCCCATTTTCCCTTCCCCATTCCCATTTTTGCCCCATAGGGCATAATGGGAGTGGGGAAGGCGCTAATTACGCCACCGTAAATTACGGTGGCATAATTAGCATCATGGCAGGTTAGCGCCATGGATTTTAACGGCTGCTAAGAGCAGCCGTTAAAATCAGAATAGGCGTTAAGGGTTAACGACGGCGTTAACCCTTAATGCCTGGGTCGTAATGAGGCCCTAAATCCTTTTTGCCAGAAGGGGTCACCTTTCATGTGAGGAGAAGGACCAAGACAGCTATCGGCTCGGTATCCTTTCCCTCCTTTACGGAGCAACCAAGGCTGTGTCCGGTCAGATGCCTTAAAGAGTATGAAGCAAGGACTGCACCCCTTAGGCCCGCAGGGAAGAGCAGACTGTTTATCGCACTCTGCAAGCCTTTCAAGGCGGTGTCAGTGGACACCCTGCCCCATTGGGTCAAGTGGGTCATGCTCCAAGCCGGCATAGATATAGACCATTTTGGGGCACACTTGGCACTGGGTGCCATGACCTCCAAAGCATTTTCTAGCGGTGCCAGGCTACAAGACATCATGAAAGCCACAGATTGGTCGAATTAATCCACGTTGAAGACATTTTATTTTAAATCTATCGATTGGGTATCCTCGTTGGTGGCAAGTAAGCTTTAAACGAGCATAAATACGAGTCTCAGAGTCTTGACATAAAATTCTGATTTTCCATACTAACTACAGGAGTGTCATAATTCTATTAATGACACGGAGGCAAAGTATTATCCCACCCACGCAATCGCTAAGAGTCTAGAGAGGGCAAGCATGAGCTAAGCCAAGCGATAGACCAACACAGAAGCGCAAACAAGAAGGCTGGCAAAGAGGCCCACAAAGGCGACTCTTTGCGCAACTGTCCACCCGGCGTCTTAACGAGTGTCTGCACTACCATGTGTGTCCTCTCCAGTTGCAGAGGGTTAGCCGGCTATGTAGCATAAGTAACTGAGTTTTTGTTGTATATTAACAGACTTCGAATTCTTAGATTTTATACTATCACAATGCACACTGGCACTTTCTTTTGTATGTGATTTTTTTTATTTTTTATAAAACTTGTCATTTAGAAAATAATGTGTCCATGTATTGTTGTTGCAGTGAGAATTGTAAATTTAAATGTGAACATTGACTATTTTCATAACACTTACTATTAAACATGCTTTTATCTATTGTGACGAATCGCGGGATTCAGACACTTCTCCCCATGCTGAGGGGCTTTCCCTGCGAGGCTAGGGAGGTGAACCCGCTAGGGGGATACGCTTCCTAGGGGTCGAAGCAAGCAGGACCTCACTGGGAGACACTAACCCCTTGGACTAGGACTCCTGTTCCGAAGAGGAACTCCCTAAATTACTCACCCACAGTCCTCCTGCAACCACGTCTATCACAAGAAGACATGGAGAAGCAATGAATGTGCGTTACTGTGGTGCAGAAACCTTAAATCCATCTGTGAAAGAAGTGGAAATAAAAGAAGTAAGACTCATTGCTGGACCCATTGATTCCTAGTATAGAGGTCAACCAGGTTTCCTGGAATAAGATCAGATCAGAGTTCTGTACAATCAAGCTTTTTTAGGGTCATGTAAGATAGAAGAGTATCCCCTGGTATTCCAAGAAAGAAAGCTCAGCTGTGAGCTTACTAGAGCCTCTTTTGGGGAGGACCATCTTAAGGAGGACTTGGGAGATAATCTCCGGAGCCATGTCCCACATATTCATAGCAGTAGGCGCAGCACTCATTTTGCTTGGGATTTTCATTGATTGTTTTTCTTCGGACCCAGGGCATATCTTAGAGACCAAAAAGCCCCTCAGATCCCACGCTTCTGTAGCCCCCAAGATTGTCTCTTGGCCCAGTCTTGATTTTAGAACCAACTCGACAATATCTGTGTTGGCTTTGTGAGGGAAGCTCACTAAGTCAATATCGGAGGAAGAAAAATACTTTTAAGGATGGAATAGACTTGTTCAACTTCTTGTATTTTCATTTTGTTGTGCGGTTGCAGTGCACAGGCCATATACAGCTCTGTCACTTGTAGGCTGTGTGAAGGAATCATGAAGAAGGACACAGACGACAGATTCAAATGTCAAAACAAACACAAATGTCAGGATGGACAAAGGCCTACCTTGCCCTATGCTAAGGTGGGATGTCCCTGCCTAAAGAAAACCAAGGAAAGTCTGAGTCAAAGAGTTCCACTGCAGAATCGGTTTCCAAAACCTATACTTGCCCTCACGACTAATCTACACAATGTGCATGGATGTCAGCAACCAAAAGAAAAGTGTTCAAACCCAAAGTTCTGAGCTTCTTCCAGCTCGCAGCTTCTTCTCAGCCCCCTTCCCCAAATGTGAAATAGTTCCATAACAAAGTCTCAAAATCATCCTCCGTAAAATAAAAGGAAATTAGTCTGAATCAGGACCCGGGGTTCTCTTCCCCAAGTTTAAGGCAGTTCACAACAGAAGCACTGGTGCTCCCTTCACCAAATTCTAAATAGTTCACAATGGAAGTACTGGGGTTTCCCTCCCCCAAGTTCAAAAATAGTTCACAATGGAAGTACTTCTTTTCTTTAGTGATTCAATTATACTCTGACTTGGTTTTATCCCATTCAATATTGAGTTGATTTCTTTTCCATTCTTGTTTAGTTTTAGGTTCAAAGATTCAAAAGTTCTGGTTTTACATTTGGCTGATTTACATTCACTCTGGTATTTCGAAAAAACCATCTGCTTTGTTTTGATTCAGTTTGATGTTTAAATAGCCTTTTGCTCGGCCCTGGCTGCTCACTTCACCGCCAAAACACAGGACGTTCTGACCACTCTCACCTCTGAACCCATTCTTGCAACAACATCTCTTGGGCTCCTGTTGGCCGCCCTCTCCCCTCCCCCTCTGGAAGCACGGAAACTGCTCTGCTGAACACCGTGAAAACCTGCTCTCAAATCTTGACTCTTAACTCTCCCTCTGTCCTCAGTCTTCTCGACCGTTCCTCTACTTTTGACACAGTAAACCACAATATCCTGATTCTCATCTCTGAGACACCCTGGGGATCACAGATCAGACCCTGGCATGGCGTGCCTCCTATCTCTCTGACCATCATTCCCAGGTGGAACTGGGGTCTTTTCTCTCCGCTATCACACTCTCTACTTGTGGTGTCCCCCAGGGATCTAACCTATCCCCCTGGTTCCTCAATGTCTACATGGGCCCTCTGGCCCGCATGATCTCTGCCTTCACCTCCAACTTTGTGTTATGCGGATGACACAGCTCTCTTTCAGGAAACCCTCGGCCTCCTCCTCCTCGCTCATCCCCGACTGACCGCAATTCAGTCCTGGTGTGCTGCAATCAATCTCTGCCTCAATGCCAGCAAGACAGATTGTCCTCATTGGGACCCCTGCTCCCGCCTTCCCACTCTCACTATGGCATGCCTCCCTTGACCCTGCACCCTCACCCACTAGTGAGGCAAAATATCTAAGGGTCATCTTCGATTCTACTCTCTCCTTCTCCTCTCACATCTCGGACATCTCCAAAAAATCCCACTACCAGCTGCACCTCCTCAGAGGTTTTGGACCTTTTGTCACCTTCCCCCAGAGGCTTACCATCTCCAGAGCCCTGGTTCTTTCCAGACTGGACTATTGCAACAGTCTCTTTGTCAATCTTCCTACTTCCACTCTCCGACCTCTTCAACTCCAGGACAGAACCGCAAGACATCCTTGGCCTCAAGCCCAGGGACCGCATCTCTCCAGCACTGAAATCCCTCCACTGGTGCCCCGTGACTGCACAGATCAAGTTCAGGACCCTCTGCATAGTCCACAAGGCTTTCTGGGGCCGGGCCTGCACTATCTACAACTCTCCCACCCTAAATACTCTCCTTCTAGAGCCCTCTGCTCATCATCCTCCAACTCTCACGGGTGAGCTGATTTTCAAATTTGGGGGTTGATCTCTTCCCTCGACATGTGCTCTGGAACAGCCTCCCTGCCTCTCTCTGTCTAGAGCCTGATCACCTAGAGTTCCAGAAACTCCTCAAGACCTTCCTCTTCTCTTCCTCCTCTCTCCCTCTCCCTTGTTAACCCCCTCTCTATTCTTGCCTACTGTCCTCCTCCCTCTCTCCCTAACTTGGCTCCGTTCTGACTGGTCGCCTGCTGCCCTTCCAGAGCCACACAGGTCTCGGGCTCCCCCGCCAGTCCTCGCACTTGCCCCCAGGTCTCTGCACTCCACCCACCATTTCTGCACTTCTTTACTCATTCCTCGAGAATGGTAACCTCTCGGCACTTAACCCAGGGCATTGAACTTACCATCTGTCACGCACTTGCACTATTTGGAATATCATTGGCCGGGTACAGTAGCTTAAGGACTGTATGTTCGTCTCCCTCTCCTCCCCCTCATCCCCCTTCACTCCTTACTTTTTGTCTTACACCTGCACTTGTAGTAAGGCTCTCAGGCCAAGTTTGCTAGTCATTGTTGCAAGATCATTCGGAAATTTCAAGGCCTAATAATGACTCTGTATTCCCCTGTTCCTGTCCCGCCTTGAAGCGCTTTGAAGCAGTTCACCTGTGTATAAGCGCTCTATAAATAAACAATTACAATTTCAAAAGTTGAGCGATTAACATTTTGTCTTCTTGACACCATTGAAATGTCTTTTTCCCAGATTGGAACATTTCAGAACCGTTCCTTCTCCTTTCTTAAGGTGCATAATCACTTTAATACTTTACGTGATTGTTAATTCAATCAACAGTTCAAACAGAGACTTTCGAAAACGTGTTCCACTCCTTTCAGACCCACGCGACCACTCCGCTACAATGTATGCTTTCACAATCGATGGTTCCTTCAAGGCGCTCGTGGTCAGTTTCACACTGGGTTTCCTGGTCTCTGAAACTCACCGGCTTCCTCTGCGGACTCCCCGCATATCGCGCTGGACTCTCTTCAACTTCATTGCCTCCAGGATAACCTCCTCTGTCCCTGGGACACTCCTGCGCTCTCGCAGCGCCATGGGAGAACGAGCACTCTGCCTCTCGATAGAAGGCCAGTCCTTCAGTATGCCACCTTCTCTTGCCTTGCAGTTGTGCCAGAGAACTGGTGTTGTCATGCCATCCCAGTTGGGACTGCCAACTTCTACAGTCCCTGGTATTCCGACCCTTGTCACACGCCAGCTCTGCATAAAACGGCTCCCAGCAGTGTCTCGCCTTTCTTTCCTTCTCCCTTACTCTTTTGGCTTCTCACCTTTTATGCACATGTGGTTTGTTAATGAGCCGCAGGTGCGAGTCCTGTCTTTCAATGGCCTGAATGTAGTTAGGCTTATTAGTGAGCCATGCCTGGTCTTTGTAGTGGTATTCCTCTGAGGCTCTCTTCCTTGTCTCCGTACCAAAGTGGTGTTGTTGCATGATGGTGTGTATAACTCCTAATCTGCTCTTCCTCGTCCTAGTACTAGAGTGGCATGACTGAGACCAAATAAGGCGAGCTGGTTTACAATAACCCATAAAGGTTTCTAAGGATTGAGTGGGTTGTCATTAGGAAACAGGGGATACCATGTCTCGCCCAAGGGCCCCCCAGTCGCCAAGGAACCTCCACCCAGGTGATCCTCCCTCACTTGTCCACCCTCGGGTCAGGATCCAAGAGCGATGGCCTTTCCCTGGCCACCTGCGCAGAGGAGCCATGGGGAATAGGAGTGAGAATACCCTCAGGTTTCTCACAGCTGTTAACTCAGTGTAATTCTGTGTACATCGTTCTCTCTCTGTATGAGTGGCAATGTGTTTTTAAGGGGGCTGTCCAACCTGGCCTGCTGCCAACTCGTTCTGAAGAGCTTTTCTTGAATCTGACGGCACATATTTTTACGTTTGGAAACCTGGTTCCCACTGGTGTTAGAGGTGCCTACAACATAGCTTGTGGCCCTCCACGTTTGTGGACTCTGGGGCCCCAGCGCTTCACTGGGTCTTCTTTCCCTGACACTTTCCATGTGGGATTGTCAAGGGATGTGGCTGCACACAGCACACTTGAACAGCCACTCCTGGGTCTTCAGCCATTATTGGCTAGCTGATGCTGCGGCCCTGGCCTGACTGCCCACCCCCGCCCCACCCGGCCACCTCACAACCCCCCCATGCCTGCTGGAGACCTTTGGGTTTGATTGTGACAGCTCGTCTTTCTGAGTGAGAAGAATTCTAGGATGGAGAGAGGGACGTTAGCCTTTTTGGTTTCACACTGAAGCTGTCAGCTTGTCGCTGGGGGAATGCCCCGGTGCTGGGGGGCAATTGTAACCGGCCCCGCTGTCAAGCAGAGGTCTTTTTCTGTCAGAAATGCCCTTCATTATGTACCCTGTTTCCACTCGGTGGCAGAAGAGCAAAGCTTAACATCGTTGGAGCTGCACTCCACTGACCAATGAAAATGCTTAGAATGATGGCTGTAACTGGCGATAAAGGCCTGCTGTCCCAGAACTACTATGTCATATGCTGATTGGCCATTTCAGCATACTGATTTTGAAGCCAGAGGTCACCACATGTGAACACGCATTCCACTAGCCAGTACATATGGACTTGCGCGATCTGAGTGACACTTGGCCTAGTAGGATCGTTGTCTGTTGTCCCCTTGTCCCCCCCCCTCCCCCCGCCTCTTCGCGCTTTGAAACACTTGTGTATAGGCGCGTTATAAATGCCACATCATATCATATAGCAGTGTATTTATTATTATTTCAGACAGCAGGCTGCCCTGCATGTTTGCTGCTTCCAGAGGGTCTGTTAATAGCATTAATGGGCATTCTACGGGCACGATCGTAAGATAATTGATTTTTGATTCGAACTTGTAATTTGGTCTGCTGTTGATTATCCCCTTGTAATGCCCTATACAATCCTCATCCGTGCTGGAGTAACCTGCTTTTCTACAACGCTTGTTATTAATAGCGCCTGTTACTATTACCTACAATAATCGCTGTTGTCATTGTTCAGTTTGGCGCTGTGCCACGTGCAGGCCGTTAATAATCTGTGTCGTTCCAGGTGGTGGTCGGACGCACTGGTGGGTCCTTGCTCTGGTTTCCATTGCTGCTGCTGCTGCTGGCATAGCCATGGCAATCCTAGTCTGGAAATGTGGCCTGGTGGAACAGCATGTCTGCAAAGGAGCTTCAGGAAGAGGACAGGCTCAAGTGGAGATGGCAGTCCAGTGGGCAGCACAGCAGAACAATGGTGCGCCCGGGATCCTGTGAACGCTGCCTGCTTTAGGATGCAAGACTGACTGGGCCACGTGGTCAGGTTGCTAAAAAATACAGAGCGCGGGAATCTAATCGTGGCCTTTGCACCCCCAGAACTGTACAATGGTCCTCTGTCTTCTCAGTTCAAGTGCCTCCAGTTGTAGGATGCTCTGTCAAGGAAGGCCCTCTCCTGGATGTTCCCTGCCCTCTTCCCGCATCCCTAGTCCATGAGCTGGTCTAAACTAGCCCCGTTCTGTGTGAGGCCCGTCTTGCACTTTACTGCTCCTGCAGCTCGCTCCACCCACCCATCACCAAATACTACAGAAAGGGGATCCAAGCCCTGCCTGGACAGTGCCTAGACCACGCGCTAAAAGGCAGAGTTGTAGAAAAATGGATGTAAGATTTTAAGTGAAAAGCTGTCCACTCCATTCCAATCCATGCCAATCTAGAGCAGGAGGGTCGCAACCTTTGCTTTAATGAAATTTGTTGTATGCATTTAGGGCCCGCTTGAGCACCTCCTGAAGTCATCACACAACTGCTCTCCATCTGACTGCATCTAGTGCCAAGCTTCGGTTCTAGGTCTAAACTCTGCTCTAATCCGAGCTGTACTCTCCTGAGCCCCACACTCCATCTAACTGCATCTAGTGCCAAGCTTTGGTTCTAGGTCTAAACTCTGCTCTAATCCGAGCTGTACTCTCCTGAGCCCTTCAATCCATCTAACTGCATCTAGTGCCAAGCTTCGGTCCTAGGTCTAAACTCTGCTCTAATCCGAGCTGTACTCTCCTGAGCCCTACAATCCATCTAACTGCATCTAGTGCCAAGCTTCCTCTGCTCTAATCCGAGCTGTACTCTCCTGAGCCCCACACTCCATCTAACTGCATCTAGTGCCAAGCTTCGGTTCTAGGTCTAAACTCTGCTCTAATCCGAGCTGTACTCTCCTGAGCCCTACACTCCATCTAACTGCATCTAGTGCCAAGCTTCAGTTCTAGGTCTAAACTCTGCTCTAATCCGAGCTGTACTCTCCTGAGCCCCACACTCCATCTGACTGCATCTAGTGCCAAGCTTCGGTTCTAGATCTAAACTCTGCTCTAATCCGAGCTGTACTCTCCTGAGCCCCACACTCCATCTAACTGCATCTAGTGCCAAGCTTCGGTTCTAGGTCTAAACTCTGCTCTAATCTGAGCTGTACTCTCCTGAGCCCCACACTCCATCTAACTGCATCTAGTGCCAAGCTTTGGTTCTAGGTCTAAACTCTGCTCTAATCCGAGCTGTACTCTCCTGAGCCCTACACTCCATCTAACTGCATCTAGTAACAAGCTTTGGTTCTAGGTCTAAACTCTGCTGTAATCCGAGCTGTACTCTCCCGAGCCCCACACTCAAGCTTACCAACACGCGTCCCTACTTCTGCAACCATCTCCCCTCACGTTCATCCCAATTGTTCTTCCTCTTTGTTTTTTGGTTTGTTTGTTTGTTTTATTGATTTGTACAGCACACCACACCCTGGGGTACCTGGGCGCTTTGCGAGACAGCTTAGTTACATATAGTATACATATTGAGTACATGTATAACAAATTGTGTGCATACATAACAGTCATAAAACAAGAAGAAAAAAGAAAAGTAAGAGTGATAAGTACCAGGACGAAGTTTACAAATGATTTACAACAGTGACAGGGAGGGGGACTGTGCTCCTGTAAGCAGCAAGTGCGTAATGGGAAAAGAGGAGCAGAGAGAGTTCGGGGTTCTCTAAGCGCCTAGGAATGACCTGTCGTTCATAGCTAGCCATTTTTTGGTATTGGGCCTGAAGCATTGGAATGGCTGATCAGTGCGCAGAGGAAGAGCGCAGGCATTCCCCGCTTGAGCCGCTTGGACCGGGAAGCGGTTGCCACCAGCTGTTTTCAGATTAAGCCGAGGAACGGTAATGCAGTAGGAGTTGATGGACCTAGTTGGTCGGGATGAAGCTTTCTTAAGTTGATTGTGGAGCAGCGTGGTTCCGGCATTTGTGCGTAATGGAGAATATTTTGAAGTGAATCCTTTCTTAATAGAAAGCCAGTTAGGCTTTTTTCTAAGTTCAGAGATATGATCTTTCTTCTGGATGCTCAAAGCTGTTGTGATATTTGGAGTTTATTTAGGAGATATGTGTTCTCTCCTGCGTGAGGTGCATTACAGTAATCCAGCTTCCATAAGATTAGAGCTCTTGCCAGGATGATGCAGCTACTTGTCGAGAGCTACGGTTTGCAAGCGCGTGTGAGCTTGCAAGTGTATGAAGTAGCAGGAGCAGTCGCATTCACCTGTCTTTGTAAGTTCAGGGTGGAATCAAGGTGCAAGCCTAGAGTTTTAGTCTCCTTGGCGACTTTGATGATATTGCCATCTATATTGAATGAGGAGTATTGGGTATCAAGTTTTATTCAGGTTAGTAGTGGCACCTAGGATTAGTAACTCAGTCTTCTCATCATTCAGGCAGAGGCTGTGGACTGCCAGCCATGCCAGGATGATCAGGTAGACTTTGTTTGGAAGGGCACTGTTTGTGTCGTAGTTGCCCGAGAGGGGGATGAGTATCTGTGTGTCATCTGCATAGTTAGTGTAGATGACACCCAGAAGGTCTAGTTTGTCAAAGAGAGGCATTGTACATGGTTGGAGAGACACACAAGCCTTGTGGCACTCTGCATGTGATTGGGGCAGTGTTCCGCAGCAACAGACTGAGCAAAGACTCATCGATCTATTGCGTAGAAAGGATTTTATCCAGTCTGCGGCCTCTTGCGAGAAGTTAGCCGCTGATGAAAGGTGTTTGCAAAGGATATTGTGGTCCACCAATTCAAAAGCATCTGGCAGGTCTAGTAGAAGTAGAACACATTGGGCCTCATTCCGAGATTGGAGGTAGTCATGGCGCTATTTGCTCCATGACTGCCTCCAATAACGGGTCCGGCACTGGTATGGTTCAATGGGGACTTACCGGTGTAGTCCGACCTTTGTGGGACCGGTAAGTCCCCATTGAAAAAGCCCTTCCCCATTCCCATTTGAGCCCCCATAGGGCTCAATGGGGAAGGCGCTAATAACGGTACTGCAAATTGCAGTACCGTTATTAGCTCTGAAGTCCCTTAATGGGTCCCATCCATAACGCCTGGTCAGACCAGGCGTTACTGGAGGAACCCGCTAAGGGACCTCGGAATAGGGTGGTAAGGGATTACCGGCACCGGTGGCCTTACCGGTGCCGGTAATCCCTTACCGGGCACCTCATACTGACCCCCATTGTCTATTGTCCTTCAGTTGGTCCATGTGCATCTTCAGATCGATCTGGGCAGTTTCAGTTCCGTGGAGTGGTCTAAAGCCTGATTGTCGAAGTCCTAAGAGATTATTAGTCTCTAGATATTGCTGGATCTGGAGGTAAGCATTATTTTAAGTAGGAAGGGGACAGTAGTTATGAGCCTGATTCTACAACCTTTGAGACGCCCTACATGCGGGTTTCTGCTCCTGTCAATCCACGCAAACTGCTCTCAAGAACAGAGGTGGAGGTGTCGGATAAACTATTGGTCCACTAGTTCATTTGCTTTTTAAAGAGCTTAACTTTTTAGTTCAAAGGCTCACGAAACACGCCCTGGACACTTTTTCTTTCTCACAAGCCAAAGATAGAATCTAGTCGGCTCGGCTCAGATGATCAAGCGCTGCCCACGACAGACTCACTCACTCACTCGCACTCACTCTGCGGTGTTCTGCAGATGATCCTGCAAACACATTTATTCCGTCAGCAGCAGAGCCTTTCATATGCCTGATGGAACATTTCCAACCAAAAGACTTCACAAAGCACTGCTTACCTTGCACATCTGTGATTGAATTGTATTGTATTTGGTTACTTATATAGCGCTCTTTCCCCACTTGTGTGGCCTGAATGCGCTTGTACTTGCACTTGACGGTTAAAGTGAGCAACACAAAGCGCACTTTAACCGTGATGACTACTAGCCGGTCATGCAAATAATTAAGTAGATGGTCCAATGCTCTCAACATCCTGCATAAAAACGAGCTGGGGGTTTGTCTGTAGCTAAAGTTATGGCACAACATTGTATTCTGTATCTTAAAACCCTGAAAGCACAGTGGGGTTAAATAGCTTTAATTATCTTGCCTTCTGGGACTTGTAGTTTACAATTCAGGATGTGGAAAATAAAACTACAATGATATTCCTGTGGCTTAACGTGTTGCTACGGGAATTTGCATGCCGTCCTGTGACTCTACTATGCAATTTGTGTACTTTCTAAGTAAACTCTATAGGACATTATTATTGTTTGCTTTGAAATCCAAAACTTAAACATCTGTAGCAAGTAAAGCTTGGAATGTATTTGGTAACATTTGTAGAGTGGGTTAAAATCCCTGCTTCACTGTTAAGCCACAGTGTGTGAGCCTGGTAGTGAGGCTGGAAATGCCTTATGGAGGGACAGGGTCTCCTAGTCCTTCGCCTACCACTTCTGTGTGTTCTTTGTTTTATGCCACTGTGGTCCCGCCTGGACCCCCGACAGTGCAGCTCTTCATTTGACCTTTTGGTGAACACCACCCATGGGCTACCCTTATGGCACCTCTCGGTGGGGGTGCACCCTTGTACAACTTGTGTGTGTCTTTGGGCATCTGTGTTGCCCACGGAGCAGCGCATGGGTTGGTGGCAGTGACAAGCTGACTTGACAGCGGCTCTGAGTGTCCTCCCTTTTTGGGACACCCAGGCCCTGCCATAAGAATCAGTGGATTGCTGAAGGAAGGCAAGATGGCCCCTGTGGCCTCTTGCTTTCTATTGCCTTTACCCCTTGTTTCCCAAACTCCTGGGAGGCCCTGACTCTGTCCCTTTCTCCCTGACTGGCTGTGGGGTGGAAATGCCATGTATGGCTCTGGGGCTGCCTCCTGTCAGACTGACTGGAGCCTTCCCAGGAACTGTGTGTTGTGGGCACACCCTTGGGGTGGGACCTGCATGAGTGGAGTCTGAAGTCAACTCACATTCTGTGATGCTCATTCAGGTCTCTGCCACCAAGTCAAGATTGCTCGACTCTTGACCAGAGACGAATGGAGATTCAAAAATCAATAGATCTCTATTTGGCCTCTCAATATAAACTTACCTCCTCCGTATCTAAAGACCTAAATACACACAAGCAAATACGCGTGAATGATGACATTTTGGATGCAGAACCCAACCAATGGCTGCCTAGTATGAATGTCTCTCAACATGCAGAGAGAAATCTATCAACTGTTCCATCCCAATCATACATTAAAACCAAGAGCCGGACAGAATCTCACAGCTATACCAAAGCGTGCAACAACATTACCATCATTTCATCCTGTTATGTCATCCTTCTCCCTATACAATTTATGATCTCAACAAAACTAGTGTTCTTAGTATATTCAGAGATATTCCAAGTCTTAAGGACTTAACATCCTCAGATCTCCATCAAGTTAAATTTGTAGATGAGACAGTCGATTGCTATCGGGAAAGCAAAGATGTATCTTTTTCCCTTGGGATTTGTAATTGCTCAAAATCCCACACCCTTGAATTCCGGCAATGACGTTGCCCTTTAAAATCACACGCGACGACATATAACGCAATATACAAGTACTAAACCTGAGAACTCACATCCATCCGGCAATTGGTGTAACGTGCAAGCACAACAACTCACGCAAAGATACACATGTTGTGTTTGCTTGCCAAGCTGGAACACCTGTGGTTTTGTTCACCTGATGAATGGTTCTAATAACCTCCTTAACACCTTTGATATTATAGCCTTACAAGAAACATGGCTCTTGGAAACTCCATTACGGGATGATCATCAGGTTATCTTGCACCCTGCTCAAATACCCTGCTAAGGAAGGCTGACCTCAGGTCTCCCGGTTGCAGCTCGGGTTTGACCATTCAACCATGGGCTGCTCCAAGTCAATTTACCCAATTAGTTCAAATAGAATTGGCAGGCAGAGTGATAGCACGTACCAACGTTTATAGGAACCCTACTGGAATTACCAATAACAAATTATTTGCCGATCTCGAAATGATTTTAGATCTTGTCATCCAAACTCCTTCTATTACCCATACCATCCTAGGGGGGGATTTGAATCTTCACTGTTGGTCAGAACACGCCTCAATTGAAAACTTAGCGTGTCGGAAATGGATGACCCTCATGAGGGAGAGACAATTGATAATGAGTAATGGAGCGTGCCCTGGCGATTTACCTCCGCAGAGCACCTGGCCCAGGGGTACCCAGGAGGGTATTATTGATTACATCTATATAGATGGAGATCTATTTGCCAATGCGCCCAAATTTGAAGTTGTGAAGCAAACCCACGGCGACCATGAAATGTTAACCTTAAGTTGGTCCTGGCTGTCCACGCCGCCTCACTCTCCCATGACCAGAAACCAGGGACAAGCCACTCTCAATGGTGGAAGAAACCGTTTCCGAGGGTCTGACTCAACTTTGCAACAGGTAAATGAGCACATCATCCAAGGCCAATCTTTTTCTGATGAAAACACTAATTACATGGGTGAGCACTGCACAGTTGCTCTACATGTCTTTAGACTTCATTCCTCTACAATAATCAGAGCAACTTACAAAAACAAACATCTCTTTGATGCAGAATTCAAGGATTTAAAAAACAGCATTTTGCGGAGACAAGAGACTTGCTTCTCTTCTCTCTGTGTGTAAAAGATCAGTGGCACTGAGGATGATAAAATCCAAATACAAAAATTGGATAAGGGCTCGGAGAGCCCTGTTATTTCGAAGAGATGGTGAGGCCTGGAGAGCCTTCTTATTTCAAAGAGATGGTGGGTCCCGGAGAGCCCTGTTATTTCAAAGAGATGGTGAGGCCCGGAGAGCCCCGTTATTTCAAAGTGATGGTGAGGCCCAGAGAGCCCTGTTATTTCGAAGAGATGGTGAGGCCTGGAGAGCCCTGTTATTTCAAAGAGATGGTGAGGCCATGCTGGAGGCAATCACTTCCAAGAACTTTGCTCAAACATGGTCCTTACTTAATCGAGCCAATCGTGTGATGCAGACTCCCATTGAGATCAATGGTGTCTCGGAACAACAATGGGTGAATCGCTTTGCTACCCTATATGCTCTCCCTAGTCCTTCCTCTACTGGACCCACTAAAATAACGTCCAATAATTCACATCTTCAAGTGTCTGCGGAAGACACTCTGTACTATATTCAAAGATCAAGTGGGTCGAGAGCCCCGGGCCCTGATGGCTTAAACAATGCCATGTTCAAGGAGCATCCAAAGGCCCGGCTACTATTCCCGACAACATTTTTGCTTATGTTCTGGAGATGAATTCTCTTCCAAAAACATGGCTAAAATCCATAATTGTACCTCTTTTTAAGAAAGGAGACCGCAACTCTCCAACCAACTACAGACCTACTGCCCTACTCTATGCGCCTGGCAAAATATTTGCCCGCTTCATCTTGAGGGACTTTAATGACTGGACAATAAGATCCCAGAGTCGTGACCCTTTCCAGACAGGTTTTGTGGCCGAGTTGGGCACAGCGATCAACCTTATGACCATTACTGCCATAAAAACACATGCCTTTGCCCAAAAACTACCGCTGTATCTGGCTTTTGTGTATTTTCGTTCTGCGTTTGAGTCCGTCTCCAGAGAACTGTTGATGGCCAAATTATGCAAAGCCGTATGCCTTTTGTCCATCAGTTCACTTATTGAATCATTACACACTGATGCCTCCATACAGATACGATTGACATTGGAGGGAGTTCTATCTACACCCATTGCTATATACAGAGGTCTGAAGCAGGGCTATATTCCTGCCTCAGCGCTCTTTAATTCCTTTATATCAGACCTGAAGGAGACATTCTTAAACATCATGACAGATGCACCAAAGATAGGAACACAATCCATACTTTAGCTGCTTTACGCAGATGACTTGGTGCTATTATCAAAACCCCTAAGGGTTTACAGAGATCACTAGATGCGCTTGCCTCCTATGCAGAGCAAAATCAGTTATTAATCAACCTGGATAAAACCAGGGTTATGCACTGTGGCAGAACACGGGGGGGGGGGGCAAGTAAATCTCTCCGCTGGACCTTACGTGACACGAAGCTTGAACTGATTCACTATTACTCATATGTAGGTATACATATCAATGCTCGAGATCATGACATTCCATACCCAGCCGATGTGGAGGGCAAGTTGTGCAAAGCTATTTCCCAAGCTAGAGTTCTACTTGCCAAATATGGCAAATTCTCTTGTGTGCCAGTCTTAACCTACTTTAACCAATAGGCTGTACCAATCTTGTTATATGGTGCAGAAACCAAAAGTGTTTTCCGTGAAAACATCTGGCAGAAAATCGAAGGGACGTTCTGGAGGCGTGTCTTGAATCTCCCTCGATGTTTACCAGTGGCTATGATCACATTTGCATGGGACTGATCTCTCTCTATGGCACTATGGCAGACAATGCCTTTTAGCTCTGACGTCAGACATGCTATTAAGCATATTAGCTACTTTCATCGAGCCACAGGTTTGTATCCACGTGGAAAACAACCATTGTAAACATACCGGCGGCAGCGGACATATAATTGGATCTTTTGTTGGGCAATCCAACACGCACAAAGCAGAAATAATTCCAATTTGACTGGATTAAAACACGAGAAGTAGGCCAGTCTAACAGTGATTTCAGGAACAATCCCTTTAACAATAAAAAATATCGCACACTGGAACCTTACTTGGCGAAATGTCCATCGCCTCTGCACAGAACTGCTTTCATGCGTCTAAGATTCAATCTGTGGCCTACCTGTGACGGAGAATCATTAGCAGTCATGAAAATGTATTATTCTACGTTACTCCCCACAGGAGAATGAGTGACACTCTCTGCTATGTCCTGTTATGCTACATTACTCCCCACAGGAGAATGAGTGACACACTCTGCAATGCCCTGTTATGCTACGTTACCCCCCACAGGAGAATGAGTGACACTCTGCTATGTCCTGTTATGCTACGTTACTCACCACAGGAGAATGAGTGACACTCTGCTATGTCCTGTTATGCTACGTTACTCCCCGTAGGAGAATTAGTGAAACGCTTTGCTATGTCCTGTTATGCTTCAATATTCCCCACAGGAGAATGAGTGACACTCTTTGCTACGTCCTGTTATGCTACGTTACTCCCCACAGGAGAATGAGTGACACTCTCTGCTATGCCCTGTTATGCTACGTTACTCCCCACAGGAGAATGAGTGACACTCTTTTCTATGTCCTGTTCTTCTGTTATTGCATCTTTTATAGTGCATGTGTGTGCGTGCAGATGTATGTCCTGTTTTGTTAGGTTGTATGCTGGGGTGTATTGACAGTTAGGTGGGGGTAGGGTGATCTTGAAGTGCCTGTTGTTACCATATATTTCTCATCAATGCCAAACCTGATTGCATGGACACACCATGCAAGAGTGGGAATTTGAAGCTTTCAAAGTGCACTTTAAAGAGCAGCAACATACAGAAAATGGAAGCGTTTTGCTTCGGCTTCTGTTTGTTTTTTCCAGTGACTCACCAGGGAGCCAAGGACCAGATGAGAGTAACTCCTCAGCCAAGAAACGGGGGGAGGGCATTAACCAGAGGGGCAACTGACTACAGAGCTTTGATTTTACCGTAAGTTTACTCCAGTCCATTTTAGGTTCGGCCACAAGGTGGTTCTTGCAATGCGAGAGCATTGCATTGGAGGAACGCTAGGAGGGCAATGACCTGTGAGGAGGGATGCACAGCTTGTGGGGAGGTGTTTAGTTATTTACCAACCCATTGACTGCCCCTGGCAATGCTAATCCTTATGGCCATTCCCAACCATGACCTGCTCCTCCCTGGCCCAAACGCATTGTCCTGAGATGTGTTGCTCGCTCTTTCAAGCATTGGCATCAAACCTTCACCATACAGTGTTATTCTGAAGTTGTCTGTTGATATTTATCGGCTTAATAGCAGCTGCAAATGTGCCCCAAGTGTAATATAAATGTCTTAAACAAGTGTGCCTTCAACTGCTTGATTCATATCTGTTCCTTGCACTGAGGTCCTTTCTAAACAAACATTGGCAATGTCAGCAGTGTTGGCCTGTGTATAGGTCTGCAATAGGCATATTCCAGACACTCGTATGCCGAGATAATCCTACCATATTCCAGCAGCTCTCGCATGTTATTGCCAGGTAGTGCCATTATGGCAGTTCCTGGCAAATGCCCATCCCATGCCTACACAAAAGCCAAACCTGTTGTCTTTGCCAATGCTTGGATGCAATTAAAGTGGCTGTAGCCAGGTGATTAGTGGCAGCTACAAAGTGTATTGAGTTTAGAAACTGCTCAAAGTATTGAAATTATGTTTTAATTGTGCCTTTTAGTGTAAATGATGATTCATGGATAACACAAATAAACAAGTTCCAAAGAGATGTCGGTCAAATAGTATCTTATTGAATTTGCATGCACAGTTGTATCAAATGTTTCTATTTATGAATATGTTTTTATTTATTTCTAAAGCAACTTCTGTCAGGGATGAATCTAGTGCCATTATTGGACACCAAAGGTCAAGCTCCAACAGGCCCTACCCCCCCCCCCCATCCTACTCTCCTTCCCACTGCACCACTGCTCAGGAATGACTCCACCTTCCTTGCCTCTAAGCACTCCAACCCGTCCTCTATCCTAATTCTCCTGGAGCGGTCTGCTGCCTTTGACACCGTCCCTCACTCTGCTCTCCTTAAGACTCGCTCTTTTCTTGGGATTCGCGATCGAGCCCTTGCCGGGATTGAATGCTATCTGGCACATCGCCAATTCTCTGTCTCCTGGAGCAACTACATCTCTCGACTCACTCCTCTAACTGTTGGTGTGCCTCTAGGCTCTGTCTTCCTATTTACACCTCTGCTCTTGGGGCACTAATCTCCTCCTTTGGGTTCTCGTACCAACTCTTTGCGGTCGACACCCAAGTCTTCTTCTCTTTTCCTGAACTCGACTCTGATCTCTCTCTATAAAAATGTCCAACTGTCTCTCTGGTTTTACTCCCCTCCACATCATGGTCAGAGTGTCATTCAAACTCACCCCATTGTAAGAGGCTCACTGCTTCACGTCAAATTAGATTTCTGATCTATTTATAGGTTCCTTTGTGATCAAAAGGGCATTGTCCCTCCTGTATATAAATATTGTCTAGTCTCTTTCCTTCTCTTGTCACGCACCCACCCTCTGGAACCCAATCCCAGTATTTTCTCTGAAGGCCCCCACAATTCTCTGATTTCTCAAATCTATCAAAATATGTTTTTTTCAACAACACCTGACCAAGAACCAATCACAATGGACGTTCAGACCGCACATCGTAGCATTGCTCGAATGATAAAAGATTCCAGACCAAACACTTGCTCCCACACCCTGTACAGTGCTCTGCTGCTCTCGAGGTAGGTCCGCACTTTAAACAATACAAATAAATATATGTACTGCACCCCACACCAGAAAAGGTGCAGTTACCTCTAAGCCTACCAGAATGATTGCTGTAGATCACCTGACAACAGGTTTTAAGTCAAACCATATATTTAAAAAAGCTTTGTGCATTCCAAAGTGTTTCACACAAATATTACAATTACAATGTACTTGACTCAGTCTTTTTTTTCTTTCTATAAAAGGCAGTACAAAAACAGGCCCAGTGTCTACTAGCCAATGCAGTTCAGATGCAAATCCATCTTCAGGGCCAAACACTTTTATAACAAACAGCAGTAACAGCCACCAGTGTTGTAGTGGTGTCAGCAGGCGGCGGTGCCAACCAATTAGAATGCGGTCCGATGATGCCAGGTATATGACGTCTTGCATAATGGACGGACCCCGGGCATGGTTGAAGATACGGACCGTCCGATTAAGAGTAGCAATGCATAGAGTAATATATGCACTTAGTGCAGCAGCCAATGGTAGCTTGTGAATTTCGTTTTTTATGATTATGACGATGTGGATTTGTTTAGTTTATAACCCTTGAGCTGACAGGAGACCGACCGTCCATGGACCCTCTCCCGGCCGAATTTGTTAATAAAGCTGGTTTCTTCGTGCACCTTGGTTTACTCCCTTATTTGATTGGTGTGGATTATTGGGAGCAGATGTACACAAGTGTGGGTTGTCGATGTTCTGCAGACCGCATCAGCAAACACATCTCTCACCACAGGGTCTCCCTGCTCTGGGACCCTGCGATGCACTGGATCTCCCACTGCACGCAGGAGAACTTGGTCTCCACAGGGTCTCCATGTTCTGGGCCCCTGTGATGCACTGAATCTCCCACTGCACGCAGTGTCATGAACTTCAGATCACGCCCCTTTTGGACCTCCTGGTCCTTGTCTCAACAGGGCTTACATTCCGTACTACTTCCAACATGGCCGTCCAGAGCTGAAGCCATTGCTCGCTCCATGCGCTGAATGCGGCGTGATCTGTTTATAGACCACGCCTTCCGTGGCTCCGCGCGTCTCAATGCTATTGCAGAGTAGCCCCAGACGTGTGTTCGTAGCACGCAGTATTGATTCCTTTGTCCCAGTGCTATTACCCGCTCCTGACCCTTTCCCCCTTCCTGGTTCCGAACATTTCTAGCCTTTCCCAGACTCCCGGATTCCTGGACTCTGCGCTTCCGAAACTAAACGCAACCTGGAACCAGACGAGACTCGAGCAGCGCTGTTCAAGACCAGGAGCGTTCGCAAGAAGGCAGCAATTGAAGACACCGGCAAACTCCGGACCCAGGTGAGAAGGGGGGAACTCCTTGACAGTTTGAGACGCCACCCGATCAAACCTAAAAACGAGATGGAAGCCATCGTGCAGGACTTAATGCGATGCATGCAAGAATTATCAACCGAGGTTCAAAATCTTAAGGCGGAAAACGCTGCGCTCAAACAATTGGTATTATCCCGGGATTCTGCTACAAAGGAGGGTGCCCTGTTGGGCGGTATTGTTGACAAGTATGATGGTTCGGCAAAAACACTTAGCGGATTCCTGGATTCATGCCTGGTCCACTTTACCTTTAAGCCCTATTATTTCTCGACTCCTAGGGCTAGGGTGGGTTTCATCATATCCCACCTTTCCGGCAACGCCATAACTTGGGCAAGACCCCTTGTTAAATCCGGCGATGCCCTCCTAGACGACTATGATGGGTTCATACAGGCCCTTAAAGGCTTGTTTGCCGTCCAGAGCAGGTCTATACTGCCCAAGAACGCTTGCTGGACTTTCAACAGGGCTCCCAAGATATGCTCACTTATGTGACCAGAATTAAACAATTGGCTAAGGGAGCAGACTGGTCCTCTGAGGCTAGTTTTACCCTGTTCAGGAGAGGCCTGAACGATGAGATCAAGGATGAACTGTCCAGCGTGGGCAGACCAAATTCATTCCAAACACTAATGGACTTGGCCTTGCAAATAGACTTTTGCATACAGGAAAGGAAGGCTGAAAGGAAGAAATCCAAGGGAAACCCACCCAAGACGTCCTTTGAGAGCACAGCTAGAACGGACGCAAACCCAAGTCCAGCCGCAGAACCTGAACCCATGCAAGTTGGAGCCTTTCGTGGACCCATATCACCTCAAGAAAGATTGAGAAGGATCCATACGGGTTTGTGTATGTATTGTGCTTCAGACAAACATTTGGTCAGGGAATGTCCTCTGGCACCTCCTCGGCGTTCGGGAAATGCCGGCGCCTGATCTTAAATGGAGCAGAGATTCGGGAGATGTTTGCTCCACATCAATTCCATCCTTGAACTCTCCTGGACAAAACAGTTTGGTGATACTACAGGCCTTCCTGTCGCCCTCCAAAGACCAGACCTATCCCATTCTGGTCTTGGTGGACTGCAGAGCTATGGGAATTTTCATTAATCAAGACTGGGTTGTTAGTCGTCATATTCCGTACGAGACACGAAACACCATGCAGCCGGTGGAAGCAATTGACGGAAGACCCCTCTCTTCAGGGCCCATAAGCCTGCAGACTAAAGAGATCCAACTTTCCATAAATCATCACCAAGAGCGGATTACATTCGACATCATTAAGTCAGCCCATTACCCCATGGTTTTGGGAATGCCCTGGTTACAAAAGCACAATCCGTATATCAATTGGACAGCAGGATCATTATTCCTGTGCTCAGAGTTCTGTATGGCCCACTGTCTATCCCTGGACCCCTCCTCGATAACTCCTAAAGAACCACCAAGAGACCAAGAAACACCACTCATGGTTTCCAATATCATACAAGTTCCAGAGGCCTATCAGGGATATGCTGATGTATTTACTACTGCCATAGTCCAAGCCTTACCCCCTCACAGGCCCGAAGACTGTGCCATAGATACAGATCCCTCAGCTGTAATTCCCTTCGGCGAAATGTTCATTCTTTCCGAACCTGAGAAAAAGGCCCTTCGGGAATACCTAGACACCAATCTTGAAAACGGCACCATAAGACCCTCGAAATCACCAGCGGGTGCTTTGTTGTTCTTCGTTCCGAAGAAGGATACCAAGGAACTCAGACCTTGTCTCGACTATTGAGGCTTAAACCAATGCACCCTCAAAGATCGGTACCCACTGCCCCTGATCTCGGATATCCTGGAAGCTGTGAGAGGAGCCGTAATATTCACCAAATTGGATCTCAGGAGTGCCTACCATTTGATCCGTATCTGGGAAGCAGACGAGTGGAAGATTGCCTTTAGAACACCCTTTGGCCACTACGAGTACCTGGTCATGCCCTTTGGACTAGCCAATGCCCCAGCAGTATTCCAACATTTTATGGATAGGGTGTTCTCTGATATGTTGTTTCTCTTCGTCATTGTTTATCTGGATGACACATTGATTTTTTTCCAAAGACCCTCTGAAGCATGAAGGACATGTTAAGGCAGTTTTACAAAGACTCCGGGAACATCATCTCTTAGCCAAGCCTGAGAAATGTTTGTTTCACGTTACCTCTGTGCACTATCTGGGATTTATCCTTAGTCCAGAGGGGATTGGCATGGACCCTTCAAAAGTAAAGGCCATTCTCGCCTGGCCTACTCCCACGTCCGTGAAACAAATCCAATCCTTCCTAGGACTAGCCAATTTCTACCGAAAGTTCATAGCCACCTTTTCCAAGATTGTACAACCCATAGTGGCTCTGCTAAAGAAGGACACCCCATTTGTCTAGTCAACATTACAAGAAACTGCATTCCAGCGTTTGAAGACCGAGTTCACACAAGCTCCCATTTTGGCTGAGCCCGATACAAGTCGACCTTTTTTAGTGGAAACGGATGCCTCCAATTACGCTATAGGAGCAGTGTTGAAGCAGAAGATGGAGGACGAATTGGAACACCTCGTTGCTTATCTTTCAAGAACCTTAACTCCTAGTGAAACACACTACTCCGTCCTGGAAAAGGAACTCTTAGCCATTCGCCAAGCCTTCATTGAATGGCGACACCTACTTCTGGGAGCCAGACATCCTGTCCAAGTCCGTACTGATCTTCGAAACCTTCAGACTCTACAGTCTCTGGAGTGCAGGAACAGTCGTCAGGCACGTTGGGCCTACTTTTTTGCCCAGTATCAGTTCCACATTACCCATGTTCCTGGTTCTGTGATCCAGGAACATGGGTAATGTTCGCTGACGCCTTGTCTCGCCGTCCTGACTATGTGACCACTGAAGATAAGGCATTTCCTAAAATGTTCTCTCCCACGATCTTCGTAGCCCAAGCAGTTGATCTCCTGGAAGAAGTCGGATCGCAAACTCAATCCTCGGAAATATGGAAGGATATCTCAACACGAAATCACTGGAAATTAAGAGCCAAGGAAGGCTACTTATTCAAGGACAATGCACTACTCATTCCTACATGGAAGTTACAGCAAAAAATAATAAACCTTTGTCATGACACACTCCATTCTGGGCACCGAGGTATCACCAACACCCTCCGTCTTATACAATTCTGGTGGCCTAAAATGAAGTCTGACGTACAGCAATACATCCAGGCTTGTATAACCTGTGCCCAAAATAAACATGATAACAAAAGACCGGCGGGTCTTCTTCTGCAGCCCACTCCACCCTCTAAACCATGGGAAATCATCGCTACAGACTTCATAGTGGAGTTACCACCTTCCCGAGGATATACTACCATCATGGTCACCATAGATTTGTTTACCCATATGGCCCATTTTATGCCACTGATGAAACTACCCTCCTCTTCAGAGCTAGCGGGAATATTTCTGGAACACATATTCCGACTACATGGGCTTCCTTCCAAGATCATATCTGACCGGGGTCCCCAATACATTTCACAATTCTGGAAACACCTCTGTCGGGTACTAGGAATCCAACATGCCCTCTCTTCAGGATATCACCCCCAAACCAACGGAGCCACAGAACGTGCAAATCAGACCCTGGAACGATATCTCCGATGTTTCGCCACCAAGGTCCAGGATGACTGGTCTCTCCTGATACCCGTTGCGCAATTCGCTTACAACAACTCCGAACACTCAGCGCTACAGACCAGCCCCTTTTATTGTAGCCAGGGGTTCCATCCATCGGTCTTACCCTCGTTTCTTCCTTACCCTACACCAGTACCTACTGTTGACTCCTGGATCGAAACTCTTATCAACATTCAATGGGAGGCTAAAGAACACTTAGAGAAAGCCAGATTACAGACCAAAAGGTATGCGGATTCCAAGAGAAGACCAGGTCCTTCCTATACGGTCTGTGACCGAGTGTGGTTGTCATCAAAACTACTCCCCCGACACTTGCGACCAAACAAGCTGGCTCCCCGCTGCTATGGTCCATTTCCCATCAAGGAGATTATCAATCCTGTCTCATATCGAATCAAGCTACCTGACTCCTGGAAAAGAATTCATCCAGTTTTTCACACATCCCTATTGAAGCCCTACATCCAATCCTCTCGAAAATCCAGTAGACCTCCTCCTCTACTGGTTGACAACCAACTGGAATATGAGGTGTCCCGGATTTGTGACTCCAGGTATAAGCGGGGCCATCTTCAATACCTAGTGGAGTGGAAAGGATATCCTGCTAGCGAAAGGACCTGGGAACCTGTTTCAAATATCAAGGTTCCTCGGTTGCTCAGAAGATTTCCCCTAATACACCAAGGCAAACCTGGAGGGGAAGGCCTTCGGAGGAGGCATGCTGTCATGAACTTCAGATCATGCCCCTTTTGGACCTCCTGGTCCTTGTCTCAATGGGGCTTACATTCTGTACTACTTCCAACATGGCCGTCCGGAGCTAAAGCCCTTGCTCGCTCCATGCGCTGAACGCGGCGTGATCTATTTATAGACCACGCCTTCCGCAGCTCCGCGCGTCTCAATGCTATTGCAGAGTAGCCCCAGACGTGTGTTCGTAGCTCGTGGTATTGTTTCCTTTGTCCCAGTGCTATTACCCGCTCCTGACCCTTTCCCCCTTCCTGGTTATGAGCATTTCTAGCCTTTCCCAGACTCCCGGATTCCTGGACTCCGCGCTCCCGAAACTAAACGCAACCTGGAACCAGACGAGACTCGAGCAGCGCTGTTCAAAACTAGAAGCGTTCGCAAAAAGGCAGTGATCAAAGACACCGGCAAACTCCGGACCCAGGTGAAAAGGGGGGAACTTCTTGACACGCAGGGGAACTTGGTCTCCACAGGGTCTACATGCTCTGGGCCCCTGTCATGCACTGGATCTCCACACGGTCTCCATGCTCTGGGCCCCTGTGATGCACTGGATCTCACACTGCACGCAGGGGAACTTGGTCTCCCCAGGGTCTCCATGCTCTGGGTCCCGGTGATGCACTGAATCTCCCACTGGAGGCAGGGGAACTTGGTCTTCCCAGGGTCTCCATGCTCTGGGCCCCTGTGATGCACTGAATCTCCCAATGCACGCAGGGGAACTTGGTCTCCACAGGGTCTCCATGCTCTGGGCCCCTGTGATGCACTGGATCTCCACACGGTCTCCATGCTCTGGGCCCCTGTGATGCACTGAATCTCCCACTGCACGCAGGGGAACTTGGTCTCCCCAGGGTCTCCATGCTCTGGGCCCCGGTGATGCACTGAATCTCCCACTGCACGCAGGGGAACTTGGTCTCCCCAGGGTCTCCATGCTCTGGGCCCCGGTGATGCACTGAATCTCCCACTGCACGCAGGGGAACTTGGTCTCCACAGGGTCTCCATGCTCCGGGCCCCGGTGATGCACTGAATCTCCCACTGCACGCAGGGGAATTTGGTCTCCACAACTGCAAAGAGAGGCTTAAGGAGTTTGGCATTGGGCATTAAAAGAAGCAAATCACCATTTACTGGGCACTGACTACACTCCCAAAGACCTGCTCAGTCCTGGGGAGTTTTTCAATCCTGGCTTTGTAGATATTGATTAGAAACTCTTTGTGATAGGAATCCTTGGGGTGCTTCAAGGATGGTGGGGAAACGACCCTCACTGTGCCCCCCTTCAGGGAGGCTCTGTGTGTGAATAGAACTGACCCCTAGCTCCCTTACAGGGCATGGGGGAAGGAAGAGGGGGACTCGGCAGCCCAGGAAAACTGCCCTATGGGGCAATTTCACCCTAGCCATGAGCAACATGAAGATGGTTCAGGAGGGAGCTGCAGAGCCCCCCCCTGCTCACCCACAGCTCCCTGCACCCCAAAGAGTTAGATACTAAGTCAGAGGACTATGACTTTGGTAATGGGAAAACTACAGACAGGAAGGGACACCTTACCCACGACTATGGTTCACTTATATCTATGTAGCCACTGGGGGCAAGTTTAAGGTCCAAACAAATGCTGCACTAGAAAAAACCACCTGTGCGGGCTGCTGTGTGTGCTGTGATCGGGTGGAGGGGGCTGTCCCCCGTGCGTACTGATGTGTGCGCCGTGGTCTCTGCTCCCCCGTGCGTGCTGCTGTGTGTGCTGTGATTGGGAGGAGGGGGGCTGCCCCCACATGTGTGCGCTGCTGTGTGTGCAGTGATCCGGAGTAGGGGGCTGCCCCCACCTGTGTGCGCCGCTGTGTGTGCCTTGATCGGGAGTGGCTGCCCCAACCTGTGCGTGCTGCTGTGTATGCCGTGATCGGGAGTGGCTGCCCCAACCTGTGCGTGCTGCTGTGTGTGCAGTGCTCGGGAGTGGCTGCCCCCACCTGTGCGCGTTGCTGTGTCTGCCGTGATCGGGAGGGGCAAACCCCACCTGTGTGTGATGGGGCTTCCCGTGCCTCGGGCCGTCCTGTACTAGAACAAAAGCATGCGCATGCAATATGACTCGGACACGCACGTCTGATCGTTCCAAGGTCCCGGCGGCAACTGCCTCGCGGGCCGTCTTTATTTCTTACCCGCATGCGCCACCAGAAAGAGGCTAGCGCATGCGCACCTGTAATACGGACATAACACTGTGCGCACTGCTTTGTCTGCCGTGATAGGGAGGGGATGCCCCCATCTGTGCGCACTGCTGTGTGTGTGCAGGGGTCGGGAGGAGGCTGCCAGCCCCCTGTGCGCTGCTGTGTGTGCTGTGGAAGGGAGGAGGAGGGGGCTGCCTCGACCAGTGCGCGCTGCTGTGTGCTGTGATCAGAGGGGGGCTGCTCCCCCACCTGCAGAATGCTGTATGTGTGCCATGATCGGGAGGAGGGGGGCTGCCCCTACATGTGTGCGCTGCTGTGTGTGCTGTGATCGGGAGGAGGGGGGCTGCCCCCCCTCTGCGCACTGCTGCGGGTGCTGTGATCAGGAGGAAGAGGGGCTGCCCTCACCTGTTCGCCTGCTGTGTGTGTCTGGAGGAGGAGGAGGAAGAGTGTTGTGTGTGTTGAGTCTGGTATGAAAGGTAGATGTTGTAGTGTAGTCTTGTCTTGCCACTGGCCTGAGTGTTTGCTGTAAGAATGTTGGTGCATGAATGCAGCTCAGGAGAATGTTGGGTGGATCTGTGTGCAAATGTTCTGTGAGTGTCAGTTGGGGCCTGAGCTGGGGATGGCTGGTGGGTCTACTCCTTTGTCAGTAATGTCTATACCTATCCATGTTCCTGGCAGTGTGTACAAGTTGCTGTAAATACCTACAAGAGTAACAGGATAAATGTACAGATTGTACATATGTGTGAAATAAAGCCTACCCGGAAACTAATCTAGACTACAGCTGGTCTGTGCTTCAATGATGCATGCTTAATGTCTGGTATAAGGCTTTACAACATTGGCGACGAGATAAACTTGAAATAATAAAGGACATGGAGAAAAGGACTGTACGGCGTGCATGTAAAGTAGCTACAGCAACAGAAAGTACAGTAAGGAGTGCTGTTGGGGGGGGGGGGGAGGGAGGGAGGGAGCAGCGTTTGAGTGACCCACCGTTCCCCCAAAGCCTTGAATGTAACCATCCTGCCCAGCATAACGTGAGAATAAGAAATAATGACACTGGACTCTGGGAGTGAGATCCCCAGTAAGGAAATATGCCCCAGAGATCTCTATGGCAAAGCGTGTGCCATTAAACAAGGCGCTACAGAGGAAGATGAACATATGCAATGAGTTATGGAACTGCTACAAATGAAATGTCATGGGGATGTTTCCCCAAAGCCTTGAACAGAACCATCCTGCCCAGCATAACGTGAGAATAAGAAATAATGACACTGGACTCTGGGAGTGAGATCCCCAGTAAGGAAATATGCCCCAGAGATCTCTATGGCAAAGCGTGTGCCATTAAAGAAGGCGCTACAGAGGAAGATGAACATATACAATGAGTTATGGAACTGCTACAAATGAAATGTAAAGTGACCCACTGTTTCCCCAAAGCCTTGAACATAACCATCCTGCCCAGCAGAACGTGAGAATAAGAAATAATGACACTGGACTCTGGGAGTGAGATCCCCAGTAAGGAAATATGCCCCAGAGATCTCTATGGCAAAGCGTGTGCCATTAAAGAAGCCGCTACAGAGGAAGATGAACATATACAATGAGTTATGGAACTGCTACAAATGAAATGTCATGGGGATGTTTCCCCAAAGCCTTGAACATAACCATCCTGCCCAGCATAACGTGAGAATAAGAAATAAGGACACTGGACTCTGGGAGTGAGATCCCCAGTAAGGAAATATGCCCCAGAGATCTCTATGGCAAAGCGTGTGCCATTAAAGAAGCCGCTACAGAGGAAGATGAACATATACAATGAGTTATGGAACTGCTACAAATGAAATGTCATGGGGATGTTTCCCCAAAGCCTTGAACATAACCATCCTGCCCAGCATAACGTGAGAATAAGAAATAATGACACTGGACTCTGGGAGTGAGATCCCCAGTAAGGAAATATGCCCCAGAGATCTCTATGGCAAAGCGTGTGCCATTAAAGAAGCCGCTACAGAGGAAGATGAACATATACAATGAGTTATGGAACTGCTACAAATGAAATGTCATGGGGATGTTTCCCCAAAGCCTTGAACATAACCATCCTGCCCAGCATAACGTGAGAATAAGAAATAATGACACTGGACTCTGGGAGTGAGATCCCCAGTAAGGAAATATGCCCCAGAGATCTCTATGGCAAAGCGTGTGCCATTAAAGAAGCCGCTACAGAGGAAGATGAACAGATACAATGAGTTATGGAACTGCTACAAATGAAATGTCATGGGGATGTTTCCCCAAAGCCTTGAATGTAACCATCCTGCCCAGCATAACGTGAGAATAAGAAATAATGACACTGGACTCTGGGAGTGAGATCCCCAGTAAGGAAATATGCCCCAGAGATCTCCATGGCAAAGCGTGTGCCATTAAAGAAGCCGCTACAGAGGAAGATGAACATATACAATGAGTTATGGAACTGCTACAAATGAAATGTCATGGGGATGTTTCCCCAAAGCCTTGAACATAACCATCCTGCCCAGCATAACGTCAGAATAAGAAATAATGACACTGGACTCTGGGAGTGAGATCCCCAGTAAGGAAATATGCCCCAGAGATCTCTATGGCAAAGCGTGTGCCATTAAAGAAGCCGCTACAGAGGAAGATGAACAGATACAATGAGTTATGGAACTGCTACAAATGAAATGTCATGGGGATGTTTCCCCAAAGCCTTGAACATAACCATCCTGCCCAGCATAACGTGAGAATAAGAAATAATGACACTGGACTCTGGGAGTGAGATCCCCAGTAAGGAAAGATGCCCCAGAGATCTCTATGGCAAAGCGTGTGCCATTAAAGAAGCCGCTACAGAGGAAGATGAACATATACAATGAGTTATGGAACTGCTACAAATGAAATGTCATGGGGATGTTTCCCCAAAGCCTTGAACATAACCATCCTGCCCAGCATAACGTGAGAATAAGAAATAATGACACTGGACTCTGGGAGTGAGATCCCCAGTAAGGAAATATGCCCCAGAGATCTCTATGGCAAAGCGTGTGCCATTAAAGAAGCCGCTACAGAGGAAGATGAACATATACAATGAGTTATGGAACTGCTACAAATGAAATGTCATGGGGATGTTTCCCCAAAGCCTTGAACATAACCATCCTGCCCAGCATAACGTGAGAATAAGAAATAATGACACTGGACTCTGGTAGTGAGATCCCCAGTAAGGAAATATGCCCCAGAGATCTCTATGGCAAAGCGTGTGCCATTAAAGAAGCCGCTACAGAGGAAGATGAACATATACAATGAGTTATGGAACTGCTACAAATGAAATGTAAAGTGACCCACTGTTTCCCCAAAGCCTTGAATGTAACCATCCTGCCCAGCATAACGTGAGAATAAGAAATAATGACACTGGACTCTGGTAGTGAGATCCCCAGTAAGGAAATATGCCCCAGAGATCTCTATGGCAAAGCGTGTGCCATTAAAGAAGCCGCTACAGAGGAAGATGAACATATACAATGAGTTATGGAACTGCTACAAATGAAATGTCATGGGGATGTTTCCCCAAAGCCTTGAACATAACCATCCTGCCCAGCATAACGTGAGAATAAGAAATAATGACACTGGACTCTGGGAGTGAGATCCCCAGTAAGGAAATATGCCCCAGAGATCTCTATGGCAAAGCGTGTGCCATTAAAGAAGCCGCTACAGAGGAAGATGAACATATACAATGAGTTATGGAACTGCTACAAATGAAATGTCATGGGGATGTTTCCCCAAAGCCTTGAACATAACCATCCTGCCCAGCATAACGTGAGAATAAGAAATAATGACACTGGACTCTGGGAGTGAGATCCCCAGTAAGGAAATATGCCCCAGAGATCTCCATGGCAAAGCGTGTGCCATTAAAGAAGCCGCTACAGAGGAAGATGAACATATACAATGAGTTATGGAACTGCTACAAATGAAATGTCATGGGGATGTTTCCCCAAAGCCTTGAATGTAACCATCCTGCCCAGCATAACGTGAGAATAAGAAATAATGACACTGGACTCTGGGAGTGAGATCCCCAGTAAGGAAATATGCCCCAGAGATCTCTATGGCAAAGCGTGTGCCATTAAAGAAGCCGCTACAGAGGAAGATGAACAGATACAATGAGTTATGGAACTGCTACAAATGAAATGTCATGGGGATGTTTCCCCAAAGCCTTGAATGTAACCATCCTGCCCAGCATAACGTGAGAATAAGAAATAATGACACTGGACTCTGGGAGTGAGATCCCCAGTAAGGAAATATGCCCCAGAGATCTCCATGGCAAAGCGTGTGCCATTAAAGAAGCCGCTACAGAGGAAGATGAACATATACAATGAGTTATGGAACTGCTACAAATGAAATGTCATGGGGATGTTTCCCCAAAGCCTTGAACATAACCATCCTGCCCAGCATAACGTGAGAATAAGAAATAATGACACTGGACTCTGGGAGTGAGATCCCCAGTAAGGAAATATGCCCCAGAGATCTCCATGGCAAAGCGTGTGCCATTAAAGAAGCCGCTACAGAGGAAGATGAACATATACAATGAGTTATGGAACTGCTACAAATGAAATGTCATGGGGATGTTTCCCCAAAGCCTTGAACATAACCATCCTGCCCAGCATAACGTGAGAATAAGAAATAATGACACTGGACTCTGGGAGTGAGATCCCCAGTAAGGAAATATGCCCCAGAGATCTCCATGGCAAAGCGTGTGCCATTAAAGAAGCCGCTACAGAGGAAGATGAACATATACAATGAGTTATGGAACTGCTACAAATGAAATGTCATGGGGATGTTTCCCCAAAGCCTTGAACATAACCATCCTGCCCAGCATAACGTGAGAATAAGAAATAATGACACTGGACTCTGGGAGTGAGATCCCCAGTAAGGAAATATGCCCCAGAGATCTCCATGGCAAAGCGTGTGCCATTAAAGAAGCCGCTACAGAGGAAGATGAACAGATACAATGAGTTATGGAACTACTACAAATGAAATGTCATGGGGATGTTTCCCCAAAGCCTTGAACATAACCATCCTGCCCAGCAGAACGTGAGAATAAGAAATAATGACACTGGACTCTGGGAGTGAGATCCCCAGTAAGGAAATATGCCCCAGAGATCTCTATGGCAAAGCGTGTGCCATTAAAGAAGGCGCTACAGAGGAAGATGAACAGATACAATGAGTTATGGAACTGCTACAAATGAAATGTCATGGGGATGTTTCCCCAAAGCCTTGAACGTAACCATCCTGCCCAGCATAACGTGAGAATAAGAAATAATGACACTGGACTCTGGGAGTGAGATCCCCAGTAAGGAAATATGCCCCAGAGATCTCTATGGCAAAGCGTGTGCCATTAAAGAAGCCGCTACAGAGGAAGATGAACAGATACAATGAGTTATGGAACTGCTACAAATGAAATGTCATGGGGATGTTTCCCCAAAGCCTTGAACATAACCATCCTGCCCAGCATAACGTGAGAATAAGAAATAATGACACTGGACTCTGGGAGTGAGATCCCCAGTAAGGAAATATGCCCCAGAGATCTCTATGGCAAAGCGTGTGCCATTAAAGAAGCCGCTACAGAGGAAGATGAACAGATACAATGAGTTATGGAACTGCTACAAATGAAATGTCATGGGGATGTTTCCCCAAAGCCTTGAACATAACCATCCTGCCCAGCATAACGTGAGAATAAGAAATAATGACACTGGACTCTGGGAGTGAGATCCCCAGTAAGGAAATATGCCCCAGAGATCTCTATGGCAAAGCGTGTGCCATTAAAGAAGCCGCTACAGAGGAAGATGAACAGATACAATGAGTTATGGAACTGCTACAAATGAAATGTCATGGGGATGTTTCCCCAAAGCCTTGAACATAACCATCCTGCCCAGCATAACGTGAGAATAAGAAATAATGACACTGGACTCTGGGAGTGAGATCCCCAGTAAGGAAATATGCCCCAGAGATCTCTATGGCAAAGCGTGTGCCATTGAAGAAGCCGCTACAGAGGAAGATGAACATATACAATGAGTTATGGAACTGCTACAAATGAAATGTCATGGGGATGTTTCCCCAAAGCCTTGAACATAACCATCCTGCCCAGCATAACGTGAGAATAAGAAATAATGACACTGGACTCTGGGAGTGAGATCCCCAGTAAGGAAATATGCCCCAGAGATCTCTATGGCAAAGCGTGTGCCATTAAAGAAGCCGCTACAGAGGAAGATGAACAGATACAATGAGTTATGGAACTGCTACAAATGAAATGTCATGGGGATGTTTCCCCAAAGCCTTGAACATAACCATCCTGCCCAGCATAACGTGAGAATAAGAAATAATGACACTGGACTCTGGGAGTGAGATCCCCAGTAAGGAAATATGCCCCAGAGATCTCTATGGCAAAGCGTGTGCCATTAAAGAAGCCGCTACAGAGGAAGATGAACAGATACAATGAGTTATGGAACTGCTACAAATGAAATGTCATGGGGATGTTTCCCCAAAGCCTTGAACATAACCATCCTGCCCAGCATAACGTGAGAATAAGAAATAATGACACTGGACTCTGGGAGTGAGATCCCCAGTAAGGAAATATGCCCCAGAGATCTCTATGGCAAAGCGTGTGCCATTAAAGAAGCCGCTACAGAGGAAGATGGACATATACAATGAGTTATGGAACTGCTACAAATGAAATGTCATGGGGATGTTTCCCCAAAGCCTTGAACATAACCATCCTGCCCAGCATAACGTGAGAATAAGAAATAATGACACTGGACTCTGGGAGTGAGATCCCCAGTAAGGAAATATGCCCCAGAGATCTCTATGGCAAAGCGTGTGCCATTAAAGAAGCCGCTACAGAGGAAGATGAACATATACAATGAGTTATGGAACTGCTACAAATGAAATGTCATGGGGATGTTTCCCCAAAGCCTTGAACATAACCATCCTGCCCAGCATAACGTGAGAATAAGAAATAATGACACTGGACTCTGGGAGTGAGATCCCCAGTAAGGAAATATGCCCCAGAGATCTCCATGGCAAAGCGTGTGCCATTAAAGAAGCCGCTACAGAGGAAGATGAACAGATACAATGAGTTATGGAACTGCTACAAATGAAATGTCATGGGGATGTTTCCCCAAAGCCTTGAATGTAACCATCCTGCCCAGCATAACGTGAGAATAAGAAATAATGACACTGGACTCTGGGAGTGAGATCCCCAGTAAGGAAATATGCCCCAGAGATCTCCATGGCAAAGCGTGTGCCATTAAAGAAGCCGCTACAGAGGAAGATGAACAGATACAATGAGTTATGGAACTGCTACAAATGAAATGTCATGGGGATGTTTCCCCAAAGCCTTGAACATAACCATCCTGCCCAGCATAACGTGAGAATAAGAAATAATGACACTGGACTCTGGGAGTGAGATCCCCAGTAAGGAAATATGCCCCAGAGATCTCTATGGCAAAGCGTGTGCCATTAAAGAAGCCGCTACAGAGGAAGATGAACATATACAATGAGTTATGGAACTGCTACAAATGAAATGTCATGGGGATGTTTCCCCAAAGCCTTGAACAGAACCATCCTGCCCAGCATAACGTGAGAATAAGAAATAATGACACTGGACTCTGGGAGTGAGATCCCCAGTAAGGAAATATGCCCCAGAGATCTCTATGGCAAAGCGTGTGCCATTAAAGAAGCCGCTACAGAGGAAGATGAACATATACAATGAGTTATGGAACTGCTACAAATGAAATGTCATGGGGATGTTTCCCCAAAGCCTTGAACATAACCATCCTGCCCAGCAGAACGTGAGAATAAGAAATAATGACACTGGACTCTGGGAGTGAGATCCCCAGTAAGGAAATATGCCCCAGAGATCTCTATGGCAAAGCGTGTGCCATTAAAGAAGCCGCTACAGAGGAAGATGAACAGATACAATGAGTTATGGAACTGCTACAAATGAAATGTCATGGGGATGTTTCCCCAAAGCCTTGAATGTAACCATCCTGCCCAGCATAACGTGAGAATAAGAAATAATGACACTGGACTCTGGGAGTGAGATCCCCAGTAAGGAAATATGCCCCAGAGATCTCCATGGCAAAGCGTGTGCCATTAAACAAGGCGCTACAGAGGAAGATGAACAGATACAATGAGTTATGGAACTGCTACAAATGAAATGTCATGGGGATGTTTCCCCAAAGCCTTGAACATAACCATCCTGCCCAGCATAACGTGAGAATAAGAAATAATGACACTGGACTCTGGGAGTGAGATCCCCAGTAAGGAAATATGCCCCAGAGATCTCTATGGCAAAGCGTGTGCCATTAAACAAGCCGCTACAGAGGAAGATGAACATATACAATGAGTTATGGAACTGCTACAAATGAAATGTCATGGGGATGTTTCCCCAAAGCCTTGAATGTAACCATCCTGCCCAGCAGAACGTGAGAATAAGAAATAATGACACTGGACTCTGGGAGTGAGATCCCCAGTAAGGAAATATGCCCCAGAGATCTCCATGGCAAAGCGTGTGCCATTAAAGAAGCCGCTACAGAGGAAGATGAACAGATACAATGAGTTATGGAACTGCTACAAATGAAATGTCATGGGGATGTTTCCCCAAAGCCTTGAACATAACCATCCTGCCCAGCATAACGTGAGAATAAGAAATAATGACACTGGACTCTGGGAGTGAGATCCCCAGTAAGGAAATATGCCCCAGAGATCTCTATGGCAAAGCGTGTGCCATTAAAGAAGCCGCTACAGAGGAAGATGAACAGATACAATGAGTTATGGAACTGCTACAAATGAAATGTCATGGGGATGTTTCCCCAAAGCCTTGAACATAACCATCCTGCCCAGCATAACGTGAGAATAAGAAATAATGACACTGGACTCTGGGAGTGAGATCCCCAGTAAGGAAATATGCCCCAGAGATCTCTATGGCAAAGCGTGTGCCATTAAAGAAGCCGCTACAGAGGAAGATGAACATATACAATGAGTTATGGAACTGCTACAAATGAAATGTCATGGGGATGTTTCCCCAAAGCCTTGAACATAACCATCCTGCCCAGCATAACGTGAGAATAAGAAATAATGACACTGGACTCTGGGAGTGAGATCCCCAGTAAGGAAATATGCCCCAGAGATCTCTATGGCAAAGCGTGTGCCATTAAAGAAGCCGCTACAGAGGAAGATGAACAGATACAATGAGTTATGGAACTGCTACAAATGAAATGTCATGGGGATGTTTCCCCAAAGCCTTGAATGTAACCATCCTGCCCAGCATAACGTGAGAATAAGAAATAATGACACTGGACTCTGGGAGTGAGATCCCCAGTAAGGAAATATGCCCCAGAGATCTCCATGGCAAAGCGTGTGCCATTAAAGAAGCCGCTACAGAGGAAGATGAACATATACAATGAGTTATGGAACTGCTACAAATGAAATGTCATGGGGATGTTTCCCCAAAGCCTTGAACATAACCATCCTGCCCAGCATAACGTGAGAATAAGAAATAATGACACTGGACTCTGGGAGTGAGATCCCCAGTAAGGAAATATGCCGCAGAGATCTCTATGGCAAAGCGTGTGCCATTAAAGAAGCCGCTACAGAGGAAGATGAACAGATACAATGAGTTATGGAACTGCTACAAATGAAATGTCATGGGGATGTTTCCCCAAAGCCTTGAACGTAACCATCCTGCCCAGCATAACGTGAGAATAAGAAATAATGACACTGGACTCTGGGAGTGAGATCCCCAGTAAGGAAATATGCCCCAGAGATCTCTATGGCAAAGCGTGTGCCATTAAAGAAGCCGCTACAGAGGAAGATGAACATATACAATGAGTTATGGAACTGCTACAAATGAAATGTCATGGGGATGTTTCCCCAAAGCCTTGAATGTAACCATCCTGCCCAGCATAACGTGAGAATAAGAAATAATGACACTGGACTCTGGGAGTGAGATCCCCAGTAAGGAAATATGCCCCAGAGATCTCTATGGCAAAGCGTGTGCCATTAAAGAAGCCGCTACAGAGGAAGATGAACAGATACAATGAGTTATGGAACTGCTACAAATGAAATGTCATGGGGATGTTTCCCCAAAGCCTTGAACATAACCATCCTGCCCAGCATAACGTGAGAATAAGAAATAATGACACTGGACTCTGGGAGTGAGATCCCCAGTAAGGAAATATGCCCCAGAGATCTCTATGGCAAAGCGTGTGCCATTAAAGAAGCCGCTACAGAGGAAGATGAACAGATACAATGAGTTATGGAACTGCTACAAATGAAATGTCATGGGGATGTTTCCCCAAAGCCTTGAATGTAACCATCCTGCCCAGCATAACGTGAGAATAAGAAATAATGACACTGGACTCTGGGAGTGAGATCCCCAGTAAGGAAATATGCCCCAGAGATCTCTATGGCAAAGCGTGTGCCATTAAAGAAGCCGCTACAGAGGAAGATGAACAGATACAATGAGTTATGGAACTGCTACAAATGAAATGTCATGGGGATGTTTCCCCAAAGCCTTGAACAGA
The DNA here is from genome assembly GCF_040938575.1 of Ambystoma mexicanum. NCBI lineage: Eukaryota > Metazoa > Chordata > Amphibia > Caudata > Ambystomatidae > Ambystoma > Ambystoma mexicanum. Next base: position 833,340,190 of record NC_090938.1, on the reverse strand, counting down.
ACCATCCTGTCCAGCATAACGTGAGAATAAGAAATAATGACACTGGACTCTGGGAGTGAGATCCCCAGTAAGGAAATATGCCCCAGAGATCTCTATGGCAAAGCGTGTGCCATTAAAGAAGGCGCTACAGAGGAAGATGAACAGATACAATGAGTTATGGAACTGCTACAAATGAAATGTCATGGGGATGTTTCCCCAAAGCCTTGAACATAACCATCCTGCCCAGCATAACGTGAGAATAAGAAATAATGACACTGGACTCTGGGAGTGAGATCCCCAGTAAGGAAATATGCCCCAGAGATCTCTATGGCAAAGCGTGTGCCATTAAAGAAGCCGCTACAGAGGAAGATGAACATATACAATGAGTTATGGAACTGCTACAAATGAAATGTCATGGGGATGTTTCCCCAAAGCCTTGAACATAACCATCCTGCCCAGCATAACGTGAGAATAAGAAATAATGACACTGGACTCTGGGAGTGAGATCCCCAGTAAGGAAATATGCCCCAGAGATCTCTATGGCAAAGCGTGTGCCATTAAAGAAGGCGCTACAGAGGAAGATGAACAGATACAATGAGTTATGGAACTGCTACAAATGAAATGTCATGGGGATGTTTCCCCAAAGCCTTGAACATAACCATCCTGCCCAGCATAACGTGAGAATAAGAAATAATGACACTGGACTCTGGGAGTGAGATCCCCAGTAAGGAAATATGCCCCAGAGATCTCTATGGCAAAGCGTGTGCCATTAAACAAGGCGCTACAGAGGAAGATGAACATATGCAATGAGTTATGGAACTGCTACAAATGAAATGTCATGGGGATGTTTCCCCAAAGCCTTGAATGTAACCATCCTGCCCAGCATAACGTGAGAATAAGAAATAATGACACTGGACTCTGGGAGTGAGATCCCCAGTAAGGAAATATGCCCCAGAGATCTCTATGGCAAAGCGTGTGCCATTAAAGAAGGCGCTACAGAGGAAGATGAACATATACAATGGGCCTCATTCCGAGTACGGCGCTAACCAATGGCGCTATTAACGCCTTGGTTGACGCCGTACCCGGACCGGCAGCGCCTTGGTGGTTGGCGGAATTACCGCCCCATTCCAAGGTTGGCGGGGCGGTAATTCCCCAATCCCCATTTACCCTTCCCCATTCCCATTCCTGCCCCATAGGGCATAATGGGAGTGGGGAAGGCGTCAATTACGCCACCGTAAATTACGGTGGCGTAATTAACATCAAGGTCCCTTAGCGCCATGGTATTTAACGCCTGCTAAAAGCAGGTGTTAAAAGCACCATGGCGCTAAGGGAACTCGGAGTATGGCGGTAAGGGATTACCGCCACCGCTCTCGTTAGCGGTGGCCGCTATCCCTTACCGCCATACTCGGAATGAGGCCCAATGAGTTATGGAACTGCTACAAATGAAATGTCATGGGGATGTTTCCCCAAAGCCTTGAATGTAACCATCCTGCCCAGCAGAACGTGAGAATAAGTTTTACATTGGAACGTGTGGAACGATGGAAATGAGTGCATTTGAGGGGTGTTCCCTTTTGCAACGGCATCGCATTGATGCGCACATTTTTAATTTTAATAAGACTTTTAGGTTTAAATGGGCACTGCCTGCAGAAATCCACGAGATGGCGCCAACGCCCCATGTTCGCTATCAAGTAAAAGCAGAATTGTATTGGTTATATAAAAAAAAAAAACTGAATACACCGGCATGAATGCCCGGGGCGGTTTGGGATAATAAGTGCAGTGACAACATAGATGTGACTTTGTGGTGAGGATTGCCAATGTGCATGGAATGTGAGCCGTGTGGGCGTCTATGCACGTTAGTTGGAGCATATATGTTGCCAGAGTTGGATTAAATGGACTGCTGCAGGGCCTGGAAGTTGCCGCGTGAGGAGGCCCACCTGGATCCGGGCTTGGCAGCTGGTATGGAGTGTAGGACGTTCCTGCTGTGGGGATGTTCATGGCAAGACGTCCTGGCAGCAAGTGGGTAAGGTGCATCATGGACGCCATGCTGATGGGGACCCTCTATGGCACTGGGGAAGGCCTCTGCAGTTTCAGTGCAAGCACATTAGGGACGCTTTGCTGCCATCCGAGCAGTGGAGTTGCCCAATGGTGTTCAGCGCTGAAATGTCTTGAAGTAGAAGATCATTTAATAAATGTTGCTAATGGTTTTTTTTATTTAGGTGGACATTTTCAATTGTAGTCATGGAATGTCTAGGTACTTAGGTCACACACGCAAATGAAAATGCTATGGTGAGATGCACTGAACTATTGAGTAGTTATGTAACATTAAAGGCAATAGGTTTCATATATGGTGATTCAAGTTTTAGAATTCAATATGTGAGGATAATGTGCAGTATAGTATAATCATTGGTGGAATGAATGTTCAATGTGCATTTAATTCATAATGTGAAACTAATAATGTTGGTAATACCCGAAGGTGTGTATGGGCCGTTGTCTTGTGCATGTGTATATGGTGTGGCTCAAATGGTTTATAGTAGTGCAGTCTATTAATGGGTTATAGTTACAATATAATGTTTGTCAGCATAGTGACTACTGGAAAGGTAATAGTGAGATGTATAAATACAGAAAAGGTTAAGTGGAATTCATATATATTTAATGCATGACGCTGTTTTCATTCTTTTGCTTTTTTGTTTTGGGGGCCACACTGCATGTTTTTGCGAGTGTGGCTGGTATCATGTTTAGAGGGGACATCCACCAATATTTTGGGGTTGGATGGTGCAGCAATCGTTACGAGTTGCGCACATATAAGTTAAATGGGGACATCCAACATTTTTAGGTTGGGTGGCGCGGCACGAGTCGCGCACTAAGATAGTGGAAATGTAAGGTGTGAGGATTTTAAGCCATTTAGCATGGTTTTGATGAATGCAAATGTAAAGAATATTCTGGGTGTTTATATATTGTATAGGCTGATAGGCTACCCATTGTTTTTGAGTTGTCCTAGGTTATAGTTATGATAGTTATGTTTTTCAAAATTAAATTGATGGTCGCAGGAGCATTTCATTTGTTATATGGTGTCTTGGCATGGCTCTGGTGTTTGGAATGGATGATGCGTGAGCTGAGTGAGGTGTGTGTGTTCACTGTAGGCTGGTTGCAGTTAGCTTCAAGTTGGGTGATAACTTAAATATGTCGGTTTGAATCTGTGGGATGTCTGTAGGGAGTCAAGTGGGAGCGATATGTGTTTGGATGTGACGCGTGGGTGTAAAGAGGAAGAAGTGCGGTCAAAGTTACCCCTTCTGCAAATGTTGTTTTGGGTTGGCAACACCTCTTTTTGTTTGTGAGAAGGTTAGACTTGTATGGACTATAGTTCACTTTGGTGTCACGGTTGTGGTGATACCGGGTCCGTAGTGGGGCAAATGCGTGGTCCCCCTGTTTGTTCCCCACCTGGATGTATTATTGATTTCCCTTGGTTGTGTATGGTGTGTGCCAGAGTGTGACAGGGTCTGTATCTGGATGTGGCAGGTCCACATGGGAGGTGTTTGTTATGGTCACATGGTTTCGGTGATGGGGAGATGTTGTGCTGAGTCTGTGGGGAGTCTGGTATGAAAGGTAGATGTTGTGGTGTAGTCTTGTCTTGCCACTGGCCTGGCTGCTTGCTGTAAGAATGTTGGTGCAGGAATGCAGCTCAGGAGAATGTTGGGTGGATCTGTGTGTGAATGTTCTGTGAGTGTCAGTTGGGGCCGGAGCTGAGGATGGCTGGATGGCTGGATGGCCGGTGGGTCTACTCCTTTGTCAGTAAGGTCTACACCTATCCATGTTCCTGTCAGTGTGTACAAGTTGCTGTAAATACCTACAAGAGTAACAGGATAAATGTACAGGTTGTACATATGTGTGAAATAAAGTCTACCTGGAAACTAATCTAGACTAAAGCTGGTCTGTGATTCAGTGAGGCATCCTGAAGGTCTAGAATAAGGCTTTACAACAAGGAGGGGGCTGCCCCCCACATGCTGCTGTTCTTATGGGGGCTGTGGTTGGAAGCTGCGGCAGTGGTGTGGCTCTGTAGGCTGTGCAGGACTTTTCCAGGTTTTCCTTAATTCTTCTTTAAGGTGTCTCATCCACTTGGGCACACGATTGGATCCCTTGGGAGGGGCGCTTTACGGCACCTCTGGAAGGTGGAAGGTCTGGAGGCTGCAGTAACTGCTGGCAAGGTCGCTGGGCAGGGGGGACACTTGAATCTACTTATCCCCCAAGTAATCCAAGTGACAGCCATAAGCCACAATATATACATTTTTAATTGCAGTTTCGAGGTTGGATTATGGTCAAAAGAAAAGCTACAACCAGCCCCTTGGTGACTCAAGGGGCCAAGCCAGGCAATGTCCCCAAAAAGCATCACCAGAAGGAAAAAAGGGGGCTAAGACCCCCCCCACCACTTTGGATTCCTATCTGGAAAAAGTTGTGGGGCAGTTGGACAAGCAGGTCAGGGCAGCTGGGGACATATCTGCAACTACGAAGCTCGGGGGGGGGGGGTTGGGGTTGTGTCCACCCGGGTACTGGTCAATGCCTGCAAACCATTGTGAGCCAGATCACCTCTACAGCAAGCGTTGTGGCCATGGTGCCTCTGGATATATGATAGGTTATTTATAACATGCTTAATCCCCAGAGGTTTCTAGGCGCGGACCCAGGGATCGAACCTGTGTTGCTCCGTGACCTCTTGCTTCCAAGGCGAGCGCGTTGCCCCTGAGCTATCCTCCCTGATGTAGAGGAGGTCTCAGCACTATGTGTCGGGGCTCCGCAAGCATTGTAGTGCCCTGCCATTCCCACCGGCCTTGGCCCCTCAGATCCTGGGCCTATTCGGCCCCTAGGGGAAGTAATCACCACACCTCTGGCAAACAATCCCAAGCGGAGTGCTGTTTGTGAACACCAGGTTTTCGGCAACTGGGGCGCCCTGCGGCTGTCTAAACCTGCTCCTACAAACCCCAATCTGGACAGACGCCATGATGTTGGAAGTAAGTAAAGCCGGTGTTGGACTACTTGATGAATTTTAACACACTATCAATCTTAGATGACCTGGTAAGGTCCCTGAAGAAGGACGTCACTAAGATGGTAGCTCCCGTACAGTTGTGTTTCCAGAGGTGCGATGCAATGATTTCTCTTTTAGCCACCTGGAATGTAAAGAGAACAACGTAAATGACATGCAACTGTATGTAAAGGTGAACACGTTCCCAAAGGAACAGGGGAGTATTAAGTATTATATGTGGGAATTGTCTCAGATTTTATGACACGGCACACTCCAGCCAGGGACTCTCTCCACTGACGATGAATGTGGCACACAATAAAAATGCTTTTTATCTTCAATCTATCTTGGGTTCTTCTTTGAGAAGGCCCCCAACCCATCTCACACCCACCTTAACAAACACCCCATCTGCAAACCAAAATGAATACTCAAAAATGTAACCTACTCTCAGATCCAGTATCTAACTCCGCCGCTCACAACATCCCCGCTCCGGAGCACCCCTGTCTGCACGGGAAGTTGAAAATATTATCAAGAAGATCAAACCTTCCAATTGCCAAGGTGACTCCTGCCCTGCACCTGTCATCAAGGAGGCCGCTCATGACCTTTCTCCTTTCATTACCACCTTTATAAATGCTTCCTTTAAATCAGGGAAAACCTCAAGGATGCGTGGGTCATCTCCTTAATCAAAAAACCTACCCTCGATCCTAGTAACCCTTCTAACGATGGACCTATAACTACGGTGCCCTGTCTATTAAAAATGTTGGACCGTGCAGCTTATTTACAAATCCAGGATTATTTAGAATCCAACAAACTCCTTGGCCTTCGACAATCGGGCTTCTGTCCCAGACACGGTACAGAAACTGCCCTTATTGACCTAAAAACGCATATTGAGGACCTAAAAGATAAGGGCATGCTGGCCTTCATACTTTGGCTTGACTTATCGGCAGCTTTTGATTAGGTCAACCACTGAATTCTCTGCCATCACCTTAAAACCGCTGCCCACTTTTCAGATGAAGCCAACTCTTGGATCAGATCCTTCTTGGCAAATAGAACTATGAGGGTCTTCTCACCTTCCGCTTCTGCTGAACCATCACCTGTCCCTTGTGGGGCGCCGCAAGGGTCTTGTGTGTTCCCCCACTTTGTATAATGTGTTCATGAAGCCACTCTTTGATATTCTTGACTATCTGGTTGTCACCTACATGAACTACGTAGACGACACCCAGATACTCATCCCTATCACTGGTGACTACGCAACCGACTCGAAAGCACTTAACGAAGTTTACACAGTCATCCAGGCTTGGATGGCGCATCATGGGCTTTGCTTAAATGATGAAAAAACTGAGTTACTTATCCTAGGCTCACACCTCAGACTTAATAGACTGGACCCTGCCTTCAAATCCTTCATTATTGATGGGAACACCATCAAGGTCTCTAATGATACAAAAACGCTGGGCATCTACCTGGATCCCACATTGTCGCTCGCGAGACAAACCAATGCTGTGGTATCAGCTTCAGCCTATACCTGCAAACTTATTACTACTTGTAGAGCTTTCCTCACTGCCTCTAACTGCATCATCCTTGCTAGAACCATCGTTATGGCCAAACGTGACTACTGCAATGCCCTCTACCTAGGGACTAGCCAAAGAAACATCAGCAAGCTACAAATAACCCAGAACAATGCCATTAGGGCTGCCCTTAACATTCTGAGGAAACTCCACATATCGGACATTCGACATAACTTACATTGGTTACCTGTTGTGCACAGAATATCCCTTAAAACCCTTGCACTGACTCACAAGTCCCAGGCTAACTTCGCCCAGGTACACCTTGCCAACCGGTTCACTGCCCACACCTTCACCCGACCTCTGAGATCTGCACAAGCCCACTCACTATCTATACCCAGAATAAGCTGGGGGATCTTGCTTCCCAGTCCTTTCTGCTAAACTCTGGAACACACTACCCATTACACTCAGATCTGAACCATCTTATCATTCATTCAAGAGCAAAACCAAACTCTGGCTACACGAGCAGGACTTGGCTGCTTCATGCACATACTGTATACTCTACTCTGCAATTGCGACTGAATGGTCTCGCTACTTCACTTCTTTCACCTTACTGCAACTATATTGACTGCAACTGTAACGTATGTACCTTTCTTTATAACTCATGTACCTGCTTAAGTAATGTGCATGTACCTTTCTATGTTACTCATGTACCTGCTTAAGTAATGTGCATGTACCTTTCTATGTTACTCATGTACCTGCTTAAGTAATGTGCATGTACCTTTCTATGTTACTCATGTACCTGCTTAAGTAATGTGCATGTACCTTTCTATGTTACTCATGTACCTGCTTAAGTAATGTGTATGTACCTTTCTATGTTACTCATGTACCTGCTTAAGTAATGTGTATGTACCTTTCTATGTTACTCATGTACCTGCTCAAGCAATGTGCATGTACCTTTCTATGTTACTCATGTACCTGCTTAAGTAATGTGCATGTACCTTTCTATGTTACTCATGTACCTGCTCAAGCAATGTGCATGTACCTTTCTATGTTACTCATGTACCTGCTTAAGTAATGTGCATGTACCTTTCTATGTTACTCATGTACCTGCTCAAGCAATGTGCATGTACCTTTCTATGTTACTCATGTACCTGCTTAAGTAATGTGCATGTACCTTTCTATGTTACTCATGTACCTGCTCAAGCAATGTGCATGTACCTTTCTATGTTACTCATGTACCTGCTTAAGTAATGTGTATGTACCTTTCTATGTTACTCATGTACCTGCTCAAGCAATGTGCATGTACCTTTCTATGTTACTCATGTACCTGCTCAAGCAATGTGCATGTACCTTTCTATGTTACTCATGTACCTGCTCAAGCAATGTGCATGTACCTTTCTATGTTACTCATGTACCTGCTTAAGTAATGTGCATGTACCTTTCTATGTTACTCATGTACCTGCTCAAGCAATGTGCATGTACCTTTCTATGTTACTCATGTACCTGCTTAAGTAATGTGCATGTACCTTTCTATGTTACTCATGTACCTGCTCAAGCAATGTGCATGTACCTTTCTATGTTACTCATGTACCTGCTCAAGCAATGTGCATGTACCTTTCTATGTTACTCATGTACCTGCTTAAGTAATGTACATGTACCTTTCTATGTTACTCATGTACCTGCTTAAGTAATGTGCATGTACCTTTCTATGTTACTCATGTACCTGCTTAAGTAACGTATGTACCTTTCTATGTTACTCATGTACCTGCTTAAGTAATGTGTATGTACCTTTCTATGTTACTCATGTACCTGCTTAAGTAACGTATGTACCTTTCTATGTTACTCATGTACCTGCTCAAGCAATGTGTATGTACCTTTCTATGTTACTCATGTACCTGCTTAAGTAACGTATGTACCTTTCTATGTTACTCATGTACCTGCTTAAGTAATGTGCATGTACCTTTCTATGTTACTCATGTACCTGCTCAAGCAATGTGCATGTACCTTTCTATGTTACTCATGTACCTGCTTAAGTAATGTACATGTACCTTTCTATGTTACTCATGTACCTGCTTAAGTAATGTGCATGTACCTTTCTATGTTACTCATGTACCTGCTTAAGTAACGTATGTACCTTTCTATGTTACTCATGTACCTGCTTAAGTAATGTGTATGTACCTTTCTATGTTACTCATGTACCTGCTCAAGCAATGTGCATGTACCTTTCTATGTTACTCATGTACCTGCTTAAGTAATGTGCATGTACCTTTCTATGTTACTCATGTACCTGCTCAAGCAATGTGCATGTACCTTTCTATGTTACTCATGTACCTGCTTAAGTAATGTGCATGTACCTTTCTATGTTACTCATGTACCTGCTCAAGCAATGTGCATGTACCTTTCTATGTTACTCATGTACCTGCTCAAGCAATGTGCATGTACCTTTCTATGTTACTCATGTACCTGCTTAAGTAATGTGCATGTACCTTTCTATGTTACTCATGTACCTGCTCAAGCAATGTGCATGTACCTTTCTATGTTACTCATGTACCTGCTCAAGCAATGTGCATGTACCTTTCTATGTTACTCATGTACCTGCTCAAGCAATGTGCATGTACCTTTCTATGTTACTCATGTACCTGCTCAAGCAATGTGCATGTACCTTTCTATGTTACTCATGTACCTGCTTAAGTAATGTGCATGTACCTTTCTATGTTACTCATGTACCTGCTTAAGTAATGTGCATGTACCTTTCTATGTTACTCATGTACCTGCTTAAGTAATGTGCATGTACCTTTCTATGTTACTCATGTACCTGCTCAAGCAATGTGCATGTACCTTTCTATGTTACTCATGTACCTGCTCAAGCAATGTGCATGTACCTTTCTATGTTACTCATGTACCTGCTCAAGCAATGTGCATGTACCTTTCTATGTTACTCATGTACCTGCTCAAGCAATGTGCATGTACCTTTCTATGTTACTCATGTACCTGCTTAAGTAATGTGCATGTACCTTTCTATGTTACTCATGTACCTGCTCAAGCAATGTGCATGTACCTTTCTATGTTACTCATGTACCTGCTCAAGCAATGTGCATGTACCTTTCTATGTTACTCATGTACCTGCTTAAGTAATGTGCATGTACCTTTCTATGTTACTCATGTACCTGCTTAAGTAATGTGCATGTACCTTTCTATGTTACTCATGTACCTGCTCAAGCAATGTGCATGTACCTTTCTATGTTACTCATGTACCTGCTCAAGCAATGTGCATGTACCTTTCTATGTTACTCATGTACCTGCTTAAGTAATGTGCATGTACCTTTCTATGTTACTCATGTACCTGCTTAAGTAATGTGCATGTACCTTTCTATGTTACTCATGTACCTGCTTAAGTAATGTGCATGTACCTTTCTATGTTACTCATGTACCTGCTCAAGCAATGTGCATGTACCTTTCTATGTTACTCATGTACCTGCTTAAGTAATGTGTATGTACCTTTCTATGTTACTCATGTACCTGCTTAAGTAATGTGCATGTACCTTTCTATGTTACTCATGTACCTGCTCAAGCAATGTGCATGTACCTTTCTATGTTACTCATGTACCTGCTTAAGTAATGTGTATGTACCTTTCTATGTTACTCATGTACCTGCTTAAGTAATGTGCATGTACCTTTCTATGTTACTCATGTACCTGCTTAAGTAATGTGCATGTACCTTTCTATGTTACTCATGTACCTGCTCAAGCAATGTGCATGTACCTTTCTATGTTACTCATGTACCTGCTTAAGTAATGTGTATGTACCTTTCTATGTTACTCATGTACCTGCTTAAGTAATGTGCATGTACCTTTCTATGTTACTCATGTACCTGCTCAAGCAATGTGCATGTACCTTTCTATGTTACTCATGTACCTGCTCAAGCAATGTGCATGTACCTTTCTATGTTACTCATGTACCTGCTTAAGTAATGTGCATGTACCTTTCTATGTTACTCATGTACCTGCTTAAGTAATGTGCATGTACCTTTCTATGTTACTCATGTACCTGCTCAAGCAATGTGCATGTACCTTTCTATGTTACTCATGTACCTGCTTAAGTAATGTGCATGTACCTTTCTATGTTACTCATGTACCTGCTTAAGTAATGTGCATGTACCTTTCTATGTTACTCATGTACCTGCTCAAGCAATGTGCATGTACCTTTCTATGTTACTCATGTACCTGCTTAAGTAATGTGCATGTACCTTTCTATGTTACTCATGTACCTGCTTAAGTAATGTGCATGTACCTTTCTATGTTACTCATGTACCTGCTCAAGCAATGTGCATGTACCTTTCTATGTTACTCATGTACCTGCTTAAGTAATGTGCATGTACCTTTCTATGTTACTCATGTACCTGCTTAAGTAATGTGCATGTACCTTTCTATGTTACTCATGTACCTGCTTAAGTAATGTGCATGTACCTTTCTATGTTACTCATGTACCTGCTTAAGTAATGTGCATGTACCTTTCTATGTTACTCATGTACCTGCTCAAGTAATGTGCATGTACCTTTCTATGTTACTCATGTACCTGCTCAAGTAATGTGCATGTACCTTTCTATGTTACTCATGTACCTGCTCAAGCAATGTGCATGTACCTTTCTATGTTACTCATGTACCTGCTCAAGCAATGTGCATGTACCTTTCTATGTTACTCATGTACCTGCTTAAGTAATGTGCATGTACCTTTCTATGTTACTCATGTACCTGCTTAAGTAATGTGCATGTACCTTTCTATGTTACTCATGTACCTGCTTAAGTAATGTGCATGTACCTTTCTATGTTACTCATGTACCTGCTTAAGTAATGTGCATGTACCTTTCTATGTTACTCATGTACCTGCTCAAGCAATGTGCATGTACCTTTCTATGTTACTCATGTACCTGCTCAAGCAATGTGCATGTACCTTTCTATGTTACTCATGTACCTGCTCAAGTAATGTGCATGTACCTTTCTATGTTACTCATGTACCTGCTTAAGTAATGTGCATGTACCTTTCTATGTTACTCATGTATCTGCTTAAGTAATGTGCATGTACCTTTCTATGTTACTCATGTACCTGCTCAAGCAATGTGCATGTACCTTTCTATGTTACTCATGTACCTGCTTAAGTAATGTGCATGTACCTTTCTATGTTACTCATGTACCTGCTTAAGTAATGTGCATGTACCTTTCTATGTTACTCATGTACCTGCTTAAGTAATGTGCATGTACCTTTCTATGTTACTCATGTACCTGCTCAAGCAATGTGCATGTACCTTTCTATGTTACTCATGTACCTGCTTAAGTAATGTGCATGTACCTTTCTATGTTACTCATGTACCTGCTTAAGTAATGTGCATGTACCTTTCTATGTTACTCATGTACCTGCTCAAGCAATGTGCATGTACCTTTCTATGTTACTCATGTACCTGCTTAAGTAATGTGCATGTACCTTTCTATGTTACTCATGTACCTGCTTAAGTAATGTGTATGTACCTTTCTATGTTACTCATGTACCTGCTTAAGCAATGTGCATGTACCTTTCTATGTTACTCATGTACCTGCTCAAGCAATGTGTATGTACCTTTCTATGTTACTCATGTACCTGCTTAAGTAATGTGCATGTACCTTTCTATGTTACTCATGTACCTGCTTAAGTAATGTGTATGTACCTTTCTATGTTACTCATGTACCTGCTTAAGTAATGTGCATGTACCTTTCTATGTTACTCATGTACCTGCTCAAGCAATGTGCATGTACCTTTCTATGTTACTCATGTACCTGCTTAAGTAATGTGCATGTACCTTTCTATGTTACTCATGTACCTGCTTAAGTAATGTGCATGTACCTTTCTATGTTACTCATGTACCTGCTTAAGTAATGTGCATGTACCTTTCTATGTTACTCATGTACCTGCTCAAGCAATGTGCATGTACCTTTCTATGTTACTCATGTACCTGCTTAAGTAATGTGCATGTACCTTTCTATGTTACTCATGTACCTGCTTAAGTAATGTGCATGTACCTTTCTATGTTACTCATGTACCTGCTCAAGCAATGTGCATGTACCTTTCTATGTTACTCATGTACCTGCTTAAGTAATGTGCATGTACCTTTCTATGTTACTCATGTACCTGCTTAAGTAATGTGTATGTACCTTTCTATGTTACTCATGTACCTGCTTAAGCAATGTGCATGTACCTTTCTATGTTACTCATGTACCTGCTCAAGCAATGTGTATGTACCTTTCTATGTTACTCATGTACCTGCTTAAGTAATGTGCATGTACCTTTCTATGTTACTCATGTACCTGCTTAAGTAATGTGTATGTACCTTTCTATGTTACTCATGTACCTGCTTAAGTAATGTGCATGTACCTTTCTATGTTACTCATGTACCTGCTCAAGCAATGTGCATGTACCTTTCTATGTTACTCATGTACCTGCTCAAGCAATGTGCATGTACCTTTCTATGTTACTCATGTACCTGCTCAAGCAATGTGCATGTACCTTTCTATGTTACTCATGTACCTGCTTAAGTAATGTGCATGTACCTTTCTATGTTACTCATGTACCTGCTCAAGCAATGTGCATGTACCTTTCTATGTTACTCATGTACCTGCTCAAGCAATGTGCATGTACCTTTCTATGTTACTCATGTACCTGCTCAAGCAATGTGCATGTACCTTTCTATGTTACTCATGTACCTGCTTAAGTAATGTGCATGTACCTTTCTATGTTACTCATGTACCTGCTTAAGTAATGTGCATGTACCTTTCTATGTTACTCATGTACCTGCTTAAGTAATGTGCATGTACCTTTCTATGTTACTCATGTACCTGCTTAAGTAATGTGCATGTACCTTTCTATGTTACTCATGTACCTGCTTAAGTAATGTGCATGTACCTTTCTATGTTACTCATGTACCTGCTTAAGTAATGTGCATGTACCTTTCTATGTTACTCATGTACCTGCTTAAGTAATGTGCATGTACCTTTCTATGTTACTCATGTACCTGCTCAAGCAATGTGCATGTACCTTTCTATGTTACTCATGTACCTGCTTAAGTAATGTGCATGTACCTTTCTATGTTACTCATGTACCTGCTTAAGTAATGTGTATGTACCTTTCTATGTTACTCATGTACCTGCTCAAGCAATGTGCATGTACCTTTCTATGTTACTCATGTACCTGCTTAAGTAATGTGCATGTACCTTTCTATGTTACTCATGTACCTGCTTAAGTAATGTGCATGTACCTTTCTATGTTACTCATGTACCTGCTCAAGCAATGTGCATGTACCTTTCTATGTTACTCATGTACCTGCTTAAGTAATGTGCATGTACCTTTCTATGTTACTCATGTACCTGCTTAAGTAATGTGCATGTACCTTTCTATGTTACTCATGTACCTGCTCAAGCAATGTGCATGTACCTTTCTATGTTACTCATGTACCTGCTCAAGCAATGTGCATGTACCTTTCTATGTTACTCATGTACCTGCTCAAGCAATGTGTATGTACCTTTCTATGTTACTCATGTACCTGCTTAAGTAATGTGCATGTACCTTTCTATGTTACTCATGTACCTGCTCAAGCAATGTGCATGTACCTTTCTATGTTACTCATGTACCTGCTTAAGTAATGTGCATGTACCTTTCTATGTTACTCATGTACCTGCTTAAGTAATGTGCATGTACCTTTCTATGTTACTCATGTACCTGCTTAAGTAATGTGCATGTACCTTTCTATGTTACTCATGTACCTGCTTAAGTAATGTGCATGTACCTTTCTATGTTACTCATGTACCTGCTTAAGTAATGTGCATGTACCTTTCTATGTTACTCATGTACCTGCTCAAGCAATGTGCATGTACCTTTCTATGTTACTCATGTACCTGCTTAAGTAATGTGCATGTACCTTTCTATGTTACTCATGTACCTGCTCAAGCAATGTGCATGTACCTTTCTATGTTACTCATGTACCTGCTCAAGCAATGTGCATGTACCTTTCTATGTTACTCATGTACCTGCTCAAGCAATGTGCATGTACCTTTCTATGTTACTCATGTATCTGCTTAAGTAATGTGCATGTACCTTTCTATGTTACTCATGTACCTGCTCAAGCAATGTGCATGTACCTTTCTATGTTACTCATGTACCTGCTTAAGTAATGTGCATGTACCTTTCTATGTTACTCATGTACCTGCTCAAGCAATGTGCATGTACCTTTCTATGTTACTCATGTACCTGCTCAAGCAATGTGCATGTACCTTTCTATGTTACTCATGTACCTGCTCAAGCAATGTGCATGTACCTTTCTATGTTACTCATGTACCTGCTTAAGTAATGTGCATGTACCTTTCTATGTTACTCATGTACCTGCTTAAGTAATGTGCATGTACCTTTCTATGTTACTCATGTACCTGCTCAAGCAATGTGCATGTACCTTTCTATGTTACTCATGTACCTGCTTAAGTAATGTGCATGTACCTTTCTATGTTACTCATGTACCTGCTTAAGTAATGTGCATGTACCTTTCTATGTTACTCATGTACCTGCTCAAGCAATGTGCATGTACCTTTCTATGTTACTCATGTACCTGCTTAAGTAATGTGCATGTACCTTTCTATGTTACTCATGTACCTGCTCAAGCAATGTGCATGTACCTTTCTATGTTACTCATGTACCTGCTTAAGTAATGTGCATGTACCTTTCTATGTTACTCATGTATCTGCTTAAGTAATGTGCATGTACCTTTCTATGTTACTCATGTACCTGCTTAAGTAATGTGCATGTACCTTTCTATGTTACTCATGTATCTGCTTAAGCAATGTGCATGTACCTTTCTATGTTACTCATGTACCTGCTCAAGCAATGTGCATGTACCTTTCTATGTTACTCATGTACCTGCTTAAGTAATGTGCATGTACCTTTCTATGTTACTCATGTACCTGCTCAAGCAATGTGCATGTACCTTTCTATGTTACTCATGTACCTGCTTAAGTAATGTGCATGTACCTTTCTATGTTACTCATGTATCTGCTTAAGTAATGTGCATGTACCTTTCTATGTTACTCATGTACCTGCTTAAGTAATGTGCATGTACCTTTCTATGTTACTCATGTACCTGCTCAAGCAATGTGCATGTACCTTTCTATGTTACTCATGTACCTGCTCAAGCAATGTGCATGTACCTTTCTATGTTACTCATGTACCTGCTTAAGTAATGTGCATGTACCTTTCTATGTTACTCATGTACCTGCTCAAGTAATGTGCATGTACCTTTCTATGTTACTCATGTATCTGCTTAAGTAATGTGCATGTACCTTTCTATGTTACTCATGTACCTGCTCAAGTAATGTGCATGTACCTTTCTATGTTACTCATGTATCTGCTTAAGTAATGTGCATGTACCTTTCTATGTTACTCATGTACCTGCTCAAGCAATGTGCATGTACCTTTCTATGTTACTCATGTACCTGCTCAAGCAATGTGCATGTACCTTTCTATGTTACTCATGTACCTGCTCAAGCAATGTGCATGTACCTTTCTATGTTACTCATGTACCTGCTTAAGTAATGTGCATGTACCTTTCTATGTTACTCATGTACCTGCTTAAGTAATGTGCATGTACCTTTCTATGTTACTCATGTACCTGCTTAAGTAATGTGCATGTACCTTTCTATGTTACTCATGTACCTGCTCAAGCAATGTGCATGTACCTTTCTATGTTACTCATGTACCTGCTCAAGCAATGTGCATGTACCTTTCTATGTTACTCATGTACCTGCTTAAGTAATGTGCATGTACCTTTCTATGTTACTCATGTACCTGCTTAAGTAATGTGCATGTACCTTTCTATGTTACTCATGTACCTGCTTAAGTAATGTGTATGTACCTTTCTATGTTACTCATGTACCTGCTCAAGCAATGTGCATGTACCTTTCTATGTTACTCATGTACCTGCTTAAGTAATGTGCATGTACCTTTCTATGTTACTCATGTACCTGCTTAAGTAATGTGCATGTACCTTTCTATGTTACTCATGTACCTGCTTAAGTAATGTGCATGTACCTTTCTATGTTACTCATGTACCTGCTCAAGCAATGTGCATGTACCTTTCTATGTTACTCATGTACCTGCTCAAGCAATGTGCATGTACCTTTCTATGTTACTCATGTACCTGCTTAAGTAATGTGCATGTACCTTTCTATGTTACTCATGTACCTGCTTAAGTAATGTGCATGTACCTTTCTATGTTACTCATGTACCTGCTTAAGTAATGTGCATGTACCTTTCTATGTTACTCATGTACCTGCTTAAGTAATGTGCATGTACCTTTCTATGTTACTCATGTACCTGCTTAAGTAATGTGCATGTACCTTTCTATGTTACTCATGTACCTGCTTAAGTAATGTGCATGTACCTTTCTATGTTACTCATGTACCTGCTCAAGCAATGTGCATGTACCTTTCTATGTTACTCATGTACCTGCTCAAGCAATGTGCATGTACCTTTCTATGTTACTCATGTACCTGCTTAAGTAATGTGCATGTACCTTTCTATGTTACTCATGTACCTGCTCAAGCAATGTGCATGTACCTTTCTATGTTACTCATGTACCTGCTCAAGCAATGTGCATGTACCTTTCTATGTTACTCATGTACCTGCTTAAGTAATGTGCATGTACCTTTCTATGTTACTCATGTACCTGCTCAAGCAATGTGCATGTACCTTTCTATGTTACTCATGTACCTGCTCAAGCAATGTGCATGTACCTTTCTATGTTACTCATGTACCTGCTTAAGCAATGTGCATGTACCTTTCTATGTTACTCATGTACCTGCTTAAGTAATGTGCATGTACCTTTCTATGTTACTCATGTACCTGCTCAAGCAATGTGCATGTACCTTTCTATGTTACTCATGTACCTGCTTAAGTAATGTGCATGTACCTTTCTATGTTACTCATGTACCTGCTTAAGTAATGTGCATGTACCTTTCTATGTTACTCATGTACCTGCTCAAGCAATGTGCATGTACCTTTCTATGTTACTCATGTACCTGCTTAAGTAATGTGCATGTACCTTTCTATGTTACTCATGTACCTGCTTAAGTAATGTGCATGTACCTTTCTATGTTACTCATGTACCTGCTTAAGTAATGTGCATGTACCTTTCTATGTTACTCATGTACCTGCTTAAGTAATGTGCATGTACCTTTCTATGTTACTCATGTATCTGCTTAAGCAATGTGCATGTACCTTTCTATGTTACTCATGTACCTGCTTAAGTAATGTGTATGTACCTTTCTATGTTACTCATGTACCTGCTCAAGCAATGTGCATGTACCTTTCTATGTTACTCATGTACCTGCTCAAGCAATGTGCATGTACCTTTCTATGTTACTCATGTACCTGCTTAAGTAATGTGCATGTACCTTTCTATGTTACTCATGTACCTGCTTAAGTAATGTGCATGTACCTTTCTATGTTACTCATGTACCTGCTCAAGCAATGTGCATGTACCTTTCTATGTTACTCATGTACCTGCTTAAGTAATGTGCATGTACCTTTCTATGTTACTCATGTACCTGCTTAAGTAATGTGCATGTACCTTTCTATGTTACTCATGTACCTGCTCAAGCAATGTGCATGTACCTTTCTATGTTACTCATGTACCTGCTTAAGTAATGTGCATGTACCTTTCTATGTTACTCATGTACCTGCTTAAGTAATGTGCATGTACCTTTCTATGTTACTCATGTACCTGCTTAAGTAATGTGCATGTACCTTTCTATGTTACTCATGTACCTGCTTAAGTAATGTGCATGTACCTTTCTATGTTACTCATGTACCTGCTCAAGCAATGTGCATGTACCTTTCTATGTTACTCATGTACCTGCTCAAGCAATGTGCATGTACCTTTCTATGTTACTCATGTACCTGCTCAAGCAATGTGCATGTACCTTTCTATGTTACTCATGTACCTGCTCAAGCAATGTGCATGTACCTTTCTATGTTACTCATGTACCTGCTCAAGCAATGTGCATGTACCTTTCTATGTTACTCATGTACCTGCTCAAGCAATGTGCATGTACCTTTCTATGTTACTCATGTACCTGCTCAAGCAATGTGCATGTACCTTTCTATGTTACTCATGTACCTGCTCAAGCAATGTGCATGTACCTTTCTATGTTACTCATGTACCTGCTCAAGCAATGTGCATGTACCTTTCTATGTTACTCATGTACCTGCTCAAGCAATGTGCATGTACCTTTCTATGTTACTCATGTACCTGCTTAAGTAATGTGTATGTACCTTTCTATGTTACTCATGTACCTGCTTAAGTAATGTGCATGTACCTTTCTATGTTACTCATGTACCTGCTTAAGTAATGTGCATGTACCTTTCTATGTTACTCATGTACCTGCTTAAGTAATGTGCATGTACCTTTCTATGTTACTCATGTACCTGCTCAAGCAATGTGCATGTACCTTTCTATGTTACTCATGTACCTGCTTAAGTAATGTGTATGTACCTTTCTATGTTACTCATGTACCTGCTCAAGCAATGTGTATGTACCTTTCTATGTTACTCATGTACCTGCTCAAGCAATGTGCATGTACCTTTCTATGTTACTCATGTACCTGCTTAAGTAATGTGCATGTACCTTTCTATGTTACTCATGTACCTGCTTAAGTAATGTGCATGTACCTTTCTATGTTACTCATGTACCTGCTTAAGTAATGTGCATGTACCTTTCTATGTTACTCATGTACCTGCTTAAGTAATGTGCATGTACCTTTCTATGTTACTCATGTATCTGCTTAAGCAATGTGCATGTACCTTTCTATGTTACTCATGTACCTGCTCAAGCAATGTGCATGTACCTTTCTATGTTACTCATGTACCTGCTTAAGTAATGTGCATGTACCTTTCTATGTTACTCATGTACCTGCTTAAGTAATGTGCATGTACCTTTCTATGTTACTCATGTACCTGCTTAAGTAATGTGCATGTACCTTTCTATGTTACTCATGTACCTGCTCAAGCAATGTGCATGTACCTTTCTATGTTACTCATGTACCTGCTTAAGTAATGTGTATGTACCTTTCTATGTTACTCATGTACCTGCTCAAGCAATGTGTATGTACCTTTCTATGTTACTCATGTACCTGCTCAAGCAATGTGCATGTACCTTTCTATGTTACTCATGTACCTGCTTAAGTAATGTGCATGTACCTTTCTATGTTACTCATGTACCTGCTTAAGTAATGTGCATGTACCTTTCTATGTTACTCATGTATCTGCTTAAGCAATGTGCATGTACCTTTCTATGTTACTCATGTACCTGCTTAAGTAATGTGTATGTACCTTTCTATGTTACTCATGTACCTGCTTAAGTAATGTGCATGTACCTTTCTATGTTACTCATGTACCTGCTCAAGCAATGTGCATGTACCTTTCTATGTTACTCATGTACCTGCTTAAGTAATGTGTATGTACCTTTCTATGTTACTCATGTACCTGCTCAAGCAATGTGTATGTACCTTTCTATGTTACTCATGTACCTGCTCAAGCAATGTGCATGTACCTTTCTATGTTACTCATGTACCTGCTTAAGTAATGTGCATGTACCTTTCTATGTTACTCATGTACCTGCTTAAGTAATGTGCATGTACCTTTCTATGTTACTCATGTATCTGCTTAAGCAATGTGCATGTACCTTTCTATGTTACTCATGTACCTGCTCAAGCAATGTGCATGTACCTTTCTATGTTACTCATGTACCTGCTCAAGCAATGTGCATGTACCTTTCTATGTTACTCATGTACCTGCTTAAGTAATGTGCATGTACCTTTCTATGTTACTCATGTACCTGCTTAAGTAATGTGCATGTACCTTTCTATGTTACTCATGTACCTGCTTAAGTAATGTGCATGTACCTTTCTATGTTACTCATGTACCTGCTCAAGCAATGTGCATGTACCTTTCTATGTTACTCATGTACCTGCTTAAGTAATGTGTATGTACCTTTCTATGTTACTCATGTACCTGCTCAAGCAATGTGCATGTACCTTTCTATGTTACTCATGTACCTGCTTAAGTAATGTGCATGTACCTTTCTATGTTACTCATGTACCTGCTTAAGTAATGTGCATGTACCTTTCTATGTTACTCATGTATCTGCTTAAGCAATGTGCATGTACCTTTCTATGTTACTCATGTACCTGCTCAAGCAATGTGCATGTACCTTTCTATGTTACTCATGTACCTGCTTAAGTAATGTGCATGTACCTTTCTATGTTACTCATGTACCTGCTCAAGCAATGTGCATGTACCTTTCTATGTTACTCATGTACCTGCTTAAGTAATGTGCATGTACCTTTCTATGTTACTCATGTACCTGCTCAAGCAATGTGCATGTACCTTTCTATGTTACTCATGTACCTGCTTAAGTAATGTGCATGTACCTTTCTATGTTACTCATGTACCTGCTCAAGCAATGTGCATGTACCTTTCTATGTTACTCATGTACCTGCTTAAGTAATGTGTATGTACCTTTCTATGTTACTCATGTACCTGCTTAAGTAATGTGCATGTACCTTTCTATGTTACTCATGTACCTGCTTAAGTAATGTGCATGTACCTTTCTATGTTACTCATGTACCTGCTTAAGTAATGTGCATGTACCTTTCTATGTTACTCATGTATCTGCTTAAGCAATGTGCATGTACCTTTCTATGTTACTCATGTACCTGCTTAAGTAATGTGTATGTACCTTTCTATGTTACTCATGTACCTGCTTAAGTAATGTGCATGTACCTTTCTATGTTACTCATGTACCTGCTCAAGCAATGTGCATGTACCTTTCTATGTTACTCATGTACCTGCTCAAGCAATGTGCATGTACCTTTCTATGTTACTCATGTACCTGCTCAAGCAATGTGCATGTACCTTTCTATGTTACTCATGTACCTGCTTAAGTAATGTGCATGTACCTTTCTATGTTACTCATGTACCTGCTTAAGTAATGTGCATGTACCTTTCTATGTTACTCATGTACCTGCTTAAGTAATGTGCATGTACCTTTCTATGTTACTCATGTACCTGCTCAAGCAATGTGCATGTACCTTTCTATGTTACTCATGTACCTGCTTAAGTAATGTGCATGTACCTTTCTATGTTACTCATGTACCTGCTTAAGTAATGTGCATGTACCTTTCTATGTTACTCATGTACCTGCTTAAGTAATGTGCATGTACCTTTCTATGTTACTCATGTACCTGCTCAAGCAATGTGCATGTACCTTTCTATGTTACTCATGTACCTGCTTAAGTAATGTGTATGTACCTTTCTATGTTACTCATGTACCTGCTCAAGCAATGTGCATGTACCTTTCTATGTTACTCATGTACCTGCTCAAGCAATGTGCATGTACCTTTCTATGTTACTCATGTACCTGCTTAAGTAATGTGCATGTACCTTTCTATGTTACTCATGTACCTGCTCAAGCAATGTGCATGTACCTTTCTATGTTACTCATGTACCTGCTCAAGCAATGTGCATGTACCTTTCTATGTTACTCATGTACCTGCTCAAGCAATGTGCATGTACCTTTCTATGTTACTCATGTACCTGCTCAAGCAATGTGCATGTACCTTTCTATGTTACTCATGTACCTGCTTAAGTAATGTGCATGTACCTTTCTATGTTACTCATGTACCTGCTTAAGTAATGTGTATGTACCTTTCTATGTTACTCATGTACCTGCTCAAGCAATGTGCATGTACCTTTCTATGTTACTCATGTACCTGCTTAAGTAATGTGCATGTACCTTTCTATGTTACTCATGTACCTGCTCAAGCAATGTGCATGTACCTTTCTATGTTACTCATGTACCTGCTCAAGCAATGTGCATGTACCTTTCTATGTTACTCATGTACCTGCTTAAGTAATGTGCATGTACCTTTCTATGTTACTCATGTACCTGCTTAAGTAATGTGCATGTACCTTTCTATGTTACTCATGTATCTGCTTAAGCAATGTGCATGTACCTTTCTATGTTACTCATGTACCTGCTTAAGTAATGTGTATGTACCTTTCTATGTTACTCATGTACCTGCTTAAGTAATGTGTATGTACCTTTCTATGTTACTCATGTACCTGCTCAAGCAATGTGCATGTACCTTTCTATGTTACTCATGTACCTGCTTAAGTAATGTGCATGTACCTTTCTATGTTACTCATGTACCTGCTTAAGTAATGTGCATGTACCTTTCTATGTTACTCATGTACCTGCTTAAGCAATGTGCATGTACCTTTCTATGTTACTCATGTATCTGCTTAAGTAATGTGCATGTACCTTTCTATGTTACTCATGTACCTGCTCAAGCAATGTGCATGTACCTTTCTATGTTACTCATGTACCTGCTTAAGTAATGTGCATGTACCTTTCTATGTTACTCATGTACCTGCTCAAGCAATGTGCATGTACCTTTCTATGTTACTCATGTACCTGCTCAAGCAATGTGCATGTACCTTTCTATGTTACTCATGTACCTGCTTAAGTAATGTGCATGTACCTTTCTATGTTACTCATGTACCTGCTTAAGTAATGTGCATGTACCTTTCTATGTTACTCATGTACCTGCTTAAGTAATGTGTATGTACCTTTCTATGTTACTCATGTACCTGCTTAAGTAATGTGCATGTACCTTTCTATGTTACTCATGTACCTGCTTAAGTAATGTGCATGTACCTTTCTATGTTACTCATGTACCTGCTTAAGTAATGTGCATGTACCTTTCTATGTTACTCATGTACCTGCTTAAGCAATGTGCATGTACCTTTCTATGTTACTCATGTACCTGCTCAAGCAATGTGCATGTACCTTTCTATGTTACTCATGTACCTGCTCAAGCAATGTGCATGTACCTTTCTATGTTACTCATGTATCTGCTTAAGTAATGTGCATGTACCTTTCTATGTTACTCATGTACCTGCTTAAGTAATGTGCATGTACCTTTCTATGTTACTCATGTACCTGCTCAAGCAATGTGCATGTACCTTTCTATGTTACTCATGTACCTTCTTAAGAAATGTGCCCAGATGCCCCAGGGCCAGGCGCGCAATACAAATAAATAAATACAACACCATGTCGCAATGGACTATGAACCAGGTCGGTGTGTAACAATGAAATATTTATTTATGTTATGATTCAATGACAAATCAAACAATTAGGGCAGCAGCCACCACTGTGTGGCAGTACAATGCAAAGAAAATCCTACAACTCCTAACAGAATGTACATAAACCTTTAATAGAAAACAGAAGCCAAATAGTTTTTCAGAATAACAGATGGCATTCACGTTAAGCACTCCCCCTGCAACACTTCCCCCAAACGCCGGCTAACTAAATTCTTTGTGGATGAAAAGCAGTGGAAAGGAGTCAGACTAAAGAGGAAAAAATCTGATTTTGAATTCAGCCCACCACCCCCAGATGGGAGACCAAAAAACGAAAATGAAAACCTTATTTAGGAGCAAAATGGCATACTCAGATTTTACTTGTTACTGGTACATCAGTTTGCAATTGCGGTGGCATAGGCAGGACAGAAATTCATGTGGCTGCACTTAAGAAGTAAGGAAGCTTACAGACTACTGAGCAGGGCACCAGAGCAACGTGAACACAGGTGAGAAAATCGGTAGGGTGCAAGGGTCAAAAGAGCGGGATATGCAATTTGGGACTGGTTGATGTGATACTTACAAAGTAAGCTTGAATTTGGGGTTTCTGGACAGCCAGCGATGTCTCTGGACAGCTAGGCCAAGGGATCTGGTCACTGGACTCTCCTGGATTGGATGCTGGACAGCTAGGCAAGATCGGGTCACTGTGGACAGCTTGATGGAAGCTGGACAGCTGGGCAAAGGATCTGGTCAATGGGCTCTCCTGAATTGGATCTGCTGCCTCCCCTCCTTTCTCCCCGGATTCTGGTGTATGTGTCTGGATCTGGATACATGGATGTATCTCTACTGTCCTGAGTGGATTGTCAGGCAGCCAGCAAGAAAATAAGTCAGGAAGCAAGTCAGTCCCTTGTTTCTCTGTCTCCCCTTCATATAGCCAAATTGACTTCATCGTTTTACAATCTGGGGTGGGGGGTACTATGGACTTAACCCTCTCCTGGGATAGGGCAGCCTACCACGGTACCCTCCTCCCCCTGGGCCGATTGGTTGAGGGGAAATGACATCAGGTGTGTGTGTGCATTTATGACTTCCCTTTGTCTCTCCAAGCTAATTTTTGCCAAAAATAAATAATAAAGCAAAACTTACATTTTATACTAGTCACCATCATAATAAGCAGATATGTGGATTCCCCAAATCACAGGGAATTGAACAGTCCGATTACCGACTCTGTGCGACGTTGCATCGGCCTTTGGCACAATTTCACCATAGTTATGAAAAGAATAATATTTAACATTCTGCCATTAACTACACATATGCCCACTAACATTTCACATCCTTTCACCCAGTTTCATATCTGTGCCATTTATAATTCACCCCAAAATGCATTTTTCATGCCATTTCAGTTCATCACATGCTGGAAAAATGCACTTAGTTTATTTCCGTTTGTCTAAAAATCACATAAAATACTGGCATAATATCAAATTACTGCTTATTCAGGGTACTGGGAGAAATGTCTTAATGTACAAAAGTTCTTTACAGTCAATGGGTTGGATTAGTCACATGTGTGAGCGTTCCCACAAACCCCCACAGCCAAATTGCCCCTGCCTGGGTCAGTCTGCACAAAGGACTTTTATGACACCCGTTTGAAGCTGTGCAGTTTGTCCTGGGACTGGGTGGGGAAGGAAATCGCACTTCTCAGTGAAATACTGTGTTCTTTGTTCCTTTCTACAGGAATGCTGGCCAGTCTGGCAGGGGAGTAACTTTTCACACTATTATCATTTCAGGTGTCCTATTGGGCTGGTTCACTTGTGGATGCAATTTTTTTCGTGGGAGGCAGGGCATCCTGAAATTCAGTGCCTGGCCAAACCAGTTCTGCTGGTCTCAGAGTTTTTTTGTCCAACAGAAACCAAGGGCCTAATTCACAGAGCGTTTTTCAATGGGTTTTTGCCATTATAAACCGCTTCTGTGAATTAGGCCCCAAGTCTTTTGGGAATAAGTATAATGTACATTTTATAGCAAAACCCCCACACATACATTTAATCACATTTCTGTAAGCATAGGCTGTGATTTGACATTTCACTTTTAAATGGCATTCTCCTGATTTGCAAAAGTGCAGTTTTACATGCGAGTTCATTTTCTTTCATATCACGTTCCAAATGCGGTTTCTGCATCCTGCAGTTTCATTTCAATTTTACATATGCGGTTGATTTTATGGACACAAAAGGCTGCGCACACGATTTCTTTGATCTTTGACATGGAAAGAGAAATTCCCTGTCATTTCTTTCCTTTGCTACAATTTGAGCGTGATGGGTCACAGTAAAAAGGGTGCAGAAGCTGTGTTGAAAATGAAACAGAATTTTATCAGCACAGCAATGCTGTTCTTGACTTGTTTTGCCTCACTTCTTGCCATTGGAAGAAATAAGGCATGTAGGGGTGTGTTTTCATGAAGCGCACAACTTAGTGATGTTTAAAAATAAAATCACGAACAAATGGCAAAGCCGTCTTGAATGCTGGTCATATTCAGCTGATTTAAAAGAAGGTAAAATAATGCAGAGCTATTCTTGGGTGGCAATGTTCAAAAGCTTGCCACACATGCGCCAGGGAAAGAAAAGCACTGGTGTTTTTGGTGGCATTATTTCAATTCGGTATTTGTTTGAAGGGGTTTCTGTAAGGGTCTTAAATGTACCCCACAGATTCCCCTGCCCCCTGCTCTCCCATTACTTTTTGTTGAGGGAGAGTCGGGCAGAGTGGGGTTCATTCGGTGGAGTTCTCCTTCATCATGGAGCGGCACTCCAGGATCCCCTACCATCTTTAGGTTGGAGGGTATGAGGCGGCACCCTCCTTCTTTCCTTCCTACCTTTCCTTCCAGGTCCCTGGGGTGGTCCTCACCAGGCTAGGTGGTAATGGAGTTAATTATCTAATAGAAGATAGATAAAAACAAGTTTTAGGATATTTTACTGACCTTGTTTGCCGAAGATTTACAACAGAGGAACCATGATTACTTGTTTACAATTTTCAAGATATGCATCCCTTTCAATTTTTACCATCGCCAAATAAATTACTTCACAGAACATGGACAGCAACTTGACTTTCATAACATCTTTTTCTTATTACAATAACACCAACTAAAATACTCCCTGGTATATAGATATACCTATCCATCTAAATAATTCCCTCTGCTTATTCATTTCCTTTCTTCTCATTCTCCAGATGGTTCCTCTGCTTGGTTTTCCTTTGGCTCATCAATCGGCTGCAAAGTGTGTCTGTGTTGACAGCTTTTTAACTGATTGATGTGGACCCATTTTTCTTCTGACAGAGCTCCTTTGGGGATGCGAATCTTATAGTCGACAGGTGAAATTTTGTCTTCAATGTCAAAGGGACTGTGCCAGGATGGGAGGAATTTCCGCCTCTTGGTCGGGTTCCTCTGAAAATTGTACAAGTAGACCCTGTCTCCTACTTCTTTTTTTGGTTGTCTTTAAGTCGTAGTGGGTTTTCATCCCCTCTGCTGATTTCTCCAGATTCCAATGAGCATACACAAAAGCATGCTGAAGGTGTTTTCTCATACTCTCAACATATTGTGTTGTGGAGGTGTTAATCAGTGTCTGCTCTTGTGTTCTATAGAGCAGATGCTGGGGTAGAACTATTTTTCGTCCAGTCATTAGCTCAAATGGAGGCATTTTGGTCGCAGAGGATGGTGTAGATCTGATGACCATTAGGACAAGCAGTAATCTGATGTCCCAACTAGGCCCAGAGTCTGCCACAGACTTCTTAAGAATGCTCACAATGGTTTTATTTTATCTCTCAACTCCCCCACTAGAGGATAGCTGGTATGCAATATGGAGTTTTCTCTTCACCCCAAGTATCTCCCACATCTTTGTCATCACTTTGCTGGTGAAGTGACTTCCTCGGTCTGACTCAATTCTTTTGGGGAAGGCCAAAACACAAGAAGATGTTGTTGATCATCAGGACAGCTGCTCTTTCTGTCTTGCAATTTGAGGCCGGGACACATTCCAACCATTTGGTAAACAAGCATGTTACTGTTAACATGTACTTGTTCCCCCTAGAGGAGCGAATCACAGGCCCGATGAAATCTACCTGTAAATCTGACCAAGGAAGTGTCATCCTCCTCTTCTGGAGGAGAGCTTGGTGTGTGAGTGAACTTGGCTGAAATTGTGCACACACAAGACACCTCTTCAAATATTTGTCTAGGTTTGGACCCATGTGTGGCCAGTATGCGACCTTTCGCAAGATTTCCAAAGTAGTATGAAACCCCTGATGACCTGCTGTGGCCGCGTTATGGGCATGACTTAGCATCAGGCTTTGGAATGAAGTAGGTACCACCCACTGGTCACATCCAGAAATGGATCTCCTTACCAACAAACCGTCTTGGATTCGGAACATTTTGTGAAACTTCATCAACACCCGGAGATCCTCTTTCCTGATGTAATAGGTTTCCGTCAGAGGAAAATTCACGGGGTCCTCAATGTGTTGGTAACATTTCCCAATAATCGGACCCCCTTTTTGTGTTGTGATAAAATCAGCATCTGGGGTCTCCTTACTCCACTGGCCAGTTGAGAGTTCATTTTGGGCAAGTGTTTGGGACCTGGTGACAGCAGCAACCTGGATTCCCCCAACAGGGACTCAGTCTCCAGGAGATCCACAAGGATGCCTCCGGTTTTGGCCAACTGATCAGCCAGGTCATTTCCGGTTTTGTCTGGTCCGTCTATTCTGGAATGACCCTTGATCTTCTTCCAATAGATGGTCATCCCATTAGAGTTGACCAGATCATCAATGTTCTGTATATGTATTAGTTTGCCATGCTTGGTTGCACACAAGCATGGCAAACATGGTTTTCCAATTAATCAGGTGCTCCACGCACCCATTCCAGACATAATCTAAATCAGTTATTATGACCAGTTCTTGAAGTCGGTGTTGCACGGCAGTGAGGATGGCCTGGTGAACTGCCATGAACTCTGCCACCTGACTACTGCAGGGGCTGATCTTGTACCAAGCGGAGGGCTCTGGGGTATCATTTCACCCAGGCATTCCCAATGCCGGCCACCAGTTCCTTTTCCCTGTTGTTATCAACATGGTAGTAGCACCCGTCCACAAACTGTGGGCATCCCCTTGCATGTGCCTTCAGGTATGCCTCCATGTTGTCTTGGGTTTTGATTTCGTCCTCGAGACAGTTTTCTCTGCACAATCATGCAAGTCAGCCAAACTTTGAGCGAGTGGACTCTTCTTGTTTTGGCCATATCTGACTTCCACAGGAAAAACTTGTATGGACAGAATCCAGGAAGTAATTCTGGACTTACTCACATTCCCTGCCCGGATTTTGTCAATTTGGAGATATTTCAAAGGCTGGTGAGGAGTCTCAACAATGATGTTCTCCCCCTGGATGAACAGTCGGTAATTTTTCAATCCCCGCACCGTTGCCAGGAGTGCCTTCTCACAATCGTTGAATTTTTCCTCCACAGAGGATAAAGTCTTACTTACATAGGAGATTACTTTATTGACCTTGTCATGCTTTTGGTATAATACTGCTGTTAAGTACGTATTCGAGAACCCCGTCTCCAAGAAGAACTCCTTGTTTTTGATGGGGTAAGCTAGACAAGGCGCTTGTGAGAGGCTTCTCTTTAGTTGTTTCACTGCCTCTGCTTGTTCTGGACCCCACTCCCACTTGACTCCTGGCTTTAACAAATGGACCAGAGGTCTTGTGATCTCTGCTTAATCCTCAATGAACTTCCTATCGTAATTAGTCAGTCCAAGATGGCTCCTTAGTTCACGCAGAGTTGTGGGGTCTTTTAGTTTTAGTAGTGCTTCCACTTTTTTCACCTGGGGACAGAGACGCTCAGGGGTGATTTTATGCCCTAAGAAGTTCACATGGTTCCTACATCACTGTACACCTTCAACTGGGTCAGAAAATAACGGATCTCTGCTATGTTTTCTTCCACAGTTGAGCTTTTAATTAGGACATCATCCACATAGGCCAGGTTACCACTTTCACCCAAGTCGGACGTGTCCTTATACAGAAAGATGTAAAATTAATTGCCAGAGTTTATATATCCGAAGGGAGTTCGGGTCCATGTGTACTGCTGCCAGCTTGTACTGGTCTTCCCTACTTAGGGGCACTGTCCAGTATCCATTGGTCAGGTCAATGGTGGTGTACACCTTTGACCCATAGATCTGGGCCAGTCCCTGGTCAATGTAGGTAAGAGGCCATCGGGACATGTTGAACCGTTTGTTCAGCTCCCTAAGGTCTGAGCATAGTCTCATTGGCCATTAGGTTTTAGAATCCCCAGTACCGGATTGTTAAAGGTACTGTGGACTGGACGAATTATCCCACGGGACTCTAGGTTCTTTATGATTTCTGTAAGGGACACCATAGACGCAATCAATATTGCTTCACGAGGGGGGCGTGGTCAGCAACGGGACGATGAGGACGTGAGCCCCTGGCGCTCCGGCGGCCGCAGCAAATAGCCTGAATAAATAGCCTGCTACGAGTGGCAAATCCTCCAAAATACATACCCTCCTGAAGGCAAGTGCCCCTAGCACACGCAAAGAAAGCTCCAGGCCGAAACGCACCGATTTGAGCGAGTTCGGAGCAGCGGAAAGGAGACACTGCGTTCGCGGCTTCGCACGATCAAAATGGCCGCGCTCGCCGGAGTGAAGCGGGACGGCGGGAAGGCGGTCTGAGAGAGGGAACCGCGACTGTCCACCGCAGACCGCACGGCAAAACGCCCTGTACGCTACGCCTACATAAATCAATAACCTGCTGGATGGCAGCCCCGTGTGGTCTGTGGGGAGGCTCTGGACGACGAAGGCGAGAAACTACCCACACGGCGCGGCAGGGCCAGGGTCGGTGGAGAGGGACCCGTGAACTGGCTGGGAAGGCGAACTGGTTGCCCACCACACACCGGGGCGAACGAGGAGAATCGGCCCCGCCGAGTGAGGCATAGAGGACTGCCCCGGTGCCGAGACTGGTGGAAAAATATTGCCGCCACCCCTCTACAGCAGCCCGGACTGCGATACATATTGGCATTCGGCATGGGCAAAGACAAGTCCAGAAGATTGATATCCCAGAGCAGGATCGATCAATTTACTACGCCAACAGCTAATGGCCAGCCAGAACAAGAACATGACCAAACAGACGCCATGGCGGTTACAGAGGGCACGATCTCCCTAAAGGACATCATGGCGGCCATAGCCGACTCGCGCGCCTCCATGGAGCAGAAGATGGATGGCATCAGCATGGACGTTTCCCTCCTGCGACACGACCTCCAGAAGCTGACATCGCGCACCGGCGAGGCAGAACAATGCATCTCCGGTGCGGAGGATGGAATAAGGAACATAGAACAGCAGCTGGCTAGAGTCACAACACGATTGAAAACCATGGAGGAGCGAGTGGATGAGAGCGAGGGCAGATCCAGGCGAAATAACGTAAGGATCCTGGGGCTGCCGGAGAAAGCGGAAGGCCCACATATGGAGCTATTTCTGGAACAGTGGCTTACAGACATGTTTGAAGACAATACGTTCTCCAATTTCTTTTCCATTGAACGAGCCCACCGGGTGCCGACGGGTCATCCAATTCCGGGCGCCCCGCCTCGCACAGTGATCGCCAAACTTTTGGACTATCGTGATGCGCTGATCCAGTCCGCAAGCGCAAAAGGCACCCTCACCTATAACGGATCCAAAATAGCATTCTTCCCAGATTAAACAAGGGAAGTGCAGAAGGCTAGACAATCGTTTGACCCATTAAAAAAACTACTACAATCCCTCAAAGTGAAATACGGCCTGATGTTCCCTGCCCAACTTAAAATCTACCATCGAGGCACAACAGTCCACTTCACCGACCCCAGAAAGGCGAGGAGATGGGCGGTACAACACATTGAGGGAGACTGGACGGCAATGAGGGGCAACAGACAGAGAAACAGAACACACCACGCCCGACCGGGACCTGAACCGCCAGATCAACAACCGCCTGCACCGGGTATCGCACCACAACTGCAGGGATAACAGCACCGACTCCCGGAAAAGATGCGAACAGAAACACTCGAGACCCGACCGTGCGGGGCCTAAGGTACTGTATAACAACCTTATACTTACTGAACACGTTTACAGACTAGCCGCGAAGAGACTCACAGCTAAGCGGCCAGCCCAGATGGAAGCCCCCCCCTTCCACCTGGTGTGACACCGTACCGGGACACGACCGGAGTCCACACAACCCCGAATAGTTTAATTGTTCACTTGTTAGCGGGCGCACTCAGCCACCGTTGGCTGAGGTTTGTTTCGTTGAATGTTCGGGCGACAGATGCTTCGAGTTAGAAGGAGTATAGGGTGGGGGATGGGAAGTTTGTCTAATAATGGTTTTGTTCAGAAAAGGGTCCAAAGTTTAAACCTAGAACGCTACACCACAACACTATCAGCAAACGGCATGTGCACACGGTGCTATCAGCCGATGATCAACCCGCACCCTTTACCAGATGGCCTCCACTAACACTGATGCCAGGACCCTATGACTCCTAACCTGGAATGTTAATGGGATGGGAGCTGGAATCAAGAGACGACTTATCACACAACTCCTAAATCACCACACACCAGACATAGCCTTCCTAACAGAAACCCACTTAGCAGGCACTACATGTACCCTATTTAAACGCACCAACTACAGAATTGCTGGGTTCACCACAGGCTCCCGCGGGGTGCTTATCTTAATACACAAATGATTACCCCTGACCATGACACGGGTGATTCAAGATACCGGCGGCAGGTACACACTTATTACTGGAACACTATAGAACCAGACGATAGCCCTACTCGGGGTCTACTCGCCACCGACACTGCTCACCACCCTGCTACAGGACATTACACCTCTGATCTCGGGAGATAACTCAGACTTACTAGTAATTGGGGGTGACTTCAACGAAGTCATGGAGGTGGGGATGGACCGCTCACACTTGAGAGGAAGAAACCCCACTGTTCGCACCAAATTAGCGACGTTTACCACAGCCATGGGACTGCAGGACGTGTGGCACGACCTACACCCAGACACAAGGGAATACTCCTTCCACTCGGGGGCACACGCCTCTTTATCGCGATTAGACTACTTCTTTCTGCCCGGGCCAGAGGCTCACAGGGCCACAAAGGCAACTCTACTGCCGCGCGGCATATCAGATCACTCCCCCCTGCTAATCGAGCTTAACATGGCTAAGCGACGTCCGCCCCCCTCCTGGCGCTTAAATAACTACTACTTAGGCTTCCCAGATTTTCTGGAGCAAATACAACGAACGACAAAAACTTACTTTGAGTTAAACACAGGATCAGTAGATGATCCGGAGACCCTGTGGGAGGCACTTAAACCGGTGCTGAGGGGTGAGATCTTAGCATGGTCCGCTGCACACCGAAAGAAACACCAACAGGTGTTGGTGGAAGCCGAAGCACAAGTGACCCAGGCTGAACTCAACCACCTAGCACTAGACCAACC
Organism: Ambystoma mexicanum; assembly: GCF_040938575.1. Taxonomy (NCBI): domain Eukaryota; kingdom Metazoa; phylum Chordata; class Amphibia; order Caudata; family Ambystomatidae; genus Ambystoma; species Ambystoma mexicanum. The sequence continues at coordinate 833,307,012 of NC_090938.1, read as the reverse complement.
AGAAACAAATCGAGCACTAACACTTGCCTAAAAACGTTTACATAATGTTGCGTTAGACAACGTTAGACAGGCACATATGACGACGAGAGCTAGAATATATGAGACCGGTGATAAAGCCGGCAAAATGCTGGCATGGCTAGAGAAACGTGAAATAGGCAGCGGCCAGGTCAGGGCGTTAAGCTCAGAGGGAGCTGAACCCCTACGTACCGACCGCGACATAGCCGAGGGCTTTGCAGCCTACTATACGGAACTTGACAGGCCGTCCACATCGCCCATCAATAGATCGGTGCTAGATGACATAGCCCTCCCCACTCTAAGAGCTGAACAGCAGGCTCAACTTGAGAAAGATATCACAGAGGAGGAACTGATAGCGGCCATGTCGGAACTCCAGACGGGAAAGACACCAGGGCCAAATGGCTTCCCGATTGAGATGTGGCGTAAACTCGGTACAAATGAATTTGCCCCCCACCTACTGCAAATGTTCCTACAATGCAAGGAGAGAGGACGCCTACCGGCGGACCTACAGAAAGCCACGTTAATAGTGATTCCTAAAGCAGACAAACCGCCAGACCTCTGTAGCTCATACCGACCAATCTCACTAATCAACAGTGAGACCAAGATACTAGCCAAAGTACTGGCCAACCGCTTACAAAAGGTCATCACAACACTAATTCACCCCGACCAGTGCGGATTTATGCCGAAACGGTCGACCCGCATGAACATTCATAGGCTACACACTGTAATAGAGAACGCGCACTCCACCCGAGGCCCCCTGGCGGTACTAGCGATTGATTTCGAAAAGGCTTTCGACTCGGTATACTGGGAGGCAATTTGGGAAATAATGGGCCGGATGGGGTTTGGTCCCCAGTTTCTGAGCTGGGTGCAACTCCTATATGAATCCCCTGAGGCACAAATGAGAGTGAATGGGGGGCCATCGCACACCTTTAAGCTCGGGAAGGGAACTAGACAGGGATGTCCACTCTCCGCCATGATATTTGCCCTGGCTGTGGAACCACTGGCCGAGGCACTGAGAACGTCACCGGCCTGGTGTGGTATCCAGTGGGAAGATGGCCATGAGGATAGGGTCTCCCTATATGCGGATGACTTGCTCCTTTACTTAAAAGACCCACACCAAGCCTGTTCCACGATTGTAGCCATACTGGACAGCTACAGTACTTTCAGCGGGCTAAGAGTAAACTGGCCCAAATCAATACTGTTCCCAATAGGCACCACAACTTTCATTCCACCAGCCAACTGTCCCTTCTGCCTAGAAACCGAGCAGTTTAAATACCTTGTTAATGTTAATGTTAATGTTAAAGGTCATTTGTACCGCGCACTATCACCACCGGAGTGGTCCCCTGGCGCTCTGGCGGCTCTGAAAGAGGGAGGGAGGGGTGGGTTAGTGGGTGGAGGCTGGAAAAGTGCAAGATTGCAGTGATGTGCTGTTGGCAGCCTCAGCCCGGTGGTTCCGTCGGCTGGGCCTGGGGTGTATGCGGCCGGTAGTCGTCGTGTGCTGATGTGCGAGTCTATGTGTGTTTTTGTTTTGTTGTTGCAGTGTAGTGAAGTTCGTGCGGTTTGCTGTGCTGGAGGTTTGTGGTTGTGTTTGGTTTGGAGTTTGAGAGGTGTATGCAGAGAAGGAAGTTGTTAGTGGTATTGGTTAGTTGGCATCTCTATCCTGGATTGAGCCGGTTGGCCTCGTATAATCTTACACGACGGGATGCTTGTACACCCTGTGCCTCAGGAGGTACGTGCTCGTTTTTTTTTTTTCTCGATTCGAGGCCGTTTGAGGATTTAGCTGTCCCCTCCGCCCGCTCCCTTAATAACTTTGCATGCTCCTCACCCCCCCACATGACTAGCGCAGCTGCTAGTGTCCATACTTCCGTTTGTGTGGTGATTAGTTGTGTCTTGTCCGTTCCACAGCTCGTGGTACCTAGTTGTGGCTGTCATACAAATCACTAACGACCTGAGCAGGTACGTGGCCAATAATCTCCACCCGATAGCGACCAGATTTACAGAAGACGCTAGACACTGGGTCTCCCTCCCATTGACCCTACTGGGAAGGGCAGCTTTGTTTAAAATGATGGCTCTTCCACGCTTCCTATACATTCTACAAAATGCCCCACTGCACATCCCGGCAAGAGAGTTTAAAAAGATAAACACACTGAGGAAGCTCCTCTGGAATAACGGACATCCACGTATTGCGCTGGGTACTCTGCAACGCTCCATTTGGGAAGGAGGGATAGGGCTCCCCCGCCTACAGTCCTACTACTGGGCAAGTCAAATGGCGGTGGTCAACGACTTGCTGCACGGGGACACTATGTTGCCACACAATAGACTGGGGAGTGCCGGTGAACGCGCTAGACCCCAAACTGAATTCCTTTACAAAGCGATTCGTCACTCAGCCCCACACTCTATGCTATCGCACATCGCCCGAGTATGGACAGACGTGCACAAATTCCTGGGATGGGAGGGGAAGATCACTCCACTACAGCCTCTATGGAACAACAGAAATCTACCCGAGGTAAACAAACTGCCGAGATGGCGTACATGGTCACAATGTGATATCAATACGGTGGGCGATATCGTAGAAGGGGGCAAATTGGTGTCCTTTGAAACCCTAGAGTCCAGATTTCACCTCCCAGGCACCGAACGGTTCCAATATGCGCAGATGCAACATGCCCTACAAGCCCACCTCCCGGCACTTAAAGACATGGCCGAAAGCACTCCCCTCGAAAGAAACCTAGTGGAGGCAAGCATAGAGGCCAAAGTAATGTCCACCATGTATAACGTCATCACTTCCTTTGCCACCACTGAACTGACCAGCCTAAGGGGCAAATGGGAAAGAGACTTAGGACTCATACAGCCAGAGGACTGGGTGGGGGCCCTCATGTAACCTCCGGAGGTGGCCATTTCGGCCAGACTTAGACTTGTACAGCTAAAAATTCTGCATAGAATTTACTACCCCAGGGTGGCATTATATCGTTGGTGGAAGACATCTGACCCACATTGTCTCCGATGCAAGAGGGAGGAGGGAACCTTTTTTCACATACTATGGGACTGCAACCATATACAACAATACTGGCAAAAATGTTGCGATGAACTCTCACGGGTACTGGGGAGAACGATACACAGAGACCCAAAGCTACGCCTGCTCGGGATAGAGGAGGAGGGAGAGGCATCTAAATATGAGAAGTTGCTTTTATCGACGGCCTCAGCAATTATTAAAAGGAACATTGCACAACTATGGGGTTCGGAAACTACGCCACAGTACGAACAATGGGTGACGGACGTCAATATATGCATTGCGATGGAAAGGAGAGTATATGCAGCCAGGGGATGTCCGAGGAAAGCAGATAAGATATGGAACAAATGGGAGGAGGCCTAGTGACTGCAACAACCTGAGTAATGGATGGTGAGACACAATGTGCAATGTGCAAAAGTACTCTAATCTGGCATGTAGCGTGAGAAACAACGGACACTGCAAGACCCTTTTCTCCTTTTCTTTCTTTTCTTCTCTCTCCTCTTTTCTCTCACGTTTTCTTTTTACCTGACCAAGGACTGTTCCACTGGTCATACAGGCTGTTTGTTCATAAGAAGAATGTATGTTTTATGATGTTAAATTGGAAAATACAATAAAATGTGTTATAAAAAAAAAAATATTGCTTCACGAATATGGGAGTCATCACAGGGTCCGTGGGAATAGAGGTAGAATGTATCTCGGTGCGACCACAGTCGTACGAGTCCACAGCAAATATTTCTTGAAAATCTAAAAACACCTGCTTTAGCTTTTGCGTTTGCTCATCGGTCTCACAGGCATCAGCGAGGTTGACCCGTTCCTCAACCATCTGTCTGAAGCCTGGAAAGACCTTGGGTTTGGCAGTCTCAGCGGTATCCTCCAACTATGTGGAGAGATCTCTGTTTAGGGTGTTTTTGTTTATTTGGTTTTTGTTATTTCTATAGCACTATGAACCCTCAGGCATCTGAGTGCTGCTTATTTCCAACCGTGTGTGGTGCTCATTTATCGACCTCGGAAGGATGAAAGGCTGAGTTCGGCCCTGCCGGGATTCAAACTTGCGTCAGCAGGCTCTGCACTGATGTCAAAGCGAGCGATCTACTCGCTGTGCTATCTGAACAGGAGGTTTCTGGTAGGAGAGGCAGTCATTGAGGACCTGGAATATCACCTCATCCATCCTGATATCACAGGTCACCTCCCCCCGTAAGGGCAGAAAGAGTACACCAAGAAATTCCACCCTTGCCGGGTAAAGATCTTTTCTGGCGGTAAGTCATCATCACAGTCATAGCAGTCATTGGGGATTTGTCCTATGATTTTATTGCCTAAGTCCATGGAGATATGCAGGTCATCAACCGCCAATCCAATAAAGGTGTCTGCGCCCAGAGTGGTACTCCTAGGGTTGTTGTTATCCACCAATATTGGAATGGTGTTGTGTGTTAAGTCAACTAATGGTGTCGGGTTCAAACCCAACCCCTGCTGTTGGAGATGGTGATTTAAATGTACATAAGCGTCCTGGTTTTGGAGTTTCTGTCCTCTCTTGATTTTTAGGGAGAATGGGAATTGTCGGGTCCATCCTGGGATGGTGATCTCCTCTCTAATTTGAATTTCAACTGCATGCGGTAGCAATTGAGCTGACCAAAATGCCTTTTCGGGATTGTCAAAGCCCATGGGGTTGCACCCCAGACGGGACCAGACTTTATAATTTATGAGGTCCAAATTAATTGCAAACTGATTGAGATTGTCACTGCCCAAGTAGAATGCAGAGGGGACATCTCACACGACCCAACAATTATGCTCTATGCTTTTATCACCAATGGAAATCCTTAGCATGCACCTGCTAGGCAGGAGATGTTTGGAATTGGGAGTTTCCAGGCCCATTTTCCACTTATCAACCAATTTAAATGTGGGAATGATCTGATCTTTTGGGAGTTTCCTGAACAACGCTTCGCTGATTAAGCTTTTTCCATTATTCAGGCGTACTCTGGCGAGAATAGGCTCCCTCACCTCATTTAACTGAATGGGGGAGGAACAGCCATTTACCCTTTACTGAATATCAGCCAAGCTTTGAGTTGGTTTTTCATCACTTATTATCATGGGACTTGGGTTTTCAAATTATGGTTCATTCTAAAATGTCAGGGTATTTCCTTCCAGTGTGGAAGGCCACTTGGAATTGGAAAGAAGGTTGGTTTTCAGGAATGGAGAGGAGTTCCCATCATCAGTTTGTTGCCCTACAGCAATTGCAGTAATGTCGGGTAATTGATTGTTCTGAAATTGGAAATCAATTTTGTCAGATCGTAGCTTAACCATGTGGCATGTGCCATTTAGACTGACATAGTTGTTGCTCTGTTTACATTTTATTGGCCGGTTAGCCTGCGTCCAGAGGGCCTTTTTCACACAGTCTATTAGTGGAGACAACCTCCAAAGGAGGTAATTCCCTAAGAGACAGGGGTGTCCCCTCTGGAGTTATGACTGTAACCGGGTGTTTCACCTTGTGTCGCCCAATTTTGATCTGCAGATTTGCATTCCCCTTGATGAGAATTTCATTCCCGTTGAAGTTCTGGAGTTGTCCAGGAAGATGGGTGTGGGGAATTTGGTGGCTCTCCCCCTTCCTGAATTAAGTTGCTCAAAGGCCCTTTTGGATAGAAGAGTGGCTTGGGATCCAGTGTCCACCAGTGCTAAAATTGCACATTGCACTTGCACCCGGACGGGGGCATAAAACCTACCTTCTTTCTCCTCCATGGGGCAAAGGAAATGGGCATTTTAGGTCAGCTGAGCAGTTCATTTTGGAGTTCGGGAATCTGTAAATAAAATTTGGCATCCTGAGATTGGTGGGGTTTTGGAAACCCTTTTTCCCTTGATTCTGTGCTGTCCCCTTTTCCTGGGGACAGTCACTTTAATCGGTTTGTGGGGAGAATCCCTCAGTCATTGCTAAATTCTCAGGAGGACATTTATGGGGTTCAGGGACAGGCGATTCCAGGTCAGAACCCATACCTACCCAGTCTGAGTGATGGTCTTTTGGGACCCATTTTTCTTTGGGAGGAACCCCCCATCCTTGAAAGAAGACTTTCTTCCCAGAATCCTCCAAGGATTATTCCTCTTCAAACTGGAGGACACTGACTTCCTCCACAAAATGGGTCTTCCTTGACCCTATGTTTCTCCTACTTACCCTCTGTTCCCTAGGTTGCAGTTTTTCAGGGGTAGGAGATTTGAGTTCAGGTTCCGGGGTTTCTAGGGGCTTTTCACAGGTGAGGAAGGAAGCTTCTTCTAGGGTTTTGCATCCCCCTTCCTCCCGGGCCTCCTCCCCTGGAACCTGTTGGTTGTCGGGGTTCTCTCACCGTCATTGTTCCGGGGTTCCATGCCCTTGGTTCAAGCTGTTCTGAGCATCCATGTTCATCTGAGTGTTCTGCTGAACCCTCAACACGCAACTCAGATCTCGGGTCAAGCTCTGGACCTGGCACTCCAGTTGGCGCACCCTCTCTGGCTGATACGGGGGTCCTGAGTCAAATCTGGGTTGCTATCGGGAATTGTAACTGTCCCTTCTCCCGGAGTAACCTGGGTATTGAGGGTTTCCCTGGTAGCCCTCCATCCTTGGCCTCCCCGCTCCCTGATTTGGTGGTCTAGACTCCTGAAAGCGGGGAGAGTAAGGAGGGTTGTCCTGAATGTTGGGGTTTTGAGGGTACCTGGGGAAGAAACTTAATTAGAGGATGGAAGATTACTGCCCTCCTGAGGGAAGCTTGGAGGGAAGTTCCCTAGGGCTGTACTCACCTGTTTGGATCCCCCCTGGGCCGGGGCAGTCCACACATACCCCAAGATGGGTTTGTTCCCCTTGTACCCAGGGCTGATGTAATTGGCAGAGTCAGGTGACACATCTGTGGGGGAACCCTGCCTGACTGCCACCTGTTTGTGACTGGTCAGAGCATCTTCTCTGCCTCTGGTTTGGTTGGTTAGGGGGAGGTGTATTTTTAGGCCCCCCCATTTCTAAGTTCAAAATGGGGGCAATCTTCTCCTCTGCCACATTGGCAGCAGCGAGGGTGTTGGTTTTATTTGGAGTTTTTGGGGGATTCTTGTTTTCTACAGGCTTTTGGACCTCATTGATCCGAGTAGCTTGCTCTATTACCCAGTCCAGGGTGCTTTCATCATGGAAGTCCCTTACCAACTGCGTCATAATGTACTTGGGGAGTGCATGAAAATGGGTATTTCTGAACTCCCTACTGTTCGTGCGCACTCGCCTAGTGGTTTGTGCAAATGCCTGCTTGAATTCTCTCTGGGCCTGATCCTCTCTGCACTGCAGGTTGTAGGCTGCCTTGCGAGCCTCCTGGGGGTTCATGTGCGTGAAGAAGTGCTTCAAGATGGCCGTCTTGTAGGTAGACCACCTTGAATGGTTCTGATCCTCCAGCCCAGCAAAGAAGCAGGAGTATTCTGGGGAGAATGTCCATTTGGCAAACTCTATAGAATCGCTGATCATTTTTAACCTCAAAAGATGTCATCATCTGGTCAGACAGCTCCAGATTCTCCCAGACTGAATATTTGGCATTTTTATGGTACAGGGTCATGAAGCTTCTAATGGTTTTTATCTGTCTAATGGGGTCTTTCACCAGAGTTCTCTTTTGTTTGGCAGCCTTCTTTTTCAGCTGCACCTAAGTACATTCGCCCTCAGACTCAGAGCTGCTACTATTTGAGGTCCCATCGCTATCCTCTAGGCGCTCCCTGATTCTTTGAGCTTGGGAGTCTCTCCCAGAATGAGGGGGCCTAGTCTCTTCTGCCCTGTTGTACCTTGGTCTCTCTGTGTCACTTCCATTGGACTCCCTCTTTCGCACAGGGGAGTACTCATCTGACTCCTTCCTTGTTCCGGGGTTGGTGGGAAACTCCTCCCCCTCTCCCTGGATGGGTGGAGGTTTTCAGAATACTCTTTTGGGGCCTCAACCCAGACTCCTTTTTATCTGTAAAGTGAACCAAGTAGTTCCTTTGTAGCTGATGTTTCCGACAGTCTAACTCCCTGATTTTCTTTTCAAAGGATTCTTCCTGGTCAGATACATTGGCCATAATACTTTTGAACCTGAACAGGGATGCACGTCCATCAATCTCTGATTGACGCCGACTTGTTGGTTCAATCACACTGGGCTTAATTGAGTCTGGCTGCCTCATGGCTCCTGATTCTTGGGAATTTGTAGACATGAAGTTAGCAGCGTCTTGTGCATACAGGGTGGTAAGTTGGCTTGAGGCCCTTGGTACAGAGGACATCACACTGTGATCAGGGGTTGCCCTGCCACCCTCTAACTGTTCAAGGTCCCTCAAGTCTTGATTTAACCTAGCACACTCTTTTTCTAACCTCTCATGTTTCTCCTTCTCAGCCCCTATCTATCGACAGTAGGCACAGGCCTGAGGCTTGTGCTCTGCTATTAGGGCTTGACTGGCCTCTATGACCTTCCCTTGTGCTACTACCTGGCTCTAGAGTCCCCTGTTCTCCTCACAAAGGGCCTCATTTTCCTTTTGTGCTTCTTTTATTGTCTGGGAACACTCAGACCATATTTGTTGCAGGAGATTCATCTCCTCGATCTGCGCATTTTTGGTCTGGGTGGTATGTTCTAGATCACCTTCTATTTGTCTTATATGTCCCTTACATTTTCATACTCTGCTTTTAGGTCAGTCAGTTCCTGAAGACCTGACTCACTTCTCTCCAGGTCTGCCTTTAAGTTGCACACTTCCTGGCATAGGGTATCTTTTTCCTGATACAGGATGCCAATCTGTTCAGTCAGGTTATCTCTCTGTTGTTTTATAGCACCTAACTTCTGGCGTTCCTGGTCATAATCTGTTTGGGACTGGACTTAATGATTAGGTTATTATTCTCTTCCAATTTCTTGTTCTGATTTTGTAAAGTGTTCATGTCTTCTAAGCAGATTCTATTATATGTTACATTTGGGTCAATTTTAGTTGACTCTTTTTCAGGGAATCAACCCTTTCCTGACACTCCTCTTTCAGTGCAGACAATTGGGCCTCCTGTTCTGAATTAGTTTGTTGCTGTACTGCCAACTCCTCCTTTAACTGCTTGATGAGATTTCCTAACTCTAACTCTGAATTTTGGCTCTCTCGCATTTTTTCTTCTACCTGCCTTAATTCACGGCTCTCTTCACTAAATCTGGTAGGAAGAAGTTTAAAAAGGACATCCTGGTCTCCAACCCAGGCCTCCCTATCACTGACACCTATACTAGTGCCTCCTCCAGGCAGACTTTCACTGACATCATCTTTGTCAATCCCTCACCAGACCTATGGACCCTACATATGGTCTCTGTGCTCTCCGCCTTCTCTTCTTCTCCAATTAATGGTGGCACCCGGTGGTAGGCCCTCCTGAACTCCTTCCACTCCTCTTAGGTCATCATTAATGTCTTTGCGAATGGTACCGTCTGGGTCCAAGGCCCTCAGGCCAAGCTTCTCTTTGATCGACGTTTCCCGTGCCTCATCAATTTCCTTTCTTCTCCTGCTGTCCCCTCTCCTCTCCCTACGGTTTCCTTGCCTCCCTCTGCTGGCTCCTCCTTGGCTACCTTGCCCTCTGCTCCTTCCCTTTCTGCCCCCCCTCTGGCTTCCTCTACACCTACACATGGCGTACCACTGATCTGTACCCCTTCCTGGAAGTCTTTCAAGGACAGCAACCTTCTCCATATTGCCACTCTAAACTCTCGCTCAGCTGTCAAACACTCCTCCAATATCTGCTGCCTCCTGGAAGAAATTGACCTTGATGTCCTCGGTCTCATCGAGACATGGTTCACGGCCAGCTCTGTCACAAGCTTTGACACGCTCCTCCCTGACGGCTACAAGATCCTCTCTGCGCCCAGGCCCAACCGCTCCAGAAGGGGCGTAGCCCTGATCTTCCCTGAGTGGATTCATGCCTCTGTCATTCCTACGCAGGCCTACTCCTCTTTTGATTGCCTCGTCTGCAGCCTCTCTCTCTCCCCCAGCCATTCCCTTACTATGGCTACTATCTATCGGCCACCTGGTCAGATTTCCTCCTTCCTCTCTGAGTGGGCGGACCTCTCCTCCTCACTCCTGGCCTCAACTACTCAACTCCTCCTTCTTGGAGACTTCAACATCCACCTGGATGCCTCCTGTCCTCCCTCTGACTCTTTTGCGACCTCTGCAACTCTCTCTCACTCACTTTTCTCCCCTCTGGCCCGACTCACTCTGCAGGGCACACCCTGGATGTTCTGATCTCCTCAGACCTTCCCCTTTCTGTCCCTCTCACCACTCCTCTCTCCTGGAGTGATCACTTTCTCCTTTCCTCCCATCTCACCCTCTCTACCCAAGCCACTTCCATCACTGCCACCCGCCTTCTCGGTCATCCAACCCATGAAGCCCATATCAGTTGAGCCTTTCGCCACCACTTTCTCTCCCCCCTCCCCCTTTGGCTGACTCTCACTCTGACACAGCCCTCTCCACGCTCCACTCTGCTATATCTGATACTCTTGACATCCTTGCCCCTGTCATGAGGATTTGCCTAAAGTCCAGAGCCAGGTGCAACTCATGGTACAACTCAGACCTTGTCACCCTTAAACGCAAGTGGAGGGTGGGTGAGAGGAAATGACGTGCTTCTTGTGCATCCTCTGACAAACTGGCCTGCCGCCTGCTCCAAAGGCAATACCGGCTCTCTGTCTCTCACCAAGAAGAGAGGTCATATCCAAGTCTGCGTCTCGGCGGCATCTAACAACTCGGCTGAACTCTTTAAAATCTGCAAGCAACTGGACAATCCTGCCGCAGTCTCTACCTCTCATGTCCCTTCCCAAGCCCTCTACATGGCACTGGCATCTCACTTCATCTCTAAAACTCAGGACATCCTGTCCTCACTCTCCTCCTCTCCCCTCCCTCCCTTTACTCCCTGCTCTTCCTCTGGCCCTGCTGCAGCCACCTCTCCTCCCTCCTTCTCTGCTGTTCCCCTGTTCTCCGCAGACGAGGTTTCTAGACAGGTCCGATCTATGAAAAATCTCATCAAAACAGGTTCACCCCTGTTCCTCAAAACCATCAAGGACCACATTGGCACCCTGTCTCCTGCCATGGCTGACTTCTGCAATCACTCCTTCGCCACTGGAGTCTTCCCACCCCCCCTAAAGCATTCCCTTGTGCACCCTCTTCTTAAGAAACCCTCTGCCGATCCCTCCTGCCTCGCTAACTATTGCCCAATCTCCAGCACTCCCTTCCTGGGCAAGCTCCTGGAGAAACTGGCCATCTCCCAGCTTAATCTCCACACTGAATCTGTTGGTTGTATTCATGACAAACCGTCTGGCTTCAGAGCTGCCAGAAGCATGGAAACTGCTCTCCTGAACATCCGTGAAGACCTGCTCTCCTACCTCGACTCTAACACCCCATGTGTCCTCATCTTGCTTAATCTCTCTTCTGCCTTTGACACTGTCAACCATTTCATCCTGCAAAAATGTCTCCGTGATAACCTGGGTATCACCGGTCAGGCCCTGGTGGGGCCGACTTCCTTCCTCTCTGACCGACCCTCCCAGGTGCAACTTGGGTCCTTCCTCTATGATATCTTTTTCTCTACCTGTGGTGTCCCCCAGGGGTCTAACCTCTCTCCCTGGCTGTTCAAATAATACCTGGCACTCCTTGCCCACCGAATTGCGGCTCTCTGCCCCAACTTCCAGTGCTATGCAGACGACACTCAGCTCATTTTCAGGCTTCCTTCGGCCACCACTTCTCAGTCCCTCATCTCTGACTGTCTGTCTGCAATCCAGGAGTGGTGTGCTGCCAATGACCTCTGCCTTTATGACAGTAAGACTGAGATCCTCCTCATTGGCACGCCCATTCCCTCCTTTCCTGTAACCCTGTGGCCGGCCTCTCTTGGCCCTCTTCCTGCTCCCACCTGCAAGGCTAAAAACCTTGGGGTCATCTTCGACTCCACACTCTCTCTCTCTCCCCACATCTCTGCTGTCTCTAAGAAGTCACACTACCAGCTGCACCTCCTCAGAGGTGTTCTTCCTTTTCTTTCCTTCCCCCAGAAGCTCACTGTCCCCAGAGCTCTGGTTCTCTCTAAGCTGGATTACTGCAACAGCCTCTTTCTAAATTTGCCTGCTTCTACTCTCTGCCCTCTGCAACTCATCCAGAACAGGTCTGCAAGACTTGTCTTTGGCCTCCAGGACTGAAATCTCTGCACTGGCGTCCAGTGGCTGCGAGGATTAAGTTCAAAACACTCTGCATCATCCACAAGTCCTTCTAGGGCCTGGGCCTCAATACCTTCAAACCTCTCTTCCTAAATATCTTCCTACTCGAGCTCTTCGCTCATCCGCCTCCAACTCCCTCAGGGTCAGTCGCTTTTCCAAGCAACGAGTTGCTGGTAGATCTCTCTCTTCGGCTGGGGCCTCCCTCTGGAACAGCCTCCCTGAAACTTGAGGAGAACCACCTTCAGTTCCAGAAGCACCTTAAAACCTTCCTCTTTGCTTCTGCTTTCTCTCCCCTGCTGAATTCCTATCTGATACTGAGACTGCACTGGTTACCTGGCCACCCTTCCGATCTCGGGCCCAAGCTCTGCCAGTTGCTCGCCTGCACTGCCTCCCTGGCAACCCCTGCAACTGGGGACTGTTGTCTATATCGCCACAGTCCCCTCACCCGAACTTCGCCTGCACTCACCCTGCACTTGCCACCTGCTGGCCATTCTTTTATTTATCTTGTTTATTTATTATCCCATGTACTGCACTCCCCCCCACACTTTTCCTTTTCCCCCTTCCCTTGCACTTGTGCGATCTGAATGACACCTGGCCTAGTAGGATCGTTGTCTGTCTTCCCTCTGTTCCCCCTCCCTTGCCTCGTCGTGCCTTGAAACACTTGTGTATAGGCGCGTTATAAATGCCATATCATATCATATCACTCTGGGTTTGATTTAACAGGTCAGACTTATTTCGCCCAGAGGTTACACTTTCTTGGAAGTGCATGTACGCAGTGAGTTGGACCATCTTAATCTGCTCCTCTTTGATGTTGTGGGTCATATAGAACTCAGTCAGGGCTTGATGTAACAGGCCACTGTCCTGCCACACATCCATGCTTATGGAGGTGACCTGTGTGCACCATGCTGGATAGCCAGGCCTCCTGCCACTGCTCTCGCCATTCTCCTCTAATGCATAATTTGGACAGAAGGTGCTGCCTACCCATGTTAATTTCCACAGTGCTCATTATGAAGAGTGTTCTTCCTTTGTTTAGTTATCTGTGCAAGGACAAAATCTCTTCCCTGCTCTTGCCTAGTTTATTGTTATAATACTTTATTTTGAGACACAGGCCTGATACGTAGGGTATACTTAGGGTATACATTTTTGGGTTGTAACACTGCTTCCTAACCACTGAAAGTAACCCTACCTTTAATGGGTTAGACTGCTGTGTTAGACTGTCAAGGGTAGAAACTGTAACCTCAATCACGGCACAAGCCCCCACTGTGTAACCGTTTTATAACATGGCACACTCCAGCCAGTGACTCCTTCCCCCGACTGAATGCGGCACACAATAAAAACGCTTTCTATCTTTAATCAGCCACGGGTTCTTTTATTTGAGTAGGTGTTACTCACCGAGCCGGAAGGTGTGCGTGACCCCAACCTGGATCGAGATGTAGGATGAGCTGTAGACGTCTCCGAAAACCCAGTTCCCCTGATTTCAAGAATCAGGCTTCCTCTTCGAGAGGGGCTCTTTTTCATGATGTACCACTCTGCTATTTATGTAAGAACAGGCAGAGTAGTCTATAATGCAAAAGAGCGGGATTGAGCGCACCGCCAGACCAATGCTGCAAGAGATACAGAAAGGTTTTGAGTATTATGCCTAACTTGTTTCTTTTTAATTAATTCTATTAAACACAATAGAACTGCCGGTACCTGAGATAGTGTATATGTGTAGACCTAAGAGGAAATCCTGGACCAGTTTCAATAAGGAATACAAAATCCAAATGGTTGATGAAAACAACAGGACAAAATAATAAAATGGGAAAGTTAGTATAGGGGGACAACCTGAACGGCACAAGGGACGCACTAGTGCTGGGTTGGTGCATGTCCTGGAAAGCGTTCGTAAATGCACTTCAGTAGAAAAAAAACAACAGTCTCCCAGTATGCAAACACAGTTAACCAGATAGTTGGAGCAAAGGCAGTCCTTGATAAGCAGCACTGGTAGGAATGGTCTTATATTCCAAATAGATGATTCAGATAGAACAGGAAGAAAAGGACCAAGTAGCGTTGCGCTGAAGCCGATCTCAGCAGATCTTGATCGAAGAGCCGGAACTCAGATGGAAAGCAAAGGCGTTCGTGCAAGCGCAAGATGAATGAGAACTGGAGTTCAGTTTTGAGCGGAAGTGAAGAGCTGCAGAGCCCGTAGAACTGAAGGTTCAGGGAGGAGGCTCCTGCGGTTTAACGGCATTAAAGGAAAACTACCGTGGCAACAAGTCTTTAGGGTAATCCAGATAAGCAGAAACAGAGTACAAAGCCGAGGTCTGGTAACGAGAGTTCAGAGTCAAAGGTTCACGGAGGGTAATCCGAGCAAGGCAAACAGAGCCGTAGAGGGCTACGAAAAGGCACGTAGTAACGTACAATTAGCAGCAACGAAGTTCCCGCGGATGAAGACTTTAAGGAACAAGGGGGCGTGGCGTCCGTGTAAGTGAAGCACGTCCGATCAGCTGACTAGCACGTTTACGTGACCTGAACAGTTTCCAAGGCAACTTGTAACAATGCCAAAGCGGATTCCATGGTCGGGAAATTCTTCGTAAGAAAGCTCTTTGCTGCCATAGTGTAACAGTAGGCCCCAACCCATATTGCACCCAACCTTCACAAACACCCTGTGTCAAAATGGACTAGGAACCAGGCCGGTGTGTATCAATAGGATATTTATTAATTTATGGTTTAATGAAAATAAAAGCAAAATCAAACAATTTGACAGCAGCCACCAATGTTCTGGCCATACAAATGCAAAGATTCTTACCACACCATTAGTTCAAAATCCCCACAATTCACATTAATCTTTACTGGCAATACAGGAACAATTATTTTAAGGCATGTGATAGCACCACGGTTAAGCACTCCCCCTGCAACACTCACCTCCAGACCTCAGCTAACTTAATTCTTTTTGGATGGAAGGCAGTGGCAAGGAGGGAGGATAAAGAGAGAATAATCGAATACATTGGGAATATAGCCCACCATCCCAAGATGGGAGGCCAGATTAGAAAAGGAAAACCTGATTTTTATGAGCAAAACGGTATAATCAGATTTTACTTGCTACTCGCCTGGTTACGCATAACTGCTAGGGACAGCTAGAAAGGAAGTTTGTGTCGCTACGTTTGAGGAGATAAGAAAGCTTACAGACTACTAAACAGGGCACCAAGGCAACATGAGCACAAGGTAGGAAATTCGATTTTGGGAAAGAAAACAAATGCAAAAGAAAAACACACAGCAAATGGGAATTCGTTTTTACACAGGATTTGTGATGACAAGCAGCCAAGGAAAGGGCTTAGCTGTCAAAATCGGAAATCGGTTTTAAGGATAAGGACAGGTACACATAAAGGATAGGATTCTAACAGAAAGGGATTGCTCTCAATGGGACTACAGTTTGGGTTTTTCTATGGGACAGATGCAAACCGGAATTCAGGGGTATAGCACACAGTACACGGGCAAATTCGTTTTTTGTTACACAGACTAATTCTATTGACTATATTTTAAAGACTATAGTTATTAAAGAAAGACACTAAGCGCAAGGGGGTTCATTTTGAATTTTAACCAGCTTACACCAGGAATGTCCTTATAGGGGAATTCATTGATTTACTTCAAATAATGCTAAGGATTTATACAGACAAATGAAAGATTTATCAAAGGAAAACACTAACATACACAGGCTAATGCAGATTCTACTAAGGAAAGGTGAATTAATGATATTGGCAATTTGGGAATTTCAATGGGATTTCCAATGGGATGCAAGATTCAAAAGAGAGGGGTATGCAATTTGGGACTGGGGTTATTTGCTACTTACAATGTAAGCTTGGGTTTGGGATTCTGGAAAGCCAGCAAGGTCTGTGGTCACTCTGGACAGCTCGGGCAAGGGATCTGGTCACTGCGCTCTCCTGGATGGGATTCTGGACAGCTAGGCCTTGGGCCTGGTCACTGCACTCTCTTGGATGGGATTCTGGACAGCTATGCCAGGGTATGGTCACTGCGCTCTCTTGGATGGGATCCGCTCCCTCCTCTCCTGTATCCCTGGATTCTTGTGTCTGTCTGGATCTGGAATCTCTGTCTCTTGCTGTGGATCCCTTGTATCTCTCTGTGTCCCCCTTATATAGCCCAAATGACATCATTCATTTTACAATCTAGGGGGCAGTGTTCTAGAATTACTCCTACCCTGGGATAGGACAGCCAACCATTCCTTTCCCCGCCCCTTGGCGTCATTGGTTCAAGGGGAGGGATCACTATCTGTCCATTTGGCATTTATGACAGTTCTTTGTTCTCTCAAGTCCACTTTTTAGCAAAATGAGTTATGGATCATAACTCCACACTTATACTAGCCACTGCCATAAGAAGTAGATATGCGGATTCAATGGGTCCCAGGTAATTGGACAAACCGATCACTGACTCTGTGAGAGGTAGCATTGCCCTTTGGCACATTTTGGCCCTTTTCATGAACTGCATAACAGTTAAAATCCTGCCAATGATTACACATGTTCATAATCACATTTTGCATCTTTCCCCCAAGTTTCATATTTTTACCATTTATAAATCAACCAGAAACACGTCTTTCCTGGCCATTTCAGTTCACAAAGTGCGAGAAACATGCACTTGGTCTCTTGGTCACCTACAAATCAGATGGAAAAATATCATAAAACAAAATTATTACTTATTCGGAGTGCTGAGAAAAATGTCTTAAAATGAAGAAGTCCTTTAATGTCAATGTGGAGGATTTGTCACATGTGGGGCGGTGCGTCATTTTCCCCACAGCAACCTGTCTCCTCCTGGCTTGGCTTGCAACAAAAGACTTTTATGATGCCATTTGAAGTTTTACAGTTTATCCTTCAGAGTGGGTGCTGGAGGAAATCGAACTTCTTGGTCAGGCCTAGCCACACTGGCTTCCATTGTCCCCTCTTCCAGTACTGCCTGCTAGTCTGGGCAGATAATCCTCATACTCTCGCCCACCTCACATGCCATTGTGGAATGATTCACTGATTAATGTGACTTCCAGTGAGAGGCCAGGCTTTCAATTGAATCTTGTGCCTGAGCCTAAAACTGTTTTTTCTAGTATTCTGGGCCTCAAGGTGATTGAAGTCTTGTGGGGGAGAACATAATGTGCATGTGTAGTCAAACCCCCACCCACACTGGCATTTCTGTGCAAGCAAAAGCCACCATATGACATTGGCTTTTAAACATCATTTTTTCTTCATGTTTAAAATTCACAAGTGTGCAGCCGTATTTCTCATTCAATGTTTAAATGCGGTTCTGTAGGTCATAGGATTTTCTTTTAGTTTGACCTCTTGAGTGGGTTAGCATGTACTGTTGGTTCATGGACACAGAGGGATACTGCACAGGGTTTCTTTGATTTGACACGGGATGAAAAATTAAAAACCGGTTTCTTTTATTTGCAGTGTTTCAGAGTGTTGCCGTCCACATGAAAGGGAAAACAAAGCTGTGTCAGCTGCCATGTGAAATCTTTGCCCCTCATGTGAATGAACAGTAAGACAAGGCTGTTTGTGGGATGTATTGCCTAACTTGTTGGCATTCAGATGGAATAAAGTACACGCAGAGCCGTTCTGAATCCAGGTCATGACTTCTCATTACTCAGATGAAAGGAAAGCAAGGCCCATTCTTTGGGTTGCAGTGTTCAATGCTTGCCACACATGTGCCAGGGAAGCAAAGCACAGGTGTTTTTCGTGGCAATGTTTAAATGCATTTTTTAGGTGAAGGGGATTCCTGCTCAGGGCCTTAAATGTACCCCACGGTAGGCACAGAGTAAAGGTGTGGCAGTGGGAATGATGGGTCCTCCCTGTAGTGGCTGTCACCTCTTGTAAGTGCTAGAGAGTGCTTGTAGGCACGGAATAGTGGCAGTGGGAGGGCTAGAGAGTGCGTGTAGTGGATAGAGAGTGCTTGCAGGCACAGAGTAAAGGCGTGGCAGTGGGACTGATGCGTCCTCCCTGTAGTGGCTATCGCCTCTTGAGATTGCTAGAGAGTGCTTGTAGGCACAGAGAGAAGGCGTGGCAGTGGGACTGATGCGTCCTCCCTGTAGTGGCTGTTGTCTCTTGAGATTGCTAGAGAGTGCTTGTAGGCACAGAGTAAAGGCGTGGCAGTGTGAGTGGTGTGTCCTCCATGTAGTGGCTGTCACCTCTTCAGATGGATAGAGATTGGAGGTGGGAGCAATGCACTCTCCCAATAATGGTTGGCGCCTCTTGATGACTGGAATAGACAGGCCCTGTAGACGCACAGTGAAGGCGTGGCAGTGGGAGTAATAAGGGTCTCCCTGTATTGAGTGTCACTCTTTCATGAGTGGGGTACACGGTGCTTGTAGACACACAGTGAAGGTGCGGCAGTGGCAGTCATGAGGGTCTCCCTGTATTGATTGTCACTCTTTCATGAGTGGGATACAGAGTGCTTTTAGACACACAGTGAGGGCGTGGCAACGGGAGTAATGAGGGCCTCCCTGTATTGAGTGTCACTCTTTCATGAGTGGGATACACGGTGCTTTTAGACACACAGTGAAGGCGTGGCAGTGGGAGTAATGAGGGCCTCCCTGTAGTGAGTGTCACTCTTTCATGAGTGGGGTACACGGTGCTTGTAGACACACAGTGAAGGCGTGGCAGTGGGAGTAATGAGGGCCTCCCTGTAGTGAGTGTCACTCTTTCATGAGTGGGGTACACGGTGCTTGTAGACACACAGTGAAGGCGTGGCAGTGGGAGTAATGAGGGCCTCCCTGTAGTGAGTGTCACTCTTTCATGAGTGGGGTACACGGTGCTTTTAGACACACAGTGAGGGCGCGGCAGTGGGAGTAATGAGGGTCTCCCTGTAGTGAGTGTCACTCTTTCATGAGTGGGGTACACAGTGCTTTTAGACACACAGTGAGGGCGCGGCAGTGGGAGTAATGAGGGTCTCCCTGTAGTGAGTGTCACTCTTTCATGAGTGGGGTACACGGTGCTTTTAGACACACAGTGAGGGCGCGGCAGTGGGAGTAATGAGGGTCTCCCTGTAGTGAGTGTCACTCTTTCATGAGTAGGATACACGGTGCTTGTAGACACAAGGAGAAGGTGTGGCAGTGGGAATAATGAGGGTCTCCCTGTATTGATTCTATGTCAAGACCAGAGGTTTCATATTATGCATTAATCTTGATATACTCCTCCAGCAGCAAAGAAAAAATACACTTAAAAAATGTTGTTAAGAGTACCATTAACTATTTCGTAATGAGAACATAAATAGAGCTCCCCAGAGAGCCAGGGTCATGACCCCCATAATAGCCAATTAGCACAGGTCCCAGTCTATAACCCCCGCCCCCCACCCCCTGCAATGGCTAATACCCCACACTAACGTGAGATGGGGGTTTAGATTCTATTAAAGACAAGGAGCTGATTATTATGCATTTCAATCTTTACTCTGAAACCACAGCAGCAAAGAAAAAAGAAAAAACTTTTACAAACAAAAAAGTTGCAAAGCACAGAACTAAATAGAGTTCATTGTCAATGTAAGGGAGCTCCCCAATCCATCATGGAGGACAGGTCATGCCCTGCAGGAGACCAATGAGCAGGGACCCTTCCTTATATAAGTCCATTACTCTAATCCCAATTCCTCTTTCTGTAGCTGTCTTGAACCAGATGTCCACTGCACAGATCAGATGATAAACGATGAAGGCAAATCCAGCGAAGCTCTCGAACCACGCACTCCATAACTTGTAACTGCGAGCCACACTCCTGATCAGAACCTCAACTCGTGGCTGTAAGAACAACAAGCAAGAAGGGTGGGTGGTTGGGAAAAACAACAAACCAAAGAATGTTTTCTCTTGAACCACCTGTGTACATGCGTGTCACAATTGTCATATCATATCATACCCATGGTGGGTGGGATAATAATCGCCTCCTTGTCTTTAAAAGAATCTAAACCCCCATCTCACGTTAGTGGGGGGGATTAGCCATTCTATGACAAGACAGGAGGCTCATATTATGCAAGTTCAAAGCCTTGCATCTCATTAGTACAACATGATCCATACAATAGAGCCAATATAATAAAACAATATAATAAAATAATAGGAAAGGAAAAAACATTTTTTTTTTAAATGCTTTCACTAAATCAATCAGCTGACCGCAAGAGAATTGCCCAAGACTAGGTTGCCCGAAAAACTGTCTTATAAGGCATCGTGAAATCCACTGCAAGAAAAACAGGAAATTGTGCCAATTCCAGCGTTCCTTACAGGCCGCCAAAGCCAACTGGTTAAAGAGGAGAAAAATCCTTGAACAAAGTTTTCCTATACTAATAGGTTAGGACAAAACTCATCTGAAATAAACGTCTCCGTTGTCCAATCAAACATTTAAAACACTTAAATTCATACCATCTTTGGGAACCTAGAAAGCAAACTAAAGAAAAATAAGCACCTAGCTCTCCTGAAGATAAAGAAAAGTACCCCATAGGGGTGAAAGTCTTGTAGGTTCCATCCCATGCATTAAAGGAAGATATTGCATTAGAAACAGGGCATGTCACATAACTACACTGGGGAACCAAGAGGGAAAGACAAATCTTCAAAGAGGTAAAATGGGAGTAAAAAGTAATTTTATAAATGTGTAACAGGACGGACGACTCATCCTGAGCGGAGCTGAAAAGCAATAGACTTAACCCACAATTCAGACCTTCCAGGATTTTGCGGCATTAAATCGCAAATTTTGCGGCATGAAATGGCAAATTTTGCGGCACAAACCTTTATTTATTGCGGCATTTTTGCGGGACATTTTGTATTAACTGGAGGTTGTAAGATTGCCACATTGTAGGAAATAGGTAGAGTGCAAGGCTAGAAGAGAGCCAGGGTATCATTATTATGTGTCTTTTGTATTAATTTAATAGGAAGAGTCCCAGATGTCTCTGGCTTGGCAGAACAGTGTTTGATTTGGCTACATTTCTGGTTTAATGTTCATGCCTATTTAATAGTATTAACTAAATTGATCATTATCAATTGTAATGCTGAAAATATTCCCCTTCTATGTTCTCCAATCCCCCAAACACCCACAAACATCTCACCAACTCTCCATCATAACTTACATTCCTTAACCTCTCACTCTGTCATACAAATACTCACGTGCTATGTCACACTGTCAAGTCACAATCTGCACTGCCCAGCCCCTGCCACACTCCAAATCATACTCCCAACTCACACCTTACACTCTACAATTCCTCCCTCAATATACAGTCCTTCATTCTTTTGTGCTGCTTCTGCATTTTGCATCTTTTCTCCCATTCTATCACATTCTTCCCTCATCCTTTTTCCCAATCTGCAGCTCACTGCCTCTTTCTGGCCAACCGCTTCCTCTACTTTCTGTACCTCTGCTCGCTCTCAGATTTCTGGCCCACCGCATCACTGCTTCCTCTGCTCTCTTGTGCAGCACTTCCTCCTCTGACCCACTGCTCTTCCTCTGCTTTCTTGCCCATCACTTCACATCTCACCCATCACTCTCCCTCTCTCTCATAGTGTAACCATTTTTATTTTTTTTTTTTTAATGTAGATTTTGTCCCAGTTCCTCAAATGAGGGGGCATTTAAAAAAAGAACGGAGGA
This sequence comes from Ambystoma mexicanum, assembly GCF_040938575.1. Classification (NCBI taxonomy): domain Eukaryota; kingdom Metazoa; phylum Chordata; class Amphibia; order Caudata; family Ambystomatidae; genus Ambystoma; species Ambystoma mexicanum. The sequence continues at coordinate 833,285,263 of NC_090938.1, read as the reverse complement.
TATGCTATTTTTAGACAACCCATTTTTGGAAATGAGCAGGTCACCTTATTCTCAAAGGTGACCGGCGCATTTCCACAGGCTTGAGCTGTAGCGCAAATTGTGCGCTGGCAGCTGCCTTGAATGGTGTTCTGGGTTGTTTGACCGAAGTGTAATTATTTGCGGCGGAATTGACCGTAGTCAATTTTGCTGCAAATTGATTTGCACTTCAGCCAAACAACCCAAAATGTACCTTTCACCACCACCCGACCCCCTCCCCTACTTAACCGCTTGGTCGCTGCAGCTTCCCCTGCAACCCTGCGGTGCCAGATCCGTCCCTCTAACGCGGGTCAGATCCGTCCCTCTAACGCGGGTCGGATCCGACTCTGCAGGGTCCTTTTTTTCGTTATTTTCCTTTTTTTTCTGTCCCCGCCTCCAATTTTGAGGAAAAAGGGGAAAACACTTCTGCAACCACCCTAGACCAAAAATACTAAACAAGGGGAGCGGGTGACACCCCCGCAACACATGTTCAGTATTTATAAAAATCGATCGAATAGTACTGCACGTAATTGGTCAAATTGTAACATTCGATAGATTTTTGTCATCAAAATGGGGAGTACTTTGAATAGAATCACTCTCCCGACAGTGTTCTGCAAGCTCCCAGCGCCTTTCACAGGGACAGGCACTCTAGGTGCCTGCCGCTGTAAAATGTGACCCAAAAAATGCATTTTTATCCTGTTTGAGGAACAGAAATGCAAGCGACTCAGCAGCGGTTCATACCTTAAAAGAAATGCATGACAGGGTCAGGAAAGACCCTGTCATGCAGTGGCAGCCCCACATCCCGTGCGCGTAGGGTTGCCTACAATTTCTGCACATTTAAAAGTGCATCTTGCTTGGAAATGAGGGATGTGCTTTTAAATTGACAGAAACGCCACTTTATTTGATCAAGGAGGTGAAAAAGGCCATCTGAATGGGCGCGCATATAAAATGTGCCCATTCATGTGTCCCTTGTGGATTGGGCTGCAATTTTTGGGGCGCAGGTGATTTAATTTCTTGTGTAAATAAAAACAAAAAAAAAAAGTTGAGCACCTGCCACCCTGAGGATTCTTTTTTTCAAAACAGTAATTTTTGCAGATTACTAAAAAAAAAAATTTTTTTTTTTTTAAAAGATGCTGTTTTTGCACAAAACGGCCATTTTTGCGGCATTTTGCGCAAAACGGCCGTTTTCGCGGCATTTTGCGGGATCGCAAAATCGCAATAAGCTGGAGGGTCTGACAATTGTCTTCAGACATATGTGTATACTAAGGAGGGATGTCTTCTGGAGGCAGAAGCAGAATGGAAGAGAGGGGCCCCACCTGAGAAACTAAACCTGTCAAACCGCCAACATGGAGACCTTCAGACCTCCCGAACTCTTAAAGAAAGACTCTGCTACCATGACAAGAGGCAGATATTTACAAACCAGATCCTTAAGAGGCCAACTTGGCAAGGAGAAAAAATGTATCCGACATCCAATCGCCACCATTATAGTGATATCTAAACCCCCTTGTAGATGTGCCCGGTGCTTGGACCTTGTTCCCTCCTCCCTGGTGATAAATCCCCTAGAGGATCAAAACTAACCGAAGGAGGACTCCTAAATTCCAAAGTCTTAGCCAGACTCTGAACTGCAAAGAACTGATCACTAAACAATCAAACTGAAGTTGCACATCAGAAGAGGTATAACTTCTATTTCAGTCAATGTGGAGAGCCTTGAAGCTCACAGCACCCTGAGCTGGCACCTTATTGTAAAAACAAACTCTTGTGAAAGCCCAAAGGAGAATCAAATCATTAACGAAATATAAATATCCCAGCCCTCGGGAATCGTAGTGGCAGACACCTTCTGATAGTTAATGCAGAGACGCTGGAACGCACCGTGATAGAGGGTCGTAATAACTTGGATGGGAGATTAGTATAACTCCCAGACCCTTCTATCCCACCAAGGGATATTGAGCCTTCCCAAAGGGGGAGAACCCTCCCCCACTTATCCAAGGGAGAAACCTTGCAACCCAGACGAAGGCTACCCTGAGGACCACATTAAAGCCCCGCTTTACACTCTTAAGAGAAATAAATACACTCTTGCACCTCTAACCAATCCCCTAACCGTGGACAGGCTCTGCTTAACTTATTGAAATACCAGGAATTAGCGCAAAGGAAAGTAACTGACGGGAGGGAAATGCTCAGTGCGAGTCTGCACTGGCCCAGAGCCAGAACTCCTGCACAAGGAAAATCAGAAAACCATCGGGAGATACTCCAAGAGGTGTATATCATGGTACAATCTCCCCCAGGGATGACGAGCATGGGAATGAGGGGGAAAAGAACTCAGGGAAAATTATCAATGCCTTGTAAATGCAGGTTGTGAAAGAAATCTGGTACCACTGTCCCCTCAAACCCTGAGGTCTGAGTCTCTGTATTCGTGTGAGGCTGACTGGCCACTAAGGGAATCAGGGGGAGGAAAAAATTAAGCACATTGTCCATAGCAAAACAGTACTTATACAATACTACGAACCCTGAGGTATACGAGTGGTGCATATCACTACTACGAACGGTGTGTGGCGTGAGGTGTTCACTTATCGATCTCAGCAGGATAAAAGACTGATTTAGACCTTTCCAAAATTAGGAACCTGTATCAGTAGGGTCAGCACAGAGGTGAAAACCAGCACTCTATTCGGTGCACTGTAGAAAATATATATGTCTATATATATACAACAAAAGAGGTTAAGCAAAGCTCTTGAGGGTACAGAAGCCTGCTTGAACTCCTCGAGCAGAGGAGAAAGTGCAACACACTGTTAGACGGTTAGTTGAACCACAGGTCAAGTTTTGGGAGGAAAACCATGGGGCAGGCGCCATAAAGCTATTATTTGGCAACTCGTCTATCTGATACCAACAAGTGTTTCCAAACACCTCCTCCAAGTAGAGCATGGTTGCTCAACTTGCCATGCAACAAAACTGAACAGTTACCCTCGAGCTGACCCTGACTCCACCAATAGTCCAATAGAATAATAAATGTCCAAAGGGACAAATAGTAAGGGAAACACGCCACCCACTAAAGAGAGCCTCAAGCCCTGCATACCTCAGTAGAGGCATAACCCATCATCTTTTCTTCCTCATGTTGAGAGAAAATACTGCAGCTTAACCAGCACCGGTATTGGGTGGAGCAATTGATATCGGGGGGAAAGCAAAACCTAAGGAAATGACTGAGTTGTCCTGAAACTAACTAAGGTAAAGGGCAACAGAATTTAACTAAAAGATGAAGGTCAACCCAATGGCTAGAGAGGAAGGTACAACCCATCACATGGGTTTGTTACAACAACCTCCACACACTCTTTTCTTTAAAGTATTTAATAAATAAATAATATAAAATATATAAAATAAAATATATAAAATATCCAAAGAAGAGGGGTTACGCCCTCACAGGGGTCCGGCCCCCCCCGGCCCTTATATAAGCCGATACCTACTGAGTTATGCAGGCTACTGACCATTCCGAAAATGCAAATGTGTTCCAGTCATCACTTAAACCTATTGTTTAGCAAAAGTACACTGAGCAAGTGTGTCACAACTGCTCACCCTAGCAGGTTGTGGCAACCAGCAGTACACGAGGGGGTAACCTCGCAGTAGAACTCAGGCAGAACCTGAAACCGAGCAGGTAATGGCAGGCTTACAGAAAAAACAATGACATCTGCCATATGCAGCACCTAAACAAAGCTGCTGACCTTAAGGGAGGAATACACTGAGCAAGTGCACCTCTAACTGCTCGCCCGAGCAGGGCGTGATAACCAGCAGTACACGAGGGGGAAACCTCGCCGTAGAACTCAGGCAGAACCTGAAACCGAGCAGGTAATGGCACACAAACAGCCATATGCAGCACATAAACAAAGTTGCCGACTTTAAGCGAGGAATACACTGAGCAGGTGTACCTCAAACTGTTCACCCCAGCAGAGTGTGGAACCAGCAGTAAACGAGGGGCCACCTCGCAGCAAAAAAACACAGGCAAAACCTGCCACCGAGCAGGTGACGGTACCTTTCCAGGGAGGATAATGACATCTGTCACCAGCCGCACTTAAACAAAACTGCCAAGTTTAAGGGAGGAATACAGTAAGCCAGTGTACCTGAAACTGCTCACCCCAGTAGGGTGTGGAAATCATCAGTAGACGAGGGGTTAACCTCACAATAGAACTCAGGCAGAACCTGAAACCGAAACAGGTTATGGCACCTACAGTGAAGGCAAATCACCCATGCCCTGAGCAGCTCTTAAATAAATAAATAAATAAATAAACAGAAGAATGGCAGAGTATGAGGCTCTTCAGTAGACGAACTGGTGTTAATATAAGCTGAAAATATCAAAATTAAAACACCAAATAAAATATCAATTTTTAAATATATATATATCTATATATAGATATATATATATAAATACATATATATATACACATGTAAATACATATACACATACATATAAATACACATCCATATGTGTACACTCCCTCTGCATGGTAAACCTGCAACCTTCCCCCTGAGCTATGTCGCCCCAAAACAAAGAAAAACATGAAGGCGTTCAAATTAAAAGAGAGGATAGCTGCACGTAGTAGAAATGCTCCTTAAAGAGCTACACCAACTAAATGATGGCGTAGCGAACTGCCTCCCAGCCGGGTCCCAAGAACAGGCCTGGCCTGTGTGTATCTGACCTCAAACGCGAACAGCGTATAAAAGAAAACACACATGTGACCCGTGTGAAGTGAAAATGAAACTACACGGAGCTGCATTACAGCCGTGATGCACGTCGGTAAGAAGCTGAGCTTCTTAAACAGACCGCGCGCGACACTAACAAAACATGTGGGCAGGGCGCGCTGGCTCCGGGGACAGGAGGCAGCCGCACAAGGAGAAACCAAACTTCCACTGAGGGGAAAAAATTACAAGTACACGTGGGCAATGCGCGCTGGCTCCGGGGACTGGAGGCAGCCGCACCAAGACAAACTTTCCTTGAGGGGAAAGAATTTTAAAAATGTTAAGAACATGTGGGCAATGTATGCTGGCTCCGGGGACTGGAGGCAGCTGCGCAAAGATAAAAAAACTTCCCCTGAGGGGAAAAGAATTCCACGCGTCGCCGCCTAAGTTTTATGTGGCAGGCGAAGTGACTGTAATTACACTGAACACGGCGAAAAACGCTGCCCACTGTACTCAGCCAATTACTCATACTACAAGAAAATACATGACTCTTTCACTGGCCCAGTGCCATAAATCACTTTCAATATACATAAATAACAGAAAAGAATACTCTAGACTCCATAAATTCAACACTAAGGCAAGAACTAGGAGGAGTGACTTAGCTGTGTATTTCAGCAGCAAAGAGAGAGGAATTGGGATTAGAGTAATGGACTTATATAAGGAAGGGTCCCTGCTCATTGGTCTCCAGCAGGGCATGACCTGTCCTCCATGATGGATTGGGGAGCTCCCTTACATTGACATTGAACTCTATTTAGTTCTGTGCTTTGCAACTTTTTTGTTTGTAAAAGATTTTTCTTTGCTGCTGTGGTTTCAGAGTAAAGATTGAAATGCATAATATGAGCCTCCTGTCTTGTCATAGAATCAGCCTCTCTTCCTTCTTTGCTGCTCCTCACAGCAGATGAGTACTTTGTAATGCGCAAGTCCTCCGGGATTGCTGACTGCAGTCATATTGATAAAGGTGTGCTGCCTGGAAGTCTTTTCTAAACGCTTCTCAAGTTTCCCTTTTTCCCTTTTCCTTTGTGAAAAATTGAGCCTTTTATGTTGTAGCACCTGCTTCCTGGAGCATTCTCCCCACAACCTGAGAGAAGCAACCTCCACAATGGTCTTAAGAAAGGGTGGCTAAACTCTGTTTACATTCTGGTTTGTACGAGTCCTTGCTGTACTCTGTCCTTTTTGTTTAGCGCCCTTAAGCCTCCAGTTCAGCGGTCGAGCTATATAAATCTATTAAAGTAAAAGTGTGCCCTCCCAGCACTCCCCTGTTTGCATTCCTTTCTCAAGCCCATGTGCAAGGGCATAGGTCAGCCACGTGGTGGGTACCGACGAATGAAAGAGGCGCTTTCAAGCTCGAGCGAGGCCTAAACACTTCTCGCAAGATGGCAGAGAAGTATGTGTAGAGATATCGCATGACGCTAGGTCTCGCGGGATCTCGCAAGGAACCCGGCAGAGCCGGGTGAAACGAGCGTGGAGTGCCAGAAGCGAGAGCAGATGACAAGGAGCTAGCCGTGCTCCCGGCGCTCCTCTTAGGATATGAAATAAACCTTTTCTACAGATTTTAGGGCAATACTGCACCCAGCACAGTGGGGGGCCAGTTGCCCTTGGACAAGACTTTTATATTCATGTGCCCTGCATTGCTGATACTGATGCCACAATAAAGAGCTGAACCAGTTACGTACAAGCTTCCCGCCCATTATGATACAACAGTATGTTAACACGCAGCACGCCCACTCTCAGTGTACAAGAAAGGGACTCCTTAAGCTCACAGTTCCCAGCTCTCTCCAAAATTCATGCTGGTGCTCTCAAAGCATCAAAGCCTCACCACCGATCCCCATCTGGGATTTGCTCAGAAGAGAGATCCAGGATGGGGTCTGAAAGCAAAAGGGTGTCTATCCTCCTTGTAATGTTGCTTCTCCATCTCACCGTTATAGTCTTTGGGGATTTTAATAACTCTTTAAACTTGCATAATATGAACCTCTGAATCCCCCTCACTAACGTGAGTGGGGGTTAAGATTCTATTAAAGACACAGAGGTGAGTATTATCCCTCCCTCCCTCCTGGTTTACCTTACTGGTTAGTACCTGGGGTATTGCCAAGAACAAGGAATAGCATTTTTGGAGGTGTTTCTCCTAAACAGCAGGCCCTCCCGTTTCCAGGTTTTTGCTTCATAATACTTAGTGAAGGGGCTATGGAGGTGGGGGGGTTCTTTCTGTTCTCTTCAAGTCGCTCAGTTTATATCCCCAATACATTCAAAAAGAGTAGAAGTTGCCCTGTTTTTGCAATTACACTTGTATCAGCGAAATACGCCCTTAGTTTTCCTCAGTGATAGTAAGGTGATTATTTATTTATTTATTCAAAAAAGTTTTTCTTTTCGCATATGTGTCCCTAGTACCTGACATTGCAGGGCGTTAACTAAAATTCCTCTGCTTTAACCATCATGCCTTCCGTCCGTCTTGTTTCTCTAATGAATGTTGAGGGGAGGGAGTGTCGATGTCAATGTATGATGAGCCATTTATATTTTCTCAGTTACCCAGTGATAATTATTTAGTAGTTGAGCTGGTAGTTCCAAAGAACAGGCAAGTTAAATGCAAACTCTCATATCATGGACAGGCATCTCGTTGGAGTTTCCTGGATTTAGGGGAAATGTTCCCATTGTCTCCTTTTTCAATATTATATCCCTTATTCTGAAATATTCCCTGCCAAAGGAGGTTGAATAATGCCCCCTTTTTTCATTTGTGAACAGTGGCCAGATGTATTTATCCCATCATCTCATAATGAGCATTAAGGGGTCTCCTTGTTCTCTTCAACTTTACATTTCCAATGGAAAGAATGATCAACTTTTTTTCCAAATGTCCACACCATGCCCAAGAGAGCATCCAAGTGGAGGGGTTCTTTTGCACGTTCTTTCCCTATCCAGTTTTCAACTTGGGACTTTATGTACCCGGGAAGGTTCTGTAGGCATCCATCTACGTCCTCATATGTATTTCCAGCCTCCCAAGGTCTGCTTTAGCTCTAATGTAAATTCTTTAAAGGCTATGGTGCTCCGGAAAAGAGCGGAGTTGTATATTAAAATCCAAAATAACCCCACGAATCCCCTATTAATGTCCGTAAAGGACAATATGGGGAGTAATATCCAGTCTCGATTCGGGAAAGATATGAAAGCACTGTTTTTATACAGATTTGCTGGACTCCCCAGTGGGGACAAGACAATGAATCTATATTTTACCATCTACATAAACGCCTATATTTATGGGATTGGCAGAATAATTATGTACATTTAGCAACATTAAAAACGTATAAGTTTGTGACATTTGTACTGTACACGTATAAACAGGCTCGAATGTACTTGGATCTGTGCCCATCTCCTGCACTTAGGCGATTTATACTGTTGATGCAGATTAACCATTTACCAACATTAGAGAACATCAGATTGGGGCAAGCTTTGACCAAAACGGAGAGATTCTGTAGAATCTGCGAGAATCACTCTGAGTTGGAAACGGCGAGACATATACTTACTCAGTGTCCGAAGATGAGTATCAGTTATGGTAAAAATCTTGACAAGTTTGCACATTGTTTTGAACACATAAGAGACAATGAGTTTTGGTAGCAATGTCTTAATACCCTCAATCCTGGATTGCATTTAGCCCTTTTTAGAATCTGGATGGAAGCTGAACAAATATTTACCATCAAAGGCCTTAAAATGTCATTTGCTGCACAGCCTGCGAGGACAAAAATCGATGACCCTTTAAGTAGATCAACAACTAAGTATTAAGACATTGGGCCTAGAGAGGCAATGCCCTAATGATTGGACCAGCTCAGTTCCAAATGATGTATTAGATCTTGGTTGCTATTGATTAGGGAAGATGGATTCCTTTTTGATTTGATGAATAAACTAGAACCTGGCTTATTCTGTTTTATGATTAAGTTATGTATGTTTTTATGCAATTTTGAGTATATATGTATTTTTCTTAAATTTGATTGATTCGATTGTTGCATTGAATGTTGTTGAATTGAATGTGTAAAGTTGTATAATAATAAAAGTAAAGCCTGTGCCCTTCCCTAACAGGTTCTCATGCACCATTATTCTGATGCTTTGAAGGAAGTTTGAGAACGCCTTATATATTCCTGCCTATGGATCTAGTATACTACTTTAGTTCTTCAGTGACTGACTGGCTTGTAGGCCCTTGGGATCCTCGGGGTGCATAAACGTATGATTTAAAGAGCTCGGCTCCCAAGTCTGGCACAGAACCACGAGATCAGAGTTTCTTTATAAGAGATCGTCCCCTTTCCCCTGGCTGAAAGAAGAGGTTGATCCGCTGGAGACTGTGGCATTAGTGTAAGGAGCTCCTTTCCGCACCATTCTTGTGCAGGGAATAATGCACGCCATCAAAGTAAAATATTACTTAGTTAAGGTTTCCATTCACAATATGTCTTGTTCTTTTATACTTTTGTTTAATATACATATATATATACATGCATGGTTTGCCTAGAGGCAACTTTTAAGGTTTTTCATTTTCTTTGCATCAGAAATTAAGATTTTTTGTATTTGCTCTTCCTATGAATAACGAAGATATATTGTTCAATTATTTGGATGTTTCCAAGATGGTAACATGACTTTTCTATGCTGACTATTTCCAATTTTATTATTCATACTTGACTGGATTATTGGCTAATTACAATTCATTCCTACTTCTAAGACACTTAATGGAAAATGTCTCAATACCTGTGGGGGGAAAGATACTAACAGGGTAATTCATAGAATTTCACACAAAAGTGGCGCACGCGGCTGGCGCACAGTGTCCCCGTGCGATACACTGCGCCAGCCGTGTGCGAAAAAATCCATTTCATCGCACAGCGGATTCATGGATTTTAGCCTCCAAAACCAGCCGTGGCGCAGAGTGGCGCAGCGACCCTGCAGCAGCGCCAGTTACGCCCCCAAGAACGCCCTCGCGCAAGGAAAAGCCATCAAAATTCCCAATTCATCGCAAATATCTGCGCTAACCCTGGACCAGTCCACAGGGCTGCTAAACAGCAAACGCCAAGCGGGGAACGTGTATTTCAGTGGTTCGCGGGAAGTTTCACACGCAAATGTCCTGGGTACGTGTACATCAGGGGTGTGCGTGAAGTAATACACGCAAATCCATCAGGGCACGTGTATTCCAGGGGTGCGCGGTAAGTATCACACGCAAATTCAGCAGGGTACGTGTATTTCCGGGGTGCGCGGGAAGTATCACATGCGATTCCATCAGGGCACGTGTATTTCAGGGGTGCGCGGGGAGTACTACACGTGAATTGTCTGTGTGGGTCCTCCCAGGTGTTCCCTCTACACCCTCCACGGCCCTTGCAGGCAGCCCACACCACAGGGGACCACCCTGCACCCCTGCCCATGTCCGGCAGGCAGCCCATCCACCATGGGCATGCCCCTCAGCCAACCCACAAGTCACCTTGCACCACTGATCAACAACGCATGTCTCCCAGCACCCTCACCCCCCAGCACTGTGGGGCACCCTCCACCAGGCCCCCACCCCTGTCTCCCTGCACCCCCACCCCCTGCATCCAGGGGCACCCTCCACCAGGCCCCCACTCATGTCTCCCAGCACCCCCACCCCCCCGCAGTGCAGGGCACCCTCCACCAGGCCCCACTCATGTCCAACTCATGTCCCCCTGCACCCCCACCCCCCCAGCATCCAGGGGCACCCTCCACCAGGCCCCCACTCCTGTCTCCCTGCACCCCCACCCCCCAGCATCCAGGGACACCCTCCACCAGGCACCCACTCCTGTCTACCACCCCCCCACCCCCCAGCAGTGCGATCCGCATGGGTACGTGTATTTCAGGGCTGCGCATGTAGTCTGACATGCGAATTCATCAGGGTGCGTGTATTATGGTGTGTTTTTGAGACAAAATAGGCGGTTAAAGGGAAAGAAAAATATTGGTCTTTATTCAGATTTAACCAAATAATGCTGGTTAGCAGAAATTAAATTTCTTTTCCCAGAGTCCTTCTGGGTGTTCGTTTTGTGGAGCAAATGTTTTCCTCTGTTTTCTTGTAGGGCACGCTATAAGGACCTCTGACAATCTTCTTCCACTTAGTCCTCATACGCCCAGGTGCTTCCTGTCGTTCCGGAATCCAGGTCTGATCGGCTCTGCAAGGAGAACAAGAATGAGCACCTCTCTTCCAACTATCTGGCTCTTTATATAGGCAGGTAAGGATGGGCCAATCAGGATCTACTTCCTGTCTTGGAGCATAAAAACCCCCATAGGCCCCGCCCCCTTTTCCTGGTGAGCCACCCTCCATGTTTTTCCCTGACCCTGTTCCCCTGAATGTCCTGCTGCCGCCCACGTAAGTGTCTGCTGTTTTGGTTGCCCCCATGTTCGGGCTATGTATCCCCGGTAATAGGACTCCCCCTGTGGGTCTGTGTCTTTGCTGAAGCGGACCGGCTTCCTCCAGTCTGTGGGACACGTGGTTGGTGTCCTGCTCGCGGTTGCAATACACGCGGACCGCGTCTCCATGCGGAGACTGGGCTTCTTCTATCTGGTGGCTGGTTGTAGTCAGCTCTTCATCGCGGCTACAGTTTCCTTCCTCCCTCCTGCTGGTCGTCAGTGCCGCTCTGACAAGGCGAGTCTTCCCCGGCTGGACTCGGCGTTCTGCTTCTCGCTCCGAGAACTTGAGGGCTTCGTTCCAGCGGGAACGGCTATCCTTCCGTCTTGCCGTCAGTGTCGCTCTGGCGAGGCAGGACCTTTCCGGCTGGACACAGCTCTCTGTCTCTCGGCCCGTGTAGTCAGGGTTTTCGTCCTCGCGAGGACGTTTCGGGAACCTCGTCTCTACGGGCTGACCCATGGTCGGCTGTTCGGGGTTCTTACCAAGCACTGTTGTTGTGTTCTCCCACTCATTTAGATCCTCTGTTCGGGGTACATTGGGTTTACCTGTGTGTTCCCACCACTCGCCTATCATACAGGTCCCGTTTGATTCTTTTTCCGGTCCGTATGTCTCCCTTCCATATTCCTGGGTTGTGTAGTTCCCCATGTCTGGGTCCTTACATATGGTTTGCGTGAGGTTTCACACGCGATTGCCCTGGGTACGTGTATTCCGGGGTGCGCGGGAAGTTCCACACGCGATTGCCCTGGTTACGTGTATTTCGGGGTGCGCGGGAAGTTCCACACGCGATTGCCCTGGTTACGTGTATTTCGGGGTGCGCAGGAAGTTCCACACACGATTGCCCTGTGTACGTGTATTTCGGGGTGCGCGGGAAGTTCCACACGCGATTTCAGCACGGTACGTGTATTCCAAGGTGCGCGGGAAATTCCACACGCGATTGTCCGTGGTGCGTGTATTTCTGGTTGCGCATGAAGTTTCACACACGATTTCAGCAGGGTACGTGTATTCCAAGGTGCGCGGGAAATTCCACACGCGAATCCAGCAGCCTATGTGTATTCCGGGGGTGCCGTGGAGTCCTACACGTGAATCGGCCGTGTGGGTCCTCCCAGCTGTTCACTCTACACCCTCCACGGCCCCTGCAGGCGGTCCACACCACAGGGGACTACCTTGCACATGTCCCGCAGGCAGCCCATCCACCATGGCCATGCCCCCCAGCCAACCCACATGTCACCTTGTACCACTGCCCACCAACGCAAGTCTCCCAGCACCCCCACCCCCCCAGCAGTGCAGGGCACCCTCCACCAGGCCCCCACTCCTGTCTCCCTGCACCCCCACCCCCCACCAGTCAGGGGCACCTGCCAGCAGGCCCCCACTCAGGTCCAACTCATGTCCCCCTGCACCCCCACCCCCCAGCAAAGTGGGGCACCCTCCACCAGGCCCTCACTCATGTCCAACTCATGTCCCCCTGCACCCCCACCCCCCAGCACTGTGGGGCACCCTCCACCAGGCCCCACTCCTGTCCCCCTGCGCCCACAACCCCTGCATCCAGGGGCACCCTCCACCAGCCCCCCACTCCTGTCTCCCTGCACCCCACCCCTCAGCAGTGCAGGGCACCCTCCACCAGGCCCCCACTCCTGTATCCCTGCACCCCCACCCCCCACCAGTCAGGGGCACCTGCCAGCAGGCCCCCACTCAGGTCCAACTCATGTCTCCCTGCACCCCCACCCCCCACCAGTGCAGGGCACTCTCCACCAGGCCCACTGAGGTCCAACTCATGTCCCCCTGAACCCCCACCCCCCAGCACTGTTGGGCACCCTCCACCAGGCCCCCACTCATGTCCAACTCATGTCCCCCTGCACCCCCACCCCCCAGCACTGTGGGGCACCCTTCACCAGGCCCCCACTCATGTCCAACTCATGTCTCCCAGCACCCCCACCCCCCACCAGTCAGGGGCACCTGCCAGCAGGCCCCCACTCAGGTCCAACTCCTGTCCCCCTGCACCCCCACCCCCCAGCACTGTGGGGCACCCTCCACCAGGCCCCCACTCATGTCCAACTCATGTCCTGTAGAAAAGAGGGGGGTACCCTTCCTAGTGGACAAGCTCAAGGCTATAGTACTTCACAGGTACAGGAGGGTGGTCCTGCCCACAAATTGATATGTAGGTCGGTCTATTAAGTGGTAGATCCAAACCTAAGGTCAAAGGTGTATTGCCTTCTCACTGAGCTAAGACAAACCAGAGAGTAGCAGACAAAAGTTTTATTTGCTAATTATATCGATAAGTATTCAATACATAAAAGTTGAGAACAGATGTTGAAAAAAGTGCAACATACATAAATGAAAGGTTAATACAACATATAATACCATCAATAAAAATTCATAACAAGGAACAAAAGTACAGTATTTACAACAAAGTGAACAAGGAGTACTGTATTATCAATATACAGGTCAATCTTAAGCAGAGGTTTCTTTTCTATTTTCTTGCATAATAGTGAACCAATTGATGTGGACACACAGGTCCTTTGTGAAAAAATCCCAAGGTTAGAAATTCCTTTATGAATAACCTTGTAAATGGAAAGTTACTCAGTCAGGTATTACTTTCCAGCATAATGTGTTTCCAGGGTCCTATGGAGAATAAGATATCTTGGTGGCCAACGTGACAGAGACTGAATAAACAGGGTCTGATTCAGACGGGAACAGATGAATGTAGCAGTTCCCGGGTGGGCACGTTTCGGCGGAAGTGCATTAAGGTAGCATCCACCTTCATCAGGGCTCCGTAGGGGCGACCCTGCAGTGCGTATAGATAGCTTGAGTAAGTAATTTTACAGGGATGCCAATAGTCATTTGGCATATGTTACAGATAGTTTGGTCTCTCATGCAGCGAGGCTGTGGCTTACCTGCCGGTGCTGTGATCCCAAAAACTTGGTATCCAAATCACCAGAGGGCAAAGATGGGGCTGGGCAAGGGAGGATACTCAAGTAGGTCCTGTTGTAAGGTGGGCTGGCCCAGGGCAGTAGTCGTGGGGTAAAGCGTTGTGCTGCACAGGGGACAAAAATGGAGGTATAGAATTACTATGGGTGTTGTATGGACCACACTACTGGCTGCAGTGGCTTGCGGGCAAGTGTCAATGCAGGGAAGAGAAAAAAAGTGCAAACAATGGTACCTGCAGGTGGACATGTGAAAGTTCACTTGGTAGTTGATGAGTAGGAGTGGTGGCGCAGAGATTCTTCATCAGCAACAGGCGTGGTTACTGCAAGTGGTCCTAAGGGGAACCCTGGACAAGGGAAAAGAAGAGCAGCCCAGTGTGAGGTAGGGAGCCAAGTAACCGGGTCAGGGGAGGTAGGGCGTGTGGGCTACATGCGTAATCCATGTGTGGGACCTTGGAGCGGAGTACGGGGTGATGTCTACTGGCACGCACTTGGATGGTGGCTAACAATGAAGGTTAGTGCCGTTGGTGACATCGTGTATAGCTGAGATGTGGAGGGAATAGAGGCCTCCCTCTTGTACCCCTAGTGTGTTAATAGGGGAAGCCCTCGTGGCCGTGAGTGCGGAACAAAAGTTGTGGCTTGATTGATCTAGGGGCACATCAATTCTCACACCCTGTGTGTGCTAGTAGAAGAGCAGGCATTCTGTAATTGCTGACAGAAAGCTTACCTCGCGTATTGGCTCAAAAACGTCCAGTTGCGCGCAGTGAAACTCCCCGTCTGGCTGGAGAAAAAGCGGCCGCGAGTGCACAATGCAGGTGAATGCATGGGTGCTGGGTGCCGTTATAGAAGAATACGGCGTCCATAGCAACCGCAAGTGCGCGTGGCGTGAGGCTCCGTCGCTCTGGCCAATCCCCTGCCCCACTCATGTCCAACTCATGTCCCCGTGCACCCCACCCCCCACCAGTCAGGGGCACCTGCCAGCAGGCCCCCACTCAGGTCCAACTCCTGTCTCCCTGCACCCCCACCCCCCAGCAGTGCAGGGCACCCTCGGCCAGGCCCCACTCATGTCCAACTCATGTCCCCCTGCACCCCCACCCCCCTGCATCCAGGGGCACCCTCCACCAGGCCCCCACTCATGTCCCCCTGCACCCCCACCCCCTGCATCCAGGGGCACCCTCCACCAGGCCCCACTCATGTCCAACTCATGTCCCCCTGCACCCCCACCCCCCACCAGTCAGGGGCACCTGCCAGCAGGCCCCCACACATGTCCCCCAGCCAACACGTCATCACAATCTAGATCCTTGGCCCTTATGGGCAGCCTCCATGCTACATGCCAAACACCCACCCAAGTATTGCATCCACCCACTTAGAAATGCCAATTACATGATACAACCCCAATGGCAAGTATGTAAATGAACACATCTGCCTCACATACACACAATGGGTGTCAGGGAATGTCAAAACCCATATCATGACATGCATGAAACCAATGAGACGATACTACACATTGAAGTATGATGAAAAAATATGTATTAAAAGCAACATAAATGGAATCAAAAAGAAACAAACGAAAATGTGAATTAAAAACAAAAAGCAGCATGTCCGTAAAATAATGTAAAACCACAAATCATAATCCAAAGGAAAGGTGTCCAAAGTCACAGTTCACAAAAGTAAATCCAATGGAAAATTAAAACCAAAAACCATTGTTCAATGGGTAAAATCAAAATGAAAAAAAAAAATCCCAACAGTCAACTATATACAGATAAACAATCCAGGGTCCATGATCCCAACAGAAGAAATGAAACCTATCCAATAAGACTACCTAATAAAAAAGAACTATATACAAAAATGTGGCCCATTGTCCAAAAGGTCCAAAAAATATCAAAAGCAAAGGAAACCTAACACTAACTACAGAACTATTTACAAGGGCAGCGGGCTAGTCCGACGGCTCACTTCGGGATGTTCCGGGCCAGGGCATCATCAAACTCCTGCTCAATGTCCCGGAGGCGGTCCTCCTCCATGGCCCAGAGGGTCCGCAGGGCCGACAACATGTTCACCTCCAAATCCCTGCGGATTGCCTCGAGGCACTCGGCCCGCCTCAGGGCCCGCCGCATGGAGTTCTCCACCCTGACCATCATGAGCCGTGCCTCTTCCGCCCGCTGCCGCTCCGCATCTATGGCGTAGCCCAACCACTGCCACACGGAAGACACTTCCCGTCCTGGGTCTTCCTGCCCTCCGGCCGATGCCTCCCCCTCCGATGTCGAAGGCCCCGAGCCATCATGGCTCCCACCTCGTTGCTGCTGCTGCTGTGCCTCTGCCCGTGCCCTGGCTCCTGCTGCCTGCACATCCTCCACCGGCTGGCGTGCAGTCGTTGATGTGGCCACCCCTGCTGGACGTCCGACTCCCGACTGTGGCAGGGATGCCTCATCCACCAGCCTGGCCGCACCGTCGGAGGCAGCTCCACAGGGCACCCAGGTGACAAATGGGTGGGAAGATGGCACGGAGGACGACTGGCGCATAGTGTGTTCAGTTGAGGAGGGGGTCAGAGCAAGCTGTAGCAAATGGAGCAATCCGGCCTGGGTGACCTGTCCCAGTATGCCGATGTGGTCAACGAGCCATTTGAGATGACGTGCAGTCTCCTCATGAAAAGACTGCAGGTCACCTCGCATGTCCCGTTGACGCAACGCCACACCAGTCAGGACAGGCTCAACCCGTACCTGGATAGCCACGTCCGCAGGCAGAGGAAGGCCAGTTGTTGTGAGCTCATCCCCTGCCTGAAAACGGGTCTGGACGTAGGTATCCCTGCTGGTGCAAGATGATGCAGTGACAGGATCAGGGACAGGATTGCACACAGGCACCTCCGCAGCGGCCTGTGCTGCCTCCTGTCCCTGGTCCTGCACTGCACCACTAGCACCAGTGGAATCCCCACCTCCAGACCCCGTCTCTGTCGCTTGCACGGCCTCCTCCTCCACCAAACACCCCACCAACCTGGATGACTCCGTGTGTCAGAATTCCGGGAACCTGGTTCCGCGTTGACCCGTCGTGAAGAATATATTTCTTCCTACCAATGTGATTCTCAGGAGTACGAAAGGACAGTCTAAGAATCCAATTGATCGGAAGATGGTGTAGAGTCGTTGGGATCGTAGAGCTGAGCGGCCCGCAACTTCCCGGTAGATGATGGTTCCAGGTTCCAGCCAACGACTGCAGAATATTATACTGATTACAATCAAATACACCCCTTTCAAGAGAACACGTAACAAAATCTCAACAGACTAACCTGCAGAAAACGGTTTAACCAGAAGTGTTTCATGCAAGAATGTCCTCTATACTGGGGTACTCTGGAGACCAGAAGAAGAGAAAAGACAATCAGTACCAGAGAATGAGTGGAAGAAAAAATGGTAAGGAAAGGTAGGTTTCTTACCCTTTTTTCCCTGGAAGTGAACGTCCCTGGCAAAGTCCTTCTTCTTTCCTGTAGGAACAGTGTGATGGTATCTGCCCTCTGTTCGGTGGACCAAACAATCCAAGGTGTAAGAAGTCACTAGTCCAGCAACCACCTATTCCCGCCGGCACGAGGACGCCTAAAAGGTGCTCAGGAAGTCTCTAGTCCAGCACCAAGCCTGTACCCGCCGGCACGAGGACGCCTACAGCACCCTGGGGAAGGACAGGGAAGGGATTGGAGAGGGAAAAGGAAGGAAGGAAAGAACGAAGGTAAGAGGTCTCCCAAGCTTCGAGGTCCGATTTCGACAAAACCAAATCACTAGGCAAGAATAATCCATAAACAATCCGAGGTCAAGATACAAGAACAGGTAAGGATAATCCAAGAGCAATCCAGTAAACGTAATCCGAGATCAAACAAAACCACAAAATCTGAGCAAGAAAAAACCGCTGTCACTATTGGATCAGAAGCAGCGAGAAGTGGGCGCCAGATCATTAAGTACTTGAAGTACCGGCACCAAGATGGTCACGTGACCCAACACGTTTTCTATCACGTAGTACCGGCACCAAGATGGTCACGTGACCCAACACGTTTTCTATCACGTGGAAGATGCTGCGTCCACTGACGTAGTCTCCATGGCAACTTCCACGTGAGGCGTCGGGAACGCAGTTCCCGACGCAAATGTGTTCCGTGCGTAGAGCGTGGATACCGCAAGCCCGCCTTCTGTATGGTGGTATAACGGGACAGAAGCTTTTGGTGAGGATGAGACACGTGAACCGCAGGGGTGATACAAGACCTGGAGCGTTTTCTGACAGTATCCTCCCCCAAAGGACCCCCATGCCCCCGAGAGGCCAAAAATTGGGAAACCAACAACGGGGCATGCACATTCTGCTCCGGTTCCCATGTCCGATCTTCCGGACCGTAACCCTTCCAGTCCACTAAGAAATACCTGGTACCACGAGAAACCCTGGTATCAAGAATGGAATTGACCTCATACTCCTCCACCCCTTGAACCAATATCGGAGACGGAGAAGCCGGTATCCTGGTGCTGTCTACACAAGGCTTAACCATGGACACATGGAAAACCGGATGTATCTTCCAAGAGTGCGGAAGTTCTAATTTGACCACCAATGGACTCAAGACGTCCTTTATAACATAAGGACCTACAAAACGTGGCAACAAGCATCGTCGACCTGGAATGCGTAGGTTCTTAGTGGACAACCATACCCGTGTACCTGGAATGTAGACGGGTGCAGGACGGCGATTCCGATCCGCGTACTTCTTCGCCTGTTCTTGTGCTTGTTTCAGATGTTCCAGCACCCTATCACGGACCAGAGACAAATCTTTGATACAAGATTGAACTGCCGGACAATCCTCAGGTAGATTCCAATCAAGAGGAAGGGTGCGTGGGTGTTGCCCATACAAGGCATAGAATGGCGATGTTCCCGTTGATGAATGGCTGGAATTATTATACGCGAATTCCGCCAAAGGAAGAACTGCTAGCCAGGATTCCTGATGTTGAAGGATGAGACACCTGAGGTACTGCTCCATGGTAGCGTTAACCCGCTCTGTTTGACCATCCGTCTGGGGATGGAACGCTGTGGAACACCGTTCATCTACCCCCAAAGAGAACATTAGATGCCTCCAAAAACGCGACGTGAACTGGGACCCCCTGTCAGAAACCACAATCTCAGGCAACCCAAAAAACCTGAAAACATGTCGCAAGAACAACTCTGCCAGCTTAGCAGCTGATGGCAGGCCTTGGCAAGGCACAAAGAGAGACATTTTAGAAAAGCTGTCAACCACCACCCATATGGTATCAAACCCATCAATCAAAGGCAACTCCACCACAAAGTCCATGGTAATCATCGCCCAAGGTCTGGCTGGCACTGGTAATGGTTGTAATAACCCCATAGGTTTCGCTGAATGGGACTTACACTGGGCACAGATGGCGCAGGTCAAGATATATTGCGAGACGTCTCTTCGCATGGAAGGCCACCAACACCAGCGTTTGAGGAGTTCAAGAGTTTTCTGGGAACCAGGATGCGCTGCGATAGCAGCGTCATGACACAAAGAAATAGCTGTACACCGGGTATCCTGATCAGGCATATAAACTCGACCCTGGACATAAGGAAGACCATGCAGAATATCCATGTTATAGTCTGCCAGTTCTGTGGGCTCTTTATCAACCCAGTTCTGGAGCGTTGACTTCAAAGTGGGTTGTAGAACACAACTACAGACCACTTGTGTAGGTAATAACAAAGACCCATCCTGTGGACGTGAACCATCATTACCCAGGCTTCTGGATAGCGCGTCCGCCTTGGAATTCAAGACACCTGGGCGGTAAGTCAAACTAAAGTTGTACATGGAAAAGAATTCATGCCAACGGGCATGTCTCGCAGTGGTGCACGTCAGGGACTGCAACGCCAACAGGTTTCTGTGGTCAGTAAAAACCTGGACCGGTAATTCCGTCCCAAGGAGATGATGACGCCAGATCATAAATGCGTCTCTTACGGCCAACAATTCCCGTTCAGTAACGGTGTAGTTACGTTCATAGGGCGTTAATTTGCGCGAATGGTAGGCGACTGGATGCAACTCCTTGGTATCAGCGCAGGTTTGGGACAAGACAGCCCCTACCGCAACATCCGAAGCATCAGCTTCGACAACGAATGGACGTTTGACATTTGGGTGTAGCAACACCGGGGCTGTAGTGAACGCGGCTTTTAAAGACTCAAACGCTATTTGGGCGTTATCGTTCCATAAATAAGGTTTCTTGTTACTGGTCAATTCGGTGAGGGGTGCAGCAATCGAAGAGAATTGTCTAATGAACCGCCTGTAAAAGTTCGAAAACCCCAGAAATGATTGTAACTCTTTCCTTGAAGTTGGTACAGGCCAGTTTAAGACAGCTTTCACCTTATTGCTACTCATCTGCACTCCTTTATTGGTGATGTCATATCCAAGGAACTCGACCTCACTCGCATGGAATACACATTTTTCCAGTTTGACAAAAAGACGATGCTCCCGCAAGCGTTGTAAGACTTGTGAAACATGACGTACATGATCTTCCATGGATGGAGAATAGATGAGTATATCATCTAAATAGACAATAACGAATCTGTCGATCATGTCGCGTAGAACGTCGTTGATGAAATTCTGGAATGTGGCCGGGGCATTGCAAAGCCCGAATGGCATCACCAAATACTCGAATAGGCCATATCGTGTCTTAAAGGCTGTTTTCCACTCATCCCCTCGACGTATCCGGACCAAATTGTACGCACCCCTTAGATCTAATTTGGTGAAGAATTCTGAAGACCCTAACTGATCCAGCAAGACAGAAATCAACGGGATCGGGTATTGATTACGGATAGTACCTGCATTGAGTTCCCGATAATCAATACAAGGTCTTAAGTCCCCCTCCTTCTTGGGTACAAAAAAGAGCGGTGAAGCAAATGGAGAGTGAGAAGGCCGAATGAAACCTAACTCGAGGGCTTTATCCAAATATTCTTTAAGGACGACTTCTTCCTTTTGTGTAAGGGAATAGATACGTCCCGAAGGTGTCTTGGCATCCGGTTTGAGAACAATGGGGCAATCATAGGGCCGATGAGGCGGCAGGATCTCTGCTTTCCCCTTGTCAAAGACGTCCTTATAACTTGTGTATTCGACAGGTAATACGGTGTTAACAACAGCTCCGATTGTAACCACAGAGTTCAACAACGCCCGACTAGGAGCTTCAGGTACTTCATACATGGACTCTAGGGAACTGCAGGATCGAGGGCGTTGCTGAGCACTGAAAGCGATAACCCCGGTCTCCCAGTTAACGACCGGGTTATGAAGCTTGAGCCACGGTAAACCCAGGATGAGTTTATATTGCGGTGCCATAATGACGTCAAATGTGATGATTTCCGAATGCTCGGCGCCAATAGTTAACAACAACGGAATGGTATGTTCAGTAACAAGCCCCGAAAGTAGGGTTGAACCGTCAACCGCATTGACTACCTCCGGAACACTTTTTGACAACAAGGGAATACCCCATTTCCGAACGTATTGGGCATCAATGTAGTTACCGGTTGCCCCTGAGTCAAGAACAGCTGCAGAACTCCAAGGAGTGACCTGATCGTAACTCAACATGACGTCAATGTAAAAAGGCGTGGACAACGAGGAACCCTGCAGGGAAGAGCTCGGCGTAGGGGTTCCTTCTACGACCGGGCCTTGGCGTTTCCCGACTTGCGGGGTCTCTTTGGACATGCACTAAGCAGATGAGTAGAGGAACCACAATAAAAGCACAGATTGTTCCGTCTACGATGTTCTCGTTCTTCTGTCGTTAGCGGGCCCCTAACTGCCCCAATTTGCATAGGCTCGTCACCGCCAGAAACAGGGATTGGGGATATAGTGGTATTGACCGTAATCATTCTCTTCTCCCCCTTTCTTTCGGTACGTCGGGCATCAATCTGGAGTACTAGATCCAAGAAATCAGAAAAGGACGTAGGAACCACCGGAACCGTAGCTATGGTATCCTTTAACGTATCCGACAGTCCTTTATAGAACAGAGCGGCTTTCTTATCTTCCGGCCAACCAGTTTCAGCCACCAACTGATTGAACTTAGCCAAATACGATAATAAAGGAGTGTCCCCCTGACGGAGATTCAGCAATTCCAGATCCGTGGCCTGAGTCTTGTAGCGAGTATCAAACACCCTCGTCATAGCACTGATCAATGCATCGCAGTCGAACAACAGCGGACTGCCTTGTTCCAACAAAGGATTCGCCCAAACCGCGGCCATACCTCCAAGGTTAGATAAGACAAAGGCTGCTTTAGTAGTCGCATCAGGAAACGAGGTAGGCCGACACAAGAAATGCAGTCTGCATTGGTTAATGAATGTCCGAAAGGATTTTGGATCCCCAGTAAACCTTTCTGGGGGAGCAAGCGGGAACTGAGCGGCCATGTACACATGCGTAGAATCAGGTCTGACCGAAGGCCCTGCCTGACCTGAAGCGGAAGCGGAGGCCAAAGATGGTATTCCTGTAACCACTTCCCTGATACCAGCTTGCATTTCATCAATGCGCCGGTGGGTGTCAGCCTGGGTGGCCGTCATATCGGCACGTAGGTCGGCCACTAACTGAACCAAAACGGCCAACGGGTCATTCGCGGCATCCATAATAAGGCTTCTGATTCTGTCAGAATTCCGGGAACCTGGTTCCGCGTTGACCCGTCGTGAAGAATATATTTCTTCCTACCAATGTGATTCTCAGGAGTACGAAAGGACAGTCTAAGAATCCAATTGATCGGAAGATGGTGTAGAGTCGTTGGGATCGTAGAGCTGAGCGGCCCGCAACTTCCCGGTAGATGATGGTTCCAGGTTCCAGCCAACGACTGCAGAATATTATACTGATTACAATCAAATACACCCCTTTCAAGAGAACACGTAACAAAATCTCAACAGACTAACCTGCAGAAAACGGTTTAACCAGAAGTGTTTCATGCAAGAATGTCCTCTATACTGGGGTACTCTGGAGACCAGAAGAAGAGAAAAGACAATCAGTACCAGAGAATGAGTGGAAGAAAAAATGGTAAGGAAAGGTAGGTTTCTTACCCTTTTTTCCCTGGAAGTGAACGTCCCTGGCAAAGTCCTTCTTCTTTCCTGTAGGAACAGTGTGATGGTATCTGCCCTCTGTTCGGTGGACCAAACAATCCAAGGTGTAAGAAGTCACTAGTCCAGCAACCACCTATTCCCGCCGGCACGAGGACGCCTAAAAGGTGCTCAGGAAGTCTCTAGTCCAGCACCAAGCCTGTACCCGCCGGCACGAGGACGCCTACAGCACCCTGGGGAAGGACAGGGAAGGGATTGGAGAGGGAAAAGGAAGGAAGGAAAGAACGAAGGTAAGAGGTCTCCCAAGCTTCGAGGTCCGATTTCGACAAAACCAAATCACTAGGCAAGAATAATCCATAAACAATCCGAGGTCAAGATACAAGAACAGGTAAGGATAATCCAAGAGCAATCCAGTAAACGTAATCCGAGATCAAACAAAACCACAAAATCTGAGCAAGAAAAAACCGCTGTCACTATTGGATCAGAAGCAGCGAGAAGTGGGCGCCAGATCATTAAGTACTTGAAGTACCGGCACCAAGATGGTCACGTGACCCAACACGTTTTCTATCACGTAGTACCGGCACCAAGATGGTCACGTGACCCAACACGTTTTCTATCACGTGGAAGATGCTGCGTCCACTGACGTAGTCTCCATGGCAACTTCCACGTGAGGCGTCGGGAACGCAGTTCCCGACGCAAATGTGTTCCGTGCGTAGAGCGTGGATACCGCAAGCCCGCCTTCTGTATGGTGGTATAACGGGACAGAAGCTTTTGGTGAGGATGAGACACGTGAACCGCAGGGGTGATACAAGACCTGGAGCGTTTTCTGACACCGTGCCATCTTCCCCCGTTGGGCCCTGTGGGGTCCCAGCTGCCCCTTCTGCTGCCGAGGTGTCCAACTCCGACCTCCGCCTCTTGGACCTCCCCCCGGCAGCTGCGGCCTGGGACGCGGCACCGGACTGCTCACTCCCCGACGAGATCACAACCTGGGAGGGGAGCGGGGCCTTGCGTCTCCGGCTGGCGGTGCGATCCCCGCCGCTGTGCTCAACAGCACCTTCCCCGCCCTCTTCATCAGTTGACGCTGCAGACAGGGAGAAATAAAACACAGGCATCAGGGCACTGTACAATGGACACATACACACATGACAGTTGTACATGAGTGGCATTGGCAAACCTCAGACATGGCATCACAATCGCCAACACACATGTCATTTCAACTCGCACACATGAGCCATACCACAGCCATATCACAACAGCCAGCACCATCCATACACATACAACAGCATGAGCAGGCAAAGGTGAGCCAGACATCACATGCAACACAGGGAGTGCACTACACATGCACACACACCACCACACTTGCATGCATGTGTACACCTCTGCCAACTGTGGCAGTGTTCAGATTGGCATCCATGTCACATCTGCCAATCAGGCTTCCACATCCCGCTGTCACATGCATCCATGTTGCATCACTGTTGCACCCTTGTCAAATACACACACACGCACATGTACACAGTGCTGATACATGTAGCTGAAAACAACATCCATGTGTGACATCACGAACATGCCTACTTACATACACATTCATCCAAACATGTGTGCCCACACAACTGCATTTGACATGTGCAACCTGCACACTACTGGCACATCACCACACGCACAGCACACAATCATGATGCATGTACACTTACCGCTCGATTCCAGACGGGCCTGCCTCTCAAGGACCTGGACGTGGAGCGCTGGGGATATGTGTTCCAGGACCCTCATCTGATCGTCCGACAAGTGGCCTGGACCTGAAGTCCTCCCAGCGCTTCTTGACATGATGGAATAGTCGGACTGCCACCCCCTCCGTGTTGATGGCAGTCACGATGTCCGTCCAGATCCGAGTCCGTCCTTCCATACTGCCCCAGGACTTGCTCCACCAGGACACCAACTTCGGTGGCAGTGAAGCTGGTGCGCCTCTGCCTCTCTGGCCGGGGGTTGTCAGTGGTGCCAGATGTTGCAGTGCCCGACATGACAACCCCAGAGGCAGGAGTGGGTGGGCAACTGGTTCCTGGGGCTGGTCTGTGGAGCGATGGAATCCCAGTCGGGAATCTTCGGTTCCAGCAGGGGTGTTCGCAGCAACAGCACCCCTGGCTGATATGCAGGCAGCAAATGGCAGGGCACGTGGGCAGCAGGCAATCAGGCAGCAGCAGATGGCAGGTGGGAGCATGCTCGGGGAACTGGGGGGCAGTAATTCGGCCTTCTGGGCAGGAGCGTGGTCTTCCGTGTGCTTACGCGTGGCCAGCTTGATACGGAGTGATTTGGCATGTGAAAATCCAGCACGTCTGCGTGTAATTCGAGGAAAGGGCCTTAGCGCGTAATGCGCGTCAGCACAC
This sequence comes from Ambystoma mexicanum, assembly GCF_040938575.1. Classification (NCBI taxonomy): domain Eukaryota; kingdom Metazoa; phylum Chordata; class Amphibia; order Caudata; family Ambystomatidae; genus Ambystoma; species Ambystoma mexicanum. The sequence continues at coordinate 833,259,839 of NC_090938.1, read as the reverse complement.
GTACGCAAATTCATTGGCCCAAAAGCCACCAGCGCGTATGCGCGTCTGTGACGTGTGTGCGTGGACGTTTCCCTGTACACGGGTGCATGTTACACATCCAATGACTGCACGTCAGAGTGTCAGCTCGTGTAATTGGAGGATGGGGCCTTAGCACGTACACGCAGAAGTGACGCTGGACGTGTGGGCATCTTTAAAAGGTACGTGTAGAACGCCATTTCCTTGTACGTGCTTTTCGTGGAGAGCGAGTGGGTGAAATCTGTACTTCTGACAGCTTTTTCTCTTCTTGTCTTTTTCCTGGGCCTGTTTCCTCAAACAGCGTTCACTTCTCCTGTTGTCCTGTCTCCTCAGACAGCATACAATTCTTCTTTTGGCGGGGGTGTTGCCAACGCGCACACGCACGTATTTTTCACGCGATATTTCCTGGCAGACGGTGAGTCGCGCACGTATTTGACATCTGTGCTTGCCCCGTGTGTTGCCTACCCTTCAGAGGTCAGTCTAGGCTGCGTGTGACACGCATACGTTCATTTTTGTGTTTCTGGGTGTCACAGCGTAGTGCAGGTTTTTTTTCCACGCACGTGGTCTAGGAGGGGTTGCATGCACATTATCTCCCTTTTTCGGGGTGCCTGTGCGTTGCGTGACCCGTCATCTTCCCCCAGGGGTCACATACAGCCTTGCTAGAGCACTAGGGTACGAATTCCATCTAGTACCCTACCTCTTTGACCCCCAATTGCCCAGGACAATAGTTTACTGCAACTCCCATACACACAACAACATCAGTGCCATGGTTGGGAGGCGAGCACGCGGTAAGGGTGGCAAAGGTGGGCGAGCCACAAGAGGTGGCCGTGGTGGATACGGTAGGGGACGTGGCCAGGACTTGCAGGGTGCCCCTAGCCCACCATGTGTGGGTGACCAGTCAGGGACACCCATGCCCCCCCCCCCTGGTTGAGGGTAACGTGGCTGACACCATCCCTGCTCAGCCCTTGTTGGACCAGCCCATTGTGGCACCAGACCTGGCACAGGGTGACTCCATGGATGACTTCCAGGTCAGCAGGTCTAGGCTACGTGTGGCGGTGCACGTTGGTGTCACCAGCCCACGTGGATCAGGGGCAGCTATGTCATCTGCTGCCCCGAGTAGGCAGGGTGGGGAGGCTGCAGGGGCAGCTGCGGCTCCATCCACCCCAGCTCTGAGTCTCCCAGCCAGGACAGTGTTGGTCCTAGTCCATCCTGCGGACGTTCCCCCTAACTACATCACACTTCAGCTAATGCCTGCACCAAGTCCCATGGTGAGTGTTCATTCCCACACTCCTAGTCCACAGTCCACCGGGGCTCCTGCCCCTAGTGTCCAGAGCGGTGTAGGACACTCAGTATCACCACCACCTTCCAAGCGGAAGAAGAAGAGTGCTCGTCCAGTACAGGCTGATGCCCCAGACACGGCTACACAGTCCGGCCCACCAAGGAAGCCCAGCTTCAATCAGGCCGAACTTGATGCACTTGTGGAGTATGTGTCCGCACATGACAGCGAAATGGTGATTACTGCAGGATGCAAGACCACACCTGCACAACGTCAGGCACACTGGCAGACCATTGCGGAACTCATAAGTGCCCTTGGATTTGTGAGGCGCACAGCTAATGATTGCTACAAGCGCTGGAATGACCTTAAGCGCAGGGCAAAGAAAAAGCTGGCCTCAAGTCATGCCGCAACTCTAGTGACTGGAGGTGGGTCTCCGGCAGAGGACATAGAACTCACTCCACATGAGTATGTTGGTGGGACCTACGTCACGGAGGAACAGATCCAAGGCGGGGGAGACCTGCCAGATTACGAGGCATTGTCCGGTGAGTGCACATGCATGTGTGTGTCATCCATGTGCATGGTGTGTGTGTGAGTGCTTCTGATTGAGTGCCAGGTGAGGGGGTGTGTGCCTGAGTGGTTTGGGTCACCCATGTGCTTCATCCAATACATTCTGCGCACCAGGATTTGGGTGTTGCAGTATCCCTTCTGGCAACGGTAGACATTCAGCCCAACCTCACGCCAGTTGCCCTTGAAGTGTCATCTTGCCACAACATAGTTGCATGTTATTCTGTGTTCATTCAGGCTGATTGTCTGCATTCCACCACTTTCACTAGGCATTTCTCAGTCCTATTGTCACATGTGTGACATGGCTAGGGTACATGCCATCTGTGTGATGGCATGTGTCATGTATGTGTATTGGACATGCCAATCACAGGCCAATGTGTGATGGCACTGCTAGGCAGCATGCAGCAAATTTGTTGGTCTTCCATCTTGGTGTCATCAATGTGTGCCATTTGCCTCCCCTTCATACGCAGTGACAGTGCATGCATGGGAGGGTCATAGTCATGTGGGACATGTGTCAATGAAGTACTGTTTCTGTTGCTTCTCAGCCCTAATTGTGTTCCATGGTGCTAATGCCTGTTCCCATTTCTTTTCTTTCATGTCTTTGCAGGGGATGACGCACTTGATACTGCTGGGGTTGTGGAGATGGTGCAGACCCAGGAGGGGTCTCAGGCCCGACCGGGCACCAGTGAGGGACGTGGTGTGGTGGTGGGTGAGAACCCACACTTGCTGCAGACAGTCATCTCAAGGGGTGTCTCTGGGTGCACCCCCCCCCGAGCTCTATTCAGGTGTCGATTCGGATGATGAGACCTATGTGCCGTCGCAGGTAAGTATTTCTGGGAGGGATTCTGTACTGTCCAACCCACCTGCACCAGGGGTAGAACCCTCAATGGGGATGTCAGTGTTGGTAGGTACGCCTTTGGTGGTTACGGATGCAGGGTCACACTCTGCTACATCTGATCCTGTTCCTGGGCCAGCAGATCAGAGGGGGAATGCAGTCCTCCAGCCTCAGGCAGTGCCGGCACAGCAAGGCGCAGTTCGCCTTGCCCCAGACAGGTTTGGTGCCCGCTGACGCGGTGGCCGTACGCCACATGGCAATACCGCATGGGAGCAATCCATATACGGTATGGCAAACCAACAGGCAGCATCAACTGAGATGATGGCTCAGGCCATGGATAGGGTGGCCACTTCCATTGTCCCCCAAGAAAGGCTAATTGAACAACTACAGCAGGCAACAGACTCCATTAGCCAGTCACACAGGAAGGACATGTTGGCGTCCAACAGGGACAGGCTGGCGGCACTGGAGACTCTGCAGGAAGCCATTTCTATTGAGTCCCAGGGCCACAGGGAAGCCCTGAGGGTGGAACTCCGTCAGCTCAGGGCAACTCTGGTTGAGCTTGAGGCTTCAGCTAACACGAGGACAGAACAGCAGCTGGAGCGGCTCACACGTACGCTTTCAGCTGAGATGCAGGCAACTAGGCAGGAGGTCCGGGCATCCCGTGAGTTGTTGCATGGGGACCTCCGCACAATTATCCTCCAGAACCAGACCTTCCACACCCGCATGCTTGCTGCCATGGAGGAACAGACTAGGGCTTTGCGTGGGCTGCCTCCCATAGTGCCACCAGCTCCTGATGCAGCTGCAGAGGGTGAGGAGAGCGACAGCAGCGATTCTCCCACAATAGGGTAGCCGTGCAGGCCATGAGCCCATGGAGGTGTTTTTTTTCCGCAAGATCCACACAGGTGGGTTTGGTGTGCACCCTGTCCTCGGACCTCCTGGGTGGCCTCCCCCATCCCCCCGGGCCCATGCATGGCCATTTTAGTTTTTTGATTTTTTTTTTTTTTTTTGATTTTTGATTATTGATTTTTTGGACAGTGTGTTGCCTTGTGTGGTTCCCGTGGGCATACGCTGTATTGTGGCTGGGCACATGCAGGCTTGTCCTGAATTTGGGTCAGATGCTTGGGTTTGTGTGACACACACCCCTCCTGCTTCCCGTTTCCATGGGCTTGCAAAGGGTGTGCCCAAGTGACATTGACTTACACGGTGACGTTGGACTCCCATTTGATGTGTGGGCAGTCTGTAGTCAATACTGTGTATACATTCCTAGTGCATATTGTTGTTGTATTGTACACTGCATGGTGTATTGATATGTGCCTCTGCATCCATCTCATCCTCCTAATTTGCAGGTCGATTTCTCATGTCTTCACAAGGCGGTCTACTTTGGAACTGGAGTCCATGTTGTAAGCAGTGCACCTACACTTTTGCGTGGCGCTAACACTGTACAGTTGGAAGTGTTCGAAGTGCTGGCATTATCAGGTAGTGAGGCTACCAATTTTTTAAGTCCGTACTGTCATGTTTATGGTAGCTTGGAGGTTGTGTAGGTGATTAGTATTATTGGTAAGTATTTGGTAATGTGTGTTGTTGGTCCTGCATTACTGTGACCATTTCATGTGTGGCCAGTTTCCATTAGGGACACTGTAGTTGGTGACACTTGGGTCATGTTGTGGGGATTAATTTGTTTGCTCTCACATTGCATGACATGCCATGCTGTGTTGTGTGGCCATGCCGGGGAGGGGTTGGGTGACATGGCACTGTTCTCATGTTGTATTTTGCAAGTGGGTATTCGTTTTTGCAGCATGGAAGTGTGTCTTTTGATGACACTGCATTGGTGGTGTTTGTGTAGGTAGGGATGCACACATTGTGACACTTCCAGATAAACAATCTCAGGCTGCCATGGTTCTGACAGTTGACTGTCCCTTAATTCATCAGAATTGTCAGATTGAGTCATCATTGATTGTCAGATGGTATGTGCCAGGGCTGTGTGCACTCCACAGGAGTGTGCTTTCTATGTGAAGTAATTAGCCACCCACTGTGTACGGGCTGCCTCACCCCGTGCCCTTTCCCCTCCCATGCGCAGCGGGCGTGCATGTGGTTGGGGATGTGGGGGCACCACCATGTCCACAGCCAGGCCCCGGCGTGTTGCAACATTGTGCAGGACACATGCTGCCACTATGATCCTGCACACTACTGGGGGAGCATATAACAGCTGCCCGCCAGAACAGTCAAGGGAGCGAAAGCGTGACTTGAGCACTCCGAATGTGCGCTCCACTATGCCCCGTGTTGCAATATGGGCTGTGTTGTATCTTACCTCGGGAGGCGTGATGGGGTTCCAAATTGGCGTCATCATGTGTGTGCTCAGAGGGTAGGCACTGTCCCCTGGGGAGTTGGTGATGGGGATCATTAGTGGGGTATTGGCATTACTCTGTATCTGTCATGCATGCGTGTGCTGTGGCATTTCTACTCACCAAGCAGCCATGCATCGTCATGCCGCCCAGCTTCCATGTCCCCGTTTAGGGTTGACATCCTGTAAATTAAGCTGTCGTGGGTGGACCCTGGATAGTTGGCATATACTGAGGTGATGATTCCCTTGGCATCACATACTACCTGGACGTTGATGGAATGCCAGTGCTTGCGGTTTCTATAGATGTGCTCAGATGCCCTGGGGGGACGTAGAGCCACATGGGTGCAATCAATGGCACCTAGCACTTTGGGGAATTGTACCACCCTGTAGAAATCCTGATGGTCGTGCAGTGATGATGGCCAACACTTGGTGTAGGCACCGTGACTGCGTGGCCTGTGACACCCCCCCCACTATGGCACTTGTCCGCTGAAATGATCCGGTAGCCAAGAAGTGCAGTACATTGAGGACCTTCTCCAGGGGGCTGAGTGCTTGAGAGCACAGGGTGGGTGATGTGAGGTCATCCTCCCACTCACTGACCAGGTCGAGTATTATGTGTGGTGGAAACCTGTACCTCCCATACACCTGGTCATCAGGCATACCAAATAGGCTGGTTCTGGGTGCGAAGATTCTGGCCCTGACTATCCCTCTCCTCCTCCTGCGGCATCCCACGGCCACTGCTGCTAGGAACGGTATATTCATCCTGGCGTCTAAGCTTGTTTGTTGTTTGCGCACTCTTTTAAGCTGCGCGGGACGTGCGCCTGCTTCATGCTGGCGTACGTGTTTCAGGATTGGACCTTTTATTTTTTGGCGCGTTGTAGGCGACCGTGTAAATCTTCCCGCCCACCCCAGGAATACACATAACACGCTCTCCCAAGCCCAGTCGCGAGTAAATATTCCCGGCCACCCCTGGAATACACGTACCCCACTCTCACAGGCCCAATCGCGTGTGGAACTTCACACGCACACCGAAATACACGTACCCTGCAAATTTGCGTGTGAAACTTCCCGCGCACCCAGAAATACACGTACCCAGGGCAATCGCGTTTGGAACTTCCCGCGAACACCGTAATACACGTACCCTGCTGGTATCGCGTGTGGAAGTTCACGCGGACCCATAATACACATACCCTGATGGAATCGCGTGTGGGACTACCCGCGCATCCCTGGAATACACATACCCAGGCAAATCGCACGGCTGGGGGGTGGGGGTGCTGGGAGACAGGAGTGGGGGCCTGGTGGAGGGTGCCCTACAGTGCTGGGGGGTGGGGGTGCAGGGGGACATGAGTGGGGGCCTGGTGGAGGGTGCCCCTCAATGCTGGGGGGTGGGGGTGCAGGGGGACATGAGTGGGGGACTGCTGGAGGGTGCCCTGCACTGCTGGGGGGTGGGGGTTCAGGGAGACAGGAGTGGGGCCTGGTGGAGGGTGCCCCTGGATGCAGGGGGGTGGGGGTGCAGGGGGACATGAGTGGGGGCCTGGTGGAGGGCGCCCCTGGATGCAGGGGGGTGGGGGTGCAGGGGGACATGACTCTGGGCCTGGTGGAGGGTGCCCCTGGATGCAGGGTGGTGGGGGTGCAGGGGGACATGAGTGGGGGCCTGGTGGAGGGTGCCCCTGGATGCAGGGGGTGGGGGTGCAGGGAGACAGGAGTGGGGGCCTGGTGGAGGGTGCCCTACAGTGCTGGGGGTGGGGGTGCTGGGAGACAGGAGTGGGGGCCTGGTGGAGGGTGCCCCTGGATGCAGGGGGGTGGGGGTGCAGGGGGACATGAGTGGGGGCCTGGTGGAGGGTGCCCCTGGATGCAGGGGGGTGGGGGTGCAGGGGGACATGAGTGGGGGCCTGGTGGAGGGTGCCCCTGGATGCAGGGGGGTGGGGTTGCAGGGGGACATGAGTGGGGGCCTGGTGGAGGGTGCCCCTGGATGCAGGGGGTGGGGGTGCAGGGGGACAGGAATGGGGGCCTGGTGGAGGGTGCCCTACAGTGCTGGGGGGTGGGGGTGCTGGGACACAGGAGTGGGGGCCTGGTGGAGGGTGCCCCTGGATGCAGGGGGGTGGGGGTGCAGGGGGACATGAGTTGGGGCCTGGTGGAGGGTGCCCCTAGATGCAGGGTGGTGGGGGTGCAGGGGGACATGAGTGGGGGCCTGGTGGAGGGTGCCCTGCACTGCTGGGGGGTGGGGGTGCAAGGAGACAGGGGTGGGGGCCTGGTGGAGGGTCCCCTACAGTGCTGGGGTGTGGGGGTGCAGGGAGACAGGAGTGGGGGCCTGGTGGAGGGTGCCCTACAGTGCTGGGGGGTGGGGGTGCGGGGAGACATGAGTGGGGGCCTGGTGGAGGGTGCCCCTGGATGCTGGGGGGTGGGGGTGCCTGGAGACATGCGTTGGTGGGCAGTAGTGCAAGGTGACATGTGGGTTGGCTGGGGGCATGGCCATGGTGGATGGGCTGCCTGCGGGACACGTGCAGGGGTGCAGGGTAGTCCCCTGTGTTGTGGGCCGCCTGCAGGGGCCGTGGAGGGTGTACAGGGAACAGCTGGGAGGACCCACATGGCCAATTCACGTGTGGGACTCCCCGACACCCCCGAAATACACGTAGGCTGCTGGATTCGCGTGTGGAATTTGCAGCGCACCCGGAGTACACGTACCCTGCTGAAATTGCGTGTGGAACTTCATGCGCACACCGAAATACACGTACCCTGCTAATTCGCGTGGGAAACTTCACGCGCACCCCGGAATACACGTGCCCAGGCCAATTGCGTGTGGAACTTCCCGCGAACCCCGTAAAACACGCACACGCTATTTTTCACACAGCGGGTGTCCGTGTTTGTCGGTACTCCTTTACACCTCATTTGTCCTAGAGGGCCACTGTATGGATCATTCATCACAGCTGTATATGGGTGCTTTTTGTTAGCGCACATTTTGGCGCACATTTATTTCAGGCGCAGGGACACTACCGCCTGCTTTCTTGTGGCATACTTGTTTGGCCCTGTGCGCGTCTTTGACCGTGCGCTGGTTTGCCCTATTCGATTCCATGAATGCGAGTTGTAGGCGAGCGTGTGGGCGTTCCGCGCACTTGCCTCCTGTACTTCCCCCGTGACGCCCATATTTTCACGCGTTGTTCCCCATTCCGAGTGTTACGCCCCGTGTTCCGCCTACTTTTGTAATGTGCGCCGCGCTATGTGCGATTTCGCAGCGGCCGTGGCGTACGCCGTTGGATGACCTGTGCGCCGGCGTGCGCCGCGCACATTTTCAGCGCACATCCAATATTTTTCTCGCGCACGGACGGAATCGATGTGCGCTGCTTTCCCTGCGATTTTCGCAGTTGCAGTGCGATTTTCGCACTTTTACTGCAAATCGCACGTTTTGGCTCCTCTGCGCCGGAATTTTCGGCGCACATTAATTCCATGAATCGGCCTGTAAGTTTCTTAAAAAGGCTCATGTTTCTTTCTGTTATACTACATAAGATTGTTAGTAAAATAAAGTAGGAAGGTCTATATAGCTTCACTGCTACTGCCCAGAGACTTTGTTTTCTCCTTTTCAGTTTTCTGAACCTGTCGAGATGTTACAGAGTTTGGAGGAGACGCTGGGTCTTTCTATTGGATGTTTTGATTCTCATCTCCTGGAAACGGTGTTTCATTAAAGGAATTACTTTCCGAGCACTAAAAGAAGGAGGAAGAGAGTCTGATTGCAGGGGGTTGTATAGGCTTGGACCTGTGCTGATTTGCTGTTATGGGTGTCATGACCCTGGCTCTCTGGGGAGCTCTATTTATGTTCTCATTAGGAAATTATTAATGGTACTCTTAACAAAGTTTTTTACAGTGTATTTTTTCTTTGCTGCTGGAGGAGTAGATGAAGAAGATTAATGCATAATACTCGCCTCTGTGTCTTTAATATAATCTAAATCCCCACTCACGTTAGTGAGGGGGATTAAGCCACTGTCACTCTTTCAGGAGTGGGATACACAGTGCTTGTTGACTCACACAGAAGGCGTGTGGGTGGGGAGGGAGGGATGGGCTGTCACAGAGTAAAGGCCGCCGCTGGCCACATCCTGCAGCAGCGGAGGTGCTGTCTGTCCGGTGGGGCTTGACTTCCATTTCTCTGTCCTCTCTGTCATCTGCTGGAGAATTATTTTACGCCTTCAAGTAATGGAACTTCGCACTTCACTGCTCCTCTGCACCTTGGCTGGTAAGTCACTTACCTTCTACAGTGCCAATCTCTGAGAGAACAGAATCTAGGTGCTTAGCAATGTCTCAGGGCCCTACAGTGAAAATCACAAGAGTGTGGGAGGGGGCGAGGCAGAGGTGTCCCTAGGTTGGTGCTGGGTGGGTAGGGGGTTATAACCCTGGGCCTTTTAGCTGTAGCCGTGGATAGAAGCTCAGGGGCTACAACCAGTGTGCGGGCAATGTTGAAACCTTAGCACCCAGCTGTGCTCCAAACAGAAATAACACACACACAATCACAGTACAGAAATCAAGCCTGCAGGGGCGAGTTCATGCCATATGCATGCATGCCACTGGGATGGAGTGGGGCCCAGGGTCGGACTGGCCCTTTCGGTCTTTCGGCCCGTGGCCGAACGACTTTGGGGTCCCCTGGGGCCGGTTTTCCGGCAGCCACCTCTGGGCCGTTTTTTTAAAAAAAAAAAATGTCTTTTTTTTTTTATTGGGAGGCCGGGCCAGCGCCCCCCCGGGCCCGGCCTAGTGTGTGTGTGTGCGCTGCAGTGTGCCGAGCCGCGGCGTTGCGAGTATTCGCGGCCTGCGGCCAAATCAGGGGATGGCCGGATGGGGGGGGGCCGGGGCTGGAGGAGTGAGTCGCCTCGCCTGCCCTGGGCTGGGCGAGCCAGCCAGTCAGTGGAGGGCGGGAGGCGGGAGGCGGGAGCCAGGAGGGGGAGTGAGAGTCTGCTCTGCTCTGCACAATCATCATAGCAAGGTAACACTAGTCAGTTACCTTGCTTTGATGAGTGCATCTGCATCATGCATGCATCATAATTTATGATGCATGCAGATGCAGATGCATGTGCATAATTCACAGGCCGGTGGGCCTGGGGCCTGGCCAGGCCGGCGGCATGCCGCCGCCCGCCCAGTGCCACTGCAGGGGGCCGGTGCGCCTGCCGTCAGCTCACGAGCCTCTGGCCTGCGGCTGCGGCGGGCGCGGCCACAGAGAGAACAACTTGTTTAGTTGTTTAATCTGTGGTGGGACTCGGGAGCCGGAGGGAGGCAGGCTGAAGCAATTGCAAACACAAAGCAATTGTAACACCTGCCTCCCTCTTCCCCTCCGAGTCCTCCTGACCCTGGGGGGTGCAGCCTGCCTGCAGGCTGACTGGGGGCTCCGCTGAGCTGGGGCCGAGCCTGGCACTGTAAAACACAGTGACACATTTCACACTTGCTTTCAACTTTGCTGCAGGAAGTAAGTAACACTTCTTTGCAAAGTTGAAAGCAACTGTCTTCAAATTGTGCGCCTGGGGGCTGGCTGGCCTGGGCCCCCGGCCGCCGGCGCCGTGGACGGATCGGACCCATTGACCCAATGAAAATTCGGCTGGGCAGGCAGTGCCTGCCCACCCAATTTGCCGCCAAATCGGCGAAATCGCCAATGCATACATTATGCTACTGGCTGGGCTGCTGCTATATGAGCCCCAGTGCCCCACAAGCACACACCGTCTGCAGTGGACCTCGAGACCGACAGTGACAGGACAGGAGGACCACAGCAGCACTGAGGCAGCCGGCCAGCAGACAGACAGTGGAGTGCCCAGTGCCAGTGCCGGCCACACAGACAGCAGGCAGCAGCCCAGCCAACAGCCAGCCAACTGAGGTAAGGACTGGACTGGAGTGGGACTACTGTGAGCATTGAGCAACGTAAACATTAGGGCAGAGTCTAACAAGTGCCTGTGTGTCTCAGCCACACCGTCCCTTTTCAGGGGCTTTCCCTGCCATGCCATGCCATGTGAGTGTGCCTGGGGTGGGGGTGGGGGGTGCATGCAGGTCTGCTGTGAAGTGATATCCATTTCATACAAGAATGGATCACCATATGTATCATTAATATCAGCGCATATGGGCCAATTTACCAAATTACTGTGAATGAAGCAGACGTCCAAGGCCAAATGATAATGTTGTGTTATTATATAGCACTTACTTGTAAGAGCTTCATATAGACCAAATATACCTACAAAGTCACCCAACCTGTGTTGGTACTCACTTATCAACCTCAGGAGGATAAAAGGCTGAGTTGACCTGACCTCTCTCTCTGGGAGCTGAACCTGCAACCTGCAGAGCACACGCACATTGCAGCAGTGAGCGCTGAACCCAGTGAGTTATTTTACCGGCTATAGCTATCAGAAAACTAGCCACTTAAGAAACACAGAGCCACGCTGTTAATGACCCTGGCAACTGCTCAATTATTGGTGCAGAACCGCGATGCTTCAAGGGGATATCACTGCTCTACTTTGTTTCTTCAAAACGTTTCTCAGAGCCTAAATACTGAAGAGCTAAGTGCCTGACCACTAATCTCATTTTAATGAGGGGGGCATGGAGGACAGAGCGCCTTGCTGATGGCTTGCAGTTGTTTAGCATTGACTCTGCGAGCACCGGATAGGCAGGGGTGCAATTTAAGTGCAAGCACTCAACGACATTCATTTAGCCTAGCGGTTGAGTTTAGTAGCTATGGCCGCTGACTGGCGCCTCATTAGGCACCGTTAAGGGCACAGCAGCGTGCAACCAGTTAATCTGTAAAGCAGTACGTTTTCTGCCACCCGTTAGTCTGCCATTCTGGTTGAGGCTTTGCGGGCAGAGTTTGCAAGTACATCCACCAGCTATAGACGGTTCGAGATTGTAGCCTGTCTGAAACATTGGAATGTATAGGGTGTCACATGACCTGGGCCAAATAAACAGAAAGAAGCATGTGATATGCAGCCGCTGACGTGCCAACGGGCTGCGACCCGATTACAAATGCATGCTGATGTGCCCCGTTCCAGGCGGAGATGCTAGTCCAGGGGTTAAGTTAACTTTGAATTTTGGGTCTTTTAGTCCTGGGTTTATAATGAAGAAATCAGGGACTCTCAGCCACATGGTGCTGACCACAGCCCAGGAGCCCCAATTTTAAATTAGGGGTAGCAAGGGAGACCACAGGGGTAGCAAGGGAGGCTTCAGGGGTCACCAGGCAGACCCCTGGCAACCCCTACATGAGTTGACATCCCTGCCAGATGTGGTTTGATTTACAAATACGCGTTTCATAAAATGTGTATGCAATGGTCACCATATGTGCAGTGAGATACATAATTGTGTTGGCTGACGCCTCACGTTCGGTTTAGCTATATTTTATTTTATTTTGCACAATGTTTAATTCCAGTGTCCTCCATAATACAAATAGAGTTTGGTTGTGCCGTTGACCAGGGCAATGATGTGTATTATTACATAGCACTTCATGCCGGACACCTCCCTGCTAAGGTGAGAGGCACTGCTGCTGCCCACTTGCTGCCTCTATACACCGTCCCTTTCCAGGGGCTTTCCCTGCCATGCCATGCCATGTGAGTGTGCCTGGGGTGGGGGGTGGGGGGTGCATGCAGGTCTGCTGTGAAGTGATATACATTTCATACAAGAATGGATCACCATATGTATCATTAATATCAGCGCATAAGGGCCAATTTACCAAATTACTGTGAATGCAAGCAGATGTCCAAGGCCAAATGATAATGTTGTGTTATTATATAGCACTTACTTGTAAGAGCTTCATATAGACCAAATATACCTACAAAGTCACCCAACCTGTGTTGGTACTCACTTATCAACCTCAGGAGGATAAAAGGCTGAGTTGACCTGACCTCTCTCTCTGGGAGCTGAACCTGCAACCTGCAGAGCACACGCACATTGCAGCAGTGAGCGCTGAACCCACTGAGCTATCTTACCGGCTATAGCTATCAGAAAACTAGCCACTTAAGAAACACAGAGCCACATGCTGCTGACCACAGCCTAGGAGCCCCAATTTTAAATTAGGGGTAGCAAGGGAGACCACAGGGGTAGCAAGGGAGGCTTCAGGGGTCACCAGGCAGACCCCTGGCAACCCCTACATGAGTTGACATCCCTGCCAGATGTGGTTTGATTTACAAATACCCGTTTCATAAAATGTGTATGCAATGGTCACCATATGTGCAGTGAGATACATAATTGTGTCGGCTGACGCCTCACGTTCGGTTTAGCTATATTTTATTTTATTTTGCACAATGTTTAATTCCAGTGTCCTCCATAATACAAATAGAGTTTGGTTGTGCCGTTGACCAGGGCAATGATGTGTATTATTACATAGCACTTAATGCCGGACACCTCCCTGCTAAGGTGAGAGGCACTGCTGCTGCCCACTTGCTGCCTCTGATGCTCTGATCCTGGGTTTACCGTGCAGGTCTGCTGTGCCAGTGATGCGCACACACACTCGGCACTCACACATCCCGCAGACCCATCCCTCTTCATTACCCTCGTGCCACGGAGATTAATGCATAATAGCGGCCTCCGGTTTGGACACAGAGAATCAAAGCAATTGGAGAACCAATTCATGACTTCCAACATGTTGGTCAATGGTCAGTTGCCAATCCCTAGCAAAATGGCACTCTAGTAGGCCACTAGCACTCCCTAAAAGATGTGCATCTACGCTGTTTAATAATTATTAGATACTGATGTGCATTATGACAGACAGTGAAGCCCTCTGCAGAAAGGCAACTAACCTCTCTGTGGCACCAAAGGCAAACGTTATCATGCGATCACATGGATCCCATTAACTCAGTAGAACAAGACATAACACAGGTTTCTGATTGGCTTATGAATCCCAAATTCAGGAATGATGTGATGCACCCCCGCTTGAGCAGCTCGTACTGCTCCAGTGTGGTGTGGTCGTGCGGCTGCATCTGCTTGCTGGGTGCCAGCTCCAAGCAACTTGTTTTTCAAACACATTGCAACGCATAACGCCCAGATCTTTAGCTTAATATTTAGCCTGGGATTCGCAAACCTTTCTTTAGTCACCATTCCATTATATGTGTAGGCGTAAGCAGCGCATTCCTTTCAATGGTGCATGACGTTACCTGAAGTGCCGGATGGGGCTCCCCCAGACCCTTGGGCTCGCCCCATACTCTGAGCCCCCTTTCTCAAACCCTTTCCTTCCCTCGGTTCACGCGTGTATACCTTCTGTAGAGAGTAGACCCCTGCAGCCTGACACGGGGTGGTACCTCTGCCCCAGGGGCTCTCCCCGACACCGGAGCCCCCCTTTCCTCCTTGTTCCCTTCCCCCTCTCTCTCTATTACCCTCTCACCGAACAAATCCCGAGTCGGGTAATTCCCCAGTCCTGGTCCCAATTCCAGCTCAAGTCTTTCCATCTTTCCTTCTTCTTTGACCAAAGGCTTTCTGTCCATTTGTTTTAAAATGTTCAATATTCTTCCTTTTCTCTCATCAAATGTTACTCAGTTTCCTCTGCACACCTGCCTTTTATAGTTTCCATCGTCTTTTAATTTCTCTCTCTTCAGACTCACCTTTTTTTGTCCTTAACCTATCTTGCAAACTTCTGTTTCCGTTTATTTTTCGAATTTTACCTTCTCTTTTGTGTTAATATTTATCAATTTCAAACTATTTTCCTACCCTGCTAAGTCACCAAGTGTTTGTTTATGATTTCATTTCCTTTCATTGTGTATATCCCTACTTATTTTTCTTTAGACCCCACCCTTACTGTACACTTCCTCTGCCTGCATACACCCACTCTCTTTTTGCCTCCTGCCTGAGTGCCAAAAGCATACCTGTGTTCTTCCCCAGCCCCCACCAGGGCCCATCAATCGCTCTTTTTGCACTTGTTTGCCCATCTAGAACTTACCCTCCTCCCTAGGCTGCATCTCAGGTTCTGCCCTTATTGGCCTGCCTTGCCCCAGCCCAACTCCCCAGGCTCCATCTCTCCTCCTGCCCTTGTTGGTCTCTCTCGTGCCCCAGGGCAGGCTCTATCTCTGTACACCTCAAATGTTGTGTATGTTTGTGTGTGTCCAGCATGGACTCTGCTATGTTTACACTCTGTTTCCATCATGTGACAAGCTGTTTCTGTAATTCTGCGCCACATTGTAAGTTTGGCGGTATCAACTATGGTAATACCGCTCAACTGAATTCCTCTTACTGCATGCGGCTACGATAATACTACAACTGATTTAGGGTTGGTGCAGTACAAGTTATTGCCCGCTTTTGAGGCCAATTGAACTGCATTGGGGACATGTGGTAATACTGCATGGGGCAAGACCTCCATTGAAGATGAGGCAACAAGCAGGCAGCATATGCATGGGCTGCAAAGGCCATTATTGTGTGTTTCGGCAAGATAGGCGCTACTCTGGAATGCCACCTGTTACCACCATACTTATAGTGAGGCCGACAGTGGCAGACTGGCCCATAAGGAACTTGGGAACACTCCAGAGGGGCCTATGCTTCTGGGGACCTGTCTGGGGCTGATCCAGTTACAAGCTTTATTTTTCCACCATCCGACAAGTATGTCATAATTTTTTCACTGGTCTATTGCAAGACTGAGCTCAGCTGTTCTTGGTGAGGGCAGCAGTCAGAATTAGGTGGCACAGCCATGGGCCAATGTATTGCCCTACTGCCATGCTTTCATGCTTAGTCTCCCTACCTTTCCGCATCAGTTTCCAGTGTTACATGCCTTTCGAAACGGAGCCTATAGTATGGACATTGTGAGCTAAGGGGGGTGGGGTGGGGCTGGGCATGTTGAAGGCTATAGCTGTACCAGTTCTGGTGATGAGTGCGGGGAGTTTGGGTTGTAAAGGATACTGGACGTGAGCAGTAGCTCGCTGTCCCTGTTACTGGAAATGGTGTTACCTTGCGCTATCTATTGCCTGACATATGTGGGAATTCGCTCCTCTACCTGTCACTAAATGGGTGCAGCAACGTTCACAGAGAATGATCAGGAGCCGATTGTGTTTGAACTAGCTTTACCATAGCTGGGAGCAGGCTGTACCAGTTATGCTGTACGGCTCCTTGGGCATCAGAGCTGGTTGTATTTGTTGGGCAATGTGGGCATGAGCGAAATGTAACCGTATCCGTTTTGGAAGCTGGCTGTACCTGTTCATTGGCATGAATAGTTAGGTAAAGAGTATTGCATGCTGCTACATTGCTCTCAAAGCATTTAGGCTTCCTTGATAGAGATGGATTGTGGCCCTGCCCATGGTAAAACATGACTTTTTTCTGTGGGTAGGGGTTGCAACTGGGGGAAAAGATGAGGGAAAAAGTGTCAGCACTGAAAAGTCAGTTGAGCTGGGAGCAGTCTCGGACTGGCCTGTAGGACTATAGGCCCAGGGCCAACCAAAAACACAAAATGCTGGTGTGGGACCGTTTTATTGGCCAAAGTGGGACCCTTGTTGGCCCATGTGGGCCAGTTTGATGAGTTAATTCACACTGCGACTAGTAGTTTTGACCAGTGTTGCTTGCTGAATAAATATTCTTTAAAATATACAATTTGCATGTCACTTTATCAAAAAGCTCCGCCTGGGTACTATTCAAACAGTATCACAAAAGGAATGAAAAGCCATTTGCAACTGCGGGCCACTTTATCTTTGGTGCCTGAGATAATTGCATGGCCCAGTCTGACCCCGGATGATAGCTAGCCTTTGTTGCTGACTGTGTGCAGTTCGGAAGCACCCCACAGTGTCTTTGTCGAGGGCATAGGGGCATTGGTATCCCGAAAGGGGCCACTTTTTTTGAGGCGAGGGGTGGGCCACTTTTTTGAGGCGAGGGGTGGGCCACTTTTTTTTTGTTGTCCGGGCCTATTTCTTGTCCCAGTCCGACCCTGGTGGGGCCTAGAGACAGCGGGTGTGTCCTCTCCACCCCGAGGCGTCTCCCTCGCAGGGTGTCTCTGACCTCTGTGGTTGCATTTCCGGGGCAAGGGCACTGTATGCAGATAACCCGAAAGAGGGGCACAGACATGCAGATGCTGGACGTGGTGGCAAAATAGCAGCAAGTGGCCACGGTGACGACACGGATGACATCAAGGAGTTCATTCAGAGTATGCAATACCGGGCAATGTTGGCTTCCAGGCACTGCCAATAATCCGGCAATGAACAGAGGCAGGGGAGGAAAAACATTTTTCCAAATAGGGGTGGGGGGGTGTGAAGAGATGTGGTGAGATCTGAAGCCAGTCTGCTTGACTCAGACCCCAGTGGTCTGCACATCACACAGAGCCTGGGGGGGCTGCCTGGGGGGCTCTCTCAAGAGAACTTTGAAAAAACACTGGCAGGCACTTTGAGTGCAAAGTTTGATGGTAAGCCTTTATTAATGCAAGCTCAAAGAGTTCCCAGTAGGATGTGTTTTGGGCAGGGAGGGGCAGGAACTGGGTGGGAATGGCCATAGGGATTAGCATGGCGATGGGAAGTCAATGGGTGGGTAAATATACAAATGCCACCTTCAAGTTCAATGTGTTCCTGCTCATATGCCATTTCTCCATAGCTATCCTCTAACACAATCATTGCGGGTTTCAGGTAGCGCTAAAGCACCACCTAATAGCCAACCTTTGCCTTTTCTAGTGTAATGGACTACAACTCATAGGATCCCTCACCATTGACTATGCTGGTTAGGGCTAATGGGATTTGTAGTGCAAAACGTCTGCATAGCCAAAGGTTGCAGACCACTGAACTACAACATCAATGGAGAACGCTTGCCCACTGTAACCTCCATTAATGCCATTATGGTCAAAAGACATGCAAGGTCTCTTTTGACACCCTTCTGGTGTTGATAAAACGGTGCAACTTGTTAGTGTGAGTCCATGTCGGGAGATGGGTAGCACTCCAGGGGTAACCCATTCCTTGTGTGGGACCAAGGGAGGAGTGTGTTCTGCGGATGCGCTCCCTGCATACTTCTACAGTCTCATGTGATGGTCTTTGGGGTCTGGGATAGGGAGGCAGATCCTGTGTAGGTGTGCATGGAATGCATGTCTTTGGTCTAAGGGAACTGTTGTCTGGAAAGGGCGTCGGGTTCACCTAATTTCTGCTGTTCCTCAGCCAACACCTCCTGTGAGCTCAGTCACCAGTCAAAGTCTTGCTAGTTCAGCTCAATGTTCTGGGGTCTTCTGAAGAGCAGGGGAGTGGTGGGCCCTCAGTGAGATTTTCCTCACATTCCAGAGAACGGAGCCCAACAAAAGGGGGCCCTGGGCCCTTGGTTTTGTCACGCTAACGTCTGTGTCTTGGCTGATCCCAACTTCCTGGTTTACACGTGTTGGGGGAATCTGGTTTTGCATGATGCATGGTCCAAGTTCCGGTGGGTCTTGTGTGTTCATACCGTTTCATGTTTAGGAACAGTCTGGACTCCTGATGCTCCACTAGTTTCCACTGGGAGATATAAGTGACCGATTGTATCACACAACCATTGTCCCTGCCCTGACCCCGACAATTACAAGGAAGTATGGGTTGATCTGGCCGGGGATGGGGGTTGCATTTGTGTGACATGCACACCTGAGGAGCATGCGTGCACGAGCAGGAGAAAGCTCGAGACGTGTGTGTAGGTCCTGGATGCCGATAAAGGGAACTCCCCCCTATGAGGATGCAGTGAGACAAGAAGATGAGCGCTAATATGGAGAAAAATTCATTACTGTAGAAGTAACAAAAGGGGGAGGGGTGAATGTTGGGATGCAAAAGAATCCGTCCCACCCCCTGAGGCGCTTTGGTGTGAGGCTTACCCATATGAAATCGTGTAGTGTACAAGTAGGGAGAGGACCGTGCTATGAAACTCGGAGCAAATATAATATAGCGCAAACAAAAGATGCATAACCCTAGAAACGCCATTTTGTAATTCTGGTGGATGCATAGTCTTGCAAATTTCGACTGGTATGTAATGACGTCACTGATGATGCTGTGTGCCCTTATAACAGATTGTTTATGCAGACCCTGGCAGAACATTCTCGAGCAGCAGAGTCCTTTGCTGATATTTTGTATTATGTACAATTAAGCCTTGTTATCCTTGCAAGCTATTTCCTGGCGTATATCTCTAGAGCGTTGTATTCACTCCGGTGTGAGCATATACAGGGACTTGCTTTCATTGGTCAGTTGTACAGAACGTCTGTGTGCGGCAGATTCCTGGCAGATGGAAACATTCATCACTCTGTTCTCTGTACTCGAAGAGTATGCATATGGTATACACAAGGAGCATAGCTCTCCTTCTGTGCACAGATACATGACATCATCGAGAAAACATCTGCCTTGTGATGTTACATACAAACATGTTTTGAAATACTGCTGATGAAGTGGCAATGTTAGTTAAATATCAAACAGGAGGACACAAGAAGTGTGATTTATGTGCCCCACACCTGTGCGCATAATAGCATTTTATGAGCTCCAGGGAGCTTAAATTCCATGCAGATTCAATATTTGGTCTCTCTTCTGAGAATAATAAGAGGTCATTAACACTGTGCTACTGAATTCACCACAACCCTATGTATGCGTCCTGGTACATTCAAATGTAAAGTCTAGTTGCAATGCTGCTAGGTTTTAGGGCCTCATGTGAAGCATAGTAGTAGGCACTTTGCAAAGAACAGTCAGTACAGTCCTTCTAAAACAGAGTCCTTGCTGAGAAGTGCAATGCTGTTATTACATCTATATTAGTCCCACTGAGAAGGGAATTCACTGTAATACAATATAATATTCTTTTATAACATGCTTAATACCGGAGACCAGTCTCAAAGCCCAAGACCGGGACTCAACCCTTTTTTGCTCTGCGTTGTCCTGCTTCCAAGACAAACCTGTTGCCCCTGAGCTATCCTCCCGCCCCAGAGTGCAGGTGTAAAATGTATTATCTTTTCAGCCCTCTACTGTGACAATGTTGGTGGATATATAATCAAAACACTAGAGAGTTCCTTTACACATAAAACATTGCAGCCTTTCTGAAAATTGTGACCACATTACAAAATGGATGGCGTTGGGATCAGAAGTGGAAGCCTAAGTCATCGAGGATGGAATTTTAAACTGATTTACAAAAGAAGGAGTGAAAGAGAAGATGCTCACACAGACACACATAGGTGCACTCATTGCCACACATGAATCCTCCTCCTCCACTGTGGTAAGGCTGAGCATTGGCACACAACACATTTAGCAGAAGATGGCTTTATTCAGTGTTCTGGAAGGGTAGAGGTTTGATCCAAACGCCTACAGGAACCAGTGGACTATCTCTAACAAATAAGCATTGTCCTAGAAAAGCAAGGTCAGGGATGAGACAACGCTAACTGGGGCTTTTCTCTAGGTGTTCTGCACCCCCAAAGATGAATGACTAAGAAATCAAGTTCTAAACTTTAATTCAAGAGTCCTTTATTGCATAGTGGAGACCCTAGACAACAAGTAATGTCCAACAAGTTAGTGAACACTAAGTTCCAAATCCTAATTTTAGCAAGTCCTTAGCCTCCCACCCTGTTCTGAAATGTCCACCCTAATCTCACACAACAAAACAGAAATGCTCTGCTGGGCAAGCTCTCCCAGGGGTTACTCATAATCTGGACACTTCTTCCGTCTCTCTGCTCTCATGATGACTCAAGATCTCTCCAAGGTTTCTACTTTGATTTTTTCAGGCTTCACCTCGGTCATGTAGCATTCCCTTCAGACCTGGGGATGCTCAGCATTCATTTCAGATCTCTCTTATTATTATGGTAATTATTGAGCACAGACCTAGCTTTGAGATGCAACAGCGACCTGTTACCCTCTGGCCATCCTCCTTGGGCCCTCACCATCCTGTGAGGCCAAAAACCTTGGGGTCATCTTTGACTCCTCTCTCCTTCACCTCTCCCATCCTGGACCTTGCCAAGAAGCCCCACTTCCAGCTTCACCTCCTTCAAGACATTCTCCCTTTCCTCACCTTCCCCCAGAAGCTCAATGTCTCTAGAGCCTTGGTACTCTCTGGGCTGGACTACTGCAACAGCCTCTTTCATAACCTTCCCCCTTCCTCCCGATGCCCCCTTCAGTTAATCCAGAATCTGGCCTGCAAGACTTATCCCTGGCCTCAAGCCCAGGGACCATATCCCTCAAGCCCTAACATCTCTCCACTGGCTCCCGGTGGCCCACAAGAATCAAATTCAAGACCCTCTGCGTCACCCACAAGGCTTTCTAGGGCCTGGAACCACACTATCTCCAACTTTCTCTCCCTAACTACTGCCCTGCTATTGCACTCCGCCCCTCTAACTCCAACTATATGCTTGTCAAACGCTTCTCCAAATAGAGAGGGGGGC
Organism: Ambystoma mexicanum; assembly: GCF_040938575.1. Lineage (NCBI taxonomy): Eukaryota > Metazoa > Chordata > Amphibia > Caudata > Ambystomatidae > Ambystoma > Ambystoma mexicanum. The sequence continues at coordinate 833,238,556 of NC_090938.1, read as the reverse complement.
AGATCTCCCTCTTCAGCTGCTGATTCTCTTTGGAACACCCTCCCTGTCCCTCTCAGAATTGAAACGGACCTCCTTAAGTTCCGGAAGCTCCTCAAAACGCTGCTCTTCTCTACCTCTTACCATCTCTCCCTTCCCTGCTAATCACCCCACTGCCACTGAGCCTGGCGCCCTGGTCCTTCATGTACCTCACAGGTTACCAGGCCTCTACCCAGTCAACACCAGCGACCTCCCCCCTCAGCACTGCCCTTGCAGACCCACTACCTGACGGCCATGCATCTGCACCTTTCAGATTCCCTTACCCTAGCATTTAGCCAGCGGCCTTCCACCCTGGCACCCCTTGGCACTTCCCTCCTGGGCTCCCATTAGCACTTGCCCATTGCTCACCCCCCCCCCCCCACCGCACCACTCCTGCACTTCTCTTCACTACACTTGCACGTCCGAAAGCCACATGGCCTAGTAGGACCGCAATTGTATATTACTGTTGTTGGCACTGTTATTTACTCCTCTTCATCCCTCCCCACCTTTGCCTTGTAGCACCTGGAAACACTACTTTGTTGTATAGGCGCTTAACACATGCTCAATGAATAAACAACAACAGAACAGATATAGAGAGGGGGGTAGGATACAAGGGGCACAGAGGAGGGGTACAGCTGTACAGAGGGGCGGGGCGGACGGCGTCTAGCGAGTCAGGTGGGGCGATGTGATGGCCTAGGTGTTGAGGAGGAGAGACTCCTTGAAGAGGGGGGCCTTGAGTTATTTTCTGAATTGTAGGAGCGCGGGGGCGAGTCTGACGCCGACAGTGAGGAGATTCCATCATGTTGGGGCGTAAGCAGAGAAGGCTTGTTTTCTGGTCCTTTCCTTTTTGCAGCGGCGGATTTGAAGTCTGCACGCATCCTGACTTCTGGTGGTGGGCTGTCCTCCAGAGATGCTAAGTTTCTCAGCGGGGTAGCTGGGTGACTTTAGGGCGACTGCCTTATAGATGCTGCAGCAAGACTTGAAGGTGATTTTGTGTGTGCAGTGGGAGCCAGTGAAGATCAATGAGGGCTGGGGTGATGTGGTTGTAGCTACGTAGACCCTTGATGAGGCTTGTGGCCATGTGTAGGACACTTCTATGGGGCACAAGGGAGAACAATGGGAGGCCTTTTAAGGGTGCATTACCCAGATCCAGGTGGGGTAGGGCCCGTGCTTGAACAGTGAATCTAAAGCTGTGTGGAAGGAGGAAGGGATTGACTTTCGGCAGGAGGGAGAGCTGATACCAAGATGTCTGAGTTTTCTTAGCTATGTGCGTCTTGAAGACAAGGTCTTTGTCGATATGGAACCCAAGGGACTTGGCGCCGGAGGTGATCTCGGGTGTGAAGCCCTCAAGGTTCCTGGTTGGTAGCCAGGTCTGTATGTCTGGGTGTTTGGTGTTGTTGGTGAAGAGTTTGAATTCAGTCTTGGAGGGGTTGAGCTTCAAGTATGCACTGGGCATCCAAGAATGGATCAGGAAGAGGCTGGTTTTTTAGCCTGTGGATGTCCTTGATGGAGTCGATCTTGAGGTAGAGCTGTGTGTCATTGGCGTATTGGTGGATGTGGATGTTGTGTGTGGCTAGGATGGTTCCCAGCTGCTTCATGTATTGATTGAAGATCACTGGGGAGAGGATGGAACCCTGCTGGACTCCACAGGTGACGGTAGCATTGGCAATCGAGGAGTCCATCTGAACAAACTGCTGGCGTTGGGTGAGGTAGGACTTGAACCAGCGTAGGACCAGGCCACTGATCCCCATGCACAGATGTAGGGTGCCTGGGAGTGCCTGGTGTTCTACTGTGTCGAAAGCGGCCGAGAGGTCGAATAGAACTAGCAGGGAGGGGTGTCTGTCATCAAGGATGTTGAGGGCATTGTCGACCACCTGTATGGTGGCTGTCTCTGTGCTGCATCTGGGTCTGAACCCAGAATGGTAGGCTTGGAGGAGATTGTTGGTGTCGATGTGTTGCTGCAGTTACATGGCTACCGCTTTCTCAATGATCTTACCTAGGAAGGGAAGATGGGTAATGGGGCGATAGTTACCTAGGTTGATGGGATCCAGAGAGGGTTTCTTTAATAGAGGGAGGATTTGTCCTGTCTCTAGGGTCGATGGGAAGGCGTCTTGAGTTATTATGGAGCTGTTGATGATCTCCAGGTAGGGAAGTAGAGCTTCTGCAAGGAAAGCCTTGAGGATGGATTCTGGGAGGATGTTGTCTGTATATGATGTGGCTTGGAGGGTGTGTAGGGTTTCTACCAGGTCGCCTGTAGAGTGTGTCTTGAATGTTGTCCAGGGTGTGGTGATTTCATGAGGTGGGTCTGTGGATGCAAACCTGGTGTACATGTGCTGGGGAATCTTGCTGATTTGGTCAATAAAGAAGGTATTGATGATGGTGGATTTTTCGATGGAGTGTGGTATGGCAGGGTCGGGTAGCGGGTTGACGCAGTGCTTGAACATTTTGAAGAGGGCTCTGCTTTTTTGTCAGCTTCTGCTATGGTGTTCTGATAGTAGGCGGCCTTTGCTGTGTTGATTAGTTGTTGGCAGGTCACTCAGAGTTCTTTGAGGAGCGCCAGGTTGGATGCAGTCCTGAAGCTGCACAAGTATTTCTCTTGTTTCTTGATGACTCTTTTGGGAAGGCAGTGCAGTGATGAATAGGTCAAGGATGTTACCGTTCTTGTGCATTGGGTCTTTCGTGTGCTGTGTGAGGTTGAGGGTATCGAGAAGGCTGAGGAGACCTTCTTTCATCAGTTTGGTGGCATTGTTGCCTGGGAGGTTGAAGCCCCCTAGGAAGATGTTGGTGGCATGCGTGAGGGGAATGGTGGGGACTAGGTTGGTGAAGTCTCCGATAAAAGTGGTGTTGGGTTTGGGTGGTCTGTAGAGGATGTGGGAGGTGACTGTCCATCGTGGAGAGGGGAAAGTGGCAGGATAGGACTTCAAAGGAGCCAATGTTGTCCACGTCAAGTCTGGTGCATGGCCATAAGGTCTTGAGGATGACAGCGAGGCCTCTGCCTGTCTTGTTAGGCCAGTCTCTGTGTTGAATGCTGTAGCTGTTAGGGACAATGACATCTAGATTGTGGGTGGAGGTAGGTGTCAGACAGGTCTCGGTGGTGAAGATGGTGTCATGGTCATGTGTAGTGATGTGGTTGGCGATGTCTGCTGCATGGGTGATAGCTGAGCAGATGTTGGTGAGCATCAACCTCCGTGTTGTGGACGGGGAGGTGGTGTTGATGGGCTTGAGGCTGATGTGGGTGAGGTTGCTGCATTGAGGAGTCCATGCCTTACTGGAGGGGCAATGTCGTTGGCGTTGCCTGGTGTTGGTGGGGATGGCTTCTGGGGACAGAGGGAGAAAATACATGTCAGCGCGTGCTTACCTGTTGTCTGAGCAGGGGTCCGGGGCCTGGGTCCTCCTGGTCATAACGGGTCCAAACAAGAATGGCCCTTTTCTTCATCTGCCCTTCAATTTGGATGCCCGGGCGAGACATGCCCTTGATCTAAAAGTTAAGAGCAGAAAGGAAGGGGCGGGGTGGGTGGGGTTAAGGCCACATGACCTAGATCCACTTTCACTTGCTCACTGACTGTAAAGGAAACGAGACTGGGGGGCTAACGGGTGGCAAGGTCCTAGACCTTGGGGTACTCAATATTCAATTCAGATCTCTTCCAGACCATGGGTTTTGCGGGATTCACTTGAGTGAAAATGAGTTCTCCTCAACACCAGTTCATGGTCCTTTTCAGGCAGACAATGTTGTGCTACCCTCCTGCCTGCGGTCTCTCCTTGGAAGACGCTTTAGGACGGCTTTCAGATTCAAGCTTACTGCCTGCCTTGCACGACCCCCTCTAATCCGTTCCTGCGTTCATCCTGCCCTCTTGTGGGCCAGGTCTCCGGGATGCCTCATTCAAAAGCAGCTGCAAGGTTATCAAAGCAAGCACTGCCTCCTCCCAGAGAGCGGCCTCCAGTGATTTCTCGCTAAACGTCCTCGTTCTCTTTTCTTGTTGCCCTTTTCTAATAGTTCCACTGAGCTCTTTCTAAAGACTCAGTCCTTGGGACTCACTGGGTCGGCGATGCATTTATTGGGGAGGGGGGGGGGTTGGATTTTCTTTTTAATTGCGTTTCCTCTGAAAGATGTTCTCTCTGTTCTATAATTGGATGATTTCCCTCATCTGTGTTCCTGCAGTGTATATGTGGTTTATAAGATTGCCACAGGCTTATAATCCTTCAAGTGTCTGTCCTCCGCCCGCACATCCTGAGGGTGCTGGAAAGCAAACCTCAGCATCTGAGTTTCTCTGCCCAACCACAGGGTTTGCATTTGCCTCTATCTTTTACTTGGTAAGTTGAGGGACTTATTTTCTGCTGCTGTGCAAGATTTGCATTGTTTGGAAAGTCTAGGCCAGCCAGATGAAGCCTGGCCTGCCTGCTGTCCTCTGTGCTTTGATCAGCAGAGACTTCTAACAAAGGTTGCTCTCCTTATGCTCCAGATGTTGGATTCCAACGGCCTCTCACGCAAATATGTATGATACTTTTGTACTGGGAGATTTTCAGGGTTCCCTGGTGGTGTGTTTCTGCATGCCTTTGAGGAAGGTGCCTGCAACACTCCTGGAAATATAACAATATCGTTGGAGAGAGTGGTGTGACGCGGGATCCCACACCTTCCACACTCGGTGAGACACATCGGGCAGCGGCTGGAGCAACCCGGTCCTTAGCGGCTCACCCTTATCACATACAAGGATGGGGAGATCACTCAGCTCACCGCAGTATATTAACCCAAAACACTATATCAGTGGTATCTGAACCTGGATCGTGCACGGTAAACATTGATCTGGGCAGCAAGGCGTTTGACTGGTTGGCCAATAAGACCCAATAGTCCAGTGCTTTTGAAAGACCCGTGTGGATAGGCTGGTGCCAGTCACGTGAAAGGCCTACTTAACTAAAGCGTCTGAGTAAACTATCCTGTGTGGAGATGAGATGTATTAGCCAGTCTGTACGAGTATGGGTGAGTATCAGTCGCCTGCCACGCATGGTGGCAGGGATGTTAATGAAAGGTCCCCAGATTAAGAGGACTATGGCTTAAAATATCTTATTACAATGCATCCCTCCCACAATTTCAGGATTTGTGCATCCTTCCTGCACAAAAGTGTAAGAGGGTATCTTAAAATGTCTGCCCATTCAACCATCATGCGCTTGAAGACTGACAACAAGTCACTGTCATCAAATGTAGAACGTTACTGCCCCTTTAAAAGAGTACAAGAACCGCAGAGAAGGAGTTGTCCTCCACCATGAAATGCCTGGTATTTTGGACACCTTTGCCATCTTAGCCTATTGAGTGTGCCAGAAGGCATGATTGCAAGGACGCTCCCTTTCCAAGTGGCCATCTTCCAGCTGTGTCTTATCCCATCTGGTCTCAGCCCTGGCACTGAACAGGCATGTTTGCTGGATGTAGAAGGAAACACATGTATGATTGCCAACTGGGTGGATAGCTGCCGTCTGTCTCTCCTTGCCCTCTGCTTTGGATACAACAGGCTTGGCATCTTCCTCTCCCTGCTGGCAGAATAACTGCTCCTGCAATGCTTTGCCGTTTGCTGGCTTGAGACCTTTCCACAAGTTAGATCCCATGTTCAGCATTTTAGAGGATTCCAGTATTCTTGATTCTTGGATTACACGGGATCAACAGACATGGCCTCCCACATGCAAGTCATCATGCACCATACTGGCATCTGTCATAAAAAGAGATTTAGGAAATGTTCCTTTGAGGACCACAGCCCTTTAAAATGGAACAAGTTTCCAGTGGAGCAGAGGTAAGCCAATATGGAACTGCCCTGGCTTACTTCCAGATTTCTTTTGTTTCCCATGTTAAGGTTGTTATCCTTGTTTCTCCTGGGTTGGACGATGCCTGCCACCCTTTGCTGTCTCATTCCTGCCTGGATATGGTTTATCAATATAGAAACTCACTCTTTTGAAAAGTGAATTACTGTGCTGCTCAGTCAACACTGAGTGTATGTAAAACCAAAGTAAGAAAGTAGCGCGGCTGCGCAATTTGCTGCACCCCTGAACCTAGCGCCACCTGTATGACAAGAAGGCCTTGCTAGCTCAGCTGGGAGTAACCAGTGAGCTCGAGGTTAAATCAGCGTTGGCAGCATGCGCAAACTCCACCCAGCTATAGTTCCAGAAATGGAACATACATGAGTACAACGGGTGCATCGACCAACAGGACTATATTTCCTAAGTGGCAGGTGTTGCTGGGAGGATTATTGGGGTGGGGCAGTGTCAGTGACGTATAAGGTGCACCTGGCATAGGGCTGGCTTTGTCCCATAGTTGCAAACAGGCCAAGGCGCAAACAGCAACAGCATAGTGAAAAGGGCCAGGATATGTGCCTGCGTGAAAGCCCTGTAACCCGAAGTCTCCCAGAGCAGTAACAGCTTGCCTCCCTCTATTACGACGTGTGCCATACTTCTCCAGGCGTGTACGGAGAGACATGAAACACTGTGCTCCTTCATTGCTTGGACTCACTGCTGAGACTGCCTGCACGTGGTGGCAGTCTGCCATTAAGCCGGTCACCTCTGTTAAGTGCGTGCACTGTTACATTAAGAGGTACAGGAATCCGGCTACGCACTGCTGGGAAATGTTGACACGCAAAAACAAATGCAGATGTTGTGACAAGGTCTGGCACTGCTCATCTTATTAGTGTGTAACTGCTTGCAGAGAATGGGCCTCTTAGGAATTATAGCCGGCTTCCTGAGCCTGAACACGGGGTCATTGTGCCACACACATGTTAGGAGCCCTGGTAGTAGACTCACAATGGGAGTATGGAATGCATGCTCAGTCAGTGCTTGCCCTCTCAGCTGAGATTCCATGCTCAGTCAGTGCTTGCCCTCTCAGCTGAGACTCGGAAAGAGTGTTCCATGCTCAGTCACAGTCACTGCTTGCCCTCTCAGCTGAGACTCGGAAAGAGTGTTCCATGCTCAGTCAGTGCTTGCCCTCTCAGCTGAGACTCGGAAAGAGTGTTCCATGCTCAGTCAGTGCTTGCCCTCTCAGCTGAGACTCGGAAAGAGTGTTCCATGCTCAGTCAGTGCTTGCCCTCTCAGCTGAGACTCGGAAAGAGTGTTCCATGCTCAGTCAGTGCTTGCCCTCTCAGCTGAGACTCGGAAAGAGTGTTCCATGCTCAGTCACTGCTTGCCCTCTCATGCTCAGTCACTGCTTGCCCTCTCAGCTGAGACTCGGAAAGAGTGTTCCATGCTCAGTCAGTGCTTGCCCTCTCAGCTGAGACTCGGAAAGAGTGTTCCATGCTCAGTCACTACTTGCCCTCTCAGCTGAGACTCGGAAAGAGTGTTCCATGCTCAGTCAGTGCTTGCCCTCTCCGCTGAGACTCGGAAAGAGTGTTCCATGCTCAGTCACTGCTTGCCCTCTCAGCTCGGAAAGAGTGTTCCATGCTCAGTCAGTGCTTGCCCTCTCAGCTGAGACTCGGAAAGAGTGTTCCATGCTCAGTCAGTGCTTGCCCTCTCAGCTGAGACTCGGAAAGAGTGTTCCATGCTCAGTCAGTGCTTGCCCTCTCAGCTGAGACTCGGAAAGAGTGTTCCATGCTCAGTCAGTGCTTGCCCTCTCAGCTGAGACTCGGAAAGAGTGTTCTATGCTCAGTCACTGCTTGCCCTCTCAGCTGAGACTCGGAAAGAGTGTTCCATGCTCAGTCAGTGCTTGCCCTCTCAGCTGAGACTCGGAAAGAGTGTTCCATGCTCAGTCACTGCTTGCCCTCTCATGCTCAGTCAGTGCTTGCCCTCTCAGCTGAGACTGGAGCTGACGACGGAAAATCAGCCCAAAATGGAGGAGGCAGCAGGGTATCCCCTGCTGGGTCATGCCGCCGGGATCTGGAACCCCCCCCCGGGGTCAAAAAGGCGAAGGGCAGCGGCGCCAAAAGGTCTGATGGGCCAGAAGCCCGCGAAAGGTGAACAAAGGAAAAGGGGCGGGGCTACCTGGATTTAAGCAGGTAGGACCGGGGTGCCGGGCACCACGCTCCTGCACTGGAACCCGGTCGCCGCCCCGCAAGTGGAAGGAATTTCGTTCGAAGGAGAGCCCAGCTGACCCAACGGAGAAGAAGCGCGACGAAGGCCGAGGGGGAACGAGCACAGCGACCGGCCGGGGGGCAGAGCAGGCGAACAACCCCAGCGCTAAGGAAAGGTCAAGGGCCCAGGCAGCGCAGCGCACAGGCACACTGCCCCCAAGGAAGAACCCGCTTAAAGAGAGGAGCGGAGCAGTTACAATGGATCTGGCAGCATTCATGGAGATGGCCAGGGTGGCGGCGGCAACCTATGGTCCGGACTGGATGACAAAGATGGTGGCCCAACCGAGCCTGGAAGGGCCCAGTCAAGGGGTAGAGAGCTCCCCCCTGATGTTTCAAGACAGCGATGAAATCACGGTGGTCGAAGCGGAGATCCACGGCGTGGAGGAGGAAGAGGACGACGGGAGCCAAGCGGGCAAGAGGAAAAGGACAATGACGGCCAAGGCCAAGGCGAGCAAGGAGCAGGCCAACAGCAACAAAAGACCGCAGCAAAAGGGGAGGGCGCAGGAGGATGCGGCCTTGACGGCTCCTACACCTGCTGAGGCTCCAGGGAACCAGGTGTGCCCACCAAGCACTCCTGTGACCAGAACGGTGGAGGTCGCTGACGGAGGAAACACATCCCTGGAGACGGTAAAAGGTATGGTGCTGGAATGCATACAGGCCTGGGGGAAGAGTGGGCAAATGCCAAACAGTATTTCCGATGCTAGCATGTTGGGGGGAACAGTGTCTCAAGGGGCTATAGCCACGCAAACAGGGGCACCGCAAGGGCCGGGGGGGCCATGGTGCGGAGACATGAGTCAGGGCTGGTCACAGCCAGGGAGGCTAGGTCAGCTGCCACAGAGGGGTGGGATCCCACCCGGGGGTTTCACAGCAGTCGGGCTGCCTAGTGTGGGCCCACCGATGGGGGGCGGTCAACTGACGCAGAATATGGGGCCGCCGTGGGGACAGGACTGGTGGAGCCAAGGGCCAAAGGCACCTGGGAACGAGGAAATGGTCCAGCAGACGACGGCAGGGGTACCAGCGGCGGCGCAGGCTACTCAGAAAGGTGTAGGACCGCTGCCGGCGGTGGGCATGAGCAGTTGGGGGGCAGGGGGTGTATGGGGCCAAACAACCCAGTATGGGAGACCAATGCCGGGGTTCGCACCAATGCGAGCTACGGTAAATTCATTGGTGTGGCACATCCCCTGGGGGGTTAAAGAGAGGTTGTGGAGGAAAGAATTTATTGAAATCTTTGACCTATTGGGGATTGTACCCACGGGGGGGGGGCCTGAAGGAGTTGTCTGAAAAAGAGAAAGAGAAAAGGGAAAGAGAGTGCACCAAGGTAGAGCGCTCCATTAACAACTGGTTGAAAGCGTACAGGATGTATATGTCAGTCATGTTAGAGAGGTACCCGCAGGATGCACTGGCGATGATTGCGTACGAGCAATATGTGCATGACTTGTACCAGAAATATGGCGGCGAGGGTTGGTTGGATTATGACCAGGGTTTTAGGTTGAAAATGCAGATATGGCCAGCAATGTCATGGGATGAAATGGATGTAGGGGGATATATGGACAAAGTGGTCCCCTGCAGGGAACCCCAGGATAAACCCCAAGGGGAAAGACCCCGGGGGGGGAGAGGCAGGGGCGGGTTCTCGCAACAAGGGAGAGGTTACTTTCGCGGGCCCTCCCCCTGGGTATACCGAGCAGCAGCTCAACAGGGGGAGCAAGATATCTGCTGGAGGTTCGCAGAAGGTTACTGTTCATACGGAACAGCATGCAGATACAAGCACCAGAAAGGCGGTGGCGCAGGCCCCCGCAAAACCTCACCAGGGGGGAACAAGGCCGGGGGTGGGGGTAAAACGAAGGAGTAAGGAAAGGGTGATGGATATGCCGGCAAAGCAAGGCGGTGTTGATGATATGGGGTTTGACAACGGTGTGATTAAAGGGACCTTGCCTACACCAGTTAGCTTGCGTGCCATGACTCCATTCCTAAATATGTACCACAACAAAGCCGACGCAAAATTGTTGTGGCAAGGTTTCAGGTGGGGCTTCAGGATCCTGGGGAAGGGCGCCCCGGGGGGATGGAGGCGGCCAATTTACGGTCTGCAATGGAGAATCCGGAAGTGATGGAAAGAAAGGTCAACAAAGAGGTGGGACTAGGGAGAGTGGCAGGCCCATTTGCCGGACCCCCCATGAGCGACCTGGTTGTTTCACCCCTGGGATTGGTGCCCAAAAAAGAAGAAGGTCAATTCCGCCTAATACACCACCTGTCTTTCCCCGAGGGTCAGTCAGTAAATGATGGCATCCCGGAAGAGAAATGCAGGGTACATTACGCCTCACTGGAGGACGCAATTCAAATGGTGAAGGCGACAGGAGAAGGGGCATTGTTGGGGAAGGCGGACATAGAATCGGCCTTCCGACTGCTACCAATCCACAGGGAGAGTTTCCACTTGTTGGGTTTTAAAGTGGGGGAGAAGTACTATTACGACAAATGCTTGCCCATGGGCTGCGCGATTTCCTGTTCTTACTTCGAAGCGTTTAGTTCCTTTCTAGAGTTTACGGTTAAACTAGGGATGAAAGGAGGGGGGGTAATGCACTACCTGGATGATTTTCTCTTCATTGGGAGGGGAGGGACGGACGAATGTGGGGTTCTGATGGAAACATTCCAAAAACGAATGAGACAGCTAGGGGTCCCCTTGGCACCAGGGAAGACCATGGGTCCAGCAACAACATTGACTTTTTTGGGGATTGAGATCGATTCGGTCAAGGGAGAGTGCAGGCTCCCACAGGACAAGGTTCAAAAATTGAAAGGCATGATTCAGGAGCTACTGGGGAGGAAGAAGGCAACATTACAAGAATTGCAGTCGCTGGCAGGGAACCTCAATTTTGCAGGCAGAGTGATTCCGGCAGGGAGAGCATTGGCCAGGAGCGTAGAGCTAAAAACTGTGGGCCTGCAGCACGTCCGATTGGGTTTGGAGGTTAAGGAAGACCTCCGGATGTGGGAGAGCTTCTTGGTGGAATCCAACGGGGTGGCAATCTGGAGGGCGGATTGGGCCAGCAGCCAGAAGCTCAAACTGTTTACAGACTCATCTGGGTCACTGGGTTTTGGGGCAATCCTGGGGGACAGCTGGTGCGGCAGGGCATGGCCAAAGGAGTGGCACAAGCAAGGGGTCACGAAAGACATTACGCTGCTAGAGCTTTTTCCCATAGTGGTCGCATTTAAGTTGTGGGGAAGGCAGTTACAGAATGCGAGGGTCGCCCTGTGGTCAGACAACCTGGCGGCGGTGCAAATTATCAACGCAGGGGCATCCAGCAACCTGAGGGTTCTGAGGCTCCTCAGGGAACTCACAAGAAGCCTGTTAACACTGAACATCGAGGTCAGGGCGCGGCACATTCCAGGAGTAAAAAATACGGCAGCTGATTCTCTGTCTCGTTTACAGTGGGACCGATTCCGAGACAGCTGCCCCGAAGCGAGGGAAGAGATGACCCCATTCAAGGAAGAGTGGTGGGGGATGATTGGGGCGACCTGACCTCGCTGGTAGAGACTGCCTTAGCCCCAGGTACAGCCAAAAGGTACAGAGCGTGTTGGGACCGTTTTATGGAGTTCCAGGAGGAGGTGCTGGCACGTGGCCAAGGGGAAAACCCGGTGAGGGCATTTATAGGATGGTGCTGGAAGAAGGGGAAGACCCGGGCGTGGGTGGGCTACCACTTGGCTGCCATAGCACACTATGCAAAAGTGAAAGGGGAGAAGGACCCCACCAAGGAGCACTACGTCATGCTAGCCATGAGAGGCTGGGCCAGGCAAACCATAGCAGTGCCGGACGATAGGCGGCCTATCGATATTGGGAAATTGCACCGGTTGGTGGAAAGTCTGGGTACAGTATGTAGCGGGGAGGCGGAGAGAGTGCTCTTCACGGCAGCATTTACGGTAGCATTTTTTGGGGCCCTCAGGATCAGCGAATTGGTGCCAGAGAACAAGGCCGGCAAGGGCAAGGGGTTCCTGCGCGTCAGGGACGTCCAGGTGGGCAGCGGTCAGGTGGTCATTTTTGTGAGGAGATCAAAGACAGACCAGAAATGTAAAGGGACGGCGCTGACCCTACAGGCAATTCAAGCAAGCAAGTGACTGCCCAGTGGCGGCGGCGGCAAGCTTTATGGAACAGCGGCGGCCTTCAGGGGCAGAGGCGCCGTGGCTCATGCACAATGATGGGTCCGCAATGAGCCGCTTTCAGTTCAGAAAAGGGATGGATCGGGGTTTGGTTAACATGGGATCGGCAGAGGGCCGGTTTGGGACACATTAGTTCCGAATAGGGGCCGCCACCACCGCGGCAGTCGGGGGGTTAAGGGCGGAAGACATCAAGAAGCTGGGTAGATGGTCTTCTGGATGTTACAAACGGTATGTGAGACCGGAAAAAATGTGAAGTTAACAATGGCGTTCCCTCCATGTCATTTCCCAGCAGGACATCGAAAGAAACCACGCACAGTGTGGGTGGTGGGGCATTCATTCATTTCGAGGGCGAAAGCGAGCTGGGCGCAACAGCAGGAGGTCTTGACGGCTGGAGAGTTCAAAATCGAGTGGCACGGGGTGCCAGGGATGAAATGGGCCCAGCTGGAGGGGCAATTACAAAGGCTGCTGAGCGGGCGGCGGTGGCCGGACGCTTTGGTGATACATTTGGGAGGAAATGACCTGACCAGCCTGGGGAGGGGAGTTTTGCTAAAGGACATTACAAACTCGCTGCAAAAGATATCAGCACAAATGGGGGAAACAGAGATCATCTGGTCGGAGGTGATTGCCAGGGCTCAATGGAGAGGTGCAGAGAGCCATTCGGCGGTGGAGAAATCAAGAAGGAAACTAAACGGTGCCATGGCTAAATTCTGCAGGGGCAGAGGTTTCCATCAGGTCAGACACGGCCTGATTGACGGGAAGGCGCCCGAGTACTTCTTGGCGGATGGGGTGCACCTATCCAGGAAGGGAACGGAGCTATTTTTCTGGAACATTTGTACCAAACTACTTGAGTTGTGAGAAGGTGGCGGAAAGGGGGAGCCACGGTGGGCGGGAACCCACCGGTTGGCGTGGCGGTGTTTGGGCAACCAAGCACAGAGGATAGACTCCGGACGAGCCAGAAGGAAACGGAATGGGTCTTCGCTCTTCCGGACCAGCGCCTCTTGGGGGCCTAAAACGTCGGGGGCGTCTGGTAGGGACAATTAAGGCTCAGCTTCCCCCAAAACAAACGGCGCTCTCCCCACCCACGGACACCTGCACGGGCAGGATAGGAACAGGTACAATGGGTCGGGGGAGTTGGGGGCCTACTATACCAAGGATAGGGGGAAGCAAAGGAAATCCGGCAAGCAAGCGCCACACGAGCAGAATGAAGTTCACAAATGTGTACAAATAATTCTGTTGTCAAGGAAATAAAAAACTGCGGCCAAGTATGCCATTTGAAATTCTGTGTCATGCCAACTTATGGGGATAAGGAAGAATGCATGGGGGTACATGCGCAAGGAATGATGGGCAGGAAAGGCTAATGGACGGCTGCAGGGGTTATCGGAAAGAGTGTTCCATGCTCAGTCAGTGCTTGCCCTCTCAGCTGAGACTCGGAAAGAGTGTTCCATGCTCAGTCAGTGCTTGCCCTCTCAGCTGAGACTCGGAAAGAGTGTTCCATGCTCAGTCACTGCTTGCCCTCTCATGCTCAGTCAGTGCTTGCCCTCTCAGCTGAGACTCGGAAAGAGTGTTCCATGCTCAGTCAGTGCTTGCCCTCTCAGCTGAGACTCGGAAAGAGTGTTCCATGCTCAGTCACTGCTTGCCCTCTCAGCTGAGACTCGGAAAGAGTGTTCCATGCTCAGTCACAGTCACTGCTTGCCCTCTCAGCTGAGACTCGGAAAGAGTGTTCCATGCTCAGTCAGTGCTTGCCCGCTCAGCTGAGACTCGGAAAGAGTGTTCCATGCTCAGTCACAGTCACTGCTTGCCCTCTCAGCTGAGACTCGGAAAGAGTGTTCCAAGCTCAGTCAGTGCTTGCCCGCTCAGCTGAGACTCGGAAAGAGTGTTCCATGCTCAGTCACTGCTTGCCCTCTCAGCTGAGACTCGGAAAGAGTGTTCCATGCTCAGTCAGTGCTTGCCCTCTCAGCTGAGACTCGGAAAGAGTGTTCCATGCTCAGTCACTGCTTGCCCTCTCAGCTGAGACTCGGAAAGAGTGTTCCATGCTCAGTCAGTGCTTGCCCTCTCAGCTGAGACTCGGAAAGAGTGTTCCATGCTCAGTCACTGCTTGCCCTCTCAGCTGAGACTCGGAAAGAGTGTTCCATGCTCAGTCACAGTCACTGCTTGCCCTCTCAGCTGAGACTCGGAAAGAGTGTTCCATGCTCAGTCAGTGCTTGCCCGCTCAGCTGAGACTCGGAAAGAGTGTTCCATGCTCAGTCACAGTCACTGCTTGCCCTCTCAGCTGAGACTCGGAAAGAGTGTTCCAAGCTCAGTCAGTGCTTGCCCGCTCAGCTGAGACTCGGAAAGAGTGTTCCATGCTCAGTCACTGCTTGCCCTCTCAGCTGAGACTCGGAAAGAGTGTTCCATGCTCAGTCACAGTCACTGCTTGCCCTCTCAGCTGAGACTCGGAAAGAGTGTTCCATGCTCAGTCAGTGCTTGCCCTCTCAGCTGAGACTCGGAAAGAGTGTTCCATGCTCAGTCAGTGCTTGCCCTCTCAGCTGAGACTCGGAAAGAGTGTTCCATGCTCAGTCAGTGCTTGCCCTCTCAGCTGAGACTCGGAAAGAGTGTTCCATGCTCAGTCACTGCTTGCCCTCTCAGCTGAGACTCGGAAAGAGTGTTCCATGCTCAGTCAGTGCTTGCCCTCTCAGCTGAGACTCGGAAAGAGTGTTCCATGCTCAGTCAGTGCTTGCCCTCTCAGCTGAGACTCGGAAAGAGTGTTCCATGCTCAGTCACTGCTTGCCCTCTCAGCTGAGACTCGGAAAGAGTGTTCCATGCTCAGTCAGTGCTTGCCCTCTCAGCTGAGACTCGGAAAGAGTGTTCCATGCTCAGTCAGTGCTTGCCCTCTCAGCTGAGACTCGGAAAGAGTGTTCCATGCTCAGTCAGTGCTTGCCCTCTCAGCTGAGACTCGGAAAGAGTGTTCCATGCTCAGTCAGTGCTTGCCCTCTCAGCTGAGACTCGGAAAGAGTGTTCCATGCTCAGTCA
Source organism: Ambystoma mexicanum (assembly GCF_040938575.1). Taxonomy (NCBI): domain Eukaryota; kingdom Metazoa; phylum Chordata; class Amphibia; order Caudata; family Ambystomatidae; genus Ambystoma; species Ambystoma mexicanum. The sequence goes on along the minus strand of NC_090938.1, from coordinate 833,223,353 downwards.
GTGCTTGCCCTCTCAGCTGAGACTCGGAAAGAGTGAATGGACCCTTTCAGGCAGGTAACATGTTAAATCTATAGAGAGAGTAAATGTTCATATTAAGAGTCGATGTTCAATATAAAAACAGATAGATTCGTAGGAGGCTGCAGAGGCGGAAAGAGGAACCAAGAAAAACATCCTAAAATGTAGTGTGTGGGGTGAGTGCCCAGGAGGGTTAATGAGGAAGAGTGAGATGTAAGTGGAAGGAGCGAAGAGTGAGGGCAGATGAGTGAGGTCTGAGAGGGATAAATGAGTAATAAGCATGAGAGCGAGAAGTGAGGAGGTGCCACACAACCCCAAGGGCTTAGGTTCAACTGAGCTCATGGGGTGGCATTCTGGTATAAATTTATCAGCACCAACTTCCCTTGGGGCTGTGAGTGTCGCCCCCCCCCCCCTCCCCAAATAACCTCTGTTTTCTTGGCAGCAAAACAGCCACTCAGTCTTTGGGGTTTTAAGTGCCCCACTCTTTTGTCGTGGAAGCCCGGGTCATCCTTCGTTGCGTGGTGGCACTGGTCAGTCTTTGGGGTTTTAAGTGCCCCACTCTTTTCTTGGGCACTGGTATCTCTCCATCACTGGATGACTTTATTGGGGTCAGGCTTTTGGGATGGTTTCTCTTTTCCCTTTGCCCTCTGCCTCCTCCCCTCCATCTCCCTTAATGTCTCCTCGTATCTTCTTGGCACGATCCCTTCCCGCTCTCTGACACTTTACATCTTCCCTCCTTCCTACTTTCTAGCCCCCTCGCTGCACCGCCACACAGCACATTCTTTCTCCCTTTCTTCCTCCCTCATTTCATCCTGCGTTTCTCCTCTGCTTCCTCTTTGCCCTTTTTTTTTGTTCTCTGACTTTCTCTGCTTCTTCTCGTCTTTCCCCTTTTTGGATCCTCACCACCCCGCAGTTCCCCCTTCTTTCCCAACCTCCCCGAGCTCTCCTCTCCACTTCAGCTATTTGTTATCTTACTTGGTTTTGGGCCTTGTCGGAAGGAGACAAGGATCAAAAGTCCTCACTAGCTCAAATGTGGCTTTGAAGGGTCAGCCTTTAGTACAGAACAGTGACTGACGAACTGGACTTAGGGAAACAGGAGACCTGGGCAAGTCTCTGGGGGGAGGGGTGTGGGGGGGGGGGGTCTGGCTCTACTCACCCTGATTCTTCCACTCATGGCTAAGTCTCCAAGAAAAAGGGTCAACACAACAACAAAGGAAAAGTTCTTTCCCAAAAAAGTTGAAGGAGTCTTCTCTCCCCGTTTTCGTGACTCATAGGGCCTCATTATGAGGTAGGTGGTAAGGGATTACCGGCACCGACAAGGACACCGGTGCCGGTAATCCCTTACCACCCTATTCCGAGTTCCCTTAGCGGGTCTCTTCCTCAACACCTGGTCTGACCAGGTGTTAAGGAAGGGACCCGTTAAGGGACTTCAGAGCTAATAACGGTACCGCAAATTGCGGTGCCGTTATTAGCTCCATCCGCATTCCCATTGAGCCCTATGGGTGCTCGAATGGGAATGGGGAATGGTTCCCGGAATGGGGACTTACCGGGTCCACCAAGGTTGGAATGACAAAGTATGTCCCTATTTCGGGAACCCAGACTCGGAATGCGGTAAGGGGATAGCCATGGTGCTATTAGCCTCGTAATGAGGCCATAGACTTAAGCAACTGCACTTTTGAAGTTCTCCTCGGGGCATACATGCACTGCCAGAGAGATACAACCACCTCCTAACGCTGGACACGCTCTGTCAAAAGATTGCATGGATTGGAGGGTTCCCCCCCACCTCCCTCAGTCACTCACAGTCTATGTGCAAAGTCCATAGATATTCTTCTTGGTTTCCAGTTTGTGATGGCCGACCTGGGTACACCGCACCACAGCACTGAAATAATGATCCGACACAGAGCTGCATGTACGAACGTCTTCTTATTCCTTCTCCTTCAACAACTGCCTGACCCCGCCTCCCAATGTCACTTCCCTCCCAGCCTCCCGCCACCCCTTGTCCCAGAACCAGAATGTCAACATGACATCCCCCCCAATTTAAACAGTTACCCAACAGGGATAAGAATACACAGGAACATTGTTCACTAGCCCATTTCCTCTATGAGGTGGCAAGGCTTACACCTTCGATGTCCTCGTGGTCCCCTTGGTAGGGGTCATCGGACACATAGTCAATGGTCATCTCCACTCGTCCACTGAGACGCTGTGATCCTGACTGGGGGACCTTCTTGCAATGTGACAAGTTGCGCGTGATCAGACCTCGGTCTCCTTGGGCCGTCATCATGGAGCCCGTCTTCTTGGTTATAATGAGTGGTTCTTCTTGGAACGCGGCTGTGTGCTTATGAGTCTGGGGTTGTTTTACTGAAACCACATCCCCTACTTCCAGTTGGGGGGTCGAGTCTTCTGTCCACCGTCTGCATATTCCTTCATGCGCTCTTTCACGGCCTGATCCCTTTTTTTCACTCCAGTGTCCGCTGGCGGCTGGTCCTCTTGTCCATAAACCTGGAGCAGCAGAGTCCTTATGTCTCTTCCAAACATAATCTCTGCTGGGGTTTTCCCTGTGGTGCTGTGGGGTGTGCTGCCATAGTATCTCAATAGCTGGTGTAGCACCTGCTCATAGGGTTGCCCAGTGAGTCATGCCACCTGTAGTGCCCTCTTCAGATTGGCCATTAACCTTTCAATCATGCCGTAGGCCTGAGGCCACAATGGGGTGATCTTGTGGTGATGGAACCCCATATACTCAATGAACCTGGTAAAGCTATGCCCGCTGAACGGAGGCCCATTGTCCGTTTCCACCTGGTGAGGGACTCCATAAGCCGTGAAGATGCAGTCCAGCACCGTGATACCATGGTGGGCTGCCATTGATGATAGGATTTGGGCCTCGGGATATCTTGAGAATTCATCCATGACAGCCAGTACGTACTTCCCCCCCTTCGATAGGCCCAAAGAAGTCTGCAGCCACTGCCTCCCATACCCCTCCGGGGAGCTCAGACATTCTTAGTGGCTCTGGATGGCGATTTGGAGTAAGAATACAGCAGGTGGAGCATTGCTTCAGGAGCACCTCGACTATAGGGTCCAGCTGTGGAAACCAAACTTTCTGGCGCAACATCCGCTTCGTGGAGATCATGCCACGATGACCCCCGTGAGCCAATTCTATAACTTTCTTTTTTAACGAGGTGGCTATCACTACCTTGTGACCTTTTAGCAGGAGACTGTCCTCAGAGAGGGCTAATTCCTCTTTCACTTGCAGAAGCCTGTCCACCTCTTCACATACCTCCTCTGAAGCAAGACGGCCTCGTTCCTTGGCCCTCGTCCATTGACCGAATCGGAAGCCCTTCGCACACAATTTGGCAGTCCTGATCCAAATCTACTTCCTGCGCTAGACACAATGGTTCGATGACCTCAGGCACTGCTTGTTGGATCAGGTAACACAGGTAGTGGTCCGCAACTGAAGGTTCAGGTGTGCACTCCTCTCAGGGATGTCGAGATAGAAAGTCTGCCAGGTTTTCTGCCTTTGCCGGCCTACGGATGATCTAAAATGCATAGTCCTGTAGTCTTAAAACCCAATCTTGCAAAGCAGAGTGGCAGCTTGGCTTGTGGGTTACCTTAGAGGAATAGGAGTGCCTGATGATCTGTCACAACCCGGAATGGTTTACCGTTGAGGAACAGATGAAAGTGTTCACACACCCACACTACTGCAACTTTCCTTCTCTGCCTGAGAGTAGGCATGTTCTGTGACAGAGAGGCTCCTACTGGTGTATGCAACGATGTGTGTTTGTGTTGGGTCTTTCTCGTCGATCTGAGCCCGAATGGCACCCAGTCCCACTGGACTTTCATCTACCGTGAGCTCTGACTTTCGGTCTCAGTCATAATATGACGTATTTTCGGCTCTTGCCACCCTTTCTCAAATGACTTTGAAAGCATGTTGGCATCCTTCCAACCAGTTGAACACTGCGTTTTTTTGGTCAGTGCTTGGAGGGGCTCACTGACTGTGGCAAAGTATTTTATGTACCTAGTACAGTAGCTTGCCAGGCCTAGAAAGGACCTGAGTTCCGAGATGATGGTCGGTGGTGGTGTCTCGTTGAGCGCTGCTGCCTTATCTGGATCGGGTGTAATGCCGTTTTCAGAGAATACATGGCCAAAGAAGCATAGTGTGTTTTTCCTGAACTCACACTTCTCTTGGTTTAGAGTGAGGTTGGCAGCTTCGAGGGCCATGCACAATTGAGCCAGTGTTTCGTTGTGCTTTCCCACATCAGTTCCGAAGACCAATATGTGGTCACTATAGTTCAGACAGTTTGTGATGTGCTTAATTATGTTGTGGACTTCTGTCTGAAATATCTCAGGCAGCGGTGAGACCCCAAAGCTCAATCTTTTATATCGGTACAATCCCAAATGGGTGACAAACGTCCTAATGTTCTGACTTTCTGGACTCGGGACCAACTGGTGATAGCCCTTCTTTGGGTCCAACTTTTGAGAAGACTTTGGCTCCGTTTAACAGATGTATCATATCAGTGATACGTGGAGGCATGTGTCTTTCCCTTTCAGATTGCCTGGTTTGGCCGTCTCATGTCCACGCACAGCCTTATTGCATCAGAGCCCTTCTTTGGCACCGGAACAATGGGCGAGACCCACGTGGTGAAGCCTGTTGCTGGCTCTATAATGTCTTGTTCCAAAAGCTTGTGCAGATCGTCCTCAACCTTCTTCTGAATGTTCACTGGGATTCCCCAATATTGTTGGGCTACGGGTGGCACCGATTCATCAATGTGTAGCTTAATGAGTCTGTTGCAGAGCTTTCCAATGCCTTTGAATATTTTGGAGTATAAGTTCTTTATCATGTGCACCGGGTCTATGTATTTCTGGACCATGATCTTGTAGTATTAGGCCCATTTCGATGGCTGTCTTAAAACGTGACCCTTGTATCAGCATGAATCCTCGAACTGTCTAGTGATCTTGAGGGGCGTAGTGGCTCCGTAATGGCTTTGGACGTTGTAGTAGTTCTTCGAAGACTTGCTCACTGATCACGTTCACTGTCGCCCAGTGTTAATGAGAAATTCAGTCGGCTTTTCATTCAGTTTTATGATTAACGTGGGACTGTGTTCCGTAGCCACTGCATTGCCTAAAGCAAACACATTTGCCTTCTTTCAGTGTTCCCTCCCCAAGGAGCTAACTTCATATTCTGACGGAGATTGCTCAACTAAGTATCACACATGGTGGCGGGATCGTCGCTCTGGTCGCACTCAGGTTATACATCTTCCCCTCTCCCTTCCCTCTCTCCTGTTTCTCTCATCCCCAGATTCCCGGTCTTTGGGTGCAGGGTCCATCAGTCTCACTGAAGGATGTGGTATTGCCCCCGATGATTGGGATGTTGAAGGTGGAGGCTCTGGTTTGTATCTTGGAGGAGTGTCCCTCCCTACCTTTGTCTCTATTGAATCGGCAGACTACCTTGAAGTGTCCTTTTTTCGCCACACGTGGCACATCGCTGCCCACTCGCAGGGCAGGACCCTTCGTGGGGAAATTCAAACCCGTATTTGAAACAGCAGGGTTCATCTGGTCTTCTCTCCTGCTGCAGTCGATGCACCGTCTCTCCAGTTGTTGCGGTGTTAAAGCTTTCAATTTGCGAGTCCACCGCCCTTTCTGCCCTTGCAAGCGTTAATATTTGATCCAAAGTGAGAGCTTTCTGTAATAACTTCCTTCAAACGTCTGGGATTCACATCCTGCAATGATCTGTGATCTTAGGACCTCGTTGTTGGAGAAGTTTGCGAAGTCGCAATGCTTCATTTTGATTCCTAATCTCATGACGTAGGCGTCCATCGTCTCACCCTTGGCTTGTTTGGTGCTGTAGAACAGGTGTCGCTCATAGTCCACGTTAGTGTGTGGAGTGAAATAGGCTGATAGTGCTGCTTTTCGTTCCTATAAGGAGCCTATAGATGTTGCAGGCATTTCATTGAAGATGTCACACATAGCCGGTCCAACCACTAATTTGAGCAGACATTCCTGCCTGTCCTCCTTGATGGGCCCAGTGGCCCCCATGTATAGCTCAAAATCCCTCATCCATTGGGACCACCTCGGTCCCATGTTGCTACTGTCTGCAACATCAAAAGCCCCTGGCATTTGGGCTATTAAAGAATCCGGCAGTATATAATGGGCCTGCTCTTGTGGAGCTGCTGGCCCCTCGATCAGTACCCCTTAGCCCCTATCTTGGGCCTGCACCCCGTCCTGGGCAGACATCCTTCTGCCTGTGGATGCTTCCTACAGCCTAATTGTTCCCCACTGCCACCTGTGAGGCACGAGCACCGTGTTTTCGTGGGTGTTCTGGGTCCCTTCCCAGGGTAGATTGTCCCTTTAATGGCCGCCACCAGGAACGACCACCGATAGCATTCTCTCCACTCACCGCGTGCAGAATGTCACCGCTGTAGCCCGGGCTGTGTATTTTCTCAGACGAGCGTTCCTCTGTGAGCGGGCACCTTTTCCCCACATGCGGCCCGGGATCTGCTTGTGACGCAGTATGCACTTCCACGTGCTAGGCGGCCGTGTATCCAACACCCGCTCCATTCCGTGTCACTGTGGGCATCCGCACAGTCATTCCCCCTCGTCACCAGTGTAATGGCCGTCCTGGCCATTAACCCGCCTCAGTCTCCAACAACTGCGTGAACCCGCCTCCCAATATCACTTCCCTCCCTGCCTCCCGCCTCCCAATATCATTTCCCTCCCTGCCTCCCGCCTCCCAATATCACTTCCCTCCATGCCTCCCGCCTCCCAATATCACTTCCCTTCCTGCCTCCCGCCTCCCAATATCACTTGCCTCCCTGCCTCCCGCCTCCCAATATCACTTCCCTCGCTGCCTCCCGCCTCCCAATATCACTTCTCTCCCTGCCTCCCGCCTCCCAATATCACTTCCCTCCTTGCCTCCCGCCTCCCAATATCACTTCCCTCCCTGCCTCCCGCCTCCCAATATCACTTCCGTCCCTGCCTCCCGCCTCCCAATATCACTTCCCTTCCTGCCTCCCGCCTCCCAATATCACTTGCCTCCCTACCTCCCGCCTCCCAATATCACTTCCCTCCCTGCCTCCCGCCTCCCAATATCACTTCCCTCCCTGCCTCCCGCCTCCCAATATCACTTCCGTCCCTGCCTCCCGCCTCCCAATATCACTTCCCTTCCTGCCTCCCGCCTCCCAATATCACTTCCGTCCCTGCCTCCCGCCTCCCAATATCACTTCCCTCCCTGCCTCCCGCCTCCCAATAGCTCTTCCCTCTCTGCCTCCCGCCTCCCGTTGTCCCAGAACTAGAACGTCAACATGACACAGTTCACTGCTAGAGATACAACCACCTCCTGTCATCAGTGAAGCTTGGCTGAACCCTGCCACAAGTTTCCGGTCCAGGAGCAGCTTCTGCTGCACTCCACAGTGAAGCCAACGGCAGGGGGCCTTCCTCGGTTTCCCAAAGGCAGGCTGGCGGGTCTCTGGCCACATCCTTGTCTTAGGGGCCTGGCCGCACCTCTCTTCTGCTCTTTTCGTTACACTCCTCGGCGCCACCTCACATGATCATGTCGTCACCTAATTTGGCCACTGCCCCTTCAGATCGCAAAAGACCTTTTCTTATGCTTTCCTGTTTTTGCCAACTGGCCTAGATTTGTCCTCCCTCCAAACTTCCTCATATCATATATCCTCCTCAAAACAAAGTCCTCCACCTCAATATGAGAGTCTTCCTCCACCCCTTGAAGGCAGCCCTTCCCTTAACCTGAAGCTCCTCCTTCAACTGTTCTCTCACCTCCTCCTTGCTGCCAACCAACCTCTCCTGACTCAATGCTGTGGTATCCCCAGGCCGGGGTAAGGGAGCGAGCGCAAGTCGCGGCAATAACAGGCCGACACAGAGCGGTGCTGCAAACTTCTTTCTTTATTCGTGCTCCGACATCAACTAACTAGCCCCGCCGCTCCCGCGTCACTTCCCCTCTCTTCCCGCCCGGGTCCCTCCCGCCCCCGTTGTCCAGGATACGTCAACATGACATCTCCCCCCTTTTTAAACTGTTACCACACTCTTCGCAACAGGCGATGATCTGGCGAGTCTCTAGTCCATCTCCTCGATCCACCGGCGAGGTCTGGTCCGGACTCGCTGTGGTCGTGTCATCTCAGCCCTTGGCGACGGTCTGCTCACGGCCGTCTCGGCTTCTGGATCTTGATCCGATTCGTCGGCGTCCCACGGATCCTCTCCGTGTTGATCACTGTATTCTTCTTCTGGTGGGGCCTGTACCCTGCCGCTCAGGCGTCTTGTTCCAGGCGGTGGGAGTTCCTTGAAGTGGAACGAGTTCCTGGTTATCGCTCCTGTGGAGCCTTGTGCAGTGATCATCGACCCCTTCCTCTGGGTAACGAGAAGGGGCTCTTCCCGGAAGGCAGGCGTATGCTTATGAGTCGAAGGTTGTCGGACGGCCACCACATCTCTATGGTTATTTGGGATGTCTGGGCTTTTCTGCGGGCGTCGGTGTATTCTTTCATTTTATTCTTTGCGGCTTCATCCCGCTCTCGGACTTCTGCATCCATCGCCGGGCGTGGTGCACTTGCCTCTGCTTGGGGAATTGGGGGTTGCGCCCAAACATGAGTTCGGCAGGGGTCTTCCCTGTTGTGCTATGGGGCGTTCCCCGGTAGTCCCGCAGTAGTTGGTTGAGTACCTGTTCGTATGGTTGTTCCGTGAGGCGAGCAATCTGCAAGGCCCGCTTGAGATTGGCCATGAACCGTTCGATCATCCCGTTGGCTTGCGGCCACAGCGGGGTCACCTTCCGATGTCTGAACCCCAAGTATTCCGCAAACCGGGCAAACTGATGTCCACAGAACGGGGCCCCATTATCGGTCTTGAGTACTTTGGGAACTCCATAGGCAGAGAAAATGTGGTCCAGTGCTGGGACGACGTGATGCGTGGCCGTGGACGAGATCATCTGTACTTCTGGATATCGGGAGTACTCGTCCATTACTGCAAGGACATATCTTCCCCCCTCGATGGGTCCAAAGAAATCGGCGGCCACCGCTTCCCATATGTTCTGCGGAAGTTCAGACGTTTGTAGTGGCTCCGGATGTCGGTTTGGTGTGATGATGCAACAGGTGGGGCATGTTCTCAGGGCGGCCTCCACTCGGGCATCCATTTGTGGGAACCACACCTTTTGGCGCAGCATGCGCTGTGTGGAGACAATGCCTCGGTGGGTCTCGTGTGCAAGGTTGATGACTTTCTCCCGCATGGTTGCTGGGATCACTAGCTTGCAGTCCTTGAGTAGGAGATGGTCTTCTGATACGGCTAGCTCTTCTTTCACGAGGAGAAGTCGTTCCACGTCTTCCCATGTTTGGCCTCCTGCCGCTTTTCCTCTCTCCTTAGCCCTCCTCCATTGTCCAGATGTGAGACCTTCACATATGATGCGGCATGCCGGGTCGTTTTCAGTTTCTCTTGCCAGTTCCTCTGTGTTAACCCCTTCCGGCGTGGTTTGGTGAACCAGGTATCTGAGGTAGCGGTCTGCCACCGACGGTTCCAGTCTGCTCTCGTCCCTCGGTCTCCTGGACAGGAAGTCAGCAGGGTTTTCACCCTTCCCTGGTCTGTGAATGATGTTGAAAGCGTAGTCTTGCAGACGTAACCCCCACCGGGCGATCCTAGGGGGCATCTTAGCTTGGGGATTTCCATAGAGAAACAGTAGCGCCTGGTGATCGGTGACAACCTGAAACGGCTTTCCATACAGGAATAAGTGGAAGTGTTCGCATGCCCACACCACCGCTAGTCCTTCCTTTTCAGCCTGGGAGTAGGCTTGTTCAGTGGCGGATAAGCTGCGGCTGGCATAGGCTACCACGTGTCTCTGTTGTGGGTCTTTGGGATCAAATTGAGCCAGGATGGCCCCTAATCCCACTGGGCTGGCGTCCACTGTTAGTTCTGTTCTCCGGTTGGAGTCGTAGTAGGCCATATTTTCCGCTTTCGCAACCCTCTCCCTGATGGTTTTGAAAGCTTCTTGACATGCACCGGTCCACTCGAATTTCTCGTTCTGGTGCGTTAGTTTCCGCAAAGGTTCACTGACCGAGGCGAAGTCCTTAATGTATCTGCTGCAGTAGCTGGCTAGGCCTAGAAACGAGCGAAGTTCTGACACATTGAGTGGCGCTGCTGTGTCATTCAGGGCTGAGACTTTGTCCGGATCTGGGGTCATCCCCACCTCTGAGAACACGTGGCCAAAGAATTTTAGCGTGCTCTTCCGGAACTCGCACTTGTCCTTGTTGAGTGTGAGGTTTGCATCGTGTAGAGCTTTACACACCCTCATGAGGGTTTCGTCATGGCTCTTTACGTCAGTCCCAAACACCAGAATGTCATCCGAGTAGTTGAGGCAGTTGGGAATGTGCTTTATGATGTTATGGACCTCGGCTTGAAAGATCTCTGCGGCTGACGACACCCCAAAACTCAGTCTTTTATATCTGAACAACCCAACGTGGGTGACAAATGTGGTTATGTTGCGACTTTCGGGGTATAAGACCAGCTGATGGTATCCCTTCTGGAGGTCTAGTTTTGAGAAAACCTTGGCTCCGTTTAGCAGATGTATCATGTCCGTTGTACGTGGCGCAGGGTATCTTTCCCTGCGGATTGCTTGGTTGGGACGTCTCATGTCGGCGCACAGCCTGATGGTTTCAGATCCCTTCTTCGGGACGGGGACGATGGGGGAAACCCAAGTGGTTGCTCCCGAGGCCTTTTCAATGATGTCCTGTTCCAGCAATTTCTTTAACTCATCCTCCACCTTTTGTTGGATGTTGACAGGGATCCCTCGGTATGGCTGAGCCACTGGGCATATGGAGTCGTCTATAGGCAATTTCACTTGTCGGTTCTTGAGTTTCCCAATCCCTCTGAATATTTTTGGATACAAGTTGTTGATCATGTCAATCGGGTCGATGTGCTTGTGAACCATGATGTTATATAAGATGTGTATCAGGCCCATGTCTGCGGCGGCCTTGAAACTCAGGACACATCCGCTGTCCGTTTCGGTAGCCAGGACGTGGATTGGGACCTTCATCTCTTGCCCCTTGTATCGGCATAGCCCACTGAATCTTCCTACGCACTTGAGGGGAGTTTTCGCACCATATGCGTAGATATCAACGGTGGCTGGCTGGAGCTTTGGTTTCGGGGTTAGTTCGGCATACACTTGTTCACTCACCACGTTGACGGTGGCGCCAGTATCGACGAGGAATTCCGTTGGTCTTTCCTGCAGCTTGATGATGAGGGTGGGGCTATGAGCGATGGCTGTGGGATTTCCTAAAGCGTAAACGTACGCCTTCTTTTTGTGATCACTCCCGGAGGAACTGGGGTCTGATTCTGTGGGGGATTGTTCGACCAGATAGCGGACGTGGCGTCTTGATCTTCTTTCGGGTTTGACCCTTGTCACGAATCGTCTCCTTTCTCTCCGCTTTTGGCGGTCGTCGCCGGAGTCCTTGTCTCTCTGGTCACTTCCGTGTTGACTTGGAGGGTTGGAGGTGTTACTTGGGGTTGAGTGCGTGCTCGGTGTTCCCCCATATCGATTCCTCGAGCGGGTGGCGCTGTCTCGGGGCCTCTCTCTCCCTGAACAATTTGCATACTGCTTTGAAATGGCCTTCTTCACCGCACGAGGTGCAGCGTTGTCCTACGGCCGGGCATGTCCCTTCATGGGGATATTCGAATCCACACTTGTAGCAGAATAGTTCTTCTGTCCTTTTCTCTAGGTGTAATCTGTTCAAATTTTCGCCCACCGGTGTGCTCCCGAAACTTTCCACCTGACAGTCAATGGCTCTTTCGGCCCTGGCCAGTGCCAGTATTTCCTCTAGCGTGCGGGACTTCTGGAGCAATTTCCTGCGGAATGTTTGGGACTCGCAACCTGATATTATTTGCGACCTGAGGGCTTCAGTGTTCGAATAATTTGCAAAGTCACAGTGTTTGAGCTTTGTGCGGATTCGCATTACATATGCGTCCATGGTCTCCCCCTTTGCCTGCTTTGTGGTGTGGAACAGGTGCCTTTCGTAATCGACGTTGGTGTGAGGCGCGAAGTATGCTGCCAGGGCATCTTTTAGTTTCTGTATGGAGTCTATGGAGTCTTGGGGCATTTCGTCTATGATGTCTCGGGTGGCGGAGCCGACCGCTAGCTTTAGTAGACACACTTGCCTTGCATCCGCCACTGGCCCCGTGGCCCCCATGTACAGGTCAAAGTCCCGAATCCATTTGGTCCACCTGGGGCCCATGTTGCTCGTGTCCGTCACGTCAAAGGCTCCAGGCATCTGGGCAGCCAGTGTGTCCGGCAGTTGGTAGGGCACGTGATCATGCATTTGATCTAGGGGTGCTGGGGGCCCATTTCCTGCAGCTCCCGCACCTTGGTTTGCATCCTGATCAGACATGGTGCTGGGAGCGTGGCTTCCCTACGCGGGATTCCGCTGTCGTGGTGTGATGGCCTCCTTAGAAGGCACGAGCACCATCGAGGAGCACCACGCCTGTTGAAGCGCTCTGGCGTGGGCCGGGCCTGGTCCTAGGCCCTGGGTTGTGGCTGCGCGAGGGCCTTCTCCCTCTCTTGGCGTGGGTCAGGGCTTGATCGTGGCTAAGCACTTGGCCACTTGTGTTTGGGCCCGCCCCGTATCCTGCCGCGTATCACTGCGCGCACGTGCGCTCACCTGCTTCTCCGTGCTCACCGTCGCGGCCCGGATCTTCCCTCCGTGGCTCGATCTTGAGCGGAGAGGAGCTTAGACGGGCTCGTTCTCTGCCCGTCCTGTCTGCCAGGTTCCGCGACGCCCCGGTGCTGCGGCGACACCCCGCGCTTCTGGGCTGCTGTGGGCGTCGGTCGGCAAGCGTTCTCGTCGCTGTTGTGTGCAGATGCACGGCGCTCGTCTCTCTCGCTTTCCGGGGACTCTGCCTCTCAGGATCCCATCCTCGTCGCCATTGTGGTATCCCCAGGCCGGGGTAAGGGAGCGAGCGCAAGTCGCGGCAATAACAGGCCGACACAGAGCGGTGCTGCAAACTTCTTTCTTTATTCATGCTCCGACATCAACTAACTAGCCCCGCCCCTCCCGCGTCACTTCCCCTCTCTTCCCGCCCGGGTCCCTCCCGCCCCCGTTATCCAGGATACGTCAACATGACAAATGCCATCCTCTTTCTTCAAAGCTTTCTCCTTCGTGCTCTCACTTCACCAACTTGCTGCAAATCCCAGCCTCCTTCACATCCTAACACCCACCCTACTGCCTCTGTGAGTGGGCCTTTCATAACTTGATGGCCCCGCCCTTTGCACCGGAATGGGGGTAAGGACCTGCAGCTGCATGAACTCATCAGTGGCATTTGAGTATTTACTGAATGTAACGGGTTTATATGATTCAGGTGTTTTGGCTGATTGCGCGTGACTTAATTCCATAGCCCGGACCAAGGCACTACACGCCCGGTCATCATCTAACATGGGAACAAACACGCGCTACTTCACCTGCATGTGAGATCCAGGTGCCAGGAGGTGAGCTGCATCTTTTCGAACATCACTGAGGACTGCCTCCTCTTAAAGAGCCAGTACAGGGTGTTGCCGTCGCGTGACTGCCATCTGCCATAGATCTAGGATGGGGAGGGAGTGACCAGGGGGTCCTCCTCATGTGGCTCCTGAGGTCCTTCTTCTAGTTTGCGGGTGCACCAGCCCCTTTGGTCACTCCACTGAATGTCCCCACCTCAGGCAGGGGACTTCATCACAGCCTGCACTACATTCTTTCCACTGACCTTCTCCTCTTTCTTTCCTGCCTCCATGCCTCTCCTGACTCCTTCACTTTCTCTCCCCTCCTCCTTTTGTCTTTTACCCTCTCTTCATGCGTCACCTTCCTTTTCCTCCCTTTACCACCTTCACCTTCCTTCTTCCCTCTACCACCTTCACCTTCCTTCTTCCCTCTACCACCTCCACTTTCTTCTTTCCCTCTAACACCTCAACCTTCCTTCTTCCCTCTACCACCTCAACTTTATTCTTCCCCTACCACCTTCACCTTCCTTCTTCCCTCTACCATCTCCACTTTCTTCTTTCCCTCTACCACCTCAACCTTCCTTCTTCCCTCCACCACCTCCACTTTCTTCTTCCCCCTACCACCTTCACCTTCCTTCTTCCCTCTACCACCTCCACTTTCTTCTTCCCTCTACCACCTCAACCTTTCTTCTTCCCCCTACCACCTCCACTTTCTTCTTCCCTCTACCACCTCAACCTTCCTTCTTCCCTCCACCACCTCCACTTTCTTCTTTCCCCTACCACCTCCACCTTCCTTCTTCCCTCTACCACCTCAACCTTCCTTCTTCCCTCCACCACCTCCACTTTCTTCTTCCCCCTACCACCTCAAACTTCCTTCTTCCCTCCACAACCTCCACTTTCTTCTTCCCACTACCACCTCAACCTTCCTTCTTCCCTCCACCATCTCCACTTTCTTCTTCCCCCTACCACCTCCACCTTCCTTCTTCCCTCCACCACCTCCACTTTCTTCTTCCCTCTACCACCTCCACCTTCCTTCTTCCCTCTACCATCTCCAGTTTCTTCTTCCCTCTACCACCTCAACCTTCCTTCTTCCCTCCACCACTTCCACTTTCTTCTTTCCCCTACCACCTCCACCTTCCTTCTTCCCTCTACCACCTCAACCTTCCTTCTTCCCTCCACCACCTCCACTTTCTTCTTCCCCCTACCACCTCAACCTTCCTTCTTCCCTCCACCACCTCCATTTTCTTCTTCCCCTACCACCTCAACCTTCCTTCTTCCCTCCACCACCTCCACTTTCTTCTTCCCCCTACCACCTTCACCTTCCTTCTTCCCTCCACCACCTCCACTTTCTTCTTCCCTCTACCACCTACACCTTCCTTCTTCCCTCTACCATCTCCACTTTCTTCTTTCCCTCTACCACCTCAACCTTCCTTCTTCCCTCCACCACCTCCACTTTCTTCTTTCCCCTACGACCTCCGCCTTCCTTCTTCCCTCTACCACCTCAACCTTCCTTCTTCCCTCCACCACCTCCACTTTCTTCTTCCCCCTACCACCTCAACCTTCCTTCTTCCTTCCACCACCTCCACCTTCCTTCTTCCCTCTACCACCTCCACCTTCCTTCTTCCCTCTACCACCTCCACTTTCTTCTTTCCCTCTACCACCTCAACCTTCCTTCTTCCCTCCACCACCTCCACTTTCTTCTTTCCCCTACCACCTCCACCTTCCTTCTTCCATCTACCACCTCCACCTTCCTTCTTCCCTCTACCATCCCCACTTTCTCCTTTCCCCTACCACCTCCACCTTCCTTCTTCCCTCCACCACCTCCCCTTTCTTCTTTCCCCTACCACCTCAACCTTCTTTCTTCCCTCCACCACCTCCACTTTCTTCTTTCCCCTATCACCTCAACCTTCCTTCTTCCCTCCACCACCTCCACTTTCTTCTTTTCCCTACCACCTCCACCTTCCTTCTTCCCCCCACCACCTCCACTTTCTTCTTTCCCCTACCACCTCAACCTTCTTTCTTCCTTCCACCACCTCCACTTTCTTCTTCCCTCTACCACCTCCACCTTCCTTCTTCCTTCCACCACCTCCACTTTCTTCTTCCCTCTACCACCTCAACCTTCCTTCTTCCCTCTACCATCCCCACTTTCTCCTTTCCCCTACCACCTCCACCTTCCTTCTTCCCTCCACCACCTCCCCTTTCTTCTTTCCCCTACCACCTCAACCTTCTTTCTTCCCTCCACCACCTCCACTTTCTTCTTTCCCCTATCACCTCAACCTTCCTTCTTCCCTCCACCACCTCCACTTTCTTCTTTTCCCTACCACCTCCACCTTCCTTCTTCCCCCCACCACCTCCACTTTCTTCTTTCCCCTACCACCTCAACCTTCTTTCTTCCCTCCACCACCTCCACTTTCTTCTTTCCCCTATCACCTCAACCTTCCTTCTTCCCTCCACCACCTCCACTTTCTTCTTTTCCCTACCACCTCCACCTTCCTTCTTCCCCCCACCACCTCCACTTTCTTCTTTCCCCTACCACCTCAACCTTCTTTCTTCCTTCCACCACCTCCACTTTCTTCTTCCCTCTACCACCTCCACCTTCCTTCTTCCTTCCACCACCTCCACTTTCTTCTTCCCTCTACCACCTCCACCTTCCTTCTTCCCTCTACCATCTCCAGTTTCTTCTTCCCTCTACCACCTCAACCTTCCTTCTTCCCTCCACCACTTCCACTTTCTTCTTTCCCCTACCACCTCCACCTTCCTTCTTCCCTCTACCACCTCAACCTTCCTTCTTCCCTCCACCACCTCCACTTTCTTCTTCCCCCTACCACCTCAACCTTCCTTCTTCCCTCCACCACCTCCATTTTCTTCTTCCCCTACCACCTCAACCTTCCTTCTTCCCTCCACCACCTCCACTTTCTTCTTCCCCCTACCACCTTCACCTTCCTTCTTCCCTCCACCACCTCCACTTTCTTCTTCCCTCTACCACCTACACCTTCCTTCTTCCCTCTACCATCTCCACTTTCTTCTTTCCCTCTACCACCTCAACCTTCCTTCTTCCCTCCACCACCTCCACTTTCTTCTTTCCCCTACGACCTCCGCCTTCCTTCTTCCCTCTACCACCTCAACCTTCCTTCTTCCCTCCACCACCTCCACTTTCTTCTTCCCCCTACCACCTCAACCTTCCTTCTTCCTTCCACCACCTCCACTTTCTTCTTCCCCCTACCACCTCCACCTTCCTTCTTCCCTCTACCACCTCCACTTTCTTCTTTCCCTCTACCACCTCAACCTTCCTTCTTCCCTCCACCACCTCCACTTTCTTCTTTCCCCTACCACCTCCACCTTCCTTCTTCCATCTACCACCTCCACCTTCCTTCTTCCCTCTACCATCCCCACTTTCTCCTTTCCCCTACCACCTCCACCTTCCTTCTTCCCTCCACCACCTCCCCTTTCTTCTTTCCCCTACCACCTCAACCTTCTTTCTTCCCTCCACCACCTCCACTTTCTTCTTTCCCCTATCACCTCAACCTTCCTTCTTCCCTCCACCACCTCCACTTTCTTCTTTTCCCTACCACCTCCACCTTCCTTCTTCCCCCCACCACCTCCACTTTCTTCTTTCCCCTACCACCTCAACCTTCTTTCTTCCTTCCACCACCTCCACTTTCTTCTTCCCTCTACCACCTCCACCTTCCTTCTTCCTTCCACCACCTCCACTTTCTTCTTCCCTCTACCACCTCAACCTTCCTTCTTCCCTCCACCAACTCCACTTTCTTCTTCCCCCTACCACCTCCACCTTCCTTCTTCCCTCTACCACCTCCACTTTCTTCTTTCCCCTACCACATTCACCTTCCTTCTTCCCTCTACCACCTCCACTTTCTTCTTCCCTCTACCACCTCCACCTTCCTTCTTTGCTCTACCATCTCCACTTTCTTCTTTCCCTCTACCACCTCAACCTTCCTTCTTTCCTCCACCACCTCCACGTTCTTCTTCCCCCTACCACCTCCACCTTCCCTCTTCCCTCTACCACCTCCACTTTCTTCTTCCCTCTACCACCTCCACCTTCCTTCTTCGCTCTACCATCTCCACTTTCTTCTTTCCCTCTACCACCTCAACCTTCCTTCTGCCCTCCACCACCTCCACTTTCTTCTTCCCCCTACCACCTTCACCTTCCTTCTTCCCTCTACCACCTCCACTTTCTTCTTCCCTCTATCACCTCAACCTTCCTTCTTCCCTCCACCACCTCCACTTTCTTCTTCCCTCTACCACCTCAACCTTCCTTCTTCCCTCCACCACCTCCACTTTCTTCTTCCCTCTACCACCTCCACCTTCCTTCTTCCCTCTACCATCTCCACTTTCTTCTTTCCCTCTACCACCTCAACCTTCCTTCTTCCCTCCACCACCTCCACTTTCTTCTTCCCCCTACCATCTCCACCTTCCTTCTTCCCTCCACCACCTCCACTGTCTTCTTTCCCTATACCACCTCCACCTTCTTCTTCCCTCTACCACCTCCACTTTCTTCTTTCCCCTACCACATTCACCTTCCTTCTTCCCTCTACCACCTCCATTTTCTTCTTCCCTCTACCACCCCCACCTTCCTTCTTCACTCTACCACCTCCACTTTCTTCTTTCCCCTACCACCTTCACCTTCCTTCTTCCTTCCTCCCTCTACCACCTCCACTATCTTCTTCCCTCTACCACCTCCACCTTCCTTCTTCCCTCTACCATCTCCACTTTCTTCGTTCCCTCTACCACCTCAACCTTCCTTCTTCCCTCCACCACCTCCACTTTCTTCTTCCCCCTACCACCTCCATCTTCCTTCTTCCCTCCACCACCTCCACTTTCTTCTTCCCCTTACCACCTCCACCTTCCTTCTTCCATCTACCATCTCCACTTTCTTCTTTCCCTCTACCACCTCCACCTTCCTTCTTCCCTACACCACCTCCACTTTCTTCTTTCCCCTACCACCTTCACCTTCCCTCTTCCCTCTACCACCTCCATTTTCCTCTTCCCTCTACCACCTTCACCTTCCTTCTTCCCTCTACCACCTCCACTTTCTTCTTCCCTCTACCACCTCCACCTTCCTTCTTCCCTCTACCATCTCCACTTTCTTCTTTCCCTCTACCACCTCCACCTTCCTTCTTCCCTCCACCACCTCCACTTTCTTCTTTCTCCTACCACCTTCACCTTCCTTCTTCCCTCTACCACCTCCACTTTCTTCTTCCCTCTACCACCTCAACCTTCCTTCTTCCCTCCACCACCTCCACTTTCTTCTTCCCCCTACCACCTCCACCTTCCTTCTTCCCTCCACCACCTCCACTTTCTTCTTCCCCCTACCACCTCCACTTTCTTCTTCCTCCTACCACCTTCACCTTGCTTCTCCCATCTACCATCTCCACTTTCTTCTTCCCCCTACCACCTCCACCTTCCTTCTTCCCTCCACCACCTCCACTTTCTTCTTTCCCCTACCACCTCCACCTTCCTTCTTCCCCCTACCACCTCCACTTTCCTTCTTCCCTCTACCACCTCAACCTTCCTTGTTCCCTCCACCACCTCCACTTTCTTCTTGCCCCTACCACTTCCACCTTCCTTCTTCCCTCTACCACCTGCAGTTCGTTCATCTTCGCTTGGTCAGGTATCAACCAACTAGTCAGGCGGCCCTCTCCAGTTGCCTTCTTTATCTTAGCTCTTGCTGCCCTCTTCTTGGCTTCCTTAGAAGGCAGCCCCACGGGTCCTGCATCAGACCTAGGTGAGACCACGACACTAGATCGTTTATTCTTTCCAGCTCTTCTGGCCATTCTTCGCTGCTTACGTCAGAAGAATGGTGCGACCCTCTCCTGGTTTGATTCATCATCCTGGTTTTGCTGTTCTTCAATCTCTTCTGAGAGGTTGGATCCAGCTGCTTCACAGGCTTTCTCCCTCCTGTTCTTGTCCAGTGGTAAAGCATTAGTATTGGCCAATATCCGCCCAGACATCTGCAATAAAATCTTGAGGACAAATTGCAAGGATGCTACTGATGACTGGATCTCTGCAATCTCGACTGCCCCTGGGTAGAGACTGCCCAAGCAGTCCATTTCAGCGTCTGGGACGTCTCCTCCATAGAGGCCATAGCCAAATCTGGTGAGACTGACAGTCTACCCATTCCCTCCACTGGGGTGGACGTCCCAAGGGGTATGTTCATCTGCTTATCTTCTTGGGTTCCAGTACTATTAATTGTCATTACGTCTGATTGGGGGCATCATATTTCTTTGGTTGTTCAAACATAGTTCCAATAATGAGTTCTTGTCAATGTCCTCACAGTTCGAGGAGCTCAATAGGCCATCATCACATGCACCCGGTGCAATTATTTCCTCAATGGTAGGAGAATTTATTTCAGGGGGCGGATTTTGTGGAAAGAACTCAGTAATCATACCTTGATCCGCTGGGATATCGTTCTTGGCTTTCTTTTTAGGTTTATCCATCTCACCTTCCTCACTTGGTGAGTTCCTGGCTTTCGCCATTCCCTTAGTACTTCTTAAATTGTACTTGGACTGTGTGGGTCTTTTCCCAGATGGCATTTGGTCTGCCCAAATAGTGTCCCTCCTAGGGTTAGATGACCAGATCCAAGATCCCGCAATCACCCTATAAGGAACTCTTTCCTAGAAGTTGTCACAACAGCTCAGTACCTCTGGGTACTTCTGGGGACTTTACTCCCCTCAAAAGGATCAAAGGCACACGGCCCACAGTCTCCTGTTGTCGTGCTGCTGGCAGTCCCAACTCTGCAGGTGTCCAAATTGGGCCCCTTATAGGAGGGGACACTACAACTTCAATATGGGTTTCCCCTCACTACCAAGAGAGGGCAATGGCCTCCTTGTGACCGTATAAACGAGCCACAATGTGCCCAGTCTCTGTATGTTTTAAATATAGATTTCCCACCTCAACAGACAGAGAAAGCACTAATGTGCTCTAAGGCGTCAATACCGCCCAGATTTTGTCAGCACCTCCCCCTGATCGTAGCCAGTGAGCGCCAGTGATGGCTACCTATTCACCTAAGCTCCAAGGTGAAAGTTTTTGTACTGCTTGTGCCCATGGAGCGGCAAACACCCAAGGTCCAACGCAATAGGCTTGAAATCGCCTGTCAAAGTAGAGTTCATGACTCGGGGCGCAGGGCCATCCCAACTACCTTACCCGCCGCACCTCGCCGCCCAGCTCCCGGACCCTGGAACTCAGGGCTGCAGGGTCCAGCCGCACGTGTCAGGCGCGGCAAGCGGCACTCTTCAGCGCCCCTCTGTCTGCCGTCTGCCACCGCTGTCAACTTACTTTTGCCCACTTGTACAGGACTCTAGGTCTCCGGGTCTCCTTACACCCTGGAGTGAGTTTTTCGGTGGAGCGGCTATCCGCGTCCCGTGACCGGCACAGTGAGCACACTGAGCTGCTGTTGCTATGTTGATTCGAGGAAAGGACCTCTCAACGGCCCACACCAGCGCATTGCAGCGCAGATCGCACCCCAGCAGGAATCAAGCAGGAATCAAGTCGCACTTCGCACGCTCCCAATCGTCACAGGATCTCAGAGGCCGCTTCCGATTCCAAGGCCGCTTCTCTGTCGTAAATTTACACACGTAAATGTAATGGGATAATGGACTCGAAGCTCCAGGAAAGCCCCCCTTGACTATGTAATCCAAATAGTTTTGGACCATTGTCCAATCAACACTGGGAGTCTTATGCTCCACGAGCTTGTTGGCAAAAGGCGCCTCCTTGAGCGCTCATGTTCATGCGTTCGACAGTGCAGTAATACTACGCAAGAAAGTGTTGAGACACAACAGGGGTATAAATAAAAATAGCCTGTCATTCCTCACAGAAATTCAATCCTTGAAGACAACATTTTAAAACTGGTTGCAGGGCCATATGTTCCTGAGGTTGATCAATGACGTAGAAAAAATGTTGAGCTGTATGATAGGATCCGATTCAGGTAATTTATGGCGATTGATTAGGTCAAACGGGATCAACGCATTATTTGCAGGTTCAACCTCTATCGAGGTCACCTTGGGTCGATCACTTAAAAAAACTATACAAGGAAGAGATAGAAGTGAGTCCCGTTGATTATATGGCGACTTGCGCAGGTGCTATTATCTGGGATATGGGCGACTTGCTGACCCTTATTCGGTCTAGCAAGAGTTTGAATGCTCCCTGCCCTGACGGCCTATCGGTTATTACCTTGAAGTCAGACCCGATACTGTGAGCAAAGATCATTTCAGCTTTATTTGCTAATGTTCTATCTGAAAGACAGATTCCCCAATCATGGAAACTTGCAACAGTGGTGGTGATCTTTAAAGGGGGGATAGACTCGCCCCTGAATTACAGGCCGATATCATTACTGGATGCAAGCAGTAAGAGCTTTTTTAAACGGATTCTTTAGCAATAGTTGAGCTGGTCTGGGTTTAGGAAAGGAGTGGGGACAGGCTCAAACAGCTTTTTGGTGGCCCTACTAGATGCCCAGCTGCGGGACCAACAGCAGGCTTTACATTTAGCCTTTTTGGGCGTAGGCAAGGCTTTTGACTGTGTGAATCGGGAATTACTGTGGACAAAATTAGCTAAGCACTGTTGCCCGATCGCACTAGATATCGTGGTACCCTTATAGAGGGTTACAAAGATCAGGGTCAGACTTGATGCTAAAGGGACCTGCACTCCCTGGATCGACACGAACAGAGGATTACGCCTGGGGTGCGTTCTGGCTCCATTTTTGTTTATTTCTATATAATGGAAATGGGCTTATGTTGGGATGTTGTTCATGCTAACCCCCCTCTTTTAGGCCAGACTAAGATTCAATACCTAAATTACGCTGATGATGTCAGTATATTTGATAAGACGCCAATGGGATTACAACGGCCCTAGATAAATTAAATCCCTATTTGGAAAATGTAGACCTTAAATAGGTCCTGATTCTAGATTAAGCAAAAGGAAAATGGAGGTCCTTTAAATGGTCGATCCAGGGGCATTCCCTGGAAGTGGTGAAGGAGTTTAAATATCTGGGCAGTATGGTGACGTCAAACAAGTGTAAAGGGGAAACGTATAGGAAATACAGATCTTCCTTTCTGGCTCCGGCCTCCCAGCTGCGACTGTTTGATAATAAGTTTGGCCGTTTCTCAACTTTACCCGTACTGAAATGATGTTGGCAAACAATACTTCCAAAACCTATTTCTGGTGTTGAAAACCTGGGTGTTACTATGAACTGGTCTTCACTACAGACGCCCCTTTGAGGAGAAGGGTACTTCATCTTCCCAACTCACTTCCCATGGCAGCCATGAGGCATGAACTGCATTGCTGCCTCTTGGCTCATTAGTAGAATGGAACGTGTTGCAAATATATGCTTCAATGGTGGCTTCTCTGCGCACATCAATGCATATAAAACTGGGCCAAGAACTCAACAAATCTACCTGTAAACCCCTAGGGTCTTGGAAGAGTAACTGTGAGGAAATATTGGCAAGGATTGAATCCTCGGCTGTGGAACTTGTAAGTAATCTGAATAAAGGGAACCTCGAGTTACAAACAAGTGAATGGTTAAAGACTAGGACGGTTTTGAAGAACTATCAATGATTTAACAATCACTTGGAATGTAATATAAAAGGCTTCAATAATGTGTCCTCCTATTTAAAAAAAGCATCCCTCGAGGGGTTTTCAAAAGAAGGCCTTGAGATTGAGATTCAATCTCTATTTAACAAGGAAGGTCCAGGGTTCGCGGGAGGGTCTGGAACCGGGAGGTCCAGGGTTCGCGGGAGGGTCTGCAGCCGGGAGGTCCAGGGTTCGCGGGAGGGTCTGGAGCCGGGAGGTCCAGGGTTCGCGGGAGGGTCTGCAGCCGGGAGGTCCAGGGTTCGCGGGAGGGTCTGGAGCCGGGAGGTCCAGGGTTCGCGGGATGGTCTGGAGCCTAGCTTCAATGTCGCTTTTGCAATGAGGTACAGGAATCACTGAGGCATTTATGCATGGAGTGCCTCTTCTCAAACACCTACGACACAAGAAGTTGGGTAGATGCATTTCTAACATTGGGGTTATACCTCAGGACCATTTGTGGGCTCGTATTTTAAATCTTAATGAAATAACTTGATCAATTGCTACTTTTGAATTTTTAGAAAGAATTTTAAATTGAAAAGTAATTTAGTTATAACTGTATTGTGTGTATATGATATGATTTATGTGAAAGGTTTTAATTATGAACCAAAATGCACAATAAATATAAATAAAACATTTTTAAAAGAAATTCTCATTGACTTCAACGTCCACAGATCATTACAGCCGCATTGGTTGCCAGTCAAGTAGCGCATAATATTCAAAGCCCTGTGCATGGTGTACTGAGCCTACCTCAAACAGCTGAGGCCATGTTTTATCAGGGGTAAGCTGTCCAAGTATATAGCTGGCCGAAAGCTGGGGTCAAAACCAGCTTTTACATGCCAGCCAAAACCCATTGGGGATACTCAGACTGGGGTAGGCTCTTCTCTTCACAGGCTTCCCCCCAATGGAATAACCCCCCCCCCCCCCAGACCATGAGTTCAGCTTAGACCGATCTTACATTTAGGACATGCTTGAAGACATATTTATTCCCTTGATGTGTAAACCAGTGACCTGGAGGGCATTTCCTTATTCAGTGTCGAATAAAAGAATAGGATAGCCTTCTCCCAGTCTAGTGCCCATATGTACTGGTGTATGGGATCCCTTCTCCCCGTCTAGTGCCCATCTGTACTGGTGTCTGGGATCCCTTCTCCCCGTCTAGTGCCCATATGTACTGGTGTATGGGATCCCTTCTCCCCGTCTAGTGCCCATATGTACTGGTGTATGGGATCCTTTCTCCCCGCCTAGTGCCCATCTGTACTGGTGTCTGGGATCCCTTCTCCCCGTCTAGTGCCCATCTGTACTGGTGTCTGGGATCTCTTCTCCAGGTTCTAGTGCCCATCTGTACTGGTGTCTGGATTCCCTTCTCCCAGTCTAGTGCTCATATGCACTGTTGTATGGGATCCCTTCTCCTCGTTTAGTGCCCATCTGTACTGGTGTCTGGATTCCCTTCTCCGAGTCTAGTGCTCATCTGTACTGGTGTCTGGGATCCATTCTCCCATTCTAGTGCCCCTCTGTACCGGTGTCTGGGATCCCTTCTCCCAGTCTAGTGCCCATATGTACTGGTGTATAGGATACTTTCTCCCAGTCTAGTGCTCATCTGTACTGGTGTCTGGCATCCCTTCTCCCAGTCTAGTGCCCATCTGTACTGGTGTCTGGGATCCCTTCTCCCTGTCTAGTGCCCATCTGTACTGGTGTCTGGGATCTCTTCTCCAGGTTCTAGTGCCCATCTGTACTGGTGTCTGGATTCCCTTCTCCCAGTCTAGTGCTCATATGCACTGTTGTATGGGATCCCTTCTCCTCGTCTAGTGCCCATCTGTACTGGTGTCTGGATTCCCTTCTCCGAGTCTAGTGCTCATCTGTACTGGTTTCTGGGATCCCTTCTCCCATTTTAGTGCCCCTCTGTACTGGTGTCTGGGATCCCTTCTCCCAGTCTAGTGCCCATATGTACTGGTGTATAGGATCCCTTCTCCCAGTCTAGTGCTCATCTGTACTGGTGTCTGGCATCCCTTCTCCCAGTCTAGTGCCCATCTGTACTGGTGTCTGGGATCCCTTCTCCCAGTCTAGTGCCCATATGTACTGGTGTCTGGGATCCCTTCTCCCAGTCTAGCGCCCACATGTACTGGTGTCTGGGATCCCTTCTCCCTGTCTGGTGCTCATCTGTACTGGTGTCTGGGATCCCTTCTCCCAGTCTAGTGCCCATATGTACTGGTGTCTGAGATCCCTTCTCCCAGTCTAGTGCTCATCTGTACTGGTGTCTGGGATCCCTTCTCCCTGTCTAGTGCCCCTCTGTACTGGTGTCTGGGATCCCTTCTCCCAGTCTAGTGCCCATATGTACTGGTGTCTGAGATCCCTTCTCACAATCTATTGCCCACCTGTCCTGGGGTCTGGGATCCCTTCTCCCAGTCTAGTGCTCATCTGTACTGGTGTCTGGGACCCCTTCTCCCAGTCTAGTGCCCATATGTACTGGTGTCTGAGATCCCTTCTCCCAGTCTAGTGCCCACCTCTCCTGGGGTCTGGGATCCCTTTTCCCAGTCTAGTGCTCATCTGTACTGATGTCTGGGATCCCTTCTGGGATCCCTTCTCGCAGTCTAGTGCTCATCTGTACTGGTGTCTGGGATCCCTTCTCCCAGTCTGGTGTTTGGGATCCCTTCTCCCAGTCTAGTGCTCATCTGTAGCCGTGTCTGGGATCCCTTCTCCCAGTCTAGTGCCCATATGTACTGGTGTATGGGATCCCTTCTCCCAGCCTAGTGCCCATATGTGCTGGTGTATGGGATCCCTTCTCCCAGTCTAGTGCTCATCCTGAGCAGTGTCTGGGATCCCTTTTCCCAGTCTAGTACCCATCTGTGCTGATGTCTGGGATCCCTTCTCCCAGTCTAGTGCTCATCTGTACTGGTGTCTGAGATCCCTTCTCCCAGCCTAGTGCCCACCTGTCCTGGGGTCTGGGATCCCTTCTCCCAGTGTAGTGCTCATCTGTACTGGTGTCTGAGATCCCTTCTCCCGGTCCAGTGCTCATCTGTACTGGTGTATGGGATCCCTTCTCCCAGTCTCATGCTCATCTGTAGCCGTGTCTGGATTCCCTTCTCCCAGTCTAGTGCTCATCTGTACTGGTGTCTTGGATCCCTTCTCCCAGTCTAGTGCTCATCTGTACTGGTGTCTGGGATCCCTTCTCCCAGTCTAGTGCTCATCTGTACTGGTGTCTGGGATCCCTTCTCCCAGTCTAGTGCTCATCTGTACTGGTGTCTGGGATCCCTTCTCCCAGTCTAGTGCTCATCTGTACCGTGTCTGGGATCCCTTCTCCCAGTCTAGTGCTCATCTGTACTGGTGTCTGTGATCCCTTCTCCCAGTCTAGTGCTCATCTGTACCGTGTCTGGGATCCCTTCTCCCAGTCTAGTGCTCATCTGTACTGGTGTCTGGGATCCCTTCTCCCAGTCTGTTGCTGATCTGTACTGGTGTCTGTGATCCCTTCTCCCAGTCTAGTGCTCATCTGTACCGCGTCTGGGATCCCTTCTCCCAGTCTAGTGCTCATCTGTACTGGTGTCTGGGATCCCTTCTCCCAGTCTGTTGCTGATCTGTACTGGTGTCTGGGATCCCTTCTCCCAGTCTAGTGCTCATCTGTACTGGTGTCTGGGATCCCTTGTCCCAGTCTAGTGCTCATCTGTACTGGTGTCTGGGATCCCTTCTCCCAGTCTAGTGCTCATCTGTACTGGTGTCTGGGATCCCTTGTCCCAGTCTAGTGCTCATCTGTAGTGGTGTCTGGGATCCCTTCTCCCAGTCTAGTGCTCATCTGTCCTGGTGTCTGGGATCCCTTCTCCCAGTCTAGTGCTCATCTGTCCTGGTGTCTGGGATCCCTTCTCCCAGTCTAGTGCTCATCTGTCCTGGTGTCTGGGATCCCTTCTCCCAGTCTAGTGCTCATCTGTACTGGTGTCTGGGATCCCTTGTCCCAGTCTAGTGCTCATCTGTACTGGTGTCTGGGATCCCTTCTCCCAGTCTAGTGCTCATCTGTCCTGGTGTCTGGGATCCCTTCTCCCAGTCTAGTGCTCATCTGTACTGGTGTCTGGGATCCCTTGTCCCAGTCTAGTGCTCATCTGTCCTGGTGTCTGGGATCCCTTCTCCCAGTCTAGTGCTCATCTGTCCTGGTGTCTGGGATCCCTTCTCCCAGTCTAGTGCTCATCTGTCCTGGTGTCTGGGATCCCTTCTCCCAGTCTAGTGCTCATCTGTACTGGTGTCTGGGATCCCTTCTCCCAGTCTAGTGCTCATCTGTACTGGTGTCTGGGATCCCTTCTCCCAGTCTAGTGCTCATCTGTACTGGTGTCTGGGATCCCTTCTCCCAGTCTAGTGCTCATCTGTACTGGTGTCTGGGATCCCTTCTCCCCTCCAGCATTATGGGTTATGCAAGAAACATATATGTATACACATGTTGATTGTTACTAGGTGTGGTTCGAAGTAAAATAGAATGTTTTTGTCATGCCCCTCAGAGGGGTGTGCAACACATGTCAGCTTGGACTGAGGTCCTCTTAACTGGCCACTAGTTTGTGTAGGGTCTGATGGGTACACAGACAGAGACCCCTGTAACTACGAGAAAATGGAACAGGGAAGGCAGGGCAATATAGTGTGCCTTAATGTAAAACCGGTTGTGTGATATGCTTCTTCCAATTGCAAAGCTTTGCCTCCCAGCACCCACTCTGTCACCCCCCTCATGTCTCCTCTGCAGGTGCCTGGGCTACCATTTCCATCGTGGTCCACCAGAACCCGGTGTCTGCTAAAGCCCACCAGTCCATTCTCCTACCCGTCTCGTACCAATCCAGCCAACTGAAGGACTTTTATAAAGTCAAGTGGAAGTTTGCATCAAGGAACCACAGCCTCATTGGGATTACCACAGGTGAGAACTGTTCCTGGAGCAATGATTCTGGGGAACTACTCTGTCACAGGCATGTGTTTTACGTGGAGCCTGAATACGACAGTCGCGTGGTCCTCTTTCCTAACGCCTCGCTGAAGATCCAGGAAGTGGGACCCCGCGATGCCGGGAGCTACGAGGTTTCAGTCCAGGCTTTGGATGTGACAGTCAAGACGATGATCAACCTCACCGTGGACCAAGGCACAGGTACGTTGTGTGGGAGGAGCTACAGCCGCGCCACGTTAGAGGTTGCGCATCACTGGTCTCCATGCTATTGGCCGAGTCACTGCTACATATCCACATATTCTAAGCCCTGCATCAGCCAATATCATCTGCTCTCCATTGGTTTCATAGTAACTCACAAATACTGCAATTTCAGCAGAAAAGCTGCACATCTCAATGCCATTAACAGACATTAGATCATCGATAAACCACATAAGTGACATATTAAGTAGCACTTGATCAGTCCATTAATTGCAGCAGTTCCAGCGCATTAGTAATCCACGATGTGAATTAGATCAATAACATCACTATAGCATAAGCATTCTAGATATACTAGGAAACATGATAGATGCTTTTCAGTCCTGGGGAACAGTGAATGGGATCTCCTGTCACCCCTAAACATCTCACATTCATCAGCAGTTATTGTTTGTTGTCATCTGCGAAAGGCCAGAAAAAGAATTGTCACATGAATTAGCTCCCATAAACAATACACATATGTAAGTCTCATATCACAGGTTCCTCCATATTATATGTCATAAACTCATTTACTCACCACAGCATAAGCTCAGCCGCAGCCCTATCTTGTAAATTCCCCCCATCCCCATATTATATCAGAAAGTTGCCATGAGGGTGAACGGGATCAGAAACTAGACCACAAAAGAATCTCTGAAAACTGTCCAATTATTGAGGGTTTAACATAGAATGGGATAAAGTACTAAACATGTGAGAAAGGGATAGGAATGACCAACTCAAAACATTGGGCATCCTCACTGCCCGGAGTGTACCGGTCTTGGGCATCCTAACTGCCCGGAGTGTACCGGTCTTTGGGCCTCCTCACTGCCCAGAGTGTAGCGGTCTATGGGCCTCCTCACTGCCCGGAGTGTACCGGTCTTTGGGCCTCCTCACTGCCCAGAGTGTAGCGGTCTTTGGGCCTCCTCACTGCCCGGAGTGTACCGGTCTTTGGGCCTCCTCACTGCCCGGAGTGTACTGGTCTTTGGGCATCCTCACTGCCCGAAGTGTACCGGTCTTTGGGCATCCTCACTGCCCAAAGTGTACCCTTTTTCAGGCCTCCTCACTGCCCGGAGTGTACCGGTCTTTGGGCCTCCTCAATGCCAGGAGCGTAGTGGTCTTTGGGCATCATCACTGCCTGAAGTGTACCGGTCTTTGGGCCTCCTCACTGCCCGGAGTGTACCGGTCTTTGGGCCTCCTCACTGCCCGAAGTGTACCGGTCTTTGGGCATGCTCACTGCCCGGAGTGTACCAGTCTTTGGGCATCCTCACTGCCCGGAGTGTACCGGTCTTTGTGCATCCTCACTGCCCGGAGTTACCGGTCTTTGGGCCACCTCACTGCTCGAAGTGGACCGGTCTTTGGACATCCTCCCTGCCCAGAGTGTACCAGTCTTTGGGCCTCCTCACTGCCAGGAGCGTAGTGGTCTTTGGGCATCATCACTGCCTGTAGTGTAGAGGTCTTTGGGCGTCCTCACTGCCCGGAGTGTACTGGTTTTTGGCCATCCTCACTGCCCGGAGTGTACCGGTCTTTGGGCGTCCTCACTGCCCGGAGTGTACCGGTCTTTGGGCCTCCTCACTGCCCGAAGTGTAGTGGTCTTTGTGTATGAGGGCATTGGTGTCCTTAAGTAGTTTTAAGTGTATCTTCTGTCGAACAGTTTCTTGTGCTAAAAGGGGTTCCCTCACCCTCTCTTCTCTGTCAGTGTTAGGCTTACGGGGTTCCCTGCACCCTCTCTTTCTCTGTCAGTGTTAGGCTTACGGGGTTCTCTGCACCCTCTCTTTCTCTGTCAGTGTTAGGCTTACAGGGTTCCCTGCACCCCCTTACTGGTCATCTCTCTATTCTGGTCATGGCCCTCCCCAGCATTACATCATTCTCTCGTGCCGCCTCCCACCACGGTCCTGACTTCTTTGGATCTTGGTATTTCCCTCACCGCTTCCTTGGGACCATCTGGTCTTCTGTATCTTCCTGTGATGTGTCTCTCCTGCTCCACATGCTCTCCTCTAACCTCTGCTTGAGTTTTCCCTACCGTCTCATCCTGGTTTTCACGCGAAGTACCCCCCCCCCCCCACCAATCACCTCCATTGACTTTCAATTAATTTCCTCAAACTCTGCCTAGTTTGTTTCTCCACCTCCTCCCTACTTTTGTCGCCAATCACTCGTTCCTGCCGTTTTCCACCTCCTCCTTTCCTTCACTGTTAGGTAGATCTTTCGGTATCCAGTCATTCCATCGAATGACAATTCATCTAACACCAAACCATTGAATTATTTCCATCGAAATACTATTCCATAGAATAGCCATTTCGTTGAATACAATTTGATGGATACATCGAAATGTAATGTTGTGATTAAGGGTTAGATTAGGGTTAGGGTTGTGTTAGGGTTAGGGTTGGGGCTAGGGTTAGACTAAGGGTTACATTAGGGTTAGGGTCGGGGCTAGGGTTAGATTAAGGGTTACAGTAGGCTTAGGGTTGGGTTTGTGGCTAGGGTTAGATTAAGGGTTACATTAGGGTTAGGGTTGGGGCTCGAGTTAAGATTAAGGGTTACATTAGGGTTAGGGTTGGGGCTAGGGTTAGGGTTGGGGCTAGGGTTAGGTTAAGGGTTACATTAGGGTTGGGTTTGTGGCTAGGGTTAGATTAAGGGTTACATTAGGGTTGGGTTTGTGGCTAGGATTAGATTAAGGGTTACATTAGGGTTAGGGTTGGGGGTTAGGGTCGGGGCTAGGGTTAGATTAAGGGTTACATTAGGGTTAGGTTTGGGGGTTAGGGTTGGGGTTAGGGTTAGATTAAGGGTTACTTTAGGGTTAGGGTTAGGGTTGGGTGGGTGTGTGTGGGGGTTGGGGAGAGTGGCGGGGGAACCCCCCCACAATATACAGAAATACTTTAAAACATTACAAGGAGCTGGCCAGTGCTGAAATGTCAACGTTTTAAAGTTACAAAAACAGCATGGAAATGATACTTTTTACATGTAAAAGTGCGTTTTCATTGAAACCAGTCCATGTATATTGTCGATGGACTGGTTTCGATGGAATTGCACTTTTAAATATAAAATATAGGTTGTCTATGCTTTGGTATGCAATGGTTTGTATTCGATGGTTTTGCATGTCGACCCTTTTTTTACCGACATAATCACTATAAACCAGAACTTTCATTTCTTTACTAAATCTCCTTCACCTGTGAGACCCCCAGCACTTTTATCTGTCTCCTCGGTGACTGGGAGCCTTTTCCCACTCACAAAGTCTTTTACTCTATTTATGGGGACCCTTGCTCATTACTTCTGTTCTTTATTTTTATGGTGTCATGTTTCCCTCCATATTTCCTAAGGCACCTGTAATTTACTTTTGTAGCACAGAGCACCTTTTGTGCAGTGCTACTGGGAGCCCTTTGGGCTTCCTTTTGTATTTCCTTTTATTTTCCTTGTGTGAACTACTGTTCCCAAGGGGAAAGGGATACATTGTATCACTTTTATATTTTCTATGGTGAGCTCAGCACACCCCACCTTATGTGGAGTGCTGAGGGGTTACCTTGTATCCCCCTTTTCACTGATCCTGTAACATGTCTGTTACAGTGACAAACATACCTTTATGGCTGGCCGCGCTGGACGTGTTCTACTGACTTGTGTGCAATGTGTACGCGCATGCTGTCATCACAGTCGCGGTAATGCACAGAAGGGTCACCATTCATCTTGAATGGTGACCTCTTTCTTTTATCGCCCTTTTTAGTGTGCTTGTCCTTTCTTCGTCCTTCTTCTGCCGTCCTGGGTGGGTGAGGTCCTGGTTTGACTTTTGTCTATGGCGGGAGTTCTTTGTGAAGCCCGCCGAGGCTCCAGAGCGTCTCTGAAGACAGGAAATGGGCGAGGAGTCCAAAACTCGACAGCCCTTTTTTCTTCTGGCATACCTGCCTGGATCCAGTTCAAACTGGGGGCTGGCTGTCGTAAAAGGACAGCCACTCCCAAAGTTTGAATGTAGCATGAGTGCTGATTGGCTGCGTTCCTGGATGAATGGCCTGGATCTGGAAGCTGAAGACAAGTCGACCCCTAGACCAGAAGAACCGAAGATGAAGACGGCCAGAGACGCCTGCAGCCCCTTCCAGTAACCAGTGAATCCTGCTGAAGTGACCGCTGCTGTCCTGACCCTGTGTTAAAATTGACACGGAAGCTCCGAAGAGGATGGCTTCCTCCCATGGACTGGCGGGCATAATCAGTCCCAAGACGCCCCGCAATTTGAGCCATTCACGACGTGCTGCGACCTTCCTGGGCTGCAAACACCCAATACCCTGGGACCTGCAACCAACCTGCGGTGAATCGTCTTCCGAAGAACAAATATCCCTGAAACTTTGATGTGCTCCCGCTGGACCACTAGAGGCAGGATTCCACTCCCCAAAGTCCTCTCACCAGGGTGCAGGACCGAGAAAGCGAGGCAAACGATCGGATGAGAACCGCTCTTCACTGGTGTCTCTGAAAAGGCGCCAAATCCACAGACCCGCATTGGAGCATAAAAAATCATTGGCTGGGAGTCCCCTCTCTCGACTGCTGCTGTGAAATCCCATCCAGAGTCCCTCCGTTCGTCACCACGACCAAGGAGCAAGAGAGCGGGTCTGCAGCTGCTACCATGTGAAGGCATCCAGCTTCATCTTCTTCGGCACTCCTCGGGTACTGTTGGACTCAAGAGTCTTTCTGCCGCTCCTGTGTGGCTAGGGGGTAGTAATTAGTAATTCATGTAGTTGGGAGTTTGCCCATTTATGTTCGCCCAGGTCGAACGCTGGAAAGTATGTAGACAATTTTCTCCATAGTGCCTGAACCCTTTTTCCAACAAGAACTGTTATGTAACTGCTACTGAAGATTTTCACTGGAACTCTTGACTTTTATACAGCTTGTGCCTGCCCTTTGGACCTCCCATCTGACCCTTAAAAAGACTTAGAACGAGATATGGAAGGACTCTTGAAGCCTAGATGCTGTAAAAAGATTGCTAAGTAACTTACCTTGTGTGGGTGTTGTTTCTATCATAAGGATCTGAAACAAAGTGTTACAAAGTTCTTACTTACCTTTGAATCGTGTCTCTATTCTAAGAAGTAACCAATAAGTATTGTACTCACTTGCTACATACGGTAGTGTAACTGTATTATTCCGAAAACAGAATAAGTTAGAAGTGTTGCAAATTACTTACTTTCTAATGTTAGTAATAACTGTGTCTTCCCTGAAACATAATAGGTTATATGGTTTTGCTACAAAGTTATTACCTACCTCTGAATTAATTCCAATATTCTAAAAAGTAATTACAAGCTCTGTTAAAGGTTTACCTGCTTGTGTTGGTGTTGTACCTTCATGTTAATCCTGGAACTAAATAACCCCCAACGTCTACCATAACAGTGGTTTTACTTACCTTGAATTGCCTGCTGCCATTCTAGACGTCTTTTACACTATGGTTTACTTACAAGAAGTGTTGTATTGGTTTTATATTGTGTTTGCTTATTATTATGATATTTGATGAATCTAGTAACATCATCACTGATTCTCTAGAGGGAAGCTTCTCCTACGTGGCCAGTGAAACGCAGAAGCTACCTATCTCTGACCCAGTGGGTGGCTGTCTGCGGCAGGACCATGTAGTAGTAGACAGACTCCAGGGAGGCAAGAAAATACTAGACTTACACAACCCTTTATTGGTAACTCCTACTAACACCCAAGGACCTGTACCCCACTCTTGTATGGCTTATTGTAATGTAGATACTGAATACCCAGGCTTTTCCAGCCAACAGCATTATGCACCCCTCCCCACCTTTCCTAGTACTGAGAGGAGGAAGAGGGATCGAGTAATGAGGATGACCAAACATGGCAAACCAATGCTGCGTTCTACTCATTGGAAAATGCTAAATAAGACTGGGCCATTTAAAATGGAGATAAATGAGCAAGCCGGAAGAGAGACGAAGCCTGCTGCTGCATCCAACTGGTGCTGACGCTGTTTGGGACACTGAAGGCGAGCGGAGTGCCGAACGCAGGAAAAAGGCTAATGAATACGGCATGCAGCAAAGCCAGGCTGGGAGAAGTTTGCTGCTTTCCTATCACAGGCAGCTGAAGCTGCCAAACACAGAAGGAGGCCAAGCGGGAA
Organism: Ambystoma mexicanum; assembly: GCF_040938575.1. NCBI lineage: Eukaryota > Metazoa > Chordata > Amphibia > Caudata > Ambystomatidae > Ambystoma > Ambystoma mexicanum. The sequence continues at coordinate 833,189,093 of NC_090938.1, read as the reverse complement.
AGAAGCTGCTGACATGACGCGCTGCCAGTCAGCGGGCTAGAAGCAAAGAGGACGGAGAAAGGCAACAAACGCCAAAGACGCCAAGAAACACTGGTAAACCCAGGGAGAGTGCATGGGTTACCGGGGCGCTTCATGGCGATACCGCTTACCATACATATCACGAGAGAGCCCAAATGAAGGAGATGATATAATTGATGCTAATACGAACATTGTGGAAAGCCTAAGTAAAGGCAGTAGAATGGATACGAACATTGTGGAAAGCTAAGTAAATGGGTGGTTTGTGGGATTTTCTTGAGCCAAGGTGTCTTTTAGATTTGTGTCATTGAAATGGATCTTTTTACTGTCACCTACCCACTGGAGGGTGAAACGTAGGGGTGGTGTGAAGGCGTCATGATGTAGACACAGACAACAGGTTCAAGTTTGGTTCTCAGTGGTTTAATCAACTTAAAAGACAAGATGGAGAAAGGCCTAACTTGCCCTATGCTAAGGCGGGATTTCCCTACCTAAAGAAAATTAAGGATAGTCTGTGTCAGGAAGTCCAAATCAAATAACTGTCTGTGTCCAAAACCTATACTTGCCCTCACAACTAACTATATACAATGTGTCGGGATGTCAGCATCAAAATGAGTAGTGTTCAAAATAAAGTTCAGAGCTTCTTACAGCTCTTGGCGTGTAATCAGCTTCCCCTCCCGCAAGTTCCAAACAGTTCACAAGATATTGGGGTTCCCTTCCCCAAGAGTTCAAATCTTCCAGCTTTATAAAACGACACAATTCCTTGGGGTTCTTCCCAGCTCTTTTGACATCAGTATTTTTCACATAGGTAGCTCTGTTTCTTGACTTCAAAATCACATAAGCGGCTGTTGCAAAACTCAAGCTTCTTTATGGACACTTTCATTGGTTTTTCCATAAAGGGGGCCACTCAGTCTAGCGCAGTTGTCAGACCTCACGGTCCACCCATTACAGGTCACGCAACCGATATCCCTTCTTGACTGTATCCCATTAACAGTTGGCCATTATGTCCCTTTGACAGTGCAGCTTGTTTCTTTCATCAGTGTCACACTCGTCCAACACTTTACCATGGCTTGATTGTCCGCCATGCACTTTATTACACTTCCTGTATTCTTCTAGATCTGGCCAATACAGGTTTCCTCTTAACCTGCAGTTCCTTGAACTCTTTTAGCTTCATCAGTATTTGTTTTCTGAACTCATACCCATCTTGGTATCCTCTTGGCTTTGCCAACACTTGTATCTCAGACAATTCATTCCGTGGCTTCTGCTTCATGCACCACTTTTCTTTCACTGTACTCATGAGTGCTGGAAACGTGCTTTTTCTTTGTGCGGCATTCAAAAGTGCTTATAATGGGCCTCATTACGAGTCCGGCGGTAAGCCTCGAGGTGCTTTTTTTGGGTTCCCGGAAGAACCCCGGTATGAGTGCTTCCATGATTCCACTCACTGGTTGCATACAGCAGCTCACTTCAGTTTCTTTCCACTCCTCGCTCTGCTTTACAGCTTCTTGTAGCTCCGCACTTGCTCCGGGGCAGCCACAGAGAGCACTGCTCGCTCTCCTGTTGTCCTCTGGCAGCTGGAGTGCTTCGGCGTTCCACAGCTCCCGCTGCATGCACCCGACAAAGAGGGCGGCAGGACCTCAAGAAACCTCTCACGGCCAGCCTCAGAGTCCCTTTCTCCTGCTCGGCAAAGCTTCCGGCTCCTGGGTCTCCAGCTCCTTTCTCTCCAGCCCACTTTGCTCCAGTCTGCTTCCCTTTGTGCTGTGCGGCAACAGGTTTCATGCGCATTGGGATTGTTAAATGACCGCAGGTGTAGGTCATTAAGTTCAATTGCCTGACGATAGCGAAATCCATTAGCTGGACATGCCTGGCTGTTCCACCGGTACACCTCCATAGCCCTCCTCTTCGTCTCAATACCAGAGTAGTATTTGGGGCTATTTGAGTTAATAAAGGAAGTGTGTATACCTCTACAGTGTCTCCTTATCTTGGTGCCTGACTGATGTGGGTCTGCCTTAACAATATAAGGCTGATAAGTGTTTATCTCACCCAAATGTGGATGTGTCCTCCTAGTTGGTCTCTTCCTCGTCCCAGTATTGAGGTGGTGTTTTTGGGGTACATTTTAAGGGAAGAAAAGGGAAAGGGCTGACAGTAGCCTACAAAGGCTTGAGGGATAGAGGGTTAATTCTGGAAAGGGAATGGGGGATACCATGTCTCACCGAAGGACACCCTCTTCCCAAGTTCCCTCCTCCCAGGTGATCCTCTTCCTTTGCATTGGGGGGGGTACTTTGCCCCCTTGGTTGACGCACTAGAAGCTTCCATAATCGGCGGGGCACTTTGGCATAGTGCCCACACTCCAAGCTCATTCCTAAGCCAACAGCGCCCTTGGTTCCTCATTTGATCTGTATCATTGTCATAGATAGCACAATAATCGCTCCGAGACACAGAGAAAGTTCAAGGGTTTTCATTTACTTCATTGTGGGCCCTATGGCAGTAACGCTCTATCTCTCGTCCTGTTTTGCCCTTCCACCCTGATCCAGGCACCCCTTGTCAGAAGACACTGAATGTTGAACCATACTGTCTATGTGAGAAACCTGAGGTGCCTCTCCCATGCGATTCCCGGGGATCCCTGACTCAGGTGGCCAGGGAAGGGCCATCGCTCTTGGGTCCCGACCCTGGGGGCGGACAAGAGAGGGAGGATCACTTGCGAAGGGGTCCCTGGGAGACTGTGGAAGGAACGCCTTTGGGCGAGACATGGTATTTCCCCTGTTTCACTACTTCCCTACCCGATGTCCCCTCTGTCATTATGGGATACCTTTGTCTACAACCCATTTATACACAACACTACAGTTACCCCCTTCACCCTGACGAAAACCTGTATGGTTTTTCCAGTATTCTTCGGAAAAACGACACACAGACACAGAAGACAGACTCTCCCCTTTGTAGATAATACTGTCCCACTAATGAGGCCAGGCAAAGTCAGGCATCCTTTCACAACCATGCACACCTGAATTTAATCACTACTTGTACAGTCGAAAGCCTTTGACACATTGTGGAGGCAACGGAGGGATGCCTGCGAATTAGGGTAATCAGTAGCCCATCCGAGAACGTTGTGATGATAGCATTGTGTGACACCTGACTGGAGGCTTTAGGGAAAGCCTGACTGGGGGCTGAGACCCGGACTTGGGTAAGGGAAGAACCTAAGGGGTCTAGAATGACTTTCTTTTGAACTGTGCTAAAACGGCAATGTGAACCCGACGTAGGGATGCCTGGAGAAAGCTAAGGGAAGTGAATCTTGCATTGTGATACAACGAAGTGAACTCTGTTATTGCAGCAAATGTGAACCCAGCTGAGGGCTTCCTGTGAATTAGGGGGAACAGTAACACACCTGTGAACATTGTGACGACAAGCGTGAACCCGACTCAGGGATGTCCACAGCAAGTGGTTGGTCTGAACACAACTGAGGGAGGCTAACATTGAGAGAAGGATCCGAGCCCGGCTGAGGGGGAGCCAAGGGTGAAGAGCAAATCACCCTATGAGAATGTTTGAGAAATAACTTTTTGTTTGAAGGAATTGTGAAAAAGGGATCGGAGCCTGAAGGAGCGGGACCCCGGGTGACACAAAGCCACCCTACAAACTGTGTGAGCAGAAGGAGCTGTTTGTTTGTTTAATTCATCAAGATCTAAGAAGAAAGACTTTTTGGATAACTTGAAAGAGACTTTGGCACAGAAGGTCCTGATATTGTTGAAAGGAACTATAACCTCGTGCCGGAGAAGCTCAGAAGTGTGATCTGCTCGAGTGTGGGAGGGGAGACCCCGGCCTTAACATCCTGACTTATAATTTTGTGAACAATTCTTTCTTTTTTTGTGAACATTATCTACACTATTTTGTAGCATAGCTGTAAGGATTGGCAATAGTGTTTTTTTTTAGTATAGGCCCTTTTTATTTGACTGGACTCCGTTAGAACTGTATTATTATTATTTGATGGTCGTAGCTTGCTCTCATCTTAAATTTAGGTTTAGATTAGGTGTTTATCTCACCCATTTTACAGTTTAATAAACACCCTTGAACTGTGATCACTTGTGGCTGTCTTACTTTGATACCATGCCTCCCTTACACTATGTTCTGCCTTGTTCTGATGGTGAGGATTTAAAAGCCACTCGGCCGTTTCAATCGGAGGCTCCCTCAGGGACTTCCTAATTCTCCCTACTCTATCCACTGGTTAGTGCTCTAACAGGAATGTGGATAGTGCCTTGCACTTAATCTGGTTGGATCAGACCTGTCATGTCCACTCTCATCTCTCCATCTCTACTCTGACGATTCCCCTCTCAGTCCACCCCCCTTTCTGCTGTCATCAATGGTTCACTCCTGATCTCACCTCCACCCTTTGATGTTACTTCTCCTCCCACTCCACACCACATCTACTCCTCCACGCTACTACTCTCCTCCTCCTGCATCCCTGCATCCACGCTACTACTCTCCTCCTCCTGCATCCCTCCTCCACACCACCACACCCCTCCTCCACACCACTAATCCCCTCCTTGACATCCCTACTCCCCTTCTCCACACCTCCACACCCCTACTCCCTCCTCCACACCCCTACTCCCCTTCTCAACACCACCACTCCCCTCCTCCACAGCACTGCACCCCTGTTCCACACCACTACTCCCCTCCTCCACAGGACTGCATCCCTCCTCCACACCACTGCTCCCCTCCTTCACACACCTACTCCCCTCCTCCACAGCACTACACACCTCCTCCACACCACTGCACCCCTCCTTGACACCCCTTCTCCCCTTCTCCATACCCCCACCCCCCTCCTGCACACCACTAGTCTCCTACTTCCACACTACTCCACCATCCAAACCATGCAAGCACCCTTCTTTCGCTCGGTACCATAAAATTAATTCACTCCTTACACTAACCTTTGTACTTGCTCGCCCCACAGACCTGTGCCTGCACTCCGCAGAACCACTTTTACTCCCCAGCCAATACCTCACCCGCTCGATAAATCGCCTCAACAATCCATCACTCCTTCCTTCCTTCCTCCTGCTGGTCTCTTGGTCATCCTCCTCCACCTCTGACCTCACCCGAAAAACACACACCTCCTGTTTCCCGCCCTCCCCAGGATGGAACGGCTGGGCATGTAAGTGAAGCTAAAAGTAATAGGTCACCCCCTTTCTCCATGCAGGCTTCCTGCGTACCAGAAATAGCAGCTTGGGAGGGTCAGGGTTCCTGTTCTGGCCCCCGTTTCAGTGCAGTCCCCCTGTAAGCTCATTTGGGGGAGGGTGGTATAGGGGATTCGCCATTTGTTGCAGGGCGTCTTTCCCTTGTCTGGGAGTCTCGTGGCTTGGTCGCATACTAAGTCTGCCGGCCCAGGAAGGCCAATGCTCATGTTTGTATTCTGGGACACCCCTCCTTGGAGTCTCCCGGATAGTCCTTCCAGGGAAGGTGGGTCGCCCTCCCTTTCTGCACTCCGGGGGTGAAGGGGGCTTTTCTCTAGTCTACTTGCGCGTTTCGGTGGCTTTGCGAGGTCTGTGGGGATGCAGCGTGCTGGAACAGTCTCTGCCTTTCTTTCTCTCTCCCTCTCTCCCCTTCTATCTTTCTCTCCTTGTCACACTCTCTCTCCTGGTCACACACTCTCTCTCTCTCTCTCTCTCTCTCTCTCTCTCTCTCTCTCTCCTTCTCTTTTGCTCCTGTGTTTTTGTGGCGATCAGGCGAGATCCCTCTGCTTTTCCTGGGTCCTGCTTGCTTCTCCTGCAGGAGTTCTGCTCTTGATAAAAGGGCGCTGGCAAGTACCTTGAAATGGAGGGAAGGCAGGAGACCAGGGTTTGCCCCTTCCGGTTCCGGGGTAGAGCTGGCTCTTGACTCTTCCCCTCTTCTGCAATATCCTGAAGAGAGGGGTCTTACCCACCCTGGCCTTGTCACTAACATACATGTATTAGCTGACTAATAATAGCCTGCTCTTATGAGTGCAGACATAGCCTCATTATCAGAGAGTCATGACTCATCATCTCAATGTGATTTCCAGATCTTGTGCTCAGAGTGCCCATAACCATACACCTGCCAGACGGTCCATATTACAGGTCAATAAACTCATCCTGAGATCTGCCATATTCCACTATCACAGTGTCATTAACAGTTACCTATCCTGTTATTTCTAAATATGAACTTTCCGGATCTCTTCACACTCCTAGCTTCTGGTGCTGGATCCATGGAGAGAGACTCTACGGCGCTCAATGCGGTGCGGCTGGTGGTGGCGGTCCTGGTCCTCGGCTGCTTGCTGATGCTGCTGAGAATCTAGAAAGACCTACACGTGACCAACTGCATGAAAAGAGGGTCCCAGGATCAAGGACCGCCTGTACTCACCTGAGGATAGACTGGCCGAAGACCTACCCCGCCCCCTGAACTTAAACCCCACAATGCAGGACCCTCGAAGCTGTGGCCGCTGGCATGTTATGAAGGATGCTTCCTCTTCCCTCCTTTTTTCCCCCTTCTTCTGTTTTCACTCTGCTCCCACCCCAGATCTTTCCTTATCGATTTGAAGTGTGTTTCTTCCTATACGCAGCACTGTACAAAACAACACAAATAAAAACATAAGATACTTGTATTTGTGAAGAGTGTGATTAATTGATGTATTAAATTCTTATGGCATGTGTGATCTCTGGGTTTTCAACTGAGAGCAAATGCTCACACATCTGTAATTATTTTGATGCTAAAGTAATTTCTTCTTTCTGCTCTCACTCTGCGCACACCCCCTTCAATGTTGTAGAGTTTTCCTCTGCGTCAAAGCCCTCACAGGACAAGGCTGTGGTGTTGAGTGACACAGTTGCACATGAGACGCTGCCCGATTATACGTAGCATGCTTCGCTACGTCCACACTTCCATGCCTATAAGAAACGAGGTACAGACCCTCTGTGGCAAAGCCCTCGCAGGACAAGGCCACGGTGTTGAGTGACACAGTTGCACATGAGACGCTGCCCGATTATACGTAGCATGCTTCGCTACGTCCACACTTCCATGCCTATAAGAAACGAGGTACAGACCCTCTGTGGCAAAGCCCTCACAGGACAAGGCTGTTTTGTTGAGTGACACAGTTGCACATGAGACGCTGCCCGATTATACGTAGCATGCTTCGCTACGTCCACACTTCCATGCCTATAAGAAACAAGGTACAGACCCTCTGTGGCAAAGCCCTCGCAGGACAAGGCTGTGGTGTTGAGTGACACAGTTGCACATGAGACGCTGCCCGATTATACGTAGCATGCTTCGCTACGTCCACACTTCCATGCCTATAAGAAACGAGGTACAGACCCTCTACGTCAAAGCCCTCACAGGACAAGGCTGTGGTGTTGAGCGACACACTTGCACATGAGACGCTGCCCGATTATACGTAGCATGCTTCGCTACGTCCACACTTCCATGCCTATAAGAAACGAGGTACAGACCCTCTGTGGCAAAGCCCTCGCATGACAAGGCCACGGTGTTGAGCCACGCAGGTGTGTGGCGGCGATGGGACAGCAGCGCAGACTGTGAGCACGGACGACCTCACCCTCCTGTTTGCGGCCACAAGGCAAGAAGGTTTAGGGAGTTTCAGCTTTGTTTCACTCCACACAGCCCCCTGCCTTGTGCCCCTTCCCCCTCTTGCATACGTGTTGCTCTCCCTGCAACTAATCCTCCCACCATCGCTTGCTTTCATCGCCCCTCTTCGTGCGCTCCTTTCAATTCACGCTTCATGCTTTTCCCTGCAACTTCAGGCCATGTGTGCTCCCTTGTTTCCCTAGCTGCGTGTGCACCCTCGCATCGTAGGCCCCTCATCCTGTTCATGTACGTGTGCTCCTGCACAACTTGGCATTGTGTGCACCCTTGCTTCCCTAGCCGCGTGTGCTCGGTCGCCTCGTACATCCCCTCATCCTATTGGCATGGGTGCGCTCCCTTCCCCGCATCTTGTTCCATTCCCCCCTCCTGCGTTTCCCTTCCTTTCTCTCGCATCTCAGCCCTTCCCTCTTCGATCTATTGTGTACTATTCTGACACTGTCTCGTGCTCCACTGTTTTTCTGGAATTACTTTGCATTGCCTGCATTCTTATTCTAGGTTCCTGTTGTGTTCTGTGCCTTGTTGACTCTATTGACTTTGTGTTTGCTCTCTACGGTTCTTGATATTGTGTTGCTATCCATGGTTTGTGGCATCACATTGCAATTGCCTGCATTCTTCACTTCTAGGCTCCCTGCTGTCCTCTGTGTTTTGCTTTGGTCCTGTACTGCATCTGCATTCTTTACTCCCAGGCTCCCTGGTGTGCTTTGTGTTCTGCTTTGGTCCTGTACTGCATCTGCATTCTTCACTTCTAGGCTCCCTGCTGACCTCTGTGTTTTGCTTTGGTCCTGTACTGCATCTGCTTTCTTTACTCCCAGGCTCCCTGGTGTGCTCTGTGTTTTGCTTTGGTCCTGTACTGCATCTGCTTTCTTTACTCCCAGGCTCCCTGGTGTGCTCTGTGTTTTGCTTTGGTCCTGTACTGCATCTGCTTTCTTTACTTCCAGGCTCCCTGCTGACCTCTGTGTTTTGCTTTGGTCCTGTACTGCATCTGCTTTCTTTACTTCCAGGCTCCTTGCTGTCCTCTGTGTTTTGCTTTGGTCCTGTACTGCATCTGCTTTCTTTACTTCCAGGCTCCCTGCTGACCTCTGTGTTTTGCTTTGGTCCTGTACTGCATCTGCTTTCTTTACTTCCAGGCTCCCTGCTGTCCTCTGTGTTTTGCTTTGGTCCTGTACTGCATCTGCTTTCTTTACTTCCAGGCTCCCTGCTGTCCTCTGTGTTTTGCTTTGGTCCTGTACTGCATCTGCTTTCTTTACTTCCAGGCTCCCTGCTGTCCTCTGTGTTTTGCTTTGGTCCTGTACTGCATCTGCTTTCTTTACTTCCAGGCTCCCTGCTGACCTCTGTGTTTTGCTTTGGTCCTGTACTGCATCTGCTTTCTTTACTTCCAGGCTCCCTGGTGTGCTCTGTGTTTTGCTTTGCTCCTGTACTGCATCTGCTTTCTTTACTTCCAGGCTCCCTGCTGTCCTCTGTGTTTTGCTTTGGTCCTGTACTGCATCTGCTTTCTTTACTTCCAGGCTCCCTGGTGTCCTCTGTGTTTTGCTTTGGTCCTGTACTGCATCTGCTTTCTTTACTTCCAGGCTCCCTGGTGTGCTCTATTCTTTGCTTTGGTCCTGTACTGCATCTGCTTTCTTTACTTCCAGGCTCCCTGCTGTCCTCTGTGTTTTGCTTTGGTCCTGTACTGCATCTGCTTTCTTTACTTCCAGGCTCCCTGGTGTCCTCTGTGTTTTGCTTTGGTCCTGTACTGCATCTGCTTTCTTTACTTCCAGGCTCCCTGTACTGCATCTGCTTTCTTTACTTCCAGGCTCCCTGGTGTGCTCTGTGTTTTGCTTTGGTCCTGTACTGCATCTGCTTTCTTTACTTCCAGGCTCCCTGCTGTCCTCTGTGTTTTGCTTTGGTCCTGTACTGCATCTGCTTTCTTTACTTCCAGGCTCCCTGCTGTCCTCTGTGTTTTGCTTTGGTCCTGTACTGCATCTGCTTTCTTTACTTCCAGGCTCCCTGGTGTGCTCTGTGTTTTGCTTTGGTCCTGTACTGCATCTGCTTTCTTTACTTCCAGGCTCCCTGCTGTCCTCTGTGTTTTGCTTTGGTCCTGTACTGCATCTGCTTTCTTTACTTCCAGGCTCCCTGCTGTCCTCTGTGTTTTGCTTTGGTCCTGTACTGCATCTGCTTTCTTTACTTCCAGGCTCCCTGCTGTCCTCTGTGTTTTGCTTTGGTCCTGTACGCCATCTGCTTTCTTTACTTCCAGGCTCCCTGCTGTCCTCTGTGTTTTGCTTTGGTCCTGTACTGCATCTGCTTTCTTTACTTCCAGGCTCCCTGCTGTCCTCTGTGTTTTGCTTTGGTCCTGTACTGCATCTGCTTTCTTTACTTCCAGGCTCCCTGCTGTCCTCTGTGTTTTGCTTTGGTCCTGTACTGCATCTGCTTTCTTTACTTCCAGGCTCCCTGGTGTGCTCTGTGTTTTGCTTTGGTCCTGTACTGCATCTGCTTTCTTTACTTCCAGGCTCCCTGCTGTCCTCTGTGTTTTGCTTTGGTCCTGTACTGCATCTGCTTTCTTTACTTCCAGGCTCCCTGGTGTGCTCTGTGTTTTGCTTTGGTCCTGTACTGCATCTGCTTTCTTTACTTCCAGGCTCCCTGGTGTGCTCTGTGTTTTGCTTTGGTCCTGTACTGCATCTGCTTTCTTTACTTCCATGCTCCCTGCTGACCTCTGTGTTTTGCTTTGGTCCTGTACTGCATCTGCTTTCTTTACTTCCAGGCTCCCTGCTGACCTCTGTGTTTTGCTTTGGTCCTGTACTGCATCTGCTTTCTTTACTTCCAGGCTCCCTGGTGTGCTCTATTCTTTGCTTTGGTCCTGTACTGCATCTGCTTTCTTTACTTCCAGGCTCCCTGCTGACCTCTGTGTTTTGCTTTGGTCCTGTACTGCATCTGCTTTCTTTACTTCCATGCTCCCTGGTGTGCTCTATTCTTTGCTTTGGTCCTGTACTGCATCTGCTTTCTTTACTTCCATGCTCCCTGCTGTCCTCTGTGTTTGCTTTGGTCATGTACTGCATCTGCTTTCTTTACTTCCATGCTCCCTGCTGTGCTCTATTCTTTGCTGATGAATTTGTATTGAATCTGATTTGTAGGTCCTTTGTTCTTGTTCTTTCCTGTCCCCCATGTCTGCCCCCCACACACCCGTGCCACCACCCCTCTCTCCTCCCCTGCCTGGGCTCCCCTCTCCTTACCCCATCGTTCCTCCCGCACCCCCTATGGTGCTCTCTGTCTCACCTATCTTTTCTAACTGCTTTTCTATCCCTTTCACTAAGTCTAACAGGAAGAAGCTGAAAAGGGACATCCTGGTCTCTAACCCAGGCCTCCCTATCACTCATACCTACACCAGTGCTTCCTCCAGACAGACCCTCACCAACATCCTCTTTGTCGTTCCCTCTCCAGGCCTATGGACCCCCCATATGGTCTCTGTTCTCTCCACTTTCTCTTCTCCCATTAATGGTGCTACCCGGTGGGAAGCCCCGCTGGCTCCATTCCACTCCTCTAAGACAATCCTTAATATCTACTTAAATGGCACTGTCTTGGTCCAGGGCCCTCAGACCAATCATCTCCTCTTTGATAAACGCTTCCCGTGCCTTATCAACCTCCTTTCCTCTCCTGCTATCCCTTCTTACCCCTTGCTGACTCCTCTGCTGCCGCCATCCTCTGCCACCTCTTCGGCACCCCTGCTGCTTCTCTGGCCACCCTGTTGCCTCCCTCCTCTGCCACCCCTCTGGCACTCTCTTCACCCCCGCTGACTACTCTGCCTTCTCTTCCATCCTCTTCCTTCCTCCACTGCCCATCCTCGGGCACCTCCAACACTTCCGCAGGGTGTACCTCTGGCCTGTACCCCTCCCCGGATGTCCTTCAAATGTGGCAACCTCCTCCACATCGCTACTCTCAAATCTGTCAAACACTGTCAAACACTCCTGACATCTGCTGTCTCCTGGAAGAGCTTGATTTGGATGTACTCGGTCTCACCGAGACTTAGTTCACAGAGCTCTGTCATGAGTTTCGACACTCTCCTTCCCGATGGCTACGAGATACTGTCCGAACCCAGAACAAACCATCCCGGTGGGGGATTTTCCCAGAGTGGATCCCTGCTTCTATCATTACAATGCAGCACTACTCCTCCTTTGAATGCCTGGCCTGCAGGCTTTCTATCTCTCCTGGCCTCTCCCTCACTGTGGCCACTAGCTACAGGCCGCATGGCCAGGTCGCCCTCTTCCTCTCTGAGTTGGCTGACCTCTCCTCCTCGCTCCTTGCCTCTACCTCTCAACTTCTCCTCGGAGACTTGAACATCCACCTGGATGCTACCAGCCCTTCTTCAGGACTCTTTTGCAACCTCTGCAATCCTCTCTCTCTCTCTCTCTCTCTATTTTCTTCCCTCTGGCCCGACTCATTCTGCAGGGCACACCCTGGATGTTCTGATCTCCTCAGACCTCCCCTTTTCTAAACCCTCTCACCACTCCTCTGTCTTGGAGTGATTACTTTCTCCTTTCTTTCCACCTCTCTCTCACTCTTCCCCACAGGTCAAGCCGACTCCAGCACTACCACCTAACTTCTCGCTCATCCAACCCATGAAGCATGTGTCAGTTGAAGCTTTTGCTGCTACTTTCTCTCCTCCTCCTGTGCCTTTGACTGACTCACACCCTGAGACAGCCCTCTCTAACCTTCATCTTTCTATCTCTAACACTCTGGATGTCCTTGCCCCTGTCACAAGGATCCACTTGAAGCCCAAATCCAAGTGCAACTCTTGGTACGATTCCGACCTCGCCACCCTTAAACGCAAGTTTAGGTCATCGTAGAGGAAGTGGAGGGCATTGGACGCACCCCCTGACAAACTGGCCTGCCGCCTGCTCAGAGGCACTACAGACTCTCTGTCCTCTCTAAGAAGAGAGCCTACATCCAGGCCTGCATCTCTGCGGCATCTAACAACTCAGCCAAACTTTTCAAAATCTGCAAGGAGCTGATCAATCCTGCTGCAGTCTCTTACTCTCCTGTTCCCTCCCAGACCCTCTGCACTGTCACTACTAAAACTCAGGACATCCTGTCCTCCCTCTCTTCCTCTACCTCCTCTTACTCCTCCTCTACCACTCCTGGCCCATCTCTCCTCCTCCTTTCTCCTCCTTTCCCCAGTTCACCCCAGAGGATGTTTCTAGACAAGTCCGATCTATGAAAGTCTTGTCAAAGCAGGTTCTCCCCTGCTCATCCAGAACCATCAAGGACCACATTGACACCCTTGCTCCAGCATTGTCCAATTTCTGCAATCATTCCTTTGCCACTGGAACTTCCCCCCCCCCCCCTAAAGCACTCTCTTGTGCAGACCCTCCTAAAGAAGCCCTCTGCCGATCCTACCTCTCCGGCTAACTATCACCCAATATCCATCACTCCTTTCCTGGGAAAACTCTTGGAAAAGCTGGCCATCTCCCGCTTAATCTACATACTGAATCTGTTGGTTGCCTCCATGACCACCAGTCTGGCTTCAGAGCTGTGAGAAGCACAGAAACTGCTCTCCTGAACACCTGTGAAGACCTGCTCTCCAATCTTGGCTCTTATCTCCCTTCTGTCCTCATTCTCCCCGATCTATCCTCTGCTTTTGACAACCTTGGTATTACTGATCAGGCCCTGGCCTGGTTGACCTCCTTTCTCACCGACCGACCCTCTCAGGTCCAACTGAGGTCTTTCCTCTCTTCTATCTCGCTCTCTACTTGTGGTTTTCCCCAGGGGTCTAACCTCTCTCCCTGGCTCTTCAACCACTACCTGGCACCTCTTGCCCACCGCATTGGTACTTTCTGCTCCAATTTACGATGTTATGTGGATGACACTCAGCCCTCTTTCAGGCTCCCCTCAGCCACCTCTGCTTCTTCTCTCATACCAGACTGTCTGGCCAGAATTCAGGAGTGGTGTGCCACCAATGATCTCTGCCTTAATGCCAGTAAGACTGATATCCTCCACATTGGGACACCCGCTCCCTCCTTTCCTCCCTATCTGTCTGGCCGCCCACTTTAGGCCCTCTTCCTGCTCCTTCCTGTGAGGCTAAGACCTTGCTGTCATCTTCGACTCCACCCTCTCCTTCTCTCCTCACATCTCTGACATCTCTAAGAAGTCAAACTACCAGCTGCACCTCCTCATAGGTATTCTTCCTTTTCTCACTTTTCCCCAGAAGCTCACTGTCTCCAGAGCTCTGGTTCTCTCTAGGCTGGACTATTGCAATAGCCTCTTTCATAAATCTTCCTGCCTCTACTCTTCGACCTTTAAAACTTATCAGAACTGCAAGGCTTGTCCTTGGCCTCAAGCCCAGGGATCGTATCTCTCCAGTTCTGAAATCTCTTCACAGGGCCGGCAGAGGGTTTCTTAAGAAGAGCGTGCACAAGGGAGGGCTTCATGCGGGAAGGGAAGAATCCAGTGGCGAAGAAGTAGTTGCAGAAATCGGCCAGAGCAGGAACCAGGGTGTCAATGTGGTTCTTAATGGTTTTAGAGGAACAGGGGTGAACCTGTTTTCACGAGACTTTCATAGATCAGACATGTCTAGAAACCTCATCTGGGGAGAACAGGGGGAAGGCAGAGAAGGAGGGGGGAGAGGTGGCCGAAGAAGGGCTTTCATCTTGAAAGTAAAAGGGCCCACAGAAAGGTTTGGCGGGAGAAGGCCCCAGCCCAGAAAAGTAACCAGTACGGACCGCAGAGGACAGACTCTGCCACAAATAGAAGGGAAAGAATTTCCTACCAATCAAATGGGCAGAAGAAGGTACCCGCACACGAGAGGAAATGGTGGACAGCACACCATTAGCTGCCAACCCGGGGGCTCAGGTGGGGGTTGGGGCGCCAGCAGGGATCATGGCAGGCATGTCGTTGAGGGCAGCATTCCTCAGGAGACCAGGACCATTCTCTCTACAACCTCAACATGATCAAGGTCAGAGGTGAGCTGAATGGATGGAGGAATTAAATGACTTTATAAGGGCAGTGGGTGACCAAGACTCACCTAACATTTAAGACACATTCCCCAACCTGGCAGGAAAAGAAATAAAAGGCATCACAAAGACAATCCCAACCCAAGAGAAAACCATGTACACGATGATGATTGCGGCGGTGAACAGGAATCTAATCGTATTGTCCAACCAAGACTAAAGGAAAATAACTTACTGTGATTTTGCTAATTTCCCTGACGATGAGGTGATCCGACTCAGAAGTGCTGTCAAGCTCACCCTCTATGGGTATTTCTCTTATTCTCTGGACTCTCTGAACCTCTTGCAGATTAGCGCTTTCAAGATCACCCTCTATGGGTATTTCTCTTATTCTCTGGACTCTCGGAACCCCTTGCAGATTAGTGCTTTCAAGATCACCCTCTCTGGGTATTTCTCTTATTCTCTGGACTCTGGTAACCCCATGCAGATTAGTGCTTTCAATATCACCCTCTCTTGGTATTTCTCTTAATCTGTGGACTCTGGTAACCCCATGCAGATTAGTTCTATCAAGCTCCCCCTCTCTAGGTATTTCTCTTATTCTCTGGACTCTGGTAACCCCATGCAGATTAGTGCTTTCAAGCTCGCCCTCTCTGGGTATTTCTCTTAGTCTGTGGACTCTGGTAACCCCATGCAGATTAGTGCTTTCAAGATCACCTTCTCTGGGTACTTCTCTTAGTCTTTGGACTCTGGTGTAACGCTCACCTGGTATCCACGGGGACGTCACTCAGCCTGTTCTGACCCCTTACGACCTCGAACCCTTCCCCGGAGGCTATTCGACTGGAGACTGGGCCTTGTTTTCTTGAATAGTGTGCTCTCCGTCCTGCCTTCAGCACAGGGGCGCGTTGATTGATGCGGGCTCGTTGCTGCCTAGTTACTTCACTGGCAAGAGTCCGACTGGTAAGTATAATGAGTCTTTTGAACAGTTCTCTAACTTCGTTCCTTTCCTTCCTTAGAGGATGGCCGGCATCCGGGGGTGGCGGCGTGCTGCTGAGATGAGTAGCGCTGAAGGTGAGTGAGAGTTTGATGCGCTATGCACCCCTTTCGTATTTGCATTGAACTGAGTTATTTTTCTGTGTCTTTTAGGTGCCGTAACGTTTTCAGAGTTGTTAATGCCGGTTATGAAGAACAAATGCAGTGGGTAAGCGCGTTCTGCGGCGCCTCTAGATGTTTCCACACTAACCTGGAGTGTCTTTTCCCTCTTGCAGATGGATGAGAAGTTCTGGAGACAGAGTTCCCCCAGAGCGGTTGGGATTCAGGTAAGCGTTTGAAGCTCGTACAGTATTTAAAAATAAGCGAAGATTTGCAGAATGCTTACTAATGCCTTTTTTCTGTACTTTTCCCTTTTCCTTAGGAAGCGGCGTGCCGGGATGGGAGTGACACCTCCAAAGATGCCCGCAGAACAGAAGGAGTGATGACTGATGGGCAGAAGCACCACAAGGTAAGGCTGTTCCTAACAGTGTTCTTGTTCTTGCAGGAGCTGAGCCCAGAAGAAAGATGCAGGCCTACTGGAGACCGATCCGAACACAGTGAGTGTCACGCTGCAGGTGCAGAAAACTCAAAGCATGTTTCTCAGCCTGGGTGTGGCTTAAATAGTCTCTGGGTATCCCAGGTGCCTCTGGGCTGAACCACACCCAAAAGACTAGACCGCACATGCAGTTCTGGGAACCGAAATATGTGGGGGCATCCATCTTGTCCCCATCAATGCACTACAAGTCCAATCCCCAATGTTATCCTATGTGAGTGAGTGAGTCTGGTGCCACAAGCGCCAAGTCTGACTCCAAGTGGGTCTTTGGAGGGATGGAGAGGCCCTTGAGGGCCATGAAGGTGATCGTGGCCTGGCTCCAGCCTGACATCTTGGAGTGCTGGGGACATGAGGGGCAGGAATCATGACAGCACTCCCCCCCAAGGCCCCTCTCAAGGTGGCTCTTCTGTCTGGCCCTGGTTTGGTTGGATGGTTTTGATGAAATCATCTAAGCAAGCAAGGTGCATGGATGTACTCACAAGGCTCCCATGTCCTGTCTTGTGGACCATACCCCTTCCAGTCTACTAAGTAGTATAATTTGGATCTGACGTACTTTGAATCTAGGATGTCCTTGACTTCGAATTCTGGCTCCCCAGTGACTACTTTGGCTGCGGTGGCGTTGCTACCCGGGTCCCAGGTTGAACAGGTTTAAGGAGAGACACGTGGAACACAGGATGAATTTGCATGTTTGACGGCAAAGCTAGTCTGACCGCCACAGGATTTATCACGGAGGTGACGGTGAATGGACCCAGGTATCTTGGACGGAAAGTTTGGGCTCCTTTAATGGACACGTGTTTAGACGCAGGGCAGACTTTGTCTCCCACTTGGTAGTTGGGGGCCTTTGCTCGGTGTTGATCAGCAAACTTCTTTTGGCGGTTCTTAGCTTGAAGTAGGTGTTCAGCTGCCCTTTTAAAGGTTTAAGAAATGGCCGTGTGCAAGGTTTTGACTGCTGGCATTTCCAGGGTTATAGGAACGTCCAACTCAGAAGTACGTGGGTGCCTGCCATACATGGTATAAAAGGGTGTCTGCCCAGTGCTGGTGCGGAGGGAATTATTATAAGCATATTCAGCTATCCATAATAGGTCGAACCAGCTTCCTTCAGCTTGGTGTAACATGCAACGCAGATACTGCTCGAGCGTCTGATTTGTCCGCTCAGTTTGACCATCCGTTTGGGGATGGTGACTGGTGGATAGCCGTATGTCGATCTGGGCCATAGAGCAGCATTTTCTCCAGAAGTTAGATACAAACTGAGTACCTAGGTCTGAGACCAAAACTGAAGGAAACCCATGGAGGCGTACGATGCCTTCAAGAAATACCTTTGCCAGAGTGGAAGCATTTGGGAGCCCCTTAAGAGGAATGAAATGTGCCATTTTTGAAAATAGGTCCACGACCACAAGAATAGTGTTAAACCCTTGGCTGGGTGGTAAGTCAGTAATAAAATCGAGGGACAACGTGTGCCAGGGTGCTGGTGGGATTTCCAATGGTTATAATAGCCCAGCCGGTTTCTGCTTGGATGACTTGTTTTGAGCACACACTCCACAAGATAGGATGAATTGGATAATGTCTTTACGCCACGTGGGCCACCAATAATTTCGTTTTACCTTGGCTAGGGTTTTAGCGATTACGGGGTGGCCCTCGATCAAGGAATCATGATAACCGGACATGACTTGTTCTCGTAGTTCTTGGTTTGGTAAGAATAAACGATTCATGAAGTAGGGCAACTGATCTTTTATCATGTAATGTTCTTGTGCACTCCACGCTTGTAATTGCTGCGGACTCAACAGGTTTTGGATTTCTTCATGTAATTCTTTCTGAGTTATGGTTGCTGTGATTCCTAGGAGCTTGTCACTCGGGATGATTGCTATTGGGTCAGGGGTCTGATACCCTTGCTCTTCCACCCCAATATGGGAAAGGGCATCGGCCTTCCTGTTTTTCACCCCTGGTCGAAATGAAATCATGTAGTCATATTCAGCAAAAAAAAGAGCCCACCGTAGTTGTCATGAGGATTGGGCCTTTGCCGTTTTTAGGTACTGAGGTTCCGGTGGTCAGTTATTACGCTGATTGTGTGTCTGGCGCCCAAGAGGTAGTGCAGCTATGCCTTAAAGGCTGACTTAATCGCCAGGAGTTCTTTGTCTGTGATAGCGTAATTGAGTTCAGGGGGTGTGAATTTACGCGACCAGAAGGCAACACGGTGTAAATGGCCCGTTTTGGGGTCCTTTTGTGAGAGGACGGCTCCCATAGCCATGCTTGAGGCGTCCGTTTCCACCAGGTATGGGAGATCACGGTGAGGGTGGCGTAAGATTGGGGCAGATGTGAATCTTGCTTGAGTTCCTGGAAAGCCTCCTCGGCTTCTGTTGTCCACTGGAACTTTTTGTTGCTTTTCCTTAGTAATGACGTGATGGGATGCACGATTTGCGAAAATCCTGGGATGAACTGGCGGTAGAAGTTTGCAAAACCCAGCATCCTTTGAACCCTCTTGAATCTTGAATGAATTTGGGGATGGCCAGTTTAGGATAGCATCTACCTTGTGTACATCCATTTGGATTCCATTCGGGCTGAGAATAAAGCCGAGGAATTCCACCTCAAAGACGTGGAATGAGCACTTTTTGAGCTTGGCATAGAGCTGGTGTTGACAGAGTTTCTCCAATACGGATCGGACGTGTTTAACGTGGTCCTGCTTTGATGCAGAATATACTAGGATATCGTTGATGCACACTAGAGCACAGACATCAATCAATTCCCGTAGGACATCGTTCATGAAGTATTGAAATGCAGCAGGTGCGTTGCAAAGGCCAAAGGGCATTACTTGATATTCGTACAAGCCGTATTTGGTGCAAAAAGCAGTTTTCCATTCGTCCCCTTGTTTTACGCGAACAAGGTGTTATGCCCCCCTCAGGTCCAGTTTTGTGTAGATTTGGGCATCTTTGACTTGATCAAGCAATTCAGGGATCAGTGGCAGGGGGTAGCGATTTTTTACGGTAATCTGGTTCAGTGCGTGATAGTCAATGCACATTCTCAAGTCCCCCTCCTTTTTCGGTCCGAAGAATAGAGGACTGGCTGCTGGAGACTTCGAGGGACAGATGAACCCGTTGGCCAGGTATTGGTCAAGATAGGCCTTCAGGTGCTGATTTTCTGGTTCCGTGAGTGCGTAAATTCGCCCACAGGGGATTTGTGCGCCGGGTATCAGGTCGATTTGGCAATCGTATGGTCTATGCGGTGGCAGGGTATTAGCCTGTTCTTTTTGAAAGACATCTTGAAAGTCCTGGTATTCACTTGGTAGGGTGCCGATTGCCACAGTCGCAAGCGTGGAGGTTCTAGTGTCTATTGGTTTTTTCTCTTGGCGATAACATGTGTGGGCACAAGTCTCGGGAAAGGCCAATTCTTTTGCTCGTCAATCGATTCGAGGATTGTGAGCTACCAACCATGGCATTCCCAAAATCAACCGGAACTGTGGTGCCTTAATGAGGTCGAAAACGATAGATTCTTGGTGTCCATCCTGGCACAGAAGGGTTAAAGCTGCAGTGCATTGGGATACTGGACCAGAAGCTATTTCTGTGCCATCGACTGTGGTAACAGTGTCGGTGGTTGATTTAGGGCGTAACGGAAGCCCCATCTTTGCCGCAAGGTCCTGATCGATGTAATTCCCAACGGCTCCACTGTCTATGTACACTCTTACTGCGTGCACCGGAGATGGTTGTTGGTGATTGATCAAGACCACAGATAGTGCAAAATGGGAGGTCTGTAGTTCACTTTCTTCGCTCGACAAATGGACCCTTACACTTGCCGGGCTGGGGAGTTTTCTGATTCCTTGATGGAATCTTCCTTGTCCGTGGCCCCTACCGTCCTCCTTGGTTGCTTCACAGGGCACTCTTTAAGGAAATTACCTGACCTTCCACAGTACAGTCATAACTGCTGTTGTCTCCTTTTATCCCTTTCTGCTTTAGTCAAGGGGGATCTGACCCCACCGATTTGCATTGGTTCTCCTGAACATTCCGTTGTTCGGGCAGTATTGTCCTTTGAACGCACATACATAGGGCGAGGGTCTGGTCTGGTTCGATCTGGTCTTTGGTCCTGCAACCTATGATCCAGTTGAACAACAAGGTCAATGAATTCTGAGCAGTCTTTCGGGGGGTTCACTACTTGTGCGAGAACATCCTTGAGCTCCAACCGCAACCCCCGATGAAATAACTTGGTTCTCTTCTCCAATGGCCATTCTGCTTCAACTACGAGTCTATTGAACGTGGCTATGTATGTTAATAGGTCTTGATTCCCTTGGCGTAGGGACAGAAGTTCGTTGTCTAATGCCTGCCCATGAGTACGAAGGGCGAACAGCTTTTCCATCTCCTGCTGAAAGTCCCTGAAGTCATGCAGCAAAGGATCGTCTTGGGCCACAAAGGGTACAGACCAGTCCGCGGCGCTACCACTCAGGTAGGATAGCACAAAAGCGACCCGTGATTGGTCATTAGGAAAGGCCCCTGCCCTACAAAAGAAGTGCAGGCGGCACTGGTTCATGAACATTGCAAACCTCTTGGGATCCCCGGTAAATCGTTCGGGCGGGGCCAAGGGAACTGCCCCAGGAAGGGTTATCTGAACGGGATTGGCTGATGGTGCTGGCATCGAGGGCACGCTTCCCGGCAATGGTGCATGCCCTGCTTGTGACTGGAGAAGTTGCCGGCTTAAATCATCAGTGCGTTCTTTGGCTACTATCAGCTCTCTCCTCAGGGTGTTGGTCTCATGCCTTGCTGCATGTATTTCGGAACATAGCTGTCCCAACATGTGTGCTAACTGGTCGGTTTCTGACGTTTCCATGACGCCCAGGTGGATTTTGATGTGAGGCTTTGCGTTCTGTAACGCTCACCTGGTATCCACGGGGACGTCACTTAGCCTGTTCTGACCTCTTACGACCTCGAACCCTTCCCTGGAGGCTATTCGACTGGAGACTGGGCCTTGTTTTCTTGAATAGTGTGCTCTCCGTCCTACCTTCAGCACAGGGGCACGTTGATTGATGCAGGCTCATTGCTGCCTAGTTACTTCACTGGCAAGAGTCTGACTGGTAAGTATAATGAGTCTTTTGAACAGTTCTCTAATTTCATTCCTTTCCTTCCTTAGATGATGGCCGGCGTCCGGGGATGGCGGCGTGCTGCTGAGAGGAGTAGCGCTGAAGGTGAGTGAGAGCGCGATGCACGATGCACCCCTTTCATATTTGCATTGAACTGAGTTCTTTTTCTGTGTCTTTTAGGTGCCGCGATGTTTTCAGCGTGGATGCCGGTAATGAAGAACAAATGCAGTGGGTAAGCGCATTATGCGGCGTCTCTAGATGTTTCCACGCTAACCTGGAGTGTCTTTTCCCTCTTGCAGATGGATGAGAAGTTCTGGAGACAGAGTTCCCCCAGAGCGGATGGGATTCAGGTAAGCGTTTGAAGATCGTACAGTATTTAAAAATAAGCGAAGATTTGCAGAATGCTTACTAATGCCTTTTTTCTGTTCTTTTCCCCTTTCATTAGGAAATGGCATGCCGGGATGGGAATGACACAGCCGAAGATGCCCGCAGAACAGAAGGAGCGATGACTGATGGGCAGAAGCGCCGCAAGGTAAGGCTGTTCCTAACGGTGTTCTTGTTCCTGCAGGAGCTGAGCGCAGAAGAAAAATGCAGGCCTACTGGAGACCGATCCGAACACGGTGAGTGTCACGCTGCAGGTGCAGAAAATGCAAAGCATGTTTCTCAGCCTGGGTGTGGCTTAAATAGTCTCTGGGTATCCCAGGTGCCTCTGGGCTGAACCACACCCAAAAGACTAGAACGCATATGCAGTTCTGGGAACCGAAATATGTGGGGGCATCCATCCTGTCCCCATCAATGCACTACAAGTCCAATCCCCAATGTTATCCTATGGGAGTGAGTGAGTCTGGCGTCACAAACGCCAAGTCTGACTCCAAGTGGGTCTTTGGAGGGATGGAGAGGCCCTTGAGGGCCATGTAGGTGATTGCGGCCTGGCTCCAGCCTGACATCTTGGAGAGCTGGGGACATGAGGGGCAGGAATCATGACATCTGGTAACCCCATGCAAATTAGTGCTTTCAAGCTCACCCTCTCTGGGTATTTCTCTTAGTCTGTGGACTCTGGTAACCCCATGCAGATTAGTGCTTTCAAGATCACCCTCTCTGGGTATTTCTCTTAGTCTCTGGACTCTGGTAACCCCATGCAGATTAGTGCTTTCAAGCTCCCCCTCTCTGGGTATTTCTCTTAGTCTGTGGACTCTGGTAACCCCATGCAGATTAGTGCTTTCAAGCTCCCCCTCTATGGGTATTTCTCTTAGTCTGTGGACTCTGGTAACCCCATGCAGATTAGTGCTTTCAAGCTCACCCTCTATGGGTATTTCTCTTAGTCTGTGGACTCTGGTAACCCCTTGCAGATTAGTGCTTTCAAGCTCCCCCTCTCTGGGTATTTCTCTTAGTCTGTGGACTCTGGTAACTGTCAAGACCGGTGGGGGGGTCTGTACTTCTGCTCTCTATATGGTAGAGGAGAGGCACAGAGGACCCCAGCCAAGATTCTCTAATTTGGTAGCAATGGGCGAGCAATCAAGGCCTAGCTTCTCAGGAGGTGATGCAGGCTGGTTCTTAAGTACAGTGTATCCCCAAGCCCCCACAAAGGAATGTCCACACACTGTATTACTGAAAACACAGTCTTTATATAATTAATATTCAAGGGTTATGTACACTTATCACAATAACGCACTTTGTGCTCAGGAGAATCAATAACGGTAAATATCTACAATTCTAAAGTGGTACCACTAATATTAGACCTCATTAAAGTGCATTCACAATACTGTCAAAATGGCACTCAGATCAATAAGAAGGAAACCAGCAATAGAGAGAGGAGAGATAAAAGATGGTTGAAACAATAGGCAGAAGACTGGCCCTAGCTACTGGACACAGTTCTGTGTGGAGATCCCCCCACCTGGGCAACCTGTAAAATAAAGAGATATAACACAAGCCCAGTCCATATATTGTCCAATAGTCTTATTCTCTCCTACAATGTTTTTACCCCCCCAATGTACCTGGTGGAGTCGAGTTCTTCGAAGAAGCGTCGACAGATCCTTCTTGAATGACCCCCTTTAAAGCAGGAGTCACGGATCGTCGAGAGGCGTCGAGAAGCGTCGAAGAACTCGGTGTTCGGTGTCGGGGAATCGACGGCCCTTCTTGAATGCCTCCCCTTTCAAGCGGGAGACACGGGGCGTCGAACGTCCAACAACAAACAAGGTAGAACGGCGTCGATGAGGCGGCAGGCTTCGATCCGAGCGGTGCTCGTCGGCGTCGAGACGTCGGCGTCCTGCGAGGAAGAGGCGTGCGGGGCACCTCGGCGACACTAGTTCTGGACCGCAAAGATTGTGAATGACGGTGGCCCAGTAAGGGCGTCGAGTCGCTCGAGTCTTTGGGGTCGTGAGGTGGCGGGAAACCCACCGGCGGATTCTCCTCGGCGCGTTGGTCGTCCTCGACTTTCTCCGGCAGGACAAAAGCGGTCGACGATGCGGTCGAGAGAGTCCTTCGATTCAAATGTTCTTAGGCAAGGAGCGGACGGCTCCGGTCGTCGGCGGCACGGCGTCAAGTGGTTCCCACGGCTGGGCAACACAACTTCGACGGGCCTCCAGCGGTTACACAGACCTGCGAACCCTGGTCGACGGCAATGGACTTCGACAGCGTCGATGTCCGGGTGCTTCACTTCGATCTCCTCGGCGGTCCCGTCTCGGGTCGGCAGCCTTTCGAGGGTCTGACTTCCAGGGCGCTTCGGCGAAGATTCAGCGGTGCTCGATGGTCCCTCGGAGCACGGGAAGAGGGCGCCTAGCCAGGTCCTCTCTCGGGTCAGTCCTCGACGATTTCGACAACCTTCAGTTCCGTCGAAGCAAATGCCACAGCAAGTCTTCTTCTTCCAGCTGGACGTCGAGGATCAGCAAATCCAGTTACTCTTGAGTGGAGACTCAGCTTCTGAATGCTTCTGAACAATTTCCAGTGGTGAGAGGTCCCCAGATATACTATTCTGTCTCTCATCCACACTGCTGGCACACACACAGCAGCCAATCACACAGAAGGGCATTCATGCAGTCAGTCAGCCAATCAGGCACACAGTGCATTCAGGCCACACTCCTCCCTTTCAGACACTCACAACAAGGAATGTGGATTGGGACAAGTACCCAGCCATTCAACACTACACACTGCATTCAGGCCAGTTTCGGGCAGGGCTGTCTCAGTCTTTGTCTCACATGCCAGAAACCAGACAACCACAACAAGAAGTGTATATTGGTCACACACTCCATTCACCCAGGTCCCACCCACAGGAGGTACCCACAACATACAGTCAAAGGGAAGGCTCCAGTCAGTCTAGCTGGGCCTTCACAACAACACCATATATGGAACTTCCACCCAACAGCCAGTCAGGGGGAAGGGACAGAGTCAGGGCTTCCCAGGACTTTGGGAAAAACAAGACAACAGGCAATAGAAAGCAAGAGGCCACAGGGGCCATCTTGTTTTCTATCAGGAATCAACTGATCCCAATGGCAGGGCCTGGGTATCCCAAAATGGAGGACACCCAGAGCACCTGTCTAATTCAGCATGGAGCTGCCACCAGCCCATACCCTGCTCTGTGGGCCACCCACAGGTGCCCAAAAACATACACTAGGGGCACAGGGTTGTACCCCTACCCATGGGTGCCATAAGGGTATCCCATGGGTCTGTTCACCAAACCAAAAGAGAGAGCTGCACTGCCAGGAGTCCCAAATGGACTCCTGGGCAGAAAACATAACAGAACACACGATAAAAGGCAGAAAAGGACAAGGATTCAGAGGCCCTGTCCCTCTGATGCATTTCCAGCATCACAGTCGCCCCCCCCAGACTGAGGTGGAGGGTGTCTAATCTCCCACGGGATAGACACCCTCATCCAGACAGTCAACATACCTTCTGGAAAGGCCATCCGCATTATCGTGACTCTTCCCTGGTCTGTGCTCTATGGTGAAGTCTAGCCCTTGCAGGCTAATCGACCACCTGAGCAATTTCGGATTCTCACCCTTCATCTGCATAAGCCACTTCAGGGGCTTATGATCTGTTTGGACCTTGAAGGTAGACCCCGTAAGGTAGGGCCTAAAACGCCTAAGGCTCCAAACTATACTAAAACATTCCTTTTCAACAGTAGCCCACCTAAGTTCTCTACCCTTGAGTTGTCTACTGATGAATATGATAGGATGTTCTCTCCCTTTGTCATCTAACTGGGACAAGACAGCTCCAATTCCGGTGTCGCAGGCATCCGTCTGGACGATAAAGGGTCGGCTGTAGTCAGGCGCACACAACACAGGTGCCCTACACAGACTTTCTTTCAAGCCATCAAAGGCCCTCTGACAGTCTTCAGTCCAATGAACCTTCCTAGGCTGTTTGGGCGAAGTTAGAGCTGTCAGGGGTGCAGCTATGGTTCCATAGTCTGCCATGAAATTGCGATAGTACCCAGTGAGGCCCAAAAAGGCTCTCACCTGGGTTTGAGTAGTGGGAGTCTCCCAGTTCTGTACGTCCTGTACTTTACTGGAGAGAGGTTGGATTTGACCCCCTCCTACCTCATGACCAAGATAGGTAACTTTCCCCTGAGCTATCTGGCACTTGGTGGCCTTGATAGTGAGGTTAGCCCTTTTCAAGGCCTGCAACACCCTATCCAGATGTGTCAAATGCTCTTCCCAGGTGGAACTGTAGACGGCAATGTCGTCTAAGTAAGCCACACAAAAGGCTTCCAGCCCACTGAGCGCATGGTTGACCAATCTCTGGAAGGTGGCAGGGGCATTCTTCAACCCAAAGGGCATGACCCTAAACTGGTAGAGTCCCTCAGGTGTGGAGAATGCCGTCTTTTCCTTGGCATGGTCCGTCAGAGCTATTTGCCAATAGCCTGAGGTAAGGTCAAAGGTGCTCACAAATTTGGCAGCACCTATGGTGTCCACGAGCTCATCAGCCCTGGGCAATGGGTGCGCGTCAGTTTTGGTGACGGCATTGACTCCTCGGTAGTCCACACAGAACCTCCAATCCTTGGTACCCGCCTGGGAACTTGCCTTGGGGACAAGGACCACTGGACTGGACCAGGGACTGGTTGAGGGTTCAATAACACCCAGATCCAACATCTTGGCGACCTCAGCCTGGATGTGGCTTTTGACGGTATCTGACATACGATAGCTCCTGCTCTTGACAGGCACACTGTCACCAGTGTCAATTTCGTGCTTACACCACGGTGTAAGGCCCGGTGTCAGTGAAAACAGAGAGGCATACTGCTGGAGCAAAGCCCTGCAGGCCCTCTGCTGCTCTGTTGTCAAATCGGGAGAGAGTTGTACTCCCTCCACTGAGCCATCCTGAGGGTTGCTATGCAGCAAATCAGGAAGGGGCTCACTCTCATCCTCTTCTTGCCCTGAAGCTAGCAAGAGACATGAGACCTCTGCTCGCCTGTGGAAAGGCTTGAGCCTGTTGACATGGAATACCTGGGGGGCTACCCCAGAGGCTCCCATGTCAACCAGATAATTGACTTCGCCCATCTTGGAGATGATCCTGAAGGGTCCAGTCCACTTGTCTGCCAAAGCTCTAGGCTTGGTAGGCTCCATCACAAGGATTTCCTGTCCCGGAGTCCAATCCACTTGCGAAGCTTTAAGGTCATGCCAGTACTTGTTCAATTCCTGGCTGGCCTTGAGATTTGCTGTTGCCTGACCCATCATTTGTGTCATCCTCCGCCTGAGGCCTAACACATAGTCCCCCACTTGCTTGGCGGGACCTGGAGGGGTGGCTTCCAAGCCTTCTCGGATCAAGGCGAGGGGCCCCCTCACGGGATGTCCAAAGAGTAACTCAAAGGGGCTGAAACCAACACCCTCTTGAGGTACCTCTCTGTAAGCAAACAGCAGGCATGGCAGGAGGAGATCCCATTTCCTCCTTAGGGGCTCTTCCAAAGCACCTAGCATGCCCTTGAGAGTTTTATTAAATCTCTCAACCAGACCATTGGTCTGGGGGTGGTAAGAGGTGGAGAACTTGTAGGTTACCCCGCACTCTTTCCACATGGTTTTCATGTAACTAGACATGAAGTTGGATCCTCTGTCAGAGACAACCTCCTTGGGGAATCCGACACGGGTGAAAACGCCCAGGAGAGCCCTGGCAACCACCTTGGCAGTTACAGTCCGAAGGGGTATTGCCTCAGGGTACCTGGTGGCATGATCTACCAAGACCAGGATGAACCGATGTCCACCTGAAGTGGGAGGGTCAAGGGGACCGACGATGTCGATGCCCACCCTCTCAAATGGTGTGCCAACCACTGGTAATGGCTGCAGTGGGGCAATGACCCTGCCTCCAGTCTTGCCAGACAACTGACAAGTTGGGCAGGTCCTGCAGTGGGAATCCACCTCTACTCCCATCCGTGGCCAGTAGAAATGGGCAGAGAGCCTCTGCTTAGTCTTCTTGGTCCCAAGATGACCAGCCAAGGGCACCTCATGCGCCAACTGCAGTAGGAAGGGCCTGTAAACCTGGGGTACCACCAACCTCTTGCGGGCACCAGGTTCAGGCTTAGTGGGCTCACTAACAAGGAGCTCACCCTCCCAATAAATCTTGAATGTCCTAGGCACTTCACCTTGTGCCTGGGACAGGGCCTGTTTCCTCAGACCCTCGAGAGAGTGGCACTCTCTCTGTCCTTTACAGAAGTCTGCCCGGGAGGGTCCCCCTTCAGCTAACAAGCATTGAAGGTCGGGGTGCTCCTCCGGGTTAAGAACCTCTCCCACAGGAGAGTCTTCTGCCTCTTCTCCCACAGGAGTTGAGTTTGGGTTTTCCACTGGACCCAGCCCGTCCGGAGCATGGATCCCAATGGGTGCTGTCGGAACAGCAGGAAGAGAAGGTGTTCCCTCCACAGAGGTGGCCTTCTTGGTCTTCCTTCTTCTTGCCTTAGGCCTCGCCTTTGGCTCGGGTACCTGACTCACAGCCAGACCCGGTGTCACCTGTGACCTAGTGACTGCAGCAGCAGTCATGGGAAGACCATCCGAGATCAACCCCAACTCTACTAGATCATTTCCTAACAGAATGTTAGCAGGGACATTGTCCTGAACCAGGACAGGAAGCTTTGCTGTCTTGTCGCCAATCATGAGTGTGACTAAGGCTACAGGGGATAATTTGGGAGGCCCACCAGCTAACCTGGTGGCTTGCAGAGGAGCACCTTCATAGTCCTCTGGCCTGAGCAGGGTCCTGTCCACCACTGTCATGCTTGCCCCAGTGTCTCTCAAACCAGTAGAAGGCTGGCCATTCAAGAGGACACTTCTCAAAAACCTACGGGTGTTCTGCGGGATAGTTGCCAGTACTTCTGCGTACTGGTCCCAGGCCCCAAGGGACACTAAGGAAATTTCTACCGGAGCACCAAATGTGATTCCTGTAGAGGAGGGGAGGACAGTGGCCTCCACCTCAGACACGGGGTAAGGGTAGGTCAGGCTGACAGCCTGTACTCCAAGTGCCTTACCTTTACACTTGGGGTCACCCCTTTTGTGATCCAGAGCCCCACAATCCCAACAAGTGCCAGGAGTGCGGGGTAGGGTACTGGAACCACTGGGAACCTGCTTTGCAGCAGGTGGACCACTACTCTTATTCCCACCCACAGAGGACTTATCCCCACTAGATTTTTGGGTCTTAGGAGAGGAAGGTTTTGGTTTACCCGACTGTGACTGCTTTTGGGACTCCTCAGCTTTCTGAGAGGCCCCCTTTTCTTTGTCCTTGTCCTTCCCACTGGAGTCCTTAGGGGACACCCGATGGGAGACCCACTTGTCAGCCAACCTAGCCAGCTTAAAGGGGTCCAAAATGTTCTGGTCAGCCACATACTGACGCAGCTCTGGTGAACAGGCTTCAGAAAAATGCTCAAAAAACAAGAGGTGGGACAACTCAACAAAAGTTTTCACCTTGTATCCATCAATCCACCCCATCATGTTCATGTGCGCAGTACTCACCCAGTCAACCCAAGACACATTCTCTCTTTTCTTAAATTCCCTGAACCTTTTAAGGTATTGGGCAGGTGTCTTGCCAAACTTGGCAATCAAAGCAGACTTCATACACTCATACTGACCCCTTTCTTCCACACTCAGCTTCAGAATACAGTCATATCCAGTTTGAGGCACTCTGCTTAACAAACACTTAGCCCAATCTCTTTTATCTACATCATGAATTGCACAAGCCATTTCAAACGCTTCAATCCATTGGAGGATATCTGAACCCTCCACAAACACACCAACCAAATCTTTCATAAACTTGGTGGCTGGGGACCTGCCACTCTCAATTGGTCTAGCTGAAGTCTCCACTCGAGCTTTCTCTAACTGGATTCTCTGACATTCAGTGTCCTTTTCTTTGAGCGCAAGATCCCTATTCTTGAGTTCCACTTGCTGTGCCAGCTCCTCTCTCTTAAGCTCAGCTTCTATTTCCAACTTGCGATATTCAAAGGCTAACTTCATCCTTAATAACTCAAGTTCCATGGAATTGCTGGGTTTTGGAACAGAGGCAGCAGGAATGGTGGCATTCCCAGAAACAGATTCAGCGACAACCCCAGGGGCAGAGTCCTCACTGGTTGCATCCCCCCCTTCATCAAGAGTTTCACCATCAGTCTGGTAATCCACCAGGGCAGCTATCAGCTCAGCCCTAGACTTATCCACAAAGTCTAACTCCCTGGCTTCACAAGCACTCTGGAGAGCCTCTAAGCTCATCCGAGTCAATTTACCATTTGCAATGGACTCCATTGCTTGTAATGCAGTTATTTGGAACACACCCGAACCTTAATCTAATAAAAGTGCGGATATTTTGTAAGTGGCACGGTTATACACTGAGTCTTAAAACCATAAGCATCCCACCGCTGCCACCAGCTTGTCAAGACCGGTGGGGGGGTCTGTACTTCTGCTCTCTATATGGTAGAGGAGAGGCACAGAGGACCCCAGCCAAGATTCTCTAATTTGGTAGCAATGGGCGAGCAATCAAGGCCTAGCTTCTCAGGAGGTGATGCAGGCTGGTTCTTAAGTACAGTGTATCCCCAAGCCCCCACAAAGGAATGTCCACACACTGTATTACTGAAAACACAGTCTTTATATAATTAATATTCAAGGGTTATGTACACTTATCACAATAACGCACTTTGTGCTCAGGAGAATCAATAACGGTAAATATCTACAATTCTAAAGTGGTACCACTAATATTAGACCTCATTAAAGTGCATTCACAATACTGTCAAAATGGCACTCAGATCAATAAGAAGGAAACCAGCAATAGAGAGAGGAGAGATAAAAGATGGTTGAAACAATAGGCAGAAGACTGGCCCTAGCTACTGGACACAGTTCTGTGTGGAGATCCCCCCACCTGGGCAACCTGTAAAATAAAGAGATATAACACAAGCCCAGTCCATATATTGTCCAATAGTCTTATTCTCTCCTACAATGTTTTTACCCCCCCAATGTACCTGGTGGAGTCGAGTTCTTCGAAGAAGCGTCGACAGATCCTTCTTGAATGACCCCCTTTAAAGCAGGAGTCACGGATCGTCGAGAGGCGTCGAGAAGCGTCGAAGAACTCGGTGTTCGGTGTCGGGGAATCGACGGCCCTTCTTGAATGCCTCCCCTTTCAAGCGGGAGACACGGGGCGTCGAACGTCCGACAACAAACAAGGTAGAACGGCGTCGATGAGGCGGCAGGCTTCGATCCGAGCGGTGCTCGTCGGCGTCGAGACGTCGGCGTCCTGCGAGGAAGAGGCGTGCGGGGCACCTCGGCGACACTAGTTCTGGACCGCAAAGATTGTGAATGACGGTGGCCCAGTAAGGGCGTCGAGTCGCTCGAGTCTTTGGGGTCGTGAGGTGGCGGGAAACCCACCGGCGGATTCTCCTCGGCGCGTTGGTCGTCCTCGACTTTCTCCGGCAGGACAAAAGCGGTCGACGATGCGGTCGAGAGAGTCCTTCGATTCAAATGTTCTTAGGCAAGGAGCGGACGGCTCCGGTCGTCGGCGGCACGGCGTCAAGTGGTTCCCACGGCTGGGCAACACAACTTCGACGGGCCTCCAGCGGTTACACAGACCTGCGAACCCTGGTCGACGGCAATGGACTTCGACAGCGTCGATGTCCGGGTGCTTCACTTCGATCTCCTCGGCGGTCCCGTCTCGGGTCGGCAGCCTTTCGAGGGTCTGACTTCCAGGGCGCTTCGGCGAAGATTCAGCGGTGCTCGATGGTCCCTCGGAGCACGGGAAGAGGGCGCCTAGCCAGGTCCTCTCTCGGGTCAGTCCTCGACGATTTCGACAACCTTCAGTTCCGTCGAAGCAAATGCCACAGCAAGTCTTTTTCTTCCAGCTGGACGTCGAGGATCAGCAAATCCAGTTACTCTTGAGTGGAGACTCAGCTTCTGAATGCTTCTGAACAATTTCCAGTGGTGAGAGGTCCCCAGATATACTATTCTGTCTCTCATCCACACTGCTGGCACACACACAGCAG
Source organism: Ambystoma mexicanum (assembly GCF_040938575.1). Taxonomy (NCBI): domain Eukaryota; kingdom Metazoa; phylum Chordata; class Amphibia; order Caudata; family Ambystomatidae; genus Ambystoma; species Ambystoma mexicanum. The sequence goes on along the minus strand of NC_090938.1, from coordinate 833,157,513 downwards.
CCAATCACACAGAAGGGCATTCATGCAGTCAGTCAGCCAATCAGGCACACAGTGCATTCAGGCCACACTCCTCCCTTTCAGACACTCACAACAAGGAATGTGGATTGGGACAAGTACCCAGCCATTCAACACTACACACTGCATTCAGGCCAGTTTCGGGCAGGGCTGTCTCAGTCTTTGTCTCACATGCCAGAAACCAGACAACCACAACAAGAAGTGTATATTGGTCACACACTCCATTCACCCAGGTCCCACCCACAGGAGGTACCCACAACATACAGTCAAAGGGAAGGCTCCAGTCAGTCTAGCTGGGCCTTCAGAACAACACCATATATGGAACTTCCACCCAACAGCCAGTCAGGGGGAAGGGACAGAGTCAGGGCTTCCCAGGACTTTGGGAAAAACAAGACAACAGGCAATAGAAAGCAAGAGGCCACAGGGGCCATCTTGTTTTCTATCAGGAATCAACTGATCCCAATGGCAGGGCCTGGGTATCCCAAAATGGAGGACACCCAGAGCACCTGTCTAATTCAGCATGGAGCTGCCACCAGCCCATACCCTGCTCTGTGGGCCACCCACAGGTGCCCAAAAACATACACTAGGGGCACAGGGTTGTACCCCTACCCATGGGTGCCATAAGGGTATCCCATGGGTCTGTTCACCAAACCAAAAGAGAGAGCTGCACTGCCAGGAGTCCCAAATGGACTCCTGGGCAGAAAACATAACAGAACACACGATAAAAGGCAGAAAGGGACAAGGATTCAGAGGCCCTGTCCCTCTGATGCATTTCCAGCATCACAGTAACCCCTTGCAGTTTAGTGCTTTCAAGCTCCCCCTCTCTGGGTATTTCTCTTAGTCTGTGGACTCTGGTAACCCCATGCAGATTAGTGCTTTCAAGCTCCCCCTCTATGGGTATTTCTCTTATTCTCTGGACTCTGGTAACCCATGCAGATTAGTGCTTTCAAGATCACCCTCTCTGGGTATTTCTCTTATTCTCTGGACTCTGGTAACCCATGCAGATTAGTGCTTTCAAGATCACCCTCTCTTGGTATTTCTCTTAGTCTGTGGACTCTGGTAACCCCATGCAGATTAGTGCTTTCAAGATCACCCTCTCTGGGTATCTCTCCTAGTCATTGGGCTCTGGTAACCCCTTGCAGATTAGTGCTTTCAAGCTCACCCTCTCTGGGTATTTCTCTTAGTCTGTGGACTCTGGTAACCCCATGCAGATTAGTGCTTTCAAGATAACCCTCTCTTGGTATTTCTCTTAGTCTGTGGACTCTGGTAACCCCATGCAGATTAGTGCTTTCAAGATCACCCTCTCTGGGTATTTCTCTTATTCTCTGGACTCTGGTAACCCATGGAGATTAGTGCTTTCAAGATCACCCTCTCTTGGTATTTCTCTTAGTCTGTGGGCTCTGGTAACCCCTTGCAGATTAGTGCTTTCAAGCTCACCCTCTCTGGGTATTTCTCTTAGTCTGTGGACTCTGGTAACCCCATGCAGATTAGTGCTTTCAAGATCACCCTCTCTGGGTATTTCTCTTATTCTCTGGACTCTGGTAACCCCATGCAGATTAGTGCTTTCAAGATCACCCTCTCTAGGTATTTCTCTTAGTCTCTGGACTCTGGTAACCCCTTGCAGATTAGTGCTTTCAAGCTCACCCTCTCTGGGTATTTCTCTTAGTCTGTGGACTCTGGTAACCCCATGCAGATTAGTGCTTTCAAGATCACCCTCTCTAGGTATTTCTCTTATTCTCTGGACTCTGGTAGCCCCTTGCAGATTAGTGCTTTCAAGCTCACCCTCTCTGGGTATTTCTCTTAGTCTGTGGACTCTGGTAACCCCATGCAGATTAGTGCTTTCAAGATCACCCTCTCTAGGTATTTCTCTTATTCTCTGGACTCTGGTAACCCCTTGCAGATTAGTGCTTTCAAGATCACCCTCTATGGGTATTTCTCTTAGTCTGTGGACTCTGGTAACCCCATGCAGATTAGTGCTTTCAAGCTCACCCTCTCTGGGTATTTCTCCTAGTCTTTGGGCTATGGTAACCCCTTGCAGATTAGTGCTTTCAAGCTCACCCTCTCTGGGTATTTCTCTTAGTCTGTGGACTCTGGTAACCCCATGCAGATTAGTGATTTCAAGATCACCCTCTCTAGGTACTTCTCTTATTCTCTGGACTCTGGTAACCCCATGCAGATTAGTGCTTTCAAGATCACCCTCTCTGGGTATTTCTCTTAGTCTGTGGACTCTGGTAACCCCATGCAGATTAGTGATTTCAAGATCACCCTCTCTGGGTATTCCCCTTAGTCTGTGGACTCTGGTAACCCCATGCAGATTAGTGCTTTCAAGCTCACCCTCTCTGGGTATTTCTCTTATTCTCTGGACTCTGGTAACCCCTTGCAGATTAGTCCTTTCAAGCTCACGCTCTCTGGGTATTTCTCTTATTCTCTGGACTCTGGTAACCCCTTGCAGATTAGTGCTTTCAAGCTCCCCCTCTAGGGGTATTTCTCTTATTCTCTGCACTCTGGTAACCCCTTGCAGATTAGTGCTTTCAAGCTCCCCCTCTTGGGGTATTTCTCTTATTCTCTGGACTCTGGTAACCCCTTGCAGATTAGTGCTTTCAAGCTCCCCCTCTATGGGTATTTCTCTTATTCCCTGGACTCTGGTAACCCCATGCAGATTAGTGCTTTCAAGCTCACGCTCTCTGGGTATTTCTCTTATTCCCTGGACTCTGGTAACCCCTTGCAGATTAGTGCTTTCAAGCTCCCCCTCTAGGGGTATTTCTCTTATTCTCTGGACTCTGGTAACCCCTTGCAGATTAGTGCTTTCAAGCTCCCCCTCTATGGGTATTTCTCTTATTCCCTGGACTCTGGTAACCCCATGCAGATTAGTGCTTTCAAGATCACCCTCTCTTGATATTTTTCTTAGTCTGTGGACTCTGGTAACCCCATGCAGATTAGTGCTTTCAAGCTCCCTCTCTATGGGTATTTCTCTTATTCTCTGGACTCTGGTAACCCCATGCAGATTAGTGCTTTCAAGCTCACCCTCTCTGGGTATTTCTCCTAGTCTTTGGGCTCTGGTAACCCCATGCAGATTAGTGCTTTCAATCTCACCCTCTCTGGGTATTTCTCTTAGTCTGTGGACTCTGGTAACCCCAAGCAGATTAGTGCTTTCAAGCTCCCCCTCTATGGGTATTTCCCTTATTCTCTGGACTCTGGTAACCCCATGCAGATTTGTGCTTCAAGTCACCCTCTCTGGGTATTTCTCCTAGTCTGTGGACTCTGGTAACCCCATGAAGATTAGTGCTTTCAAGCTCCCCCTCTATGGGTATTTCTCTTAGTCTTTGGACCCTGGTAACCCCTTGCAGATTAGTGCTGTCAAGATCACCCTCTCTAGGTATTTAGACTCTGGTAACTGTTAGGGAGAATTCTCCTTCTAGGGCTAATTTCCCTCACCTAGTGAGTCCCCCAGCAGCTTTGCTGGATTTTTGGAGTTTATTTTTTTCACCTGGTAAGAGTGTACACCTTTTTTCCACTCGTACATGTGTTTTGCCATGTGTGTTTCTACTATTTGTGTGATCTTGGGTTCTGGAGCACACCACTCCAGGAGCCCCTTCTTTGTTGTGTGTCACACAGCACCTTCAGTGCAGTAACACAGGGTTATCTTCGAGACTTCCCCCTGACTTAATTTCCCTGGGGCTGACTACTGTCCCCCAGAGAAAAGTAAAGTTGCCATTTACTTTACATAGTCCCTTGAAACACAGATCCAGTACACCCCATCTTACATGGAGTACTGGAAAGGGTTAATCCTTAGCCCTTGTTATCTGTTCCTCCTAGAGCATTGTTTCGCTCTTCTTTTAACATTTAAACTTGGCTGGTGGCAGTGGTATCTACCCTAACTTTTCTACTGCGATTATATTATATAAACGTGGTATTGCTTTTGGCTACTTCAGCAGCCTGAAGCATAAACCCGCTTGACCAAATCGTCTTTCTTTTGGCTCCGGTCGGGTTTATTCGCCATTTCTTTTTGTTAAAGTCCTTCTTGTGTTTTACTTTGCGCGGTAAACCAGGTTTGCCTTCTTTGCTCACTGTCTTTTGGCGGGCTTCAGCAGAGAAGCCCTCCTCTTGGCGCCTGGGTGTCTAGGTGGACTGAATGTGTGGGAGGGGTGTAGTCACCCCCTGCACAGGGTATCCTAGGAAACCCAAGTCGCACTTTGCCATGATTGGCTGAGGTGGTTGTCCGAGCCGGACAACCCCCCTGCTGTGTGATTGATAGCCAGGCTGTGTGAATGGGGGTTTTGCGCATAAAAGGCAGGTCTCTTGGGCTAGAAGTCAGTGTCGCACCTGGAACTACTAGGAACCGAAGAGAAGCGGAGAAGAAGACAGCTGCTGCAACTACCCTGTCCCGGTGAAGCCCTGCTGCAGTTCTGAGCTATCTACCCTTCGATGACCAGAGAAGATCCAGTCCGGAGTCTTCTTCCCTTGAGCCTGGTGGGGATAACCAGCTCCTCTTCCACAGCCAGAGGATCCTCTTCGTGGTCGAAATCGCTGCACACTGCTGTGGTGGTCTGGATAGTCATCTGAAGAGCCTCTCCTGTTTTTAAGGAGCACACCTTTCATTCACCACCGCTGCTGCCGGCTTCATCCCTGTGTGGTGCAGACCCCTCCAGACGTCCACCTTCGTGTCGAAGCTCCAGGAACCGTGGGTCTGCAGGAAACTACCATGAACAACTGCCGTGCAAACAGCTTTTCCCTTGAATAAGGTACTGTGTTCTGCTTGAAGAAGTAGGGTGAACCCCTTTTCTTCACCTCCAAGGCTTGCCCTTGTCTTCCCTCCTTCTTATAGCTTTTGCCTCCTCTTTCGAACAATATCTAAGTAATCCTGGCTGCGTGAATCTTGAACTCTCTGACCGTGTGATCTTCGGCAGCAGGTACCCGGTTCCAATTGACACTGGCTCCAGCCTATTGACTTTTTGTATTGCTGTCAGCGAGTGTTCTCAGATTCTGTCTGCCTTGACAAAAGTATTGTGTGTGATTTTTGCCCCCAACTCTCTCTGATTAGCCCAGGTGCTAAGTGTGCTTTTCCCCCGGTAACATTTCTCGCCGTGGATACGCGTTTCTTTAACATGACCGAACTGTCAAAAATGTTTCGCAAATGTATTCACGGTAACGCTTTTGTTTTACAACACTGGTCTGCCTAATCACAAGGTGTCAAGACCGGTGGGGGGGTCTGTACTTCCGCTCTCTATATGGTAGAGGAGAGGCACAGAGGACCCCAGCCAAGATTCTCTATTACGGTAGCTATGGACGAGCAATCAAGGCCTAGCTTCTCAGGAGGTGATGCAGGCTGGTTCTTAAGTACAGTGTATCCCCCAAGCCCCCACAAAGGAATGTCCACACACTGTATTACTGAAAACACAGTCTTTATATAATTAATATTCAAAGGTTATGTACACTTATCACAATAACGCACTTTGTGCTCAGGAAAATCAATAATGGTAAATATCTACAATTCTAAAGTGGTACCACTAATATTAGACCTCATTAAAGTGCATTCACAATACTGTTAAAATGGCACACAGATCAATAAGAAGGAAACCAGCAATAGAGAGAGGAGAGATAACAGAGGGTTGAAACAATAGGCAGAATACTGGCCCTTGCTACTGGACACAGTTCTGTGTGGAGATCCCCCCACCTGGGCAACCTGTAAAATAAAGGGATATGACACAAGCCCAGTCCATATATTGTTCAATAGTCTTATTCTCTCCTATAATGTTTTTACCCCCCCAATGTACCTGGTGGAGTCGAGTTCTTCGAAGAGGCGTCGACAGATCCTTCTTGAATGACCCCCTTTAAAGCAGGAGTCACGGATCGTCGAGAGGCGTCGAGAAGCGTCGAGGAACTCGGTGTTCGGTGTCGGGGAATCGACGGCCCTTCTTGAATGCCTCCCCTTTCAAGCGGGAGACACGGGGCGTCGAACGTCCGACAACAAACAAGGTAGAACGGCGTCGATGAGGCGGCAGGCTTCGATCCGAGCGGTGCTCGTCGGCGTCGAGACGTCGGCGTCCTGCGAGGAACAGGCGTGCGGGGCACCTCGGCGACACTAGTTCTGGACCGCAAAGATTGTGAATGACGGTGGCCCAGCAAGGGCGTCGAGTCGCTCGAGTCTTTGGGGTCGTGAGGTGGCGGGAAACCCACCGGCGGATTCTCCTCGGCGCGTTGGTCGTCCTCGACTTTCTCCGGCAGGACAAAAGCGGTCGACGATGCGGTCGAGAGAGTCCTTCGATTCAAATGTTCTTAGGCAAGGAGCGGACGGCTCCGGTCGTCGGCGGCACGGCGTCAAGTGGTTCCCACGGCTGGGCAACACAACTTCGACGGGCCTCCAGCGGTTACACAGACCTGCGAACCCTGGTCGACGGCAATGGACTTCGACAGCGTCGATGTCCGGGTGCTTCACTTCGATCTCCTCGGCGGTCCCGTCTCGGGTCGGCAGCCTTTCGAGGGTCTGACTTCCAGGGCGCTTCGGCGAAGATTCAGCGGTGCTCGATGGTCCCTCGGAGCACGGGAAGAGGGCGCCTAGCCAGGTCCTCTCTCGGGTCAGTCCTCGACGATTTTGACAACCTTCAGTTTCTGTCGAAGCAAATGCCACAGCAAGTCTTCTTCTTCCAGCTGGACGTCGAGGATCAGCAAATCCAGTTACTCTTGAGTGGAGACTCAGCTTCTGAATGCTTCTGAACAATTTCCAGTGGTGAGAGGTCCCCAGATATACTATTCTGTCTCTCATCCACACTGCTGGCACACACACAGCAGCCAATCACACAGAAGGGCATTCATGCAGTCAGTCAGCCAATCAGGCACACAGTGCATTCAGGCCACACTCCTCCCTTTCAGACACTCACAACAAGGAATGTGGATTGGGACAAGTACCCAGCCATTCAACACTACACACTGCATTCAGGCCAGTTTCGGGCAGGGCTGTCTCAGTCTTTGTCTCACATGCCAGAAACCAGACAACCACAACAAGAAGTGTATATTGGTCACACACTCCATTCACCCAGGTCCCACCCACAGGAGGTACCCACAACATACAGTCAAAGGGAAGGCTCCAGTCAGTCTAGCTGGGCCTTCACAACAACACCATATATGGAACTTCCACCCAACAGCCAGTCAGGGGGAAGGGACAGAGTCAGGGCTTCCCAGGACTTTGGGAAAAACAAGACAACAGGCAATAGAAAGCAAGAGGCCACAGGGGCCATCTTGTTTTCTATCAGGAATCAACTGATCCCAATGGCAGGGCCTGGGTATCCCAAAATGGAGGACACCCAGAGCACCTGTCTAATTCAGCATGGAGCTGCCACCAGCCCATACCCTGCTCTGTGGGCCACCCACAGGTGCCCAAAAACATACACTAGGGGCACAGGGTTGTACCCCTACCCAGGGGTGCCATAAGGGTATCCCATGGGTCTGTTCACCAAACCAAAAGAGAGAGCTGCACTGCCAGGAGTCCCAAATGGACTCCTGGGCAGAAAACATAACAGAACACACGATAAAAGGCAGAAAAGGACAAGGATTCAGAGGCCCTGTCCCTCTGATGCATTTCCAGCATCACAGTCGCCCCCCCCAGACTGAGGTGGAGGGTGTCTAATCTCCCACGGGATAGACACCCTCATCCAGACGGTCAACATACCTTCTGGAAAGGCCATCTGTATTATCGTGACTCTTCCCTGGTCTGTGCTCTATGGTGCAGTCTAGCCCTTGTAGGCTAATCGACCACCTGAGCAATTTCGGATTCTCACCCTTCATCTGCATAAGCCACTTCAGGGGCTTATGATCTGTTTGGACCTTGAAGGTGGACCCCGTAAGGTAGGGCCTAAAACGCCTAAGGCTCCAAACTATACTAAAACATTCCTTTTCAACAGTAGCCCACCTAAGTTCTCTACCCTTGAGTTGTCTACTGATGAATATGATAGGATGTTCTCTCCCTTTGTCATCTAACTGGGACAAGACAGCTCCAATTCCGGTGTCGCAGGCATCCGTCTGGACGATAAAGGGTCGGCTGTAGTCAGGCGCACACAACACAGGTGCCCTACACAGACTTTCTTTCAAGCCATCAAAGGCCCTCTGACAGTCTTCAGTCCAATTAACCTTCCTAGGCTGTTTGGGCGAAGTTAGAGCTGTCAGGGGTGCAGCTATGGTTCCATAGTCTGCCATGAAATTGCGATAGTACCCAGTGAGGCCCAAAAAGGCTCTCACCTGGGTTTGAGTAGTGGGAGTCTCCCAGTTCTGTACGTCCTGTACTTTACTGGAGAGAGGTTGGATTTGACCCCCTCCTACCTCATGACCAAGATAGGTAACTTTCCCCTGAGCTATCTGGCACTTGGTGGCCTTGATAGTGAGGTTAGCCCTTTTCAAGGCCTGCAACACCCTATCCAGATGTGTCAAATGCTCTTCCCAGGTGGAACTGTAGACGGCAATGTCGTCTAAGTAAGCCACACAAAAGGCTTCCAGCCCACTGAGCGCATGGTTGACCAATCTCTGGAAGGTGGCAGGGGCATTCTTCAACCCAAAGGGCATGACCCTAAACTGGTAGAGTCCCTCGGGTGTGGAGAACGCCGTCTTTTCCTTGGCATGGTCCGTCAGAGCTATTTGCCAATAGCCTGAGGTAAGGTCAAAGGTGCTCACAAATTTGGCAGCACCTATAGTGTCCACGAGCTCATCAGCCCTGGGCAATGGGTGCGCGTCAGTTTTGGTGACGGCATTGACTCCTCGGTAGTCCACACAGAACCTCCAATCCTTGGTACCCGCCTGGGAACTTGCCTTGGGGACAAGGACCACTGGACTGGACCAGGGACTGGTTGAGGGTTCAATAACACCCAGATCCAACATCTTGGCGACCTCAGCCTGGATGTGGTTTTTGACGGTATCTGACATACGATAGCTCCTGCTCTTGACAGGCACGCTGTCACCAGTGTCAATTTCGTGCTTACACCACGGTGTAAGGCCCGGTGTCAGTGAAAACAGAGAGGCATACTGCTGGAGCAAAGCCCTGCAGGCCCTCTGCTGCTCTGTTGTCAAATCTGGAGAGAGTTGTACTCCCTCCACTGAGCCATCCTGAGGGTTGCTATGCAGCAAATCAGGAAGGGGCTCACTCTCATCCTCTTCTTGCCCTGAAGCTAGCAAGAGACATGAGACCTCTGCTCGCCTGTGGAAAGGCTTGAGCCTCTTGACATGGAATACCTGGGGGGCTACCCCAGAGGCTCCCATGTCAACCAGATAATTGACTTCGCCCATCTTGGAGATGATCCTGAAGGGTCCAGTCCACTTGTCTGCTAAAGCTCTAGGCTTGGTAGGCTCCATCACAAGGATTTCCTGTCCCGGAGTCCAATCCACTTGCGAAGCTTTAAGGTCATGCCAGTACTTGTTCAATTCCTGGCTGGCCTTGAGATTTGCTGTTGCCTGACCCATCATTTGTGTCATCCTCCGCCTGAGGCCTAACACATAGTCCCCCACTTGCTTGGCGGGACCTGGAGGGGTGGCTTCCAAGCCTTCTCGGATCAAGGCGAGGGGCCCCCTCACGGGATGTCCAAAGAGTAACTCAAAGGGGCTGAAACCAACACCCTCTTGAGGTACCTCTCTGTAAGCAAACAGCAGGCATGGCAGGAGGAGATCCCATTTCCTCCTTAGGGGCTCTTCCAAAGCACCTAGCATGCCCTTGAGAGTTTTATTAAATCTCTCAACCAGACCATTGGTCTGGGGGTGGTAAGAGGTGGAGAACTTGTAGGTTACCCCGCACTCTTTCCACATGGTTTTCATGTAACTAGACATGAAGTTGGATCCTCTGTCAGAGACAACCTCCTTGGGGAATCCAACACGGGTGAAAATGCCCAGGAGAGCCCTGGCAACCACCTTGGCAGTTACAGTCCGAAGGGGTATTGCCTCAGGGTACCTGGTGGCATGATCTACCAAGACCAGGATGAACCGATGTCCACCTGAAGTGGGAGGGTCAAGGGGACCGACGATGTCGATGCCCACCCTCTCAAATGGTGTGCCAACCACTGGTAATGGCTGCAGTGGGGCAATGATCCTGCCTCCAGTCTTGCCAGACAACTGACAAGTGGGGCAGGTCCTGCAGTGGGACTCCACTTCTACCCCCATCCTTGGCCAGTAGAAATGGGCAGAGAGCCTCTGCTTAGTCTTCTTAGTCCCAAGATGACCAGCCAAGGGCACCTCATGCGCCAACTGCAGTAGGAAGGGCCTGTAAACCTGGGGTACCACCAACCTCTTGCGGGCACCAGGTTCAGGCTTAGTGGGCTCACTAACAAGGAGCTCACCCTCCCAATAAATCTTGAATGTCCTAGGCACTTCACCTTGTGCCTGGGACAGGGCCTGTTTCCTCAGACCCTCGAGAGAGTGGCACTCTCTCTGTCCTTTACAGAAGTCTGCCCGGGAGGGTCCCCCTTCAGCTAACAAGCATTGAAGGTCGGGGTGCTCCTCCGGGTTAAGAACCTCTCCCACAGGAGAGTCTTCTGTCTCTTCTCCCACAGGAGTTGAGTTTGGGTTTTCCACTGGACCCAGCCCGTCCGGAGTATGGATCCCAATGGGTGCTGTCGGAACAGCAGGAAGAGAAGGTGTTCCCTCCACAGAGGTGGCCTTCTTGGTCTTCCTTCTTCTTGCCTTAGGCCTCGCCTTTGGCTCGGGTACCTGACTCACAGCCAGACCCGGTGTCACCTGTGACCTAGTGACCGCAGCAGCAGTCAGGGGAAGACCATCCGAGATCAACCCCAACTCCACTAGATCATTTCCTAACAGAATGTTAGCAGGGACATTGTCCTGAACCAGGACAGGAAGCTTTGCTGTCTTGTCGCCAATCATGAGTGTGACTAAGGCTACAGGGGATAATTTGGGAGGCCCACCAGCTAATCTGGTGGTTTGCAGAGGAGCACCTTCATAGTCCTCTGGCTTGAGCAGGGTCCTGTCCACCACTGTCATGCTTGCCCCAGTGTCTCTCAAACCAGTAGAAGGCTGGCCATTCAAGAGGACACTTCTCAAAAACCTACGGGTGTTCTGTGGGATAGTCGCCAGTACTTCTGCGTACTGGTCCCAGGCCCCAAGGGACACTAAGGAAATCTCTACCGGAGCACCAAAGGTGATTCCGGTAGAGGAGGGGAGGACAGTGGCCTCCACCTCAGACACGGGGTAAGGGTAGGTCAGGCTGACAGCCTGTACTCCAAGTGCCTTACCTTTACACTTGGGGTCACCCCTTTTGTGATCCAGAGCCCCACAATCCCAACAAGTGCCAGGAGTGCGGGGTACGGTACTGGAACCACTGGGAACCTGCTTTGCAGCAGGTGGACCACTACTCTTATTCCCACCCACAGAGGACTTATCCCCACTAGATTTTTGGGTCTTAGGAGAGGAAGGTTTTGGTTTACCCGATTGTGACTGCTTTTGGGACTCCTCAGCTTTCTGAGAGGCCCCCTTTTCTTTGTCCTTGTCCTTCCCACTGGAGTCCTTAGGGGACACCCGATGGGAGACCCACTTGTCAGCCAACCTAGCCAGCTTAAAGGGGTCCAAAATGTTCTGGTCAGCCACATACTGACGCAGCTCTGGTGAACAGGCTTCAGAAAAATGCTCAAAAAACAAGAGGTGGGACAACTCAACAAAAGTTTTCACCTTGTATCCATCAATCCACCCCATCATGTTCATGTGCGCAGTACTCACCCAGTCAACCCAAGACACATTCTCTCTTTTCTTAAATTCCCTGAACCTTTTAAGGTATTGGGTAGGTGTTTTGCCAAACTTGGCAATCAAAGCAGACTTCATACACTCGTACTGACCCCTTTCTTCCACACTCAGCTTCAGAATACAGTCATACCCAGTTTGAGGCACTCTGCTTAACAAACACTTAGCCCAATCTCTTTTATCTACATCATGAATTGCACAAGCCATTTCAAACGCTTCAATCCATTGGAGGATATCTGAACCCTCCACAAACACACCAACCAAATCTTTCATAAACTTGGTGGCTGGGGACCTGCCACTCTCAATTGGTCTAGCTGAAGTCTCCACTCTAGCTCTCTCTAGCTGGATTCTCTGACACTCAGTGTCCTTGTCTTTGAGCGCAAGATCCCTATTCTTCAGTTCCACTTGCTGTGCCAGCTCCTCTTTCTTAAGCTCAGCTTCTATTTCCAACTTGCGATATTCAAAGGCCAATTTCATCCTTAATAACTCAAGTTCCATGGAATTGCTGGGGTTTGGAACAGAGGCAGCAGGAATGGTGGCATTCCCAGAAACAGATTCAGCGACAACCCCAGGGGCAGAGTCCTCACTGGTTGCATCCCCCCCTTCATCAAGAGTTTCACCATCAGTCTGGTAATCCACCAGGGCAGCTATCAGCTCAGCCCTAGACTTATCCACAAAGTCTAACTCCCTGGCTTCACAAGCACTCTGGAGAGCCTCTAAGCTCATCCGAGTCAATTTACCATTTGCAATGGACTCCATTGCTTGTAATGTAGTTATTTGGTACACACCCGAACCTTAATCTAATAAAAGTGCGGATATTTTGTAAGTGGCACGGTTATACACTGAGTCTTAAAACCATAAGCATCCCACCGCTGCCACCAGCTTGTCAAGACCGGTGGGGGGGTCTGTACTTCCGCTCTCTATATGGTAGAGGAGAGGCACAGAGGACCCCAGCCAAGATTCTCTATTACGGTAGCTATGGACGAGCAATCAAGGCCTAGCTTCTCAGGAGGTGATGCAGGCTGGTTCTTAAGTACAGTGTATCCCCCAAGCCCCCACAAAGGAATGTCCACACACTGTATTACTGAAAACACAGTCTTTATATAATTAATATTCAAAGGTTATGTACACTTATCACAATAACGCACTTTGTGCTCAGGAAAATCAATAATGGTAAATATCTACAATTCTAAAGTGGTACCACTAATATTAGACCTCATTAAAGTGCATTCACAATACTGTTAAAATGGCACACAGATCAATAAGAAGGAAACCAGCAATAGAGAGAGGAGAGATAACAGAGGGTTGAAACAATAGGCAGAATACTGGCCCTTGCTACTGGACACAGTTCTGTGTGGAGATCCCCCCACCTGGGCAACCTGTAAAATAAAGGGATATGACACAAGCCCAGTCCATATATTGTTCAATAGTCTTATTCTCTCCTATAATGTTTTTACCCCCCCAATGTACCTGGTGGAGTCGAGTTCTTCGAAGAGGCGTCGACAGATCCTTCTTGAATGACCCCCTTTAAAGCAGGAGTCACGGATCGTCGAGAGGCGTCGAGAAGCGTCGAGGAACTCGGTGTTCGGTGTCGGGGAATCGACGGCCCTTCTTGAATGCCTCCCCTTTCAAGCGGGAGACACGGGGCGTCGAACGTCCGACAACAAACAAGGTAGAACGGCGTCGATGAGGCGGCAGGCTTCGATCCGAGCGGTGCTCGTCGGCGTCGAGACGTCGGCGTCCTGCGAGGAAGAGGCGTGCGGGGCACCTCGGCGACACTAGTTCTGGACCGCAAAGATTGTGAATGACGGTGGCCCAGCAAGGGCGTCGAGTCGCTCGAGTCTTTGGGGTCGTGAGGTGGCGGGAAACCCACCGGCGGATTCTCCTCGGCGCGTTGGTCGTCCTCGACTTTCTCCGGCAGGACAAAAGCGGTCGACGATGCGGTCGAGAGAGTCCTTCGATTCAAATGTTCTTAGGCAAGGAGCGGACGGCTCCGGTCGTCGGCGGCACGGCGTCAAGTGGTTCCCACGGCTGGGCAACACAACTTCGACGGGCCTCCAGCGGTTACACAGACCTGCGAACCCTGGTCGACGGCAATGGACTTCGACAGCGTCGATGTCCGGGTGCTTCACTTCGATCTCCTCGGCGGTCCCGTCTCGGGTCGGCAGCCTTTCGAGGGTTTGACTTCCAGGGCGCTTCGGCGAAGATTCAGCGGTGCTCGATGGTCCCTCGGAGCACGGGAAGAGGGCGCCTAGCCAGGTCCTCTCTCGGGTCAGTCCTCGACGATTTTGACAACCTTCAGTTTCTGTCGAAGCAAATGCCACAGCAAGTCTTCTTCTTCCAGCTGGACGTCGAGGATCAGCAAATCCAGTTACTCTTGAGTGGAGACTCAGCTTCTGAATGCTTCTGAACAATTTCCAGTGGTGAGAGGTCCCCAGATATACTATTCTGTCTCTCATCCACACTGCTGGCACACACACAGCAGCCAATCACACAGAAGGGCATTCATGCAGTCAGTCAGCCAATCAGGCACACAGTGCATTCAGGCCACACTCCTCCCTTTCAGACACTCACAACAAGGAATGTGGATTGGGACAAGTACCCAGCCATTCAACACTACACACTGCATTCAGGCCAGTTTCGGGCAGGGCTGTCTCAGTCTTTGTCTCACATGCCAGAAACCAGACAACCACAACAAGAAGTGTATATTGGTCACACACTCCATTCACCCAGGTCCCACCCACAGGAGGTACCCACAACATACAGTCAAAGGGAAGGCTCCAGTCAGTCTAGCTGGGCCTTCACAACAACACCATATATGGAACTTCCACCCAACAGCCAGTCAGGGGGAAGGGACAGAGTCAGGGCTTCCCAGGACTTTGGGAAAAACAAGACAACAGGCAATAGAAAGCAAGAGGCCACAGGGGCCATCTTGTTTTCTATCAGGAATCAACTGATCCCAATGGCAGGGCCTGGGTATCCCAAAATGGAGGACACCCAGAGCACCTGTCTAATTCAGCATGGAGCTGCCACCAGCCCATACCCTGCTCTGTGGGCCACCCACAGGTGCCCAAAAACATACACTAGGGGCACAGGGTTGTACCCCTACCCAGGGGTGCCATAAGGGTATCCCATGGGTCTGTTCACGAAACCAAAAGAGAGAGCTGCACTGCCAGGAGTCCCAAATGGACTCCTGGGCAGAAAACATAACAGAACACACAATAAAAGGCAGAAAAGGACAAGGATTCAGAGGCCCTGTCCCTCTGATGCATTTCCAGCATCACACAAGGTACTTACCTTGAGCTATTCTATGCCAAGAGAAGAAGTTGGTTGTAGTGTATTTTACATGTGATTTAGAATTCCTAGAAGTGCTGTGTTTTACTGATGGGTTAAAAATAAATGTACTTATATTTTTTACCTGAAAACCTTGAGTCAGTGTTTGCTTGAGTCACAGTAATTGTGGTCCTTTGTGTAATCTCTGCTACTGCTCATATACTCTTGAGATAAGCATGTCTGCTCCGCTAATGCTACCACTCTAACAAAGTAGTACAGGCTTGTACCAAAGGTGAACTTGTATTACCACTTGTAGTCTTAATTGTGTGTAGTGGTCCCTAAGGGCACTGCACAGGATTCTGCCTAACACTGGTGTACAGCGGTGAGGATTTGAAAGTGGAGTGCTTACACTTAGAGTGCTGCTGTTGCTTGGGTTCAACTAACCACAAGGCTAAACACCACTAATTCTATTTAACTACTAAATCATATCAAATATGGAAAACTACATTGAAGAGAGTCTTTTACTCTATACTGCTGAGGTTCTGAGAACCATGTGCAGGGATAAGAATCTCTCTGGTAAAGGAAAGAAATCTGAACTGGTTGCAAAGTTAATAGGAAAAAGTCTGGAGAGTGGGTCAGAAGGGCCTACCACTCCAGCAAATGTGGATTTTGATGTTTCTGATTCTGAGAGTGTTATTTTAGAAGAAGTAGATGAGTCCTTGTTAGGAAACCCTACAACTCCTTTGTCTGCTCAGAAAGCTCGACCTCTGTCCACAGGGACCCCCACAGGTCCTACACTTACTCCTGAATTTATTGTACTTGAGAAAATGAGACTTGAGTTAGAAGTGAAACGTATTGATGCACAAACTGCCATGAAACATCAAGAGTTAAGGCTCAGAGAAATGGAGCTGAACCATGAACTAGAAATGAAGAAACTGTCTCTAGAAAATGCTTCTCTCCCAGAGTCCTCTAGGTCTTCCAGCCCTAAGAGACCCCGTATGCCAAAGGAAATGATTGGTATGTATGAGACTAAACTTGATGTTTTGGATTGGTTGGCAATGTTTGAGTACAAGCATGGGATTCACGGTATCTCGGGGAATCAGCTGATTCCCTGGCTTTTCTCTAGGCTTCCCCTGTTTCAAGTGATGCTGTAATGGAGTTGGGGGAGGAGGATAGACAGGATTATGAGTGTGTGAAACTAGCACTAATAGCTAGATTTGGGAAGATGCCATCCCAGTATCTTCAGAGGTTTACAACCTTCAAAAAGCATGATGGTACCCCTTGGGCTACCTGGGTGTGTGAATGTTTGAAAAACTTAGATGGTTGGGTTAAGGGTCACAAAGTAAACACTTATGAAGGTTTGAGGAATCTTGTAATGTTGGAGTCTATTTTTGAGGTCTGCTCCCATGAGCTTAGACAGCACTTGGTTGATTCAAAGTAGATAGATCCTAAGAAGCTAGCTAAGGCTGCTGACTTATGGGTTGCCAACCGGGCCACTCATAAGGATTCTGGGGCTACTCAGAAGAAGGATGAGGGAAAGCAGCCAAAGAAAGACCACCAAGAGAATTCCAATACCTCCCATCCAGAAGAGGTCCCCAAACATAACCAGGGTAAGCCACAAGGGAAACCAAATAGGGCTAGTGTAACTCCTGGTGCCAAACCAGAGGGTAGGTCAGGACAGACCCCCATTCCAGAGAGCATATGGTAAATGCTTTAGTTGTGGGTCAACTGACCATATGAGAGGAGATCCCAGATGCAAGAGTAACCTTGCAGAGGCCAGCACTACCTCCTTAGCCTTCTCCCCCGTTGGAGAAGTACAGATGGCTAGGACCCTCTTTCACCTGTTTGCTGAAGAACCTTTGGCTCTTCAAGCAACTGTATCGTTAAAGTCCAAGGGTCTGGGTAAGGAACCACATAGTGATGTGTATGACCCCATGCCTGAAAACTCTAGGGAGTATTATGTGGACAGTGTTCTTGTCAACGGTCAGGACACCCCCGCCATGAGAGACTCTGGGGCCAGCAGAACAGTTGTGGATGAAAGATTTTTCAGGCCTGAGGATGTTGCTAAGGCACCCAAAGGCCTCACCAAACAACTTGCTGGAGGCCCTGTCCAAATGGTTCCTATTCTACCAGCTCTCATTCAGTATAATAAAATGACAGTGAGGATCCCTTTCAGTATTCAGAGTGAGGTGCCTGGGAGAGTCCTGTTGGGGAATGATCTAAAAACTCTAGGAGTAGTATCCAGTACCCCCAGGCCTCCCAGTATGGAGAAGCAGAACCAAACCAAATTAGCTAGGTAGGCCACCTTAAGGGACCACTCTGAGCCTGTGGGAACCTCTACAGAGAACCCCACAACAAGCCTTGGTGTTAGTAAGTTGACCTCTAACCCAGGCAAATTTCAGGCTAGTATGTTAGGGAAATGGGAGCCCAAACCAAGCTTCATCATTGTTCTCCCAGTTTCAAATTCTCTGACTCCCCCTGCTTCTGAGGAAGAGGTGGATAGACCAACTGGACCCCTCTCTAGTCCTTAGAGAACCGGTCATTCTCAGTGCTGGTGGAAAACCAGAAAAGACAAGTTTAAGGCCAAAAACCTTCAGACTGTTGGACCTTCTACAGAAGACTCCAACTCAAATCCTAATGTTAGGAGAAAAACTCCTAAAGTAGGTAAGGTTAGATCTAAGAGGAAGGGGAAGCATGTACCTTGCTTATCCCCAGCCCCTCCAACCAAGAGACCTGAGACCCAACCTGCTCCCAAGAGAGAGGTGGTGAGGAACCCTGGATGCCACTCTAGATCTAAGGGAATCCTTTATAAGGACCCCTGGAAAAGCCTATCACAGGTTCAGGAGTTGTACCAACTTCTGAGGGACTGGTCAACCAGATCCCCTATAGATTCAAAAAGAAAGATGTCTCTCAAAGGGTGTGTAGGTCATATAGCTTACAAAGGAAAACCTTTGATTGTAACATTGAGCACAGAGCAGGAAGTCACCACCAAAATGCTGATGGTCTCTCTAGGATGTTTTTAACTGACTAGAGGTATGAGAACCATCGAGGAGTGGATTAAATCCTCCTGTCCCTTAGTCTGGGGGGCGGGGGCGAGTGTTATGGAGAATTCTCCTTCTAGGGCTAATTTCCCTCACCTAGTGAGTTCTCCAGCAGCTTTCCTGGATTTCTGGAGTTTATTTTTTCACCTGGTAAGAGTGTACACCTTTTGTCCACTCTTACATGTGTTTTGCCATGTGTGTTTCTACTATTTGTGTGATCTTGGGCTCTGGAGCACACCACTCCAGGAGCCCCTTCTTTGTTGTGTGTCACACAGCACCTTCAGTGCAGCAACACAGGGTTGTCTTCGAGACATCCCCCTGACTTCATTTCCCTGGGGCTGACTACTGTCCCCCAGAGAAAAGTAAAGTTGCCATTTACTTTACAAAGTCACTTGAAACACAGATCCAGTACACCACATCTTACATGGAGTACTGGAAAGGGTTAATCCTTAGCCCTTGTTATCTGTACTTCCTAGAGCATTGTTTCGCTCTTTTAACATTTAGACTTGGCTGGTGGCAGTGGTATCTACCCTAACTTTTCTACCGTGATTATATTATATAAACATGGTACTGCTTTTGGCTACTTCAGCAGCCTCAAGCACAAACTCGCTTGACCAAATTGTCTTTCTTTTGGCTCCGGTCGGGTTTATTCGCCATTTCTTTTTGTTAAAGTCCTTCTTGTGTTTTACTTTGCGCTGCAAACCAGGTTTGCCTTCTTTGTTCACTGTCTTTTGGCGGGCTAATGCAGAGAAGCCCTCCTCTTGGCGCCTAGGTGTCTAGGTGGACTGAATGTGAGGGAGGGGTGTAGTCACCCCCTGCACAGGGTATCCTAGGAAACCCAAGTCGAACTTTGCCATGAATGGCTGAGGTGGTTGTCCGAGCCGGACAACCCCCCTGCTGTGTGATTGACAGCCAGGCTGTGCGAATGGGGGTTTTGTGCATAAAAGGCAGGTCTCTTGGGCTAGAAGTCAGAGTCGCCACTGGAACTACAAGGAACCGAAGAGAAGCGGAGAGAACGACGACCTTTGCAACTACCCCATCCCGGTGAAGCCCTGCTGCAGTCCTGAGCTATCTACCCTTCAACGACTAAGAGAAGATCCAGTCCGGAGTCTTCTTCCCTTGAGCTTGGTGGGGATAACCAGCTCATCTTCCACAGCCAGAGGATCCGCTCCTTGGTCGAAATCGTTGCACACTGCTGTGGTGGTCCGGATAGTCATCTGAAGAGCCTCTCCTGTTTTTAAGGAGCACACCTTTCATTCATCACTGCTGCTGCCGGTTTCATCCCTGTGTGGTGCAGACCCCTCCAGACGTCCTCCTTCGTGTCGAAGCTCCAGGAACCGTGGGTCTGCAGGAAACTACCATGAACAACTGTCGTGCCACCAGCTCTTCCCTTGAATAAGGTACTGTGTTCTGCTTGAAGAAGAAGGGTGAATCCCTTTTCTTCACCTCCAAGGCTTGCTCTTGTCTTCCCTCCTTCTTATAGCTTTTGCCTCCTCTTTCGAACAATATCTAAGTAATCCTGGCTGCGTGAATCTTGAACTCTCTGACTGTGTGATCTTCGGCAACAGGGACCCGGTTCCAATTGACACTGGCTCCGTCCTATTAACTTTTTGTATTGCTGTCAGCGAGTGTTCTCAGATTCTGTCTGCCTTGACAAAAGTATTGTGTGTGATTTTTGCCCCAACTCTCTCTGGTTAGCCCAGAGAGAGTGCTTTTGCCCCGGTAACATTTATCGTCGTGGATACGCGTTTCTTTAACACGACCGAACTCTCAAAAATTGATCGCAAATGTATTCACTGTAATGCTTTTGTTTCACAGCACTGGTCTGCCTAATCAAAAGGTACTTACCTTGAGCTATTCTGTGCCAAGAGAATTGGTTGTTTGTAGTGTATTTGTCGTGTGGTGTAGAGTTTCTAGAAGTGCTGTGTTTTACTCATGGTTTAAAAAATAAATGTACTTCTATTTTTTTACCTGAAACCGTGAGTCAGTGTTTGCTTGAGTCACAGTAATTGTAGTCCTTTGTGTAATCTCTGCTACTGCTCATTTGCTCTTGAGATAAGCCTGGCTGCTCAGCCATTGCTACCACTCTAACATAGTAGTACAGGCTTGTACCAAAGGTGAACTTGTATTACCACTTGTGGTCTAAATTGTGTGTAGTGGTCCCTAAGGGCACTGCACAGGATTCTGCCTAACACTAACCCCTTGCAGATTAGTGCTTTCAAGCTCCCCCTCGCTGGGTATTTCTCTTAGTCTTTGGTCACTGGTACCCCCTCCTGGGTTATTGGTTTCAAGCTCACCCCCTTTTGGAGAGTGTCGGAGCACGTCCACCCTCCTCCCTCTATTCGTGTTGCACCACCTATCTACTGTGGTCTTCACTGGGCTTCTGAGGTCCTGGAACTGTGCTTCTTGGGCCATCGGTTCCTTTCTTCCCTTTCTTAGTCCGTGGACTGGAATTCGGGCATGCAAGTCTGTCTCTCTGCCGGAGACCTCAGTGCTTGTGGCTCTCGGTGCTCCTGGGCTCTGCAGCGTTATGCAGGATCTCTGTCCACCATGTATGCAACATGGTACAACCTCCAGGAAGCACTGGCTCCGTGCTGCAGCCTAGGCTTTGTCTGTGGTAGCGTTACTTGGGCTGGTCCTCTCCCAGCAGCGGCTCCTCTCCAGGTAAGCGTCTCTCCCTGCAACGAGAGACACTACTGCATTGGCTCTGTTTACAGGCCACAAGGAAGTGTCAGCATGCAAACCAAGCACAATTAAAGGTCCCACTACATTGGTATTGTTATCAGTTCCCATAGAGCCAACACACAATTGGGGCATTGGTGTTAAGGGAGGTGTTACATGCTTATGAGCTGGTATCCCCTGGTGGCGTGGAGGGGGCACTTCCAGTGAGATCCTGCTTGCCTGGATCTTGCCCTGTCCCCTGGTGGCGTGGAGGGGCACTTCCAGTGAGATCCTGCTTGCCCTGTCCCCTGGTGGCGTGGATGGGGCACTTCCAGTGAGATCCTGCTTGCCCTGTCCCCTGGTGGCGTGGAGGGGCACTTCCAGTGAGATCCTGCTTGCTCTGTCCCCTGGTGGCATGGAGGGGCACTTCCAGTGAGATCCTGCTTGCCCTGTCCCCTGGTGGGGTGGAGAGGGCACTTCCAGTGAGATCCTGCTTGCCCTGTCCCCTGGTGGCGTGGAGGGGGCACTTCCAGTGAGATCCTGCTTGCCCTGTCCCCTAGGGCTACGGAGTGTTTTACACAAGCGGGCTCACCTGCCTAGTGTCTAAGGGAGTGGTTCCCCCTTGAGGTGATGGGGAGAAATAATTCCTAGGATAGATAGAGATGGAAGAGGATCCGCTTGGTCACAGAGCCGCAGCAGGGAGGAAGGCCCATTCTGGGAGAAGGCCGCGTCAGCCGACCACTCCTCACATCCCACAGTGACCGCGGTAGAGGAGAGAAGCCAGCGGAACGCCGCTCCCGACCAAAGCGTCTGAAGCTGGCTTGCGTCACGCGATTATGGCACTCGCTGAGGAACATGGAGGGGCCAATGCTCCCCCAGTCCCCCATCAGACACTGAAGCCTGAGCCACATCGATGAAGACACTCCCAAAGGACACCCCAACACAGAAGGTACGCGGGCCGTTCATGGATCCGGGAGGTGGGTAGGTGAACCACAGGATAGAACTCGATCCATTGCCTCCTGAGGGTGCTCGAGCCGTACATACGTTTGGGTGTCTTCAGCATATGAGTGATAACACAGACCAAACTCCGAGAGAATGTTCAATCATTCCAAGGCCTCCTCAGATATCTTTGCCATCGATGACAGTCTGGAAAGTAGAATCTTAAAATCGACCGTGTCGAAGGCCACCGACAGGTCCAGCATGACCAGGTCCAGCATGACCAGCATGCTGACAGCCCCTTCATCAGGTCTTCCCAGACTGCCTTAAGTGCGGTCTCGGTTCCATGACCAGATCTAAAAACCTGACTGATATGGGTCCATGAGATTATGTTTTTCTAAAATGTTCTGCAATTGAATGGTTACAATCTTTTCCAGAATTTTAGCAGCCCATGCAAGGCCAGCAATTGGTTGGTAATTAGATGAATCTTTGTGATGTAATGCGGTTTTCTTTAACAGAGGAGTGATGGTTTCTTTTAATCTGGTGGAACACAGCATTGGGCAAGCGAGGCATTGACCAAGGTTTGTACAACCTCACCAAGTGCACCTGCATGCCGCTTAGCTAAGTAGGTCGGGATAGGGTCATATCCAAAATTAGTGGGCTTAAGCATAGCCACCAAGGTGACAATGTCCTCATTCTTTACCTCTGAGAATGTAAATTTAGGACGAGTGGTCTCCTTATCCAATTCAGTGTTTATATCAACTGAGTTGAGTTCAGATACGCTGAGTATCTATATTGTCTCTAATTTTTTTAATTGTATCCAGGAAGAAAGTATTACACTCATAAGCCATTTTAGGTTGAGGCTGGTAGGCTAACGTTAGTACATTTTGGGTAGAGGCTGGTAGGCTAACATTAGCACATTCTGGGTGGAGGCCGGTAGGCTAACGTTAGTACATTCTGGGTGGAGGCTGGTAGGCTAACGTTAGTACATTCTGGGTGGAGGCTGTAGGCTAACGTTAGTACATTTTGGGTAGAGGCTGGTAGGCTAACGTTAGTACATTCTGGGTGGAGGCCGGTAGACGTAAGTACATTCTGGGTGGAGCCTGTAGGCTAACGTTAATACATTCTGGGTGGAGGCTGGTAGGCTAACGTTAGCACATTCTGGGTGGAGGCCGGTAGGCGTAAGTACATTCTGGGTGGAGGCCGGTAGGCTAACGTTAGCACATTCTGGGTGGAGGCCGGTAGGCGTAAGTACATTCTGGGTAGAGGCTGGTAGGCTAACGTTAGCACATTCTGGGTGGAGGCCGGTAGGCTAACGTTAGTACATTCTGGGTGGAGGCTGGTAGGCTAACGTTAGTACATTCTGGGTGGAGGCTGTAGGCTAACGTTAGTACATTTTGGGTAGAGGCTGGTAGGCTAACGTTAGTACATTCTGGGTGGAGGCCGGTAGGCGTAAGTACATTCTGGGTGGAGCCTGTAGGCTAACGTTAGTGCATTCTGGGTGGAGGCTGGTAGGCTAACGTTAGCACATTCTGGGTGGAGGCCGGTAGGCGTAAGTACATTCTGGGTGGAGGCCGGTAGGCGTAAGTACATTCTGGGTGGAGGCCGGTAGGCTAACGTTAGTGCATTCTGGGTGGAGGCTGGTAGGCTAACGTTAGCACATTCTGGGTGGAGGCCGGTAGGCGTAAGTACATTCTGGGTGGAGGCCGGTAGGCGTAAGTACATTCTGGGTGGAGGCCGGTAGGCTAACGTTAGCACATTCTGGGTGGAGGCCGGTAGGCGTAAGTACATTCTGGGTGGAGGCCGGTAGGCTAACGTTAGCACATTCTGGGTGGAGGCCGGTAGGCGTAAGTACATTCTGGGTGGAGGCCGGTAGGCGTAAGTACGTTCTGGGTGGAGGCCGGTAGGCTAACGTTAGCACATTCTGGGTGGAGGCCGGTAGGCGTAAGTACATTCTGGGTGGAGGCCGGTAGGCGTAAGTACATTCTGGGTGGAGGCTGTAGGCTAACGTTAGCACATTCTGGGTGGAGGCTGGTAGGCTAACGTTAGCACATTCTGGGTGGAGGCCGGTAGGCGTAAGTACATTCTGGGTGGAGGCCGGTAGGCGTAAGTACATTCTGGGTGGAGGCCGGTAGGCTAACGTTAGCACATTCTGGGTGGAGGCCGGTAGGCGTAAGTACATTCTGGGTGGAGGCCGGTAGGCTAACGTTAGCACATTCTGGGTGGAGGCCGGTAGGCGTAAGTACATTCTGGGTGGAGGCCGGTAGGCGTAAGTACGTTCTGGGTGGAGGCCGGTAGGCTAACGTTAGCACATTCTGGGTGGAGGCCGGTAGGCGTAAGTACATTCTGGGTGGAGGCCGGTAGGCGTAAGTACATTCTGGGTGGAGGCTGTAGGCTAACGTTAGCACATTCTGGGTGGAGGCTGGTAGGCTAACGTTAGCACATTCTGGGTGGAGGCCGGTAGGCGTAAGTACATTCTGGGTGGAGCCTGTAGGCGTAAGTACGTTCTGGGTGGAGGCCGGTAGGCTAACGTTAGCACATTCTGGGTGGAGGCCGGTAGGCGTAAGTACATTCTGGGTGGAGGCCGGTAGGCGTAAGTACATTCTGGGTGGAGGCCGGTAGGCTAACGTTAGCACATTCTGGGTGGAGGCCGGTAGGCGTAAGTACATTCTGGGTGGAGCCTGTAGGCTAACGTTAGCACATTCTGGGTGGAGCCTGTAGGCTATCGTTAGTACATTCTGGGTGGAGCCTGTAGGCTAACGTTAGTACATTCTGGGTGGAGGCTGTTAGGCTAACGTTAGTACATTCTGGGTGGAGGCCGGTAGGCGTAAGTACATTCTGGGTGGAGGTCGGTAGGCGTAAGTACATTCTGGGTGGAGGCTGTAGGCTAACGTTAGCACATTCTGGGTGGAGGCTGGTAGGCTAACGTTAGCACATTCTGGGTGGAGGCCGGTAGGCGTAAGTACATTCTGGGTGGAGCCTGTAGGCTAACGTTAGTACATTCTGGGTTGGTATCATTTTTAATGACCGAGAAAAGTGCCTTAGGCCTATTCTCAGCAAGATTGATTTATTTTTGCAAAGAAGATGATTTTGCCAGCATTATCTCTTGTTTACATTCCTCCAGTGCCAATGTGGCTATCTGGTGATTTGCAATATCTCTGGTCTTAAGTCAGGTTTTTTCTTTTTCTCGATAGCCTTTCTTGAGGTTTTGTAATTTTTCGTTATACCATTGGTTACTCTTCTTCAGGGGTTTTTTTTGCACTTTTTAAAGAGGCAATTTGATCACATTTAGTTTGGAGATGTTGCATAACATGTGTATATGGATCAGTACATTTGATGGAGGGTTGCATATGAGCTCAATCCCCCACTAGGTCTTTACTTGAAATGCAGTCTAAGTCTGTCTTTCGTGGAAGCATCTGCACGTTAGTATTTACAGTGTGATCCTTCAGTGTGCAACTGTTGGAGATTGAAAAGCTCACCAAAGCATGATGTGACCAGCTCACACCGGGGTGATTCTATGCTCACATAGTGTATACCCAGTGGCCACCAGTGTGCGGGGGTGAATTATCCAGTGGCCACTAGTGTGTGTGGGTGAATTATCCAGTGGCCACCAGTGTGCGGGGGTGAATTATCCACTGGCCACCAGTGTGCGTGGGTGAATTATCCAGTGGCCACCAGTGTGCGGGGGTGAATTATCCAGTGGCCACCAGTGTGCGGGGGTGAATTATCCAGTGGCCACCAGTGTGTGTGGGTGAATTATCCAGTGGCCACCAGTGTGTGGGGGTGAATTATCCAGTGGCCACCAGTGTGCGGGGGTGAATTATCCAGTGGCCATTAGTGTGCGGGGGTTAATTATCCAGTGGCCACCAGTGTGTGTGGGTGAATTATCCAGTGGCCACCAGTGTGTGTGGGTGAATTATCCAGTGGCCACCAGTGTGCAGGTGTGAATTATCCAGTGGCCACCAGTGTGCGGGGGTGAATTATCCAGTGGCCACCAGTGTGTGTGGATGAATTATCCAGTGGCCACCAGTGTGTGTGGGTGAATTATCCAGTGGCCACCAGTGTGCGGGGGTGAATTATCCTGTGGCCACCAGTGTGCGGGGGTTAATTATCCAGTGGCCACCAGTGTGTGTGGGTGAATTATCCAGTGGCCACCAGTGTGTGTGGGTGAATTATCCAGTGGCCACCAGTGTGCGGGGGTGAATTATCCAGTGGCCACCAGTGT
Organism: Ambystoma mexicanum; assembly: GCF_040938575.1. Taxonomy (NCBI): domain Eukaryota; kingdom Metazoa; phylum Chordata; class Amphibia; order Caudata; family Ambystomatidae; genus Ambystoma; species Ambystoma mexicanum. The sequence goes on along the minus strand of NC_090938.1, from coordinate 833,131,641 downwards.
GCGGGGGTGAATTATCCAGTGGCCACCAGTGTGTGTGGATGAATTATCCAGTGGCCACCAGTGTGTGTGGGTGAATTATCCAGTGGCCACCAGTGTGCGTGAATTATCCAGTGGCCACCAGTGTGCAGGGGTGAATTATCCAGTGGCCACTAGTGTGTGTGGGTGAATTATCCAGTGCCCACCTGTTTGTGTGGGTGAATTATCCAGTGGCCACCAGTGTGCGGGGGTGAATTATCCAGTGGCCACCAGTGTGTGTGGGTGAATTATCCAGTGGCCACCAGTGTGTGTGGGTGAATTATCCAGTGGCCACCAGTGTGTGTGGGTGAATTATCCAGTGGCCACCAGTGTGTGTGGGTGAATTATCCAGTGGCCACCAGTGTGCGGGGGTGAATTATCCAGTGGCCACTAGTGTGTGTGGGTGAATTATCCAGTGGCCACCAGTGTGTGTGGGTGAATTATCCAGTGGCCACCAGTGTGCGGGGGTGAATTATCCTGTGGCCACCAGTGTGCGGGGGTTAATTATCCAGTGGCCACCAGTGTGTGTGGGTGAATTATCCAGTAGCCACCAGTGTGTGTGGGTGAATTATCCAGTGGCCACCAGTGTGTGTGGGTGAATTATCCAGTGGCCACCAGTGTGCGGGGGTGAATTATCCAGTGGCCACCAGTGTGCGGGGGTGAATTATCCTGTGGCCACCAGTGTGCGGGGGTTAATTATCCAGTGGCCACCAGTGTGTGTGGGTGAATTATCCAGTGGCCACCAGTGTGTGTGGGTGAATTATCCAGTGGCCACCAGTGTGCGGGGGTGAATTATCCAGTGGCCACCAGTGTGCGGGGGTGAATTATCCAGTGGCCACCAGTGTGTGTGGATGAATTATCCAGTGGCCACCAGTGTGTGTGGGTGAATTATCCAGTGGCCACCAGTGTGCGGGGGTGAATTATCCAGTGGCCACCAGTGGGTGTGGGTGAATTATCCAGTGGCCACCAGTGTGTGTGGGTGAATTATCCAGTGGCCACCAGTGTGTGTGGGTGAATTATCCAGTGGCCACCAGTGTGCGGGGGTGAATTATCCAGTGGCCACCAGTTTTTGTGGGTGAATTATCTAGTGGCCACCAGTGTGTGTGGCCACCAGTGTGTGTGGGTGAATTATCCAGTGGCCACCAGTGTGTGTGGGTGAATTATCCAGTGGCCACCAGTGTGCGTGAATTATCCAGTGGCCACCAGTGTGTGTGGGTGAATTATCCAGTGGCCACCAGTGTGCGGGGTGAATTATCCAGTGGCCACCAGTGTGCGTGGGTGAATTATCCAGTGGCCACCAGTGAGTGTGGGTGAATTATCCAGTGGCCACCAGTGTGTGTGGGTGAGTTATCCAGTGGTCACCAGTGTGTGTGGGTGAATTAGCCAGTGGACACCAGTGTGCGTGGGTGCATTATCCAGTGGCCACCAGTGTGTGTGTGTGTGTGTGTGTGGGTGAATTATCCAGTGGCCACCAGTGTGTGTGGGTGAATTATCCAGTGGCCACCAGTGTGTGTGGGTGAATTATCCAGTGGCCACCAGTGTGTGGGGGTGAATTATCCAGTGGCCACCAGTGTGTGTGGGTGAATTATCCAGTGGCCACCAGTGTGCGTGAATTATCCAGTGGCCACCAGTGTGCGGGGGTGAATTATCCAGTGGCCACTAGTGTGTGTGGGTGAATTATCCAGTGGCCACCAGTGTGTGTGGGTGAATTATCCAGTGGTCACCAGTGTGCGCGGGTGAATTATCCAGTGGCCACCAGTGTGTGTGGGTGAATTATCCAGTGGCCACCAGTGTGTGTGGGTGAATTATCCAGTGGCCACCAGTGTGTGTGGGTGAATTATCCAGTGGCCACCAGTGTGTGTGGGTGAATCGGGGGTGAATTATCCAGTGGCCACCAGTGTGTGTGGGTGAATTATCCAGTGGCCACCAGTGTGCGGGGGTGAATTATCCAGTGGCCACCAGTGTGCGTGGGTGAATTATCCAGTGGCCACCAGTGAGTGTGGGTGAATTATCCAGTGGACACCAGTGTGTGTGGGTGAGTTATCCAGTGGTCACCAGTGTGTGTGGGTGAATTAGCCAGTGGACACCAGTGTGCGTGGGTGCATTATCCAGTGGCCACCAGTGTGTGTGTGTGTGGGTGAATTATCCAGTGGCCACCAGTGTGTGTGGGTGAATTATCCAGTGGCCACCAGTGTGCGGGGGTGAATTATCCAGTGGCCAACAGTGTGTGTGGGTGAATTATCCAGTGGCCACCAGTGTGCGTGAATTATCCAGTGGCCACCAGTGTGCGGGGGTGAATTATCCAGTGGCCACTAGTGTGTGTGGGTGAATTATCCAGTGGCCACCAGTGTGTGTGGGTGAATTATCCAGTGGTCACCAGTGTGCGGGGGTGAATTATCCAGTGGCCACCAGTGTGCAGGGGTGAATTATCCAGTGGCCACCAGTGTGTGTGGGTGAATTATCCAGTGGCCACCAGTGTGTGTGGGTGAATTATCCAGTGGCCACCAGTGTGTGTGGGTGAATCGGGGGTGAATTATCCAGTGGCCACCAGTGTGTGTGGGTGAATTATCCAGTGGACACCAGTGTGTGTGGGTGAATTATCCAGTGGACACCAGTGTGTGTGGGTGAATTGTCCAGTGGCCACCAGTGTGCGTGGGTACATTATCCAGTGGCCACCAGTGTGTGTGGGTGAATTATCCAGTGGCCACCAGTGTGTGTGGGTGCATTATCCAGTGGCCACCAGTGTGTGGGGGTGAATTATCCAGTGGCCACCAGTGTGTGTGGGTGAATTATCCAGTGGACACCAGTGTGTGTGGGTGAATTGTCCAGTGGCCACCAGTGTGCGTGGGTACATTATCCAGTGGCCACCAGTGTTTGTGGGTGAATTATCCAGTGGCCACCAGTGTGTGTGGGTGAATTATCCAGTGGCCACCAGTGTGCGTGAATTATCCAGTGGCCACCAGTGTGCAGGGGTGAATTATCCAGTGGCCACTAGTGTGTGTGGGTGAATTATCCAGTGCCCACCTGTTTGTGTGGGTGAATTATCCAGTGGCCACCAGTGTGCGGGGGTGAATTATCCAGTGGCCACCAGTGTGTGTGGGTGAATTATCCAGTGGCCACCAGTGTGTGTGGGTGAATTATCCAGTGGCCACCAGTGTGTGTGGGTGAATTATCCAGTGGCCACCAGTGTGTGTGAGTGAATCGGGGGTGAATTATCCAGTGGCCACCAGTGTGTGTGGGTGAATTATCCAGTGGCCACCAGTGTGTGTGGGTGAATTATCCAGTGGCTACATGTGTGTGGGTGAATTATCCAGTGGCCACCAGTGTGTGTGGGTGAATTATCCAGTGGCCACCAGTGTGTGTGGGTGAATTATCTAGTGGCCACCAGTGTGTGTGGGTGAATTATCCAGTGGCCACCAGTGTGTGTGGGTGAATTATCCAGTGGCCACCAGTGTTTGTGGGTGAATTATCCAGTGGCCACCAGTGTGTGTGGGTGAATTATCCAGTGGCCACCAGTGTTTGTGGGTGAATTATCCAGTGGCCACCAGTGTGTGTGGGTGAATTATCCAGTGGCCACCAGTGTGTGTGGGTGAATTATCCAGTGGCCACCAGTGTTTGTGGGTGAATTATCCAGTGGCCACCAGTGTGCGGGGGTGAATCATCCAATGGCCAGCAGTGTGCGGGGGTGAATTATCCAGTGGCCAGCAGTGTTTGTGGGTGAATTATCCAGTGGCCACCAGTGTGTGTGGGTGAATTATCCAGTGGCCACCAGTGTTTGTGGGTGAATTATCCAGTGGCCACCAGTGTGTGTGGGTGAATTATCCAGTGGCCACCAGTGTGCGTGAATTATCCAGTGGCCACCAGTGTGCGGGGGTGAATTATCCAGTGGCCACCAGTGTGTGTGGGTGAATTATCCAGTGGCCACCAGTGTGTGGGTGAATTATCCAGTGGCCACCAGTGTGCGGGGGTGAATTATCCAGTGGCCACCAGTGGGTGTGGGTGAATTATCCAGTGGCCACCAGTGTGTGTGGGTGAATTATCCAGTGGCCACCAGTGTGTGTGGGTGAATTATCCAGTGGCCACCAGTGTGCGGGGGTGAATTATCCAGTGGCCACCAGTTTTTGTGGGTGAATTATCTAGTGGCCACCAGTGTGTGTGGCCACCAGTGTGTGTGGGTGAATTATCCAGTGGCCACCAGTGTGTGTGGGTGAATTATCCAGTGGCCACCAGTGTGCGTGAATTATCCAGTGGCCACCAGTGTGCGGGGGTGAATTATCCAGTGGCCACCAGTGTGTGTGGGTGAATTATCCAGTGGCCACCAGTGTGTGTGGGTGAATTATCCAGTGGCCACCAGTGTGCGGGGGTGAATTATCCAGTGGCCACCAGTGTGTGTGGTTGAATTATCCAGTGGCCACCAGTGTGTGGGGTGAATGAGAGAGAAGATGCAAGTCCTGAATATTCAGAATATCATAGAGATGTCTGCAATCCACATCTTCTGGGGCATTGCACCATCTATTAAAGTCGCCCAAAATAATCCATTTTGAATAATGGAGGGCTTCTGAGCCCAGATAGGCATCAAGAGTGTCCAGAAAAGGGGCGGCTCGACCAGGAGGTCTGTAGCAAAGTATTAGCTGATAGGCTTCAGTAGGGGAGGGATGATAAGTACAAGTCAACAGCTGGGATGGAGCATCCCAATCAAGGGAATGGACGTTTCCAAGTTCAAGGGAGGGTCGTGTCAAGATGGCCAGACCCCCTCCTTTTTTATTCTCTCTATTATGCCTTTTAATTTGAAAAGAGGCGGGGACTAGAAGGTGGAAGTGGGCGATGCTATTGTTATTGAACCATGACTCTGTTCTGAAAAGCATATCGAGCTTCAGAGTCAGGATCAGCGCCTTTATGGCTGGGGCGTCCTTAATGGTGGGCGATCGCGCCTTTATGAATGCTAGTCTCCGTCAAGGTAGTAGAGGTGAACATAGGGCTGAAGAGTTGTTAGCCCCGTATTGTACTGCCTGATTTTATTTAAGGTGTGTAATGCTAACGTTCCATGTGTGCTATTTATACAAGTATGTAAAAAGTCACTGACATACGTTAGTAACATTGTTATATTGTGTTGGAGAGTAAATTACCCGCAAAGTAGCACTAAAATGAATGAAACCAGAGAGAAGAGGAGCTCACTCTGTTTGTCTGCCAAAAAGCTAGTAGGGAGGGAAGCCCTCTGCCTCGTCTGCCACGGACCGACACAGGCTGGATGGTCGCTGTCGTGCCTGATGGCCAATAATAGGGGGAGACATGGACTGCAACTCTCTTGGGAGTTGTAGTTCAGCCTTTGTGAATAGTCTCACTAAACAGAGTGCTCTATTAAGCACTCTATAAAGCACTCTGCGCTCGAAATGGCAAACAGGGATGTTGCTCGCTATCCTGTGATCAAGTAATCTTGTTACAAGAATCTTGGGCTCTTACAACCCCTTTTATGCAGGGCTATCAATCGTATTATTTGATACGTTATTTATAACACGCCTGTACACAAGTGTTTCTCGGCGCGACAAGACAAGGGAGGGAAAACAGATGGAGGACAAGACAAACGATCTTACTAGGCCATGTGTCATTCAGATGGTGCCAGTGCGAGGGAGGGGGAGGGGGGAAGTGATGGGGACATAGCAAATAAAAAAGGATGAAAAGATAGGCCATATGGGGGTGAAAGGGGGTTCATTTGGATTGAGAACACTCGTGATTGGGCAGTGAATGTTAAGGAGACAGGTTTGCCACATCTCCAACACCTTATTGGCATAAATAAAGTTGAGAGTCTATCACTATTCAATATTTATAACAGACCAACTAGCATTGGTGGCCTAGACACAGTGATCTGTCTTTGGAGAATGGAGGCCGATCGCCCTAAGGCGAGGCACCAAGTGGTAACTGCACTTTATATGGGCGATCTGAAAGTCCAATGTGAGACCCAGACCTTGTTAGAAGGGATCTGGGAAGAACAAAACAGGCCTGGAATGTTCCAGACCTTAATGCAGCCCCTCCAAAAAGAAGGCATAGTTGGGCATTAGAAACAGCCCTGGCACTGTATGATAGATATCTAAGGGCCCGTAATGGGAGGTGCCTTAAAGCTCAACCGGCAAAGAACACCTTTCATGGCCCTAATGCACAATACTGATTTTCCATACTAACGTTATAGAAACTCAAGATTCTATTAAAGAAACGGAGGCGAAGGATTATGCTTTCTTTCTTTACTCACAACTTGAGCAGCATATAACAATTACAACTCATCAAAAAAGAATAATACATCCAAGAAACTACATTTCCCATGAAAAGGTCTTTTTGTGTAGTTCATTGTTTTTATGTCCATGAAAAAACCACGTGAGTTCATCCACCAGTCACAAGACACTCTCTCCTTTATCCTCCTTTAAATCTCTCAGTCCTTTCTGCTTCTTTTTCTGTCTCCAATTTAAACTTTGCGTCCCAACCGGTAAACGCTGCTTAATCCTCGACCTTCTATTCTTCCCCATTGTCCTGCCTTCTTCACTTCTGTTCCTGAAAAGCAATCCAACAAAAACAGACTGAGCCCAGCTGAAGCAGGGTGGGTAATCATCTCCAGCTGAAAATTCGATCCAGCTGAGTGTTCAGTCTGGATGCAAACAGATCTGTTCTACATGGACCTCTCCGCTCCATCAAGGACTCGAAAACTGTCCTGTCCAGTTGCCAGTCACTGGAATCCCTCAGATGTCTCGAGTTCCAGTCTTCTTTTACATTCTGCAGACGTGGGAGATATTCTGCTCTGACGCTGACTTTGTTTAACAAGCACATGTGCCAGAAATCCTTCGCCAGCTCCTCTAACAAACTGGACTTCGTCCTTCCTAGCCTATTTATGTATCGTACTGCTGAGATGTTGTCCACCTTCAGCAGTACGCAACAGTTCGCCTTGTCCTGGGTCCAGCATCTCACCGCAAAGGACCCCACCAGTAGCTCGAGGCAATTGACGTGGAGCTTTAGTTCCTCTCCTGACCCCCTGGCTCCCGTTGTCAGATCTCCACACTGAGCTCCCCAGCCCCAGCGACTGGCATCTGATTCTATAACTATGTCCGGGGAAGAGCCAAATATTGCTCTCCCCTTGCAGGCCTCCGTGCGATTGAACCACCACACTTTTGTTCGTAGGATAACCATTTCCTCAGGTGTTGGATCTTCAGGCACTGCAGAGCCCTTTAATGCAGCAGCCCCGGGAAGATCGCCTGAATGGATGATTCTAGTCTTCCCACAAGCCTGGCTAACTCTCTAAGAGATGGTTCTCTCTTCACAATTATCGAGCTGATCTCCTTCTTCATCACATTCACCTTGTCCATCGGTAGGTTGAGCGTGGCTGTCTTTGTGTCCAAGACAAAACCTAGGAACTCGATCTTCTGTACCGGTACTAATATGGACTTTTCCCAGTTTATCAGAAAACCTAGTTCCTGTAATAATTGGGTTGTCTTCTCTGTCTGTTCTAGAAGTCTTTTCATGTCTTGACCCTTCAGACAAAAGTCGTTCAAATAAATTATCAGTCTGATGCCTTGCTCTCTGAGATGAGCCACTACCATCCGCATTAACTTTGTAAAGGCCCAGGGGGCTGATGCTAGCCCGAATGGGAGGCATGTGAACTGGCATTTCTGGTCTCTCCACAGAACCATAGGTATTTCCGATCCTCCTGTGCTACTGGAATCATCAGATATGCATCTTTTAGGTCTATCCTGACTAACCAGTCTTCCCTCTGTAATACGTTCCTTATTAGATGGATCCCTTCCATCTTGAAGTGCCTGTGTACTAAGAATTCGTTCAGGTTCCTCAAATTTATCACCGGTCTGTGCGTCTTTTTGCCCTTGACCAGGAACATATTGCTCATAAACCTGTTCCAAGGATTGGCTACCGAGCTCTGCTATCTCCCTGTCTAGCAACTCTTCGTCTTCTAGCGTGAACCTTATGGGCCTCAGCTCTTCAGTTTGAATCGGCTCTTGCCAGAATTCTCTATGTGGAAACCCTGCACTGTCTCTTTGACCCATGTATCTCCTGATAACTCTCTCCATCTTTCTAAGAACTGTGCTGTTCTCCCCTCTACCCCCGGGATCCCTGATACCACCATGTGTTTGTGTGAGTCTGCATCTTGCCTCACCTGTATTGGCCTGCTGGCCTCTTTTTACCTCCACTCCAGCCTCTACCCCTTCCCCTCGACTGGAAGAAGGGGTTGAGCCAGCGCTCTTCCTGGTTTCTCCAGTCATTTCTGTTATTGGCATTGGGCCTGCCAGCCCTGCCGAAAACCTTGTGGCCAAAGACCCTCTTGAGCGATGCCTGCCCCTGATCTATTGCAGCATAGGCATTGCTAATTTCACCATTTACTTGATGAGTGTGTCTCCAAACAGTTTTCCCTTATTGCTGGATGTCAACTCGATTATTTTAGGGTCGATCTTTACAAGGATGGACCTCCTTTGCTCCGTTGTTAGGGCATTGTTAGCGTTGCCAAGCAGGCATATAGCTCTCTGACCCCAGCCCACTAAGATCTCTGGGTCCGCTCTCTGCTCCGGTTGTTTGGCCTCCTCCACCAACTGCCAAATCTTAGCAAAAGTACCCAAGACATCCAGGAGTTTGTCCTGGCAGGACCTCCATCCAGGATCTATTGATTCTCTTTCTGCTGTCCCTGCCACAGCGCCCCATGAAAGACATCATTTTTTCATCTATTTCTGGTGTTTCCGCCATGTTGTCTGGCACTTGGGGCCTGGGGCATTCTGCCTGTAACTTGATTCTGGCCTCCTTAGACAGGGAGTTACGTGTTCTCTTTTTTATATAGTTTCTGATCTTGGCGGGGGGCTCCCACTCCGCTGACCTGGGATGTATGAGTGAGTCCGGGTCGAATACCTCGCCCATTTCCTCATCCTCCCTTCTTTTCCTTTTCTTGGCAGCCTTACGCCTGTCTGAAGGGCTTGGGGAGGATGTCTCACGCTCTTCCGAGCCTCCTTCGGATGGGTCGTCCCATTCTTCCTCCTCGACGTCTTCTGAATAGGACTCGTCATCAGTATTTCCCGTGCCTCTCCGCTCCCAAGACCTCACTCTCTTTTTACCACCTTTCCTCTTGCGTGGTGTGCCCGGGGGTTTTGCTTGCTGTGGACCTTTCGGGCCTTCTTTCTTTACCCTTGCCCCTCTCAGAACCTCTCCTGGGCTTCTCCCCTTGGGGCTTCCATCCCCTGGGAGAACATAATGAGATCTTCCACCAAGCTCCTACCATGTTACATACCCCCCAAACCTGCTCCCAGTACACATTGTACTGGTCTGGCTTTGTTGGACGCTGTCCACTGCCTGCTGGTATGGGGTTCTTCAACCTCTTCACTGGAGCAGTACATCATAATGCTCTGATTACTTACTGGTAATCTTCATTACTCCTAGTCCTACTCTTCCTCATCACAGTACTTGCCTCATGAGGCTCCTGCCTCCGACACAGGACCTTTTTTTATTTATTTTATTCCCTATAACTCGTCCCCATAACCCTGTTACTCAGTTTCATATTACCAAGCCAGAGCATGGGACCTACCCCGCAGGGAGGGTGAGGAGGGTCGTCAATGCTGTGACGAGAAAGAGTAGGACTAGGAGTAATGAAGATTACTGTTAAGTAATCAGAGCATTACCTTCACATCCGCTCTTCATCATCCCAGTACTTACCTCATGAGGCTTACCAAAGCAGCAACGTGGAAAGGGTCCCAAAGAGACACAGAGCCAAAAACAGTGCAGCAAAACACACACCTTTAATAACTCCAAATTCACATCCCCACAGACAAAACTCCGACCCCGAAGGAACCAAACTTCGAGTGGGAGACATTCAGCCTATCGTGGGTGATGAAAGTGCTTTGATCAGCCCAGGTGGCAGCCCTAAATATCTCCTGCAGAGAAACCCCCCTTGCATCGGCCAAGGAAGCCGCCAAACCCCTGGTGGACCTCCCCTGAACGTGCGCAGGCACAGGTAGGCCAGAAGCCACATAGGCCATGTAGACCACAACACGGATCCACCGGCTAATGGAAACCACACATGCCATACGCCCAGCCCAAGCCGGGCCAAAAGTAATCAGAAGACTATCAGATTGGCAGAAAGGAGCAGTCCTAGCCCAATACTCCAACGCTGCCCGCCGGTCATCAATGTTATGCCAAGCCACCTCCTCAGGCATTTGCAGATCTTGAAAGAAAGCAGGGAGAACCAGATCTTGAGAGGTCTTAAACCGAGAAACAACTTTAGGGAGAAACTCAAGAAAGGAGGGTGACATAACAGAGCCCCAATCTCCCCAAGCCTACGGCAGAAGTGATGGCAATAAGAAAGGCAGTCTTCCGTGTAAGATGTTTGATATCAATCTCGGAAATTAGCTCAAACGGAGGCCCTTGAAGGAACCGTAAAAGAAGAGGGAGATCCCAAGAGAGAAGCCCTTTATAAGTACAAGGACGGGAAGAAGAAAAACCTGGAGCAACTTCCCCACCAACACCTCCCCATCCAAGTGACCATCAGAGTCCCCCAAAAGGAATTTAATGGAGGCCCACTGAGAGCGAAGCGTGGAAACCGCCAGGCCCTTGTCAAACCCCTCCTGGAGGAATTGAAGGATAGCAGGGAGGCCAGAATGCCAGGAGGGATCCCAGACCACCCATACCAGTCCTGGAAAAAGGCTCCAATGCCTGCCGTACGCCTTCAGAGTGCAGGGTCTAAGAGAATTCATTATGGACTCAACTACAGGACCTGAGAACCCCTGAGATATCAGTCTAGACCATGCAATAGCCACACTGCCCATTGCATCCGGCGGACTTCCAACCGTAGATCCCCTTGAAGGGGACATGGCCACTTCGGAACCAGCCAAGTTTCCTGGGACCGAAGCTCCAACAGTGAGAGGAACCAACTCTGGCGGGGCCAGAACAGAGCTAACAACCTTGCAGTCACCCTGGACACTCTGATACGCTGAACCACCCGTGGCAGAGGGGGAATAGGCGGAAAAGCATGAAGGAGACCCTGAGGCCACTGTACAGAGAGGGCGTCCACCCCCAAACCCCATTGGCCTGAAACCAAGAGCAGAAGAGGGGAACTTTTGCTGAGGCCGAGGATGCAAACAGGTTTAGAACATGGGCCCTGAATCTGGCACAGATCTCCGCAAAGATCTGGGCCGACAGGACCAGTTCCGCAGAGGAGGGAAACCGGTGTCTGAGAAGATCTGCTTGAACATTGTCTACCCCATTGATATGTGAGGCCACCAGAGACACCAGATGCGATTCCCCCCAGGTGCCCATCAGAGCTGCCAGAGCATTCAAGGAGTGGCCGGAACCCCCTTGGCGGTTGACGTATGCCAAGGCCGTCAACCGCCAAGGGACCAAAACCGCCCGACCTTCCAGCAACCCCTCGAAGTACACCAGAGCTCAGAGAATGGCACACAACTCTCGCCAATTGGATGATCGCTGGCTCTCCCCTGATCCCACAACCCTTGAGCTGAGAGGACCCCCAATGTAGCCCTGCAACCCTTTCCTCTGGCATCAGTAGTAAGAGTGGTCACAGGGGGAAGGACCAGGTACACCACAGCCTGTAGATTTGGAACCAGCACAGCAGGGAGGCCTGCAGTGCTGGGGACACTGGAATCAAAGCCTCGAAAGCTCGAGATGTCGGGAACCAGTGGGAGAGAAGATAAGACACCAGGGAACATAAATAAAGATAGTCCCAAGGAACCAGAAACATGCAAGATGCCATGTGCCCCTGTAACTTCAGCAACAGGCGAGCCGAGACATACTACCTTCTGAGACCCCTGCCCAGAACAGCCAGCAAGCGACAGACCCTCTCCAGGGACAAACCCTCTCCCCATCCTGGTGCAAACCTGTGCACCAATGAAAACTAGATCCTCAGAAGGCTCCAGCTGAGAATTCTGCCAGTTCACCAGGAAACCCCAGTCCTGCAATGCCTGGCAGACCAATCGGAGATGAGTCAAGACAATCTTCTGGCAGGACACTTTGATTAACCAATCGTCCAGTCCGGGAAAAATCTGAATGCCCTGCAGATGTAAATGAGCCACCAGGGGAACCAGAAGTTTGGTGAACACTCTGGGGGCTGATTGCAGCCCGAACTGGAGCACTCTGAACGGAAAATGCTGGTATCCCACTGCAAAGCAGAAGAACTGCATGTGCCCGGGACGGAGAGCCACATGGTAATAAGCGTCCTGGAGATCCAGAGATGTCATCCAATCCCCATTTAATAACATCTGAAGAATGTTCTGTAAAGTCTCCATTTTGAAGTGTTCCTTCTGGACGTAGCAGTTCAAGGCTTTGAGGTCCAAAATTAGGCGATACTTCCCCAAAGGTTTGGGGACTCGGAACACCCATGAGTAGAAACCCTGACCCTAAACAGGGAGAGGAACAGGCATGATGGCCACCTTCAACACTAATTCGGTGAGAGCGATGTCCATTTCCAACTTCTTGATCCACGACCTGGGATCCACAGTCGGACCATGCAAATCTGGACAGGAAATGTACTTGATAACCTCTCCAAACTGTGTCCAGAACCCAGGAGTCGGAACACCACCTTTCCCAAAAACTGCCGGAGCCACCCGCCTACTGGCATGGTCAAACCGTCAGGACTTAGGCACCAGCCCAGGACGTGAAGAGTGAGGAGGACCCCCCTTACTCTCCAAAAAGAATGTGACGAGGAGCCAGGAAAAGACCTGCTGGACACTGCACCCGCATCAGAGGAAGACTTCTTGGCCGTTGAAGGAGGCTTGTGCCGAAGTTTGTCTGCATGCTTGTCAGCCCTTAAAACTTTGTGCAACTTATCCTAAAGGGAATCCCCAAACAGTTTGGACTCAACGAAAGGAAGTTTCAGGGGAGCAGCCTTCTGAGAACCATCAGTTTTCCGATCCCTAAAATGCACATGTCTTCCGGTAGACACACCAGCCCCCATGGCCATGACTGACCTACGCACCCCATCAAAAGCCAGATCGGACCAAAACTCAACCTGTATCTGCATGTCCGATAGCAAAGGGGCACAATCAGAATCTCAGTCGACAGCCTTTTTCAACTTTCTGAAACTATTTGGCATTTTTTCGGCCGTGTAGAAACCATAGACATTAGCCTGAAGGGCCAGCTGTGCTCCTGCATGAATTTTCTAAAGGTTGGAATTCACCCGTCGGTCCACTGGATCCCGGACAGCCGCCTCCTCGACCGACATAGAGGAGTGACCCACCAGGCTGGCGAGGGTATTGTCAACTTCAACTGGATCAGACAGTAAAGTCTCACACTTTAATGGGTAAAGTTTGGACATGAAGCGGGGCATTGCAATCTTCTCCGGGTCATGCCATTCACAAAGGATTTTATCCCGGATATTGGAAACCAATGGGAACCCCATCCTATGGGTATGCCTATGCTGGCAAATAGAAGGGTCGGCCCCCTCCACCGGTACCAAGGGCTCTGAAAATCCCATGCAATCCACAACTTGATACAGAACTTCCTCTACTCCCTCCCTGTCCAGGTACTTCCCTTCTGCATCAGCTGAAGAGGAACAAGAAGAGGCCGAAGACTCAGTGCCGGAGGATGAAGAGGATGAAGAGGACTGATGCTTGCGCTTGGGTGCACATAAAATAAAACGTCAACTAGCCGTTATGCGAAATAGAGGCTAAAAACACAAAACAACCAATAGGAACAACATCAATTGATTCCTATGGTAACCTCTCTCACAGCACCAGAGGCGGAGTCCACCCGTCTCCTGAGCAACGCAGAGATAATATCAACACGAGCCGTAAAGCCACTCGAGAAAGAAAAGGTGTTAGGAGGAAGCATTTGAAAAGCATTGGTAGACTCATGCTCCACCTGCCAAGCCCCCAAACCTCCTTACCTGCACTCGGGCCCTCCAGGACCCAGGCGTAATGATGTGCGCTGGCCCTAGCCCTGCTGAAGCCAGGCGAGGCAATCTAACTCAACCGGGTCCCGAGCCCCGCAGGGAATCCAGGAGTATCGCTCCCCCTGATGGGAGCTGAAGGCCCCGCCACACAGCCCCATCAGGGGGCCAGCAAATGTTGTTCCCTAGCGCCTTGTGCCGTGAAAAAAAAAAGCCCAACCTGCCGGAGGAAGAGAAAATATAAACTGCGTGGCAGGGTTATGGGGGAGGAGTTATAGGGAATAAAAGAAACAAAAGAAGGTCTTGCCTCATTAGGTAAGTACTGGGATGAGGAAGAGTGCACGTGGAGGTAATGGTGGTGGGTTAATTGCAGAAATCTTGGGCCTGCTCCCGTCTTATAGTTGCAGCTAAGTGGGTCTGGGTTATCAGTGTACAGTTTGACTTAGGTCTGTGCCCGTTTGGCAGTGCATAGCACCTTCTGCACTGACAGCTGCTGCCTCCATAAAGGATGTTAGATGATACTGTGTGGATTCATCCATTTGGCCACCACGTGGCGTGGTTGTGAATGGCTCCGCTTGTACTGGATATAATGTGAACGCTGATGTCAGTAGTTTCTATCTGACTTAGCCGCCACACCCCAAACTGGGCCATCCCGGGTCCTGTACTGTGATATCTGTGACATGAAGCGACCTTGCTACCTCGGTGGCCCCCCCAATCCATTCCCTCTCCTCTGCCCTGAAATAACACACAGACACATTTATTTGTGGATGTATAGGCTGCAGTTGCTTTATTAAGCAGGAGGTAGCTTACAGGTGCTCCGTTACTCGAATTTGGCAGTACTGCTCAGGATATTCTACTCTGAGCAGCACCCCTTTACATTCCCCACTTGTTGGCGAGCAGCATCCGTGGAGCGGAACTGACGCCGTTACTTTTACTTTACTTTAGCAAGGACTCCCGATTTGAATGGCGAGCAGCTTCAGTTAAGCGGAGCTGACGCCGTTACTTTCCCACTTTTCTTTTTGTGTATCTTCTTGTTGGCGAGCAGCATCCGTGGAGCGGAACTGACGCCTTTACTTTTCACTTTACTTTTGCATGAACTCCCGACTTTAATGGCGAGCAGCTTCCATTAAGCGGAGCTAACGCCGTTACTTTTTACTTTACTTTAGCATGAACTTCCGACTTGAATGGCGAGCAGCTTCCGTTAAGCGGAGCTGACGCCGTTACTTTTGCCACTTTCCTTTTGTGAGCCAACTTGTTGCCGAGCAGCCTCCGTTAAGCGGAACTGACGCCGTTACTTTTTACTTTACTTTAGCATGAACTTCCGACTTGAATGGCGAGCAGCTTCCGTTAAGCGGAGCTGACGCCGTTACTTTTGCCACTTTCCTTTCGTGAGCCAACTTGTTGCCGAGCAGCCTCCGTTAAGCGGAACTGACGCCGTTACTTTACTCCACATTTTCGATGGATTTACTTTGAGCCGGTGCCCCTTTTCCCCACTTTCCCAGGTGCAGGATCGTTAAGTTTCTTTTCACCCCTGTTGTCTGCCCCCCCTTTTCTCCCTGTTGGCCAGGTGTAAGTGTTCTAAGCTTTCCCTTTACCCACCCCTCCGTCCCCCGACCCCAACTTCTTCCAGGTCCCTATGTTATTCCTCGCTCCGCTCCCATCCCCTGGTACCTACCTCTGCCTTTTCCACCCAGTCTCCAATGGCCACTCCTCGCTCCCCGTTAATTGTGTGACTTACCCTCATGCATGCCCCCCTTAGATTTCCTGTTCTGCCTCGTTCCACCTTCTCTTACCGCTGTTGTCTGCCCCTCGCTCCCCTGGGGTTCTTCCCCCTCTTAGCTCCCCCCTGGCCTCCGACCACTAGTCCTCTGCCAACGGAAGTGGCTGCGTCTGTTTTGCGTACATGTGTCCCCTTCCCCCCTTTTGACTACTTGGATTCCATTGCGCCCTGTTTCCTTGTGCCTGCCCGGCCCTATCTTCAGTTGCCTATCCCTCCACCACCAACCTGTATCCTTGCACCTTTCCGCCTCCCACTTCTCCCCACCACCCCATATCACCCTCCCCCTTGCCCGTGGCTTGCTGAGTTAAGCACTCCGCTGCCGTCAAACTCGGCTACTGCCTGTCCCTTGTGGATTCCAGCAGGCCTACCAGCCTGGACCACCATGTACCTCCACTGCGACAATCCTGCAGAAAATTCAATCACATATTAATACATAATAGATTTCATCAAATAACATTTCCTGTGCCTATCTGTCGGGTGGGTGGGTGGGTGGATCCTTTCTTGCTCGTGGTGTTGGGGATAGAGGCTGCCTCCCCCTTCTCCTTGTCCCTTTAAGCTGTGCAAAATGGGGATGTCCTGGTTCCAACCCCCCCTTACCCACCTCTTCCTAACACCTTGTCTCCCCCCTGCCCCCCAACTGACGCTTGGCGCCCTTGGGTCGGGGAGAGGACCCCTCCACATTCCATCTGCCTGGCCTGCCACTGTAGGGGGGATGGAATCCCTTTGATACTCCCCGGAATGGCTGGTGGGGGGTTGTCTGCTATGGCCGTGTTCTGGCTTTAGCCCTCACTTTGTTCGGCGCATCCCCGGCTGTCTCACAGAGCTCATCTGCTTGCTCCCTCTTACTCTGCACCGTGGTTGCTGTGGTGACCCCCCTGTAACCTTCAGGACGTCGCTATTCCGCTTCAATAGACTATAATTCCTACCCAGTGTGGATACGCTCCGCCAAAACGAATTCCCGTTTCCCAGGCACGCGCACGCGCGCGCACACACACTTGAAAGAATAGGCAAGAAACGTGAGAATGGTAAAGCACGTATCCGGCTGCCTGAGCAACAAAGAAAGAGGAAGGACATGGGGATGCAGAGAGGGGGATAAAGGACAGTGTGTGTTGTGACTGATGCATGAAGTCACATGGTTTTTTCATTTGATGAGCTGTAATTGTTTTATGCTGTTCGAGTTGATCGATTACGCACTCTTATGGGGCAAGGAATAGAGAAGGATCCAGAACTTTGAGGTAAAGACCAGAACTGCCTGTTGCATTAAGCGATCCCTGTGGTCACCAATCCCATTGTAAAAAGTATGCCAGGGAAAGGGCACAAGAATTGGTTGTGACTGGCAATGCCCGGAAGGCAGTAAAATGGGCAAGATTGAGAGAGGCAGAAGGGGAAAAGATCCATATGAGGCCATTGGGGCGAACATAGACCTGATCTGTAATGATCACATCCCGACATATCGATCCCAGCAGAGGAAGCTCTTACACACAAGCTACAACCCTTTCTCACCAGTCCATCACCCAGTTAAAGGAAAAAGCTACTAGTAGGAACGGGAAGGTATAATTCTGAGTGCCGGGAAGCAGAAAAACAAATTAACTTTGCCAAAGGAGACGTTACCAAGAGTAAAACCCAACTCCCAATCCTCAGACGAGCGCATAAGAACCTTCTCACTAAGAGAAAGAGAGGATTTGCAGCTGCACAATGGGCCATTACACGAGGCAACCAGAGAGAAAGATGGTGGCAGGAGCAGCTCTTATCCAATCAGCACTCAGTCCTGCCTGATGGTGGGCAATGTACGGATTGTCTTTAACCTGAAGGAGGTAGAAGAGGCAACCAGCAAGCAGAAAATGGGGAAGGCTGCAAGCCCCAACCTTATACCCGCAGACCCCACCTTGCACCCGCAGCCCTCAACCCTATATCCGCAGTACCACACCTTATACCCGCAGGCCCCGACCGTATACCCGCAGACCCCGACCCTATACCCGGAAGCCCCGACCTTATACCCGTAGTCCCCGCCCTGATACCCGCAGACCCCGACCGTATACCCACAGACCCCCACCTTAAACCTGCAGGCCTCCACCTTATACCCGCAGACCATGACCTTATACCCACAGACCCCGCCCTTATACCCACAGACCCCGACCATATACCCGCAGACCCTGACCTTATACCCGCAGGCCCCCACCTTATACGCGCAGACCCCGACATTATACCCACAGGCCCCGACCCTATACCCGCAAGCCCCAACTTTATACCCACAGGCCCCGCCCTTATACCCGCAGACCCCGACCGTATACCCGCAGACCCCCACCTTATACCCGCAGGCCCCGACCTTATACCCGCAGACCTGCTAAAAGAGGAGTCTGAGATATGGTCCAGGGGGCTTTCAGCGAGACCTTGGGCTTATAAACCATGCTCCCCCATTCTGCCTCTCTTATCCGTTTGAACCCCACCCCCACTGACTTCTTTAGAAATGTGGCGGCCGCCCAGGGAGCACCCCACCGTCCCAACACTCCTTCCTCCCGCACATATATAGTGGTGCTTCCAACTGCACTTTAATAATCCATTAGTTAAAGAACTGAACACAAAATACCAATTGCCCTCGGAAAACCACTTTAGTACTAACGCAACCCCCCACCGCCCCTTCATACCCCAAGCAACGAACGGCAAGGCATGCCCTTCTCCCGAATGTGAACTACAAATCCCAGAATGCACAGTGCAAATACACTCGAAAAACCCCTTCCCAGTAACCAAAATCCCGAATGGCATCGCGCGCCTGGCATACACCTACAGTAAGTAACATATTCAGGGTTTTGGGAAAGGTAACTTGCGCACAACCCTCAGATAAGATGCTGAAAGTAAAGCTTACATAGTAATAATAATGCTGGTCTCATTTCAGCGTTGAAGAAACAAAGTTTTAATTGGTAATGGTGGTCAGCCGACACGTGTTTCGACCATCTGGTCGTTATCAAGGCACAAGGTCAATCACCTCATGAAATAAATCTTCTCTGGTCATAGTTGAATGCTGACCACCATTACCTATTAAAACTGTGTTTCTTCAACGCTTCAAATGAGACCAGCATTATTATTACAATGTAAGCTTTACTTTCAGCATCTTATTTGAGGGTTGTGCACAAGTTACTTCCTATTTTACAAATCCTCTGGGTGGTTTGTGGGACTAGTGAGCTTGCGGGCACCCTATACTTTATGCATCAGTTTTTCTTCACTTCTATGTTCATAGAAAGTAGATGGTGGTCACGAGTGCACTAGAGATGGATAGAACCCACACATTTAATTCATTATACACCTAAAGTAAGACTCCTTGGAAAGGATGTGCACAGAACACAGTGGTGCTGTAGCCTGAGCCTCTGTTTACATTGGACACGTGCCCTGATCCTGGTTCAGAACTAGTGGCAGCCTTTGCAAAGCTGGTGTGGGGTGTCGAAAGGGCCTTCATAAAACTGACCACGTGACAGGAAAATATCAAATAGCGAATGGTTTGATTTCAGTTTAAAGTTTGCAGTGTGACAGGCACGTTATTTGGTGGATTAGATGGCTCCTTAACTACAACCCCCAGAATGCACAGGGAAATACACTCGTATTACAACTGAATAAACACAAAATTGCAATTGCACCAACGCAAACCCCACTGAGCATGTCCCAAACACAATTTCCTAACCCAGAAGCCCTTGTAAGAATCATGATTTCCTGCCAGTTCTGTGCCCATTTCTTTTTAAGGTTCCTGTAATTTCTGGATCGGTGCATTTTGCTTGGGCCTCCATAACCACGAGGCCGCTGCAGCAGGAAAAACATTCCATAACATGCACAATCCTAACACATGTAAGGAATGTTGGGTATTTTGTGTAGATTTGGGGTCTGCCGCTATTTTCTTACCACCAAAAATAATGGTAATTTGGTGATGACTACTCCTTGCATTTAGATTGGGTTTGGCCTTACTTCCTTTCAGTGACCATTCCTTATTACATTATATAGGATCATTTAGTGGTATACATTATTGCTGGTGGTTTAGTAATGAGCATAATTGTTCTGTTTTATTTGTGACCCCAATCTATTCTTAGACTGTTAGTGTGATCTATAGAGGCCTCTGACCTACATTCAGAAACACCACAGTTTCACATATAGCATTCTCAATAACCTGTGGTACTATCACTAATTTATATACATTAGTGAACTATGCTTCCATAGACCTCTTTGCTGGTTCATGTACGCCCAGCAATGTCTATTGTATTAAATTCCACTCAGACACCACACACTGAGTGGAAACACACAGACAGCTATTTATAATTGCTAGTGCTATTATTCCATCTGCATGGGAAACATGACACTTGTATTACCTAGAAAAAAAAATCTTCCCCCTCTCCCGAAATATTATCCTAACTGCACCAAGAAAAGACAAAAGCAAAAACACTCTACACGGTTCGTGCCCATAACATTTGTATTATAAACAGTTGCATTTCAAAATAACACCTTACCCTTCTTGCTGCCACCTTATCTAACAAACAGAAGAGAAAACAAATGCAGCAAAAAAACGAAATTCACTCCACATTATTTGTGACAATAAGAAGGAAAAATTACAGCGATAGAACAATATTCACTTTGCAACATTATGGCGTGGCAATTAAACACAGGGGATTCCCTATTGCTACTCTCCCTGCCTGATATTTATAGAAGGTCATCCGTACAGCACACAACCTCAATTCACTTGGATAATTACCAGCTATATGTAGCTCTCCCACACAAGACTTCCGTTGGCTCGCCGCCTCCGAGGAATGGGCCCAGGGTTGTCCTCGTAATCTTGAAGTTTGGAGTGCACAGCGAGAACATGCAGTTCATCTGCAGTTCTAAAGCCGGTGCTAAGTGAGACTAGGAATGCCCAGTCTCTGATGGTCCGTGTCAGCAGCTCAGCAAAAACAAACTGAACTTTTTTTCTGTCAGACTCTTCCAGCAAACCTCTGTCTCAACCCCCTATGCTTACGTGGAATCACTGCAGACACTCTGCACCAATCAAATTACAAAAACCGTATCATCCTTCCTTCCACAATAGCTCAATTTTTACAGTAAGAAACTGTAGCTAAACTCATTTCCTGGCATGCAGATTTCACTTCCTGCAAACACAGTGAACAGAGAGAGAAAAGAAAAAAAAATCCAAATGCACGTTTCAAATTAATCTCAGAGCATGTCTTTCTGCCTCTTTTCCACATAGAGATTACATTATAATGTTATTGAGTTAGTACTAGTATTAGTATTTGTTAATTAAGTCAGTCAATTAAACAGCTAATGTAGTCTCCTGTGAATGAGGCATTTCAAGTAAGAGAAAAAAAGAAAAAAATATATATATTCTAGTGTACTTTCAAACCTGCAGCCTGTCTCCATTTGCATACCCATATGTTATGCTAACAACATAGGGCTGGCTATATGTGCCACATTATTGGTGGCAATAATGTTATCACATTAATTGGAGCTGTACTCCAAAACACAATAAATTATACTACATTATCCCTCCTTTTCTGAGAATTTGGCAGTGGTCCAAGCCACAATTGGAAGAAACTCAAAACACGCTCCTTTTCTCCTTTCAAAATGTATGTGTATTGGGATATCTTTCATTCCCTGTTGTAGCTAATATCATGAGCAACATCTTAACCTTTATGGACAAAACAATTAACCATCCTCCCATTATTAGCACCAGGACAGCTAAACCCATCATAGAGCATTCCCCCCAGGTTCCCCAATTAAACTTTTCCACTTCTATTATACCCAGGTTACTAACTGTGATATTGTTTTTTCTTAAATTCATTTTCACAACATGCTTTTCTTTATGATTCAATAAGAACTCCACATCCGGGTCTATTGAAATGCATCCCTTTGAAAAAATTCAATATTTTCTACTTGGCTTTCCCAAATATCATTTGCAATGGGAAACAATGTTAAACCTCCAATTGAAACAATTGTGTCCTTTGGAACCTGTAAGAAAAATACATTATATTTCACCTGTTTGACAACAAATGTTCCATGATTCAAATGTATTATTGTCAGATTCTTCATACTGGTGCTGACCAGCCATTTACCTTTGACCATTTTAGCTTGTGCCAACTCCTCACCCCCCATATTGCTAATAACTACTTCACATCCTCCTGATATACTTGGGTCAGATTTCAAACCACAAATAGCATCCCTAGCATCAGGAATAAATGGTTTACCCGGACACATGTAATTTTGTTCTTAAATTTTACACAGGTTTCCAAATTTGGAATCAAGTAAACCTCAGGCTCCCATGAGTGAAATGCCACCACTTCTGGAGTCTTGATCTTGATAAACGTGTCTTCTTTCCAAAATCCCACATTGTGTACCCACTTAGTTTGATAAATGAGTTCAGGAGCTATGTATGGGATGCATAATAAAAACCCTATTTCCAACCTTTCCAAATTCACATATAAGGGCATTGCATTACCCATTTCAAATGCAATTTTCACTTGTACCACATCAATCTCCCTCCTGGTCAACCTTTCTATCATTTGATGAGTAATATCTTGTGAAACGAAATACAATGGTATATGTCCTCGAATTAATTGTGAAATTGCAGTTTGAACTTCACTCATGTAATTCGTCAACAGTCTATCAACAGGATTCATTATATTCAGGATCTCATTCAATGTTCGGTCATGCTTAATAATTAACTTGGTTGTCCGTTGAATTACATCTGCTTGTTCATTCAATACGATCACAGTTTCATTTATAAACCTTATTTGTTCATCCAATCCTCCCTAATTCCATCTAAAGTTTTTTGTATAATTTCTAAGTCGATACTCAGTTGTTGTGCTTTAGTACTCAGCGTCCCTACTGAAATGGCATTGGCTGTTGACATTGTGATACCTACTATGGCTCCAACTATAGACATCACCAATGAGACCGCAAGTATTACTGCTCCTCTCTTTCCTCTCCTTTTCTTTGTCTGCTGAATTCACAAATGCTTTCTCTAATTGCATCAACATATATCTTATCGACTACTTGGCATCCTCTTTCCTTAGTTCTAGCCACTCTTTATTCTGCTCAGCCTTAATTCCAGTATTATTAAAATGTTTTCCATCAAAGTATCAGGATTCAAGGGTATATAAATGTTCTGGAAAATCATCCTTCTATCACTCATGATGAATCCTGGTGCTTCTTCTACCGCAATACCAGATGCTGGTCTGGGCTCAATGACCACCTGTGTTTCCAAAGTTTTGAAATTCCCTCTGATTATCATAACAATCAGCCATATCGTTGGCGTTATCATCAATGTTACTTGTTTTATATATTTGGTCTTCGCCCCCCCCCGGGGCTTTTCCGGAATCCGTCTGCGTGGACTCCAGGACTTCATCCTCCCGTGTCCTCCGGTCCCGTGTCCTCCGACCAAAGATTTGTTAGTATTCTAAATCAAATAAAAAAGAAACAAATTAAGTATATAGCACAATACTAATTTCACCCTTTTACCAAAGAAAATATATCCATGTGCTTTTGCAAGACCTTCCGCACTTTTCTTTTCACCTTCTGAAATTAAGCACATGTTAGAGAGAAAACAAATATACATAAAGCATCATTGATCATTCAACATATTTCAACTTTGTAAAAGTAAAACCAGTTTCAACCCTCTTTTAATGATCATCACATATAGTCTTTTTGTTCACATCTATTCTATTTCAACAATCACTTCCATTTTTATTTCTCTGTCACGGCCCTATTAATAGACTCATGTATCTTCTTTCATGTATTTAAGGGGCTTTATCTGTTTCTACACGCTCAAGCCTCTTTACCTCATGTTTGGGATGCCAGGGTTTAATTTGATTTACGTGAACAAACTGTTCTGTTACTGTTTCACCTTCAGTTGTCAAAATCTTGTACACCATGGGAGAAATCTCATCTATAATTCGAAATGGCCCCTGCCAAGCTGCCAGAAATTTCAAATTTTTCTGTTTACCTTTTCCAAAATGAAATTTGTACACCTGATCCCCCACACAATACTCTTTCACCGATGTCTCTTTATCATAATATGACTTTGCACTGTCAGCAGCCCTTTCTAGATTACGCTGCACAAAAGCAAAGGCATGTTGTAAATGCTTCTTCAGCTCATCCATGTAGTCATGAACTGTAGATGCGCTTACAAGTGTCTGTTCATGTGTCTGTATAGCAGGTGTTGCGGCAATACCATTTTCCTACCTGTCAATACTTCATGGGGGGTAATACCTGTTGCTTTGGCAGGAGTTGATCTGATTGCCATCAAAACCAAAGGTAAACATAAATCCCAGCTAGTACCTGCCTCTGCTACAAACTTCTTTAATATATCCACAACAGACCTATTACAGCGTTCAACTTCCCCAGAAGAAGCGGGCCTATATGCAATGTGTAATTTTCTTTTCACTCCCAGTATTTGCCATACCTTACTCATTAGAGCACTTGTGAAATGACTTCCTCTGTCTGATTCTATTCTTTGTGGCAACCCAAACTTTGAAAACACATGGTTCACCAGTAATTTAGCTGCTGTTTGTGCACTACAATCTGGTGCAGGAATACACTCTATCCATTTTGACATCAAACAGACCACACTCAAAATATACCGGTTTCCCCTGCTCGACCTCTTTACAGGCCCTACATAGTCTATTTGCAAATCTGACCATGGAAGAGTTAAGCCTCTTTTCATTAATGGGGCTCTGTGCATTGGTGAAGCAAGTTTAAATTGGGCACATACTAGACATCCCATAGTATATAATTCTACATCTTGGGACATATGTGGCCAGTAAGCACAATCGTTTAGTATTTCCATTGTTTTTTGTGAACCTCTGTGGCCTGCAGTTATGGCATCATGTACATGGTGTAGCATTAGCCCTCTGAATGAAAGGGGTACCACCCACTGTATCTGTCCTGTTATTGACTCTCTAATCATGAGCCCATCCTGTAGCCTAATTCATTTCTTATTCTTTAATAGCACCCTCAACTCTTCTTTTCCCATATAATCATTTTCTGCTAGAGGGTTTTATTCAGGGTCTATCAAATGATTATAATATATTCCCAAAATTGGATCATCCTTTTGTGCCTTAATCAGATCTTGATCTGGTGTATCGTAACTCCATTGTAACTCTTTTGGCGCTTTACAGGGTGTTACTGCATCAATTTGTATTTCACCAAGTAAATGTTCAATAGGTAGCAATTCTCCCATCACGGCCCCAATTTTAGCCAGGTGGTCTGCCCTATCATTCCCCTCCTTATCCTCTACTGGAGTTTTTAAATGTCCACGAATTTTTCTCCAGTATATTGTCAAATCATTCTCTGACACCAATTTGTCTATGGCTTGTATCATTTTTCCATGTTTAAGGGGCTTCTTGTTGTACATAGTCATGCCTCTTTCTTTCCAGCCAGGTAAATATTCCACAAAGCTATTTCGCACATAATCAGAATCCGTCACCAGGACAATTTCACTAAATTTATTATCAACTGTAGCAGAAATTGCTTTACAAATGGCTGCCAATTCCGCCACCTGACTGCTCCTAGCCCCAATTCTCATCCCTATACTGGGGATACCTTCACATTTCAACCAGACATTTCCTATTCCTGACACCAATTATTAATTACTGTCATTTTCAATGTGAAAAGGACAGCCATAAACATATACAGTCGACAAATCCTTGCATGTCTTTTCATCAAAAGCTTTGTGTGGTGATTGCCCAAATTCCCGTGAACTAGATTCCACTTCTACTTCGTTTGATACATGTTCAGCTGCACAGTCATGTAGATCTGCCAAACCTTGAGCAACTGGGCTCATTTTATTTTGGCCATATCTTACTTCTACAGGAAAACCCTGCAATGCCAGCGTCCATGAAGTGATTCTGGACTGTGCTAGGTTACCTGACCTAATTCTTTTACTCTCTAAAAACTGCAAATGTTGATGATTTGTCTCAATAATCACCTTTTCTCCCTGAACAATGTGGCGGAAATGCTGTAGCGCCCACACAGTGGTCAAAAGGGCCTTTTCACATTTATTGAATTTAATTTCAACTTGGGAAAACGCCTTACTTACATAGGCAATGGTTTTGTGATTTACATCATGTTTTTGGGATAACACTGCTGACATACAATGTTCAGAGAAACCTATTTCTATAAAGAAATCCCTATCTTTTATGGGGTATGCTAAACATAGTGCCTTTACAAGATATTCCTTTAATTTAGCCACTGCCCCAGACTGCTTTTTTTCCCATCTCCAGGGTGTATTCAGCTTTAGCAGTTTAGTCAATGGTTGAGTAATTTCAGCATCATTTTCAATGAACTTCCTGTTATAGCCCGTCATTCCTAATAAACTTTTTACCCCTTTCACACTTATAGGGTCTTTTAGTTTTTGTATGGCCTCTACTTTCTTCTTTTGTGGGTTTAGTCCATGTTCAGCCACTTCATGGCCTAGAAAGTTCACTTTTTTCTTGCACCATTGTGCTTTTTGTAAAGATACTTTGGCGCCTGCTTTCTGCAATTGGCCAAGAACATGTCTTATTTCATCAAAATGGTTTTTCAAGCTTTCATTTTTTATCAGTACATCATCCACATAAACTATGGTTCCTCGTTCCGCTGCATCTGGCATGGCCTTTCTCAAAAATATTCCAAATTCACTTCGACTATTGACATACCCAAATGGAACTCTAACCCATGCCTATTGAGTCTTATCAAATGAAAATGAAAATAAATTCTGAATCTCCTCTGCCAATGGCATCACCAATATCCAGAAGTGAGATCTAACGTGGTAAACACTTTTGAGCCATGCACTTGAGCCAGGCCTTGATCAATGAATGGCAGTGGCCATCTGGATACTGGCACTCTTTTGTTTAATTCCCTAAAATCTGCGCATAGCCGCCATTGACCATTTCGCTTTAACACACCTAAAATAGGTGTGTTGGATGTACTATGAATAGGCCTGATCATTCCCCGAGACTCCACATTTTTAATTATCTCTGCCAATGACTCTAAACATGCCAGTGGTAACCTATACTGGCGCCCAAATATTGGGCTTCTACTACACCCTTCCGGTAGCATGGCCACATGTAAATTAGTTAGACTGCAATCATAAGCATCTTTAGCAAAGACATCTTTAAACTCCATAAATATTCTCCTCAATTCATTTCTATCTTCATCACTAGCGAATGCATCCGTTGATAAGATCTGCTCCTCTACCATTTTTGAAAATTCTGGGAAATCTTCCAATGGAGGAATCTCTGTGCTTTCTTCTAACTGTGTGGCTGTGTCTCTCTGTAATGCTGCCACTTTTAAATATGTTGGTATATCAGCTTCCACTTCAATGGGCTGATTTTCTGTTTTATTTTCATTTAAGTTAAATGTTATACAATCTTCTTGATGACAGCACACTGCCTCATTTGCATCATAGGGGTACACAGAATTAATTTTAAATATTCCTTTGGGCTGAGAATCCAGGTGTTCTGGCAACTCACACCTGTCATCCACATACTTTTTAGGGATATTTCCAATCACCATGTTATTTAGATCTGCCGTATAATGTGATTTTTGTATGGCCATTCCTAATGAGGAGTTTTCCTCTAAATAAACATCTTGACATCCTTTATCATTCACCATAACCTTTATAGACCCTTCACCAACATCTACCAATGGCATGTATTCATAATCCAGGCCTTGCTGTTTTATGGATTCATTCAAACACACATATGCATCAGAGTCTTTCATCTGTTGTCCATTTTTGCACTTTAGCGTTATTGCAAACTGCTTGGTGAATGCAGGGATAGTAGTATCCTTCCTCAGCTGTAATTCAATTGCATAAGGGACCAGCTGTGGACAATGATAAGCCCTTCTTTTGTCTTCAAATTCAGGTGCCGGTCCACCTAGGCGTGACCATATTTTTTGATTAAGGAAATCTAACACCATGCACATTCTGTGCATGATATCATTGTCCATGTAAAAGTCATTTTGTGTCCCACTCACTACCCAAACATTATGGTGAATTGTCTTTTGTCCAATACTAATCTTCAGCATGCATCTGCCTGCAATTCGGTTTTCAAAGTCTGGACTGTCCAAACCAGAGACATATTGGTTTTTAATTCTAAATTTTGGGATCTCCTCCCTCTCCATTATTTTTTTGCAACAATTTCTCATTAATGAAGCTCCTTTCCTGTTCAAGCGCTAAAGTGGCTTTTATTGTTTTAGAATAATCATTTATACCAATGTGAACCCATGGTTGCTCATCTTCCACGTGTATTTCAGCAAGAGTGTGTTTTTCTGTATCTGTTTTAGAAGCAGTATTCTGTTTGCATGTTTTTTCTTTTAAATAAAAACGTAATGTGTGCTCATCTACGGCAGTTTGTCATTTTTTCCTTAGGTCCAAATATATTTGTACAGATTGTTTCTCATCTTCACCCTGCATTTTATCTTGACACATCAAGATAACAGTGACGCTAGGTATACAGCTATTCCAGAGATATACCTCCACTGCATCATTTGTTTTGGCAACGGTGTGACATTCATTTATATTGCTGTTTTGTAATTTTAGTGATCTTTTCAGGCAATCTGTTCCCATCAGAAATGGAATTTCACAAATAGATGTGATCAATACCTCTTGTTTCATTCTGTGTTTTCCTATCTTTATGTCAACCTCAGTGACACCTATAATGGGCACCTCCTCCCCGTTGAAATTATGCACTGGACCTCGATTTTCCTTCACTGTGATCTGATTCTGTGGGGATCTCCCTTCATTGATACTCTTTACCAATTCTTTAGACATAATTGTGGCCTGTGCGCCAGTGTCAATTATTGCAAATGTATTGCATTTTTCTTCTACAGTGATGGGAGCATAATACCTGTCTTCAACTTCCTCTAACACACATAAGAAGTGCGAATTCTAACTGATTTCAGGGCTCACCTTTCTCAGGCCTTTTTCACTTTTGGCTAAGCACATTGGTAAATGAAAAGACATTTTTCCCTCCTTTTCGCCCATTTCTGTGTGAGAGACTTTATTCATTTCTCCATGTTCAGAGGTTTTTTGGAGTGTGGCCACCTTTCGCCCATCAGAGGCCACATTACAATCCTTCAACTGAACATGTGTAACAACATCACTTGGCAATTTGTCATTGTCTCATTCTGTGCATTTGTGATCATTTAGTGTGTTACCAGTCCTTTTAACTTCTTCAAAAATATGTGGCTCAAAGAATTCTTCAGGTGATTGACCTGTAGCCTCCTTTTGAGTATTTATTTTTTCTGCCTGTGTTTGGTCATTGTTCTGATTGCCCAGGGAAGGAGTTATAGCATCGCCACTTACTCCCTTTTCACTGGTATTCCCCATGCATGAGTCATTTTTCTTAAATCTGTCTCTTTGTTCCTTTGGAATTTCAGGTTTTCCTTTTGTATTTGTACAAATCTCCAATGTTTGATTTAGCTCTAATTTAAACCGAACTGCTTTCATAAGGATATTTGCACTCTCTGTCACATGTTCATTTACCGGTACCTTTATTTTTGAATCCTTATACATCTCAGAGTCATTATGGAAAATCACATCAGAGCAATCTGTTTTCTTGGCACTGCAGGTATTATAAGTACTTAGTCACTTGTCAGAAACCCCCCGGTCATTGCTATGGCCTTCTGCCCCCTCCTTTGATGACTGTTTTTTTTTGTGCTGTACAGAGCTTTCCTATTTGCTAACATTTTCACTTGGGCCTCGAGACACTGGAATCTTTCCATCTTTCTAGAATCCTCTCTCTGTGGCCTAGGTCGATATTGGTTGTTTTCCCCCTGATTGGATCTATTCTGATACCTCTCAGGGGAATGATTTCTATTGGGATTGTTCCTGAACTCTTGATTCATATGTGTAGGGGAGTGGGGTGCACCCATCCTTTGGTTGTAGTCCCCTGGTGGGGAATCATTGTACTGACGTGGAACGTAATTCATATTCTGCCTCATGTCCTGTCTCTCATGTTGTGGGTACTGACCCCTATGTTGATTCCCATTATCAGTAAATCGATCCACATATCGGGGTCTATCCTGATTACCATATATCATGGTGTTGGGATCAAATCTGCTCTGTGTCCCCAATGTCTGGTAGGGACCATTATTTCTTTGATCCTGATTTTGTCTCTGGTTATTGTTCATACCTGACATAGCAGGCCGATAGCCTGCCCAGGGCCTTTCTCCTAAGTACCTAGGGCTGATGTAGCTCTCCCTATTACTAGGATCATGTGATTGAAACATTGGTACAGGAAGTGATGACCTTTGTTGATTACTCCTTTGTTCAGGTGTCAAATTATTTTTACCTGGACTTTGAGCAGACTCAAGGGATATTTTGGCTGACCTGATTTCTATCACTGTTGCTGAGGGTTCTTTAGCTTTTGGTCTAGTGTCTTTCATTTTATCACTTTCTCTACCCTCACAATAGAGTACTTCATATAGTTTTGTGCTTTGGTGTACAATCCACTCAAGGGACTTGTCACGATCAAATTCACGGACGAACTGTGATATGATGTCTTTCTGTAGCCCATAGAAGTAGGCAGTTTTAAATTCATTAGAATTGGGGTCAAAAGATACATCAAAGCGAGAAAATGCTCTTTTTAAGTCTTGTAAAAACTGGCGAAGGGATGTATTAGGCCCAGCAGTGGTTGTGTAAGCAACTTTCTTTGCCTCATGCAATGACTGGAACGGAGAAAAGTGACGCCTAATCTCTTTTTCAAACTCTGCCCATGTCATATTCTGCTGTTCATTCAATCCCCTTATGATACTGGCTTTGGGAGCATCTAGAGTTAAATGAAAGACTGTCTGTACTGTTCCTTAGGTATCTGGAGAGCTTTAAATATGTCATGCACTGCTTCTAAGTGATCCTCTATGCAGCATTCCCCTCCCTTTTTAAATGGTTTGATTAGGGCTTTGATGGATTCCATTATTTTTATGGGGCTACTGGTTGCAATGCATGGAATTGCACTACTTGGTGATTCAACCCTGGTTCCAGGTGTATGAGATTGGTGGCGCCCCCCAATGGGTGTATCAAATCCCCCAAGGGCGCTGCAACCAAGTTCAGTCACCGACCCAATCACTGAGGCACTAGCTCTTTCGGTAGAAATAGAATTCACCTCAACTCCATTGAATGTGGTGCCCTGCCGTCTATCCTGGGACCTGGAAATGCATATTTGCTGTTCCAAATCCTTACATTTCTTAAGGAGCCTGTCTGCCTCATTTTGCAAACAGTTGTTTTCATCACTCATTTTATTAATTACCTCCTGCATGTCGCACATTTGCATTTGGCATTCATTGAATTCTTTGTTTCTCTTGTCTCTTTCTTGAAACATTTTAACCATTTCCTGTTCTGCATTTTGGAGATCACTTTCGTTTTCATAATGTTCTTTTTGTAAAATCTGCATTTCTGAAACAATCTCATCTTTATCTTGTCTAATGTGGTCCACCAATGCTTTTAAGTGTAGCAATTCTTGTTCACTGTCTTCAAACTGTTTCGTGCTTTTGGACAACTGAATATCAAAATCTCTGCATTTTAACTGCATGTCTTTTTGACATCCTTCTAATTCTGCTCTTAACATTTCCTCCTTTTTACTTGCCCCATCTAGGTTGGCTTTTAACCTGTTAATCAGCTTAGTATCACTTTCTTGCATTCGCAGGGACCTATTCAAAATAAACCAGGTCTTGGCACATAGCCGTATCACACAATCTTTCTCTGCATGTTTATCAGCTGCATTTAATAATCTCAGGAGGCAGACCTGAATTATGCTACCTTCGGCAAAAATCTTGCCTAGTGGTTCTTTCTGCACTTCACCATAAATGTGATCATGCCATTCTGTGGCATTATTCGATGACCACGTCCCATGTGCATATACCTTTGCCTCTAAATATTGTACTAGTTCTGAGAATGTGGCTTCCATTTGAGACAATCTGAAATTCACATTTAGTGACACACTGCGATCATGAAATGGGTTCCCTCTAATGTACAGATGGTAGTGTGAGACACACTTGCCACGCCCAGCAGGTGCTCTATGATCACTTTCCCGGCCTGCAACGCACCATAAATATGTAGGGTATTTTGTGTAGATTTGGGGTCTGGCGGTATTTTCTTACCACCAAAAATAATGGTAATTTGGTGATGACTACTCCTTGCATTTAGATTGAGTTTGGCCTTACTTCCTTTCAGTGACCATTCCTTATTACATTATATAGGATCATTTAGTGGTATACATTATTGTTGGTGGTTTAGTAATGAGCATCATTTTTCTATTTTATTTGTGACCCCAATATACACAACCCTTTCTATTCTTAGATTGTTTGTGTGATCTATAGAGGCCTCAGACCTACATTCAGAAACACCACAGTTTCACATATAGCATTCTCAATAACCTGTGGTACTATCACTAATTTATATACATTAGTGAACTGTGCTTCCATAGGCCTCTTAGCTGGTTCATGTACGCCCAGCAATGTCTATTGTATTAAATTCCACTCAGACACCACACACTGAGTGGAAACACGCACACAGCTATTTATAATTGCTAGTGCTATTATTCCATCTGCATGGGAAACATGACACATGTATTACCTAGAAAAGAAATCTTCCCCCTCTCCTGAAATATTATCCTAAATGCACCAAGAAAAGACAAAAGCAAAAACACTCTACACGGTTCGTTCCCATAACATTTGTATTATAAACATTTGCATTTCAAAATAACACCTTACCCTTCTTGATGCCACCTTATCTAACAGACAGAAGAGAAAACAAATGCAGCAATAAAACGAAATTCACTCCACATTATTTGTGACAATAAGAAGGAAAAATTACAGCGATAGAACAATATTCACTTTGCAACAATATGGCATGGCAATTAAACACAGGGGATTCCCTATTGCTACTCTCCCTGCATGATATTTATAGAAGTTCATCCGTACAGCAAACAATCTCAATTCACTTGGATAATTACCAGCTATCTATAGCTCTCCCACACGCAACCTCCCTTGGCTCGCCGCCTCCGAGGTATGGGCCCAGGGTTGTCCTCGTAATCTTGAAGTTTGGAGTGCACAGCGAGAACATGCAGTTCATCTGCAGTTCTCAAGCCGGTGCTAAGTGAGACTAGGAATGCCCAGTCTCTGATGGTCCGTGTCAGCAGCTCAGCAAAAACAAACTGAACTTTTTTCTGTCAGACTCTTCCAGCAAACCTCTGTCTCATCCCCCATGCTTACGTGGAATCACTGCAGACACTCTGCACCAATCAAATTACAAAAACCGTATCATCCTTCCTTCCACAATAGCTCAATTTTTACAGTAAGAAACTGTAGCTAAACTCATTTCCTGGCATGCAGATTTTGCTTCCTGCAAACACAGTGAACAGAGAAAGAAAAGAACAAAAAATCCAAATGCACGTTTAAAATGAATCTCAGAGCATGTCTTTCTGCCTCTTTTCCACATAGAGATTACATTATAATGTTATTGAGTTTGTACTTGTATTAGTATTTGTTAATTAAGTCAGTCAATTAGACAGCTAATGTAGTCTCCTGTGAATGAGGCATTTCAAGTAAGAGAAAAAAAGAAAAGAAAAATATATTCTGGTGTACTTTCAAACCTGCAGCCTGTCTCCATTTGCATACCCATATGTTATGCTAACAACATAGGGCTGGCTATATGTGCCACATTATTGGTGGCAATAATGTTATCACATTAATTGGAGCTGTACTCCAAAACACAATAAATTATACTACAGGAAGCAAGCGGTCATCATGTACAAGGAACGCAGCAATTCCCGTCACATATGTCTAAAAGATGTGCAGTAGCAATCGCCAAGTCCACGTGTTCGGCCTTTCATGACCTTATTCACCGCAGGGTGGGCTGTAGACTTCCGGCGCCCGCTTATTCGGCAGCCCCCTCTCTCGAGTGCATATGCAGGTTGGGGAGTATTCAAATAAGCTGTGGAGCAAGATGGCAACCATTTGTACTTCCCCTGCAAACCCCCCAGCCCCTTTGGGTGTGCCCCACAAATGCATGAGACATTGGATTTAGTATTGGCAATAGAAGGCCGTGGATTTTATTGCATCGGCATAAATCATATTTGTAATTTATTTGTAAATTATACTCATAATAAAAAGTCTCATCTCTCGTAGCACTTTTAGGCACTTGGGCCAGAGGTTGGCCCACGGGGCCCATGCTGCCACACCTGGATGGGTCATTGGCCATCCAGGTTCCCCCCAAAAGTCCTTGCTTCTTTCTCCTGTTTATGGCCTTGTGCCGGGCTTCCGAGCCTGCCCCCCTGTCGGGTTGGCCCTGTTGTGTATGGTTTCCTTTGCTGCTGAGCAAATTAACAATTTTCTTGTCCCTTATTATACTCTCACATGTCTATAGTTTTCTCAAAGGGTGCCCCCCTCTGTTGGCGGTAAATTCAGACTTACCACAACTAGTTGGACCTCTACTATTGTCCTCTTTGCACGCCTGATTAACCCTGGGTGGTGTGTGTCGCCCCGTAATATCTGCCTCTTACCCATGCAGCTGGATGTCCTTAAAGGCTTGTTCTATTGTGGAGCTCCCCACCTCCCCCCAGGCTCTTCCATGAGCAACATGTGGGATCCTGTTTGACTATCCTATCTATCCCTTGCCCTTCGGTGTTGGGAAAACTGGCGACTTTTAGCTCCGTCCCTTTACTAGCTTTTGTAGTACAGTTTTCAGCCACTTCCCATATTCCACTGGGTGGAGTTTGCCAATGTGTTCTTGGCAAGACCCCTTTATAATAACAGAAGGAAATTGGCTTTAGACAAAACTGGTCTGTCGGCGACTCCTTATAATACCTGCGGGTCAAGTAGAAAATTCCAATATGGACCACTCCTAATAAGTATAAGAATGACTTGTCGCAGTTCAATGGAGTATAACGGTACAAAGCCTAAACCGTCACAATAATATGTATCAAAGAAAAGATTGACTCCACGACTCTGCGCCAGTATCTGTAATGAAGACTCAGTGTTTTATTCACAATTATTTCATATAAGTGCCCATTTGTAGTGATTGCACGTGTTTTGGCTCAAGTGTGCCTTTTTTAAATCGGGGCAATTTCTGTAAGTATTCATAAACACCACATGATTTCATAAACAATAACATAGTATTATTCTTGTATATTAACATAATGCTTCCAAAATCATACACATAACCAGAAAAGATTGATGAACATAAACATAAATTATCAATAGTCAATTTTAACAATATCCCAGACAGAGATTGCGGGTTGGTATAGGGGAGGATTGTATAGGGTGAGAGATATAAAGAAAACACAAACAGGAAACAAAAGAGATAAAAATGTAAACAATAGAGATACATTATTGAATTTTAGTGTCCATTATTGAGTAATCAATGCTTGAATATATCAATAATGTTGTAACTGTATTTAATATTTTAGAACCCACTATTGGATAGTTTACCCGATTGAGCTTGTTGGCTTATTCCTCTAAGCATCAGTATTAGCTCATTCAAATGGGCTTAGTCCCATGTTTCTGTAATAAATATATTCCAATGCACCTTAGTAACCATAACCAGCGGTAGTATGAATTGCTGTCTATCCTGGTTTGTGTGGGAGCTCTCGGGGGCTCGCAGGGGCTCTCCGATGGGCACGGCTTGCTTGAGCTAAACCCCCCCTTTGTCGCAGTGCTTGCATGTTGGCTTTCATGTCACTGCCCCCCGCCCGGCTGCCCCATGTCTTTGGCGATATCTCGGGGACCCCTGGAGGTGGCTCTCTGTCTTTGATTGCATGTGCTGCTACTGGGGCGGGTGTGTGCTCTGCTAAGCCAGGACATGTGCTTCTTGATCTTGGCTTCCGGCCTGCACTCTTTGCTGTCGCTGGAGCGCTGCTTATGCCTCGCTGCAGCTGCACTGTGCATGCATTATGCCACCTGACTGTTCGGTGCCTGCCTTGAGGGCATACCTGCCTAACCGCCGAAAAAGACTGTGGAATCCCGTCATATTCTCCACCTGATTGGCTGCCGCCGGTAGCTGTGGGCGGGACGCGGAAAAGGCGCGAAATGCTCGTGCCTGCAGCCCGGCACCACTATATGAGGCCGCTGCTGGCGCCCTGCTTTACTCATTCTTTTTTTTAGTTAAGCAGCATTATTACGGTGGCGCCGCTTCATTTTGCTTACTATAGCATTCAATGAATGATTTTCAATGCTATAGCAAACAAAATGTTGCAAGCCGTGTTTTTGGTGTAGAAGGTTCATACAGGGAAAGTGGTTCTCCTTTGCGAGCATATACTTGAAAACAACAGGGAATGCTTGAAAAGCTAAAGTGCACGGTAAAACCGTGATCGTCCTTTTTAAACCGTTAACAAGGAGAACATATGGTAACACAACAAAAAGGGTTATACTAGGAAGGTAGATATTTTAGGTGCATCATAAGTATGCTAACACATTGGTCAAATGGAGTGCTCACACTCAAACTCAGAGAAGAAGGGGGGGCCACCCAACTCGGCGTACCTATCCCTAAGGAAGAACCCCCGAGCCCTGGCGGGGGTGTCTATCCCTGGGTAGCGCGTGGTGTATCGCCTACTAAATAGATATAGAGGAGGAAGCTGTCCCTCAACCTTCTATACTGGTGGCTGTGTCCAGTGACAGACACATGTTGTCCAAAAAAGGGGAGAGAGAACGGAGAATTAAAAAATGGTATTCTCCAGACGGTTGTGCAATGTTCAACAAGGTGTGGATTAGACCTTGGAGCTGCTTGATCTAGAGGGTGGGTACAACCTGCCAGGCAGGTCAACTGTTTTTTCCTTTCCAAAGTGTATAACTTTACTGGTGCCCGTGGGTCACTAAGGTTGGGATAAAAAACAATTCGTCTGGAGAGACCACTGGTGGATGGAGAGGTAAAACACAGCCAAGGAAAGGCTGGAGGGCTAAAACAAAGGCTCTTGTAAAAGTGTTGAGCTCACTGGGTGGTGCCGGGCGTGCTACAACACGTAATTTAAGGAAGAAATATCTCTGTCGGTGTGCAAGAGATCAGAAGTGGGTCATGAGAGCCCTCATGACCAAAAAGGGTCGACCGGTTTCAATGGCGATAGGGATTTGTGCCATCTTCGTCAGGACCGTTGATTTTAGATACAGGCTGGGTTGCCAATGTTCAGAATTCTGCTGAACATGATCGAGAAAAATTCTGGAGGGAGACAAAAGAAGGGGGGGGGAAAGGGGAAGAAATACACGATCAGGGCAATGGGGGGCACTGGTAACTGGAAAAACAATGCAATTGCAGAGGTGGAGCTCTTGCTGTGTTTGGGTGAGCATAAGAAGCAGGAAACGTGAGGGTAACTGATTACAGAAAAGGTTGAGGGTGCCTGGACACCTGTGGTGGGTCTCACCGCCGGGGGGCAAAAACGTGGGGGTGATGGAAGGGGAAGGACAAGTGTGCAATCTAGGGGTGAGTGTACCATATACACTGAGGATGGACGAAGTGCCATGGTGGTAGAAAAACAACCTATGAGCCCCTATTGAGAAAAACCAGGGCTAGTGCAGTTACTTGGTGCCATTACTAGGTACTGAAAACTAAAACAAATTATTACCTCTGGGCCAAAGTCTAATCCAGGGGTGAGTGCACCAAATACACTAAGGATGGACGAAGTGCCATGGTGGTAGAAAAAAACGAACTACGAGCCCCTATTGGGAAAAACCAGGGCTAGTGCAGTTACTTGGTGCCATTACAAGGTACTAAAAACAAAACCAAATTATTACCTCTGGGCCAAAGTCCAATGTGGGAGGGAGGAGGCCGATGGACGTCAAGGGTGGTAGAAGCACAAATCGGCAAACAGGGCTCACAGGTCAAGCGTACCTGTAGGGAGTATAGTTGATGTTAGAGTGGACTACAGAGGCTGTGTGGGGTCACAGCTGTGGGGCCTAGGTGGATGGCGTACCTGTAATAGGGCTGCTGCTCGTCTCCAGAGGGTCCCTGTGCTGTGTTGGGTATTACAGCTCCGGACGAATGCTACTGGGAAAAATAAGGCCCATCGCCTATAAAAAGCACTTCGAAACACGTTTTTTTCGTTGACGCTCTTGTCTCCATGCTAACGCCAGGGGCGTGTGGAGTAGGCTATGAGAAATGCCTGAGTGCCTGTCTAGAGCACGCACTCAGGAAAACAATGGTGTGGCAGGTGTAAGGGCTAGATGGTGCTGTGGCTTTCTGTTTGGATATACACGAACGCGTAGCTACCAGGGGGGACTCTATAGGGCCATTAATTAATATGAGTGGTGAATGGCCACAGGGTGCAACAAATAAAAATTCCAATGAATAAAGAAATGAAGAAAATGACAGAGGAATTGTTCAAGGTGATAGATGATGGGTATCAATTGGCTGGAAATTGAAAAAAATGAAAAAATGAATGATGGGGAAGAGGGGGAAGGGAAGAAGGGGGAAGGGCGGGGGAGGGGAGGGGGGGAAAGGGGGGGAAAAAGGAAGAAAGAACAGGGGTGGGGAGGGGAACATGGTGCAAGCAATGCACAGCTCATGTGGTCTCAGAAAAAGGCCAAGGCT
The DNA here is from genome assembly GCF_040938575.1 of Ambystoma mexicanum. Classification (NCBI taxonomy): domain Eukaryota; kingdom Metazoa; phylum Chordata; class Amphibia; order Caudata; family Ambystomatidae; genus Ambystoma; species Ambystoma mexicanum. The sequence continues at coordinate 833,093,454 of NC_090938.1, read as the reverse complement.
CAGAGAAGGGCTCAAGACAAGGCTCGAACGAACGGGGGGTGGGGGGTGGGTAGTGTGGCTTAGGGGTACGGTGAACAGAAGCGTGAATTGGAGGACGGGGCAACTATGGTCCTGTGCAGGTTCACAGTTTTAAGATAATACTGCTAGTTCGTGCCATTGGATCTGTTCATTCAGTCCTTCAGAGTGAGTGTTGAGTCTATAAATCCACATTTGTTCTTTCTTAAACAGCATGTTGTTGTAATTGCCGCCTCTGCGGGGTGGTGTAACTTTTTCAATAATTGTCCACGTGAACTGTTCCGCAGTATGTCCTTTGGCTACAAAATGGGACACCAAGGGTGCAGTGAGTTTGTTTGTTCTTATACATGATCTGTGTTCGGTCATTCGAATACGGACTGGCCTGGTGGTCATGCCAATGTACCTCAAGTTACAGGGGCAGGTTATCATGTAGATGACGCCCTTGGTGTTGCAATTAGTGAATGTGTCCTGTGTCCATGGGGTTTTCCATCCAATCTCTATCTGTGTAGCTCTAGAGGTCTGGGCGCACATGGCACCCCTCCCCACCCCTGTTCTTTCTTCCTTTTTTCCCCCCTTTCCCCCCTCCCCTCCCCCGCCCTTCCCCCCTTCTTCCCTTCCCCCTCTTCCCCATCATTCATTTTATAGGCGATGGGCCTTATTTTTCCCAGTAGCATTCGTCCGGAGCTGTAATACCCAACACAGCACACGGACCCTCTGGAGACGAGCAGCAGCCCTATTACAGGTACGCCATCCACCTAGGCCCCACAGCTGTGACCCCACACAGCCTCTGTAGTCCACTCTAACATCAACTATACTCCCTACAGGTACGCTTGACCTGTGAGCCCTGTTTGCCGATTTGTGCTTCTACCACCCTTGACGTCCATCGGCCTCCTCCCTCCCACATTGGACTTTGGCCCAGAGGTAATAATTTGGTTTTGTTTTTAGTACCTTGTAATGGCACCAAGTAACTGCACTAGCCCTGTTTTTTCCCAATAGGGGCTCGTAGGTCGTTTTTCTACCACCATGGCACTTCGTCCATCCTTAGTGTATTTGGTGCACTCACCCCTGGATTAGACTTTATCCCAGAGGTAATAATTTGTTTTAGTTTTCAGTACCTAGTAATGGCACCAAGTAACTGCACTAGCCCTGGTTTTTCTCAATAGGGGCTCATAGGTTGTTTTTCTACCACCATGGCACTTCGTCCATCCTCAGTGTATATGGTACACTCACCCCTAGATTGCACACTTGTCCTTCCCCTTCCATCGCCCCCATGTTTTTGCCCCCCGGCGGTGAGACCCACCACAGGTGTCCAGGCACCCTCAACCTTTCCTGTAATCAGTTACCCTCACGTTTCCTGCTTCTTATGCTCACCCAAACACAGCAAGAGCTCCACCTCTGCAATTGCATTGTTTTTCCAGTTACCAGTGCCCCCCATTGCCCTGATCGTGTATTTCTTCCCCTTTCCCCCCCCCCTTCTTTTGTCTCCCTCCAGAATTTTTCTCGATCATGTTCAGCAGAATTCTGAACATTGGCAACCCAGCCTGTATCTAAAATCAACGGTCCTGACGAAGATGGCACAAATCCCTATCGCCATTGAAACCGGTCGACCCTTTTTGGTCATGAGGGCTCTCATGACCCACTTCTGATCTCTTGCACACCGACAGAGAGATTTTCTTCCTTAAATTACGTGTTGTAGCACGCCCGGCACCACCGAGTGAGCTCAACACTTTTACAAGAGCCTTTGTTTTAGCCCTCCAGCCTTTCCCTGGCTGTGTTTTACCTCTCCATCCACCAGTGCTCTCTCCAGACGAATTGTTTTTTATCCCAACCTTAGTGACCCACGGGCACCAGTAAAGTTATACACTTTGGAAAGGAAAAAACAGTTGACCTGCCTGGCAGGTTGTACCCACCCTCTAGATCAAGCAGCTCCAAGGTCTAATCCACACCTTGTTGAACATTGCACAACTGTCTGGAGAATACCATTTTTTAATTCTCCGTTCCCTCTCCCCTTTTTTGGACAACATGTGTCTGTCACTGGACACAGCCACCAGTATAGAAGGTTGAGGGACAGCTTCCTCCTCTATATCTATTTAGTAGGCGATACACCACGCGCTACCCAGGGATAGACACCCCCGCCAGGGCTCGGGTGTTCTTCCTTAGGGATAGGTACGCCGAGTTGGGTGGCCCCCCCTTCTTCTCTGCGTTTGAGTGTGAGCACTCCATTTGACCAATGTGTTAGCATACTTATGATGCACCTAAAATATCTACCTTCTCCTTTGCGAGCAACATGGTGAGTTACGCCTGAAACTATCACTGCCACACCTGGATGTCTGCTGCCGCGCCACACCGCAGAAAACTCAGTGCAGTTGACCAGGTAGAAAAACCCACCGCCTACAGTCCTGCCTGGGTATCCCTACAAAATATCCCCACCAAACATATTGCTGTACATATGGCCGTTTGTCTCACCATAGACGATATTTTTGGGGGGGATAATTTGTGGGAGAGGGGACAGCGGTGATGTCCCCCGCACATTTTAAAATAATGCGGGGGTTGCAGGAGTGTCCGCCGCAGGGTACAAGGGTCAATATCAGTGTAAAAATATGGCAATATTTTTGTATCGTGATATATTTGCAGGGATATTAACACATGGAACCCCTGCCTGGGAGTGTCAGTGGCTCGGTCCACGGATATATTTTTTTAATAAAAAACCAAGACGACTGGCCTGGACACTTTTACAAGTCACGCTGTTGGGCGGTGGTTAGTTTCAACTCTCCAAACAGAACATTAACATATTGGCAATAGTGTAACAAACCACAACATGTTCCGTGCAGAAAGAGTTGCTATGAAAGTAATGCTTAGCTCCTCTTGGAATTGTTTCCTCTTTTGTAAGATTTTGATTTTCAAATGTAGGCAGGTATGCTTGAGGTTGCCCCAGGAGATTTCTGAAAGTCTCCCTGTGAGACTACATATTCTGAAATGGAAACCCCCACGCTCTACTTCACCGAATGTTCCCCTTCTATAAACTTGCATAGTTCAATAGTCCCTTGCGTTCCAGAGCTTGGCTTTGGGCAACGCCAGTCAGTGAGATAGTAAGTTAGGCTCCTATCCAATAGCCGGACACACCATTTTCATGCTACCTAGAACCAACTCAGCCTTTCATCTTTTAAAGGTGCATGAAGTTAAGTACCATTTGTTTGGGCGAGTCGAGCTCCAGTATAAACTGTTCTGCTGTATGGTGTATTAGAATCTGATATGCTGTATGGTGTAGTAGAATCTGTTCTACTGTATGGTGTAGTAGAATCTGTTATGCTGTATTGCTGTATGGTGTAGTAGAATCTGTTCTGCTGTATGGTGTAGCAGAATCTGTTATGCGGTATTTCTGTATGGTGTAGTAGAATCTGTTATGATGTATGGTGTAGTAGAATCTGTTCTGCTATATGGTTTAGTAGAATCTGATATGCGTTACTGCTGTATGGTGTGGTAGAATCTGTTATGCTGTATGGTGTAGTAGAATCTGTTCTGCTGTATGGTGTAGTAGAATCTGTTATGCGGTATTGCTGTATGGTGTGGTAGAATCTGTTATGCTGTATGGTGTAGTAGAATCTGTTCTGCTGTATGGTTTAGTAGAATCTGATATGCGTTACTGCTGTATGGTGTGGTAGAATCTGTTATGCTGTATGGTGTAGTAGAATCTGTTCTGCTGTATGGTGTAGTAGAATCTGTTATGCGGTATTGATGTATGGTGTGGAAGAATCTGTTCTGCTGTATGGTGTAGTAGAATCTGTTCTGCTGTATGGTTTAGTAGAATCTGTTCTGCTGCATGGTGTAGTAGAATCTGTGTTCTGCTGTATGGTGTAGTCGAATCTGGTCTGCTGTATGGTTTAGTAGGATCTGTTTTGTTGTATGTTGTAGTAGAATCTGTTATGGGTATGGTTTAGTAGAATCTGTTCTGCTGTGTGGTTTAGTAGAATCTGTTCTGCTGTATGGTTTAGTAGAATCTGGGCCTCATTCCGAGTTTGGAGGTAATCATGGTGCTATTAGCGCCATGACTATCTCCAATAACGGTACCGCCACCGACTTGGTGGTATGGGGACTTACCGGTCTATTCCGACCTTTGTGGGACCGGTAAGTCCCCATTGCAAAAGCCATTCCCCATTCCCATTTGAGCCCCCATAGGGCTCAACGGCAAGGCGTTAATAATGGTACCGCAAGGGGGGCGTGGCCAACGGGCTCAGCATGAAGACGTGATCTCTGCGAGCTCCCGGGCCGCCAGCAGAATCCTGCAAAATCCTAGAGAAAATCGAAAAGAAACAAGCCTACAATCGGATTGAATCGAAGAACACAGCTACTGCCATAACCTGCGCGACTCTGGAAGTGAATCGGCGGTTAGTAGCAGAGGAAATCGCTAACGAAAATAAGGGAACCGGCGCCAAAACATAATCTAAGATGGCCGCCGGACGCTGAGATGGAAAGGCTGCCTCTAGAGACGGAAGGCGCCGCCGGGAAAAGAGACGTGGCGGTGGCGCGAGGGGTGTGGTGCGGCCCTTCCCGCTGCACCTCAAGCTGCCCCTCCAGAGAGACAGTGTGTGACGGAGGTGGACCCCCTGCCTCGCGCTCCACCAATGCTGGGCGGGAACAAGCACCAGTGTGCGACCAGATCAAGGCGACCCCTGGAAGTACACCGAACGCGGGACCATCAGCTCTGGTCAACAACGGACATTCGCGAGCGCTCCAATTGCCACTGAGCGCTCGTTGTAACACAACGATTCACAGCGGCGGTGACCGGCGAGGTGAGGGGGAAGTGGAGAACCTGAGGAGCGAGATCTGGAACCCGGCCCCCCGGAACACACGGGCCCCAACCGGCTAGAACAGGAGACCAGGAGTGGAGAGAACCCAAGAGGCTACAGCCCTGAAAGCGACACAGCGCAAGAAATCCGTAGGCCACGCCGGTAAGGAGAGGGGGCGGTGGAAGCATAACCCTACAGTTGAGACCTAGCCACAAAATAGACTACCAAAACGGCAAAGGGAGTAGAAATCCTGAAATAGAAGGCAACCAATAAACTAATTGAAGGCAGAGGGCGCCCTGAGAGAGGCGGAATCCAAAGACCGAGACGAAGGGAAGCCAAACAGACTCAGAAGCTGGCCTAACAGGAAGGGAGTAGGACCCACACTCAGTGGGAAAGACAGTTCCAAGCCACACATGTGATCACAACACAGGGGAAGAAGGGAGCTGGGAATCCATAACTAGCACAATAACTGAAAACACTCGGCAGCTATACAGTGCCCCACCCATCAGTGACAACAATCTCCTGCACAGAATATTAGCACTGTAATAATCCATGAGACAAGGAAGAATACATTCCGCGCAACAATAAGCAGACAAACAGTCACCACAATGGGTAAGGATAAACTAACAACAAAAAAGGTGGGCAACCAGAGCACTATGGAGCAATTCACAACTCCCACCCTGCCGCTACCAACAGAGCCAAATGGCCCGGAAGATAGGCAGAACCCGGAAGAAGCCCTCTCTCTAAGGGACGTGATGACCGCCATTGCCAACTCACGCGCATCCATGGAAGTTAAAATGGATGGCATTTCCACAGAAGTCTCCCTGTTGCGGCATGACCTTCAGAAACTATCATCCCGTACTGGAGAGGCCGAAACCCGCATATCGGTTGCGGAAGATGAGCTGAGAGGCATGGGCCAACAAATGAACAGAGCTCTAGAACGAATTAAGATACTGGAGAGCAGGGTGGAGGAGGGAGAGGGCAGATCAAGAAGAAATAACATCCGCATTCTTGGACTGCCCGAAAAAACTGAAGGAGAGAGCATGGAACTGTTCCTAGAAAAATGGCTGGTCGATCTATTTGCGCCCAAGACCCTCTCATCGCTATTCTCAATAGAAAGGGCACATCGAATCCCAACAGGCGACCCGATCCCCGGTAAACAGCCGAGAACTGTTGTAGCGAAGATCCTTAACTACAGAGATCGTGACGCAGTGCTGCAGATGGCCAGAACAAAAAGAGAAATAACATACAATGGCTCCAGGATCGGCTTCTTTCCAGATTTCACTAGGGAAGTGCAAAAGATGAGACAATCGTTTGACCCCCTCAAAAGGCGACTTCAGACACAAAATGTAAAATATGGCCTCCTGTTCCCTGCACAACTGAAAATATACCACAACGGCACCACAATACATTTTACTGATCCCAAAGAGGCATGGACCTGGGCTGAAAGAAATCTGAAGGGGGAATGGAACCCACATAGAAGACAAGAAACGAGAAGGAACAGACCACGCCGGAATGAACCACCGGATAGACCGGACTACCAAGAACAGGAAGCGATGCCCCAAAGAGATGATGAATAACTGCAGCAGAAGGCATAAAATGGCAAAGCACATGACAAACATGAAACGTAATCGGCCCACCACAAGCAGCGCCGAGCATTAAAGCTGGCGGCCCGAAGATCAACACAGCACAAACCCCCACAGCAGGAAGTGCATTCGGAGGTACTCTTGGACTACAGAGACCTAAGCACTAGGAAAATAGTTAGTTAGTTAAGTTAAATGTTTTGTTTAACGGGCGACAGATGCTTCAGTTGGGGAAGGAGTATGGGGAGGGGGAACCAAGAGTCACACATGTATCCAAATGACGCCTGGCCTATCAAGGCCACTACGTACAGGCAATATATGAAGATCACAAAAGTCAATCATCTGCATACACCAAGAAACTCGGTGAATAATGGCTACGGACGCACATAAGGAGAAAAAACTCGCCTTCATGACTTGGAATGTGAATGGTCTAGGAAATAGTATAAAGAGAAGACTAGTAACACAATATATAAACCGACATGAGCCGGATATAGTAATGCTGACTGAAACACACCTGGTGGGCACGAACTGCCAATTCTTCAAGAGAACGAAATATAAAACAGCAGTCCACGCGGGCTTCTCGATGGGCTCGAGAGGAGTGTTAATCCTGATACATAAAAGAACCCCGATAGACGTAACAAAAATAATTCAAGACCCGGGGGGCAGATTTGTGTATGTGCAAGGTATACTATGGAACCAAACCATAGCGACAATGGCAATCTACTCACCCCCAGCACTAATGGCCCCTCTACTGGAGGAAATCACGCCTATAATAACAGACAATCCAGCGGATGTGCTGGTGGTGGGCGGAGACTTTAATGATGTGATGAACACTGTTAAGGACCGCACACACCAAAGAGGGAGAAATCCGACACTGCCGACCAAACTGGCGAACTTTGCATCAGCACTGGGCCTGAAAGACGCATGGAGGGACCTTCATCCAGAAGAGAGACAATTCTCTTTCCATTCGGGTGCACATGGATCGATGTCCAGGATAGACTACTTTCTCCTCCCTGGAGAGAATATGCATAAAATAACTGAGGCAACTCTGCAACCCCGAGGAATATCGGATCACTCCCCACTCACAATGACGCTCGAGACAGAAAGACATCGTCCTCCACCGAATTGGCGACTGAATACATTCTATCTAGGATTCCCGGAACTCACAAAGAAACTCCAAGAAGCAACTAAAATGTATTTTGAACTAAACCAAGATTCTGTGGATGATCCTGGAATAGTATGGGAAGCATACAAGGCGACCCTAAGAGGTGAAATTTTGAGCTGGACCACAGCACACAAAAAAGCACACCGACGAGAAGTAACAGAAGCAGAGGTAGAGGTGAAGCAAGCAGAGGAAAACTTTATTAGCTCCGGTGCGGAAGAAGACAACCTAGCCCTCCAAAGGGCACAAAGGAAGCTACACAATGTTGCGCTAACATGCGCGAAACAAGCACACAGAACTATGCGCGCAAAAATATACGAAACAGGAGACAAAGCTAGCAAAATGCTAGCATGGTTAGAAAAGAGAGAGGAGAGCCACCCACAGGTACGCAGAATAAGAATCTCGGACACTGAATGGGCCTCAACGGACGCAGGCATCGCAGAGGCCTTTGCAACCTACTATGAAAAGCTATACGCCCCACCGACGAACCAAATAGATCCCAACACGTTGGACGCAATGACCATCCCACCATTAAACGAAACCCAAAAGATGGAACTCGAGGCTGAAATAACGGAGGAAGAACTAATGACTGCCATCTCCCAACTTCAGAATGGGAAAACCCCAGGACCTAACGGCCTACCAGTGGAAACATGGAAAAAAATCGGCACAGAAGAAGTGGCACCACACATGCTCAAAATGTTCCTACAGGCGAAAGAAAAAGGCATACTACCACCGGACCTAAGGAAAGCTAACATAGTAGTGATACACAAAAAAGGCAAACCCCCAGATACCTGCAGCTCGTATCGACCAATCTCTCTAATTAATACTGAAGCTAAAACTCTGGCGAAAATACTGGCCAACAGATTGCAGAAAGTAATAACTTCCTTGGTCCACCCGGACCAATGCGGCTTCATGCCGCAAAGATCCACACGAATGAACATTCATAGACTCCACGCTGCCATTGAAAAATCCTCCACCCTACAGGACCCACTCGCCCTGCTCACTATTGATTTTGAGAAGGCCTTCGACTCGATCCACTGGGAGGGCCTATGGCTCATTATGGACAGAATGGGATTTGGAGAGCATTTTACAAATTGGGTTAAACTCTTATACAATGCACCGAAGGCAGAAATTAGAGTCAATGGCTGGTCCTCACGTACCATAGCACTGGGGAAGGGTACTAGACAGGGATGTCCCCTCTCTGCGATGTTATTTGCACTCGCAATAGAACCGCTTGCAATAATGCTAAGGGACTCCCCAAATTGGAAGGGGTTCCATTGGGCACAAAATTGGGAGGACAAGGTATCCTTATATGCAGATGACCTCCTCATCTACCTAAGTAATCCAGTGGCATCCTGCCCCATCGTTATGAATATACTGAACACTTATGGAAACTTCAGTGGGTTAAAAGTAAATTATGACAAATCCCTGCTGTTTCCGATTAAAGGTCTAGATGCAGCAACCTTAGATACTTGCCTATTTAAGACGGAGAGAGAGCAGTTCCAATACCTAGGGATACAAATCACCACAGACCTAACACAATACATAGAAAAAAATCTGCACCCAGTGAGGGACAGGCTCGTAAATGACGTAAGACACTGGATGAACCTTCCGCTCACCCTGCTAGGGAGAGCTGCCCTATTCAAGATGTTGGCCCTCCCCCGGTTCCTATATGTCCTGCAGAACGCACCATTATACATACCTAAAGTAGAATTTCGCAAAATAGAGGAATCACTTAGGACACTGCTATGGGGAGGGGGGCATCCCCGAATTGCGCTACAAACATTACACCGCTCGATATGGGAAGGGGGAATCGGCCTCCCACACCTACAAATGTACTACTGGGCAGCCCAAATGTCAGTAGTGAATGACATATTACATGGCGACCCAATGCTACCACATAATAGAGTAGACACCCAGGCAAACCATGGGATCACCCCGCTAGAAAGCCTCTACCTAAAAGCAACAAGACAAGTCACACCCACAATGACTGCTCAGAGAACACAGATATGGACAGACACACATAAACACCTGGGATGGGAAGGGAAAGTCACATTAAAACAACCCCTATGGCATAATAAAAATCTTCCAGAACTTAAAGCAATTCCCAAGTGGGTATCCTGGGAGGAGAAGGGGATAGAGACACTGGAACACATGATACAGGATGGAGAAATTAAGACCTTTCAAGTCCTAAGAGAAGAATTTGATCTCCCCATCACAGAACACTTCCACTACCTGCAAATGAGACATGCTCTCACGGCGAGTGAAATAGACATTCCAAATGTGCCAGAATGCACCCCGATAGAGAGAAACATTGTGATGGATCGAATCGATCACAAAGTAACATCCACAATGTACAACGCCATCAACTCGTTTGCCACAAAGGAGCTCACAAGACTCAAAGAGAAGTGGGAAAGAGATGTGGGCCAAATACAACCAGAAGACTGGACAGTGGCTCTTATGTACCCCCGAGAATCGACAATCTCAGCCAGAATTAGACTGGTTCAACTAAAAATTCTACATAGGATATACTACCCTAGGGACGACCTACACCAATGGGGGAGAGCGGCGGATCCCAACTGTCTAAGGTGCCACCAACAGAGAGGAACCTTCTTTCACACTTTATGGGAATGTCCGCACATACAAGACTTTTGGCAACGATGCTGTGATAGGCTATCAACAGTGCTTGGCCGCGAAATCCCAATGGACCCCAAACTCCTAATACTAGGGATGGATGCGGAGATTGAATTATCAAGATTCGAAAAACTCATGTTTGCAACAGCCACAAGTCTCGCCAAGAGAAACATTGCTCAATTGTGGGGCTCACCCACTCCACCCAGGTACGAAAAATGGATAACGGATGTAGATGGATGTGTGCCAATGGAAATAAGAGTGTATACTACGAGGGGATGCCCAGAAAAAGCGACCAAGATATGGCAAAGGTGGCAGGACAACTGAAGGTTGATAAAGAAGCCATTAGACACCGAATGCCAAGCAATGAACTTAGATAAGTGATCGAAACGAACTCATGATAACTGTATAATGTACGCAAAGACAGGTCAGATGCCGGGAAAAATGTATACATGTGTGTTTAACCACAATGACTAAGGGTGAATTAAGTATTTTGGTTGTGTTTTGTTTGTAATTTATAAAACAATAAAAAGTATTTTATGAAAAAAAAATAATGGTACCGCAAATTGCAGTACCGTTATTGACCCCGTTATCCCTTAGCGGGTCCTGTCCATAACGCCTGGTAAAACCAGGCGTTAAGGGAGGGACCCCTTAAGGGACCTCGGAATAGGGCGCAAAGGAATTACCGGCACCGGTGTCATTACCAGTGCCCGGTATCTCGTTGAGCCCACCTCGTAATGAGGCCCTCTGTGTTCTGCTGTATGGTTTAGTAGAATCTGTTCTGCTGTATGGTTTAGTAGAATCTGTTCTGCTGTTTGATGTAGTAGAATCTGTTCTGCTTTATGGTATAGTAGAATCTGTTATGTTGTATGGTGTAGTAGAATCTTTTTATGGGTATGGTTTAGTCGAATCGGTTCTGCTGTATGGTTTAGTAGAAACTGTCATGCTGTATGGTGTAGTAGAATCTGTTCTGCTGTATGGTTTAGTAGAATCTGTTATGCTGTATGGTGTAGTAGAATCCGTTATGCTGTATGGTTTAGTAGAATCTGTTCTGCTGTATGGTTTAGTAGAATCTGTTATGCTGTATGGTGAAGTAGAATCTGTTCTGCTGTATGGTTTAGTAGAATCTCTGTTCTGCTGTATGGTTTAGTAGAATCTGTTCTGCTGTATGGTTTAGTAGAATCTGTTCTGCTGTATGGTTTAGTAGAATCTCTGTTCTGCTGTATGGTTTAGTAGAATCTGTTCTGCTGTATGGTTTAGTCAAATCGGTTCTGCTGTATGGTTTAGTAGAATCTGTTCTGCTGTATGGTTTAGTAGAATCTGTTATGCTGTATGGTGTAGTAGAATCTGTTCTGCTGTATGGTTTAGTAGAATCTCTGTTCTGCTGTATGGTTTAGTAGAATCTGTTCTGCTGTATGGTTTAGTAGAATCTGTAATGGGTATGGTGTAATAGAATCTGTTATGCTGTATGGTTTAGTTATTCTTTGGCACCTCATTTCTAGCGGCAGCAAAAGTTCCACCTGGAAGTAGTGGTGCTGCGGTGCAAGCCTCTCCTTCACACAGAACAGGTACAGCGTGAGAAGTAGTGTGATGTTTCATTGTTAGGATTCATAGACTGGCCTAGCAAATAAACTTGCCTCTTTCCATTCCTGCACTCACTTGAGGGCCCTCAAACTGCACCCTCTTATTTGTAAATCTAGACTTCCTGCCAGATGGCCGTGGCGGTTATACCTGGCAACCCTGACTCCTACCCCATTCTCAGCAACAGCTGCACACTCACGCAGGTATTACTATCTAGGGACTGGGAAATCAGATCCTGGCTGTACTCTGTCCTAGATAGAATCACACCGCTGGCCGTCTGCTGAGAGGGCTTTGTTTCTTGAGACTGTTAAGCAAAATAAAAGACACATTGTACCACCAGGGGTAGCCCCCTGCTGTGCCTTGAGTCCTTCTTCCATGTTTATTCATTCATATACAGGTTGAACAATGCTCTTTTGATCACAAAAGAACGTACAATAGATAAGAAATCAGATTTGACGGGAAGCAGTGAGCCTCTTTCAATGGGGCGAGTTTCAGGGACATTCTGACCAGGTTGTGGAGGGGAGTAAATGGAACAGTCACCAAGGACAATGCATAACTGGACCTACTTTGATCAAGGACAATCAACATTGTACATTTTTAAGTGCAGGTATGCGGTACGGCCAGCTGTGCTCTGGATGTGGCTAGGATGGGTGAAGTGCTAGAGTGGAGGCAGAGAAAGTGCGGATTAGAGGCGAGGGGAAAAATGTTAGCTAGCAGGCAGATGGGAGGCAGACATATATTTTGGTTTTGAACAAATCCATGTGGACTGTTTCTCGGATGTCCGGGGGATGAGAATTCCATGAAAGTGCAGCAAGAAGAGAGAAGGAGCGGAATGGAGCACAGGGCGGACGAGTAGCCACAAGGATGGTCTAGGAGGCAGAGCGCAGATTACAAGAAGACGTGTACAGTTGGATAGAAACAGTGGTGCCTTACCATGGATAGATACAGTGGTGCCTTACGCTGGATAGATACAGCGGTGCCTTACTGTGGATATATACAGCGGTGCCTTACGCTGGATAGATACAGCAGTGCCTTACTGTGGATAGAAACAGCGTTGCCTTACTGTGGATATATACATCGGTGCCTTATTGTGGATAGATACAGCGCTGCCTTACCATGGATAGATACAGCGCTGCCTTACCGTGGATAGATACAGCACTGCCTTACCATGGATAGATACAGAACTGCCTTACCGTGGATAGATACAGCAGTCCCTTACTGTGGATAGATACAGTGGTGCCTTACCGTGGACAGATACAGTGGTACCTTACCGTGGATAGATACAGTGGTGCCTTACTGTGGATAGATACAGTGGTGCCTTACTGTGGATAGATACAGTGGTGCCTTACTGTCGATAGATACAGCGGTGCCTTACTGTGGATAGATACAGCAGTGCCTTATCATGGATAGATGCAGCGGTGCCTTACCATGGATAGATACAGTTGTGCCTTACCGTGGAAAGATACAGCGGTGCCTTAGCGTGGATAGATACAGTTGTGCCTTACCGTGGATAGATACAGCGGTGCCTTACCGTGGACAGATACAGTGGTGCCTTACCGTGGACAGATACAGTGGTGCCTTACCATGGATAGATATAGCGGTACCTTACCATGGATAGATACAGTGGTGCCTTACCATGGACAGATACAGTGGTGCCCTACCGTGGATAGATGCAGTGGCGCCTTGCCGTGGATAGATACAGTGGTGCCTTACCGAGGATAGATTTGTGAACCAGGTGAAGAAATGTAAGCCTGGCCCTGTTTTGCATCATCAGCCATCCAGCCTGCTGACGGTGCAGGGAGTAGGCATAAAGTGAGGGAGTTCAATGAAAATTCTGGTAGCCAGATTTATGATCTTGTCGAGAGGACAGAAGGCATAGTTGTGGAGAGAAAGAGGATGCTGGCACAGTAGTCCAGTTTAGAGAACACCAGAGGGGTTAAGAGATGCTTGGCAGTGCTGAACGGGAGGAGGGTCTGATTTTCCTAATGTTTAGGAGGTTGAGGGGAGGGATGCTAGTAGAGACGGCATGAGAAGGGTCATAGATAACTGAGGTTTCTAGCTGAAGAACAGAAGGGGAGAGTGTCAGGTGGGAACTTGATAGGCAGAGGAAGAGATGAGAGAGCGCGTTTGGCAGGGAAGGACACCTCTCTTTTGGTAGAGTTTAACATCAGAGAGTTGAAAGCCATCCAATATTTAATGGCAGAGAGACAGTTTGAAATGTTGATAGATCAGAGGAGAGTTCAGGAAAAGAGGAGAAGATTTGGGTGTTGTCTGTGAAGAATTGGAACGAGAATCCAAAGGAGGAGATTAGTGCCCCAAGAGTAGAGGTGTAGAGTCTAAAGAGGAGCAGACCCAAACAGAGCCTTGTGAAACCCCAACAGTTGGAGTGAGTTGAGAGGTGTTGTTTCTCACAGTTTATTACACAGCACACCCCAGCCAGGGAACTCCTTCCCCTACAATGGATGTGACGCACAATAAAAGGCTTTTTATTTTTAGTATACTACGGATTATTTTTGAGTAGGCCTCCAACCCGTCTCGCACCCAACATCCACAAACACCCCGTGTCACAATGGACTAGGAACCAGGCTGGTGTGTATTAATAAGATATTTAAGAATGTATTATTTAATGAAAAAGGAAAATCAACCAATGTTGTGGCAACACAAAATGCAATAATCTCTATGAAACAACCAGGTTACGATATACTATTACAGTTTATTCCGTTTTTTTAATGGCAGAACAGAAAAAGACAATTTACCACAATGATAGCACTACGGTTAAGCGCTTCCCCCTGCAACACTCACCCCCAAACATCAATTTGGTCTTGATTCCTTTGAATCTAAGGCAGTGGCAAGGAGTAGGAATATAGAGGGAAAATCGGTTTTGGGGTGAAACATACCACCACAATATGGGAACCAAGCAAAGAAAGGGGAAACCTGTTTTTGGAGAAAAATGGAAGAATGGGTTTTTACTAATTCTCACAACGGCTGAGGGACAGAATAGAAGAACATTTGTATTGCTTACACTTAGGAGACAGGCAACGTTTTAGAGAATGCTAATCAGCACACCAGGGAAAATAGAAATAGAGTGGGAAAATCATTTTTGGGAGATAGCAAGTGCAAAGGGAAAATACAGTGCCAAATGGAAATTCATTTACACTGAGGCTTACAATGATAGGTAGACTCTCAGAAAGGGGTAACAATAGGAAAATCGGTTTTCAGTTACAATGACAGAAGCACATAACAGGGAGACCTCTAGGCAAAGGGATTCCTCACAGTAATGAAACCAGTTGGGGTTTAAACGGACAGATGCAAATAGGAATTTGTTTGGTAACGCACACGATACACGGACAAATTCGGTTTTCAGCTCACAATGGGAATAATTCTTTTGGGGCAACACTTTAGTGACTATAACAATTAATAAAAACACTGGGAACAAGATTGTTGGTTTTTTGAATTTCAACAATCCCGATCTGTGAAATTCAATGGGGGAATTAATTTATTTACTTACAAAAATACTAAGGATTTGCACAGACAAATGAGGGTTTTTTTTTAATGGGGGAATGCTAACATACACAGGCAAACAAGAGCTTAATCTATGGGGAGATGACTGCACTACACTGGCAATTGGGGTTTTTAATGGGAAAATATTGGATGCACTGCTACAAAAATGAAGGACTTGTGCAATTTAGGGCTGGGGTTATTGCTACTTACATAGTAAGCCTTTGTTTAAGATTCAAGAAAGCCAGCTGGATCTCAGGACAATCTGGACAGATAGGGCAAGGGGTCTGCTCACTCCACTCTCAAAGATGGTAAGTTTCAGCAGCCTTCTCTCCGTACTTTTTTCTGTCTTTCCTGGTTGTTGTCTGTCTGTCCTAGTACAGTCCCCCTTATATAGCAGAAATGACATCCCCGGTTGTTGTCTGTCTGTCCTAGTACAGCCCCCTTATATAGCAGAAATTACATCACTAATTTTACAATCTAGTGGAAGTACCCTGCAATCTTCCCTGCCACTAGGATTGGACAGTTACCCCCCCTCTCTCTCTCTGCCCGCAGTCACAATTGGTTTAGGGGATGGGTGCACCATACGTCTTTTCCATTTGTCATCATCCTTTGTTCTCCTTACAACATTTTGGCAAAATCTAGTTATCTATCATAACTTTATAATTGTACTAGCCACTGCCATATGAAACATATATTCTGTTTAAGCTGATCATGGGAGAATTAGATAAGATGACCGTACAATGTAGCATGGCCATGTGTCACATTTTTGACGTTTTCATAAAATGTACAACCGTTATGAATATGTAAGTTATCAAGCATGTTCCTAATTTCAATTTCCACCTTTTCATCAACTCTCATAATTGTCACATGTTCAGATCAGCCAGAAACCTAATCTAACTGGCCATTACAGTTCACAAAGTCACAGGGAGATGTATTATATACCCCCAAAACCGCCCAGAAATTACATGAAAAAATGGCATAAAAATGAAGTCAATTCTCAGTCTGATTGCTCCGCAAAATGTCTAAAATGAAAATAGTCTTTTAAATTAATTGAGAGTGTCTCCTGTTTAAAAAATGGGAGGCTGTTTCATCCCCCACAGCCATCTGTCTCCATGGGCTCGCCTGTGACCAGAGTCTCTTTGAAGTCAGTGTGGGCTCTTTTGAAGTTGGTGCAACAGGGGCTCATGCCTTTTTGTTATGCTCCAGCCAAGCATGGCTATCTTTGAAATCCCTGCTTTCCTGCCAGCCAGTCTGCAGAATAGGGAAGTTTGACGCCTTCAGCAGCTAGCATCAAATGTATTGCAGGGTTGTTTGCCGGGATGTGCAACAACCAGCTGGAGTGGGGCTTTTCATTGTGAAGTTTTTGCACCCAGCCAGAACAGGTATTTCCTGAAGTAAGTGTCTCTTCCACTGTCACTGGAGTTTTGTGGGTGAAACATAATATACATTTGTTTTGGCCACCCCCACACATCATGTTTTGCTTTCCTGACATTTTTCTGTGAGCAGTAATATCTTTTTCCATTGTGGCTTTTTAAAGCCATTTTTATTTACAAACACATGTGCAGGCCTTTTTTGCTTTTAATGTTTAAAAATCCTGTTTTCCATGTCACAGGATTCTGTGATTCCTTCTTCTTGGGTGTATTAACTGCTGCTGGACAATTGATAATGATAGGCAGGCCCCTTTCCACATTGCTATCAACTTTACATGAAACAAAAGAAAAAGCCAGGCCGTTTTTGTTGCAATGTTTAAATAAATGCTGCTATACATGTGAAAGGAACTTCGGGTTGGGGCCTTTAAATGCACCCCAAATGTTCCAGGAGATAGAGAATTGGTGAGGGGCAAGATAGGTTTCAATCCAGGCAAGGGCTTGATCTCGAATCCCAGGAAGAGAGTATTAAGGGAATTTAGGATAGACTATAAGTTGGAGTGCTTAGAAGAGGCGATTAGTTGGACACATTCATGAGAGCAGTTTCTGGGGAGTGACTGGAGTGCAAACCTGCTTGTAGGGGGTCACAATGGTTGTGGATATCTAAGAAATTGGTTGAATGCAACCCTTTCGAGCACTAGTGCAGAAGGAGAGGAAGAGGATGAAAGTTAGCTGGTATGTCTGGGGTCAGCCCCTTGCTTTTTTTAGGAGAGGGATTCCAGCCTTTGAGAAGGGGTAACCCAAAGGTAGCTTTAACCTCACTGTTAGTCATGTGGCTAGGCTGGTTGTTTCATTCAGTGGTGTAAATTGGCTCCGCATGGTGGAATCCATTTGACCGGATTGGGACCTATTGGTCCCCCTCAATGACAACCATCAAGATGGAGGTTTTAGTAGTTAGCCTTTAAGACCCAAGGACTCGCGTGAAAAACCCTTGTCCCTCTGTGTATGGGAGAGGTAGGCATTTTTGGCTACTAGGTCTCGCAGAACTGTACTCTGCCTGAAACCAGGCCAGGGCTGCTATGTGACAACTGACCAATGTAGAGCTTGAGGGAATCGCTGGTAGTACTGAGTCTGTCTAATACACCTGAGGAACCTGAACCACAGGGCCTTAAGGGAAACCTCCCTCCCAGGGCCTGCCAGTTCCTAGGTCTTTAATCTCCTGAAATGCAGAGTGCAATATAAAGAATGGCATGCTCCCTTTCCATGCACGCAGCCTCTGTGCACATGGCACACTAAGTGCTCCCCACGTCTGCCACACACCTCCAGCCGTTCATACAGAACCTTTGCGCTGGCAAGCTGCAGTGTTTAAATAATTAGATCCACTGCAAATCTTCATTGATTTAAGACCTAAAGACATAGGGCAATCAACATTGGGCAATCAACACTGGGTTGGGGCAAGCGCCACATCTTCTACTTGGGTAAAGGGTGTAAGTACATTAGGTAGAGTGGGCCTGTAACTGGAGCAGCATGGTACGCCTCAGCTGCGGTGTATCTTTTTAACTTTCTTATTTCCTCCTTTCCAGAGCAGTCTCTTGCTGTGAAATCAATCGACCTGAGTGTACTGCAGGTGAGTGTAAATTTTAGCAAACTATCTTTGAGCCATTGTAAGAATAAAGGATTGTGGAAATTGGCACTTGCAAGGGTGCAGCTCCATCTGTTTATTAGAAAGGAAATGTACCTTCTACGAGTGCGTGGACTTCCCTGATGGTAAACCCTCCCCACGTCACTTCATTCTAGTCCTGCACCAATGGACTAGGCTACAACCCCTGCCCACCCGCCTTCCAGAGTGAGGCCTCCCCAAGCACCCTACATACTTTTGTTATGTCATGTTTTGTTTGGTGTCAAAACAAACCTTTTTATTCTGACACTGCCACATGCAGGCCTGAATTTTAAAATGTTGGTCGCTGAGGTATTTGTTAAGCCCCCAAACATTTTGAATGTTTGAATCACTTGAGCTGGCTCCATAATGTTTTCTGGTAGGACAGTGTTTCTAAGGTCCAACTAGGGGCTTCATAAAACTATACATCTTAGGCAGTACAAGACTCCGCTCTTAGTATAAGGCTGTACCACCTGAAAATGTGGTAGCATGGACAGAGCAGCCAGGCTTATTTTAGGAGGGAGAGATGGCTGCAGCTTGGTACAAAGAAATTGTTGCATACATATGGTCCAAAGAAACACTGAAACACTATGGGCCTCATTACAAGTATGGAGGCATCCATGCCCTTAATAAGGGCATGGATGCCTCCATACCGGGTTCCAGCTCCGGGTTCCTTCAATGAGTAATTACCGGGCCATTCCAACCTTGGAGGACCCGTTAATTCCTCATTGAAAAAACCCATCCCCATTCTAATTTGAGCCCCAATAGCGCTCAATGGGAATGGGGAGGGAGCTAATAATGGGTCCGTTAATAACTTGCCCGTTATTAGCTCCCTGGTCCCCTTGCGGGACCCGCTTAAGATGTCTGGTCTTACCAGACGTTATGAGCGGGTCCCGCAAGGGAACCTCGTAATAGGGCACCTCGTAATAGGGCATCCCGTAATGAACGGTGGCGGTCCCGTACCGGCACCGTTCATTACGGGACCGCCAGGGTCGTAATGAGGCCATATGTATTGTAAAAATAAAGGGTTTATTTAAATAGAAGTAGGCCAGATGAATCTTGGGGAAATAAGTACTATAACATATTATATCAACACAATTATAAAAACCAACTCCATATTTAAGGGATACAACCCAAAGTATCATCTTATTAAGAATAGCACTCAGCAGTTCAAGGTGAGTCAAACCTATCACACGTTCAGAATGCAATCGGCTACTCCTGGGGAGTGAAACCAGGTTAGATATACTTTGAGAATACAGTCTGTACTTCAAGGATAGTTTCAATTCAAACAGCCTTTGTCTTGGGCTTCTCTTGTTGGATATCCTTGGTTTAGGCGCAGTTGTTGGACCACACAGTCCACCCATTACAGGTCACACAACTTATAACCCGTGGCACTTTGTGATGCTCTTCGTTCTTCTTGATTAACACAATTTTTCCACCTGGCACCAGTGTCAGTACTTAACATGTGTTGTGGTTTCTCTTTGGCAGTCTTCTGTCTTTGCCACGTCTTACATTCACTTTATTCCGTGGTGTATATCTTCTTCCACCACCTTGCTTGCACCTTGCCCCTCTTAGTTCAGCAACTGGTCTTTCACATTTGCTTTTCATTTAGTGCATAAATATTCATTCCAGCTTTCACTTTGCCTCTCAATGCTGCTTAGCAAGTTTCACTCCTTTCACAATCGCACAACATTTGCTTTCCACTCGTGCTATGATTTCACATGATTGCCATATCTTCTCTTTAGATTGGTGTTCTCACCCACACCCCTTGGACTGTCAAAGTCAAGGAAAGGCCCAGACAACAGGCACCTTATGCCCCTCCTAGCATCACCCATCCTCCAACCCAGATCGCAAACACTGCCACCACACTATAGGACCCAAACCTACCCACCCGCACTCAACACGGTCCTAGTTCTATTCCTCTCATCTGGACATCCCACCAACCATCCTATGTACTCATCAACGCCAGGTCAGTATCAAAAATAAATTCCACATCGTTTACCTCTTCACAGAAGAAAACCCAGACATCCTTTTCATTACCGAGACCTGGTTTGCTGACGATTACGAGCCCATCGCACACGAGGCCTTCCGACCCTGGTAGCAAACTAACTTACTGTCCGGAACAGATTGCGAAAGGGGGAGGGCTAGCGATACTTCACAAACACCAATTCCCATTAATAACTACGGACACCTCAACCAACACCACAGACTACGAATCCCTCATGGTAAAACTGCAACTCTCGCCCTCCACCTCCCACAGCTTCCTACTCATCTACAGATCTCCCGGCTACAACAAAAACTTCGCAGACACACTTGGTGAAGCACTGGTCACCAACCTCATCCTACATCTAACACTTACCATCTGAGGGGATTTCAACATATGGTTTGACTCACCCTCAAACCCTTTGACCCGATCACTCAGAGACAATCTAGAATCACTCAACCTGACACAATACATCTCCACACCCACCCACACGGGAGGTCACACCCTCGACATGATCTTCAGCACCACAAACATAGCTACCCAGCCTGCCACCCTCCCCCATCATGGAACGATCACTCAGCAATTTACTTCTCCATATCACTGAGCATAACGGCCGGCGGTCAAGGCCACACACGATGACCACCAACCACCCCCATATCATTCCACTATGGAACAAAGTCGTAATCAACCCAGATCTAGCACACTCACTCCTCAACTCTCTCCACACACTGTCCCTCCGGGAAGGACCTCCAGTGATCGAAACCTTCGACCTCTGGCTTACAAATGCCCTCACACCCCTCACGCCAACATAACGGACCACTCGGAGATCAGGACGAACACCAACGTGGTTCACTGCCAAACTCCAATCACTAAAAACCTTCAAGCATCATCTGGAATTGACCTGGAGAACCGAGCCTACAGCACAGAACAAAACCATCCTAGCAAGAACAACCAGAGCATACAGACTGAAAATCAGTAAAACCAAGAAAAACATCCTATGGGAACAGAATCCTTAATGCACGAAACCAGAGCAAGGAACTACATAGAATTGTATCCAAATTCAAATCCCCGGCATGCTCGAGCCACCCCATCCAGTCTCCCAAGCCCTATGTGACACCATATCACTGCACTTCCACAATGTCGTTATTGACAGACACTCCACCATCACCTCTAAATTGGAACAGATGCCCCCACCACCCACACGCCCGCAGTCTGTCCGTCCATCCTTCAAAACCCCACCTCGATACAAATCTTTGACTCTTTCTCTCCCATCTCACACCAGGAGTTCCACTTGCTCGTAGCAGATAGTCGCCCTTCGGCTCCCTTGAGGGCCCCTGACCACCCACACTCCTCAAAACATCCTCGCCTCTACCTGTATTGATAGTATCGCAAGTTCAAACCTCAACCACTCACTCACTTGAGGATGCTTCCCGGAAGCCCTAAAACCTCCTACATCAAACCCATCCTCAAAAACCAACACACCTCCCCCAGAACTACCGGCCAATCTCCAACACATGATTCATTGCCAAACTCGTGGACCGTGCAGCATACAAGCGGCTTGGCCTCTTCACCGAAGCCAACAACCTCCTAGACCCTGCACAATCGGGCTTCAGGTCACTGAGAAGAACAGAATCCTCCCTTCTGGGATGACCTAACAAGAACAACACTCCTCCTACTGGACCTCTTTGCAGCCTTCGCTACCATCGATGACACTATTCTACTAGACAGGCTACAAACACAAATCAGACTCACAGCCCTCTCTTGGATCTCCTCTTTCATCTCAAATCGCTCACAAATCATGCACCTCCACCAGTTCACATCCACCTCAGGACCAGTAAGGAAAGGTGTGCCACAAGGAGCATCCCTATTGCCCCTAATCTTAAACTTCTACCTAAAACCCCTGCCCGCAATCATCCGCTCATACAATCTTACCTGCTACAACTACGCAGATGACACTCGATCATCCTAAAAATCCCAAAATCTCAAGGATCCAGCAGCCCGGACCTGTCGGCATGCCTCTCGGATATTGACCACTGGATGACGACCAACCACCTCATCCTCAACCCTGGCAAAACGGGCATCCTAGTTTACAGGAAAACAGCCCTCCTTCCCCAACCGATTCCATGGCCTCAATCCCTAGGACAAGCCCCGGCAACTTCAAAAGTGGTAGAAAACCTTGGATAGACATTGAACACGGATCAGTCCCTCACCCCACACAACCACCTCCATATCCAAAACCTGCTTCTACCAACTACAGATCCTCAGGCGTATTTTCCCTTCTTTTTTTTTCACCATCAACTCCATTATCCTGTCCCACCTAGACTACGCAAATTGCCTCTACCGAGGCGCTCCAGCATTTCAGCTGAGGAAACTCCAAAGAATCCAAAACGCGGCAGCACTCCTGCTCATTACCTACCCGCCAGAGAACACATCAGCCCCACACTAAAATTCCTCCATTGGCTCCTGATTGGTCGACACACTACCTTTAAGGCCATGTGCATCACCCAGCACGCCATCCATAACACTGGCGCGGAATTCCTTCAAGACAAACTCCTCCCCTACCAGCCCTCAACGAATCTCAGATCCTGCACAGCATATCACCTAGTGGTCCCACCCCACAACTCCTCCAGGCTGGGCAGGTCCTCGTTTTCCGTCCAAGCGCCAATTACTGGAACTCCCTACCACTACACATTCACAACACTGAAAATCACCTGAAATTCAGAAAGGCCCTAAAAACCTGTCTCTTCCCAACTCCCACCTGACCTCCTCACCCTCTCTAAACTACACTGCTGAACCCAACATCCCCCTACACCAATCACAGAATTGATGCCGGCAGCATTCGCAGCGCTCACCTAGACAAACTGTTTCCCCATGCACAACAACACTCCCAGCCTATAAATAATGCATGAAAGCCAGCAGCATTCGCTGAGGCACTCCACAATAAACCTTACATCTCCTCCAACTACAACACGAACAACGACCGCATTAGCATTGGCTCAACTGACCAACTATCGCACCACGTGCAACAACACCCCTACCGGTCAAATACACCAGGGAAGCCAGTGGCATTACTGTGGCACACTGCAATAAACCTCACCCGCCATCAATGCTCAGACGTTGGCACCAGAGAGACCGCGAATAATGAGACATGCCGTCCACAGTGGACAAAGGACACTGCAGCCAAACTACATCAAAGCATATGGAACGTATACCTTTTTTTAAGCACGTCTCTGGACACAGGCCGCAGGCACGGCCAGAAATACATGCACCGTAGAATGCAGCTATGGCTATGCCCATCCGGTCTAGCAGCACACATAGACGCCCACACTGAAACATCTGACATACCTCAACACCTCTGCCACTAGCATACAGCGACTACCAATGAAAAAAAAATCGGTATAGCTGTCCACACATCAGATCTTGAACAATAGCAGTCTATCACAACCACTAACAGCGTCCACCCACATGCCTGACCTCCGGGTTGCTTAGTGGAGCCTAGCCCGCCACCTAAGTCCTAAACTGGCGAAAATGCACACAAGCATTTCTTAATCTTAAACTCTTAGAACGTCCATCACATTCACTACGGTCGCTGAGGGCGCTCCAACCACAAAGCGCATTGAGGCCATACAAATGGGGAAAGAGCGCTATATAAATAACCGAATACAATATGCCATTGTATTTCCCCCATATACTTAACTTGTTCATGATTTCTTCATTCGGGTTCCAAACCCCATTTTTATAAGCTTTTCATTCATTTGCAAACATTAACGGTCCAAGATCCCCACCCTCCGGTACGAGTATTCTCCCCCTGGCAACACACTGCGTCCTTTCTGCCGGTCCTGCTCCAACCTGCTCCCCGCCACACAGCTGCCACCTTTCTCCAGGCAGGTTATCCCCGCTTTGCTGATTGTGCCTCCTTTTAAGCACCTGTAGCCTTCCAATAGGTTTCAGGTGTGAGTAGCTTGTCTGACCCACATTACACCAATTAACTGGACATGCCTGATCCTCCAGAGGCATCTTCCTCGTCTTGGTACCACAGTGGCGAAACTGACTAGAAGTGTGCATTACTCCTAGTCACCTCTTCCGAGTCTTCAAGGTTTACGATTGAGGGTCATAATGTGTGTAGGGAAGACATAGGGACTGACAAAACCCTATGAAGGAAGGCGGAGGGTAGGATTCATTCACATACGGAAAAGGGGATACCATGTCTCACCTGCAGACACTCTCCCCGCTCCCCACGGTCCCCCCACCCAGGTGATCCACCCTCGCATATCCACCCCCAGGGTCAGGATCCAAAAGCTATGGCCTTTCCCTGGCCACCTGAGAGGAAGATCCTGGCCACCTGAGAGGAAGATCCTGGCCCCCTAAGAGGAAGATCCTGGCAACCTGAGAGGAAGATCCTGGCCACCTGAGAGGAAGATCCTGGCCCACCTGAGAGGAAGATCCTGGCCCACCTGAGAGAAAGATCCTGGCCCCTGAGAGGAAGATCCTGGCCCCCTAAGAGGAAGATCCTGGCAACCTGAGAGGAAGATCCTGGCCACCTGAGAGGAAGATCCAATGGGAGTAGATGGGAGGATGCCCTCAGGTTCCTCACATACCCTTCCCCTAATGCGGGCTGGACCTGGGGTTTTCACATGAAAAACGGTAGAGGAAGTTGGCTTTTCCTTGATCTTGACCCTTCCTGTGTTCCACTGTGAAATAAGGTTGTAGGTCTAGGAACCACTGCATGACCCTTGGGTTGTATTCCGTCTGCGGACTTATCCAAACTAACAGGGAATGGTCTGTAATCGATCTGAACTTACGGCCTAGCAAATAGTACTTCAAATGGAGTCCTGTCCACTTGATAGCTTATGCCTCAAGCTTGGTGACTATCATTTCTTTCCCCAGGGAAGAGCTTTCGGCTGATGTACAAAATGGGATGCTCTAAGCCATCTGGTTTTGTGATAACTAACTAACTAAAGGATTTTTTGTATAGCGCAATCACTCACCCAAAGGTCTCAGGGCGCTCACAGAGACATATACAAACAAGTAACAAATAGATTCAGATATAGAGCAAAGAGATAGACGTCATTTGTCATGGCGACTAGCAGGGTCCTGAGGAATAGCCAGTTATCCTACACTAGTGTATAAAGGTTAGACATCAAAGAGAAATGTCTTAAGACATTTTCTAAACTGCTGCAGTGTGGTAGTTTGTTTGAGATAGAGTGGAATCATATTCCAACTTTTCGGGGTCCAGGCATCAAAGCTTGCTCCACCTAGTTTCCTCAAAAAGGTAAGTGGTTGTGGAAGTAACATAAGGCTGTGAGAGCGTAACGTACGCTTGGGTATGGCCATGTGGAGCCTAGATTTCAAATATTCTGGGGCCTTGCCTGAGAGGCATATAAAGACTATTACTAGCCCTTTAAATTTCAGCCGCTGCTCAATAGAAAGTGAATGTAGCTTTTTCCGATGTTCTGTAATGTAGGTTTGTCGGCTTAGACCACATAGAGCTCGGACTACTCCATTCTGTATAGTTTGGAGACTCTTGATATTCCCCTTAGAGGTGCCTATCAGGAGACTATTGCAGGAGTCTAATTTGGTGTTAACTTTGGCTGCTGCAATAGATGCCCTGTTGGCTTCTGACAGATACGGACGTATTTGCCATAGAAGATGAGTGAAGAAGCTGCACAATGACTTAAGATAAGATGCATGTTTCTGGAATGTCCGGTGGGTGTCAAAGTAAACTCTCAAGGTCTTCACATATTCAGATACAAGAATATTATTACCACCAGTTACAAAGGCTTTATAGTCTGCATCCATGTTTTTTAGCCTGTGAGGTGTGCTGATGACCAACAACTCTGTTCTTTTATCGTTTAGGGCAAGAGAGTTGAGAGCCATCCATTTTTGAATTGCATCATAAATGTAATTTATTGTAGCCAAATCAACTTTATAGACCCCAGATAGTTTATCTCAGTGTTGTTGGCATGGTTGGCTAATTGTATGCCCATAGACTTTAACAAGTCGCATACACATTTAATATAAATGTTAAAAAGTAGTGGGGTTAGGCAGGATCCCTGAGGGATGCCACATGTAACCGGAATTTTCAAAGACCTTGAGAGTCCCTTAGCAACACAGGCATTTCTAGGTCCCAGGAATGATTTAAGCCAAAGACCTGCTTCAGGGGAGCATAGACCGATTTTTTTGAAGTCTTTCACCTAGAAGTTCGTGGTCGACCAAGTCGATTGCAGAAGAAAGATCCAACAAAAGCAGGGGGGCAGAATTGCCTTCCTCGATTATTTCTGTTATGTTGGCCTTAAGATCTAAAAGTGCTGTCTCAGTTCCATGATTAATTCTTAAACCGGACTGTTCCTTGGCCAAGATGTTATTAGATTCAACAAATTTCTCTAGCTGTATGTAGGCTACCTTGTCCAATATTTTGAGTATAAAGGGAACATTTGTGATAGGGCGGTAGTTCTCAGGCATCAGAGGATCAAGATTGTCATTCTTTAACAGAGGGGTAATACATGCCTCCTTTATGCTAATAGGAACCACAGCCTCATCAAAAGAGCGGTTAACAAGTTCTGTTACCCACGGTGTAAGGGTATTTGCAAAGTCCTTAAAGAGTGTAGTGGGGAAAATATCCCCCTTACATGATGTGGGTTTGAGGCCTTCGATAATCACTAAAACCTCTGCCTCTGCTATTCTAGTGAATGAGAAGGGTTTTATCCCTTGGTGCAGTGGCTCTGAAGGAGGGGGTAATGATGTTTCGGTTAAGCACTGGGACTCAATTTTCTCCCTGATGCATTCTTGGTGAAGTTTAGTCTTATGACAGAAGCTATCAAGTATATCTGATTGGACTTCCAAGTCCTGAGGATTGTTCGCCCCTAGATTAAAATCTCCTAGAATGGCAACGCCCGTATTGGTTTTACATATGCCTCCTATAAGAGCTAACAATTGCTCTTCAAAGATGGGGTTTTCTCTTGGGGGTCTGTAGATAATTATTAGACTCAGTGAGTGAGTTGTATCCTTATTGAGTTTAAGTTGTATTGCTTCACATGAGTCTAGTTGAGGGGAGGTGGAGATATAAAAATCAAGGGTAGATTTAAAAATAATTGCAACCCCTCCTCCACGACCAGACTTACAGTCGGCATGTAGGCATTTATAACCTACAGGTGTAGCAAGAGCTATAGCATGCAGAGCAGCCTCATGGAGCCAGGTCTCAGTTAGAACGAGGAGATCAAAATTATTGTCCATAAAACAGCCCTTAAACAACATTGACTCTCTCGCTCCTGCCTTGGCTGACCTCTGCAACCTCCCTTCGCCACTGGAGTTTTCCCCACTGCTCTTTAGCACTCCCTTGTGCACCCTCACCTCAAAAAACCTTCTGCTGACCCTTCCATTACGGCAAACTATCGCCCAATCCTTATCACTCCTTTCCTGGGCAAACTCCTGGATAAGTTGGCTATTTCTCAGCTTACCCATCTACCCATCACACTGAATCTGTTTGTTGCTTCCATGACCACCGGCCTGGCTTTAGATCACCCAGAGGAACGGAAACTGCTCTTCTGAACACCCATGAAAATCTGCTCTGAAATCTTGATTCTACCTGTGCCTTTGTCCTCATTTTACTCAACCTCTCCTCTGCCTTCGATACAGTGAACCACAAGACCCTGATCGGACGTCTCTGTGACACCCTGGGCATCACTGATCCAGCCCTGGCGTGGCTAACCTCCTTTCTCTCTGACCACCCATCCCAGGTGGAATTGGGGTCCTTTCTCTCTCCTATCACTCGCTCTACATGTTGTGTCGTACAGGGATCTAACCTATGCCCCTGGTTTTTCAATGGCTACATGGCCCCCCCCTTCCCAGTATGATAGCCACCTTCACCGCCAACTTTCAGTGTAACACGGATGACACGCAGCTATCCTTCAGGCTACCCCCTCCTCACTCATACCTGACTGTCTGTCCGCAATTCAGTCGTGGTGTGCTGCAAACAATCTCTGCCTCAATGCCAGTAAGACAGAGATTGTCCTCATCAGACCTCTGCTTCCACCTACCAACCAGGCAATAAATCTGGGGGTCATCTTCAACTCCACTCTCTCCTTCTCGTCACACATCCCGGGCATCTCTAAAAAAAAGTCCCACTACCAACTGCACCATCTCAGAGGTAGTCTACCTTTTCTCACTTGTACACAAACTTTTCAACATTGTAAAATTCCCCTCCAAACCACCACCACACCCCTATCCACTGAAGTATGCAACTCCCTCAGGGACTACTACTTAAATTCAAGTGCACAACATCAGGCAACTCCTCCCTTCTGCTCTTCCTCCGCTCCCAAACCTGCGCATTTCCTGGATGATACATGGATGATGCATGTCCACTTCAAACCACATTAAATTGCATCACAACGCCTATCTCTAGAGGACACACAAATATACTTCCAAATCTCTTAATCCTCACCCTTCAACTCTACACCCTCAAAAGCTGTCTCTCCATCACCACCACCTTATTTTTATTTATTTATTTGTATTTGTAAAGCGCACTACAG
Organism: Ambystoma mexicanum; assembly: GCF_040938575.1. Lineage (NCBI taxonomy): Eukaryota > Metazoa > Chordata > Amphibia > Caudata > Ambystomatidae > Ambystoma > Ambystoma mexicanum. Next base: position 833,064,658 of record NC_090938.1, on the reverse strand, counting down.
CCCACGGGAATCGAGGCGCTGAGAACTTGGAGAATACGAGGGCTTACTTAAAGGGTTACAGTGAAGCCGCCCAAGGACACATTCATAGCTATTGTACATGATTACACAGATAGATACTTGGCCACACAAAGAGTGACTAAAGGTACAATTAAACAAACAGGCTGGTTTTGATTGCTTTGCGGAAGGAAGCATGGGAGTCAATTTGCCTGATGTGGGGTGGAAGGGCGCTCCAGGTGGTGGCAGCCACGGCAGGGAAGCTAGAACCACCAGCGCGTACTCTGCGTGTCCTGGGAACGATTGACATGTTGGAGTATGCAGATCTGGATGGTCTGGCAGCAGAACGTTTGGAGAACCTATTGGCAAGGTAAGGGGGAGCTAAGTCGTGGAGGCACTTGTGGGTCAGGGCAAGAGTTTTAAAGAGAATTCTTTCTTTAACGGGTAGCCAGTGGACCTGTCTTCTGAGCCCAGATATGTGGTCCCTGCAAGATACTCCCATGGCTGACCTAAGGGCGTTGTTTTGGACCAGCTGGAGTTTAGCAAGATTTTTGCTGGAAGTACCTATGAGAAGGGCATTACAGTAGTCCAACATTGAGCCTATTATTGCTCTGGCGATGGTGAGGCAATTTTGTTGGGACAAGAAAGGTCTTACTGCGTTAAGGAGTTTGGAATGATAGGCTGAGGTTGTTGCAATGGCATTGACCTGCTGGAGAGACAGTGATGGGGATGTTGTCTACGATGAATGAGCTGTATTGCTTGTCCAGCTTGTCCAAGGTGGAGGGGGATCCAATCAGCAGAAGTTCGGTTTTCTCGCTGTTGAGACATAGCCAGTTTTCCGCCATCCTTGATTGGATCGTTGAGTAAATGGTGTCGAGGGTGTTCAGGTCAGACATGTAATCGCCCGTGAGAGGGATAAGCACTTGGGTGTCATCAGCATAATTTGTGTATGAGATGCCCAGTGCATCCAGTATGTTGAACAGGGGCCTTGTGAAGAGGTTGTAGAGGGTAGGTGCGATGCACAACGCGTGTGGGAGCCCACATTGGATGATGCTTGGGTCAGCTGATGCAAGGTCGGAGAAGACCTTCATTGCTCTTTCTTGCAGGAAGGAGGTGATCCATTTACAAGCACTGGGGGAGAAATTAGCTGCAATGGAGAGATGGTGGCAGAGGGTCTTATGGTCAACCAAATCAAAGGCAGCGGAGAGGTCCAGAAGGAGAAGTAGTGCAGGTTTGCCAGCATCTCTTATGTCATCCATCTGGTTTTTAAGATCAAGGAGGGCAGTTTCAGTACCGTGCCTCGGCCGGAACGCTGATTGCCAGAGACCCAGAAGGTGGTTGTACTCCAATCATTTTTGTACTTGCACGTAAGCTGCCTTGTCAAGTATTTTTTAGAAGAAATGGTGATGTGCCTGTAGTTGGTCGGGATCAGAGGGTCTAGGGAAGGCTTTTTTAGGAGTGGGTGAACCCAGACTTCCTTGAGTCCAGTGGGGACATGGCCGGATTGGAAAGAGGCGTTAATAAAGGCAGTGATAAGGGGGGTAAGGGAGGGGGCACAGTCATTGATGACCTGAGCTGGGCAGGCATCCCCTTTGCAATTGGAGGGTTTAATGGAATTAATGAGGGCGGTGACTTCTGCTATTGTCATGTCTTTGAATTCAAAGATAGGGGAAGGCATGGTGTTGGTGGCAGGAGATGAACAGTGATGGCTTTTTGCTATCAGGTTACATATGGCCTGTTGGAGAGCAAGGATCTTCCCCTGTAGTGTGTCAAGCTTCGTCAGCATGGCAGATTGAATAGAGTTGCACCAGGCTGTGTCTTTTAAGAGGGTGGGGAGTGGAGAGGCAGGAGTCTCTAGTTCTCTGAAAATGGCGAAGATTTCTTTGGTGCCGGATTTGGCATTTGTTATTCTGGAGTTAAATGAGGAGGCTTTAGCCTTGATGATGGCGGTTTTATATTCAATGGACATGGCCATGAAGGCAGCTTTGGTGGTGTCATTGGGGTTGTTTTTCCAAGTATTTAGTGCCACCCTTTTTTTTGTATCTTAGCAGAGATAGATCTTGGGTATACCAGGCATTGGCGTGTTTAACTTTTTTAGCTTTTTTGAGGGTGAGGGGAGCTACAGCGTCAATTGCTGTTGTGATGGTAGCTTTGAAGGTGTTGGCAAGTACCTCAGGATCATTGGAAAAGGGGGGTAGCACTGCAGGATCCTGGAGGTGTTGGGTGAGATTCTCCTTTGTGACCTGGCGAGAGCTTCTGGTTAATGCAGCAGGGAGAGAGACAGTCGGTTTAGGGGGTCCAAAAGAGGTGGAGATGTCAAATCGGATGCATAGGTGGTCGGACCATGGAACCGGCGTGATCTCTTTAACAAGGACGGTGCAGTCATGGTGAGAGACCCAATCTAGCGTACGGCCTTTAGAGTGGGTGGGTCTTAAATGACTTGTGAGAACCCAAGGGTGTCGAGTGCTTTCCTGAGGGCAGAGGCGTGGGAGTCATTGAGGTCATTAAGCCCCAAGTTGAGGTCACCTAGGAGTATAACTTTTGAGGATTTGTTTAGGTTGTCCGAGAGTGAATGAGTCAGGGCGTCTTGAAAATCAGTGGCAGGGCCAGGGGGGGCGGTATACCACGTGGAAGGCCATAGTGCAATTAGGGGAGAGTTTTAGCTTGACCCGAAGATAATCAGCGTGATGGCCAAGGTCCCCTTGAATTTCTCTGATAGCGAGGTTTTCTTTGGCGAGAACAGCTACCCCGCCGCCTCTCTGAGAGGAGCGGTCTTGCCTGTAGATCAGGTAGCCATCTGGAATGGCAAGTGTGAGTGCTGGGCCTGATGAGGCATTGAGCCAGGTCTTATTGAGGAAGAGAAGGTCAAGGTTGTTGTTTGTGACTAGGTCGTGCACATCTAGGGCGTGTGCTGGTATGGATCGAGCGTTGATCAGGGCACATAGTAGGGGGGCATCGGAGGTAATAGTAATGGGATAGCTAGGCAGGGTGGTGGTAGTGGAACTGGTGAGGGTGCTCGATACAGTGGCAGTATTAGCAATACATGGCCCAGTGGCAATGGTGGGCATAGAAATCACATTAGCATTACATGGCACAGTGGCAGTGGCGGGCATAGAAGTCCCATTAGCATTACATGGCCTTTTTGGCCACCCACTTCCTGAAGCTCAACCCTTTCAATATGCAATTCCCCCTCATCTGTCCCCCAGATATACCCCCAAACTCTCTGGATCAAAGAACCTGCTGCAGAAAACCCACACAACACTCTCCACACCTCACCTGTCAAATCCCTGGGCTTCACTTTCAATTTCCACCCCCTTTCCAACTTCACATACCACATAGATGCTGTCACCAACTCATGCACCCTGCAACTACACCAGAAGTATGTGCCCTTTGTTGCCCAGACCTTAAACTCTGTGCCAACTGAACCAGTTTCTCCATCTAAAGATATTGAGCAAGTGTCCTGGTTTCATTTTTCCCAATTGGGAAGCTTCAGGTGCCTGTGACGCAACTAAACAAACTCCCCCCCCCACCTTCATCCTTCAGTGTCTGACTCTCTTCTGTGTGACTACCTGAGCAAACCTTAATTATTTGTCTTTCCCTGTGCTCTTCTCAAGCTGCCCAACCCTGAACCAGAGGCCAACAGGGGAACCCTGACTACTACCAACCACACTGGGTGATGCTACTGGCTGGACCCTTTGGGTGCTAAATCCTGGATAATTGTTCTTTGGGAGGGAGGGTAGAAATAGGAATCCTCCTCCCTGTTTCACCAAAGGTCGACTTTGTCCCAACTTCCTCGATCTCTAACAACTGCTCCTTTGGAAAGTTTGCAAAAGTCGTTCTGCAATAGCTGCCCAAATCCACACAACTGGTGGCTCTTTTGGCCTCTCTGCTCCCCTAGATGGGTAGAGCCATGCCTACAACTGCATTTTCTCCTCTCTGAAACATTCTCTGAGGCTGGGAAGAAAGTTTAGTAAGTAGGTAAGAAAAGGTTTTATTTTTCCCCCTTTATGTTCTTAGAAAAGAATGGAAGAGTCCATGAGATGCAGGCTTGTGGACAATGTTTTTGGCACAGAAAGGTCCTGACTTTGCAAGAAGGACAGTGGGTGCAGTCTCGGTTTTCTGGCCGATCAGAAGGATGGCTGAGCCTTCGATCCAGAAGAGGACCATTCTGAAGCCCTGCTGTAATGCCAGGGTGAAGGAAGAGGACATCCAGTTGAGGATCAATCTGAAGCCCTGCTGTAACGCCAGGGTGAAGGAAGAGGACCTCCAGATGAGGGTCATTCTGAAGCCCTGCTGTAACGCCAGGGTGAAGGAAGAGGACCTCCAGTTGAGGATCAATCTGAAGCCCTGCTGTAATGCCAGGGTGAAGGAAGATGACCTCCAGATGAGGGTCATTGTGAAGGAAGAGGACCTCCAGATGAGGGTCATTCTGAAGCCCTGCTGTAACGCCAGGGTGAAGGAAGAGGACCTCCAGACAAGGATCATTCTGAAGCCCTCCTGTAATGTTAGGGTGAAGGAAGAGGACGCCCATATGAGGATCATTCTGAAGCCCTGCTGTAATGCCACGGAGACGGAAGAGGACCCCCAGATGAGGATCATTCTGAAGCCCTGCTGTAACGCCAGGCTGAAGGAAGAGGACCTCCAGACGAGGATCATTCTGAAGCCCTGCTGTAACGCCATGGTGAAGGAAGAGGAATCCCAGATGAGGATCATTCTGTAACACCAGGGAGAAGGAAGAGGACCTCCAGATGAGGATCATTCTGAAGCCCGGCTGTAATGCCAGGGTGAAGGAAGAGGACCTCCTGATGAGGATCATTCTGAAACCCTGCTGTAACGCCAGGGTGAAGGAAGAGGACCCCCAGTTGAGGATCATTCTGAAGCCCTGCTGTAATGCCACAGAGAAGGAAGAGGTCCCCCAGATGAGGATCATTCTGAAGCCCTGCTGTAAGGCCAGGGTGAAGGGCGTGGAATCCCAGATGAGGATCATTCTGAAGCTCTGCTATAACGCCATGGTGAAGGAAGAGGAATCCCAGATGAGGATCATTTTGTAACACCAGGGAGAAGGAAGAGGACCTCCAGATGAGGATCATTCTGAAGCCCTGCTGTAATGCCAGGCTGAAGGAAGAGGACCTCCAGATGAGGATCATTCTGAAGCCCTGCTGTAATGCCAGGGTGAAGGAAGAGGACCTCCAGATGAGGATCATTCTGAAGCCCTGCTGTAATGCCAGGGTGAGGGAAGAGGACCTCCAGATGAGGAGAATTCTGAAGCCCTGCTCTAAGGCCAGGTGAAGGAATAGGACCTCCAGACGAGGATCATTCTGAAGCCCTGCTGTAACGCCATGGTGAAGGAAGAGGAATCCCAGATGAGGATCATTCTGTAACGCCAGGGAGAAGGAAGAGGACCTCCAGATGAGGATCATTCTGAAGCCCTGCTGTAATGCCACAGGGAAGGAAGAGGACCTCCAGACGAGGATCATTCTGAAGCCCTGTTATAACATCAGGGTGAAGGAAGAGGACCTCCAGACGAGGATCATTCTGAAGGAAGAGGACCTCTAGATGAGGATCATTCTGAAGCTCTGCTGTAACGCCAAGTGAAGGAAGAGGACCTCCAGATGAGGATCATTCTGAAGCCCTGCTATAACGGCAGGGTGAAGGAAGAGGACCTCTAGATGAGGATCATTCTGAAGCCCTGCTGTAACGCCATGGTGAAGGAAGAGGAATCCCAGATTAGGATCATTCTGTAACGCCAGGGAGAAGGAAGAGGACCTCCAGATGAGGATCATACTGAAGCCCTGCTGTAATGCCACAGTGAAGGAAGAGGACCTCCAGACGAGGATCATTCTGAAGCCCTGCTATAATGTCAGGGTGAAGGAAGAGGACCTCCAGACGAGGATCATTCTGAAGGAAGAGGACCTCTAGATGAGGATCATTCTGAAGCCCTGCTGTAACGCCAGGTGAAGGAAGAGGACCTCCAGATGAGGATCATTCTGAAGCCCTGCTATAACGGCAGGGTGAAGGAAGAGGACCTCTAGATGAGAATCATTCTGAAGCACTGCTGTAACACCAGGGTGAAGGAAGAGGACCTCTAGATGAGGATCATTCTGAAGCCCTGCTGTAACGCCAGGGTGAAGGAAGAGGACCTCCAGTTGAGGATCAATCTGAAGCCCTGCTGTAACGCCAGGGTGAAGGAAGAGGACCTCCAGATGAGGGTCATTCTGAAGCCCTGCTGTAATGCCAGGGTGAAGGAAGGGGACCTCTAGATGAGGATCATTCTTAAGCCCTGCTGTAACATCAGGGTGAAGGAAGAGGACCTCCAGACGAGGATCATTCTGAAGGAAGAGGACCTCTAGATGAGGATCATTCTGAAGCCCTGCAGTAAGGCCAGGGTGAAGGGTGAGGAATCCCAGAGTGCAGTAGAAGGTCCCAGAGCTGTTGCAGTGGATGTTTCCAGGTGCTCTCCAGAGTTTCCAGAGACCCTCACCCTGAAGGCATCAGCACCTGTAAAGAAGGCTGCAGCAGACCTCTGGGACGGTGGATTATTAAAGATTCTTGGACAACTCTGTCACGTTTCTGTGGCAGGGGTGTTGGTCTGTGTCTGGTTCTCAGACTATGGTCAGAGCTCATATTCCTTCTAGACTGTGATCTACAGATACCTGGTGGCACGCACACACACCTCCCTGCCCCAACCCTCCCCACACTTCCATTTTGGGTACCTGGTAATAGTCTACATTTTTGGATGCTGGAAAGGAGTTGCAGGTAAGTAGCTTTAAAACGTACACCTATTGCTTCATTGTGCTTCAGTGATAATGCTTTCGGTCATTGTGCCAAGGTAGCAGCCATGGTGTGTGGAGTGCCATGTTATTGGGTTTTACACAGCACACTTCTGCCTCATTAATGGGTACCATGGCACTCGAATGTACAAAAACATTGGTTTGATTCTTCTGAGCAGAAAGAACAGTGTAGATGGTTTGCTGTTGTGTTGATGTATGCAGATCACAAGCACCTAGGCTCTGTGTGCGCTGGTAGAGCTTTTGGGGGTGTGGGGGTGTATGCACATCCAGAAGGGGGGTCCAGGTATCAGTATCCTGCTTTATTTTGTCCCCTTAAGGTCTACCCTGACAGTGAAGTTGGTTGAGGTTGCTGGAGGGTGGTTTGAAAGACGCCTGGGAGAGCTGTAGAGGTGGGACAGTGTAAGTGTGTGCAGAGAACGGTACAAGCTAGCGGCACCCACAGTGTGCATGTGAGATCTTTATAGTATATGGTGGAAAGTAGGGTGGTCGTGAACAGGCTAGTGAGGAGTGCAGACAATGAAGATGCCACGTGAACACATGAGTGCCTCCTCCACACACTCCTGCCACTGGCCATCACATCTCTTCTGTGTCTGCCAGGGTCTTGCTGCTGTTACTCTGCTCCTAAGGTAATTACCCACTTTGGGTCATTTCAGCTGTTAATTACTCTGCCACTGCTGTTGCTTTTGCTGTTTATAAGAAGAGAAATATATGCCCTCCGAAGAGGCATGCCCCCTGGCCTTCCCCCACGAGGAAGATGATGATGACCTGCTGCCGGGGCAAAGTAACAGACCTGTGGAACCTCCTGCCCCAAAGCCTGGTTTGAAACCATTGTGTTTTTTCCTTCAAGAAGATGGTAGCACTTTGAATTGTTATACTGCGTGTGCAGACCTGCCGGGGAGATAGTGGTCCACAAACCCCATAGCCATGCACAATACAAAACCCCAAACACATGCACCTGCTATTAAAGGGAACGTTCAGTGCAGTGCAGATGCTGTCAAGTGGACCCTTTCAGGTCCCTGTTTTAATATTTAGGCTTCCCTCACCTACATCTGCCATCCTCGGCCACCATCTCTTTGCTCCCACCGCTAATATCTGCCTGTGGCCAAACCTTTTCCAATGTCAACTCAATCTCTATTATCTGCACCTGATGGGCTTCGATTGTGTAGAACTATATTGCCTTGAACTGGAGAAAGGTAATCTTGAGACTTTTGGAACTGTCTTAAACTTAGGGTTGAAGAATAAGCGAAGAGCTGGAAAAGGCTCAGAACTTTACGTTGATCGCCATTTCTTTCATTATTGACATCCCTACACGTTGTTTAGCTTCAGCTGTGAGGGCAAGGATAGGTTTTGGACACAGACAGACTTTTAAGTTCAACTCTTTCTCAGACTTTCCTTAGTATCGTTCAGGTGGGAAAATCCCACCTTCGCATCGGGCAAGTTAGGCCTTCTATCATCCTGGCATTTACTTTAAGAAAACAGGTTGTTTTGAACTTTGACTCTTGTCTGTGTCTTGCTTCATGAGGCCTTCACAGTTTGCAGTTTGCCTCTATCTAGTAGGCTGGTGTTACCACAGATCCCAAAGAAATGGTCACATTTAACACTCCGGGTACCTTGTGCAAGTATGAGAACCTAGAACTATTAACATTTTTTATTCTGCTTACAAGGAACAAGTTACTTACCTGTAACTGTTGTTCTCCAGCATGGGGTCTGGCATGGATTCACAGGCTCATGAATATTCCCCGTTGTCAGGCTGGGAATCCTCGGTAAAGAAAAAATCAGTATCAGTTTCGTTTCTGATCTGTCTTTCTCAGTAGTAACCAATCACTGGTCTCTGGGTCATACTACCCCTAGCCAATGACTGCCCTCTCCCTAAACCCCGCCCCTGGCAGCCATCCTCAGATTTGGTAGTACATGAAGTGGCAGTATGACCAAGTGAAGAGCCGCAGAGGGGAAGGAGGGAGGGTTCGCATGTGAATCCATGCCAGACCCATGCTGGGGAATAACAGTTACAGGTAAGTGACTTGTTCCTTCTTCAGCATGGGGTCTGGCATGGATTCACATGCTCATGAATAAAAGAATACATAGCAGTACACACATGCACAACCACAGGAGGTGGCAAGGCTCAACATTAAGCATTACATAAAACTCAACCTTAAGCATCTCTTACCTCCTCACCAGGCTCACCTTAAGCGAACAGGTTGCGCAGCACTGCCTGGCCGACTCTTGACTCCTCCCTGGAATCCCGGTCGACGCAGTAGAATCTCGTGAAGGTGTGCGTCGACCTCCATGTTGCAGCCCTGCAGATATCCAGCAGGGGCACACCAGACAAGAACGCTGTGATAAGCAGCGATCGCTCTGGTCGAATGGGCTCTCGGACGGCCGGGCAACGGTCGGTTTGCCAACCGATGACAGTGCATGATGCAGCCAGAGAGCCATCTGGAAATGGAAGCCTTCGAGAGAGCCTTCCCTTGGTTCACAGGTCCAAAGTTCACAAACAGCTGTGATGTCTTCCGAAAACTCTTCGTTCGGTCCACGTAGAACTTCAGCGCTCTAGCTACATCCAGCGAGTGCAAAGTCCTCTCAGCCGGCGACGAAGAAGACGGGAAAAAGACTGGTAACACCAAGGGCTCGGTGAGATGGAAGTCAGATGGCACCTTGGGCATGAAGGAGTGGTACGTCCTCAGCACCACCCTCGTCTCGTGGAAAGTCAAGTATGGAGGCTTGCAGGAAGGGGCCTGAATCTCTCCCACGCGTCGTGCAGAGGTGATGGCCACAAGAAACTCTGTTTTCCACGACAAGAACTTCAATGGAGCCGAATGCAAGGGCTCGAATGGCGGGCCCAGGAGCCTGGTCAGCACCACGCTGAGCTCCCACGCCGAGGCTGGAGCCTTCACCGGCAGGAACGATCGGAATAGTCCTTTCATAAACTCCTCCACCAGGCGATGAGACCACAGGGACGACCGCCCTGCAGTTCTGGTGTATCGGGAAATCGCTGCCAGATGTATCTTGATGGAAGCAGGAGCTAGTCCAGCTTTGGCCAGCAACAGTAAGTACGGTAGCACTTGAGGGGCTGTAATCCTTAGAGGGTTAATCTTCTGTGCACGCAACCAGACAGATAACCTCTTCCACTTGTGTCTATAGCACGTGAGAGTTCAGGACGCCCTGGCCTTTGCAAGAACCTCTCTGCAGTCAGCCGGGATATCGTACCCTCCAAACTGTAGTGCTGCAGGAGCCAGGCCTGCAAGTTCAGCGACTCTTGGTCGTGATGAAGAATGGCACGTCCTTCTCTGGAGAGAAGATCTGCATCCGGCGACAGTTTGACTGGTGGGGACACTGACAAGTCCAGAAGGTCCGGGAACCGTATCTGTCTCGGCCACCTCGGTGCAACAAGGATCATCCTGCACCGGGACCTCTTGAGCTGGTTGATGAGACTGAACGGCAACGGAGGGAACGCATACAGGAACAGGCCGTCCCAGGGGAACGAGAAAGCATCGCCCATGCTCCTCGGCTGGGGGAACCTGCTGGCAAACCTCTGGCACTTGGAGTTCATCGCCGTCGCGAACAGGTAGATTTGGGGTTTGCCCCATCGCCGAAAGAGTTGATTCACTTGATCCTGGCGTAGTTCCCACTCGTGGCACGGGCGCAGCTCCCTGCTGAGTGAGTCAGCAATGGTGTTTTTTATCCCCGCTAGATGAAAAGGTACCAGGGACATCCTCTGGGAAACGGCCCAGTGCCACAGATCCTGGGCTTCCTTGGACAAGGCTGGGTATCTGGTTCCTCCCTGCTTCCGGATGTAGAACATCGTGGTTCTGTTGTCGGTGAAGATCCTCACCACCTTGCCCTTGAGGGACGGGAGGAATGACTTGAGGGCCCAGAACACTGCCGGGAGCTCCAGTATGTTGATGTGGAGCGGCTTCTCCTCCGGGAGCCACAGGCCTCTCACGTGAAGATGTCCAGTGTGCGCCCCCCGCCCCTCCAGGGAGGCATCCGTAGTCACCGTCATCTGGTATGCTGGGACCTGAGAGTCTGTGCCCGCTGCGAGACACGCGCAGGTGCCCCACCATCAAATTGCTTAGCGGAATACCTCGTTGAGCGAGATTTTGTCCTCAAAGCTTCCCGTCGCTTGCATCCAACGGGCGTCGAGGAACTCTGCAGAGGACGCATCCGAAGCCTGCACAGGTGCACCAGATAGATGCAAGAGGACATCATCCCGAGCAGGGACTTGATGGACCACACTCTGGCCACGTCCGTGGCCAGCAGACGCTGTACCTTGCCCAGGATGGCCTGCGTTCTTTCCTCCGACGGCGAGGCCAACTGCGCTACTGTATCGAGCTTGGCTCCCAGAAACAGCGCGACCTGTGACGGAACCAGGTGGGATTTGGGGAAGTTGATGGAGAATCCCAGGTCCGTGAGCAGACGGACGGTTTTTGCTGTGTGTTCGACGGCGAGTTCCCTCGTCCCTGCTCGATTGAGCCAGTCGTCCAGGTAGGGGTAGACGTTGATCCCCTGTAGGCGCAGTCGCGCCACCACTGGTGCTAGGCACTTGGTGAACACCCTGGATGCTGACTTCAATCCGAATGGGAGGGCCTTGAACTGGTAGTGCCGCCCTTGGACTACGAACCTGAGAAACTTTCGGTGTCCTTTCAGGAAGGGGATGTGAAAGTACGCATCCTCCAAATCCAGCGACGATAGGAAGTCGCCTTCCTCCAGCTGGCCCAGCACGTGCTGGAGGGTGACCATCCAGAACTTCTGTGCCTTGATGTACTTGTTCAGCCGACGCAAGTCCAGGATGGGACGCCAACCTCGGACGAGCTCGATGGCTCCTTTCCTGAGCATCGCCCTTACCTCTAACAGCAGTTGAGGGATGTGGTTTTCCTTCCTGGCCACGGGAGGAATTTGGGGGCACTTCTTTAGAAACTCCAGAGTGTGCCCGTGGGCCAGGGCGTCCACCACCCAACGGTCGGTGGAGATGGACTCCCACACGCTGGCGAACTTCGTCAGCCGGCCTCCCACCGGGGTGCTTTGAGGGGGTCCAATGCAACGGCCGGTTCAGTCTCGCTTGGAAGCAGCCTTACCTCCTTGGCCTCCCTGGCGACGACGGCAAGATCCACCTGACTTGCCGCGTCCCCTGTAGGCTTCTTGCGACGAGGAGCGGGCTGCCTGACGGTAGGTCGAGGAGCGGCTGCCGAATCCTTTGGAGGCACCTTGCTTGCCTCTGGAGTTCCGAAAGGGCGGCCGCCGTTGCTGCAGAACTCCTAAGGCCCGAGCCATCTCGTGTCGGTCTTGATGGCCTGCAGCGACTCATCCACCGTCTTTCCGAACAGATTGTTCCCGTCGCAGGGCATGTCCAAAACCTTGGCTTGCACGTCCTGGAGGAAATCCGTCGCTTTGAGCCATCCCCGCCATCGAAGGCAAACGCCATTGCCCAACTGGCGGAAACCGGTGTCGGCAATGTCCATGGCTACAGTAATAGCGTGGTCCGACGCCACCTCACCCTCCTGTAGGATCGCCAGGGCCTCTGCCCTCTTATTGTCCGGGAGGAAGTCCAACAGGGGGGTGATCTTGTACCACCACTAGGGCGTTGGCTGCCTTAATCATCGTCGCTGCCGACGAGATTACTCGTTGTCCCATGGCATCTAGTTTCTTTCCCTCGCCGTCCGGTGGGGAAGTTGAAGTCGAAGCCAAACCCCCCCGCCTTCTTCTTGGCCACTGCCGAGACGACCAAATCCGGGGTCGGTTGTGCCCTCAGGCACAAAGGGGCGCAGTCGGGAACCCGGTACTTCTCATACCAGTCCCTTTTGGCAGGCGTCGTGGACAGGTTCTTCAGGAGGGCAAGACCCTCGTCCCAGATGTCGTCCAGTAATGGCACCGCGAAGACAGTCTTCCTCTTGGCCTCGCGCCATTGGTAGAGGAAGCCTTCCCTCTTCTTTTCTTCGGGGCAGAGCTGAAAAAGCTCGGAAGCCCTGGCAATCATGGCGTAGAAGGAGCCAATTTCGTCGGGAGGAGACGCCCGAGGAATCGGAGACGGGAGGTCAGTCCCGTCGTCGCCGCCATCGTCATCCTTCCCCGTCGTGGCCGTGTCTGTTCCTGTGTCATCCCTGGGGATCGGGGAGGGCGGCAAAGGCTGAGAAGGCTGTGAGGGCTGAAGGGCAACCGGATGAATTCTCCTCCTCTTGTTTGGAGGGCTTCCCGATGGACCTGGTTCAGTTGGGTCGTCCGTCGGGGGTAGGGGCAGTCTCGTCCTTATCTCCATGCATAAGGCTTGGATTGCCGTCAAAATGGCCGCCGAGTTGTCTTGTGGCTCGGGTTGTGACGGGTGTGCCGGGAGCGACAGTTCCTCCTCCTCCACGGGAACCTCATCGTCCCCCTCGTCGGGATCCCTCCCGTGGGACCGGGCCTCTTCCAAATTCTTGGTCAGTTCCTCCTCGGAGGTTGTGTCCATGTCCGTCATGGTTACTGCCCCCCTCCTCTTTTTCCACCGGGGTCTTCACGGGGGTCTTCTCGACGGGTTTAAAAGAGGATTCCCTCCACGTAGGCAGGGAAACTTTGGGCCCAGAAGTCGCCTCCACTGGGATAGCCTCCACAGGCTTTGCCAGCGCCGCAGCGACTCCCTCAATCGAGGCCTTGGCCGGGATCAAGGCCTTCACCACCTTGGGCGCGCCTGAGGCCTTCACTGTAGGAGGAGGGTCACCGCCTCGCTCCCCTTCGGCCTGATCCTTCGAGATCGACCGGGGCCTCTCCAGAAGCTTAGACGGGTTCTCGGATTTTCTCTTCCCCGAGCCAGAGCGTTGGCTCGCAGTTGATGGCGTTGGTGAAGGTGCGCCCTGCCTGGCAGCCAAGGAGCCCGACCATTAAGCGCTCCGGGTGCCCTCGGACTCGCGGTGCTTTGCCTTCTGTTGGGCCCCCGTCGCCAGGGCGCCCTCACAGGACTTAGAAAACCGCTCGGACTTCTTCTTCTTCTCACCTGCTGGGCTCTTGCCTTACAGCCAGTTGGAGAGACGGGTCTGACGATCCCTCATAGTCCAATCCGACATGCTCATGCAAAACGCACAGTCCTTCTCCACGTGCACTTTGTCCTCGTGGAGGCAGTAAAGGCATTTTGAATGCTCGTCCTCCTTGAACACATTTTGTAGTTTGCATCCAGGGCAGATCCTGAACAGTTTGCCGGGAGTCGAGCTTCCCTTCTCCTGGGCCATGTTCTTCTCATCCGCGAGGTAGGCCTCAGAAACTTCTGGAATCCTCCAAGAAGCGTAACTCGACAAAAACTTCACCCTAGAGGGGCGTAGATAACTCCGAAACGGGTCCCCGTTGATCGGAAGCAGAAACGGTGGAGCTTGAGGCTCGATTAAACCGAAAAATGAGAAAAATCTCTTTGAAAAAGCGCAAAACGCAGTAAAAGCTCGAGAGCTAAAGCACGAGGACTCCCAACACTTGAACGTGCAGTAAAAATCTGAGGATGGCTGCCAGGGGTGGGGCTTAGCGAGAGGGCAGTCATTGGCTGGGGGCAGTATGACCCAGAGACCAGTGATTGGTTACTACTAAGAAAGACAGATGAGAAACAAAACTGATACTGATTTTTTTCTTTACCAAGGATTCCAAGCCTGACCACGGGGAATATTCATGAGCATGTGAATCCATGCCAGGCCCCATGCTGAAGAATATGTGGAGACTCTAAATAGTGGCAAGTCTTCAATTGGCCAAGGCAGATGCAGCCATTTCCCTTCTCAAGTCTACAAATCTCTTGCAACTTAACTTTACTTTTCTAAAAGGTAGACTTGCTGCATGTAGTGTCTCTCCAACACCGCAGAATGTAACCTGGGTCTTGGAACTGCTTGTGACCTCACCGTGTCGGGGACATCGGTGGGTGAAGCCGTTAATTTGGCTGTGGGGGAGGAATGTAGTTGCGCTATGTGTCAGAATATTTTATGTGAATTCTACTAATGGGATCTGTTGAGACCAATCTTCTTGACACTGGGTCACGTGATGCTATAAAAACAGGTTTCTGGTAATGCATGCAGGTTTCAGGTAACGCATGCAGGTTTCGGGTAACGCATGCAGGGTTCGGGTAATGCATGCAAGTTTCGGGTAGTGCATGCCGGTTTCGGGTAATGCATGCAGGTTTTCTGGTAATTGGTGCAGGTTTCGGGTAATGCATGCAGTCTTCTGTGAACATTCTCGCCAGTGCAGGTGCTGTTGGTTGTTTAATATTTGAAAATGAGCCATTAGGTGAATACACTACTACCAATAGCCAGTTGAAACCTTCTCACCATGGTAATTCAACGACAAACTCGATGGCTATCCTTTGCCATGATATGGGTAATGGATGCAACTTGCCCGATGGGTTCATCCTACTATTTTCAGTCGTGCACATGTCACACGTGACCTTGCATAAACTGTTACAGCTCCTCGTCTCTGCCCACTAAGAGGCGCCTGTTGTGAAAACGAGCAGTTTTCTAATTCTTGGGTACCCTGCCTGTGGGTTATCATGACAGAACTGCAGTTTTTCCCATGCTTGGATACCTTGCCAGTAGGTTATCATGACAGAACTGCAGGTTTTCTCATGCTTGGATACCCCGCCAGTAGGTTATCATGACAGAACTGCAACAGCAGTGCTTTTGACTTTGTCCCTAGCAAAAATAATAGCTTGAATTCACATGAAAAGCTCTTCATCCACTCTCCTATGTGCAGGGTCTCTCAGTATGATATATGATAAGGCATTTATAACGCGCCTATACACAAGTGTTTCAAGGCGCACAGTAGTTTACAATTCTCTTTCTTGGGGTGCCCCCAAATTGTTCTATTTTGACAGCAGTGAACCCCTTAAGCTACCTGGCAATATAGTGGGTTCTATTGATGGTGTATCGACTCCTGTTTCCGGTATTCGTTATAATCCCTGCATGCCACAAACAAAATCATATGGCCATCTGGCACACTTCATGTGCCTCAGAACCCCAGCCAGATGTGTGTGGTCTGTCCATGCCAACACCTACTGCACCTTTGAAGCAAAAACACAATTCTGCTCTAAGCCCCAGCATCCCCCTATCATGCATTGTACATGTTCCGCGACACCCAATGCCCTGGAAAAAAAGATATTGGTTGTAGCTCCTCCATCTCCAAGGAGATGGAGGGACCCGGTGCCTTGATGGCTGTAGTTGAGACATCGGTTTCAACCACAAAGGGCTAAGTCGGAGTGTCTCAGGATAGGCGCTGAAGAGGATGCGTCACTCAGATCATGAAAAGCCCTTTCCTGCCTCAGCGCCTGCCTGAATGATGCCTTGTTTTTGGTAAGTGTATTCATAGGTTGCACAAAGGCTAAAAAGATCTTCATGAATCGTCAAAAGTTGGAAAATCCTAAGAATCCCTTGGGCCATTTCAGCCTTCACCTTCGTATGACCCATCGTAGGACTGTTTTCTGATCTGTGAATTCCCCAAAGATCCACTGCCTTGGTTTACAGTAGACAAACTGTGCTCCCAAAGTCTTACCGGTACCTGCAGTACTTTGTTTCAATGTGATGGTGAAAATAACCCCAATGTCAAGATGTCGCCCCAATGTGCTCTATGAGTTCTGAATGATGTCAGTAAATGGATGCTGGATGGTAACGGGCACGTCATGAGCCAAATTGCATCACATATAATCAAAGTAGCCATATCTGGTGTTAAATGGTATCTTCATTCACCACCCTCCTGGATTCTTACCAAATTGCATGCCCCTCTGAAATCAAGTTTAATGAACTCTTTACCCTTTCATAAACGATCCATTGATACAGAGACCAGTGGTAACTGATACCTCTAATATCTGACTCGTCGTAATGCGCTATGCACGGCGGCCATTTTTCCTCCCAAGATGGCCGGCGCAAACCTGTGCAGAACACAGAGCCACGGTCTAGTTGCTGCAGCTACTCCAGGTGCAGTTACTTGTGCGCCGGAGGAGGCTGTGACTTCGCATCTCAACGCTCGGTTGCCCTTACCGTTTTCTGGTTTGTGCATTCCTGGCTCAGCGTACCTTTCAACCTTGTTCCTCCTCTGTCCTCCTTGCCTCTCCTCCTCTCTCCTGGATGCTTGCTGTCCGTCGGAGTTCTGGGTCCCCCGTTTCCTTTCCCAGATTGTGTTCTCTGATCCTGGTCCTCACCTTGTTTTGGACGCTTAACTCCTTGCTGCCAACTACATTCGTCAATTTGGGCAGCGTCCCCGGTGTCAGCCTTCTTGGGCTATTTAGCATTAAGGAGGGTGGCGTCAGAGGAAGCTTGCCCCTTTCTCCATGAGACCCACACAGCAAAGAAGAAAACCAAGTCACCTTCCAAGAAGAAGTCTTCCCCGAAGTCTCCTCAGGTGAGCCCTGGCTCTTTGACTACAAAATCTGACAGTTTGAGACGCCAACATACCCTTACATCTGAGGACATGGATCCTTCACTCCAGGACCTGTAGCAGGGTATGCAGGAATTGTCTGCCGAGGTACAGAACCTAAAGGCCGAGAATTCAGCCTTAAGACAATTGCTACTATCCAGGGAGTCCATTTTGCAGGAAAGTGCATCATTAGGGGGAGTCGTGGAAAAATATGACGGAGCACCCAAAACCTTAGGTTCCTTTCTGGATTCCTGCTTAGTGCATTTCACCTTTAAGCCCTACTCCTATTCAACCAATCGGACTAAGGTGGGGTTTATTATTTCCCACCTTGAAGGCAATGCCCTTACTTGGGCCACCCCTATGGTTGCCTCGGGGGACCCGATATTGGATACCTACGACGGATGAATTCCGTCATTTAAGGCTATGTTCGACTGATCCGACTTGGTCTTTTCTGCACAAGAAAAGTTGCTCGCGTTCCAGCAAGGTAATCAGGACATGCTTATCTACGTCACTAGGTTTAAGCAACTGGCTTAAGAGGCAGATTGGTCAGCCGAAGCTTGTTTTACCCTGTTCATAAAAGGCTTAAATGAAGAAATAAACGATGAACTGGTGCGTGCCGCCCGCCCAGGCTCTTTCCAAGCTCTACTTGACATGGCCTTAAAAATTGACTGACTTCAAGAGCGGAAGGCTGAAAAGAGGAAGAACCACTCCCTCTCTCAGAAGCCCATCTACCCGAGTCCTCGGGAGGCCCCGCAAACCCTTCAGTGAGAACCAGAACCCATGCAGATGGGTGCCTTGTGAGGGTCTCTCACCCCAGAGGAAAGGAACCTACGAATATACGGCCTATGCCTCTATTGTGTCTCATCAAAACATATGGTTCATAACTGCCCCATTGTTCCTCCTAGGCGTTAGGGAAACGCCAGCTCCCGATCCTGAATGGAGCCCAGCTTCGGGAGGTTGATACCTGCTCCTTTTTCTCTGCTTTTTTGGGACCTGCCCTTCGCTCTTTTTTGGTGGTTCCTCAGGTTTCCTTATCATCCTCAGGGGTACTCCATTCAGCCCTGGCCTTGGTCGATTGTGGTCCCATGGGAATCTTTCTAGATGACGATTGGGCCTAACAGCACCAGATCCCCAAAGAGGAGAAAAAACAAGTACAAGCGGTGGAAGGCATTGATGTACGATCTTTGTCCTCCGGACCCATCACTCAACAGATCAAGGGACTCTCCTTGTCCATAAATAATCATCGGGAATACCTCAGCTTTGACATTATCAAGGCGGAACATTACCCTGTGGTTCTGGGAATGCCCTGGCTCCATCAGCACAATCCTTTCATCAAATGGGCTGCCGGATCTCTATTCTTGGGTTCAGAATACTGCCTCTCTCTCATTGTTTATCTGGAGAACCGGAGACCGAGAATATATCCATACCAGCCCATTCCAGGAATCCACATGTCTCTGTGTCAAACATCAATCAAGTACCTCTGGCATATCAGCAGTTTGCAGTTGTCTTTTCCAGTGCCATTGTTCAGGACTGTGCTATCGAGACTGCAGAGGACGCCATCATTCCATCTGGAAGGATGTTTATATTATCCACACCAGAAAAGAAGGTACGCAAGGCTTACCTGACTACCAATTTGGAGAACGGTATCATCCAACCATCAAAGTCTCCAGTTGGCGCGTCCTTGTTTTTTGTGCCTAAGAAAGACGCTGAGGAATTGCATCTGTGCCTTGACTACACAGGACTCAATCACGTTACTCAGAAGGACCGGTACCCCCTGCTTCTCAAATCCAACATTATGGAGTTGCTTCAAGGAGTGGTTCTCTTTTCTAAATTGGATCTCGGGGGGGCCCATCACCTTATTCGGGCTGGTGACGAAGGGAAAACCGCCTTCCGGACCCCTTTTGGCCATTATGAGTATTTGGTTAAACCATTTGGGTTGTCCAATGCACCCGCTATTTTCCAGCGATTCATGGATCAGGTTTACTCTGACATGTTGTCCCTCTTCATGATAGTTTATTTGGACGACATTTTGATTTTCTCTAATGACCCTGCCTTGCATCAAGAACATGTTACAAGGGTATTACAATGACTTTGTGAGAAGAGCTTGTTGGCTAAACCAGAGAAGTGCCAGTTTCAGGTTACCACTGTAAGGTACCTAGGGTTTGTACTCCTCCCTGAGCGCATCTCAATGGATCCCTCTAAAACATTTCATGTCTTGGCCAGCACCTGCTACAGTGAAACAAGTGCAGTCTTTTCTTGGGTTGGCTAACTTTTATAGGAAGTTCATTCCTAATTTTTCCCTCAATAGTACAACCGATTACTTCTCTCCTCCAAAAAAAACACACCTTTTGTCTGGACCTCCTCCCAAGAAACCGCCTTTATGCTACTAAAAAGGTGGTTCACGGAAGGGCCAGTGCTTTGTCAACCCGACGTGTCTAAACCATTTCTGGTTGCAACCGATGCCTCCGAGTACACCATTGGGGCCATGCTGAAACAAAAGCAAGAAGATAACTGTGAACACCCAATAGCCTACCTTTCCAGGACACTCTCGAGTAGTGAAACACATCATTCTGTCCTGGAGAAAGAGCTACTGGCTATCCATCACGCTTTTGTGGAATGGTGTCATCTTCTGTTGGGCGCGGTATTTCCAGTACAGGTCCGAACCGATCACCGGAATCTTCAGGTCCTACAGTCCTTGAAATGCAGGAACAGCAGACAAGCACGTTGGGCATACTTCTTTGCTCAATATCAGCTCCAATCTTCCAAGATCCTCCAATGTTCTCGCTGACGTCCTTTTGCGGCGTCCGGATTATTCCAAAGACCAGCCTCCCTTGTGTCCCAAAATATTACCGGAATCAGTGTTTATCGGTCATATTGATGATTTCCTAGACAAGGTACCACAAGAGAGACAAGTTTGTGATCAATGGAACAGTCTCCTCCACAGTAACCCGTGGGGTCTTGTGGCCAAAGATGGTAAACTCTTCAAGGACACAGCTCTGTACATACCTTCTCAGGAATTAAAGGAAAGGGTTTTAACCCTTTGTCATTTTTCTACTTTCTCTGGTCATCGAGGAGTCAAAGTCACCTTGCAGACCCTTAAGAGACATTTCTGGTAGCCAAAGATGTCTGGACCTATATTCAGGCCTGTTCCACCTGTGCGCAAAACAAACATTGCAATAGACACCCATCAGGACTACTGCATCAGCCAGTCCTTCATTCTCATCCCTGGCAAGTTATTGCCAGAGACTTTATCATGGATTTACCACCTTCCATGTACCATGTTGACCATAGACCTATTCTCCCACATGGCTCATTTCACTCCGTTACCCAAACTACCTTCTGCCAGTGAAATGGCAAATGTTTTTCTTTCTGAGATATTTCACCTTCACAGGCTTCCGTCTACTATCATCTTAGATCGAGGGACCCAAAACACGTCCCGATTTTGGTCTCAGTTGTGCCATCTACTTGGTGTTGAACGAGCCTTATCCTCTGGTCATCACCCCCAGAGCAACGGAATAACTGAAAGGGTAAACCAAACCCTGGAACAATATTGACGTTGTTTCTCTTCTCAAGTACAGGAAGAAGGAGTCACCTTGCTTTCTGTGGCTGAATTCGCGTATAACAATTCTGATCACTCCTGCATGAAATTCAGCCCTATTTTCTGCAATCATGGATTTCATCCCTCCGTCTGGCCTGTGGAATTTACCGGGTCCAGTCCTGTACCCTCAGTGGATGCCTGGATCAGCGACCTTGTCACTACCCATAGGCGGGTCAGAGAGAACTTGGTTGTAGACAGGGAGAATACCAAAAAATATGCCGATTTAAGGCGGCGTCCTTCACCATTGTATAATGTCGGAGAGAAGGTCTGGTTATCTTCCAAGTACCTCCCCAGACATCTCAGACCAAGTTGTCTCCACAGTATTATGGTCCTTTTTCTATAGTCAAGGTGATTAACCCTGTGGCCTTCCAACTTCACTTACCAGCCACTTGGAAGAGGATTCATCCAGTCTTTCATACATCGCTCCTCAAACCATACCACTCATCAACCAGGATTGCTTCACGTCCTCCACCAATTATCGCAGCCGACCACCAAGTGGAGTTTGAAGTTTTCAGGATATGTTGCTCCAGATACAGGCAAGGGCGGCTACAGTATCTCATGGACAGGAAAGGTTACCCTCCCAGTGAACACTCTTGGGAGAGGGTCTCTAGCTTACATGCCCCTCGTCTAGTCCAGCGCTTTTACCTCCTTCACCCGGGTAAGCCCAGTGGGCGGATTATTCAAAGGCGGCATACTGCCATGCCGCGCTATGCACGGCCCTTCTGGTCTGCTTGGAGGTGTCATCGTGGTGGCCATTTTTCCTCCCAAGATGGTCGGCGTGAGCCTGTGCAGAACGCAGAGCCGCGGTCTAGTTGCTGCAGCTACACTGACTGCAGTTACTTATGCGACGGAGGTGCCGGCGACTTCGCATCTCGATGCTCTGTTGCTCTTACTTTCTGGTTTGTGCATTCCTGGCTCAGAGCACCTTTAGACCTTGTTCCCTGTTCCCCCTTTGTCCTCATTGCCTCTCCTCCTCTCTCCTGGCTGCTTGCTATCCGTTAGAGTTCTTGGTCCCCTGTTCCTCTCCCGTTTCCTTTCCCGGATTGTGCTCTCTGATCCTGGTCCTTACCTTGTTTTGGACGCTTAACTCCTCGCTGCCAACTACATTCGCCAACATCATCCACAAGTTTTTTCCCCTCTTTTGGATTTTTTCCTGTTTTGGGCAGTGTCCCCGGTGTCAGCCTACTTGGGCTATTTAGCACTAAGCAGCGTGGCATCAGAGGAAGCTCGCCCCTTTCTCCATGAGACCCACACAGCAAAGAAGAAAACCAAGTAGCCTTTCAAGAAGAAATCTTCCTCAAGTCTGCTAGGATTTTGTAGTCAAAGAGCCCTGGCTCTTTGACTACAAAATCTGACACTTGTGGTAATTCACACATGATCTTGACTGTCCATCTGCCTTGAGTATGAAAAAGATATACCCCCCCACCCCTCTTCCTGGCTGGTGATGTCATATGCCTTATGAATCCCTTCCTCAGTTCCACTTTAATGCTAAATTGAGGAATCACAGGATTGGAGAGTAAGTCAGTAGGGCAGTCACACACCCTGTGTGTTGTACCGTCTCAGCCTATTTCTCATAGAAGACATTTCTGAATGTTGCATATTGTGCCGGTATTCCTTTCTCCAATTTCCTGCTCCACTACCATTGGTTTGAAGATTCCAGCGAGGTTCCTGGTGCCAAGTGTTTAACATGATAGCTTTCTGCTTCCAGCCTACCTCAACCAGGAAGTTCTGAAGTCTAGTGAGCTCATGATGTCACTGCTGTGCCCGCTGGACCACCATTAGTATGTTCTCATTCTCCTCACGGATATTGGGGCTGTTCCATCGACAGATCCGTAGTTTCATTAATCATCTTGCTCCTGAGGGGGTATTCTGTTACTATGAGCAAATTACTGTTCAGCACATTCCCCTGAGGCTTCAGAATCTAGTGATCCTACTACTGCTAATGGAATTACTTGTTTTTGATGCGCTAGCCGTGCTCCCACATCTCCCTGTTGCTGCCACTCTTGGCTTCTGTAAATAAGTAATTTGTCACATCCGAATGCCTCTTTTTGTGCAAGCTGTCCTCTGCCTGAGTCTACTGACTAGCCTGGGCAACACGGAGCAGCAGATGAGTTTCCAATTCCATTCAAATATGGGCCGGGCAATCTGCCACATTCCAAGGAATCTTGAAATGACAGACCCTAATTGTCTCCTTTCCCTCTGAAAGTGACCCAGAACTGAACTAGGGCCAGCCTGAGCTGCCTAAGGGGAAGGCATGAATGATCATCGCTGGGAAGCCAGGTACCTGCTTCTGGTAGGGACAGATGCCAATGAATACTGTTGTTTTCCCTTGCTCTGCTGGGTTACAAAGTCCCTCAAACCCCAGATTTGGAAGATTATCCGGTGTGGAGTTTTGGTGCCGTGGCACCAGTGGGTCCCAGGACGCAGTTTGTGTCCAGGAAACCTTCAACTCAAGTGGAAAAAGACAGGCTGCTATATGCCAGAGGAACTCTGCTTCTATCAGCTGGTAGGTAGGATTGAGCCTGGTGGGAAGGATTGAGCAGATGGAATTGTATGAGGGTGTGGAAGGAGCCTGGCATAAGGGTGGCATGTCAATTGCTATAAACCTTTATTGAGGGTTTCAAAAACCTACCTATCCCTACTTCTAAGAGGGGGTTTCCCTGCTGTAACCTTAAGTAAAAGGAGCTGTTGGAATGTCGTCCACCGTTGTGTCCAATAGCCTACTTCTATCCCTTACACTAGAACAAAGGGGTCTTTGGACTTCAACTAAGTTCTTTCACCAGTAGAACGACTCCCTTCTCCTCCTACGTGGGTTTTCATTTCAGAACTGTTCTTGTTATTTTAAGGCCAGGTGGAATGGCTCCCCTCCCCTAGCGTATGAATTTCACAAACCTTGAGGTATTTTCACTACCAGGAGAATGACTCCTTTCTCCTGGTATTTGTACAACCCTGTAAGGCTTTTCCAATGTCCTTAACAGTATGCCAGGGGGAATGACACCCTTGCCCCGATGCTTTGCATCCAAATCTCACAAGGTCTCTTATACCCAAAGATTTGGACTTGAGCTTTCCACTCTCTACATTTTAGCGAATTCCCACACTTTGTCCTGGCGGTCAGTCCTATTTATCACTCTGATTTGTAAACTCTTCCCCGGCATATATGCACAATGGCTGAGGTACCAGACCGTTCTGTACTGGTTGGGGGACTCTGCCACATATACTTAGTTGGCTTTTTCTAGGGTTCTCAACCCTTCTTCATTGACCAGTGGACGTATCGGTGCCTCTGTTATAAGTTTCACTCTTGTGCTCACTTCTAGGGTGCTTGACCCCTCTCTGGTGCTCTGTGGGTTTCTCGGTGGCACTGTGGTACAGTTCCCTCTTGTTATGGTACCCTACCCTTTTCTGGAGGATAGAGGACTTATTTCTGCCACTCGGGTTCAACTTGTCATTTCTAGGGTACTCAAACTTTTTCTGGTGGTCAGTGGTTCTCTCTATCACTGACACAATTAGAAGCCATACTGGACAGGTATGGGGTTCAATAGGTACTTTCCAAGCACTGTACTGAGAAAGAGCTGTGTGAGCCTGCATCCATTCCAAACCCACGTCTCCATACCTCCCTTTACCTTCACAGGGCTTGTGGTACATCACCGGGGATTCCAGGGACAGGGTTCCACGTCTCGGCTTCTTTGGGTTTCTCTCCACCTCTGCAACAGCAGTGCGGCTCAGCCTACTTCCTGTTTTCAGACTCAAGTCGAGGTCTGCTCATGCAGAGCCTGTGGAGCACTTAGGCAACTGCTCTCTGGCGATCTCCGTGCTCGTCCTCTTCTGGTCTCCCTTCCGACATTCAAAGCTCCTGTGCCTGAGAGCCTCTACTTCTGCTGCCATTGCTGGCTGGGTGGGTTAGAAGACCACTTACTGAGTCCTTTGTCTATTCTTATACTTTGTGTCAAGTTCCTCACTGGCGGGCTGTCAAAGTTACTTGCTACTTTTGACAGCTGACGCTTTCTGTGTCCTCGGGGCGTTCCAGTACTTGCAGTTTGTGATGCTCAGGTTTTCTGTACTCGTCTTCTTCATAGTATTTTCCGATTGACAAATGTCAAATGTATTATAGTAGTTGTTAAATGAGGATGACGCCAGGGAAAGGATTTCAGGTATTTATTTAAGGTTAAGGGGAGCAGGCAGCAGACACAGCTGCAGGGGCAGAACAAGCAACACCAACTGTCCGAGCTCGAGTATGTTCGAGCTCAGAATGGAATCTAAACAATAAACGTAATGTGGAATGTTGTGACCTCACATTGAACCATTGAGATGAGGATAAACAAACAGCATTGACATATGTACAAACATAACACATCTCCCTCCTTACATAATGATTAATTAGCAAAAATTATTCGAGATAGAAATCTTTGAAACGGTTGGGTATTTTCCTTATCATCCTATTGGATATCTCAATGTTGGATTCTCGATCCTCACCCCCTTCTTTGTTTGGTTGCGATAACTCCACTCTCAAGTCTTCATTGACCTCACCATCCTCTTTGTTCAACCCCACCTCTTCACCACCAGGAATTGTTGAGCTTTTAACCAATTTAGATTTCAACCAGCACTTACCACCCTCAAGTATCACCACACTTCCACGTATAGCTGCAATCCTTTTGGGACCTAGAAACTTGCTTTCCAAGCATTTAAATCCAAAACGGGGATTCTTAATTAATACTAAATCCCCCATGACATATTCCACGTCTTTAACCTTAAATGTGGAATTGAACCTTTGTCTATATTCATTTTGGGCGTCAGCAATTAAACTCATCACTTCCTCTCCATCTTCCTCAACACAACCAGCAACCACCCTGGGCACAATCTTGTAGCTGGTTGCCGGCCCTTCAAAGACACAAACAGTGATATTTTAGTAATGGAATGAGGTGTAGTTCAGTAGCTCCAGACCATTTCCCTTCAACACCTCAGACCACTCTAGAACAGAGCAAAGCGCCAACTGTATTCCTCCTTTAACAAACCTGTTAGCCCTTTCCACTAAACCATTTGCCCTTGGATGATATAACGCGGTGCGTAAATGTTTAATGCCAAAACGCCCTAGAAACTCCTTCATCTTATCTGAGCAGAAATGCACCCCGTTGTCAGTGGGAAAGCCTTTTCTATAAAAAAAACTTCCTCAAAAAATGCAATCATCTCATTAGTAGTGGCCTCCCTTAAAGCTTTCCATTCTAGCCATTTGGAGTGATAGTCTGCTAACACCACCATAAATGTAAACCCATCACCTAGTCCTTGAATGGGACCCATTATGTCTACTGCAAGTTTTTTCCATGGTTCCCTGGGAACCTGAACAGGACTAAGGGGAGCCTCCCTGACCATCTTTCCTTTATCTGCTGTCTCACACTCTTTGCATACACAAACTCTCTTCTCCACCTCACCGTCCATACCCGGCCACCAAAAGATTGTCTCAGCAGTCTTTTGGTGCCACTCATGCCCACGTGGCCCTGGTGAGCCAAGTTAACCAAACGGGGTCCAATACCCGAAGGAGGAACAATTTGGAGCCCCTCCTCAATCTAACCCCATCTTCGGACAGACTTAATTCCAATTTGACCTCGTAGTAGCGATCAAAACTCATGTCTAAAACTTCTTTGTTGGGCCATCCACCCCTTGTCCATTCCTTAACTTTAGATACCATTGTGTCCACACAATCTGCTTCAAGCCATTCATCTCTGCTTACCGCACACCCTACCACATCTGAAATAGTCATGTCCTCCTCATTGACCATTTCTGACAAATCATCGGCATTTTCTATTGGAAGCCTGGATAAACAGTCAGCTACCACATTATCTCTGCCAGGTATATAACTCAACTTGAAATGAAAGCCCTGTATACCTACCATCCATCTGGAGATCCTTGGAGAAACTTTGGCCCAATCATTGCTGCTCAGAAGTTGTACCAATGGCTTGTGGTCAGACTTAACATGGAATTCCTGTCCCCAAAGAAAGAATTTGAAATGTAGAATGTCTCAAAAGACCGCTAAAGCCTCTCTTTCTATCACTGAGTAATTTCTCTCAGCTCTCCTCAAAGGTCTTGAAGCAAATGCTATTGTATGTGCTTCCTTTCCTGAATCTATTCGACAAAGTGAGGCACCCAAACCTGACAAACTAGCATCCACCATAAGTATGGTCTTCCTCCCACTCACAAAACCACCTAATGAGGGAGCTTTAGATATACCTTCTTTTATGGCTGTAAAAACTACCTGACAATCTTCAGACCATTTGAAATGTATCCCTTTCTTTAGTAAATTCTTTAAGGGTGAAGAAATGGTGGCAAATTTATCAACAAATTTGTGGTAGAATTCTGCCATGCCCATGAAAGATCTAAGTTGGTCTTTGTCAGTTGGTGCACAAATATTTTCTACCAGACTAGCTTTGGGTGACACTCCTTGACCAGATACTTTGTGTCCTAGATATTCAACCTCCCTGACACCAATTCTACATTTCTTTCTTTGTACCGTAAGACCAGCTTCTCTCAATCTTTGCAAGTCACGTCTCAATACACAATCATGTTCACACTCAGAATCAGCATAAAATTAGGATATCATCCTGAAAAACAGCAACCTTTTCGAGACCCCTTAGTACTTCCTCCATAACTCTCTGAAATACTGAGGCAGCAGATGCCAATCCAAAGGGCAGACGCAAGTACTTGAAAGTCCCTTCAGGGGTGACAAAGGCTGCAACATGCTGCCAGTTTTTGGATAAAGGCACTTGATGGTATGCCTCAGATAAGTCAATCACTGAGAACCAGCTAGGTTCCCCTAGAGTGGCTAGTGGCTCAGATATTACAGGTAAATGATGTCTCTCTATGAATATGTTCTTATTGAGATCTCTGAGGTCTACACAAAGTCTCAAATTTCCATTGTTCTTGGTGACAAGTACTATTGGAGAAAGCCACTCGGTGCCCTCAATTCACTCAATGACGCCTTTATGCATACCTGCCAACCCTCCCGATATAGGCAGGAGACTCCCGACTTTTCGTGAAAAAATATTGCAATTTTTCACATTCCCCCACCTAAAATACTTCTAGCAGCAAAGCATCCCTCTGGGAAAATGTGAAACTCCTGATTTCTCTGATGATATCTCCCACCCAGGTGAGTTGGAATGTTGGCATGTCTGTTTATGTGTCAAATCATCAAGTTCTTCTCGAAGTTGTTGTCGCAATTTCAGAGGAACTGGCCTCACTTTGTGCACAACAGGTTGCGCACTTCCTTTCAATTTGATGTCATGTTCAAAATTGATCCATTTTCCCAATTTGGAAGTGAACATCTCCGAAAATTCTTTTGACCATTTATCGTCAACCTCTGCAATTGTTATTGGATCTGTGGCACTCACTTGAATGCGAACACCCAGTTTCCTTTGCTCATCCCAACCTAGAAGTGATGCACCCTTTTTAGCCTCTAATATCTCAGCTGTGCATTCCCTTCCCTTATATGACACATGTCCTTGAAATTCACCAATCGGTATAATAGTGGATTCTCCATAGCCACAAGGCTGAACTTTAGCAGGGACTAGAATTCCAGGATCCTTGCTGAAAACATTTTTGAATGTGTCTTCGGAAATTATGGTCCAAGGAGAGGCCGAATCTACCTTCATTCTAAGCTGACACCCATCAACTAAGAAATAATCAACTGGTCCTTTGAATTCACTCGAGACGGCATAGATGTTAAAGATATGTTTTGTATTCCTTTCTTGGACAGGTGGGCCTTCTAATGCTCTGGAAGTGGGCTGGCCGGGTGTTTGGTTGTTTTGTTCTCTCAGCTCCACCAAGTGTATTGATGATTCTTTGCACACATTGGCGAAATGTCCTTTGTGCTTGCATTTGAAACATTCCGCAAATCTGGCTGGGCATGTTGGATCGTTGGCAGAGTGTTTGGGGCTGCCGCACCTGGAACACCTTTGGTTCCACCATTCTCTTCTGGAGGTTGATTTTTTTTTGTCGTTACCACGCACACATTTTGCGCAACACCTTGTGCAGCCTGTTTGTCTATTTTAATTTCTCTCATGTACTGAGAGGTTTGCTCGATACTGCAGGTAAGTTCTATGGCTTGTTCCAAAGTCACATCTTTTTCAAGTAGCTTTTCCTGCACTCTGAGGCTATTGGTACAATGTACCAGCTGGTCTCTTATGAGAGAGTCTGTAAAATCACCAAAATCACAGGTGTGGATTAAGGTCCTTAATGATGCTACATAAGATTCTACAGATTCTAAGCTAGCTTGGGCGTGTTTAAAAAATGTGTGTCTTTCGAACGTCACCTTCTTAGGCTCGAAATGTTCTTCAATTTTCTTGATGGCCATGAGATATTCATCAGCATCACCTGCCCCATCTTCAGCGTCTGGTGTAAGGCCATCAAAAACAATGCGCCCCTCGGGACCCAAATTGTGGAGGAGCAGGGCTTTTCTTCTGGCCGAACTATATCTGTCTCCCCCTATGGCCACTATGTAGTTTTCAAACATGCAAATCCACCTGTCCCATCTCACTGGAGGGCGACCTGGTGCGGTAAGAAAAGGTGCAGGAGGAGGAATTGCTGCAGCCATATTCGAAGTGTTGTACTGCGTGGAGCAATGAATTTGATTTGTAGTGGAAAGAATTCACTATTGTCTGGGAAGAGTGCCACAAAAATCCATTCAGAACGTCCAGTTCCTGCGCTTCCAGGTGGAGTGTATAGTTCATGGGGCATCTTGTGACTTAATAATGTGACCCTTCCAGGCTACAGAAAGAAAAGAGAACATTCTGGTTGCAGGATGTTTTATGACCTCACAATGAGAGGTCCCTGGGAAAGAATGGTAACACCCTGCTCTTTGTGACAATGTATATGTGGTTGCTTAGTAACCATAACCAGTACGGAGAAGGAAAACAAACAAGCCAGCTCGCACGTCATGGATTAATGTCAGCTGGTTCCGCCCATATGTTACATGATGACGTGGGAAGCTCTTTTTTTACTGGCCAGTGTGCGAGCCCAGAAATGAGTGAAAGTGTATAGCTTCAAAATTTAACAGGGCGCGTGAGCCCAAGCATCCATTAACTGGCTCCTCCCCACCCGCGTTGCACCCCCTCCTCTAACCTGTCACCGGGCGGACCACAGTGTCTGCTGCCTGGCAGAACTCGCAGAGCTCCGTGTGGACGCTCCGAGCGCAGCAAGCTCCTTGGGTCCTCTGTGCGGTCTTCAGTGGCAGGGAGGGCGGCAGGCAAGGGAAGGCACCTCCCGCGGGGCAATGCAGCGTTGCATGCGGGCGTTCCGAGCACCTAAATTGCTCTGCGTTGCTTTACCGGGCTAGGACGACGGCAGGCAGGGGACGACAGCAAAACAGCGCAAACGCGAGTGAATGCCTCCTTGACCGATTCGTGCGTTGTATCCTCGTCGCCAGTGTTAAATGAGGATGACGCCAGGGAAAGGATTTCGGGTATTTATTTAAGATTAAGGGAAGCAGGCAGCAGACACAGCTGCAGGGACAGAACAAGCAACACCAACTGTCTGAGTTTGAGTATGTTCAAGCTCAGAATGGAATCTAAACAATAAACGTAATGTGGAATGTTGTGACCTTACATTGAACCATTGAGATGAGGATAACAAACAGCATAGACATATGTACAAACATAACAGTAGTATATGGGTCTACTCTCAGAAAAGAGGTTGGCAACATAAGAGGGTGCTAGGGAATGTTGGGGTGTGATTCTACTTGATGGGCTCTGTCCCAGGTGGTTGCCCTTGTCTGGGAAGGTGTCTTGTACACAAAGGAAAGGGCCTGCGAGTGTGTACCGTCGTAAAGAACAGAACAGCACAGGTGAGGCTGCAGAAGAAGGGATATACCGAGTGTAGGAAGGGTTAGCTGGCAAGTGGGGAAACACCCAATTATAGATGTATGACCGAGATAGGGTACAGGGAGGGGTTCACTCCTGAGTAATCATAGTAAGAATTTCCCGGCAAAGCTTCAATACAGCTTTTACCAAGATGAATTTTTCGAAGCTTTTCTGCTACTACTGACGGTTTATGAATGTAAAATGGCCAACGTGAGCTGGAAGCACTTCTGACTTCCTGTGTGTGTTTGTAAACACTGGCTGCCATCTTGGAATGGAGTAACCCATCATGGTTCCCCTCTCAAATTACCAGTGCTAGATATTGCAGGTGTTCCTAGATCTGTGCATATACCCGATAGCAATGCAGTCTTCAACAACTGCTGTGTAAGTGTGTTGTGGGAACATGTCAGCTGATGCTGGCTGATGTATTTAAAAAAACAAACTTCCTATGACCGTCAACACCACATCACTCACCAACTGAAGGCTTGACAGTGAAGATACTTGCAGTGGTTCTGCTTCATTCAAAACATTGCCTTCTTTGAGCTGATGCCGTATGGGGCCACCAGGTGGAAGATTCTGAGGCTCCCTTCTCACCCCCCCCCTCTCAAGGACAGTAGTTCCTGAGCTGCATAGAAAGGTTGAAGGAGAGCTGCAGAGTGCGTTGGAAGCTGAGGTGTATTTCACAGTGGGCAGTGTACAGACTACAACTGCACACTGCGGGGCCACTGCTGAGCTAAATACTGCACAGAAAACAAGCTGTGATATTTCCCAGCACGTCCCAATACTGCATCTTCTGGCACACAATGGAAAATAGGAACGCTGTTTGTAGAGCTTTGTTTGAGCGACACACAAGGCATCAGCTTTTTGTCCAACATGAAGTGGTGATCACCGAGTTGCTTGGTTCATGCTCTTTTTCAAAGGCAGACAAAGGCAGGTAAAGTACCTTTGATACTGCACATATATCGCTGTCAGTAAATAACTCTCAAACTCTTTCTTTGCTACCCCACCCTTGGTTACATCCTCACAAGGACTTGGCTCAGAGAGAAATAGAAAAGGAGGGTGTGCCTGGGCTTAAATATATGACATGTGGCAAGAAAAGTCTTCACCCTGTGCGATTGGTGGTGGTAATCAATAATCATTATCGGGAAATATAACTTATTCCCAAAACAGAGTTCCCATGAGCTTTCCAAAATATGGAAAAAGTTGGACCGTTCCGTGCATAAAAGGACTTACGGGAAGTCGACGAGGTAGCAAATAACTGGCTATAATGCACAACACCCACGAGAAAGGTATGGATTCCGGAGGGAAACCAAAAGGTGAGATAAACACTGAAAGGGGATTCAGGAAGATGCAGAGACACCACTGATATTTCTGAAGACTAAGATGATAGTGAGAAGTCGGAAAGAGCCAGGCAGCAAGCAGAAATTGATAGTCAAATGCAGGCGGTCGTTTCTCAGACTGAATCCCACCAAGGAGTAGACTGCCAAACTGAATGCTGTAATACTGGAACCAGGAAGTAAGAATTATACACCTTTTTAAGCGAGATCTAGGCTTCAATGAACAGGAACAAACACACTACACATACTATGGATGGCACAAATAACCCTCTAACCAACTCTGTGAAGCAGGTAGATGACAAATTTGTGAACATTCAGCAACAGCAAAACCCCCTAGAATCCAGAGTTCTTAATGCAGAGATTTGGATCGAATTTAGCTCTTGGGCGTTTGAGGACTATCGTAACGATAAAGGAAAAACAGGATAGGATGTTCCTGGAAGATCGGCGAGCTATGATTACATATGTCATCCACCTGTTAAGGGGTCACTTGATTTGAGATTTTCTTAATAAGTTACAGAAAATATGACGATTGGAAAAATACAAGGCTAGTGATTTGTTTTCCTTTTTGGTTGATGGCTTTCGGGATTGAGGTAGGGAGGTGGGTGATGTAAGAGGGTGGCTTTGCTAATGAGTGATTTTTAGAAGATAATTCATCTAGGTGTGCATTTGAAGGGCTACAACATGTCATGATTGTAGATTTTGAATTTTTCTAGCAAAATCTTTAAATATGTTCAATTTAATAATTATTTACGAAATAGTGGAAAAGAGGTGCTGGGCTTCTGATGGTAAACATGAGTGATATTGAAGTCATTCACTGACACCCTCTTTTCTGTCCCCTCCAGACCTATGGACTCATCTCATCTCCACTCTCGATCCTATCAAATCATCCCCGATTAATGGTGGCACCAAATGGGAAGTCCTCTTGGTGGGCTTTGCATCATCCAGGTGTATCATGAATGTCTATCACACACTATCTTGGTTCAGGGTCCTCAACCCAACCTCCTTTTTGATCGGTGCCTACCGTCCCCCATTAACTTCCTTCCCACATCTGCTACTCCCCCTTCTACTCTGTCCCCTCCCCTCAGACTGTAGTACCATGTCCCTGTGCCCCTCCTTGGAAAATCTTCAAAGGTGGAGACCTCTTGCATCTAGCCAACCTTAATGCTTGTTCTGCCATCAGTCTACCAACATCTGCCTCCTTCTTGAAGACATAGACCTCAATATCCTTGCTCTTACCAAGACATGGTTCAATGCCAGCTCAGTCACTGCTTTTGACTCCCTTCTCCCCGATGGCTATAAGATCATTTCCAAGCCTTGCCCGAACCATGCTGGCGGTGGGATTGCCCTGATTTTCCCTGAGTGGGTCCCTTCCTCCCTCATAACCATCTAGTCTTACTCTTCCTTCGAGAGCCCGGTTTGCAGACTGGTCATCTCTCACACAGCCTCTCTGACCATTGCCACTATCTACAGGCCACCTGGCTCTACCACCTTGTTCCTCTCCGAATGGGCAGATGTCTCCTCCTCTCTCCCCACTACCACCTCTACCCTCCTTCTCAAGGTGATTTCAACCTGGTGCACCTCCAATGATCTGGGCCTCAATGGCAAGACTGAGATCCTTCCTATTGGGATTCCTGCTCCCTCTTTCTTCCCCTCACTATGGCCATCCTCTATGGGCTCTCCCTGTTCTCCATGATCTGAAGCCAGAGACCTTGGAGTCATCTTCGACTCCTCTCCCTCCTTCCTTCCTCCTTCACTCACTCACATTCAGGACCTTGCCTAGGAGTCCTACTTTCAACTCTACCTCCTCAAAGGAATTCTCCCTTTCCTCACTTTTCCACAGAAACTCAATGTATCTAGAGCTCTGGTTCTCTCTAGGCTAGACTACTGCAATAGCTTTTCCCTTAATCTACCCTCTTCATCTCTATGACCGCTCCAGCTAATCCAGAATAGGGCAGCAAGACTTATCCTTGGCCTTAAGCCAAGGGACCGCATCTGTCCAGCCCTAAAAATTCTCCTCTGGCTCCCGGTTGCTGCAAGGATCAAATTCAAATCCCTCTGCATCATCCATAAGGCTGTCTGGGGCTAGGGACTACGCTATCTGCAACTTGCTCTCACTAAATACTCTCCCTCCAGATCTTTATGCTCCTCCGGCACCAACTCTGTGTGTCAAGCTCTTTGCTAAACAGAGAGCTGGTGGCCAATCTCTTTCCTCAGCAGGGTCCCTACTATGGAACAGCCTCCCCCTTCCTCTTTGTCTTAAGCTGCATCCTCTCAAATTCCGGAAGCTCCTCAAGACATTCTTTTTCACCTCTTCCTTCCCTTCCTCTCCCCTCAGCTAATCCCACAGTTGCTGAGATTGGTGACCAGGGCCCTTATGTGTCTTTCTGGGCCAGGCCTCCCACACCCAATCGCCTTCAGCCTCCTACCGCTACCAGCACTTGCCTTGGCACCTATTGGCCTATGCCAACGTAGGCCTGCACTTATTTATTGGCAGCTGACCACTCCCTAGCCCTTCCTCCACCTGACACCAACAGCTGCTCACTCCCGAGCACTTCCCTCCTGGCACACCTAGCACTCCCCTCGCCCCGTATTCCCTCATACCATCTCGTCTATTTGGACTTGCATGTTCTGAATGCTCACAAAGTCCAGTAGGTTTGCCTCTATCCTCATTGTTTTAATTGATTTTCATTCCCATGCCCCCTCCCCGTTGCCCTGTGGGTGCTTTGAAACACAATGTACTTGTTGTATAAGCCCCTTACAAATGCACAATAAATAAAGTAGTCCAGTGGATGATGGCGAATAGTGATGGTCTTTCCCCATCAACAAATCTAGAGCTGGGCTTCTAATGTGAATGGGGGCAAATACATAATAACTAGTGTAAATGCCTGTGTAAACGGGCTAAAGTGCATAAAGGAAGACATTTTCAGAGTTTAACTAAATTCTGGGGTGTATTTTAACGTGATTTATGTTCATTGAAAAAAATTGTAAAGGATCTTGCTTCTTTTACGTGGAGGAGTAGTAACCTCAACAAAATCTCACAGAATCTGTTGAAAGTTCAACATAGTGCATAGGGCCAATTGTTTCATCTGCTCGTCATTGTCTTGGATTCCACTTATGGATTCTGGACTCAAATGTATAATGTTGAGGGATGTCAGAGTGATACAATTCCCATTCAGAATGATTCGAAGTACACATGAGATAGTAAAATAAAGTAAATTGAAGTCAAATAAAGTTTAAAATGTACATGAAAAATATAATACATACCAAGAAATATTACAATTAATAATTACATAATAAGTAATTTATTTTGTTAGAGATGTAGTGCTTATGTTTTTTTTATGTATACCTTGTCTTAGTGTATGCAACTTGAAGTATGCTGTTAAAGTGGTATTCATTGTTGAAAGACACATTTTGTTCACCTGGAAGATGGACTTGAAGTCTTATTGTTGTATGCGTAAGGCAACAGCTCCCTCTAGCGGTGAGAACAGGTGAAGCGGGCAGGACGAACATACATCTGGCCTTTTATTATATAGTACGATGATGTGAACCCAGCATATTGAATGATTCAAACAGGTAATTCATTGTAAAAAATGCCATTATGTTGATCAGCCCCTAGGTCAAAGTCACCTAGGCGTAAACATTATTCTGTTGAATGATGTACCCACTCAAAAGAGCAGGTCTGTGTATTTTGGTGACAAACCCGTTTGGATTTCTTTTCTTGTTGAATTGCCTTTCTGCCCGACACCGATGGGGGTGGGCCCAAACCCCTATCCTCCCCCCTCTGCAATCTCCACCTACACACACTAGCTATCCCTTGTTTTACTCCCTTCCTTTTCAAACTCACCAAAATGCAATTTTTGCTTAACGGTGTTTAGCTCATTTTCATATTTATTTTCTTGGTAAAACCTAAAGTAACATTTCATTTAGTTCCTTTGAAAATGTGGTTTTTATTAGATCCTGAACTTCTCAAGGGAGTTATCTGTTTTGCTCAGTGTCACAAGAAACACTACACCAATCAAGGACAGTACAACGGTTTTAGTTTTCAATGGGCCATAGAGCAGTCCCTCTCGCTTGAAATCACCTTCTCCCTAGTGTAGGCGTCCTTGGGCCCAATTAGTAAATCATTATTGTTTCTCCCTCAGTATGCTAATCACTAAAATTAGTTGCCATGACCTAAAGATAAATTGCCTAATATGTCTAGACTTCCTCAGGGACCTCCTAACTGTCCCTACTCTATCCAGTGGTTAGTATTCCACTGGCATAGGGATGTGTACCTTTCAAACACCCTGATTGAGTCAGTTTCCTATCACGCTCTCTCGTTTCCCTCTCCCAACCTCTCATTACGCTCCCTCCTCCAACTCCACCCGCTTTTTCTTCCTTTTCTAGTCTCCTCTGTCTCTGATGCCTCGCCTCCACTGTTTGATTTTACTCCTCCTTCATCCACATTACGCCACCCTCTTACACACTGCTACTGCCTTCTCATTACGCCTCCCCTTCCACACTATTCCTTACTCACTACTCCGTCCTCCGCGCTACGTCCTCCTCCATGCTTCAACTTACCCCTCCATGCTACTACTCCCTCACCCACGCTACAATTCCCTCGATGCTACAACCCCCTCATCCACACAACTACTCCAACTCTACCCACCTCCTACAGTCACACTCTTCAGTCAGCTACATACACTTTATTGTCACACCTTAAACTATCTCACCTGTCCCCCTCATCATACTATTGTGCACATCACACTATCACATGCACTCACACCACAGTACCACTTGCACTCACTAATCAATACCTCACCTTCTCCAGAAATTGCTGCCACACTCAGCTGTTCTTTCCTTCCTCCTGCTGGCCTCTTGGTCCTCCACCTCCTGCTTTCTCCTCTATTTATGATCCCCCTCCTTCTGCCATTTGTCTACTTCCCCAATCCAATCTACCTGTGCTTTCCCCACATGAGGCTTATTACAACCAGTGAAAACATTAAAAAGGGCACTAGGGCACCCACTTATTCCATGCACGGTTTAGCAATGGAGACTCGGGAAGTAAACTGTCCACGTTTGCGCTAGGGGTTGTTTTTCCATCTTCCCCTAAGGTAAGTAAAGTTCGTAGCATTTTATTGGTCTAGGCGGCTTGTTGCTGGATAGGTGTACTCTGTGCTGGGGATTATTGTGCACTTTCTCTCTCTCTACCGCACATGCACAACACTGATGGTACTCTCGCTCCTGGTGGTGCTGCGGCTTCAGCCGCAGGACTTTTTCCACTAGGGATACCGGGGTAAGTCTGCATCTCGGAGGCTGTTTTTTCTATGCTGCGGTTTGTCATGGCTCAGATCAGAGCCCTGGTCTCTAGAACAAACAGAAACAGAAAGGCATGCATTTTCCTTAAGAGGCATGACATGAGATCAAATAAGTACTGCACAATAACATTTTGGCAAAAGGGGGGGATAGGAACCGAGACCCCTCAACTGCCACCGTCCTCAGGGGAAGAACTGTCTGTGGATTGCTGCCTTGTTGGCTGAGAGGTTTCCCTTGAATCTAGACTGGTCACGAATAGCTACTTTGCCGTCTTCTTTTACTCAACAAAGAAGTGAAGACCACCATTGCCAATTGTGATCTTTGACTTTCCAATTTACAAACTTGAAAGTCAGCATTTGCCTATTGTATTTAGAAATTCTATGCATTGGAGCACTATTCTGAACATTGGGTTGTAGCATAACTCAGGATGAATCCCACTCAATCTTCCACCTCTCCCGTTGACTCCAGCCTTCAATTGAGCGGAGAGTAACCCTACAGGTCCCGACTGGCAGACTGGCTCCTGGATAATCCCCATACACTGAACATTCGCAGTGACCCTACCTGGTATGGTTATGGCTCAGAGCACTAAACAAATCACCTAATAAAGTTTACTCACCTGTAACATGGACCAAACACACCTTCACATAAGATCAAGACTTATTTTGGTGTTACACTGTATCCTAACCAACCAGCTGCCATCCTAAGAGCTACCCATGACTGCTCAGCCATGTTCCTGCATGGTGAGCCTGGGAAAGCTTACAGGAAGCAACTGCTGCTTAGCTGTGTGTCAGTCTCCTTCCCATGAACAGAGGGCAGAGATAAGCTGTCATAGCACAATGTCCCACCTTAAATCCTCAGAAGCCACTTTAAATCCACCAACGCCAGTGTTCACTCTTTACTTTGTGGCAGACAGCGTCAGCTGCAGTGCTTCATTCTGCAACTCCTCTCTTGCAGCACGGTGCGACAGTAATAGAAACAGCCTCAAGACCGGCTGCTCACAATGCTCTTTGACTCAAGTCTGATGGCCATTTTGTCTTCTCTCCCACACCTTGCAGAATGAGAGGTAGAAGGGGCCTCTGTTCACCGGCTCATGACTATCTTCGAGTTGCATGGCGAATAACAATAGGTGTACAAATGATTCGAAGACCCCAAGGCTGGGATTCTATAAATGAATTGATCTGTCTGAACATTTCATTCTTTGCCTTGGTGTTTAAATAGTCCTACATTTATCTCTGACCCATAGCTTTTCAGATGGAAGCCTAAACTCGGCCTCCACTCTCAAAGGAGGCCAGCTTTCGTGCGACACTTCTGCCCTCCCGCTATCAACAAAGGAAAGCCGTCACCAGATAATCCTGCCAGTAAGAGGGGAAACCCTGATCTTGGCCTCCCGCTATCAAAAGAGGCCAACGTTCCACAGATACTTCTGCCCTTCTGAAGGGAAACCCTCATCTTGGCCTCCAGCTATCAAAAGAGGCCAACGTTCCCCAGATACTTCTGCCCTTCTGAAGGGAAACCCTGATATTGGCCTCCCGCTATCTTTGGAGGCCAGCGTTCCCCAGATACTTCTATCCCTCTTAGGGAAACCCTGATCTTGGCCACTCGCTATCAAAGGAAGCCAACGTTCCTCAGATACTTCTGCCCTTCTGAAGGGAAACCCTGATCTTGGCTCCACGCTATCAGTGGAGGCCAGCGTTCACCAGATACTTCTGCCAGTCTATGGGAAACCCAGATCTTGGCCTCCCGGTATCAAAGGAGGCCAACATTCCCCAGATATGTCTGCCCTTCTGAAGGGAAACCCCAATCTCGGCCTCATGCTGTCAAAGGAGGCCAACGTTCCCCAGATAAGTCTGCCCTCCTGAAAGGAAACCCTG
Organism: Ambystoma mexicanum; assembly: GCF_040938575.1. Lineage (NCBI taxonomy): Eukaryota > Metazoa > Chordata > Amphibia > Caudata > Ambystomatidae > Ambystoma > Ambystoma mexicanum. Next base: position 833,025,589 of record NC_090938.1, on the reverse strand, counting down.
ATCTTGGCCTCCCGCTATCAATGGAGGCAAGCATTCACAAGACACTTCTGCCCTTCTGAGGGAAACCCTGATTCTGGCCTCATGCTGTCCAAGGAAGGTAGCGTTCACAAGATACTTCTGCCCTTCCGAGGGAAAACCTGATCTCAGCCTCACGCTATGAAATTAGGTTAATTGTTTGAGGACTTGGAGAAGCCCCTAATCACAGACATGGTGAATCTAAACCTTTCCCAAAGATTGGACTTTGTGTAGTGGGCCTATTGTACAGAGGTCTGGTATACTGAACTTCTAATGCCCTTCAAGGTCCAGAACTCCTGAAAAAGGGAAGAATTCATAGGACAATATATTTTATTAGGATTCTGGATTTGTTATGACAAAGACCTATACTTTCCCCAAAGACCTACAAAATTGCTTCAGTAAAATTCCCTCTTTTGTCCCACTCGTTCATCCTCCTGATCCCATTTACTTACACCCCTCCCTCCCCCACCACAAACCAGTGTCTGCTTGGTTCCTATTCAGACTTAAACAGCACTCTCACTGACCAAGTGGAGCGCTAAGGTCACTGTCACAAACAGCTACATTCCCAGCAGAGACAACCAGCTGTCAGGCAAACATCAGTCTTATTAAAATAACACTTTTTAATGACTTAAAAAGATTATAAAAAATAAAGTGCATTAGTGACTGTGTTGGGTACATTCGTCCGTCTATAATTAAATATAAAGTACTTTAAATTGGCTCTGCTTAAAGTTAGTGGTGCCGCTGCCACGGCCTGCTCACCAGGGCCTGGTGTTCTTGAATTCCTGTTTCTGCCGCACCCATTGGGCATTGAATGGCACCCCTAGTACAGTCCATGAAGGGAAGTAATTACATGCATGTTTTGTGGCTGCTTGGTGATCTGTCCTCAAGTTGTATGGCGGTGGGAGCTGGTCTTCAATACGTTGCTCTTGGAGCACATTGCTTCGGAGTTGTTTCAGGACTGTTCCACTTGCATGGGGCGGGATGTGTGCCGGTGAGGTTTCACCTACTGGGGAAGGCGCACCCCCTGAAGGTGGGCAAGACATTTTGGAACCATTATGCTGAACCCGCTCAGATGGGTCTCTGCTGATGGGTCTGCCGTTGTTTTTACTCTGGGGTGTCAACATCCGACTACCCACACCAAGGGCCTTCTCTACTTGCTCGCCAATCTGGGGCTTGTCCAGTCTTGGAGGTTCAGGAGGCTCCGACTGCAGCCGGCTGGAAGGGCGAGAGCCATCCTTGACACCAAGAGCTCTCAAGTAAAGAGGAGGCAAACTGGCCACTGTCTGTAGAGGTGGCGACTCTCTGCCTACCAGGTTACCATGCATTTTCCCCCTGCAAATTAAGAACAAAAAAGGGTCACAAGTCTAGGCTGATATTAAGCGTGACCAATTACTGGTCAGTTCTGAATAAATTGGCATTGCCACGAGTCATGACATAAGAAAAACGGGTGTCAGATGGAAGGAATGAATAATTGCGCGGTCCCATAATCACCCTATTTTTCAACAATCATTAACAGTGTATCTGACTCTTCACTCATCAGTAACAGCATCAACTTAAGACCGGAACCAGCCACGTTGTGCCTGGGAGAACGTGGCACTGTGGTGGGGAGAGAGGAAGCGAGAGGGGAAGAGAAAGGAAGAGAGAGGGGAAACAAGAGGGGGGGAGAGAGAGGGAGAGAGAAAGAAGCCTGTGCATGTAGAGGGGAATAGGGAAAGAGTGTGAGGAAGAGGGATTGTAGCAGATGGAGCGAGAGATGAATCTTCAGTCCAGCCTGGGAGAACGGGGCACTGCGGTGGGGAGAGAGAGTAGGAGAGCGAGGGAAGATCTGTGCATGTAGAGGGAAAGAGTGGGGAAGAGAGATTGCAGCAGGTAGAGCGTGAGATGAATCTTCAGTCTAGCCTGGGAGAATGTGGCACTGTGGTGTGGAGAGACAGGGGAAGCGAGAGGGGGAGTGGGGAGGAAAAGAGAAAAGACGTGTGCATGTAGAGCAAAATAGGAAAAGTGTGAGAAAAGGGAGATTTCAGCAAGGGTGAGTGTATCAGGGAAACGGACAAGGAGAGAGATGGCCAAGACGTGGGCAGGGATATACAGAAGAGAGACCAAGAGAGTAGGATGAAGCAGGGCAAGGAGAGACAAGCACAGATAAAAGGTGTGACAATAAAGAGGAGAGGCAGAGTGTGAGAGTCTGGGACAGATAAAGAGATGAAGCATGGTAGGAAGAAGCAGCAGTGCAAGGAGAGACTAAGTCGGGTAAAGGGTGGCGACAGACACAGGCTAAGTGACTAATGATTTTGACTAAAACATAGCACCTATGTGCGCTTTTTACTAAAATATAGCACTTGTGTACAGTGCACCCAGAGCTAGAATGGACGTTTGCTTCAGGTTTCAGTGGAAGCTGCAGCTGATGCAAACTCTTTTCGTTTTATTCCAATGGTAAACATGTTTTCAGTGCCGTCTAGTGCTTATATAATTTTGCAATGCTTCAAGGACACGTTGGCAAGAAGCTACAAGCATAGACAGCTAAGACTAAGCCAGGTATCGGCTGGTAATTGATAGCATTGTTGTGGAATGTAGTTATTTTTGCTGCTTTCATGAGAAAGGAAAGAACTTTGCTTTTTGGGGTTGTTGTGGGTCACTCCGGCCGGGGGCGCATGGGAACTTTGGAATCGGCAGAGACTTGGAAAATGCCATCATGCATTTGCAATGGCTTAAAAAGGGGGGGGGGAGAGAGAGAGAGAGAGAAAGAGAAAGAGAGAGAAAGAGAAAGAGAAAGAGAAAGAGAAAGAGAAAGCTTTGCTGGTAGATGTGCACATCGTGCCAGGCCTGATGATGTCAAGATCTCTCTTCCTGCCTGTGGGGGAGCTTTCTAGTGCAGTTTTTCTGTTCTGGCAAGATGAAGGCATTCTTTAACGCTGTATCAATGGTGTTGTATTTTTTCTAAACTACTTTTGTTACTTCTTATTCTTGTTGTTTTTAAACATTTATGTATGCTTTCGGTGAATAAATAGGCCATATAAGAGCCATTTTATAATCTGAGTGCGAGTATGTGTGAATAATTGTCTCCCAGCGTCTAAGGTTGTTTTTCAGTTAGTTAGTGTACTGGGAAGAAAAATAAGCAATACATCTGTGCACTTTTTGGAAAGCAAAACAGTGACTAAGGCACAAACATAAATGGGTGAAAATGAGGCTGGAAGTCTGGAAAGACTAAGAAAGGGCAGACGAGTCAGCAAGACAGAGTGGCGTAGGAAGAGGTTACGGCAGGGAGAGAGCATAGTGAGGAGAAGTCCAGTGGGAGCAGAAGACAAGGCAAAACGTGAAACCCGAGATCTTGATGTGTGTAAATGAGAAGTATCTGTCATCCATGCACTACTATGAATCTAGTTCTGTTGGGGTGTGACATGTGGTGTTTGTATTGTACCACACGGCTCCCCAGTTGCAATGCCCTGTTGCGTACTAATGAGATTTGCCATGTGAGAACGGGCAGGGCAGGTCTGTGCATGTGCCATGGTGGGATGTGGATATGTGGTGATAGTGTGGGCCGGTGATGGGTGTGTGCGTTTCCTGGTTGACATATGGAGTGTACACTATAAGAGGGAGCATGATGACCATTAGGTTAGCGGGCAGGACGTTTGGTTATTCGTGGGAGTGGGTTCCAGTTGGTCAAGCAACATTAAGGCATTCATGCTAGCTTCATTACATATATATCTGTATCTCCAAATTTCAATGGCAATCTGATGGGCTATCTGTTGGGATGTAAGATTCCGGCTACGTGTCCTGTTGCCGTGCTTTCAAATTGAAGGATATCAGCCTAGGTGTTTGCTGGCATTAGGTTGTTGCTGCTCCAGTTGAGAAACAAGAACAGGTGCCTGGTACTGATTATTCAGCAATTGGACATCATTAGTTCCCAAAAGCATCACCCATGGCACACCTTCCCTCTACTGCCCCTAAATCCTCTTTCCTCCCTCACGACCACTACTACTGAGGGAACATCCTACCTTCCTCCATCATCAAGAACCCCCCAGAGAAGTATGCCTCGCACTACTCAACAGCAATGCTCCCACTCCACAGGAGTCTTCCTCATCACCCCCTCCTCAAACAACTGCACCTCAACCCTAAAAATATTAGCAATTATAGCCAAACCACTCATATGTCATTCTTAGGCAAAATACTGTGAAAGATGCAGCTGAATGATTTCAGCCACACACCAACCAAAAGCAGCGTCTAGACCTCTACCAGTTCCAATACACCTCATGTTCATCATGGGAACTGCCTTTGTCCTGGTGGTTGATGACATTCTATACATCACAAGCTAAGTAGGTACTGAATACTTTGGCTGCTGCCTTCTCAGCAACTTTCGATACAGTTGACCATCAGGCCTTCTAGCATGCATGCAAGTTGAACGATACTCTGCTGGTGTGCCTGCCTGATTTCTTAAGGGTGGCAGAAGCTTCTTCAAAACAGGAACTGTTTTTGGTGTTCCAGAAGGTTCCATCCTTTCACTAGTCATAGTCAACCTACACATGGAACCTCTGGGAAGAATGCTGGCCAAGCAAGACATCATAAACATTATTATGCCAAGGATAACAGTTATATCTCAAGGCATCATTAGAACACACCACCACCACTTGAAGCCCTGCCTTGGCCTTTTCCAATCATGAATATCAGCTGCGTACCTCAAATTCAGTCCCATGAAGATTGGAATTATCCCCCTACATGGAGGCCCCAACAAGAGCAAAGGTGAAAGTAGCTGTAAACAAGTAGCTTTAACGAATCCCTCATGCAACTAAGAATGCACTGAAGGTCTGGCCCCAGCTACGCATCCCTCTGGAGATAAACCCCTTCCTCCCCTCAACCGTGTACGCGATGTCCGGCCCCAGCTAAGCACCCTTCCGAAGATGAAATCCTTCCTCTGCTCAACCAGCATGGAAGGTTTGGCCCCAACTACGCATCCTTCAGGAGATAAATCCCTTCCTCTCCTCAACCAGCATGGAAGGTTTGGCCCCAACTATGCATCCTTCAGGAGATAAATCCCTTCCTCTCCTCAACCAGCATGGAAGGTTTGGCCCCAACTACGCATCCTTCAGGAGATAAATCCTTCAGGAGATAAATCCCTTCCTCTCCTCAACCAGCATGGAAGGTTTGGCCCCAACTACGCATCCTTCAGGAGATAAATCCCTTCCTCTCCTCAACCAGCATGGAAGGTTTGGCCCCAACTACGCATCCTTCAGGAGATAAACCCCTTCCTCTGCTCAACCAGCATGGAAGGTTTGGCCCCAACTACGCATCCTTCAGGAGATAAATCCCTTCCTCTCCTCAACCAGCATGGAAGGTTTGGCCCCAACTACGCATCCTTCAGGAGATAAATCCCTTCCTCTCCTCAACCAGCATGGAAGGTTTGGCCCCAACTACGCATCCTTCAGGAGATAAATCCCTTCCTCTCCTCAACCAGCATGGAAGGTTTGGCCCCAACTACGCATCCTTCAGGAGATAAATCCCTTCCTCTCCTCAACCAGCATGGAAGGTTTGGCCCCAACTACGCATCCTTCAGGAGATAAATCCCTTCCTCCCCTCAACCATGCACGGGAGGTCTGGCCCCAGGTACGCATCCTTCAGGAGATAAAAACCCTTCCTCCCCTCAACCATGGGAGGTCTGGCCCCAGCTAAACACCCTTTGGAAGATAAATCCCTTCCTCTGCTCAACCATGCATGGAAGGTCTGGCCCCAACTACGCATCCTTCAGGAGATAAATCCCTTCCTCTCCTCAACCAGCATGGAAGGTTTGGCCCCAACTACGCATCCTTCAGGAGATAAATCCCTTCCTCTCCTCAACCAGCATGGAAGGTTTGGCCCCAACTACGCATCCTTCAGGAGATAAATCCCTTCCTCTCCTCAACCAGCATGGAAGGTTTGGCCCCAACTACGCATCCTTCAGGAGATAAATCCCTTCCTCTGCTCAACCATGTAAGGAAGGTCTGGCCCCAGCTAAGCACCCTTCAAAAGATGAAATCCTTCCTCTGCTCAACCATGCATGGGAGGTCTGGCCCAAACGACGCATCCTTCAGGAGATAAATCCCTTCCTCCCCTCAACCATGCACGGGAGGTCTGGCCCCAGGTACGCATCCTTCAGGAGATAAAAACCCTTCCTCCCCTCAACCATGGGAGGTCTGGCCCCAGCTAAACACCCTTTGGAAGATAAATCCCTTCCTCTGCTCAACCATGCATGGAAGGTCTGGCCCGAACTACGCATCCTTCAGGAGATAAATCCCTTCCTCTCCTCAACCAGCATGGAAGGTTTGGCCCCAACTACGCATCCTTCAGGAGATAAATCCCTTCCTCTCCTCAACCAGCATGGAAGGTTTGGCCCCAACTACGCATCCTTCAGGAGATAAATCCCTTCCTCTCCTCAACCAGCATGGAAGGTTTGGCCCCAACTACGCATCCTTCAGGAGATAAATCCCTTCCTCTGCTCAACCATGTAAGGAAGGTCTGGCCCCAGCTAAGCACCCTTCAAAAGATGAAATCCTTCCTCTGCTCAACCATGCATGGGAGGTCTGGCCCAAACGACGCATCCTTCAGGAGATAAATCCCTTCCTCCCCTCAACCATGCACAGGAGGTCTGGCCCCAGCTATGCATCCTTCAGGAGATAAAAATCCTTCCTCCCCTCAACCATGGGAGGTCTGGCCCCAGCTAAACACCCTTTGGAAGATAAATCCCTTCCTCTGCTCAACCATGCATGGAAGGTCTGGCCCCAACTACGCATCCTTCAGGAGATAAAACCCCCATCTAGCAGACTTACCAGAATATCTAGAGTAGCTGGATACTTGTACGCCTAGGATCGGCTCGGCATATGTTAAATACCTTGCTTATGCCGATGATCTGGTACTATATGTGACATTTGCTGGTATGAGAAGGCTTGCAGAGGGACTATGGAGTTATGCGATGGAAAACCTGTTAGTTATCAATAGGCAAAAGACCCAGATAATGCTATTCAATCAAAACAGGGTAGCTCGTCCCGCATTGTTGATTGAGGGGATGGGAATGGACTACACTAAAAGTTATAGGTACCTGCGGGAGAGCTGGAGATCAAAAGGAATTATCCAATATACGAAGCTGCTAGAGAAAGGAAAGCAATGCAATTAACTGCGTTGATTGCCGCCCGTCAGTAAGAATTCTGCAGAGTACAGCCTTAAGGGCAGCTTGAAGCTGTATAAACAATGCTTCTGCCCTGCTGCATTGTATGGCCTAGAAGCTCTTACTTTAACGGATACATCCTGGGTCGCCAGAACAGATGCCCACTTCTGGCGTCGAATAATGGGTCTACCTTCTTGTGTTCCGTTGGAGGTTATCCATCTTGAATTAGGCCTCTGTTCAATGGCTATAATGCTCTCACTGAGACGCGGCCCACTATACGTAAAGGCCTTAACAAACCCTCAGCGTGCTCTCAAGATTCTTGGGCTTGGACATGGAAAATAGAGAAAATTCAGTGGAATGTCAAGCCCATTTCAAATCTGTTCAGTTTAATTAATTGTAATGTAATGTAATTGGTTATTTATAACGCACTTAATACCCATAGGTTTCTAAGCGCAGACCCGGGGATCGAACCTGTGTTGCTCCGCGGCATCTTGCTTCCTAGGCCAGCGCGATGCCCCCGAGCTATCCTCCGGAGACTATTGGTCATCTGGCTGGGTACTTGGCTATTTGGAGCTCAGAAAAGAGTTCAAGATAAAAATACTGAACTGGGATAGGTTAAAAGATCATTTACACCTTCAGAGTTTGAAATTACCTCAGTTCACATCACAAGTGTAGTATACTCCAGGGATAGCGCAGCGCTACCTTATGTTATGCCTATCAAGAAACCTCTATAGGTTCATAATGCTCATTCGAATAAATAGATTGCCAGTCTTAGCTGACACTGGGTCGACTAAGCAAATGAAGCGCAGCAAACGATTCTGCCGTGCCTGTAAAAATCAAAGTTGTCCAGAAACTGGAATGCATATCTTAACGGAGTGCCCTTCTTTGGCACCAGCAATTATTTCAAATCTGGGTGATTGCGTTCATAACTTGTCTACAATCAGCGAGAGTGCCTTTTGGCTCCGGTGCTTGAATACAAGTAATAAGAGTTTGCAGTTGGCCCTCTATCGTGTCTGGTTATCATTTGGGCAATTGTTGACATGTGCAGAGTCATAGAGTTAGCCGGAGAATTGCCTGCTATCTGTGGGCTGAAGAAATAAAATGGGGACATTTGGAAAATGCAAGTGGTGGGGAAAAGGGGGGAAATGAAATTGAAATCGAGTCTGCTGTGGGCTATGGGAACGGCTGAATTTGCATACGCTCTTTGGAACTCTTGGCAGACTGATGTTTGAGGCCTAAGGCTCCTGTCATTGCTTCTGGGTCTATGTTTGCGTGTCCTTGTGCTTGTGTTCTGTTGCTGCTGTTTTCTATTCCCGTTTTCTGATCTGTGATGTCGGTTTCCCTGATTTTGGACTCTTGTCTTGGACATCTTGGATATTCGGAAATCTTGGATTATCAGATATTTTCAATCTTGCGCCCTTCAGAAGATGAAACCCTTCCTCCCCTCAACCATGTACAGAAGGTCTGGCCCCAGCTAAGCACCCTTGAGCTGATCAAACCCTTCCTCCACTCAACCATGTACAGATGTTCTGGGCCCAGCTATGCACCCTTCAGAAAATGAAACCCTACCTCTGCTCGACCATGTACAGATGGTCTGTCCCCAGCTAAGCACCCTTCAGAATATGAAACCCTTCCTCTGCTCAACCATGATCAGACGGTTTGGCCCCAGCTAAGCACCCTTCAGAAGATGAAACCCCTTCTCTGCTCAACCATGCACAGAAGGGTCTGGCCCCAGCTAAGCACCCTTCAGAAGATGAAACCCTTCCTCTGCTCAACCATGTACAGAAGGTTTGGCCCCAGCTAAGCACCCTTCAGAAGATGAAACCCCTTCTCTGCTCAACCATGTTCAGAAGGGTCTGGCCGCAGCCAAGCACCCTTCAGAAGATGAAACCCTTCATCTGCTCAATCATGTACAGAAGGGTCTGGCCGCAGCTAAGCACCCTTCAGAAGATGAAACCCCTTCTCTGCTCAACCATGTACAGAAGGGTCTGGCCGCAGCTAAGCACCCTTCAGAAGATGAAACCCTTCCACTGCTCAACCATGCATGAAAGGTCTGGTCCCAGCTAAGCACCGTTGAGCTGATAAAACCCTTCTCCCCTCAACCATGTACAAAAGGTCTGACCCCAGCTAAGCAAATGTAAGCTGAAAAAACGCTGCCACCCCTCAACCAGCTTCCGCTCTCTCATTCAAGGCCTAACACCCTGCTGACCAGCCCACAAGATTCCACAACGCAGCTCATCAACCAAGTGTTCATAGGAAACGTGACCAGGTCAATCTATCCTATGAGAAATGCATTGGTTCCTCCTGACCACAACAATCCCACTGGTGACATACACATGATCAGCAAAGCTTTGCAAGCCACATGCACTTCTACCTGGGCACGTGTATCACTTCTTGCCCGCATCTGCTTTGCACTCAACTGATCTGAATGTTTCTAAAGCCTGTGGGTGATCGGCCTTCCGCCACCCCTTCCCATGAGAGGCTCTACCAAGCAAATGTGCTGCATAAAACTCCAATACAAATTAGCAGCTAGAAGACTTGCGCAGTAAAAGTACTTGCTTAGGTGGCTAGGGAATAACCTTTAGCCAGTGTCACCCATCGGGTGGACTCAAGAGAATCACTACATTTTCCCACCTCACCCCATAGCACCTGAGCAGCTACAATAACATTAAACACACCTATGTGTTGCCTCTACTGCATGGTAGGATTACCTTTAATGCACCTGTACGATGCTTCTACTGCATGTTAGGATTACCTTTAATGCACCTGTACGATGCTTCTACAGCATGTTATGATTGCCTTGCATGCACCTGTATGATGCTTCTACTGCATGTTACGATTGCCTTTAATGCATCTGTACGATGCTTCTACAGCATGTTACGATTGCCTTGCATGCACCTGTATGATGCTTCTACTGCATGTTACGATTGCCTTTAATGCATCTGTACGATGCTTCTACTGCATGTTACGATTGCCTTTAATGCATCTGTACGATGCTTCTACATCATGTTATGATTGCCTTGCATGCACCTTTATGATGCTTCTACAGCATGTTATGATTGCCTTGCATGAACCTGTACGATGCTTCTACTGCATGTTAGGATTACCTTTAATGCACCTGTACGATGCTTCTACAGCATGTTAGGATTACCTTTAATGCACCAGTGTGATGCTTCTACTGCATGTTAGGATTACCTTTAATGCACCTGTACGATGCTTCTACAGCATGTTATGATTGCCTTGCATGCACCTGTACGATGCTTCTACTGCATGTTACGATTGCCTTTAATGCACCTGTACGATGCTTCTACAGCATGTTATGACTGCCTTGCATGCACCTGTACGATGTGTCTACTGCATGTTATGATTACCTTTAATGCCCCTGTATGATGCCTCTACTGCATGTTACGATTGCCTTTAATGCACTAGTGTGATGCTTCTACTGCATGTTATGATTGCCTTGTATGCACCTGTACGATGCTTCTACAGCATGTTATGATTGCCTTGCATGCACCTGTACGATGCTTCTACTGCATGTTACGATTGCCTTTAATGCACCTGTACGATGCTGCTCCTGCATGTTACGATTGCCTTTAATGCACCTGTACGATGTTTCTACAGCATGTTACGATTGCCTTGCATGCACCTGTATGATGCCTCTACTGCATGTTATGATTGCCTTTAATGCACCAGTGTGATGCTTCTACTGCATGTTAGAATTACCTTTAATGCACCTGTACGATGCTTTTACAGCATGTTATGATTGCCTTGCATGCACCTGCATGATGCGTCTACTGCATGTTACAATTGCCTTGCATGCACCTGTATGATGCCTCTACTGCATGTTACGATTGCCTTTAATGCACCAGTGTGATGCTTCTACTGCATGTTATGATTGCCTTGCATGCACCTGTACGATGCTTCTACAGCATGTTATGATTGCCTTGCATGCACCTGTATGATGCTTCTACTGCATGTTACGATTGCCTTTAATGCACCTGTACGATGCTGCTACTGCATGTTACGATTGCCTTTAATGCACCTGTACGATGCTTCTACAGCATGTTACGATTGCCTTGCATGCACCTGTACGATGCCTCTATTGCATGGTAGGATTGCCTTTAATGCACCTGTATGATGCTGCTACTGCATGTTACGATTGCCTTGCATGCACCTGTATGATGCTTCTATGGCATGTTAGGATTGCCTTTAATGCACCTGTACGATGCTTCTACAGCATGCTATGATTGCCTTGCATGCACCTGTATGATGCGTCTACTGCATGTTGCGATTGCCTTTAATGCACCTGTATGATGCTGCTACTGCATGTTACGATTGCCTTGCATGCACCTGTATGATGCCTCTACTGCAGGTTACGATTGCCTTTAATGCACCTGTACGATGCTTCTACTGCATGTTAGGATTGCCTTTAATGCACCTGTACGATGCTTCTACTGCATGTTAGGATTGCCTTTAATGCACCTGTACGATGCTTCTACAGCATGTTATGACTGCCTTGCATGCACCTGTACGATGTGTCTACTGCATGTTACGATTGCCTTGCATGCACCTGTATGATGCCTCTACTGCATGTTACGATTGCCTTTAATGCACTAGTGTGATGCTTCTACTGCATGTTATGATTGCCTTGTATGCACCTGTACGATGCTTCTACAGCATGTTATGATTGCCTTGCATGCACCTGTACGATGCTTCTACTGCATGTTACGATTGCCTTTAATGCACCTGTACGATGCTACTCCTGCATGTTTCGATTGCCTTTAATGCACCTGTACGATGTTTCTACAGCATGTTACGATTGCCTTGCATGCACCTGTATGATGCCTCTACTGCATGTTACGATTGCCTTTAATGCACCTGTACGATGCTTCTACAGCATGTTATGACTGCCTTGCATGCACCTGCATGATGCGTCTACTGCATGTTACAATTGCCTTGCATGCACCTGTATGATGCCTCTACTGCATGTTCCGATTGCCTTTAATGCACCAGTGTGATGCTTCTACTGCATGTTACGATTGCCTTTAATGCACCAGTGTGATGCTTCTACTGCATGTTATGATTGCCTTGCATGCACCTGTACGATGCTTCTACAGCATGCTATGATTGCCTTGCATGCACCTGTACGATGCTTCTACAGCATGCTATGATTGCTTTGCATGCACCTGTACGATGCGTCTACTGCATGTTGCGATTGCCTTGCATGCACCTGTATGATGCTGCTACTGCATGTTACGATTGCCTTGCATGCACCTGTATGATGCCTCTATTGCATGTTACAACTGCCTTTAATGCACCAGTGTGATGCTTCTACTGCATGTCATGATTGCCTTTCATGCACCTGTACAATGCTGCTACAGCATGTTATGATTGCCTTGCATGCACCTGTATGATGCCTCTACTGCATGTTACGATTGCCTTTAATGCACCAGTGTGATGCTTCTACTACATGTTACGATTGCCTTTAATGCACCAGTGTGATGCTTCTACTGCATGTTACGATTGCCTTGCATGCACCTGTACGATGCTTCTACAGCATGTTATGATTGCCTTGCAATCACCTGTACGATGCTTCTACTGCATGTCATGATTGCCTTGCATGCACCTGTACGATACTGCTACAGCATGTTATGATTGCCTTGCATGCACCTGTATGATGCCTCTACTGCATGTTACGATTGCCTTTAATGCACCAGTGTGATGCTTCTACTGCATGTTACGATTGCCTTGCATGCACCTGTACGATGCTTCTACAGCATGTTATGATTGCCTTGCAATCACCTGTACGATGCTTCTACAGCATGTTATGATTGCCTTGCATGCACCTGTACGATGCTTCTACAGCATGCAATTTGCATACTTTACATGGAGAAGATCACAAAACCTTATGCGCCTGCTTTACCTGTTCTTCCTGCGAGGGAAGTTTGCAATGCTCCTAGCTGTGCAGTCATTAGTTCTGTGCATGCATGAGAGAAACTTACATTCAGTTCATTCAGCTGTACTTTCTTAGTCCAGGCATTTAAAATGTGGAACTCCTAACATATTCCACGAATAGAAGCAAAGGCTCACCGTTGGGCTGGGTCTTTGGGTTTGCCTGGGTTCTCTGAAATCCCGTCGCCTGCACCTAAAGAAGGGAAGTGGTTGTTAAAAATCATAACTCTCCAAGATGTAGCCCCCCCTACCCCGTAGACGTGGACATGCCCCCTCCCAGCCAGAGGTACAGCTACACATAGGGAAGTATGACAGTGCAAGGCACAGACGTAACGACTGACCCTGTTCAGTGCAGCATCTGCACTGCCCTGATGCATAATACAGATGCACTGATCATGTACACGGCAGCCTACCCACTGCCCTGATGCACACTATAGATGTACTGATTATGTACAATGCAGCCTCCCTGATGCACACTACAGATGTACTGATCATGTACACTGCAGCCTACCCGCTGCGCTGATGCATACTACAGATGAACAACTTACTCTCTTACCTGGTAACGTTCTTTCGATGGGATGGTCCGACGACGTATTCCATATCTATGACAGTAATCACCACAGCTGTGCTGCTTCGGAAAATCTTCGGCGTCTGCGTCCTGCGTCGATGGCGTCTATACGCCGCCCTCAAGGACCTCCTCCGACGGCCGACGTCACTGGATGTTATAAGTAGGACGCACGACGCCCGTAGCCTCAGTTGTAGTTTTTTCCCCCAGAACATGTGGCACCAGTCTTCTTCCAGTCTGACACACAAAGCCTTGCGGAAGCGTAAGCTGCAATCGCATAAGGAATTCTGTAGCGGGGAAGGCAGGGAGGGAGCGATATGGAATACGTCGTCAGACCATCCCATCGAAAGAACATTACCAGGTAAGAGAGTAACTTGTTCTTCGAGGGGATTGGGTCCTCCAACGTATTCCATATCTATGACGACTCCCAAAGCCGTACCAATGCAAGGAGGTGGGTAAAGAATTTAGAAAACAGAAATTTAGAATGCCCAATCAAATTGCGGAGTAAAGGACTGCTTTGCCAAAGGCCAGATCCTGCCCCCGGATGGAATCGAGGGAGCTGTGACGTACAAAAGTATGTACCGAAGCCCAGGTGGCTGCATCACAGATGTTACGAATAGGAACACCCCTCTGTAGGGCAGTAGAGACAGCCATACCCCTGGTAGAATGGGCCCGCAAGCCGACCAGTGGGTCCTTACACGCCAAGCGGTAACACTCAGAGATAGCCAAAATAATCCAGCGAGACAAAGTCTGTTTCATCACAGCTTGTCCCAAACGCTTTCCAGCGTAACCAATGAAGAGTTGATCGTCCACTCTGATCCGGGACATGCGTGAAATATAAAAGCTTAACGCTCTCCTAGGATCAAGCCTATGGAGCCTCTCCTCTTCCTTACCAGGATGTGGAGGAGGATAAAACGCCGGAACCACCACCTTCTGGCCTAAATGAAATTCCGACACCACCTTCGGTAGAAAGGAAGGGCGAACTCCAAGGACAACCCTGTCCTTATGAAACACAGTGAAGGGTGGCTTAACTGAAAGTGCCTGTAACTCACTCACTCACTCTGCGAGCAGAAGTGACCGCAACCAAAAATACAGTTTTAAGTGTTAACAGTCTCAAAGGGCATGAATGCAAAGGCTCAAACGGAGCACCCATCAGAAACTTGAGAACAAGGTTCAAATCCCAACCGGGCACCTTGAAAGGTGACAGAGGGAACACATTAGTGAGCCCTTTCAGAAACTGAGAAATTAAAGTGATTTTAAAATAGGAAAACACTTCAGACGAGCGCTTAAATATGGACAGCACCGCCAGGTAACCTTTAATGGTACCCACTTGCAAGCCCCTGTGGGCCAAAGAAAGCAAAAAAGACAGAACCATGGGAATAAAGGATCCACATTCTAAACCCTGCACCAGTTGCAGAAATTACGCCAACGATACAGGGACTTTGTTGCTGGCCGTCTGGCCGAGAGCAACACCTCCATCACGTCTTCAGGGAGGTCCCAATCCTTATACCTCAACCTTTCAGAAACCAAGCGTGAAGGTTGAGCGATCTGACCTCTGGATGGAGAACCTGATCCCCCCCCTCCCGTGAGAGCAGATTGTCTCGGGAGGGAAGACGACGTGGAGGGCAGATGGACAAGTCGAGAAGGTCCGGGTACCACGTACTCCGGGCCCACGACGGAGCAATGAGGATCATCCGGGAACCGAACCTCCGTAACCTCTGCAGTACTTGCGGGATGACGGGGACTGGAGGAAATGCATACAGCAGTGGGAATGACCACTCCACCATGAACACGTCTCCTAAGGCTGCTTTTGGAGGAAATTCCCGCGAGCAGAACCTCTCTCGCACTTCCGGTTGACACTGGAGGCGAAGAGATCCACTTGAGGGGTCCCCCAAATGGCGAAGATCTCCAGGAGAATTGCCTGAGCCAACTCCCACTCATGAGAGCTCACATGAGAGCTCACGCTCTGCCTGCTCAGAGCATCCGCCATCTCGTTTTCGTCTCCGACTAGATGAACTGCCGAGATCGAAACTTCCTGCTAGATTGCCCAGAACCAGAGCTGCATCGCCTCCTTGCACAGAGGAAGTGACCCTGCCACCCCCCTTTTTGTTGAGGTAGTGCATGGTCACCGTGTTGTCCGTCAGGATCAGGACATTCTTCCCTCACACAGTCGGCAGAAAAGCCTTCAGGGCTAGGCCTGGCAGCCCTCAGCTCCAACAGATTGATAAGGAGTCTGGACTCCAACGGAGACCAACGACCGCTGACTGTCAACTCGTTGGCATGAGCTCCCCATCCTGTGAGGGATGCGTCCGTCACGATCGTCACCTCCGGCCAGGGTAGCCAAAATGGAGCCCGCTTCATCAGATTGTCTTCGACGGCCCACCACAGAAGGTCCTGGGCGACCGAGGACGGCACCTGAACAGGGTCCGACATCCTGCCGGAGGACTCAGACCACTGGAGCTCGAGTGCCCATTGCAAAGATCTCAACCTGGCCTCTGGCACCAGAAGAATGCAGGATGCCATGAGGCCGAGCAATCTCAAGAACTCGAACGCTGGGAGACTCTGAGCAAGCTGAAACTTGTGCACATCTGCTGAATGTGATGAGCCCTCACCTAGGGAGGAAAACACTGCCCCAGGAACGTGTCAAGCACTGCTCCGATGTACTGGAGCCTCTGAGTTGGTGTCAAATGGGACTTCTTTAAGTTGAGGGAGAAGCCCAGCTTGTGAAGGGAGTGGCAGGTGACGGACAGATGATCCAGGACTTGCTCGGGAGAGCGCGCCCTGATCACCCAATCGTCCAGGTAGGGGTAGACGTGAATCCCCCCTTTCCTGAGATACGCTGCCTCCACCACCATGAGCTTGGGGAAGACCCTCGGGCGGAGGTCAATCCGAATGGCAGGACCCGAAACTGAAAGTGCGAGTCGTCAACCGCGAACCTCAGGTACTTCTTGTGCTTTGGATGTATCGGCACATGAAAGTAAGCGTCCTTGAGGTCGAGAGACACCAACCAGTCCTGAAGTTGAAGTACCTGGAGGACTTAGAGAGTAACCATCTTGAACTTGTCCTTCCCGAGGAGTTTTTTCAAACCGTGCAAGTCCATGATGGATCTCAATCCTCCGTCTTTCTTGGAAATCAAAAAATAAGGGGAATACCATCCCTTGTTTCTCTCCGCTACAGGCACCAGTTCTATGGCGCCTTTCTCCAGCAGGGACTGTATTTCCTATCGCAAGGAGCGGATCCGGACTCTTCAAAGAGAGATTCCCCGGTGGATTGTCTTGAGGCCTCTGCCGGAAAGGAAGACAGTAGCCGTGGGTTATGATCTCCAGAACCCAAACATCTTTAAGTAAAGGCGCGCCACCCTGCAAGATGCTGCGCCAGCCTTCCCCCAACCGGTAAACCATGGGACATGGCCTCATGACTGAGCTGAAGCGGCTGCGGCATTGCCTGAGGGCAAAGAGGCAACAGGCCGAGCGGCCTTGGCACCTCGAGTACCTTGTTGTCCACCTCTGGCACTCCTACGGTGGCCCCTTTGACTGGCAGCTCCTCTCGCTTTACCAAAGGATGAGTAATAACGAAAGGAACCTCCCCCTCCAATGCTGTCCCCTAGGACAAAAAGGTGGAGGTTGGCGAACTGCAGCGCCCAACGACTGCGCTGCAGCTTTGGAGGTCTGCAACCTCTCAAGGCTCTCGTCAGCCTTGCTGCCAAAAAGATGTTCCCCATCAAAGGGCATGTTGAGGAGCCGGGCCTGCACATCAGGAGCAAACCCCGACTTCCGCAACCACGCAAACCTGCGTATCACAGTGCTCGCCGCCATGGACCGGCTGACGCAATCTTCCATGTCCAAACCCGACTGAACGGCCTCACACATGGCATCCTTGCCATCCTGAACCATGGCAAGGAAACCATCCAGTTCATCCCCGTTGGGAATATGTTCTGCCGCTAAGGAAACACAGTTCCACAGAGTGTGCGTGAAACGTGACAAGGCACAAACGGAGTTGGCCGCCTGAAGCGCCATACCCCCTGAAGAAAACACTTTCTTCGCCCAGCCGTCAAAACGCTTGTCGTCCCTATCAGGAGGGATGGTAGGATACGACGCCTGCTTTGCCGGGGCAGTAGCCGCCGGCACCACCAAACTCTCCGGAGTGGGGTGCTTGGTCAAGGTACCAGGGGTTGCTACTGGCTGGGCGGTATTTTCGCGGCAAAGACTTGCCCACTGCCGGGAGACTCTCCGGAGCAGTCCAAGCCGCTGCGACCCTCCTCTGTAGAGCCATATGGAACGGCAGTACCGGGTCAGTTGGTGGACCTTGGTCGAGGATACACACAAGGTCATCCAGAAGAAAATCCCCTGGGGGAGCAGACCATCCCAAGTACTTGGTGACCCTGGACATAAGGCGACGGTACGAGGAGTCGGCAGGAGTGCCAGGCTCAGGCCTACAAAACTCCACCTCCGGAGAAGTGTCCAGCCCACTGGCATCATGCAGGGACTGCCACAGGTCCTCAATTTGGCTATGGCCCGAGAGAATCTCGTCCGGCACCGTATCCGGAACCATGCCATCATCAGAGCCCTCATCCACCTCTGAAATAAATTCAAGCTGGCAGTAAGAAGGCACAGAATGTGGAAGAAAGCCATGCTTGAGCTTTGCCAGAGCCTTTCTAGGTGGTTCCACCGAGCCCCGGGGAACCCCCGTCGAAACAGCCTCGAAAGGTGTCAAGGGTGTCGAGTGAATCGACGCCGAATGTGGCGCCGACAGCATCGATGTGTCCTCGAGGCCGGAGCCCCAAGCGTGTCCCTCGACAGCCTGGGCGCCGATGGCGTCGACGACTTCTTCAGAGGCGGGGCCTCGAAAGAGTCCGTCGACGACCACGGCGCCACCGACGTCGACGTCTTCCTCGAAGACACCACATGTGCACACGGTCTCGAGCGCTTCGAGGACCGGGACCTGGAACGGGCATGACGAGAAAGATTCCCCTTGTCCGAGCGGGACCTCTCCCACGAATCGTGCCGACCACCCGAGCCCAAGGTGTGCGAGCGGTGTCTCTCGACCGATCACGACCGACCCCACTCGGAGGCACGGACGGACCAGTGCCCTGCGATTCGAGAATCGCCAACATTTTCTTCCCAAAGGAAGCCCATTCCTCTGGCGTTGCATGCTTGGTGGGGTAAGCGACCCGCCGACGGGCGGAGTCCTCGGATGAGGACGGGGAAGGCGACCGATGACGGCGCTTCCGGGAGTGCTTCGAAGAGGCAGAGGAGTGGCGGGACCGACTCAGGGACCGAGACCCACTGGACTTCTGACGACGACGCGGAGCGTCGCCCTCGAATCGTCCGTCGAAAGCCCCGCAGACCTCGACTTCCGTGGCTTGGACACCTTACCTACCGATAACTTCTTCTTGCGCTCCCGCAAGGCTTTGGACGTGAGCGACTGGCAGTCGACACAGTCATCCGTGTCGTGGGCCTCCCTGAGGCACCAGAGGCAGGCGTCGTGCGAGTCCGTTAGCGACATCTTGGAACCACAGTCCCCGCACTTCTTAAAGCCCGGACGCAGTGTGGAAGACGAGGTAGACATCTTCACGAAGAAAGACTTCACAATACGAACAGGTTCGAAGAACCGAGAAAGAACAGGAACTCCAAAGAGTCGAGGCGCGCCGAGATCTCCGAAGCGAACACGTTCGTGGAAAAAACGGAACTGAGGCTACGGGCGTCGTGCGTCCTACTTAGAACATCCAGTGACGTCGGCCATCGGAGGAGGTCCTCGAGGGCGGCGTATCGACGCAGACGCCGAAGATTTTCCGAAGCAGCACAGCTGTGGTGATTACTGTCATAGATATGGAATACATCAGAGGACCCAATCCCCCTGAAGTACTGATCATGTACACTGCAGCCTCCCTGATGTACACTACAGATGTACTGATCATGTACACTGCAGCCTCCCTGATGCACACTACAGATGAACTGATCATGTACACTGCAGCCCCCCACTGCCTTGATGCATACTACAGATGTACTGATCATGTACACTGCAGCCTCCCCGCTGCCCTGATGCATATTATGAATGTACTGATCCTGTACACTGCAGCCTCCCCACTGCCCTGATGCACACTACAGATGTACTGATCCTGTACACTGCAGCCTCCCCACTGCCCTGATGCACACTACAGATGTACTGATCCTGCACACTGCAGCCTCCCCGCTGCCCTGATGCACAGTACAGATGTACTGATCCTGCACACTGCAGCCTCCCCGCTGCCCTGATGCACACTACAGATGTACTGATCCTGCACACTGCAGCCTCCCCGCTGCCCTGATGCATACTACAGATGTACTGATCCTGTACACTGCAGCCTCCCCGCTGCCCTGATGCACACTACAGATGTACTGATCATGTACACTGCAGCCTCCCCGCTGCCCTGATGCACACTACAGATGTACTGATCATGTACACTGCAGCCCCCCACTGCCCTGATGCATACTACAGATGTACTGATCATGTACACTGCAGCCTCCCTGATGCACACTACAGATGTACTGATCATGTACACTGCAGCCTCTCCGCTGCCCTGATGCACACTACAGATGTACTGATCATATACACTGCAGCCCCCCACTGCCCTGATGCATACTACAGATGTACTGATCATGTACACTGCAGCCTCCCTGATGCACACTACAGATGTACTGATCATGTACACTGCAGCCTCCCCAGTGCCCTGATGCATACTACGGATGTACTGATCATGTACACGGCAGCCTCCCTGATGCACACTACAGATATACGGATCATGTACACTGCAGCCTCCCCGCTGCCCTTATGCACACTACAGATGTACTGATAATGTACACGGCAGCCTCCCCGCTGCCCTGATGCACACTACAGATGTACTGATCATGTACACTGCAGCCTCCCCGCTGCGCTGATGCACAGTACAGATGTACTGAATATGTACACTGCAGCCTCCCCGCTGCCCTGATGCACACTACAGATGTACTGATCATGTAAACGGCAGCCTCCCTGCTGTCCTGATGCATACTACAGATGTACTGATCATGTACACGGCAGCCTCCCTGCTGCCCTGATGCATACTACAGATGTACTGATCATGTAAACGGCAGCCTCCCCGCTGCCCTGATGCACACTACAGATGTACTGAATATGTACACGGCAGCCTCCCCGCTGCCCTGATGCACACTACAGATGTACTGATCATGTACACTGCAGCATACCCGCTGCCCTGATGCACACTAGATGTACCGATCCATGTACACAGCAGCCTCCCCGCTGCCCTGATGCATACTACAGATGTACCGATCATGTACACTGCAGCATACCCGCTGCCCTGATGCACACTACAGATGTACTGATCATGTACACTGCAGCCTCCCCGTTGCCCTGAGGCACACTACAGATGTACTGATCATGTACACGGCAGCCTCCCCGCTGCCCTGATGCATACTACAGATGTACTGATCCTGTACACTGCATCCTCCCCACCGCCCTGATGCATACTACAGATGTACTGATCATGTACACTGCAGCCTCCCCGCTGCCCTGATGCATACTACAGATGTACTGATCATGTACACTGCAGCATACCCGCTGCCCTGATGCACACTACAGATGTACCGATCATGTACACGGCAGCCTCCCCGCTGCCCTGATGCACACTACAGATGTACCGATCATGTACACGGCAGCCTCCCCCTGCCCTGATGCATACTACAGATGTACTGATCATGTACACGGCAGCCTCCCTGATGCATACTACAGATGTACTGATCATGTACACTGCAGCCTCGCCACTGACCAGGTGGCGTACCAGAAAAAAGACTCAGGCTAGAAGACATGCTTTCAGTACAAGAGTTTTATTTGAATTAAAGAAATACCTTACTGACCCTATTGCTAATAGGGAAGCTCCCTACCTAATAAACTAAGGGTGTTGATCAGTATTATTCAAAATGATAAAGCTTGTCCTCTGTCCAAATCCCAACTACTAAACTGCCCCCACCACTCAGAAAAACAACAAAAAAAGAGAAAACGGGCACAATGGGTTGACCTCCATAGTCCTTATTCTACCGTCTCCCCGTGTTTCCAGGAATCTCGCCTAATTTTAGCGTCAAAGATTTAATAGGAGGCAGGACTCCAGTCTTGATAAGTTCCTGTCCATCGTGTCAAAAGTTCCAAACAAAGAAAGAAGGTTTACCTCAGGTACATAGCATAAACTCAAGTTCACCAAAGAAAGGCAATTCTCTCAGTGGTCGTAGATGAAGGGATATTACCTTAGTCCTCCTCCTCCACTAACTCTGTAGCTCTCTCCCCACGAGATTCCTGTCTTGCTGGATTCTGGATGACCTTTGGGATGAGATGAAGGGATGTTTCCTTAGACCTCCTCCTCCACTAACTCCGTGGCCTCTCCCCACGTGATTCCAGTCTTGCTGGATTCTGGATGATCTTTGGGGTGAGATGAATGGATGTTTCCTTAGACCTCCTCCTCCACTAACTGCGTGGCCTCTCCACACGAGATTCCAGTCTTGCTGGATTCTGGGTGACCCTTGGGATGATTCTTTACAATCAAACAAATTCCTCTTCATTTCGGATTAAAAAGACTCCATAAAAGTGCAAGTAATAAAAACAACATTTGCAAGTTTTAAAGAAATAAACATGTTTTCTACATTATAATTCATAATGTTGCTATTGTGTGGTACATGCATAGTAAGAGTTATACAAGAGTTGTATTCCATTAAACAAAACGAAATCCCGCCCACACAGATGAAAACTACCTACACAATTCATATAACAAGAGCAATCTTTAAGAAGTAAAATAAATAAATGAAATCCTGAGAATATCTATCTATAAAATGACCCCAGATATTTAGATTTCAATCCAGTTACATGATTTTAAAAACATTCCCGAATCTTCCAGACTTCGTGTATGTACAGGGACAGAGCCCAGGCTATTAGCGCAGCCTCCACATTTAAAAGGTAATAAAGCGCTGGGCACTATTGAATCAATAACCTTGTTCTTAGACAGGTGATGCTAGGCAATGTATTCTCCACGGTTCTGAGTCACAGAAAGGGATGAAACAGACCTCTCGCTTCCGTGAGCGTACATTTTTGCATATAAGGAGAAAGTCTGATATTTTTATGGGTGAAATTCACCCCTCTTATCACAACACACTAGTATCAAATATTACAAAACTTTATTACAATTCATTATATTTCATAAAACAATCATAAAAAATGATCATAGTACATAAGACCATTATGTTTAAAAACCACACAAGTTTTAACACCATAAGTGAGTTATGTTTGTAAATGTTCCGTAAGGATCTTACACTGTGTGTACATCTCACACTCTGATTCCTGTGCCACACTACTAATGGCCGATTCCCTATCAATGTAATACAAACTACCCAACTTGTACAAGTTTCTGTCCTTGGACCACAACAATGTCGGACATTCTTCAGGGGACAAATTGCCTTGTGTCGTAATCTAGAACATTCTTCTTGTCCTAGGGGAGAACCCTGTTGATCAAGAAATAATGGACACCCTATTAGTAACTTATAATCGAGTATCAATCTCTACATGTGAAACATGTACAACATGGACCCTCATCCCTCAAAGGGTGCAGGGTATGTCTAAAATTACGTACCTCTGTTCCCAGTAGTGAATCTTGGGCTTTTTCTGTACAGTGTTGTAGATTCCCAATTTCTTACGGAATTCTTACACATCCTTTCTCACCCCTGTCTAAAAATAGTGTGCAATATAAGCAAAAATTAATAAGGGATATTGCTGCAAACTCCCGCAATCATCCACTTGATAGGCTAATCAAATCATACATAGGTGCTAGATCTTACCTATTTAGATGTAGCATTATGTTCGAAAATTGTGCAAACTCTCAGTTCCAAAGACTCCTTTATACTTTTTCCCATATCCGGGTCAGTGAAAAAAATTCTCATGGGTCACCTGTCTGTAAAAAATGGACAGAAACTTATTCAAGTATCGCTCCTCTTAACAGACAACCGACTAAGTCTACAAAGCCCTCTACATAGACCCTCTGCTCACTTACATATTGGTGTTGTCTCGTTCAACCTCACAGTCAGCCACAACAAACGAGCTGCCTCTGTGTCCCTGGTGGATCCAAAAGCTCTGCGAACTTCGCGGGTCAAAAAAACGTACCTAAAACGTGACGCAGTGACGTCATCCCGCATCATGTAAACTCGTGTAATTCTGGGAAATGTAGGCGCCATGGTCAAAACTTCCCCCAACGCCAAAGAAACAGACAATTATGCCGCCCACACAGTGGCCGTAATACCCTATGAAAATTACGTCATAATGACTCGCCTGCAAATTGCCCTTTAGAAATACAAAGTGGATCAAAACGCCACTAAACTGGTGTTTAAAAAGGTAATAGGACATCTATTATGTAATTCGGAGAGCAGAGATACACAGCTTATAGCCCTAACCTCAAGTTGCATTTAAAGGTATATTGTTTGCCACATAGTCCTAATGTGGTACACAAATCTATCCACATAGGAAAAAAACAGCACCAACATACAAGTGTTCATACACTACGGGCCACATATGATTGCATTTACATTACATGTGTTGCATAAATAGTAAAACCAGAGTGATGGATAATACTATATATCAGGCCTACATTCAGCATGATTTTGTGACACAACCACATTGCATGACATGATGGGTGATAAAAAGCGTCACGGGATGAGCTGTACATCAAACTTTCCGTAGGCATCAATTTATGCCACAGTAACTCTGTGTTACATGATGTCAAACATACTGAAACCCCAAAATTAAGCATGTTTTGAAAAACAGTGTCACGGGATGAGCTGTACATCAAACTGTCCAAAGGTATAATTTTGTGTCACAGTCACTTTGTATTACATGATGCAATAAACACTGCGACCCCAAATCAAGCCTTGTGCCATTCGACACCTTCATTCATCCCTTTGATGTAACATTTAGACAAAAAAATAAGTTTCTGTTCTAGATGTAATAATTTTCTATTGATAGCCATCTGGGATTGCCCCTTCACCTGTTTCAAAATGCACCACTGAAAGTCGTTGCATGAATGTTTCATTTCTATGAAATGTTTTACCATGGGAGCCTGTTCTATCTTATTTCTAATGCAGCTCTTATGTTCTATCATTCAGATTCTACATTTTTTGTTTGTTTTGCCAATATACATGCGTTTGCAAGGACATATAATCAAATAGATCACATTATTCGTATTGCAATTGGTATGTTCATTGATATTCCACAGTCTATCCAAACCCAAATCTACATTTACTGTTTTGCTTGTTTGAAAACACAGAGCAATTTCCGCAAGGAAAATGCCCAACCACTGGAGGAATACCCCACAGAGTGGTTTGTTGCATAGGCCTCTTTTTGGCATTCACATCATTTCTCATTATCAAATTACGTATGGTAGTACTCTTTTTGAAAGCTACAATAGGTTTTCCTATTTCCTTGGTCATGATTCTTTTCCAATTCCTTGTCACAATGCCTTTGATTTTATATGACAAATTACTAAACGTATTGACAAATACTAGAGGTGTCTCCTTTGTACTACTTTCTCTTTGAATTTGCTGGTCAAGAAGAGACTCGCGATTATTGTTAAAAGCCCTCTTCGCTGCTTTTTTCACCAGTGGTTGGGCATTTTCCTTGCGGAAATTGCTCTATGTGTTCTCAAACAAGCAAAACAGTAAATGTAGATTTGGGTTTGGATAGACTGTGGAATATCAATGAACATACCAATTGCAATACGAATAATGTGATCTATTTGATTGTATGTCCTTGCAAACGCATGTATATTGGCAAAACGAACAGAAAATGTAGAATCAGAATGATAGAACATAAGAGCTGCATTAGAAATAAGATAGAACAGGCTCCCATGGTAAAACATTTCATAGAAATGAAACATTCATGCAACGACTTTCAGTGGTGCATTTTGAAACAGGTGAAGGGGCAATCCCAGATGGCTATCAATAGAAAATTATTACATCTAGAACAGAAACTTATTTTTTTGTCTAAAAGTTACATCAAAGGGATGAATGAAGGTGTCGAATGGCACAAGGCTTGATTTGGGGTCGCAGTGTTTATTGCATCATGTAATACAAAGTGACTGCGACACAAAATTATACCTTTGGACAGTTTGATGTACAGCTCATCCCGTGACACTGTTTTTCAAAAAATGCTTAATTTTGGGGTTTCAGTATGTTTGACATCATGTAACACAGAGTTACTGTGGCATAAATTGATGCCTACGGAAAGTTTGATGTACAGCTCATCCCGTGACGCTTTTTATCACCCATCATGTCATGCAATGTGGTTGTGTCACAAAATCATGCTGAATGTAGACCTGATATATAGTATTATCCATCACTCTGGTTTTACTATTTATGCAACACATGTAATGTAAATGCAATCATATGTGGCCCGTAGTGTATGAACACTTGTATGTTGGTGCTGTTTTTTTCCTATGTGGATAGATTTGTGTACCACATTAGGACTATGTGGCAAACAATATACCTTTAAATGCAACTTGAGGTTAGGGCTATAAGCTGTGTATCTCTCCTCTCCGAATTACATAATAGATGTCCTATTACCTTTTTAAACACCAGTTTAGTGGCGTTTTGATCCACTTTGTATTTCTAAAGGGCAATTTGCAGGCGAGTCATTATGACGTAATTTTCATAGGGTATTACGGCCACTGTGTGGGCGACATAATTGTCTGTTTCTTTGGCGTTGGGGGAAGTTTTGACCATGGCGCCTACATTTCCCAGAATTACATGAGTTTACATGATGCGGGATGACGTCACTGCGTCACGATTTAGGTACGTTTTTTTGACCCGCGAAGTTCGCAGAGCTTTTGGATCCACCAGGGACACAGAGGCAGCTCGTTTGTTGTGGCTGACTGTGAGGTTGAAAGAGACAACACCAATATGTAAGTGAGCAGAGGGTCTATGTAGAGGGCTTTGTAGACTTAGTCGGTTGTCTATGTTAAGAGGAGCGATACTTGAATAAGTTTGTCCATTTTTTACAGACAGGTGACCCATGAGAATTTTTTTCACTGACCCGGATATGGGAAAAAGTATAAAGGAGTCTTTAGAACTGAGAGTTTGCACAATTTTCGAACATAATGCTACATCTAAATAGGCAAGATCTAGCACCTATGTATGATTTGATTAGCCTATCAAGTGGATGATTGCGGGAGTTTGCAGCAATATCCCTTATTAATTTTTGCTTATATTGCACACTATTTTTAGACAGGGGTGAGAAAGGATGTGTAAGAATTCCGTAAGAAATTGGGAATCTACAACACTGTACAGAAAAAGCCCAAGATTCACTACTGGGAAAAGAGGTACGTAATTTTAGACATACCCTGCACCCTTTGAGGGATGAGGGTCCATGTTGTACATGTTTCACATGTAGAGATTGATACTCGATTATAAGTTATTAATAGGGTGTCCATTATTTCTTGATCAACAGGGTTCTCCCCTAGGACAAGAAGAATGTTCTAGATTACGACACAAGGCAATTTGTCCCCTGAAGAATGTCCGACATTGTTGTGGTCCAAGGACAGAAACTTGTACAAGTTGGGTAGTTTGTATTACATTGATAGGGAATCGGCCATTAGTAGTGTGGCACAGGAATCAGAGTGTGAGATGTACACACAGTGTAAGATCCTTACGGAACATTTACAAACATTACTCACTTATGGTGTTAAAACTTGTGTGGTTTTTAAACATAATGGTCTTATGTACTATGATCATTTTTTATGATTGTTTTATGAAATATAATGAATTGTAATAAAGTTTTGTAATATTTGATACTAGTGTGTTGTGATAAGAGGGGTGAATTTCACCCATAAAAATATCAGACTTTCTCCTTATATGCAAAAAAAAAAAAAAAAAAAATGATGCTAGGCAATGTGCCAGGCCCTCAACCCCTGCTTGGCACTTGGGGCAACACATGTCTAATTCCTGAACAGCTCGGGTTGACATTCCTCACTGGCTGTGAAGGACCCTCTTGGCTCCCTCGTTTCTCTTGTTCCCAGCTTCTGATTCCATTCATAGGGGTATGTGTATCCACTCCTAATACATCTTTCTCTTGGTGTTGCTCTGCGGCTTTGAGCCATTTGGCTGATTCCAAGACTCGAGCTTGTAGGGCTCCCGTAGCCACATGCAGTATTTATGTCCATCTCCCTTCTCCAGACCTGTTTGCCCTTTGTAGAGATCTCGATTCTTCATTCCTTCCCCCATTCTCAGTTTGGTTTCTGTGGCCCACTCTACTGCGAGCAACCCACGTACCTTCTCCGTAGTAAGCCCTGCTCCAGCGAGTTGGCTTCGACTCAGTGACACTGGTCTTCTCCCCCCAGCTCCTGGGCGTCCTCTCCTGAAGACGAGTGGGAGCGTTTCTTTTCTCGCCTCTATGTTGCTCTCTCCCTAGCTCTATGTAGTACGTCTGGAGGACTCATTAATCTCGTCCTGGATTCACTATTGTTTCCTGAGATCTAGGCCCACCACTTCCTTCGCGTGTTCACACCTTCCCTCATGGCCGGCTCTGATCTGCCTTGCAGACTCTGCACAGCCATGTGTCTCGTTGGCCATGTTTCTCCACCCCTACTCTGAAGCAGTGGACACCCAGACACCTCTAGGCCGACACCACTGCTTCCAGATCTCCTCATTCCCGAGTGATTTCTGGCATGTGATGTTCCTTATAGGCCACCGTTAGGAAAGGCTGCATGCAGGAATACATTTTCAGTGAAATTGGGCAGTTCCGTAACATCGCCTGGGGAGTAAAAGTGTGGGTACTTCTGCAGATTCTGGTTTCCTCTGGGAGTTTGTCGTGCATCTTCTCTTTTGTTTGAAGGGGCAGAGACTGGGGACAACTCACCTACTTTACTCCGTTTTAGGGTAGCATCTCCGATCTACCTTATTGCAAGATGGGTTTTGTGTGCTGTGACTATCTATCCTGCTTGACCATTAGGCTATGTGTGCAGGCATCACCACCCGCTAAAGTGACGTGTAGTGTCACAGATGGCATGATAGTCCCAGAGAAGGTTCAAGAGTTTTTTAAAATTCACAGAGACTCTACGGCCATCCCCCTCATCTAGAAAGCACACCCTCCCTGACCCAAACACCCTTAACCCCAAGTTAGTGGGTAACGATTGTTTCTACCTCAGTATGCTAAAAGCTAAGTCAGCTACAGTGATGACGTAAAGGTTTTGACTCCCTCAGGGACTTCCTAACTGTCCTTACTCTATCCAATGGTGATTGTTTTATGGGAATAGGTCTTTGCAGAAACCCCGCTTCAGTCAGTCTCTTTCTGACACTCTTGTTTTCCTGTCCCATGCCTCACCTCTCACTACAATACATGGCCGTAGTGCTGTCCGTGAGGACTAGAACTGTCTTCCCCTAGAGGTGCGTTTGAAAAGCCTTCAGGGCTTTGAATACTGCTAGCAGTTCCAACAGGTTTAAGTGATTGGTAGCTACTGCTGGGGACCAAACGCTGTGCGCCGTCTGATGGAGGTGAGTCCCCCACCATGTCAGATGCCTCTGTGGTGACAGTGGCTTCTACTGCAGGGGTGGTGAAGGCTTTCCCTTGCAAGAGATTTTCCCTTGACCACCACTGCAGAGAGAGACAGAGGGCTGGCGAGACAACCACTAGATCGTCCCATTGACCACTGGCCTGACACCACTGGCTCGAGAGCCACTCTTGCATGGGACGCATGCGCAGACGCACGTGTGGGACTAGATAAATCCACAACAGCCGCATGGCTTTGCATACGGTCACCTGGCTACATAGTGAGGGATCTGGAACAGCATGTTTTGGACCCTCTCATTGGAGGGAAAGATGAGCCCGTCTTTTGTCTGAATTAAAGCCCCCAAAAATTGCTGCACTTGGCTGGGGTCTAGGCTGGACTTTTTCTTGTTGATCGAGAACCCCAGACTGAAGAGGAGCTCTACCGTCTTTTGGGTATTTTTTTAGGCATGTTCCGTACGAATCCCGTTATTAGCCAGTCGTCGAGGTAAGGATAGACTGGAATGGACTGCCTGCGTAGGTGAGCAGCTACTCCCGCCAGTACCTTCGTAAACACTCTTGGGGCTGAGGCAATGCCAAAAGGGAAGAACCTTGAACTGATAGTGCTTGTTCTTGATCATGAACCTTAGGTACTTTCAGTGCGCTGGCAACATTGACATATGAAAGTATGCATCTTTCCTATCCAGTGTTGCCATGTAATCCCCCTGCGTCAACAGAGGGATTACTTCCTGCAATGCCATTCAGAAGTTTTGGGTTTTCACAAATTTGTTCGCTGGGCCAAGTCTAACACAGGGCGCATGGTGAGATCCTTTTTGGGTACAAGGAAGTACACTGAATAAATACCCTATTTTACCTGATGAACGGGGACGGCTTCTATGGCACCCTTTTTCTGAAGGATCTGCACCGCTTCCAGCAGAATTTCCAGGTGTGCTGGCGATAGGCGATGGATGTTGGTGGACGGTATCGAGGTGGCTGGTAGAACTCGATAAAATAACCGTGTGCGACGGTCTTGAACACCCACTGGTCTGTAGTGATCCCCTCCCATGCGTAAAGAAAGGATGTTAAACATCCCCCGACAGGGGAAGCATGGGAGGGGACACGGACTTGAGAAGAGGCGGGGAGCCTCTTGGGGTGGAGTTTCTTCCCCTGCCTTTACCATTTCTCTATCCCCTCTGTTGGTATTGACTGGTGCCAGCTGCACATTGTCCGGAGGACTATGTTGTGCCTCCTGTGCCATACTGGTTGTGTGGAGATCTGGAAAAAGACTGGCCCCGAAAGGAACAGCAAGAGTTTCCTCCCCGTTGTTGATAAGGTCGGGCTGTGATTTGATTAAGAGGCTTAAGAGTTTCATGCTCTTTTTTCCTGTCTCTAAGGCATCATCCACCACCTTGCCAAATAAGTGAGGGTCTTCCACTGGTTTGTTTATTAAAGAGGCTTGAGTCTCTAGCTTAAATCCTGAGTTTTTAAGCCAGGCATGCCTTTTGAGAAGGATTCCCTGGGGTAGAGCCTGCCCTGCCGTCTCTGCTGCATCCAGCGTATTCTTTAGGATGTTGTGTGTCACCTGTTTCTCGTCCGAGACAATCGCAAGCAGGCGTGATCGTACCGGTTCTGGGACTTCTTGGAGGTCTTCCTGAAGTAGGGTTCACTGCACGTCACTATAGCTGGCAAGAATGGTAATGTTAGCCATTCTTATCAAATATGCTGCTGAAGTGGTGTTGCGTTTTCCAAGGGAGTACAATTTCTTGCAGTCCTTGTTGCGGGGCGTTTCTGCAGTAGACAGACAATGGTACCCCGGCCCTCTTCCTGGTGGTAGTGACGACCAGGGAGTCTGGAGTGGCATGCCCTTGCGTGTACAATGGGTCAGAAGAAGAGGGGCGAAAGAGTTTTTCAACCAAAGGGTTGACAGCCCTTGTAAGTGAAGGGGACAGCAAAGAAGGTGCAAGGTGCTTCTTGATGGAATTTAGCAGTGGTATCGCCTGACTTGTGGGGGGGGGGGGGGGTGTTTCTCCTTTAGGATGTCATCTACAAAGTCAGTGGGCCTCATCACAAGTTCGGCGGAAGCCTTGCTGGTAAAACCGGCAGGCTGCCGCCAAACTTGAATTTTTTTCCGGCCTCTGGCAATGAGGAAATACAGGGCCATTACAACTGACCCTGTATGTCCTCATTGCCAGGGGCCGGAATCCAGTACTCCCCATAGGGCTCAATGGGAATGGGGAGGTTGGATGCACCTGCACCATTCAGAATGGTGCCGGTGCATCCGACATGCTGTGCTCGTGGGTGCCGCTCTGTCCGCCAGGTCTGACCTGGCGGGCAGAAAGGCACCCGCGGCAAGCTTACCGGTACCATAGTTCCTGGACCGGCAAACTTGTAATGAGGCCCAGTGTCTTGTACAGCTTCCTGCGTGGCAATTTTCAAATGGTCTGCAGCCCTTTTGAGGAGTGCACTAAATGCCATTTGATCATCAATAGGCAAAGCTTGTCTCTGTGGAGGAGAGGAGGGAGGATCCAAACAAATGGTGTCTGGGTCAGGGGTTGAAGTGGGTGAAAGCCAAGGTGCTTCCTCCACAGGCTGGTCCAGACCCCAATCTGGGCTTTGGCCCGGTGTGTGTCCTGAACAGACAGATGGGTTGTCTTCCTGACCATAGGGATCTTCATAGACCTCTTCAGGTTCAGAGAATTCAAAAACCTCTTCCTGAGGCGTTTGGTCTGAAAGCCTCTGTACCTTTACAAAACTAGGGCAGGAATCCTCTTCCCTAGGTCTCTTTGGGGTAATAAACTTCTCAGAAAAGTCCACAAACTGTGATAGTTTGTCCATATAATTCTCAAAAACGTTTCCTTAGTTGGAAGGGACTCATCAGTCAACATCTTAGGGAGGGGTTGGGGGCCCTTCAGAGTAGTCCTCTCAACAAGAGGATGAGGTTTGTTCGCTGCTGAAACAATAACCTCAAGACTTTTGCGTAGTTCCAGTGGCTCAGGGAGAGACTTCGACACACCTGTAGGTGTCGTCAAGGTCTTCAGCTCTGCCGAAACCTTTGAGGCTGACACACTCTTAGACGGCGCGTCAGCGCTCTTGTGTTTTTTCAGGGAGACGCCCTTATGGGTGGAATGCACAGACACATGCCAAGACGACGGATGCAGGGAGGGCGGCCGATCCTCAGGATCGGTAGGCTTCGACAAAACTTCGGCGGGCCTCTTGGTGTCTGCTGCTTCCTCGACGTACCCGTCGAGGGGGCTAGTGGGGTTGTGTGCTTGTCCTCATGTGGTGCGGGTGTGCCTGCCACTGGGGTGTGGTCTCCCCATACCAGTGCCGGTGGCCACTGATAGGTCTCTGGCCTCCACACTACGGAACCATGGCTGCCGCTCAAATCCTGGTCACTTGAGGCGCCTGCTCCGATGGGGGAACCACTCTCGGCCTGCATGGCGTAGGCCGCCCACCACTTCGTCCACCTATCTTTCAGCGTCTTCGGACGAAAAAGTTGGCAAGACTTGCAGGATCGCTCATCATGATCACGAGGCAGACACTTGTTACACTTGCGATGAGTGTCCTTCTACAGGTATTTTCCGTTACAGGACGGACACAACTTAAATGGAGTACTCTCCATAGTAGTGGTAAATGGCAGCAGCCAGACAAGAAAGGAAACGAGAGGGGAAAAGGAAATGCATTTTCAGAGAATCAAACCCCGAGGCCCTACTCTCCCTACTGTATAGGCCTGGCCGGAGGGCCGAGGCCACACAGTCGACAGCATCGACCAATGCACTAGTCGCCGAAAGCAGTAGACGTCTTGGGCGTAGGGGTCAAGAAGTAGCCGTTGATATGAAAGTCAAGACTAAACGACCATCGTCGCTAGGACAAAGAAATGATCAACTTTGCAACATATCTCTTTCAAGCTCCGCATATGTCAACCAACTAGTGGGTGGAAAAAACAATCTGAGGGACCTCGGCGCGTGAGGGATTTTGGGTACACTACACATCACGTTAGGGATAGTGTTACAGGCACGCCCATCTCGACGTCTACATTCGACACTCGAAAGAAAGATGCAATACCCCGCAATTACCACTAGATGTCGGACTATATACACAGCATGTGATTCTAAGCAGAGTCACAAGCATCAGAAGTATACATACACACACGTCTCATTTTTTTCTCCCATTTTGCCCAAAATTAGGGGGTTAGCAAGACCTCTCCCGCCTTACCCAAGTCAGGGGAACCCCGGGGGAAATTCTTGCTTTTTTGCCTCAATATTTTCTTGTCAGTCGGCAAGCGGGCACACAAAAGGTTAATAGACAGTTCCAGCAAAGAAAACCTCAGCCACAAGCAGACACGTCCTGTGTTTCAAGGACGTGTCAGATAAGCACAGACTGTGCCAATCAGACTATCCACTAGGCGTGGGCAGTAACAAACGTTTACCAGGGTGGTAAAGTAGACACAGCTGCTCTGCTAACTGTGAGAGTACCAAGCCAGTCCAGAAAACAGAACCTAGACGCAACAGTGTCAGGCCAGCAAGCATAGAAGCTGGCCACAAGACTACCAGGCTAGAGACGCAAGCATAGATACAAGTCACAAGCAGCCATGTTCTGTAGTGTAATAATCAGACTGTCAGATAGACACGGGTATTGGTCCATGGTTAAAGGCCAGTTTAGCAAGCACAGATTCTGGCCACAAGAGGCAACAGGAACTCGTTCTTTACAGACTCAAATCAAAATCCCTGAACCCACAAACAGGACTGTGTTCCCAAAAATACCAGCATTTCCTTTGTTAGCTTAAAAAGAGGCTATTCTACAATAGGTGAAGGTTGGAATCGTTCCTTTGATTCGAAAACGTATGTTTATATGAGGTTCCGTATTACATAGCTTATCTATGTTCACAGTAAATGAATCCTGTCCTAGGGCAGTGACTGAGCAAAAGTCCATTCAGTTTGAATGGGTGTCCCCACAGTCGCTGTGCCGTTCTGGGGTTCCACTCACCTGCGTTCTGCCCTCTGCAGCCAGCTGCTTCACCGGGAGACGCCACACGGGAGCGGAGGTTCCCATAGCGGCTGTAGCTGTTCCTGTACGCCACCAGACCTTGCTGGGAGTTACTGCCACTAGAAAGTAAACACAAACAGGGAAAGGAGCCAGAGGGGGTGGACAGGGAAAAAGGCCAAAGGGAATGCGGGTAGGGAGGCAGGTTTGAAGCAGGGAATGGAAAACAACAAAAAACAAATTAGGGAAATGACAACGGGATGGGAACAAAAGAGAATGAAGGTGAGAAAAGGTTCAAATGAGGAAGTTGAGGAAAAGAATGAGAAAACAAGGATGACAAACATTATGGCTGGACAGTATGAACCCTAACAGGCGAGTGGTCACGATAGAGCCCATTAGAACCTCATTTTCTGACACCTGCAGCATTCTATTCAGGTGTCTTCAAATTGAGGAGGTGATGGGAATTGAAGGAAAGAGAGACAGTAACACCACCAGATCCGAATCGCTGAATAACATTCTCTATATTTGTCGCAGCACAGACTTTGTCCCCCAGACTGAACACATGTGGCCATTTATGGGGTCCACTCTGTCTGTATCCTCAGGAAGCAATCAATCCACACTTGAAGCAAATAAACTCTCGGGTACATTTTTGGAGCTAAAAGGTCTATGTGATGAAGATTCCGGCTACTGCCGGCCTCAGGAGTTGGTACCAGTATAGTTTAAGCTCTATGCAAACCCTGCGGACATGGACTGATGAAGCAATGTTGCTCCTATAGCAGTGCTCCCAACCTTTGCTTTTCAAGGCGAGACTGGAAGGCGTAGGGTTAGGGATAGTCATGAACCCTTCCCCCCTGGAGCACTGCACCTTGCCTGTACCTTGAGAGAGACTATTCTATTTATTTACTATCTGGCACCATGTGCCAATGTCCTCTTGGAAAACATGTCCTCTGGTCAATTTATGGGAACGTATTGAGACAGTCTGCTCTCCCGGATCAATCCCTGCCATGTCTCATGACAGCGTGCTCGCCTGAATAAACTCTTAGCATGCACCGGGGTGCCCTGAGACAGCCTGCTCTCCCAAATCAACCACTGCTCCATGCCAGTGTGCTCTCCCGGATCAATCCCCTGCCACGTGCCGGAGTCTCATGAGACAACCTCGTCTCCCAGATCAACCCTTGCCACGTACCCGGGTGCCGTGGGACAGTGTGCTCTCCCAGATCAAACCCTTCCACGTACCAAGGTGCCGTTGACAGTGTGGCCCCCCCAGATCAACCCCTGCCACATACCAGGGTGCTGTGGGACAGTGTGCCCTCTCCCCCCCGGATAAACCCCAGCCACGTGCCAGGGTGCTGCAGGGCAGTGGTGTTTCCCAGATCAAACCTGTGCCACGTACCAGGGTGCCCTGGGACAGTGTGCTCGCCCGGATCAACATCTGCCATATGGCAGAGACCCATGGGACACCCTGCTCTCCAAGAGCCATCCCTGCTAAGTGCTATCGTCCCATGAGAGAGTCTGCTTTCTTGGATCAACCCCTAACATATGCCATTGTCCCATGACATAGTCTGCTGAAAATGCCACGTGCCAGGGCTCCATGATACAGCATTCACTCCTGTATAAACCCATGCCACCTGCCATGGTCACACAAAAGCTTCTCTTCTTACTCCAGGATCCTCACATCCCTGGGTTCCCTAAGAAGGCTGGCAATCCCAGCTCACCATCTGCCGCCATGGTGCCGGCTCACCCTCTCCAGCCCATGTGCTTGTCCATGCTGCTGACTGCACCAACCACGAGAGTTACATTAGGAGGCCTGGGCAAAGCCACATCCTCAATACTCTGGATTTACATGTGCCAACATACACCCCCAACCAAGTGTTCCAAAGAACATGTACCCAATCAGGATTTACAAATGCCAGCAAATAGCCCTGTGAAGGGCCCAGCCTGGTCCTGGGATATGGCAAAAGTTGAGAGAAGATGACATCTTTCATTAGATCCTTTCTCCTCACCTTCCCAAAGCAAGGTACGCTCAAGTCAGGGAGCAGATGCCCGTACTCCTCACCTTCCCAAAGCGAGATAGGCTTAAGATAGGGAGCAGATGCCCGTACTCCTCACCTTCCCAAAGCAAGATAGGCTTAAGATAGGGAGCAGATGCCCGTACTCCTCACCTTCCCAAAGCAAGATAGGCTCAAGTCAGGGAGCAGATGCCCGTACTCCTCACCTTCCCAAAGCAAGATACGCTCAAGTCAGGGAGCAGATGCCCGTACTCCTCACCTTCCCAAAGCAAGATACGCTCAAGTCAGGGAGCAGATGCCCGTACTCCTCACCTTCCCAAAGCAAGATACGCTCAAGTCAGGGAGCAGATGCCCGTACTCCTCACCTTCCCAAAGCAAGATACGCTCAAGTCAGGGAGCAGATGCCCGTACTCCTCACCTTCCCAAAGCAAGATACGCTCAAGTCAGGGAGCAGATGCCCGTACTCCTCACCTTCCCAAAGCAAGATACGCTCAAGTCAGGGAGCAGATGCCCGTACTCCTCACCTTCCCAAAGCAAGATACGCTCAAGTCAGGGAGCAGATGCCCGTACTCCTCACCTTCCCAAAGCAAGATACGCTCAAGTCAGGGAGCAGATGCCCGTACTCCTCACCTTCCCAAAGCAAGATACGCTCAAGTCAGGGAGCAGATGCCCGTACTCCTCACCTTCCCAAAGCAAGATACGCTCAAGTCAGGGAGCAGATGCCCGTACGCTCAAAGGACCCTTCACAAGTATGATCTGGCCCACAGCCTTCCAGAACTGAACCCCCGACACGCAGGATGTTGCCTTCAATAACATCCCCCCCCCCGCGTCCCCAACAAGGGCGTGCTGCAGTTAAAATCACACTTTGCACACTGCCACAGAATAACATTAATGAAAAAAGGCAAGAGATACAAGGGTGTATAAATAAAGCTTATTTTATAAAAATGTTTCTACTGAAATTATTAACAACGAAGGATTAATGACATTACCCCAAGAATTAATCAAAATGATTTGGCTTTTTAAATGCAGAACAGCCGGGTAATTGTGGCAGAAGTGGCAATAAACAATTGCTTCCACGCTTACAAAAAATGCAGATTAAAACCAGGTCGTTGAGGCATCCCAAAAGCAGCCCCGACACCTGTGCAGGCCTTATGCCCTTCATGGCTGGGCCATATGCAGCGCTTCTGGTTCCTGCAGTACCAGGATAGTGAGGATCCCCCCTGCATCTCTGCTCATCACAGGAGATTAAGAACAGTCCACTGTGTCCAAGCAGTGAATGTAGCCCTTCATGACCGCCACTCATACCCGGCATTAAACAAAACGAGTGAGGGTGGCTGGTCGGTCCAAGATGAGAGATGTCTGGAGATGTCAATGCTGGGTGTTATCAGGACGGCTGAGGGAACTGGGATGGGTCAAGTACAGAGGAAGGCAGGAGATCACAGGGAAGAGAGAAAGAGAGAGAGACAGACCCAAAGTGAGGAGAAAAGTTAGATGGATGGCAGCGACAGGACCACCAGAGAAAGAAACAGAACAGGGAGATCTCACAAGTCCCCCCTCACTCAGGAACAGCACCTATTGATACACCGAGCAGCAGGGGCTGTGTAAGGCTTGAATGGGAAAGCAAGGGACAGCAATCCCCATTGGGGATAGGGCCTGTGCTCTCCAGCTGGCCCTATAGCAATCCTCAATGGCGATATGGCCTATGCTCTCCAGATGGGCCTATAGCAATCCTCAATGGGGATAGGGCCTGTGCTCTCCAGCTGGGCCTAACTTCTGTGTCTAGTGCACAGGTTCTGCTCCCATGCCAAGAGGAGAAAGGGAAGGAGTCAGTACAAGCCTGTAAAGGTGCAAGGACAGACCCCTTGAGCCAGAGCGGAGCAATGGCACTTCTCCATCACCACGAAAGGATGTCTCATCTCAACTGCACTTTCTGGAAAGCATATATTAGAGAAAGGA
The DNA here is from genome assembly GCF_040938575.1 of Ambystoma mexicanum. Lineage (NCBI taxonomy): Eukaryota > Metazoa > Chordata > Amphibia > Caudata > Ambystomatidae > Ambystoma > Ambystoma mexicanum. Next base: position 832,987,434 of record NC_090938.1, on the reverse strand, counting down.
GAGTGGGAATGAACTACTGCTGTACACTGGGGTCCACAAGACTGACGTGCAGTTGGTTGTCCTCCAGGCAAACTCTGCATCAATGCTTGGGGTACAGGGGAGCCCCTTCATGACTGCAATGATTTTCAACATCACTTCATCAGGGGCTCAGGTGGCTGGAAGGGCCAGCCAATGTGGCTGGGGGATGGGGCCATGTTCCATCACCCTGAGATTGAAATGACAAACTGTCTGCTGCACCTGGTCTAGTGAGCTCCCTCTCAGAAAGAGGTATCCCCTGCCCCTCCATCTTACCTGGTCCTCCTCCGTGGCCCTTCTGTGTCGTTGTGCTCCCCGTTAATACCTCCCTGGGCCGAACGAGGGCAGCATATCTGAAGGTTTTTCAGGAGCTCCTGCTCATTCAAGACGGGTCGAGGGTCCCCCCTGCTGGGGGAGGAACCAACGCTGCTAGAGCGGTTCATGGAGCGGGACTGGCTGAATGGCCAAGGCAACCCCACTTCTTCTTTCAAAACTAGAAGAGATAAACACAGAAGCAATTAGGACCCTACCATGCAAGTAAAACACACATCCTAACATAAGACCAGTCACAAGGTTCAAAAAGGAGTGGAGAGAGAAGAGGGACAATCTGAGAACCCTGTACAAGTCTGTCAAAGAACACTATGGAGATAACTAAGCCCCTATTCAAGGGCCCTATCAGGAGCTGGGACTGGGGGGGGGTCTGGGCACCCTGTACACATCCATTAAAGGGCCCAATCAGGAGCTGGGATGGAGGAGGGCTCTCAGCAACCTGTACACATCCATTAAAGGGCCCAATCAGGAGCTGCGGCGGAGGGGATCGGAGCACCCTGTATAGCTATATTAAAGGGCCCCCTATCAGTAGCTGAGGTGGACGGGGGGGTGGTCGTATCACCCTGTACACCACTATTAAAAGGGCCCTATCAGGAAATGGGACTGAGCTCCAATTCAATGGTCCTGGGAAGACAGGGGTTGCGGGGGGGGAGGGGGGGGGGGTGGGAGGGATGCTGATAGCCATTCAGGATACCCCAAGTTTCCAGGTCACAGCTACAGAAAGGGATTCAGAAGAAAGGTATCTAGCTGTCACCTCCCAATGGGAGAGGGGGATATATACACAGCAACGATTTATGCCCCCAACGCTGGCCAAGATGGGTTCCTGTGGGTGACACTGACCAGACTGGAGAAGTTTGCTAAGGGGCATATAATGGCACTAGGATATTTCAATTTAGCATGGGACCCACGAGAAGATAGGCGCGTGAAAGTGCTCCCTAGTCAGGGAGCATCGTCTGATTTATTGAAGGAACGCATGGCCCACCTGGCGCTGGTAGACTGCTGGACGGAAATGGGCGAGTGGAGGGTTATACATTTTATTCCCATGTTCTATTCAAGGATCGACTATGCCTGGTTGTCGAGTACATTATTGGGGCGGGTTGAGGGGATAGAGCTGGACGCAATCGCCTTGTCAGATGGTGCACCTATAACAGGCAGCTTAAATATGGGACAGGGAAACCCCAGCCTGTGGTGGGAGAAATTCCCCGACCACCTCCTCAAGGATGGTCTCTTATGCGAGGACATAAAAAATAAAATCGAGGAATGTTTTGCAATTAACGCAACGGAAGGCGTACGAGACCAGATTGCGTGGGATGCGTTTAAAGATTCCTTGATGGCGGAGCTTATTACAATGAAATGTCAGAGGAAGAAACAAATAGGCATCAGGAGGAATTGAAAGCCAAACATAAGCAAATAATGGCCAGAATGGCTAATAATGCGGGGAGCACATTGCAAAGGGAATACCGGCTGCGAGGGGTCAATTAGATGTTTTACCAAATAGATCTGCAGAGAGGTCGTTGCTCTACCTCCAGCAGAGAGATTATGTCAAAGCCAACAAGGCAAATCGACTCTTAGAGAGGCACATTAGGAAAATGGTGGCGTCTAGTATGATCCTTAAAATACAAAGTTAGGGGGTCGGAAAGCATGGCTACACCAGATATAATGGCGGCATTCCGGGAATATTACTCCTCCCTGTATACATCTGATTCCCCGGATGAGGAAACCCAGGCGGAATACCTGTCCCGGTGTCCTCTTACCAAGATTACTCCCTGGGAATGGGAAAAATTAGAGCGGGACACTACCCCGAAGAAGTAAGGGCAGCAATAGCAGTCTTGCCAACAGGGAAGTCCCCGGATGGATTCCCAACGCTCTTTTCCAAATCCTTCCGCGAGGCATTGATCCCGCCCTTAGTCCCGCTGTTTAATTCTTTTGGGGGGGGACAGGATCCATCTCCACATCAATGGAAGAAGCCAAGGTGGTATTGGTCCCTAAGCCAGGCAAGCATCCCACGGTATGAGGCTCATACCGACTAATTGCCCTTACAAAGAAGATGCTAGCTTTGTGCTTAGATAAACTCCTCCCCAAACTGATCGATCCCAACCAGTCAGGCTTTATTGGGCACAGTCAGACCTCGGATAACATTCGGCGGGTCTGTCACCTGATTGCAAAGATTAAACATAACAAGTACCCCTGCACTGATATTGGCACAGGGTCAAATGTCCATTTGTTTGTCACACTATGGAGATCATAGGGTTTGGAGCTAAATTACTTTCTATGATTAGAGCCAACTATTGTTCACTCTACCTACATCTAGCAATTAACAGGGAGCTCTCCCAGGGGATCAAAGTCACATGCGGCACAAAGCAGGGATGCCTGTTACCCCCGCTCCTGTACGCTATATACCTGGAGTCGCTCTTAGCTAACATTACGGCCTCCCAAGATATCAGGGGAATGCCCTTCGGGGGGTGGGGATCGGAGCATAAAATCGCAGCGTTTGGCGATGATATGGTCACAGACTCGGATACGTTGCTTCCAGGGATATCACGAGAATCCGGTCTCTTTGGCGAGGCATTGGGATAAAAAATGAATGCCCATAAGTCAGAACTGTTCAATCTGACCGTCCCATCAGACAAAATCCAGGATTTGTGGGGTTGGGTTCCCTGTAGATGGGCTGAAGAAGGAATCAAGATATCTGGGGTGCAGATTACCAGGTCACTGGCGTCTCTATATCGAGCTAATTATCCGGCGTTGTTGGGAAAGCTGCACAGGTTGATCGACTGGGGACTCCTGTCTATTTCTTGGCTGGAGAGTATAAATGTCCTCAAAATGGTGATTTTGCCAAAGATTCTGTACTACTTTACGGCCCTACCAGTGGCGGTCCCCAAGGGTTTCTTCAGGGCACTTCAAAAACATGTGGACACATTAATTTGGAATCGCAGGAAACCTGGGGTAGCGAGGCAGCTACTAACGTTTCCCAAAAGCAGAGAAGGGCTATGGGCACCAAATGTCTGCTTCTATTTTGCAGCGCAAATAAGAATAATCTGTGAATGGTTCAGAGGTGAGCGCACAAAAGCCTGGTGCAGGATGGACATAGCAGTGGTTGGATCACCCCTGGATGAGGTATTATGGCTGCCTAATGGGGACAGGCCGGTAACCATGTATTAAAGCGAAGTGGTGGCACTGATGGGGGATTCTTGGGATTAACCGGTGAGGCGGGTGAACTTAACCACCTTACCCTCCCCGCTGACATCTTTATATAGGAATCCCCAGTATGCACCGGGGAGGAAGAGGGGGGCTTTGAGCAAGTGGGAGGCAGCAGGTTGCCGTAAATGAGGGATATGTTCATGGGAAATGAAATTAAATCCTTTGACCAGTGTAGGCAGGACTTTGGACTGGAGGAGGGGGAGAGGTGCCGATACTCCTAGCTGAGCCATTGGCTACTGAACCCACAAGTCAGGGTAGCAGCTACTAGGGAACTCGCTCCCTTCGAGAAATATGTGACGGGAGACAGACATCTGCTGGGCACATTGTACAGGATTATAGCAGATGGGACTAAGTCCCAGGTACGGTGTTATATGGAGAGATGGGAATTCGCAATAGGGGACTCACTGGAGGGGGGGAAACTGGAGTCAGCTGTGGACAGATATCCCTAAGCTTACGAGGGCTATCCAGATCCAGGAGATGTGGATCAAGATTATGGTCTAGTGGCACCTCACCCCGGAAAAACAACAGATTCTACCCATCAGTGTCACCACTTTGCTGGAGGGGATGCAGGGAACTAGGATCCTGGAATCCTATAGTGCCAAGCCATTCAGCCCTAACAGGACGTGGTCTGTGCAGCAATGAGCAGGATATTTGGGATTTAGATGCCAGACAATGAAGGGGAGGCCGGGCTGGTCATCAGTAGGGAAAGGGGAATACCATGTCTCGCCCAAGGGCTCCCCACTCCCAGTTCCCAAGGACCCTCCACCCAGGTGATCCTCCCTCGCTTCTCTGCCGCCAGGGTCGAGACCCAAGAGCAATGGCCTCTCCCTGGCCACCTGTGCAGAGGATTCAAGGGGTTTAGGAGGGAGAATGCCCTCAGGTTTCTCACACCTACCAGCACCCGGTACATATCTATCAAAGGCCCCTAATCAGGGACTGGGGCTGAAAGGGATCAGAGTACTCGGTACACATCTATTAAAGACCCCTATCAGGACCTGTGACAGATGGGAGATCCGAGAGGCTATACAGGACTATCAAAGGGTGCTATCTGCAGCTTTTGGGGTGTACATATGGTGGCAGTATTCAGAGTTCTATTCCTTTGTGACTTGTCGCTGTTGCTGAGTGCGGGCTGTGAGAAACCTGAGGGCATTCTCACTCCTACTCCCCTTGGATCCTCTAGACAGGTGGCCAGGGAAAGGCCATCACTCTTGGATCCTGTCCCTGCGGGTGGAGAAGCGAGGAAGGATCACCGGGTGGAGGGTCCCTAAGGATTCGGAGCCGAGTGCCTTTGGGCGAGACATGGTATCCCCCTTTGCCTATTGACGACCGCCCTAACCCTTCTCCAACCTTTGTGGGCTATTATAAGCCAGTTCCCCTCAATTTTTCACATGTGACACTTGACAGTACTGGGACAAAGAAGCAGGAGCTACTGAGGAGCTCAGATTGCTGAGGACACTGTCCGCATGCAGAAACGAGCGTCGGAGGTGCCGGAGTGAAGCAGACAAACGCATGGCGAACGAGCAGAGCTCGTACCAGTGTATTCTCCCGGCTTTAGGAGGTGAAAGGAAGTTGAGGGAACCATCGGGGGGATGCAGAGAAGGCAGGCGCGTGTCAGAGACGAGCTCCAGCACCGGGGAGCTTCTAAAGGACTACAAGTGAGTAACGGTCCATGAGAGTTCAACATTGAAAAACCAATGCATATTGAATACCGAACTAAATGGAAATTTAACATTAAACCGAACAAGTGTACATAGAATACTGAGCTTAATTAAGCAACACAAGAGAGCATTGAACTATGAAATGAAAGTGAACTTGTGGCACCACAAATTAATCCAAACCTTGAAGTCAAATACATTAAAGGCTGAGGGAAACCAAACAGTGACCTTTAATGAGTGAATGCAGTATGGCACGGCTACAGTTTGGCAAGGGGTGTGTGATGCATGGTGGCAGAGCCACGAGGCAACCAAGCAGAAGCCAGAGGAGCACAATAATACACCCCAAGCCAAAAGCCCAATAAACGGGAACTAGTGCCAAGTAACTTGTGTGTGGGCTGAGGAGTCCAGGGGTCCTGGTTGTGCAACCTGTGATAGGTGGACTGTGTGGTCTGACGACTGCGGCTAGACCAGAGAGCCCCGAATGGTGACTGCCAAGGACACTGTAAAACAAGCCTAATGAAACCATTGCAAAGGAGCTGGAGAGGCAAGCCAGAAAGAGGGTCAGATTGACCTGGTGTTTTGTTAAAGACTGTTGAAAAGACTGAGGCAAGTGTAGGTAAAGGAATTGAAGTCTTGGGGAAGGGAATCCTGAGACCTAAGGGACTACACTGGGTGTCTTGTAGGTAAAGGCATTGAAGTCTTGGGGAAGGGAATCCTGAGACCTAAGGCACTACACTGGGTGTCTTGTAGGTAAAGGCATTGAAGTCTTGGGGAAGGGAATCCTGAGACCTAAGGGACTACACTGGGTGTCTTGTAGGTAAAGGCATTGAAGTCTTGGGGAAGGGAATCCTGAGACCTAAGGGACTACACTGGGTGTCTTGTAGGTAAAGGCATTGAAGTCTTGGGGAAGGGAATCCTGAGACCTAAGGGACTACACTGGGTGTCTTGTAGGTAAAGGCATTGAAGTCTTGGGGAAGGGAATCCTGAGACCTAAGGGACTACACTGGGTGTCTTGTAGGTAAAGGCATTGAAGTCATGGGGAAGGGAATCCTGAGACCTAAGGGACTACACTGGGTGTCTTGTAGGTAAAGGCATTGAAGTCTTGGGGAAGGGAATCCTGAGACCTAAGGGACTACACTGGGTGTCTTGTAGGTAAAGGCATTGAAGTCATGGGGAAGGGAATCCTGAGACCTAAGGGACTACACTGGGTGTCTTGTAGGTAAAGGCATTGAAGTCTTGGGGAAGGGAATCCTGAGACCTAAGGCACTACACTGGGTGTCTTGTAGGTAAAGGCATTGAAGTCTTGGGGAAGGGAATCCTGAGACCTAAGGGACTACACTGGGTGTCTTGTAGGTAAAGGCATTGAAGTCTTGGGGAAGGGAATCCTGAGACCTAAGGGACTACACTGGGTGTCTTGTAGGTAAAGGCATTGAAGTCTTGGGGAAGGGAATCCTGAGACCTAAGGGACTACACTGGGTGTCTTGTAGGTAAAGGCATTGAAGTCTTGGGGAAGGGAATCCTGAGACCTAAGGGACTACACTGGGTGTCTTGTAGGTAAAGGCATTGAAGTCATGGGGAAGGGAATCCTGAGACCTAAGGGACTACACTGGGTGTCTTGTAGGTAAAGGCATTGAAGTCTTGGGGAAGGGAATCCTGAGACCTAAGGGACTACACTGGGTGTCTTGTAGGTAAAGGCATTGAAGTCTTGGGGAAGGGAATCCTGAGACCTAAGGGACTACACTGGGTGTCTTGGGACTGGAGTCTCAAAATCCCTTTGTTTTGGATTGTGTTACTTGAAACTTGGGGAAGGGAACCCCAAGGATTGGTTCTGAGCTATATCGCCTTGAACTGGAAAAAGGTAGAGATTGAGAGTTTTTCATGGAACTTTCCTATGCGTGGGGAAGGGGAGGTGAACGAAAGCTGTGAGCTGGAAGAAGCTCAGAACTTTGAGTGGAATACGGTTTCTTTTCTTTGATATCCCTAAGCATTGGTTAATTTATTTTATTTATTATTTACTTGTTAGGCGTTTATACAGGAAGTAAATACTGTTTCAAAGTGCCCACAGAGCAGCAGGGAGGGGACGGGGGATGTGAAACAATGGATACAATTAAATACATTAAGAAATAACAAATCCAGTGGGTGGGGAAGGGGAGAGGACGCACCTACTATGCCTTGTGAGTGTTCAGAACGTGTAAGTGCCGAAGGGAGGGGGAATGGAATGGGATAAGTGCTGTGGTGCTCACGGGTGAGCAACAGGTAAGGTGTAATGAAGGGTATGTGCGAGCCTACAGGGAGGAGGGCGAGTCAAGGCAAGTGCCGAGGATATACAGAAGTTGGGGGCTTCGGTGTGGGAGGTCAGGGCCCCGAGGATGCATAAGGGCCCTGCACACCAAACAAGCAACTGTGATAATAGCAGAGGAGAGTGGGGGGGGGGAGGAGGTAAATAGGAAAGTCTTGAGGAGCTTCAGGAATTCAAGAAAGTCCTGCTCAAGACAAAGAGGGAGGGGGAGGCTGTTCCAAAAAAGGGAGCCAGCTAAGGAAAGCGATCGACCTCCTGCCCTCAGTTTAGCGAAATGCTTTACACACAAAGAGTTGGTGCCAGAGGAGCGCATGGATCCAGAGGGGGAATATATAATAAGAGACAGTTGCAGATAGTACGGTCACCGGCCCCAGACAGTCTTGTGGAGGACATAGAGGGATTTAAATTTAATCCGTGAAGCAACGGGGAGCTAGTGAAGACTTATATGGGCAGGAGAGATGCGGTCCCTGGGCTTGAGGCCAAGGATAAGTCTTGCTGCCCTATTCTGGATTAGCTGAAGAGGTCACAGAGTGGAAGAGGGAAGATTCAGAAGGAGGCTATTGCAATAGTCAAGCCTAGAGAGAACCAGGGCTCTGGTAACATTGAGCTTCTGGGGGAAAGTGAGAAAAGGTAGGATTCCTTTGGGAAGGAAGAGCTGAAAGTGGGACTTCTTGGCAATGTCCTGAGTGTGAGGGAGGAAGGAGAGAGGAGTCGAAGATGACTCCACGGTTTCAGGCTTCAGAAGAGGGAGCAGGGGGAGAGCCCATGAAGGAAGGGCAGAGTGAAGGGAAGAAGACGGGGCCAAGAGTCCCAATGGGAAAGATCTCTGTTTTGCTGCCATTGAGGCAGAGATCATTGGAAGTGCATCAGGCCTGGATGGAAGAAAGGCATTCAGGGATGATGGAAGGTGCAAGAGGGTCAGCAGGAAGTTTGAAGAGTTGTGTGTCGTCAGCATAACAATAGAAGTTGGGGGACAAGGAGGAGATGAGGAGTGCCAGCTGAGTGAGTTAGATGTTAAAGAGCCAAGGCGAGAGGATAGAGCCCTGGGGGACACCACACATGGAGAAGGAAGTAGGAGAGGAGAAGGTGCCCAGGGATTTGGGAGGAGCAGTCAGTAAGGAAGGAGGTCAGCCAGTCAAGTGCCCGCTCTGAGATACCAAGGTTGTCGTGGAGCCTTTATATGAGGATGAAGTGGTTGACCGTGTCAAATGCAGAGGAGAGATCAAGAAGGATGAGGACAGCTGGGGAGTTGGAATCCAGAGAAGCGAGCAGTTCTTCACAGGTGCTCAGAAGAGCAGTTTCCAAGCCTCTGGATGCTTGGAATCCAGATTGACAGTTGTGGAGAACACCAACTAGTTCAGTGTGAGTGGAGTTGGGACAGGGCCAACTTCTCCAGCAGTTTCCCCAGGAAGGGGGTGATGGAGATAGAGTGGTAGTTGGCTAGACAAGTAGGGTCTGCTGTCAGTTTTTTAAGACAGGGGTGCACAAGGGAGTCCTTCAGGGAGGAGGGGAATGAACTGGTAGCAAGAAAGTGGGTACTGAGATCAGCGAGTGCAGGGGAAGGAGAGCAAATGTTGTCCTTTTTGGTTCTGGAGGAGCAAGGGGAAACCGGTTTGGAAGAGACCTTCATGGAGCAGACAACTCTGGTGACTTCATCAGGTGAGACAAGGGACAAAGGAGGAGAAGGGGGCCAGGGGAGGGTGAGTGGCCAAGGTAGGCAAGGGGGCGAGGGATGGGTTGGGAGAGTGTTGGCTGTTCAGGATGTTCTGAGTTTAGGTGGTGAAGTGAGTGGCGAGTGCGTTGAGGGATAGAGAGGTGCAGAGGTCAACGAAAAGAGTAGATGCTGTGCCAGGGGAGTCGAATTGGATGTTAGTCACCCAGGAGCAGTAGGTTGGAGGAGCTAGAAAGTAAGGCGGAACAGAAATCAGCCCATTCAGAGAGGAACAGGGAGGTAGCGCCAGTAGGCCGGTAAACGTAAGCAATGGTCAGGGTGGAGGAAAGAGTTGACCAACTTGCATACCAGGCTCTCAAAGTAAGAGTAGAGCTGAGTGGGTAAGATGGAAGAGGGTACCCACTCCGTGAAGATTAAGGCAACCACACCTTCAGTACTTTAAGGTCGTGGCTTGGAAATTATCTTAAAGCCGTTAGGAAGGAGGGAGCCAAAAGCGGTGACTGAGCTGGTATTGAGCCAGTGTCTCAGTAAGAGTGTGAATGTCAAGGTCAGTGGTCTTCAAGAAGGAGACAGATGTCAGCAGAATGTTTGTTAGCTGAGTGGGCTTTAAGAGTCACCAGGTGGAGGCAGTCTCTGCCTTTGAAGGTTTTCTGAGGTGGAGTACAGAGATGTGGTACTTCAGTCAGGAGGGGACATAAGGGGAAGTAGGGGGAGAGGCAGGAGAAGGAAGAAAGTTAATGAGGGATGGAAGGATCCGGTCAAAGAGAAGGAGGTTGACCTGAGGACCCTGAACCAGAACAGTGCCAGTGTGGTAGACATTAATGATGCAGCATGAGGAGAAGAAGCCCGCCAAGAGGACTTCCCACTTGGTGCCACCATTAATGGGAGAGGATGAGAAAGGGGAGAGAGTAGAGATGAGAAGTCCATAGGTCTGGAGAGGGGACAGAGAAGAGGATATCAGTGAAGATCTCTCTGAAGGATGCACTTGCATAGGTGTCTGCCATGGGAAGGCCAGGATTTGCAGCGAGGATGTCTTTTTTTATGCTTTTTCCGTCCAGATTTTGAGAGAGATGGAGGATAGGTGATAGTGTAGCAGTTAGAAAAGGGTGGAGAGATGGTGAGTGCCATCACAGTGGCCGAGGATTGATGAGAGAAGGAAGAAAGAGGAGGGGCTGCAATGCAGTGTCCTGGGCCCTTACAGGTAGCCTAGTAGTTAGGGGGGCACAATACAATGCAGAGTAATAGGTGAGGTGCAAGATACAGTTATACAATGAAATACAATGTGGTGCACAACAAGAATGCAAGATGTCAAGAAGAGATGCAATGCAGGGCACACAAAGGATGGAAGTTAGAAAACACACCCACCAGGAAGCACATTATATGTTTTATAGTTGTAAGGGAAAGGATAGGTTTTGGACACAAACAGACTTCTACGTTGAACTCTTTGACTCAGACTTTCCTTAGTTTCGTAGAGGTATGGAAATCCCACCTTAACATGGGGCAAGTTAGACCTCAACCATCATGACATTTAAGTTAATAAATATCTTTGTGTTTGAACTTGAAGTCGGTGGTCTGTGTCGTACTTCATGATGCCTTCACAGGGCGCAATTGGACTGCATGTATATCACCTTTGTGCACTCTTTAGGTCTCTGATAAGCCCCTCTCAAACAAGGAGATTCCCATATTTAGGGGGTAGTACATTGATTACAACCAATCAGATACATCCGCTACAAGGTCTGATACATAAAGTTAGCTGACCTGCCCAAGAACTGGGCCATTTGTACACTGTACACACACGCAAAGTGCAGGCAGCACCTGGGCAGGTCCGTTCTTGGGTCACTTACAGTCACGCTCGCTCAAGGAGTAGGGCTTAATATCTCCCTCCGGACGCCGTTTTGGAGGAAGCTTCCGTGCTGGAGCTGTAACGAGAAGCAGGGACACTTGGTTAGCCAGTGCTCAGGGGTGGGAAGGGCTGGTCTCCTTGCTCTACTCGAAAGATCCTCACAGTTACCCGTACAATACATGTATTTACAAAGTAAGTAAAGTGCGAGTTGCTTAATCAGTAAAATCCCCAATGCAGTGGCGTGTGCTGTGCTGTGCTGGATGCTGGGAATGTCTTATCATAAAGGGCGCAGTCAAGGAAGCTTAAACACAAGGCCTGTGCCTTAGGTGGGTTTCCCTCCTCCTTACATTGAGGGTGATATGTTATGTAATGCTGTGATGCGTCCTCACTGTAGCAATCTCAGAGTGCCAACGAGTGCCCGCAAATGGGCAGATGGTGTTCCTGCCAGGGGATTTCAGACCTTACAGTGGGAAGTGGCAGAGAAGATATACCATGGCTACATGCACCGGACAAGTTAGAATGATGTGGTGTTGCGACACACACACAAGATTTGAGACACTTCCCGAATTGACTAATAAGCTGACATTATTGAAAATGCACAGGTGTTTTATCAGCGCCAGACTTACACAAATTGCTCAGGTGTAATGGTAATGCTAGGTTTATTGCATCGCAATGTCCAATTGTCAATCATGATTCATTTTGGAGCTCACATTTTTAAAAATGATTGTTGTTAGGCAAAGTTTGAATGCAGTACCCTCTGGGAACACTACAAGCAACCGACTACAGGTGTAAGCAAACCAACCTTTGGCATAAGTCTGTACTACACAGTTTTGGTAGCGTGTTGAGCAGCCATGCTTATCTCAAGAGGGGAAATGTGAGCAGTAATGATGTTACACAGAGGTCTACAATCACAGGTGTTCAAATAAACTCTTACACTGAAGGTTTCTTGAATAAACACTTATTAATTTATTTATCAGTCAGTTACAAAACATTCACTAAAATGATGCAATTATAAAATCATGCACGAATACACTTCAATACTGTACACTCCAAGTTTCTGAATCAGATAAGACCCTTTTGGGATGGCCCACAGACACAACCTACAATCACAGGCAACTTTAGCAACAAGGGTGCTGGGGACATGAGTATCTTACTGTTGGCATTCAGAATACTTTTCAAGAGGAGTAAAAGGCAAAGGTTATTAGAACATGAAAGGTTACAATTATTCTTAGTGCAAATATTTTGAGTTCACCAGAAATTCAATTTAATGCAATAGTGTAGGCCAAAGACAATTGGCGACAGTCTTGGATAGGGTAAAGCGGTTCTGTTAAGTAAAACTGAAAAGTCTCTGCAAAAGTTCTCAGAAGTCGTTTGTAGCAAGAAGAATCATATGTTGGATCACAAGCTGATTAGGCCTGTGAGTTGCAAAAGTTTCAAGCACTTTCACAGCAAGAGGTAAGTACTCTCAGTCTTGTTTTACAGTACCTTACAAATGAAGAAAAAGAGGCAGCTGATGACTTCTGTTCCTGGCAGTTCCTGCAGAGCTCGCTGTTCCTGCGCCTCAGTCGTGGGGACAAGAGGGAGGACGTTGGGGGGACTCCTGCACTGCACTGGGACAGTCAAAGGCTCTCAACGGGCAAACTTCAATTTCGGTGGCTGTAAGCAAAGCACACACACTGGTGTCCCTCTCCCTGGTTATACGGTTTCCTGCAGCAACTCTGAGGAAATTCAACAAGCTCCGAGATGAGTATCCAGGTGGCTTACTTTGGAGTCGATTGGTCCCACCAACTCAAAAGGGAGAAGTTGTCCTCGCAGGGGCTTCTCTGTCGATTAGAACTTCGCAAGTAGGCACTGCAGCAGGGCTTCACCGGGCAAACCAACGGTCCAGGAGTTGCAGCAGGCGTCCTCTTCAAGCTCTTCTTCGGTTCCTTCATCCAGTGGTCGACTGCCTTCCAAGCCATGAGACTTGCCTTTTATTCAGTTCTCTCCCATTCATTCCAGCCTAGCTGTCACTCACCCAGCAGGGCGGCTGTCCTTGCCAGACAGTCAGCCAGCCAATCATCACAGAGTGCATTTGGGTCTCCTAGGAGACTAAGCACAGGGAGTTTTGGGCACATCCCTCACTTCCTGCCTACCCCAGACACTGTGGAGCCAGAGGCTGTCTTCACTCCTGAAGCCCGCCAAAGGCGAATTAACAAAGAGACCAAACCTGGTTTGGCGCACAGACAAACACTCGAGAAGAACCTTTCCAAAAAGAAATGGCAAAAAAGAAGACCGAACCTGTTTTAACAAAGGGGACTCATACGCCATCTTGAAAAACATGGCTGCCGCGATTTAACGCTACCGGAGCTACGAATAGTTGGCGGTTGGGAAAAATCATGGTAGTTTGTTGTAAAACCACTGCCACCAGCCATTCTGAGAGGAAAGGGTATCATTTGACTGTTACATGAGTATCTAGACACAGGGGATACTAGGTAACCCCTCCAGCACTTCTATTGTAAGATAGGGTGTGCTGGGTGTAGGAATTTAAACGACTAGTAAAGTCAATTTCACTTTACTTACTCTGGGAAACAGTAGTTTATCCCAGAGAAGGTATTTAAACCTTGGGAAAGCCTGAAAGCCTTACCTGTGCCACTGCACTGAGGGTGCTGTGTGACATAAATGAAAAGATGATGCCTATGGAGTTGGTTAGACTCCATAACCAAAGAAAACACAAGAGGAAAACACATCAAAATACATGAGTGGGCAAAAGGGTCACACTCTCTCCAGGTAAAAAAAATCAAGACCTCAAAATCCAGCAAGGTTGCTGAGGGTCTCTAAGGTGAAGGGAATTAGCACATTTTTGAGAATTCTCCCTAACAATTGTAAGTTACTTTCATTGGTAAAATCATGTAACACATTTTTAACCCCATTAAATCGACACCCGATTGGACCCTTGATATCACCACATTAAAGCATGAACTCAAAACCAGGAGGTGAAGGTAGTCCTCTTTGACCAAGGGAAATCTTGTAACAGTGTCATTGGTAGGAAAGATTTCCCTCCCTTGGGTGCAATTTTCCCTCCATTTGTAAATCCCCCAACCTTTTTGCTGCTTTTGTTTGGAGTACCTCACCTGACTTTTTCCAGTGGAGCCCAGCCTTCAGCTGCACTCCTCTGTGCTTTCACTCATTTGTTATGGGGAAACTGACACATCTTTCAGGCTGTCAGTACTGGGAAACTATGTTTCCCTTAGTCTTCGACTTTGTTATAATTTCTTGGTAATTTTTTATCTATGTGGCAAGTACCTTGCAGTACCGCGTATAGGGGTCCTTTGGTTTTATGGCCCTAGCCACCCTCTCAGGATTTTTGGGTGTTTGTACAAGTGTGCCTAGGGTGAACTGGTGGCAGCAGTTTACTTTTAAAGTATTTTACTTTGTTTCTATGGACCACACCACATTTGACCCAAGACTGTGGCCAGTGCAGAAAGTGGCCATGCCACAAAGTCTTCTGTTCTGTCCTTTGGTCATTTTGTCCCTTTGCATCCCCCAGGTCGAGAGACCCGGGTATTCCTTATTTGGGCATGCAGCCTCCCGCGAAAACCACATCTTTCGCAGGCTCCTGCATGTCATGTGTGCTAGTGCCCAGGAAGAGGGTTGGAACTGTCTGGTCCCAATCCACACTACTGGTGCCAGTATGTCTGGTAGTCATGAATGACTGTAACCACTGTGAACCACGATTGGCCCACGTCTGGCATGCATGTAAGAGAGCAGACCTTCAACTGGCTATCTGAGATTTGAGCGTGAACCGAATCTTGGATAAGAGAAGGGGCTCTGCATCCATTCCAGGTCGATCTACTGAGGTTCACACCGAACCTCATAAAGGAGCCAAGTATCCTTAAGAAGAAAGCAGACTTGAGGAACTGCCAGTGACATGCTTGGAAGGTTTGGCACCCTGGCCCCGCTGTTGTCCCATCTGACCAGTTTCTTCATCGAACCAAGAAGGCCTGCCAGGGTGCTTCGCCCCTTTGGAGTAGTGGTGTTAAGGAGAATCCTCAGAAATGTGCTAATTCCTCTCTACCTTAGAGACCCCCAGCTCTTTTGCAGGACTCTAGGACTTTTTCAATTTTACCTGGAGAGAGTGAGACCCTTTCCCCCCCCCGCCAAT
Organism: Ambystoma mexicanum; assembly: GCF_040938575.1. Taxonomy (NCBI): domain Eukaryota; kingdom Metazoa; phylum Chordata; class Amphibia; order Caudata; family Ambystomatidae; genus Ambystoma; species Ambystoma mexicanum. The sequence goes on along the minus strand of NC_090938.1, from coordinate 832,972,275 downwards.
ACTCGTGTATTTCCAGGCGATTTTTGACTGTGTTTCTTTTGCTTTTTGGAGTCTGATAAACTCCATAGGCATCTTTTTCACATTGTGACACACAGCACCTTCAGTGCAGTGGCACTGGGAAATCTTTCAGATTTCCCCAAAGGTTTAAATACCTTTCTCTTGGATAACTACTGTTTCCAAGAGCAGTAAAATGAAATGGACTTTGCTTTACTTTACTTTATTGCATTTATACTGCACAGCAATGAACCCGTGGGCATGATGGCGCGGACGAGACTAGACAACAAGAAACATGAGCGTGAGGCCCTTTTTTCCCATACTCTCGTGTATTTCCAGGCGATTTTTGACTGTTACAATTGTAACTTTCTAGACCCAGCACACACTATCTTACAATAGGGTGCTGGAGGGGTTACTTAGTATCCCCTTTGTCTAACTTTTCATGTAACAATTTATGTTACCCTTTCTGCGATTAATGACTGCTGGCAGTGGTTTACGTTTTACTACTGTGGTGCGTCTTTACTGCGGGCTGCGTTCGCAACTGCAGTAAAGCACTCTTGGGTGCCATTTTTGTCAAAATGGCCCAGTTCTTTTTTCACCAGATTTACTCTGCGCTAAACCAGGTTTGCCTTTGGCGGGATTCACGAGTGAAGCCTGCCTCTGGCTCCAAGGTGTCTGGTGGGGGCAGGAAGTGAGGGAAGTGCCCGAAACTCCCTGTGCTTAATCTGATAGGAGACAGGAATGCACTCTTAGGTGATTGGCCGGCTGGCTGTCCAGCAAGGACAGCCACCCTGCTGGGTGACCGACAGTTAGGCTGGTATGAATGGGAGAAACCTGCATAAAAGGCAAGGCTTTTTGGCTTGGAAGGCAGAGGCGACCACTGGACGAAGGAATCTGAAGAAGAACTTGAAGACGACGGCTGCTGCAACTCCTGGATCGTTGGGTGGCCCGGTGAAGCCCTGCGGCTGTGCTGAAACTCCAAATTTGTATCGACAGAAAGCCCTGCGAAGACGACTTCTCCCCTTGAGTTGGTGGAACCAATCAACTGCAAAGTAAGTCACCTGGACATCCTTCTCAGAGCTGGTTGAATTTCCATTACAGTCGCTGCTGGAACCGAATAGCAAGGGAGAGGAACACCAGTTTGTGTGTGTTGCTTTTAAGTTGGCCAAGAGTTCCAGGAAGATCCTCAGGACTCCCAGGAAGAAGGACTGACTGAGCCGGAGTCCACTTAACAGAGTGCGGGACCCCAGAAGCAAGGACGGTCCACCTAGACAGCCAAGAACCACAGTGTTGAAGGAAGAGTGCCGGTTGCTGTCGGTAACCGTCCCATTGCAGTGCAGGAGTCCCCAGAAGTCCTCCCTCTTGTTCCCACGACTGAGGCCCAGGAACACAGGATTTGCAGAGCTGCACAGGAACAGAAGTCATCTGCTGCATTTTCTTCTAACTAAAGGTACTGTGAAAGCGTAAGAGAACTTACCTCTTGTTGTACATTTGCTTCTACTACTCACAAGTCTAACAGCTTGTGGCCCTACATTGATTCATCTTTTTCTTCAAAGACTTCTAAATCATTGTGCAAAGACTTGTTACTTACCTGGAAGTGCTTCAGCCACATATACTTTTGCCCATTGACTTTGGCTCAGCCTGTTTCTCTGAAAGACTCTTCTCTCCTCTGAATTGGGGGGGGTCTAAAAGTATTTGCCTGGTTAAGAATATTTGAGATCTCGTTTGTTCTAATAACCTTTTCTTTGACACCCAGCTCAGTGCTATTCTAACAGTATTATATCAATGTCCACAGTGTCCAAACTATTGATGTCACCTGAGGGTGTAGGAAGTGTCTGTGTGGCATCCCCAAATGGGTATTTGCTGATTTAGGAACTAAGAGTGTGTGTTTTGAAGGTATTTGTGTGTTGCTGTTTTATTGCTCCCTTCTAAAGAAGGCTTATACAAATGATCGGTAAATAAATAACTGTTTTATCAAAAAACCTTGAGTCTAAGTGTTTGTTCGAATACTTGTCACTGTGAATCTTTGTGTAACCACTCTACAGCTCACATTGACCCCTCTTGAGATGAGCCTGGGTGCTCAGCCACACTACCAACCTGTGTAGTTCAGACTTTTACCAAAGGTTGGGTCCTATTGCCAGGAGGCTAAGGTTGTTGTAGTGCACCCAAAAGGGTACTACCCCAAATCTTTACCTAACAAGTGGGAACAACTACTCTCGGCTTTTCCTACTTATCCTCGAAAAGAGCTTCTTCGTTAGTGTTCCTGGGCCATCCAGTGAACTGACCAGCACGAACCCAGGGTATCGCACAGGAACGCTGTTGTCCTGAGTTGAGACTCGAGACTCTGGGTATTGCTAGCTTGTGGTCCTGGGCCCCTCTCCCACCAAAACTCGTAGCCTAGCTCCTCTGGGTCGTGATTTACGAGAGTGCACCACGCCGCGAGCATTTGCGGTTCCTGCGTCACCCTGCTGTGGTGACCATCACTGAAAGTGCCTGCAGTTCTTACCTACCGTGTCCTGAGACATACCAGAACTATCCTTCTTTCTCCTTCGAGAGCTGAGTAAAGGCTACTGTCCCGCCACAGACGATTGTCCCGTCCCGCAGCCGCTGAGAGTCGGAGGGTCCTAAAACTGCAGGGTTAACACCTATAAGCGAAGTGGGCTAGACTGCCTAAGTTTGGTCTGGACTGTGTCGAGGGTCGGTGAGTACTTTCCTAACTTACCGATGGCCCCCTGGCACATCCATTCCTTTTTACGCACAAGTGTCCCTCAAAAGACACTCACCTGGACTGGGATAGCCTGCGCTCCCCAGCTATTCCTGAACTCCGAAAGTCACTCGATTTGCAGGGGTAGACCCCTAGGAACAGGAACCTATTCTGCATCGCCTCAAGCCCTTTCCTAGCAGCTACAGCCCCTGATGAGAACCCGCTTTTTCATTTACGCACGACCGAGCATTGTTAACGCATGACTGTACTTTGAGTTCTAGGCTCCTCACTTTGTAGGGCTGGACTACATAAATTAGGGATTGTTGATGAAGGACTGCCTAAACTGATATCTGTGTTGATTTAACCCCTTTCTGTTACAGGTTGTGTTTATTCTCTTCCCCATCATCAGCCTTAGGCTAATCACATTATTGTATATATGTTAGATAGTGAATAAGCGTGTGTTGTTAAAACCATAGAGGTACACGTATCATTAGAAGCTGGCGGGAAAAAAATATACAAAAGCAGAATTGAACAGAGAGGCGAAGACGATTTGGTAGCAGGACTATGAAAATCCTGATGAAAGTTCCAGTATCAAGGAAGGAGGAAGGAAGAGTTACCTAGTTATAAGGGAATCTTCACTGCAAGGCAACCGCCATGATCTTCATCGCCCGGCCATGGCCCTGGTGGTTTCCAGATTCCCCTGTCGCAGTCCATCGACCCTCACAAGGCATAGCTGTGCAACCCAGACCTGGTATCACCGCAACCCAGCAATTCCATCCTGCTTACTTGACCCTTGCTCTGCTAATCTTCCCTGCAGGCTAATGAGCGGTGATCCCGGGAGAGGGCACAATATACCTGGTGATTCAACAAGTACAGAAGCATAGTAACATAACAGAACGGGCTGACAGCATGAGCATTTGGAGAGCAGCCTCAGGAGCCTCCTATGCTTTGAAGTAGGAGCACTTCCTTCTGTGGTGCTACTGAGTTTCATGTTTCAGCCGCTCGCACAACAGAGACAGTATTACCTTACCTTACGTCATGTGTCCAGCAAAGTATGGTCCGGCTTTCTCCTCTATAAAGTGCATTTGGCTGCTATTACCTCTTACGAAAAGTTGCCCTCCAAGTCCCTTTTTTTGCCATGATTGCAATAAAAGAGACAATCATGGGAAGGTGTATACAGTGGTCTGAAGACGCTATGCTCCTTGGGAGCTGAATGTTATCCTTTCTAAACTAATGGGACCACCTTTTGAACCAATGCATAAGGCTGGCGTGCAACAGTTGACATGGAAACTGGCATTCCTTATAGCTATTGCGTCAGCCAGAAGGGTCTGTGAAATCCCAGGGCTTCGGTTCACACATATCTTTTATATTATTTTACAAGACCCTTCCCAAAGTGATTTTGGATTTCCATATCAACCAAGGTATTTCTCTTTATTCAGAGACCCCAGCAGAAAGGTCCTTGCACACATGAGATGTTTGACAGGCTTGGCACTATTATTTAGAAAAGAAACACTAGAGCGAGAAGGAAATCTAAGCAAGTATTCATTAACTATGGCCCTCCCAACACAGCTGTACTCGTGCATTCTACTGCTCTCTAAAACTAAACGAGATAGTCTCTGGCAGGCCTAAGGCCCAGTCTACCAAGAGCAAAGTCACAGCTGCACTGCTCAGAAATGTCCCGAAGACTGATCATTAATATTCATAAGCCACCATTCCCTCCTCCCCAGAGAACTCGGGAAAGAAGACATGCATTACTTACCGTAATAGCATTTCTGATGATTCATCTGCTTAGATTCACATGCTGTACATATAATCCAACATCCATTGATCACCGCATAATATTGCATTTCAGGCGTCGTGGTCCCACCGATTGTATTTGTTCTGCCGTGAAGGAGCCTATGACTATCGTGAGTGAGTACAGAAAAGAGAGAGAAAGTAGTAAGATGTCTATGTTCGTTCCATCTGAGCGGGGAGGAAGGATGGGCGCATGTAAATCTAAGCAGATACAATCATCAGAAATGCTACTTCGGTAAGTAATGCATGTCTTCTGATGCTTGTTAATCTGCTTAGAATCACATGCTGTGCATAGACTAGCAAGCAGTACCCAGAGAAGGCGGTGGGATGTGAGAAGGACTCTAGAGGAACATTTGCAATGAATGCTATGGAAGCCCCAGTGCCTGAAGTAGAATGCGCTCTAGGCTTGAAGGGCAGTTCTCTCTAAGTAAGAGTGTACATATTGAACATATTGTGATGCATTTTACAATCCACCTAGAGATAGTAGATTTGGAGACCGGGTCTCCCTTCTCTACCTGCTGCCACTGAACCAAAAAAACTGATTTGTTTTTCTTAGTGGTCGAGTTCTTTCCATGTAGAACATGACTGCTCTATGTACATCCAGTGTGTGCAGGCTTCTTTCACCCATGTTTGAGAGGTTTTGAAAGAACGTTGGTATTTCTATGGATTGGTTCACATGAAACTTTGAAATGAATTTAGGCGCAAACCTAGGGTGAGTGCGTAGAACCACCTTGTTACAAAGGGGTCTAGAACTGAGAGCGCTTGTAGTTCACCGACTCTCCTAATGGAAGGAATGGCCATTAAAAAGGCAGTTTTGTAGGTGAGATCTTTGAGACAAACAAGTTACTTACCAACTGTAACGTTCTTTCGACTGGATGTTCCTCCCACGTATTCCTCATCTTAGATATATCCTTACCTTCAACTTTGCTGCTTCGGAAAAACATTTTCTCCATCAGAGGGCGCTCTGCTCGAGTCTGAGGCGTCGATGTGACACGGCGGTATCCGTCGAGCGTCGACGTCATCCGCTGTATAAATTGTCGAGCCGTGTCCGTTGGCCTCAGTTCTGTTTTTTTGTATATTGTAGTCAATAATTAGTAGATAAAGCATGTCCCTTTGACCACAATCTCTAAAGGAACTTTGAGTGTAAAACACGTAAACTGTACTGTGGGGTAGGCTGGGAGGGGCAATGAGGAATATGTGGGAGGAACATCCAGTCGAAAGAACGTTCCAGTTGGTAAGTAACTTGTTCTTCGAATGGATTGTGTCCTCCCACGTATTCCTCATCTTAGATAGGCTCCCAAAGCAGTTTGAATTGGAGGAAGGAGTACCAGAAATATTAATTATGTACAGTATGAAATACTGATTTTGCAAAAAGACCCCCCTGTGAAGAAGTGGAGTCTAGAGAGTAGTACTTTACAAATGTGTGCATGGATGACCAGGTGGCTGCTGCGCAAATATCTTGCACTGGTACACCTCTCTGAAGAGCTGTTGAAGTCGCCATGCCCCTGGTTGAATGAGCTCTCAGTCCATCTGGAGGATCTTTCCCAGCCAATCTAGAACATTCAGTTATAGCTTAAATTATCCATCTGGACAATGTTTGTTTTGTCACTGCCAGCCCTAATTTACAGCCAGTATACCCCACAAAATGTTGGTCACACTGACGAAATTTAGCAAATCTCGATATATAGAAAATAAGAGCCCTCTTAGGATCTAATCTGTGTAATCTTTCTTCCTCCTTACTTGCGTGAGGAGGATAAAAGGCAGGCAGGGTTATCTTTTGTGACAGGTGAAAATCTGAGACAATTTTCAGTAGAAAAGAGGGGTTGACCTTAAGAACAACTTTATCTTTGTGGAAGATTGTGTGAGGAGGTTTGCTAAAAAGCACCTGCAACTCAATCACCCTGCGGGCTGAAGTAATTGCCACTAGCAGTATTGTTTTTAGAGTAAGGAGCCTTAACAGGCAAGAATGCAATGGCTCAAATGGAATATATGTGAGAAATTTCAACACTAAATTTAGATCCCACACAGGTACTTGAAAGGGTATTGGAGGAAACACATTAGTAAGTCCTTTTAAGAACTTTACAATTAAACGGTATCTTGAAATAAGATTCCTCCTCTGAGGAGCGCTTAAAAATGGATAGCGCAGCCAAATAACCTTTTACCGTGCCAACTTGGAGCCCCAAATTGGCTAAATGTAAAAGAAAAGACAATATTGTAGGAATATTACATTGAAAAGGGTCCACATTCTTATCTCTGCACCAGTTACTGAACCTGTTCCAACGACACCGGTACAGAGATTTAGTTGCTTGCCTTCTGGCCGAAAGCAAAATCTCCATAACGTCATCCAGAAAGTCCCAATCCTTGTATCTCAGCCTCTCAGAAACCATGAATGAAGGCTGAGTGTCTTGAGCTCTGGATCGAGAACCGATCCTCCTCTCACGAGAGACGGTCCTCTCTTTGTGGAAGACGTATTGGAGGGCAGATGGACATGTCTAGAAGATCCGGGTACATACTTCCTGGGCCAATCCGGGGCAATTAGGATCATGGTTTTCCCAAACTTTCTTAACCTTCTGATTACTTGAGGAATCACGGGGACTGGAGGAAACGTGTACAGGAGTGGAAATTCCCAGTCCACCACGAACGCGTCTCCTAGAGCTCCTCTGCCTGCTCAGAGCATCCGTTGTCGTGTTCTGCTCTCTGGCTAAGTGAATTGCCGTTAGAGATTCCTTCCTGTATTGCCTAGAACCAGAGCTGCATTGCCTCTCTGCACAGTGGTAGTGATCTTACGCCTCCTCTCTTGTCGAGGTAGTACATGGCCACTGTGTTGTCCGTCACTATCAGGACATTAGTTCCCCGTACAGAGGGCAGAAAGGCTTTCAGCGCTAGTATGATTGCCGCCAGCGCTAACAGGTTGATGTGTAGTTGGGACTCTGATGGAGAACAACGACCGCCGATTGTCAGATCGTTGGTGTGGACTCCCCACCCTGTGAGTGAAGCGTCCATCACTATCATTATCTCCGGCCATGGTTGCCAAAAAGATTCTCCCATGAAGACATGTTTGTCGCAAGCCCTCCATTGAAGATCTTGTGCCACTCTGGTCGGGACTTGCAAAAGATCTGACATTTCCCCTGAAAATTGGGACCATTGAGTCCTGAGGGCCCACTGTAGGGATCTCATCCTCAATCTGGCCTCTGGCACCAGAAAAATGCAGGATGCCATAAGACCGAGCAACCTTAGAAAATCGAAGGCTGGCAGATACTAGGCATTTAGGAACGTTGTTACCATCTGCAGAATGCCCTCTCTTCGGGAGGCGAGGCTTTGCCCGAGAAAGTATCCAGAACTGCTCTGATAAATTGGAGTTTCTGTGATGGTATCATATTTGACTTCTTGAAATTCAGAGAGAAGCCCAGTCTGTGCAGGAAGTGGCAGGTCTTGCTTAGATGTTCCTGGGCTTGTTCTGGAGAACGTGCCCTGATTAACCAATCGTCCAGGTAGGGGTAAACATGAACTCCCCCTCTCCTGAGACGTGCTGCCACTACCGCCATCAGCTTGGTGAAAACTCTGGGGGCAGAGGTCAACCTGAATGGCAGAACTCGAAACTGATAGTGAGAGTTGCCAATCGCAAACCTCAGGTACTTTCTTTGCTTGGGATGGATTGGCACATGAAAGTAAGCATCCTGAAGGTCCAATGATACCAACCAGTCTTGGAGTTGAAGAGCCTGAAGGATCTGAGAAAGGGTCACCATCTTGAACTTGTCCTTCATGAGGAACTTGTTCAAGTTTCTTAAGTCCAAGATAGCTCTCAATCCTCCGTCCTTCTTTTGGATGAGAAAGTATAGGGGAGTACCAACCCTTGTTCCTCTCCGCTACAGGTACATATTCTATTGCACCTTTATCTAGCAGGGTTAAGATTTCCTGCAACAGGAGCGGGTCTAGAATTTTGGCAGAGTTGTATCCCAGAGGGTGATTCTGAGGTTTCTTCTGAAAGGGAAGGCAGTAACCTTGGGATACTGTTTCCAGTGCCCAAGCATCTGAAGTAATGCCCCGCCATTCTTCCAGATGCTGAGAGATTCTGCCTCCTGTCGGGGTCTTGTGGGTCAAAACCTCAGAGTGGCTCTGCGGCAGCTGCAGTAGCGGCTGATGGGACAGTTGCTGCTGCAGATCTAGCACCTTTTCCTAGCCCGAGGAAATTTCCTTTGTCCTCTTTGACTGGCCTGCCCCCTTCCTTTTCCAAACGAGGAATAAAATCGAAAGGGACATTCCCTCCAGGAAGATGAGCCTGTGTAGGGGTTGAGGTTGACGTATTGTGTCACTAAGTGACTTTGCAGCCGCTTTAGAGGTCTGCAGCTTCTCCAAACTTTCTTCCGTCTTGCTGCCGAACAACCTTTAGCCGTCAAATGGCATATTGAGAAGTCTGGCCTGCACATCCGGTGCAAAACGCGAATCTGCTTAGCACCGTAATAGATGCCATGGACCTACCGATGCTGTCAGCAGTGTCCAAACCTGATTGGAGGCATTCCCCCATAGCCTCATTTCCATCCCTTACTATGGCTAGGAAACCTTCCCGTTCCTCACCATCAGGGATATGCTCAGCTGCCGCTGTCATACAGTCCCAGAGGGTGTATGTTAATCTTGCAAGGGTGCAAGTTACATTTGTAGATTTCAATGCCATGCTTCCCGAAGAAAAAATCTTACGGGGCCATGCGTCAATTTTTTTATCATCCCTGTCTGGGGGAATTGAAGGGTATGCTGCATTCCTAGTAGACGTGGCCACCTGAACCACTAGACTTTCAGGTGATGGATGTTTCCTTAAATATTCAAGGTCTGAAGAAGAGGGCCTGTATTTAGATGTACATTTCTGATTAACTGCAGGAACTGACTCAGGGTTTTCCCATGCAGTCATCACCTTCCTTTGCAAAGCTATGTGAAACGGAAGTATGGGGTCTTGTTGAGGTCCCCCCGAAAGGATGTCTGTCATGTCATCCTCTTGGTGAGTAGAGGAATTTCTGTTCCATGCAATAAATTGTGTTACCCTACTCATTCATCTCCTGTACCCTGCATTTCAAAATCATACTCTGGAGATGTGGCCAGACCACTTGCTGTCTGCAGGCACTCGTATAGGTCTGCCATTTTTGTTTGAGGGTCAATCAACTCCTCAGGAACTTCCTTTGTTACAAGCTTTACGCCAGCCGGTGAAACATCCTCCTCCTCTGAGGATCTTTCCTCATAAATGGAGGACATGGATTTGAAAAAATCCTGTCTACTTTCCGGATGAAAAATCTTCTCCAGTGGCATAGACTTTGCCTTCGACACAGATGTCGATTTAGGAATAGGAATTAACAAAGACGTCGACAAGGGCGTTGATGGCGTCAACGGTAACAGCTGTGATACAGTCGAAGGAGCCTTCGAAATCGTCGAAGGAGCTATCGATGCCGTCGAAGGAGCCCTCAACACAGTCAAAGGAGTACTCGACTTAAGAGTCTTCGAGTGGCGTGTCGACACCTTCACTCTGACATCTTTGATAGAGGCTTTGAGGAAGCCTTTGATGACGATTTTAATGGCGGATGAGTATCCGACGCCATTTTGTTGAGTATTGCCTCCGGTTTTTGCACTGGTAGGCGTTTCTTGTGAGGCGTCAGGGAGGATCCCCTCGACGACACCCTCAACGGTTTTTAGTCAGATCTTTTTGCCTTAGATCTTCCCCTGTCACTTTTAGTATGAGCAGGGACATGGCCTTCACTAGACTTCTTTGAGGGGGTCTGGGTCGCATTCTCAAAGATTTTTAACATTGAGGCCCTGAAGGCCTCCCACTTCTTTGGGGCATCATATTTAGAAGGGCAGGTGATAACCTCTTCTGAAGACGTCGAAGAAGAGGAAGAGGGAGACCGGTGTCGCCTTTTCTTTGACTTTTTTTGAAGAAGACTACTTCCTAGATCTACTCCTTGACCTCAATTTCTCCGATTTGTGACATCTTTCACTAGACTCTGCTGAGTCTTTTTTCCTTCTCGAAGAAGACTTCAGGGACTCCTCTGCCACCACCAGTTTACCTCTCTGTTCCTTTATAGCTTTATTGGTCATCGACTGACAGGAACTGCACTAGTCTATCCGATGGTCGGGACCCAAGCACCAGAGGCAATTTTAGATGGGGATCTGTTAAGGACATCATCTTCCTGCATTTCTGACATTTTTTTAAGCCAGTTTTTGGCGTGGCTACGATGATGAAGCCATTTTTATGAGAACTGAAGCGCCGTTTTCTTGATACGAAGCGAAAGCTATCGGAAAAACGGAACTGAAGCCAACGGGTGCGGCTCGAGCCATTTATACAGCGGATGACGTCGACGCTTGACGAATACTACCGAGGGACATCGACGCTGCAGACTCGAGCAGAGCGCCCTCTGGTGGAGAAGAACAAGTTACTCTCTCACCTGGTAACGTTCTTTCGATGGGATGGTCTGACAACGTATTTCATATCTATGACAGTAATCACCACAGCTGTGCTGCTTCAGAAAATCTTTCGGCGTCTGCGTCCTGCGTCGATGACGTCAATACGCCGTCCTCGAGGACCTCCTCCGACGGCCGACGTCACTGGATGTTATAAGTAGGACGCATGACACCCGTAGCCTCAGTTGTAGTTTTTTCCCAGAACGTGTGGCACCAATCTTCTGCCAGTATGACCACAGAAAGCCTTGCGGAAACGTAAGCTGCAATCGCATAAGAAATTCTGTAGTGGGGTAGGCAGGGAGGGAGCGATATTGAATACGTCGTCGGACTATCCCATCTAAAGAACGTTACCAGGTAAATAACTTGTTATTCGAGGGGATTGGGCCCTCTGACGTATTCCATATCTATGACAGACTCCCAAAGCAGTACCAACGTTAGGAGGTAGGAAAAGAATTAAGAATATAGAAATTTAGAATGCCCAATGAAATTGCAGAGTAAAGGACCGCCTTGCCAAAGGCCAGATCCTGCCCATGGATGAAATCGAGGGAGTAGCGACGTACAAAAGTATGGGCCGAAGCCCAAGTGGCTGCTTCACAGATGTTACGAATATGAACACCCCTCTGCAGGGCAGTAGAGGCAGCCATATCCCCAGTAGAATGGGCCCGTAAGCCTACCGAAGGGTCCTTACCCGCCAAGCGGTAACATTCAGAAATTGCCAAAATAATCCATCCAGACAAAGTCTGCTTAGTAACAGCTTGTCCCAAATGCCTTCCAGCGTAACCAATAAAGAGCTGATCGTCCACTCTGACCCGGGACATGCGTAAAAAGTAGAAACTTAAAGCTCTCCTAGGATCTAACCTATGGAGCCTCTCCTCGTCCTTACCAGGATGTGGAGGAGGATAAAATGCCGGAAGAATGACCTTCTGGCTTAAATGAAATTCCGACACCACTTTCGGAAGAAAGGAAGGACGAACTCTAAGGACAACCCTTGTCCTTATGAAACACGGTGAAGGGTGGCTTAACTGAAAGTGCCTGTAACTCACTCACTCTGCGAGCGGAAGTGACCGCAACTAAAAATACAGTTTTAAGGGCCAACAGTCTCAAAGGACAAGAATGTAAAGGCTCAAATGGTGCACCCATTAGAAACTTAAGAACAAGGTTCAAATCCCAACCGGGCACCTGGAAAGGTGACGGAGGGAACACTGTGAGCCCTTTCAGAAACAGAGAAATGAAAGTGATTTTAAAATAAGAACACTCCTCAGACGAGCGCTTAAATATAGACAGCGCCGCCAGGTAACCTTTAAATGGTACCCACTTGCAGGCCCCTGTGGGCCAAAGAAAGCAAAAAAGACAACCACAGGAAGGTCACATGAAAAAGGATCCACATTATTAACCCTGCACCAGTCGCAGAACTTTCTCCAATGGCAACGGTACAGGGACTTTGTTGCCGGCCGTCTGGCTGAAAGCAACACATCCATCACGTCTTCAGGGAGGTCCCAATCCTTATACCTCAAACTTTCCGAAGCCAAGCGTGAAGGTTGAAGGTTCTGACCTCTGGATGGAGAACCTGACCACCCCCCCCCCTCCCATGAGAGCAGATTGTCTCGGTAGGGAAGACAATATGGAGGGCAGGTGGACAAGTCGAGAAGGTCCGGGTACCACGTCCTCCGGGCCCATGCCGGAGCAATGAGGATCATCCGGGAACCAAACCTCTAACCTCCGCAGCACTTGCGGGATGACGGGGACTGGAGGAAACGCGTACAGCAGTGGGAAGGACCACTCCACCACGAACGCATCTCCTAAGGCTCCTCTAGGAAATTCCCACAAGCAGACCTTTCCCACTTCCGGTTGACACTGGAGGCAAAGAGATCCACTTGAGGGGTCCCCCAAAGGGCGAAGATCTCCAGGAGAATCTCCTGAGCCAGCTCCCACTCATGAGAGATCGCGCTCTGCCTGCTCAGGGCGTCTGCTGTCTCGTTTTCATCTCCGGCCAGATAACTGCCGAGATCGAAATTTCCTGAACCAGAGCCGCATCGCCTCTCTGCACAGAGGAAGTGACCCTGCCCACCCTTTTTGTTGAGGTAGTGCATGGCCACTGTGTTGTCCGTCAGAATCCGGACATTCTTTCCTCGCACAGTCGGCAGAAAAGCCTTCAGGGCTAGCCTGATGGCCCTCAGCTCCAACAGATTGATGTGGAGTCTGGACTCCGACGGAGACCAACGACTGCTCACTGCCAACTCGTTGGCACGAGCACGAGCTCCCCATCCCGTGAGGGATGCGTCCGTCACGATCGTCACCTCCGGCCAGGGTAGCCAAAATGGAGCCCCCTTCATCAGATTGCCTTCGACGGCCCACCACAGAAGGTCCTGGGCGACTGAGGGAGGCACCTGAACGGGGTCCAACATCCTGCCGGAGGATTATGGCCACTGCATCTTGAGAGCCCACTGCAAAGATCTCATCCGCAGTCAAGCCTCTGGCGCCAGAAGAAAGCAGGATGCCATGAGGCCGAGCAACCTCAAGAATTCGAACACCGGGAGACTCTGGGCATGTCGAAACTTGTGTACCATATGCTGAATGTGAAGAGCCCTCACCTGGGGGGGAAAACACTGCCCCAGGGAAGTGTCGAGCATTGCTCTGATGTACTGGAGCCGCTGAGTTGGCGTCAAGTGGGACTTCTTTAAGTTAAGGGAGAAGCCCAGCTTGTGAAGGGAGTGGCAGGTGACGGACAGATGATCCAGGACTTGCTCGGGAGTGCGCGCCCTGATCAACCAATCGTCCAGGTAGGGGTAGACATGACTCCCCCCTTTCCTGAGATACGCTGCCACCACCACCATAAGCTTGGTGAAGACCCTCGGGCGGAGGTCAATCCGAAAGGCAGGACCCGAAACTGAAAGTGCGAGTCGCCAACCGCGAACCTCAGGTACTTCTTGTGCTTGGGATGTGTCCGCACATGAAAGTAAGCGTCCTTGAGGTCGAGAGACACCAACCAGTCCTGAAGTTGAAGGGCCTGGAGGACTTGAGGGAGAGTAACCATCTTGAACTTGTCCTTCCTGAGGAGCTTGTTCGAACTGCGCAAGTCCATGATGGGTCTCAATTCCCAGTCTTTTTTCGAAATCAAAAAAATAAGGGGAATACCATCCCTTGTTCCTCTCCGCTACAGGCACCAGTTCTATGGCGCCTTTCTCCAGCAGGGCTTGCATTTCCTGTGCAAGGAGCGGACCCAGACTCTTCAAAGAGATTCCCTGGTGGATTGTCGCGAGGCCTCTGCCGAAAGGGAAGACAGTAGCCGTGGGCTATGATCTCCAGAACCCACACATCTGAAGTAATGGCACGCCATTCTAGAAGATGCTGCACCAGCCTTCCCCTGTTAGGGAGAATTCTCATTTCGGCTAATTTCCCTTACCCATAGAGTCCCCCAGCAGCTTTGCTGGATTTGAAGGGTTTATTTATTTTTACCTGCTAAGCGCGAGACTCTTTTTCCCACTCTTAGGCATTTTTGCTATGTGTGTTCTAGGCTATTTTTGTGTTGAATGCCTATGGGATCTTTTCTCTCACCCATAGGAACCATCTTTTTGCACCTGTGTCACACAGCACCCTTCGTGCCGTGACACAGGGGTGTCGTAGCGACCCCCAAACAGACTCCATACCCTGGGACTGACTACTGTCTCCCAGGGCATATAAAGTCCCCATTGACTTTACTGGTCAATTTGTATGAATTTAACCAATACACCCCAACTTAATATGGAAGTACTGGAAGGGATTAATAGTTTTTCCCCTATGTTCATTTTCGAGAGGGTACCTTAAAGTCCCCCTCTACAATGTTTCTGGCTGGTGGCAGTGGTTACTACCTTTTATATTCGACCGCAAATATTTTTCTATGGGATTTTCCCATTGTTCGAGGCTACCACTTTTACTGACAGCCTCTAACATACTGCCGGTCTGTTTTATTATGAACTTTACTCCGGTAGGTTTTATTTGCCAGAACTTTGATAAAACTTCTTTCTCGAGTCTTACTCCATTTTCCTAACCCAGGTCGGGGATCCTTTGTTCATCCTTTTGGCGGGCTTCTGCCGAGAAGCCATCCTTTCGGCGCCACTGAGTCTGGGGTGGGTCTGTTGTTTGGGAGGGGGGAGTAGAACCCCTGGACCGAGTTGCCGCAGCAACTCAGGTCGCACTCTAACCTGATAGGCTGGAGGATCTCACGTCAAGATGACCACTGCGCTGTGTGAGTGACAGCTAGGCTGTATGAATGGGTCTCTTTCTGCATAAAAGCAGGGTCCTGAGGACTGGAAGAGCAAGACGTTGCCACTGGAACTACGGAACCGAAGGGGAGAGAAGCCAGAGACATCTTCAGCATCTACACCACCGGTGAAGCCCTGCCAGATCGTCTCATCACTTTTCTTCCACACGACGAGAGGAGATCTTCAGCGAAGTGCCTCCTTCCCTTGAGCTGGTGGGGTCAACCAGTTCGCCCATCGCATCCTCTGACCTGCCTTGGTCGAATCGACAGTGCCCCGCACTTGGAGACCGGATAGCCAGGCAGCTATCGACCCGGACCGCGATTAAAAGGAGCGTACCTTTTAAACTTCGTTTGGCAGCACCGCAGCTGGTTTCATCCCTGGGTAGTGCAGCGACTCGAACCTTCCTCCACGACGAGAACCTCTCTTCCTCTGTTGGATCCCTCAACCTGCAGGAACTACCAGGAACAACCGCCACCGCAGGAGCCACTTCTCCACGTTTAGGGTACATTGTTCTGCCAGGCCGCCCTTTCTCTGTGGTAGCCCTAAAGGTGTTTGAAATCCTTTAACTACTTGTGGGGTCGGCCACCCTCTCTTTTAACATTGTCTTTCGCCTTGCATCTACCTCTTCAAAAGTTTTCTACTAAAGACTTGACTGCAGCTACAAGAACATTTTTGCTCCTAAGCTCTTGGTCCTGTACCAATGACTCTGGCTCAGGCCTATTGACTTTGGCTGATTTGTTAGATCTGGTCTCACTAGATTGGTTTTCAATGGGAAATGTGTTGATGCACTGAAATTTTCTAAACCCCTCTTCCTTCCTACTGTTTTAACCTCTAGAGTGCCATTTTGCTCAGTTTTCATTCACTTATCTTTTGGTTAAAGTGTTACTGTGCATTACTTGTCCACCAAACTTCAGGGAAGTGTTGCTAGGGGGTGTTTGAGGATATTTCGACTTAACTTGTACTTTCCTTCCCTTTTGTTGAATTGTTAGAGTGCCATTTGTAGTTGGTTTTCACTGTGCCGTTTTGCTCAGTTTTCACTATACCGCAAACTTGTCTACAATTGAATAGGGAGTTGTATTTGCTTTTCTTTTGACTAAACTTAACTTACTTTATTAACTGTGATCTACGTGTTGACTTAGAAGTGTATAAAATAAATATATATTCTCTTTTTAATACAAAACTTTGGTCAGTGTTTCCTTGCTCCATAGTACTGTATTACCTATTGCGTCAACCCTGAATACTGCTCATCTCCCTCTTGAGATAAGTCTGACTGCTCAGCCACGGCTACCAACTAAACCTTTGTGGTACAGACTGATAGCAAAGGGGATTTATTGCTCTCACCTGTAGTCCTAATCTGGGGTAGTGCTCCCTAAGGGAACTGCCCTGGATTCTGCCTAACATCCCCCCAACCGGCGAACCATAGGACATGGCCTCATGACTGAGCTGAAGTGGCTGCGGCAGTGCCTGAGGGCAAAGAGGCAACTGCCCGAGCGGTCTTGGCACCTCGGGTACCCTGTTTTCCACCTGTGGTACTCCTAACGTGGCCCCTTTGACGAAAGGAACCTCTCTCCATTGCTGTCCCCTAGGACGAAAAGGCAGAGGTTGGCGAACTGCAGCGCTCAACGACTTTGCTTCAGCTTTTGAGGTCTGCAACCTCTCAAGGCTCTCATCAGCCTTGCTGCCAAAAAGATGTTCACCATCAAAGGGCATGTTGAGAAGCCGGGCTTGCACATCAGGAGCAAACCCAGACTTCCACAACCATGCAAACCTGCGTATCACGGTTCTCGCCGCCATGGACCGCCTGACACAATCTGCCATGTCCAGACCCGACTGAACGGACTCGCACATGGCATCCTTGCCATCCTGTACAATAGCAAGAAAACCATCCTGTTCGGGAATATGTTCAGACGCTAAGGAAATACAGTTCCACAGAGTGTGCGTGAAGCGTGACAAGGCACACACTGAGTTGGCTGCCTGAAGAGCCACACGCCATGAAGGAAACACTTTCTTTGCCCAGCCATCAAAACGCTTGTCGTCCCCATCAGGAGGGATGGTAGGATACGACACCTGCTTTGCTGGGGGCGTAGCAGCCTGCACCACCAAACTCTCCGGAGTGGGGTGCGTGGTCAAGTAGCAGGGGTCACTACTGGCTGGATGGTATTTTCATGGCAAAGACTTGCCCACTGCCAGGAGACTCTCCAGAACAGTCCAAGCCGCTGACACCCTTCTTTGCAGAGCCATATGGAATGGCAGTACCGGGTCAGTTGGTGAACCTTGGTCGAGGATATCCGTCAGGTCATCCTGCAGAAAATCCACTGGTGGCACAGACTACCCCAAGTAATCGGTGACCCTCGACATAAGGCGCCGGTATGAGGACTCGGAATGGGTGCCAGGCTCAGGCCTACAGAACTCCACCTCCGGAGAGGTGTCCAGACCACTGGCGTCGTGCAGCGACTGACGCAGGTCTTCAATCTGGCTATGACCAGAAATAATCTCGTCTGGTAGCGTATCAGGAACCAACCCATCCTCAGAACCCTCATCCACCTCAGAAATATAATCCTGAGGCTGGAATGTGGGCACAGAATAAGGGATAAAGACATTTTTTGCCTTGGCCAGAGCCTTTCTAGGGGGTTCCACCGTGCCACGGGGTACCTCCGACAAAACAGCCTCAAAAGGTGTCGAGGGCGTCGATGGAACCGCCGTCGACGAGCATGGCACCGACAACTTCGACACAGTCCTCGAGGGTGGAGCCCCGAGCGTGTCCTTCGACAGCCTGGGTGCCGACGTCTTCCTCAGAGGCGGAGCCTCAGGAGAGTCCCTCGACGACTTCACAGGTTCCGACGGTCTCGAATGGGCATAACTAGAACGATTCCCCTTGTCCGAGCGGTACCTCTCCCGCGAATCGTGCCGACCACCCGAGCCCGAAGGCGTACGTGCTGTGTCTCTAGTACTGTCACAGCCGGCTCCTCTCGGAGGCGCAGACGGACTGGAGCCCTGCGATTCAAAAATCGCCAACATCTCCTTACGGAAGGAAGCCCATTCCTCAGGAGTCCAATGCTTGGTGGGACAAGCAATCCGCCGACGGGCAGCGTCCTCAGAAGAGGACCGGGAAGGCGACCGATGACGGCGCTCCCGTGAGTGCCTCGAAGAGGCAGAGGAATGACGGGACCTACTCCGGGACCAAGAATTCCCGGACCGACGAAGACGACGATGCGGAGAGTTGCCCCTACAACTACAGAAAGCTTCTTATTACGTTCCTGCAAGGCCTTCGAAGTAAGCGACTGGCATTCCACACAGTCATCCGTGTCGTGTGCCTCCCCGAGGCACCAAAGGCAAGCGTTGTGCATATCCGTGAGCGACATCTTAGACCCGGATTCCCGACACTTCTTAAAACCCGGCCTCGGGGTAGAAGAAGATGAAGACATGACGAACTTCACAAAACGAACAGGTTTGAGGAACCGAAAGAACAGAACTCAGAAGAGTCGTGGAAAAAACGGAACTGAGGCTACAGGCGTCATGCGTCCTACTTATAACATCTGGTGACATCAGAGAAGGTCCTCGAGAACGGCGTATCGACGTAGGACGCAGAAAGATTTTCCGAAGCAGCACAGCTGTGGTGATTACTGTCATAGATATGGAATACGTCGGAGAACCCAATCCCCTCGAATTTTTTTTCCCAAAGCAGAAAAGCTGAAGGTAAGGATATATCTAAGATGAGGAATACGTGGGAGGACACAATCCATTCGAATTCCTTTATGCATGGGCTCGAAAGGAGACCACATAAGTCTAGTCAACACCACGTTTAGGTCCCAACCAGGAGCTGGGTTAGAAATGGGAGGGTGAATTCTCTTTACGCCCTCCATGAAAGCCTTAATAACTGGTATCTTCCACCACGACACCGTTTGTTGTGATCTAGTGTAGGCTGAAAGAGCAGCTAAGTGAACTTTTAGAGAATTAAAGACTAAGCCTGAGTGTCAAGTAAATGAGTCAGGTACAAAACGATATGGGTAGGAGAGCAGTCAATGGGGTTGATGCTCTTAGAGTTGCACTAGATAACAAAACGCTTCCACTTACTGCAATAGCAATATTGTTTGTTAGATTTTTTTGCCTCCCTGAGTATGTCCATACATCTCTGAGGTAGTTGCAGGGGCCCAAACTATGACCTCAGGAGCCAGGCCGCTAAGTTCAATGTTTGCGGGCTTTGGTGAAGTGTCTTCGCCTTGTCTTGCGCCAACATGTTGTAAGGGCAAGGCAGTTTCATTGGAGGAGATAGGGACATCTACATCAGATTAGCGAACCAGGGTTGGCGGGCCCACATGGGAGCCACCACTATCATTGTGACTGGTTCCTGGTGCATTATCTTGTTGAGTTGGGGAGAGGAGGGAAAACAAATTTCCCTGACCATGTTATCCAGAGTCAGTTCCCCATTGAGCGTTCTTCAGAGTTGCGAACAAGTCGATCTCTGGGAAGCCCCGTTGGAGACGATGTCTTTGTGTAATCGCCATTTGTACTATTCTGGTAGTGGGAAATCTCTGCTGAGTACGTCTACCAGAAGATTGAGTTCCCCTGGAACATGTTGAGACAACAGAAACATGTTGTGTCTGAGAGCCCACTTCCAAATATTCTGGGACAGTTTGGACAGCCCTGGAGAGCGAGTTTCCCCTGGTTTGTTCAGATAGTACATGGCCCTGGTGCGGTCTGTGAGGATCAGGACCATCTTTCCTTGCAGTTGTGTCTAAAAGGCTTTCAGTGCTTTGAATAATGCTAATAGTTCCAACAGATTTATGTGGTTGGCTGCTATGTCTGACGACCAAACTCCATGCGCTGTCTGCTGAAGCAGGTGAGCTCCCCACCCTGTGAGAGATGCGTCTGTAGTTGGAGTGGCCTCCACTGCGGGGGTGTTGAAGGATTTCCCTTTCAAGAGGTTTTCCTAGACCACCACCGCAGCAAGAGAACAAGGGCTGGCGAGACAACCACTAGATCGTCCCATTGTCCACTGGCCTGACACCACTGGCTGTTGAGCCACTCCTGAATTGGACGCAAGCGTGCGTGAGGAACCAAATAAATGCATGACCCCATTGTAACGCTCACCTGATTCCCACAGAGGCGCTGATCCCGGCTGGGCTGCTATCGTTTCTTCAATTGATAAGCGTAGAGCTCGGACGACTCTCAGGACTGGGCTTCCTCTTATCGAATGTCTGACTTGCAGGGTAAGTTTTCTGCAGGTGGAAGAAAAAGGGTTAATCACCGTTTGATGGGATTCCTTCTCCCACCAATTGCCAGTTTCTCCCACAGCCTAGCTTTCTACTTGTCTCGTCGAGCTCTCACCTTAGGCGTATAAATGCTGAGCTCTCCATCCTGCGTCTGGTGCAGGGGTGCGTGGATTCCAGTTACGTCACTGGATGAGTTCAGTGTTGAGGCTCAAGTCTTTTGCGGCCTTAGTTGTGGCACTGGTGCTGGGATGCCGAAGAGCGATGCCGCCGTTACTGCACGAGCGGATGCCTGTAAGTATACTGTAGTCTTTAGGCTTTAAAAGATGGGCACCTCAATAATGTCCCTTTTCCTTTGTTTCAGGCCTCGGGATGCTGTGGGCGTAGTTTTCCGTTGCCGCTGCACGTGCCGATGCACGTAAGCATAATGTTCGTTGGCCGCTTTTAATGGCACCTCTAAATAATGTCCTTTTTCTAGTTTTCAGGTGCCGGGATGCTGCGGGCTTTATATCCGTTGCCACTGCACGTGCCGATGCACGTAAGTATAATGATCGTTGGCCGCTTTTAATGGCACCTCTAATAATGTCCTTTTTCTAGTTTTCAGGTGCCGGGATGCTGCGGTTGATGCGGCCGCTTCTGCGCATGCAAAAACTGGTAAGTTAAGATGAATGCGACTGCCTTCACCCGAACCCCTTTTTAATTATGTCATTTGCCTTTCAGGTGCAGAGAAGCTGCCGAAGAGAAGGGCGCGGTTAGCTCCGTTGCAATCACGGATGGATCAGGTAAGCGGGCGCGGCTGCGAGCGAGTTGCACTTTTCTAACCTTATGTTTATTCTTTGCAGGTTTTGCCGGTGACTGGATTCGGGGATCTGGTAAGTATTGTTCTGTGTCTTTCTTCATCCACAGGTTGCTGCGCGGAAGCTGAAGATGACTCTGGACCTGGAATGCAGGAGCCGACTCGGTGAGCGTCCTGCTGCTGCTGCAAAATAACGCGAAGCACATGTTTTCCATCGGGCGTGGTTTAAATAGCAGAGAAGTGCATCCAGTGTGTGTTCTTCCACCGGTTACACCCAGATAAGAAAAGAGTTCCTGAATGGAGGGAATAGTTCCTCCCAGCCCTGATGGCTGGGGACTTCAACCAGACTGGATTGTTCTGGGTAAATATGCAGCATGGTCTGCCTCAGGTAAGTCCACCCAAGCATTATTACACTGTTTATCAATATGAGCCCGGTGCCTATGGCGCCGGGACTGAAACCCTTCATGAGCCTGGCGCCAAAGGCACCAGGACACGGTCCAAAGGGCCCCTGTAGGGGTCTGCTGGGTCCGGAGTAGTGGAAGACGTGTCTGCTTCCGAGGGCACTGGGCCAGTCCTGGCCCCTCGGGAGTAGCGCCCATGATACCCATCATGCCTAACAGTCGCATAGCTTTGCGTACCGTCACCTCTCGACTGGCTACATAATGAGGGATTTGAAACGGCATGTTTTGGACCCTCTCAGAGGGGAAGACGAGGCCGTCCTTGGTTCGAATTACAGCACCTAGGAACTGTTTGCCTTGACTGGGGTCTAGGCTGGATTTCTTCTCGTTGATGGAGAATCCTAGACTGAATAAAAGATCCATAGTCTTTTGGGTATTTGACAGACAGGTTTCGTAGGAATCCCCGATTATGAGCCAGACGTCGGGGTAAGGATAAACTGGGATGGATTGCCTGTGCAGGTGTGCTACTGCCAATGGCAGTACCTTTGTAAATACCCTTGGTGCAGAGGCTATGCCGAAGGGTAGTACTTTGAACTGATAATGCTTGTCTTGAATCATGACTCAGGTATTTTCTGTGTGCCGGCAAAATTGAAATATGAAAGTATGCATCTTTCATGTCCAATGTTGTCATGTAATCCCCCTGTGTGAGCAGGGGAATTACTTCTTGCAGAGTGACCATACAGAACTTTTGGGGTTTCACAAATTTGTTCGCTGGGTGCAGATCTAGTGCAAGGCGCATGGTGAGATCCTTTTTGGGTACAAGGAAGTACACTGAATAAATACCCTTGTTTACCTGTATAAGAGGTAGGACCTATATGGCACCCTTTTCCTGCAAGGTCTCGACTTCTTGTAGCAAGATGCGCAGATGTTCTGGCGTCAGGCGTCTTGCTCGTGGCGGTCTGAACAGTGGGGTCCGGCATAATTCTATACAGTACCCATGGGCGACGGTCTTTAGCACCCACTGGTCTGTAATTATACCCTCCCATGCTCGAAGAAATTATGTTAGCCGGCCCCTGACCGGAGATGCATGGGAGAGGACCCGGAACTGCAGGTCATTTCTGGCCTGAGGCTGGGGAGCCTCGAGGGGTAGAATTTCGTCCCCTTCCTTTACCACGACATTGCCCCCTTGTTGGGTATGGGGTGTTGTAGCTGCTAGTTCCTTGGGGAGAGGACCAGTTATTCCCCGAGCTGTATTGATTTTGAGGGAATCATTGCCCACGAAAGGAACGTCTATTACCGCTCCCCCTTCTTTGTGAAGGTCTCTGGGTGATCTGATCCAGAGTCTTAAGGGTGTCATGCTCCTTTTTTGCAGTTTTGAGGGCTTCATCCACTGCTTTTCCAAATAAATTAGTCTCCTACACTAGTTTATTTATAAGTGAAGCTTGTGTCTCAGGCTTGAACCCAGTGTTTCTTAGCCATATGTGCCTTTTCAGGAGGGTACCTTGAGCCAAAGACCTTCCAGCCGTAACTGCTGCATCCAAAGTATTTTTAAGCATACTTTGGTTAACTTGCCTGCTGTCTGTCACTGTCGAGAGCAGACGGGCTCGCAGTGGCTCAGGGACTTCGAAGGCCTTCCTCTAGCTTCGCCCATTGTGCATCAGCATAGCTGGCTAACAACGTTGTAATGTTGGCGATGCAAGTGGAGTAAGCTGCCGCTGCAGTGATACTTTTCACCAAAGCGTAAAGTCTCTCCACAGGAGATAGGGGAACCCCTGCTCTTTTCCTGGTAGTTGTAACAACCAATGCATCTGGAATAGAATGACCCCTAATGTAAAGGGGATCAGAGGGGGGGTCGGAAAAGCTTCTCTACCCTTGGATTCACTGCTCTAGTAAGTGCAGGTGTTAATAAAGAGGGGGCCAATCTCTTCTTAATTGAATTTAGTAGAGGAATAGCTTGGCTGGCAGGTGTTTTTTCTTTCAAAATGTCCTCCACAAAATCAGCCTCTGGATCAGCTTCCTGCGTAGCAATGTTGAAGTGTTCTGCTGCTTTCCTCAATATGGCGTTGAAAGCCATTTGATCGTCAACCGGGGAGGCCTGCATAGTGGGAGTGGTTGGAGGGGAGTCCAAGCACAAGGCATCAGGTTACGGAGTTGGAGTAGGTGACTGCCAAGGGCGAGGATCAATGGTAGTCCGGGTCTACTCCCCAACCCTCAGTGGGGTCTAAATGGACCTCATCAGAGTCGACAAAGGGATCATCATTTTGAGCCTCCTCCTCGGAGGTCATAAATGTATTCCTCTTCTTCCTCATCTTAGCCACATGGAGAGGGAGAGTTTCCTCCCTAGACCTTTTGGGTGTGGACTTCTCAGAGAGATCTATAAACCTCTCTAGTCTGTGCATACTTCCTTCAAATTTTTCTCTGGTCCAAACAGAAGAACCAGAGCGGTCCAGGGGCGGAAAGGGCTCATCAAGTGGATCCTCTGTCTGCAAACGTCGAGATTTTTTCTTAAATGCTGAAGAAATCCCTTCCAGAGCTTCCGAAAAGTCTTTTCGGGGTTCCGACGGTTGTCGTGTGTCCTTTCGTTTGTCTGTGGGCCTCTCCGTAGGTCCCGGCAAATTCTTCAGCCTATCCTTGGATTTCGACGAATCCTTGTGCTTGTCCTTTGGTTTCAATGAATTCTTGGACCGTTGCTTGTAAAATACGCCAAAATGATCCTGGCAATGCTTTTGGAAATCACTTAAGCATCTGGAAGTTCTGAAGAACGGGCATCTGGTTGCGCGGCTACTTTCGGCAGAACCGGGGCCTTTTCAGCCATGAACGCCGCCTTCCGATGCGTCTCGATGGAATGGTGGATATTGAGGTCAGCGCCCTTCAATTTAGTAGGCCCAGTCGCAAGGCGCACCAGCGGTTGCGGGGAGGGCTGCCGAGCCTGACGGTCTGCGGCCCATTGGTGCTATGGACCACTTCGACTGTTTCGTCGAAGACGTCCCTGGGGTTGTGTCTTTAGTGTGGGGAACATGTGCATCTATGTCGCCAGGGTGTACATTCGCCATAGCCGGACCTTAGTCTTGCCTAGCGGGGCAGGTGACAGACGACGCTGAGCGAGAGTGCTCAGCCAAGAGGTCAATCTCCTCTGAATCAGAGGTTTGTTCGTCACTCAGCCCCTCGTCACAATCGGCGGTTGTGGCAGCGGGAGAACCAGACTTGGCCTGCGATATTCCGTAGGCCGCCCACCGCTTAACACAGTGCTCCTTCAAAGTTTTCGGGAGCAGGAGCTTGCAAGCCGCCCGAACCGACTTGTCGTGATTGAGGGGTAAACACTGGTTACACTTAGTGTTTATCCTTCCAAAGGAATTTGGCCCTGCAAACAGGACAAAACCTAAATGGTGTCCTCTCCATAGCTGAGGAAATAAATTGTGACGAATAGACCCAGGGAACAAAGAGAGGCAAGGGAAAGGTATTCTCAGAAAGCGAAATGTCCACCCCAAGCCCACTCTCCCTACTGTGTAGGCCGGCCAGAAGGCCCAGCGTCCGGCGAAGATCCGTGGACAGTCTTCGGCAGAGATCTGGAAAAGCCATTGATGGAAGGGACGGTAGGGTAATATCTATAACTTTAAGAAATATATGACCGACGGTCGAAGAGAACAAAAGCAATTTCTCTGGACGAGCTCTGCATAAGGCGACCAGTATGCTGGGCGGAAAAAAACAATCTGAGGGACCTCGACGCGTGAGGGGTTTTGGGTACGCTACACATCACATTAGGGATAGTGTAACAGGCACGCCCATGTCGACGTCCCCTTTCAATTCTCGAAAGACAAGATGCAATACTCAGCGGTGAGCACTGGATGTCGGACTATATGCACAGCATGTGAATCCAAGCAGATTAACAAGCATCAGAATGGACATTTATGTATTTGATCCTTCCAGTCTGGGCTTGACAGTCGCTACACTGCATGATGGGATACCAGTGAAGGTGGGCACCTTTAAAGTGACAGCTGCATTATTCACATTTCCCACCTTAAAATGCTCCCCATCTGCTTCATCATCTATTAGTAACAATGCAGCACACAATGTTTTGGAAGATGAAAGCAGTCTAAATGCCCGTTTAAGAAGGTATTATCATTGCACAAATATTTAATTTAAAGATCAGGTAGTTCGCTGTGGATCTAAATTATGTTATAACTATAGGTACATTGGCATACATATTTGTGAAATTTAACAGAAATTTAAAATGTAATATTTAATGAAAAAGTGTTCCAAGATCCGGCACACAGGTGAAGCTACCCAACAGTTTATGAATGTTAATTACGATCCGATGATGGGGAACAAAGACGTCATGACATGCGCGTGAATGGTAGCCATAAGGTCATCGCACTATGACCATAATACAAAGCTAGTCTTGTAAACAGTAATATGTATCCACTTTTGGTTTTTTGTTTTTGGGGCCTAAAGGTAGGCTTCCCATCACATTTCAAGAAATTAAAGCAATTTGTGATACAATGAGCATGAATGGGTGAAGAAACTTTTTTGTAAAGAGTAGATTTCCAAGTACCCGCCTTTAAAGGATAGTTCCGGGACTTTTTTTTTATTGTTCCTATGGTTCGGCCATGTGTTTTTAAGCATAAATCGGTAGATCGTAGAAAACTTTCCTATGGACCTTACCCGACTTTTCGTCCATTAACGCACTCGAAAACATCCGCCATTTTATGATAATCCTATCATTTCCCCCCATCGCCCTGGCTCACCTGCTTTTGCGGCACTAAATCAAATCCCCCGCCCCTGAGCCTGACATCAGCAGACGCGTACCGCCCATTTCCCGTTTCGTGTCAACAATCGCTGCGCCTCAGCTAATGAAGTGTCGCCATGGAAATGGCAGGACGCCTCTTTCCTCAATAAGTATAAACAGACCGTTTCACAACACACAGCAGCAGATTTTCGAATCCATTCCTCTCTCTGTGTTACTTTGAGTATTCTGTGACTCGTTTCTGTGCTCTGGTCAGCTACCTTCGTTGATTGTAGCCCGTGTGAACAGATACCAGTACCACCGCTATAAATTATTTTACTTTCTTTACCACATAATGGCTACAATAATGCCGTATATGTACGAGCCCGAGTACACTGAGGAAGAACTACTGGAAAGGCAAGCACGCGAAAACGATGGGGATTCGGACGGCAGTTGGGAGGACCAGTCAACGGATGAAGAGCCTGGACCATGTCGCATGGACGGCGTCTCCACCTGGTGCACGTGCAATCGGTGCGAGCTAATGCCAACTGAGGAGGAGAACTGCTGCTGCCGAGAAAACTCGGGATGCCTGGCCTACATTTCGGAAGGCGAGCCAAGTCCGCAATGCATCACTGAGCTGCCAGAGTTCAGGGAAGCCTGCCTCTCACGGACCGTGTTGAGGATGATGATGGTGCTTATGCACAAACTTCGCGGCACTGTTCGTCCGCGTAATCCGAGTAACGAGTAAGTATACTCTGGTTGTGATGTCAGTGATGCCACTACTATGTCATGGTCGTCTCCCACATATAAAATTACATCTACATATCATTCGAATGCATGTAAATTGGTTCCATAGTGTGCATTTTCTAGATAGAATTTTTTTCAAAGCAGAATGACATTTTTTACCTGAATCGACAGTGATAAGAAAGTTTTGTCATTTTAATACAGTTTGCATCTTTCATTTTCACAGGTGGTACAGGCTGGTGGCCTATCGTTGCTTCACTTGGTGGCTTCACGGGAGGCTCGGACACCGCGTTCGGAGAGTAATACCTGCCTGTGCGGTACTTGCCATTAGACAACATTTCCCCAGCGACAGTGGACAATACCGCGGATTTTCCCTGGATGTGCTGCAACCGCAAATTTACAATGTGTAATGTTTATTATTTATGTTCAATTGAAATTAAGATCCAAAATAAAACCCAATATATATTTTAACAATGGTTGTTTTGATTTGTTCAAGCGTTGGCAATAAAAGGAAGGCCGTTGTATTTTATTGATACAAAACATGGTTATAGGTAAATATGGTTGATCATAATAAATCATCCTTTTGGGCACCGGGTACAGAGATGACCACCTCTGGCCCGTGCCGCCTTGCCACCACAGGCCAGCCTGCTGCTGACTAACTGCCTAGGCATCCAGGGTCTCCAGGGTGAACTGCACCCATATATTCTCCTGGGAGGGTGAGGTATTTATAAACTCACCCCCCTGCCTTCCATGTACTAGATCCTGCAGCCAGCCTCTTACATGCAGTTAGATGGCCTCTCCTTGGTGAGGCCCTGCGGCAAACGAGTCTTGTCTGCACGACCACCGCCCCAATCCACCCCCCGCCCTATCAAAGGCAGTTCACACCGGGGTACTTGTGCTGGCAACTGGAGCAGTCAGGGAGCGATAAAGGCCAAGAGGTGCCAAAGACCATGTACACTTCAAAGTGGTCTATAGAGCATGGGTTGTTGTTCCCATGTCTACCTCCAGACCCCGTGTCTCCTGCCAAGCATCCCCCCTCACGCTGGACGGCCCCCTGCAATCCACATAAATGTGTCTCCATTCACGAGTCTTCCTGTGTCTTGTCTGCACGACCACCGCCCCAATCCACCCCCCGCCCTATCAAAGGCAGTTTGCACCGGGGTACTTGTGCTGGCAACTGGAGCAGTCAGGGAGCGATAAAGGCCAAGAGGTGCCAAAGACCATGTACACTTCAAAGTGGTCTATAGAGCACGGGTTGTTGTTCCCATGTCTACCTCCAGACCCCGTGTCTCCTGCCAAGCATCCCCCCTCACGCTGGACGGCCCCCTGCAATCCACATAATGCCACGACATATACACGTCATTCATTCACAAACACACCCCTGTTTCGAATTCTTTATAACCCACTTCATATTTCTAATGAGCACTTCTTTGCGCTTTGCTAGCCAACCCGTGAAGGTGCTGGTTATCTGCTCTTTGTCTCTGCGAACTTCTGTGACCACTTCGAGGAAACTCGTCAGTTTGCAACCTGTGAACTGCTCCCTGTTCTACGACAAGAAACTACTCTGATCCCTGCATCTAACGGTTTGTTCGTCAAGGTAAGGCCATGTACCATAATCATTTTGTGTCCAATTTCTTTTCGTTCAAGACAGTACATGCAAGGAACTAGTCACATGTTCTGAGTTTACATTGGTATTCATAGAGAATTGTTGATCTTTACTTTTCAGAACTTTCCACAATGCCTGCCTGTTCCATTGGCGGTTGCCCTTCGAAGACCCATAATAAATCTGAAGGTACTATAATGCATGTTTTCCCTAAGACAATAGATCAGATAAGAGAATGGGTCCGATATTGCGGATATCCACCGTCTGAGCATGAAAGTAGAGTCCTAGAGGTCTTTGCGGACAAGAGGGGTGATCGATACCGCATCTGCAGCAGGCACTTTACCTCTGACATGTACTCCACATCATTGCTAATAAAGAAGAACACACCGCGAGTGAGGCGAAAATTGCTCTCAACCGCTATTCCCACTCTATTCGTCCACATCCCTACACTGGTGAGTCAAGTTTACGTATTTATCTCTTGGCCTTGCGGTAGTGTGTAGCATTAGCTAACAATAATTTCCCATTTATGTATCCACTCAATATGAAGGCGGAAGATTCTCCATCCGTGTCGTTATTGCAGTCATCAGCCACTTCAAGCGCCTATCGGGTAATCTTACTTGGCTATTCTGCCACTGACTTGTTTTAGGCATGTAAATCAATAGTTTTAATTTATCGTGTAATTATGTTACCTAATGGTACACCCTTGTACTCGTCCTCTAGTCTTTGTTTTCAGTTATAATTATTGTTATCCAAAATAATGCAAGTACTGTCTTTCAGGGAGATGCTGAGGAGTCCAACGTATTGACGACTACCGTTGATGTCACTCAGATGCTCGAGGTACGTTTCAGGACAGTTCCGTCGCCCTTCTATGTGTCTTCTTTTTTCAATTTTGTGTTCATTACTAATGAAAGTCCTATGTTTCAGGGAGTCGATGGAGCATTAGTCCAAGAAGAAGGGGGAGCATGCAGTTACGGGTCGGCGCAACAGCTTGCAGAAGTGTGCACCGCAGTTACATCGTCCCTTGATGTTCTTATGCATTTCGAGGTATGGATACTGACAGTTCGATCAAGCAAAATCATATGACGTGATTACATCCGCTATACTTCCTTCTTTATTAACGCAAGTACTATGTTTCAGGGAGATGACGGAGCTTCTTCTACAAGAACATCACCCCTAGTAGTTGATGCAGATCTCTGGGTGGTGACACTTCCAACGATCAAGCAAATCGAATCATATTTACATATCCATTATTTATTTTAGACAACTGATCATTTGTGCAGGTCTATTTAGATGAGCCGCTCACGCCTGCACAAAGTTTCTGTTCTTTTTATCAAAATAGAAAACCATACTAATGCAATTACTGTGTTTCAGGGAGTTACTGAAGCATCATCTTCAATAATATCATCAATGGAAGTCTATGAGGAGCCCGAGGTATGGATCTTGACAG
Organism: Ambystoma mexicanum; assembly: GCF_040938575.1. Classification (NCBI taxonomy): domain Eukaryota; kingdom Metazoa; phylum Chordata; class Amphibia; order Caudata; family Ambystomatidae; genus Ambystoma; species Ambystoma mexicanum. The sequence continues at coordinate 832,942,180 of NC_090938.1, read as the reverse complement.
TTCCATCTAACTAGATCAACAATGCGTGAATAATTGTCGTTTGAATGTTCTACACAAAGGGTTCATTCGTGTTTTGCTATTGAGATGTACGTGGGTATTGGTCCCCAAGTACATTTTGTGTTTTCGATATTATTATACATACTAATGAAAGTTCTATGTTTCAGGGAGTCGATGGAGCGTTAGTGCGTGATGGATGTGCTTATCATGAAAATGTAGTCGTTGCAGCGCAAGAGGAAGTGGAGACATGCACACACGAGTCGGAGAAACAGCGTCCTGATGTTGAAGTTCGAGGCAAGAAAGTTTCAAAGAAAAGAAAGCAAAAGAAGGTTAGTGTCCTGGTCACTATATTATGTTGTTTTTCACTGTTAATAGTTCAATACTGTAAGTTGTGTTTAAACTGAACATCCCTTTTCCAATCTGTCCTCTAGTTGCGAGTGGTTGTACGAACTAGATCTACACAGACAGTGAAGCGAACGAGAGATGTTGCTTGTCAAACCTTTTGGCAGGGACTTGAGACTGGAGATGCATCGTGCCAATGGGAAGAATATGAAGTGATTGACAACGGAGCTATACCACCACCAGCCATTGATAGTGAATGTCCTCCTGGTAGTTCGGATGCAGTTGGAGATAAATTCACAGAATCCACACCCGCAAAAACTAAGACCGCGAGAAAGTTGAAGAAATTGTCCTATTCACCCATTGCCGGAGAAGGAACAGATGTTGCAATGGAAGAGAATGAAGTGGACTACAATGAAACACCTTCAATATCACTGAACATAGCGGAAGACGAAATCAGAGATTCTACCTTTCATGTGAGTGACATGTCCTCAACGTTACAGGCCGAACCAGCTGGGATGCAGAGTGACAGTATAAGGAAAGAGGCCAAATTCATTGTATTCGATAGTTGTTTGATTGATATTATTATTCGGTTGAAATGTGGGCATTCGGTAGGTGGGGAAGTATGTGGGGAGCCATTGATTAATGTGACTCGTGCAATTCGAGGCACTAACCTTAAAATACATGCCACCTGTACAAAATATCATCCTTTCTCATGGTCTGCACAACCCACGCTGGGACAACTGCCAGCAGGCAATCTACTTTGTGCAGCGGCTGCACTTTTTAGTGGTTCAAGTTTTAAAAAATTAGAGTCTTTCTTTCAGTTTGTGGGAATCTGTTTCATTGCGAAAACTCAGTTCTACAAATACCAAACCGATTATCTATTTCCAGCCATTAGCAAAGCTTGGAGAATGGAAAAAATGTCTATTGATAGTACATTCGCGGGCAAACGGTTCAGGCTAGCCGGTGATGGACAGTGCGACAGCCCAGGATTTTCAGCCAAGTACTGCACCTACCACTTTCAGGACATGGAAAGTAAGAAAATTGTGAGTTCGGTGGTCGTGCAGGTGTCACAAAGTACATCCTCAGTGGCCATGGAGAAAGTTGGCTTTGTAGCATCATTGCAAGAACTACAATCGCGGGGAATGGTGATCGACCTGATAGCCACGGACAGACACGTTTCAATTGCCAAGACAATGAGAGAAGAGTACAAAAATATAAATCACCAATTGGACGTTTGGCATCTTGCAAAAACAATCAATAAAAAATTGTCGGCTGCAGGTAAAAAAAAAAGATATGCAAGGTATTTCACAGTGGTCCAAGTCAATCAGCAACCATCTTTGGTGGAGCTCAAAAACATGTGGAGGGTCGTTGGAAATTCTACTGGAAAAATGGCGGTCAGTAATGCTACACTGTACAAACGTGCACAGCTGGAAGACGAACCAACATTTCCACAATTGTGAACATGGCCATTTGTCCACAGAGGAGGCACGGAAGAAGAAGTGGTTGATTCCTTCATCACCCACTCACAAAGCCATTGAAAAGATTGTATTTGATAAAACTATAACAAAAGCTTTGAGGGGACTCACGGAATTCTGCCACACAGGAGATTTGGAGGTGTTCCACAATATGTGCCTAAAGTACAGGCCAAAACGATTGCATTTTGGCATGGAGGGCATGATAAATCGGACTCTTTTAGCGGTCTTGGCACATAACCATAATGTCGGCCGTCAACAAAGTAGGACGACCGGAACTTTAGGGACGCTTCGCTACAATAAGGCCTTCACTAAAAGAAGTAAACAATGGGTGATCAAACCAGTGTTTGAGGATATGCAATATGAGTTTATTGAGAGACTTATTGTTGACGTCCTAGATAGGCACATAAATGGAGTTGTGAACGAACCTGTGCAGGTGACAACTGCATTGCCACCCAACATTGCCTCTGTTCCATGTCCACCTAAAGAAAAGCTCATTGAGAAATACACATCACGGTTTAAATGATTGTAATTTGATTGTCTGTTCTCTCGAGTCTCCTCATGTCGCAGGCCCATTGAATATGTTTATCTATCCAACCTTGTTCATTTGCGCATTAAATTAAACCAAACAGTATTATAAATGATTTTTCCAAAAATATAGAATGTCTCCGTATTTATGGTTCTGTGGGGCAGCAAAGCACGCAGACAAAATGCAAAGATGGAGTGTAAATTTCAAGTCCTGTAAGACGGCCTTACACTGAATGTAGCTAACTAGGAATGTGTGTTCGTTCAAAGTGAAGGTCAGCTGCTTTGATTTTTTCTCGGGTGCCAGAATGGCCCACGACTCAGTATAAGGTTCTATTGTTATTTGACCTTGACAGGCCGGGACCACGTAAGAAACGATAATGAATATAATTTCAGAAACGAAAGCCATTTCATGTTCGTTCATTAGAAGAAATAAAACGTCGGCATAGAAGGAGTGGTATTTTGGGGCTGCCCTACGCACAGACACAATGGAAAATGCAAATATAATGTAAGTAACTCTTTAGATGAGTTTATACCGCAATTTAATTACTATACAGTAGCTTTAAAGACGGGTTAAGTTGTACTTGTTCATTCTATGTGGCATATTGTTTTGTACCGCGCACTATCTTGGGGAGAACCGTCTCCTTTTACGGAAGCACCTCCAAACCTTCCTCTTTGCTTCTGCTTTCTCTCTCCCTCTCCCCTGCTACAACTTGTCCACTGTCTGCGACCTCGGTCCTGGGCCCTTCCACTCTCCACCTGCACTCCCTGTCAACCCCTGCACTGGGGGACTGTCTCAGTATCCTACAGCCCCCCCTTGATGTATAAAACCCAGTTGCACTGTCCTAGCTATTAAATAATTTCCAGACCTAATATATAAAATGAATAATTTTAATAAAGATCTGATGGTGAGACTAATTTCCTTTTTTTATGTTTTTCAAATAGATACATCGTCCATTATTGTCTGTGTCACGAGTACCAGACACCGGCGGATGGGTTTTTCAACCGCCAGTTGCTTCTCCGCGTGAACAACGTTAGCACCCTGACCATTTTGTGGGACGATCGCCAAGTACAAGTATGCCCTTACGCGGTACTAACGGCTAGATGCAACATACAGACCGTTGTGGTGGCCTAGTGCCTCGTTGTTGGAACAGCCATGCGATTATCAGTGCGACCGAAGAGCTTATTTTATCGTAAACCAACACCCTGTCTACTGCACACGAACATCGCTTGCCTCAAGACGAAATATTTTGGATTGAGAGCAAATAAAAATTCATTGATCTAAGACCCTGTGTACAGCAAAGGAACATCGTGTGCCTCGAAACGAACTTTTCGGAACGTGAGCAAATAAAAATGCTAATCGCTGAATATTCTCAAAACATTTGATGTCAAATAAATGTACTTTACCAAATTTACAATCTTGCGGTTTAATTTAAAAGTACAGTTTCATATTCCCAATTGTGGCGCGCTGTGTTGTGTGAGCTCATCTGTGTTGATTTCCTGGTTCTGTGTGGAGTCGCGTAGAAGACGCCTGGGCGCGTTTGCCTACGCAGCTCAGTCACGTCACGGATAGAGGCGGGGAATATGAATGTTTTGATCAAGTCTGTTTCAGGGGCGGGGGATTTGATTTAGTGCCGCAAAAGCAGGTGAGCCAGGGCGATGCGGCAAGTGAGAGGATTATCATAAAATGGCGGATGTTTTCGAGTGCGTTAATGGACGAAAAGTCGGGTAAGGTCCATAGGAAAGTTTTCTACGATCTACCGATTTATGCTTAAAAACACATGGCCGAACCATAGGAACAATAAAAAAAAAGTCCCGGAACTATCCTTTAAGCAGTCTGATCTGAGAACTACTGCTTGACAGCACTCAGTGACTTAGGTGGACATTTTGCGCTTCGGACATGTGGTGACAACCGCCACTACTGTATCCTTGGTCCTAGAGCCCATGGCTAGAATACAGGTTCCACATGAACATCGCTTCACGGTATTGCTGTAGAGCTGTTGACCACTTGCCAAGAGATAGCGATTTCCCACTCCAATCCTGCAGCGGGCAGGCTCAGCTGTTATCCTCCGATAGGAATCTGCTCAGATGCACACATTACCTCAAGTGTAAGCCCAGCACCTTTAGCAGCGGAAGCTCAAGCTTCCAGCCCAAGCACGAAAAGGATCAGCAAATGGCTTTGGAAGCAAGCATGCATGGGTTCTTGATGCAATCCAGGGATATCGCTTGGAGGGATCTAGGGCGCAGGGGCTTGAAAACAGCCTTCAATTTCTGTACACAGAGAAGCACAAGACTACTTACCATGTCGATCTTGGAAGAAGCCCTCGAACACCACAAAGTTGTTAACCTGCAGAAAAACAGAACAGGCAATGAGCACATCAGTGAGATACATCTTATTAGAGCCAAACCTTCCTACAGCTCTGGGGGGCACATTATCACAGGCATACAGGGGGTCCAGGATGAGCTACCCTCGCCCTCACAGGCAGGAACCACAGAGGGAATTCAGGGCCCAACCACATAACACCTTCTGGGCATGTTTCAAATGAATCCCTGTGAATCTAACATGGCTTGGAGAATTGGGTTAATTAATTTGCTTCCCTTGCATGGTTGTGCAAGTCCATTCGCCATTGCTCAAGTGCCACTTAATATTCGTGGGCTTCTACGAGATGCCTTTGTATGAGTCATGATGAAAAATGGTTCTTTCAGCATTAGCCCCGAAGTAGCAAAAGTAGTTCATTGTTAACTGGTGCTGGTGAGATGTTGCAATGCTATTTTTTTTTAAAGGAAAAGGCTTCATTTCCTACACTGGGTGTTTGGGTCTGGCTAGCAGGAGCTTCAGAGGCTTTTGTCTTTGGGTCCCCATTCTCTGGCTGTCCCGGGGCTCCAAGAGGGCCTCTGGGCAGGTCTGGTAAGCTTTCCTGTGTCTGTCTCCTGCCTGACAGCGGGGACCTATGTCACATATAGTAGAGTGATTACTTCCAAACCTACGTGGTCAAAAAATCTAGACAACAAAATGAGTGTCTGTTCTAATAAAGGTCATTGATAGGACAGGAGGGGTAGCTCAAAATATCCCACATGGGGCCAGGAAGCTCTTCGTAAATTTGAATTCCGCTGCGTGTCAGACTCAGGCTTTCATCCTTTCTGCGTCGATAAAACTGAGCAGCATTAAGTGGGGATAACAACAATTGAAATCAGAAGGAATCCAGCAGGCTACTTAATAACACAGTATTATTATTATTATTTGTATCTTTATTATCACCATAGGTCTGAAAGCATCTCGCCACACTATCATCATCTCGTTTCTAAACGATTAAGAGCAAGTAATCTTGACAGATGTGCAGGTTTGTGTGCTCTGCCACTTCACTATTGCAACTCCCTAAACATGGGCATGTACAACCTCTGCCCGATAGCCATGCATGGTGTGCAAATGTCGGCAAAGCTCTCTGCTAGTATATGATGCTGGGGTCACATCTCCATCGTTAGATCAGATGCCTGGCCTCCCAAAGATATGCCGACCTCCAGTGAAGTATCTGTATCCCAAGAGCGGGCACTGAGGCAGGCACCTGCAAGATATGCCGACCTCCAGTGAAGTATCTGTAACCCTAGAGCGGGCACTGAGGCAGGCACCTGCAAGATATGCCGAACTCCAGAGAAGTATCTGTATCCCAAGAGCGGGCATTGAGGCAGGCACCTGCAAGATATGCCGAACTCCAGCGAAGTATCTGTATCCCAAGAGCGGGCACTGAGGCAGGCACCTGCAAGATATGCCGAACTCCAGTGAAGTATCTGTATACCAAGAGCGGTCACTGAGGCAGGGACCTGCAAGATATGCCGAACTCCAGTGAAGTATCTGTAACCCTAGAGTGGGCACTGAGGCAGGCACCTGCAAGATATGCCGAACTCCAGTGAAGTATCTGTAACCCAAGAGCGGGCACTGAGGCAGGCACCTGCAAGATATGCCGCACTCCAGTGAAGTATCTGTAACCCTAGAGCGGGCACTGAGGCAGGCACCTGCAAGATATGCCGAACTCTAGTGAAGTATCTGTAACCCTAGAGCGGGCACTGAGGCAGGCACCTGCAAGATATGCCGAACTCCAGTGAAGTATCTGTAACCCTAGAGCGGACACTGAGGCAGGCACCTGCAAGATATACCAACCTTCAGTGTAGTATCTGTAACCCTAGAGCGGGCACTGAGGCAGGCACCTGCAAGATATGACAAACTCCAGTGAAGTATCTGTAACCCTAGAGCGGGCACTGAGGCAGGCACCTGCAAGATATGCCGAACCCCAGTGAAGTATCTGTAACCCTAGAGCGGGCACTGAGGCAGGCACCTGCAAGATATGCCAACCTCCAGTGAAGTATCTGTAACCCTAGAGCGGGCACTGAGGCTGGCACCTGCAAGATATGCCAAACTCCAGTGAAGTATCTGTAACCCTAGAGCGGGCACTGAGGCAGGCACTTGCAAGATATGCCGAACTCCAGTGAAGTATCTGTAACCCTAGAGCGGGCATTGAGGCAAGCACCTGCAAGATATGCCGAACTCCAGTGAAGTATCTGTAACCCTAGAGCGGGCATTGAGGCAGGCACCTGCAAGATATGCCAACCTCCAGTGAAGTATCTGTAACCCTAGAGCGGGCACTGAGGCAGGCACCTGCAAGATATGGCAAACTCCAGTGAAGTATCTGTAACCCTAGAGCGGGCATTGAGGCAGGCACCTGCAAGATATGCCAACCTCCAGTGAAGTATCTGTAACCCTAGAGCGGGCACTGAAGCTGGCAACTGCAAGATATGCCAAACTCCAGTGAAGTATCTGTAAGCCTAGAGCGGGCACTGAGGCTGGCACCTGCAAGATATGCCAACCTCCAGTGAAGTATCTGTATCCCAAGAGCGGGCACTGAGGCAGGCACCTGCAAGATATGCTGAACTCCAGTGAAGTATCTGTAACCCTAGAGCGGGCACTGAGGCAGGCACCTACAAGATATGGCAAACTCCAGTGACGCATCTGTAACCCTAGAGCGGGCATTGAGGCAGGCACCTGCAAGATATGCCAACCTCCAGTGAAGTATCTGTAACCCTAGAGCAGGCACTGAGGCTGACACCTGCAAGATATGCCAACCTCCAGTGAAGTATCTGTATCCCAAGAGCGGGCACTGAGGCAGGCACCTGCAAGATATGCTGAACTCCAGTGAAGTATCTGTAACCCTAGAGCGGGCACTGAGGCAGGCACCTGCAAGATATGCCGAACTCCAGTGAAGTATCTGTAACCCTAGAGCGGGCATTGAGGCAGGCACCTGCAAGATATGCCAACCTCCAGTGAAGTATCTGTAACCCTAGAGCAGGCACTGAGGCAGGCACCTGCATACACCACCCATTCCGCTGGGTGGTAGACTGGAGCATGTAATGATTCACACTCACCTACGGAATTATTTGGTCAGCAAGCCCTTTTTAGCTCTCCTTTCTCTAATTTCATAGTCCCCTAAACTCTTTGCTGGCTTCTTGGATTCTAGACTTATTTGCTAACAGTCAGATATTTGGGGTGCTGATCTGCTCAGCTTGTGTGTATACTTGAGCACCCCATTTTCTTGTTGGGTGAGTTTTCGCACCCAGAAAGTGTGTTGGGTGGTTGGCTGGCGACAGCTTTGCATTTAACTTTTGGCTAAGCTACTCTGTAGTCTTCTAACCGCGTTGGTAGTCACTTTGCGCCCTAAACGTTGGCTTACTATCTTCATTATTTCCTTGTGATCAGTCCAATGTCTAAATGATTGTACTTCTTAATTGCATTTTTACACAAACAATGCCAAAATAAATTTTACACTAGCTGACTAGCACAGCATTTGAAAGTCCTAAGCCTGTCCATTTTCTAGATCGCCCTTTAGGCCATTTGGAATACAGCTTTCCAGAGCTCACAAAGGGATCGCTGTATGAAAAGGATCTAGATCACGGTCTTTCAGACCCCTCAACCCACATGTGTGTGTATACCCAGGAAGCAGACCTTGTGTGTAGGTGTGTGTGAGGGGCGAGGGGTATGTGTGCGAGACTAGGGAGTGCTGGGGCCCTTGTACAGATTTGTACCTTGAAACTTGCTGCAAGATGCTACAGAGATGAGATGTCCCTGAAGATCATTGAGGCTAGCTGGGCTGGCGACTCCTGATCTGCCTGCAGTGGATACTCAGCCTCTCCTTGTGCTGGAATTCTGCTTTGGGCTCTCCCACCTCTCCCGTCCGCCAGGTACCATTGTAACCATCATGCCTGCAGCCTTCCAGCTCTGCTTAAGCTCCTTGGTCCCATGATACTCACCAGACCTCACATGGGAATTGCTTCTTCCTGAGTGTTGTGTATTGCTGATCCCAGCTACCTGCTTCTTCACAGGATATCCTGGCTCAGACCTCTGCAGCTACTGCTCAGTATGGGCCCATCCTGTCTTCAGTCCCACAGCCCTTGGTCTGCACTGGTTTTGCCTGTGATCCAAATCCATGGATCTATACGGTGCTTCCTCGTCACTGCTGCTACTGTTGTATCCTCCGCTTCTTGGCTCACCTTAAGGAGAGTCAATACAACGTAGGTGGTATTGTATTCCTTGCCAGCTGTCCCCTGTGATTCTGCTCGCTGACCCTGAAACAGGAACTAGCACTTGAAACAAAACTAAATCTCACGAACCATCCAGACACCAAAACTGAGCTTTGCACTCACGACTCCTTGACTTCCTCAACGGCATACAATGGTATAGGTCACTTTCTCTGGGTCAACCAACTTCGGTTCAATTGCTGGCCTCGTCCTTTTGGGGCTTCCCTGACAGTGCTGCTTAAAGCCCCCTCTTACTGCGTTACTTACTGCAACAGGGCTCTTGCTATATCTCTGTAACCCTTACGATGGACGATTTCCTCCTCTGCTGTTCCTATGAATTGCTGATCATCCATACCAGACTTTTCACTTTAACTCCCAACTAACTACAGACTGTCCCATCAAGCGCTATAGCCAAAACTTTAAACTAACTAATAATACATTGTCCCTTATCTGGTCAAATGTACCCCATACCTGTTTAGATAGAGGTTTACCGTTTTTAGGAATATTGGATGCATTTTTGAACTTCACATTATTTTTAAAGCACTTGTTAGTTTTTGTGAACTTTTCTATACTTTTAAGACACCTGGGATAGCTCACCCATTTTACTCGCCTGTAAAATTGTGCGTTATCGTCCTTTAAAGTCTTGTATCTCTCTTAGACAGAGCCTACATTTCACAGTACCTAAATTAAGGATCTCGTAATGCTTGACTTTGAAATAAGGAGTATATTTCTCAGTAAATATACAGCATGGACCTTACTTTGTGTGCTTATGTGTGAAAAATGGCATCTTGTGCGAGGATGTAAGCGTCTGTCACAAGCGTGGCATGTTTATTGGCAAAGACATTTATTAATAACAAACCCAGTGGCGATTGGATGAAATCCAAACTAACCCTACCTCTAAAAGGGGTCTCCCTGCCTCAGCCTAAGTAGCTAATGAAACTAAATTACAAACACATTCTAGCCCATCCTTCACAAGCTCAACTCAACCTAAGGTGAAAAAGGGAAATGTCTTTCTGACTGCCGACCTGCAGCCTTGTGGTTCCAAACGAAAGTTCCAAAAAGGTGTATAAAAATTCCACAAGACTCAAGGGGTTGATTTCCTTTCGACTTTATCCAATATTGTCTCTGTGTCTTTAATGGTCAGTATAAATCTTTATCTTGACTTGGCAGGCCTGCCTCCCATGGCCTGGACACCTTTTCCAAGTCTGCTTAAGTGTCCCAGAACCCTGGTGGGCGGACCCGACTCTCAGGTACTGCGACGATAAAGGATAGCCTGGTTTCCTCTCCCAAGCTGTGCTGAAGGTCCTGGACCCTTTTCTCAGTACCTCCTCCTTGGACCACTCTTCTGCCAAGTAAGGTACTAAACGTTCTCCCGATTTCCCCTCTTCATCTTCACTTACACCCACAGCCTTGGTTTACTCTACTGCCAAGGTTTCAGAGCGTCACTTGTACATGTAAGCTTCTTATTTTTCTCGATCACTGTTTGGGGTGCGTTTCCCCAGCCTGGGTCGCAGACTGCCTTCACTTGGTTATTCACAATGTTCTCTTCATCTTTTCTCTCTTCGTTCCACAGCCTTGGTTTACGCCAGTGCCAAGGTCTGCGAGTATCATCTGTATATGCAATGGTTATATTCCCCTTTATTACTGGTCGGGGTACGCTTTCCTCACATGGGTCCCAGGCCCCCTTCACTAGGTCACTCTGCCCCAGTGATTATTCCTTCTGTTCTCCGTTTCAGGGCTCTAGTACTCTCTGGCCGTCGCCTTCCGGTTGTTCGCAGCTCTCTCAGGAGCTTCAGCGGATTCTCTGGTATTGGCTTCAGACCCCCTTCACTAAGTCACTCTGCCCCGTCTCCCAGGATCTTCGGCGGCTTTGCTGGCTTCCAGGGACCTCCCCGCTCTTCTGTGTGTCTCCTCTGCAGTTCAGCACTCCAGTGGCCCAGGTTACGGACAGGCACGTTTCCCCTTCTCCAGTCTGCCTGCTGAGAATGAGTGTCTCCCTCGGACACCTTCCGTCTCTCTGCTTTGCTTTCCTGCGCATACCGGGGCACTCTCCTGGCCCCTGCCGAGCTGACAACGAAGATGCCATCCTTCTCTTGCCTCGCTACCTCTGAATGACAGCTGACAAATAGGATCACTCGAGAGGCTAGAGTGTAAGACTTCATTCTTGTCAGCGTCCTCTTCCTAGTCCCAGGAGTTCTTGCCTGAGAGATTGTTAAAACACATGGGGACACTGGGTAGTGTGGATTTGGCGGGGACATGAGGGAAAGGTATGATATGATATGTTTATATCGCACCCATACACAAGTGTTTCAGGGCACGACAGTGAGAGGGTCAAAGGGATACTGCGTTCTCCCGAGATAGTCGCTACTCTCAACGGGGTCCTCCCTGTCCATGAGATCCTCCCGCTGAGCACCACTCCCAGGGGGGACTATCGACTAGTGGCCTCACCTGCCTGGCCTCATTAAGAGGGGCTCCCCCATCTGAAGCAGTGACTGTGCCTCTAGATTCGTCACACTTGGTACCACACACTCCCTTCCTAAGAGCAAGCACTGATCAATCAGCCATGCAAACCATATTGAGAGGCAAGAGAAACGTGGTGGAAACACCTGCCTAGCACTTCAGGTTGTTTTTTTTAAGCTCTCAGCAGAGGTGACTTGAATAATCTCCCTAGCAGGGGTCGGGGATGGAAAAATGTCATGATTCACGTTTACCAGCAAGGCAGTATACGGACAATCACCTGCCTGGGAGAGGGCACTGGGGGCTACAAGTCACCCACCTGGAGGGGGCAACTGGAGGCTGCAAATCACCCACCTGGAGAGGGGGGGTGTGATCTGGAGGGGGGTGAACTGGAGGATGCAACTAATCACCCTCCTGGAGGGGGGTGACCTGGGGGATGCAACTAATCATCCACCTGGAGGGGGGTGACCTGGCGGATGAAAATCACCCCCCTGGAGGAGGTGAACAGGAGGATGCAACTAATCACCCACCAGGGAGAGGGCAACTGGAGGCTGCAAATCACCCACCTGGAGGAGGTGAACTGGAGGATGCAACTAATCACCCACCTGGAGGAGGTGAACAGGAGGATGCAACTAATCACCCTCCTGGAGGGGGGTGAACAGGAGGATGCAACTAATCACCCACCAGGGAGAGGGCAACTGGAGGCTGCAAATCACCCACCTGGAGGAGGTGAACTGGAGGATGCAACTAATCACCCACCTGGAGGAGGTGAACAGGAGGATGCAACTAATCACCCTCCTGGAGGGGGGTGAACAGGAGGATGCAACTAATCACCCAACAGGGAGAGGGCAACTGGAGCTGCAAATCACCCACCTGGAGGGGGGTGACTTGGAGGATGCAACTAATCACCCCCTGGGGGAGGGAAACTGGAGACTGGCAATCACCCACCTGGGAGAAGGCTAACTCAAATCCCCTACCTGGAGGGGGCTAACTGGATGCTGCAAATAACCTACCTGGTAGGCTCATCAGTGGTGCTGTCGTATGGTACATTGATAGAAAATATTCATTTAAAACGTGAATCCATTAATAACTTAAAATGCCTGAACCCCACCTGAGTGACTGATGCACCCTGGTTTGATTGGGAGTGCAAGACTAAGAAGAGTCTAATGTTTCATTTAAGTAAGCACAGGAGTATTCATCTAGGACTCTTATTTAAGCTAAAGAAGGACTATAAAAAACAATTAATTGTAATTTGTTATTTATAATGCGCTTAATACCCTCAGTGTCATCTTGTTTCCAAGGCAAGCGCATTGCCCCCAAGCAATGCTCCCCGAGGAGGAGGAAACAAACGGGAGCATATTGCAAAGCAGTGGGATCAGATGGACATTACAGTTCAATCGAACAATTTGTAGAGAAGCCCCTCAACGCTCACACCAGACAAAATGCAACCCATTAGGGAAAAAGGGCCAGCACAAGGTTTTATTTCCACAAAAATAAAAGTGCGTCAGCAAAGCACTCTGCCACCACCAATGGGATCGCTTTTCACAGAGATCTCTCAACCCCCTTGTGGCCTTGCAAGGTGAATTCCTTCTGAGATACGAATGCTGGCAACATGAGACAATGAAAGGTCGATGAATCTCTGCAGCTCTGGCCTGTCTCACCGGTGCCCATGCTACGACCTATTCCTGCATACACTTATATCCCGGTGTGTGGCGTGGTCCTGTGGCCCTGGCTGCAGCACAAAGCTAGGCCTCAATTTCAATATGGCTGCCATTATCTAAAATGGTGTTTGATTACCAGTGTACTTTAAAGCTAAATCATGCACTACCCTTTCCACACTATAGCCCCTAGTAACAACCCCCTCCCTGAGCCCCTACTGCAAACTTCCAGGGCTCTGGCTCATGCGAAAGCGTTTGGGGGTCTCGGACGATCATCCCCCCTTCCCAACATTTTGCAGGTAGGTCTGGAAGCTTGGGGCCAGAGGCTTTGCGGATCCAAGAGAAAATAAGGTAGATCAAATTTCATCAGATAATTGGATCTCTCATTTTCAAGGGGTCTTTTTCAATGCTGATCATGTGGCCTTGGAACTAGGGATCTAAGTGCCAAGGTAATCATGTTCAACTTGGAGTAGATCTCTGATTTTTAAAACTCTCCCTTACAGAAAGACTGCTGGCCCCCGCCAGAACGCACGCAGACATCAGTAAGGACGCCTCAAATTGGTGACATCCAATTTTATTCAAGCGTTTTAATGCAATTAGCCATTCTGGAGGTTTGCCATGCTCATGGACACAAGGTATTATGGTCCCCATCTTTAAGAAAGGGACCCTTGATGATCCAGTTGTTATCAACCAATCTCACTACTAGATATACCAGGTGAAGTCTTCGCTAAATGGCTGTTAACTACAGGAGAAGACTGGGTCATTTCCTGGAATTTGCTAAGACCTGCCCAAGTAGGATTCAGAAGAGGGTACTCGGCAATCGACCACTGTCTGCTTCTAAACACATTGATTAATAAATATTGTGAAATTAGAGGTGGAAAGCTATATGCGGGTTTTATTGATTTAGGAAAGGCCTTTGATTCTATTCTGCGACAAGCGATGGGAAAGGTTAGCTGCACTAAAGATACCCAAAAGGGCTCCTGAACCTACCACAACTATGTTAGACGGACAAGTTTGTGTCAGTACGGACCTCATGTTCCAGAAGGCTTTCGGGAGCCTTTCCAACACAAAGGGGTTAAGCAGGGCTGTCCACTAGCCCTGTTATTTATTATATTTCTTTCTGATTTGAACACTGGGACCCAAGGTTAATCCTCCCTCGTTGCATGGCACTCCCTCTGGAGCGCTCCTGTATGCTAATGATACAGTGTTACTCGATTTGTCTGCAGCTGGGGTTCTGTGGAGTGGGTGCGGGGGCGGTGGGTTGCAATGTGACCTTTGTTATGCAAAGGAATATTTTACAGATCACCGTCTGAAAATGAATAGGGCAAAGACCAAGGTTTTGACATTGGGAAAAGGCAGAAACCGATACTCGAGGGCACTTAATGACGAAGAAAATCAAGGTAGTTGAGTCATACTACTACCTTGGTTAACTTTTTACCGAAAGGGGGTATTGGTCAAGACATATAAAAGGTAACAGCCGTAATGGCTACAGCAAGGCTAGGGGGTTTGCTTAGATTCTACCACATGCATGGCGGGCGCTTGCTTGACTAAGAGTTTACAAGGCTAAGCTTCGGACCTTGCTGTTATATGGGAGTAAGATCTGGGGCCATTTTAAATGCTCCCCTTTGGAGTCGATCCAAAATAGAATCTTGGAAAAATTAGGACTCCCCAAAAGCACCCCCAATTGCGGGCTGCACCTGGAATTAGGAATTTCAAGTATTGAGAAACAGGTTTGCTTGCTATTTCTTGAACGTTTCCCTCGGCCATTCGGAAAATCTGACTTCAAGGATGTGGTGGGGAAATTGGAGGGTCCTCTGCATCCAATAAATACTTATGGTATGGGGAAGGGCATACATTATTGGATATTTGAGGAATTCCGTATACGGATCCCTCTCATTACCTCCCTCTGTCTCACTTGAAAACCACTGTGAAACAAAGAGCTCGAAGGAGGGATCAAGAACAGAGTCTGAGGACAGTGGGCACACTCCCCTTGTTCACCCTTTAAGCTAGTTGACACACCACTTCGCTTTGTGGTGGCAAAATAGGTTTAATTAAATCAGCCGAATGTAGGAAATTGGTGCCAATGTCCAGATTAAACTTGCTTCCTTTAAAAGATAGCAGAACGTTGGATAAGTCCGTGATAGACAGGAAATGCCATTGTAAAGCTGGACTGGTTGAGAATGTTACCCAATTTTTTTACTGTTTCGCACCTATTAATGCAGATGTACTCAAGGAACCTTTACACACATTGTTTAAGGATGATAATACCAGGTTTTAATCGGGATGCACTCTTTAATAATGAATTGTAATGATACCTCTTTTGTACAGATTACATGCCTTTGTATCAAAAGCTCTTTTAAGGTGGGCTATTGCTCTGCATAGCATATGTCATCTTTTTAACCTATGTGGTTTGTTGAATTGTGTGTTTGTTTTTGTTGTTTAATTGTGAATGGAGAAATCCAAATACAATAAAAAGAATTGACCCACCTGGAGCGGGGTGGCCTGGCGGATGCAAACAATCAGCCACCTGAGGAGAGCGGAACTGGAGGGAGCAATGATAATCACACACCTGTGGGATGGTGGAATGAAGGTTGTAATGCTTCTGCAGAAAGCAGAGGAACTTCTCAGATGGACGGTCCACAGCCAGCTGTTTCGGGTCCACTTGCTCTTGCTATGGAAATAACAGAGGAGACAAAATCACAAGTTATAACTGAACAGTGAAGAGTGCGCAAGATCCTCATGAGAGACTCATGGAGATAAATGCAAATAGTGAGGCTCCAGGGTGCTGCCAGAGTCACAGTGAGGGACACAGCTGTTTATGCCGAGTCACAGAGAGGCTACTGCATGTTTGAGAGGCTTGTGAGGATTAAGAAAGCGTCATGGTGAGGCTCATGGGCAATTACAGAGAGTCATGTTGAGGCTTGTATGTGTTTATAGGTGGTCATGGCGAGCCTTGACTGTGCTGATATAGGGTCGCGGCTATGTGTATATAGAGGGTCATGGTGAGCCTTGATTGTGCCGATATAGAGTCGCTGTGAGGCTTGTATGTGTAGGCTTGTATGAGGGTCAAGGTAAGCCTTGAGGGTGTTTATAGAGGGTCATGGCGAGCCTTGACAGCACTGATATAGGGTCGCTGCCAGGCCGTTATGTGTATATAGAGGGTCATGGCGAGCCTTGAGGGAGTCTAGATGGGCAGGGTGAGGCTTGCATGTGTTTATAGAGGGTCCTGGCGAGCCTTGAGTGTTCTGATATAGGGTCACTTTGAGGCTTGTATGTGTTTATAGAGAGCCATGGTGAGCCTTGTGTGAGTTTAGGGGGTCATGGTGAGGTTGGAATGCATTTAAAGAGGGTCATGGTGAGCCTGTGTGAGTTTATAGAGGGTTATGGAGAGCCGTGTATGCGTTTATAAAGAAGGTCATTGTTAGGGAGATCTTTCATTTGAACATCTTTTCCTCTCTGCCCTGAGCCTCCCAGCTCTACTACTGGGCTCTCTGGGAGACTGTTTTGACTCCAAAGCCGAGCGAGACCTTTTTGTCTCACCCACCTCCTGCATGTACTTTGGTTTGGGTTTAATTGACCCCTCTTAAAGGAACCCAGTGAAGGGGAATTCTCTCCCCCTAGTCTTTTTAAGCCTCTTTTTCTATGGCAGCCCCGCCGCCCCACCATAGGTGGTATGCTGCCAAAGACCCCTAGGGTAATGTGGTTTTGGGTCCTCCCCAGTGCAGGAGTAGTCGCCTCCTTTGTGTGATTTATTTTCTACCCATTGCAGCACAAGCCATCCTCAATGTAGTGCTGTGGGGACACTTTGTATCCCTTTATCTTTGTTGGAAGTGACAAATAGGATACCTCCGGGGCATCCCTTGAACAGGCTTGTGGCAGTTGTTACTTTTTACTCTATTTTGCGAATGCATTGATTCAAGCTACTGCTGAAACCGCAATAATTCACTATATACAGTACCTCTGGTTAGAAGAAATGGTTCCAGCTGGCTTGTGGTCCTGTGTGGCTCTGCAGATCCTGTTGTTCCTGGGCCTCAGTCGTGGGGACAAGAGGGAGGACATCTGGGGACTCGTGCTCTGCAATGGGACGTTCAGCGTCAGCAAAGGGCAAACTTTAAATACAGCTTCGGTGTTCCTTCACGTCTGACAGCATATAGCAACACCGCCGTTCTCGGATACCGCTCTAGACTTTCCTCGCATCTGGGGTCCAGCACTCTGTTGGGGTGGCTCATGAATGGTCAGTCCTGCAACAGGAACAGGGAAATCCGGAGGAACTTCCTAGCGCTGAAGTCCGACTTAAAAGCAATACACACAATCTGGTGTTCCTCTACCTGGCACTTCGGTTCCAGCAGCAGGTGCAGTGGAAGTACAGCCCGCTCAGAGAGGATGTCCAGACAGGCTTACTTTGGAGTTGATTGGTCCCACCAACTCAAAGGGAGAAGTCATCCTTGCAGGGCTTCTCTAGTCGAGGCAAATTCGGAGCTTCAGCATGGCAGCAGTGCTTCACCGGGCAAACCAACGGTCCCGGAGTTGCAGCAGGCGTCGCTTCCAAGTTCTTCTTTGGATTCCTTCCTCCAGTGGTCGACTGCCTTCCAAGCCAAAAAGCCTTGCCTTTTATGCAGGTTTCTCCCATTCATTCCAGCCTAACTGTCAATCACACAGCAGGGTGGCTGTCCTTGCCAGAGAGCCAGCCGGCCAATCACCTTTGGATGCATTCCTGTAACCAAGGGGATTAAGCACAGGGAGAGTTTTGGGCACCTCCCTCACTTCCTGCCCCTGCCAGACATACTGGAGCCAGAGGCGGACTTCACTCGTGAATCCCGCCAAAGACAAAACGAACAAAGGGACCAGACCTGGTCCGGGGACAAGACCAGGGCCATTTTGACAAAATGAGCACCCATGGGTACTTTACCAAGACTGCAATTACAAACCGCAGTAAACACACACAATGGTAGTAAAAAGTAAACCACTGCCACCAGCCATTAACTGTAGAAAGGGTAACAAAAAATGTACATGAGAAGCTAGACAAAGGCGATACTAAGTAACCCCCCCAGCACCCCATGGTAAAATGGTGTGTGCTGGGTCTACTTAGAGAAAAGGTAAGTGAAGTCGATTTCCCTTTACTGCTCTGGGAAACAGTAGCTTATCCAAGAGAGGGTATTTAAACCTTTGGGAAATGTAAGACTTCCCTGTGCCACTGCACTGAAGGTGCTGTGTGACACAATGTAAAGATGATGCCTATGGAGTTTGTCAGACTCCAAAGTCAAAAGAAACACAGAGAATCAATCACATTAAAATGACATGAGATAAAAAAAAGTCCTAAGGTCCAGCAAAAAGAGCTGTGGGTCTCTAAGGTAGAAGGGAATTAGCACATTTCTGAGTGTGTGTGTGCTGGCAGGAAGTAGGGGGGGGGGTCGCCCAGACCCCAATACACATTTCTTCTGGTGACAGACTGTTGTTGGGAAAGATTCTGGAAGGCTGGCTGTCCCCAAACCTCAAGCTTGAATGTTGCTTCTGTCACTATTGGAGGCTGGGGTCACCCCCATTCCTCATTTTGGATATAAGGAGATGAGCTGGACGCAGGAATAAAAGTCAGCCACTGGACCAGAAGAGATCCGAAGAAGACGACGGCTGAGGGATGCCAACAGACTGCACCAGTGACCAGTACTGGACCAGTAGAAACCACTGTGTTGCACATCTCGACCTTCTTTTCGACAGTGAAGACCTCTGCGAGGTACCTTCCTCCCTAACACTGGTGGGGCCAACCAGTCACCTGTCTTGCTCAAGGTTGCATAACAGTGTTCCGCTGCTGGAGCATACACCGCTGCATGAGCCCTACCAGGCCCGAAACTAGCCAGCTTCCGTTGCATGGACTTCCGGCTGCCA
Organism: Ambystoma mexicanum; assembly: GCF_040938575.1. Classification (NCBI taxonomy): domain Eukaryota; kingdom Metazoa; phylum Chordata; class Amphibia; order Caudata; family Ambystomatidae; genus Ambystoma; species Ambystoma mexicanum. The sequence continues at coordinate 832,923,282 of NC_090938.1, read as the reverse complement.
AAACGCCTGGAACTCGACATTGACATCTCCAAGGCTCTGCTGAGACTCTAATAATCTGCTGTGTTACCCTCCACCAGAAGAAGTGCCTCCAGGACGACCAGAGCTCGACCGCCGAGTGTCCCCTGACCCAGTCTGAGGTCAATGCAAGGAGTGCTTCCGTGAAGATCTCTTCAAGGGTCCCCTTTTCGTCATGGAACCGAATCCAGGTATCCTGCCTACCGTCTGACGCCACCAGAGGCCTCTAAAGACAACCAGGGGTTATCGACCTCGAACCCGCGAACATGCCCGATGACTTCAATGGTGAGCTTTGCTTCTCTGAACAATTTGCTATGGTCTGTGCCTGTTCCTAACTTTCGGGGAAAACGGGGTGTTGAGATTCCTTATATCTATTGACCTGCCCTCTCCGCATAGGGTTTGCATAGGGCGCAAAGTCCTGCTTACCTTATAGCTATCCAAGGCGGACCCAGGGCAGTGGTGTCCGGGTCAGTACTTCTGTGGGTCCTCCTCGAGACTCCCAGGGGTGGCAGCTTCTCCTCTTCAAATCGAAATGAAGGCTCCTTAAGTCCCTACTTCTCAATGATTTCTATTGCCAGCATTGACTAAACTTTGTACTGCACTGGCCTGAATTAGGTGTGTCCTTCTGACTACTCGACTGCATTAACCCATATGGGTGACCAACTCTGAGTTGTATATATGTACTAAACTATTTATATTTAAAGTGGATCTTGGTGTAGTATTGTAATAAACAAGTGTTATTGGATAACTTACCTGTGTGGGCCTTTTATTTAACTGGTCTGATAGGTTTTAATTTTACTACACAACAGTGCCCCTTACAGTTTAGCTCAGCCTTGCTGCTTAGTCATGCCACTACAGTGAGTGGCTTTGCCCAACTGGGGTTGTAAAAAATCTTGCTTACTCTAGGTTGGCTTTTCCACGTTCTTTCCCAGATAGAGACTTTAAAAATCCCTCCCAACAGTCATGATGAGACTTGTATGTGTTTAAAGAGAGTCATGTGGAGCCTTGTGTGTCTTGTGTACAGGCGCATAAACAACCAATCAATCAACGGGGATATGTGTTACAAGCCAATAGTTGGGACTGTATTTACAGTGAAATTGTTGTTCACATGCCATTGATATCAAGCAGACACATTCAGGTGTTGATATGCCTGGACTCACTAGGAAGAGTGCCCAGAGTGACATTTCTCAGTTCTTTAATTGATGGAGGGAAGGAGGGCAGAGGTGGTGTGGTGTGTGAAGGCATTATGAAGCAAGACACAGACAACAGATTCAAGGATCACACGCAATATCTTTATTTACTTAAATGCCAAAAAATGTAGCAGGCGCCACTCTCTAGAAAGAACATGGCATGATAACCTGTCCTGTGGTTTTTACGCACTTTGAGAGTCCACAGCTATAGCTTTTTGCTCACTGTACTTTTTACAAAGGAGGAATATCCATTTGCATATCAGTCTTTGTCCCGCCCACTGTTAAGATGGATTTCTGAACTCGGACCTGGTGGCAGAGGTTCAGAATCCCAGCCTAGTTTCTTAGAACAGGGCAACCTTCTGGACAAGTCGGACCAATCAAGGTAGCATTGGGGGAGGTCAAGACTAGGTCTCAGGAGGGGTGAGGGTGATCGAAAGCCCACAATGAGCACACACAGTAAAGAATACCACAAATTACTCTCAGTCAGTTGTATATATTAACAATACATATACAAGTATTAAAGGCTTTTTAAATCAAACAGTGAAGTCAAAGCAATATTAACAAAACTAACAAGAAACGTATATACAGTAACTAGTGGCCTAAATGTATATTACACAAGTAGAGATTCACAACCTTCAAAGAAAGGGGTCACACAGTGCGAATATATTTTAGACAGTTCTTCAACAATGTAAACCCTAACTAATAGGCAGTCCAGTCCCTAGGAAGTGTGGAGCCTTGCGCTCAAAAGTACATTCTGTGCCGGAGCTCTCGATCGTGCGGTTACGTTCAAAACGGGTCTTCTTAAGGGGGCTGTACTGGCTCCGGAAGGTGGGTGAGGTGATGAAGAATAAGGTTCCCACTACTCAAGGAGTGTCTCCCCAAGAGGGAAGAACAGGTTTCAAGAATTGGGAATAGCTCGGTAGCACAGGCTACCTCGATAAAGGAGAGTGACTCTCATGGGACACTTGTGCGTAAAAGCCTATGGATATGCCAGGGCCCACCGGTAAAGGATGCAAGTACTTAACGATCCTCTGCGCTCTCCAGACCAAACTTCGCCAGTCGAGTCCAGATCGTTTGCAGGTTAAAATCCTGCAGTTGCGCGGCTCTGCATCTTTCAGGGGCTGCGTTCCGGGACTCAGTCCGTCGCGGGACCGTGGTGATTTCTCTGCTCCTGGGGAATGGATCAGGCCAGTTGCACTGCATCTCGTCTTAGAGAACAGGTGGGCACAGCAGCAAGGCACCCCCGAATTTTGTCAAAACAGCTGGGTGACACAGTGACAGCGTATCCTCGGGTTCAGGCGTACTCTCCTAATTCCAGACCTAGGAATGCTAGGTGTACGAAACTCGGCAGGAGAGTGCCTTATACCCAAAGCTTACATTCTGCAAAGGCTCAAGTCGAAACTTGAGACAGCGGTGGTTCTAGGGCAAAGTTTCTGTACGAGCTGGTCAGTTCACTGGGTGGTCCAGGAACACTTCCGAAAAGGCTTGCTTACAGGTTGAACAGTTGGACATCTTGCCTGACATTTTCTATCCTAGAAATATAAAAGCTAAAAGCCCTTTTAGGATCTAGCCTGGGCAACATCTCTTCTTCCTTAGAAGGGTGTGGAGGTGGATAAAAATAAAATGCTGGCCAAGTTATTTTCTGTGTCAGATGGAATTCGGGCACCGGCTTGGGAAGGAAGGAGGGACAAACCCTCAAGACAACCTTTTCCTTAGAAAATAATGTAAAAGGAGGTTTACATGAGGGCTTGAAGCTACTAGAAAGACTGTCTTCAAAGTTAATAATCAGAGTGGGCAGGAATGAAGAGGTTTAAATGGAGCTCCGATTAAGAAGGTTAATACCAGGTTCAAATCCCAGAACGAGACCAGAAAGGGGTCCGGAGAGAAAGTATGTGTAATTCACTTGAGGAATCGAATGACAATTGGCATCTTAAAGTAAGAGCCGTGCTCCGGGTTCTGTTTAAAAATGGACAATGCTACCAGGTAGCCCTTGACAGTAGCCATCTGCAGCCCCTGATGGGCTAGGTGCAAAAAAGAAAGCACTGCAGGTGTATTTCAAGTAAACAGATGAATATCTTTAGCTCTACACAAGCTGCAAACGTATTCTAACATCAGCGGATAGTGCTTTTGTTGCTGGCTTACTGGCTGAAAGCAACACCTCCATCAAGTTTTCCGGAATGCAGGTTCAGAGTTCGGATTTCTGGGTGAAGAAGATGGCCTCCCACTTTTGAGAATAACTCCACTCTCTGGGGAAGACGGAATGGAGGGCAGATGGACATGTCTAGAAGGTCTGGGTACCACATGCTCGTGGCCCAATCCTGAGCAATCATGATCATGGGCTTCCCAAACGTTCTCAACTTTCTGATGACATGAGGAATGACGGGGACTGTTGGGAACACGAGCGGAAATTCCCAGTCCACCACACACGCATCCCCCAGAGCTTCTCTCAGAGGAAATTCCCTGGAGCAGAATAGATTGGATTTCCTGTTGATACTGGAAACTAACAGATCTCCTTGCAGGGTTCCCCAAAGGGCAAAGATCGCTTGAAGGGCTTTCTCAGCCAACTCCCACTCCTGGGAGATGCTCTGTCTGCTGAGAGCATCTGCTGTCGTATACTCTTCTCCGGTTAGTTAAACAACTGATAGAGAAATCCTTTTTTTAATGCACGGCCACCATGTCGTCTGTCATTATCAGGACGTTCTTCCGCTCTATGGATGGCAAAAAGGTCATCAGCGCCAGTCTGGTCGCCCTCAGCTCTAAATGGTTGCATAGTCTGGATTCTGATGGGGACCAAAGACCACTGATCACAAGATCGCTCATGTGAGCTCTCCAGCCCATGAGGGAAAGAATCAGTGACTAGTTTCATCTCCAGCTATCATCACATTTTCCTCGATGGCCCACCACAGGAGATCCTGTGCGACCTTGCTCGGGACCTGAAAGAGGTCATTCTGCCCGAGAATTGTGACCACTAGGATCGGAGGGCCCATGCAGGATATCATGAGGCCCAGCAACCTCAGAAAATCGAATGCCGGTAGAGGTTGGGTGTTCTGCAATCTTGTAACCATCTGCAGCATATGTTGAGCCGTCAACTTGGGAGGCAAATCTTTCCCCAAGGAAGAGTCCAGGACCGCTCCAATTAATTGAAGCTTTTGGGAAGGCGTTGCCTGGGTCTTCTTGATGTTTGGGGAGAAGCCCCGTTTGTAGACAGAGTGGCAGGTGCTGTTGAGATGTTACAGAACCTGTTCAGGAGAACGGACTCTGATCAGCCAATCGTCTAGGTAGGGAAAGATCCAAATTTCTCCCCTCCTTAGATTCACTGCCACCAACTTGGTGAAGACCCCCAGGGAGGAGGTCAGCCAAAAGGCAATACTCAAACAGATAGTGATTACTGGCAATGGCGAACCTCAGGTACTTTCTGTGCTTGGAATGTACAGGCACAGGACAGCAAGCATCCTGAAGATCGAGTGACCCCATCCAATCCTGGAACTGAAGGGCCTGAAGGATCTGCTAAAGAGTGGCCATCTTCAATGTATCCTTCCCGAGGAACTTGTTCAAGCATCTCAGGTCCATCCAAGATTGGTCACAATCCTCAGTCTTTCTTAGGAACCAGAAAATAGCTGGAGTACCAACCTGGGTATTGTTCCACTACAGGTACACTTTTCCACAGCACCTTTCTCCTACAGGGAAAAAATCTTCTGTAGAAGGAGCACATCTAGCTCCCGAAGAGATTGCTCACTCAGGGGGACAACTCTGGGGGGACTTTTCAGAAATGGGAGACAGTAGCCTTGGGCCACTGTCTCGAGAGCCCATTCATCTGAAGTAATGCAATGCATTCTTGCATTTGCTAGGTCAACCTGCCTCCCACCGGAGTCCTGTGCACAAAGTGCTCAGAGAGGTTCTGGGGATGGGAGTATGGCAGAGGACAGCGAGGAGGTGGCCACTTGGGCGTCTTTCCTCCACAGCCCCTAGGGGCATGTGTGAACCTCCTTTGTCCGCTCTGGTGTGGCGGGTCAGCGGAAGGCCACAGACTCCGATTTTTCTATTTTACGTTGTACTTTATTAAAAATAAAAGTGAAAACTCCAGACTTTCCCTATACTACAGGTTTTCCCTATCTAACAAAACTAACCAGGGCGTTTGTCAGTGAGTCCAAAAGGACGATCTGTCCACTGTTCAAACTAATCTAGCCTGACCCTACCACTACAAAAAGAACTAAGGCACAGGAGAATGACTCCCTTCTCGTGTGAGCTTGTTTCCCACCAAGTTTACTTCAATAAGGTATTTGTAGCCGGTCAGATAGCACAGAAAGTAGAGTGCTCTCTTTGACATCCGTGCAGAGCCCGCCGACGCAGGTTCGAATCCCGGCAGGGCCAAACTCAGCCTTTCATCCTTCCGAGGTCATAATAAGCAGCACTCAGATACCTGAGGGTTTGTAGCACTATATAAATGCAAAATATTATTATTATGTAGGTAGTTATTAGTGATGACTTATCAAGTCATATAGTTCAACTACTGGGGTGAAGAATCCTATGGATCCCTCACTAAACCCTTCCCTAAAGTCTCCTGCCAGGTGGCCAGGGAAAGGCAGACGCTTCCCGATCCTGACCTTGGGGGTGGTGCTCTGCAGGAGGATCACCTGGGAGGAGAAAAGGCTCAGGCAGGTGAGAGGAATCCAGAGGAGACACAGTATTTGCCTTCTTTTAAAGGAGACCTGTTTCCATTCCCTCAATATATAATGGCTTGTTGCCACCATGACCCTTCTGTTACACGAGTTAACCGCCTCAGTGTGGGTGGGAGTAATCAGAAGCCCTGTGTGAGGAAGGCATTGTATCAAAAGCAGACACTGACAATGGATGAAAGTTTCAAAAACCTTTATGTAACTCGAAGGGTTTTGGAAACTGCCTATCTTGCTCCATCTCTAGAATGGGAGTAATCTCGTCCATTAAAACAAACAAAATAGTTCACGTTAGTATAGTAAAAACAAAAAGGCCTACACTAACAAAACCTAACCTTGCCCTCCTTCTCAGAATTACAAATGTGTTAAGGGATTACAAAATGAAAATAGTGTCTCAAAAATAAATGTCAGAATGGCTTCAGCACCAACTCCCTTCCCCAGGTTCAACCCCACGAGGGTCTAGAGAGTCTCTTAATAAACAAAGGATAGGTGGATTGCACAGTTCTATCAGTTTTGCACACTTTGGCTTACTGGTAGAGTTCAACAGTTCAATCTTAGGCTTTCAACCCTTGGTAGTTCAATCACTTCCTTAGGCTTCACCCACCTTGCCATCAATACTTAGTTCATATGCTTTGAATTTCTCCCAGTTCTGCACAGGCTTCCCTCTGCGGACTCGAGCCTGTCTGTTTGAGGGGGTTCCTTTCCCCATGTTTTATTCAAGTTATCTTTCACGGTCAAAGACTTTCGAAACTCCAAGGAAGTTACATAGAACTCTGCATGACCACTTCGACCTCTCTTTCCACATTCCTTCAATTTTAAAATCTTTTCTTGCAGCACCAATGCCTCTTATCTTTTACTTGCCTTCTTGGCCCTTTTCAAAAGGTCTTATGCTCGACTTTTGCCCTCTTGGCATGTTCCCCAATTTACATATTTCACGTTCCTCTTATTCAACTTTCTTTCCTTTGATCTCGCTTGCAATATCTTTCAAATAAAATTCATAACATTTCACAGAGACTTTCGAATGTGTGACATCCTTTCACAGTACCACTCTGCTACTTTCCTTTTCCTTTAACAATTGTCCTCTTAATTTTGTTTTATTGGCAGAGGCATAATCTTCAACTTTCAAATCACAGTCACTTTCTCTTTAACACCAACCAGACTTTTGTTGCTCTCGATAACTCAACGGTTGTGCTGAAAGTTTTGCTTTCATGTTTTCCTCGCACTTCAAGGCTGCTACCAGCACCTCCTCTGTTCCTCCCCAACTCTGCCGTTCACCCGGGAGGGTCGCGGGCTGTTTCCTGGCACCTGGAAGGTTTCGTGCCTCCATTCACTTGCTCGGCTCTGCTTTTCGAACTCTCACGTCTTTCCAAAAGCTGGAAATCTTGCCTGAATTATTCTCCAACCACTCAACTGTTTATCAGTCTGTTGTCCTTCCTACTCACACATTCTGGTTCTCATCAGCCTCGGAAAAGCTGTTCCTTCACGTACCCAGCCTCGCTCAAAGTGTGCTTGTGCTCGCCACCTTTTATCAGGGGGACTTAACAAGTGCCAGGTGTACATTATTAGAGCTACGTGCCGACTCTGCCTGGCCTCATTACAGGGACAAGGCCAATGCAAGTCAGGGGGAAGTAATCCTTCTGATCTAATTCCCCATCTTCATTGGTGCAGTACCTTTGTCAAAAAAAAGGAGGGGAGGAATTATGGGAGTTGTATTTTCCCATAAAATAAACAGGGATAGGGGTTAGATGGGTTGTGGAAAAAGGGGTAACCATGTCTCGCCATTGGCTGCTTCTCCCCCACTCCCTGAGTTCCCCCTACCCAGGTGATCCTCCCTCGCTTGTCCACCCCCAGGGTTGGGATCCAAAAGCAATGGCCTTTCCCATGCCACCTGAGTAAGGATCCCTAGGGACTAAGTTGTGAAACACCCTCTGGTTTTTCACACCTGTATGAATAAAAAAAAACATCTCACTCAAATTCAGGGAGCTCAGACAATTGAGTCGGATGACTAAAGGTTGCTGGGAAAAGAGATTGAAATCTAAGAAAGAAACCAAGTCCTATAATTCCCTCAGTACTGGGGCGAGAAAGAGGGATGCAGAGAACAAAGTTGTAGTGGCCAGCTAATTAACCTAAATGGCCTACACCTAAGGGCGACTGGGAGGCTTGAATGGCACATCCAGGTGTGGGCTAGAGAGAAGCTGAAGAAGTCGGAGAAGCAGAAGAAGCAGTATATGCTGTGCAGGCCGCATCTGCAGGTGGAGGCGGGATTAACAGAGCGAGAAGATGCCGGGACCCCTCAGGGTCCTTAGAGGGTTAGTGCCTCTCCTTATACCCCTTGCAGAGGTTGTGCAGCACAAAGACGATGTGGTTAAGATGCAGAGAGATCTCCGGCGACTGAGTTGTGCACGAGATTCATAGGAGCTTGGAAAGCTCTGAAGTGCGGGGCGAGAGTGAACGACCAGAAACTGTTTGCCGGGTCCAGGAGAGCCACAGAAGCTAACAGCCAGCGAGCATCGAGCAAGAGTGACTTTCCCTAGTGAGTTCTCCACTTCCAAGTGGTACTGGAGCACTCGGGTGCTACTTGAGTGCGCCAGGTCAGCCGCGCTGCTCACGTGTGCATGATAGAGACACTTCTATTGAATAAAGAACTGTTAGAAAGCCACAGAGGTGGCAATTAATGAAACAAAGTAGCTTTGATTATTATTATAATTACTTTTCATTACGCTCTTAATACCGAAGAGGTTTCTGAATGCAGACACTGGATTCAAACCTGTGTTGCTCTGCGTTGTCTTGCTTCCAAGACGAGCGCATTGCCACTGAGCTATACCACCCGTGATGTACCTTTTGTGAGTTTATGGAGATCCCGACAACCCAGTGAGAAACCAATATTAAGAACTAAGGCTTGCAAGCAAAGCCAAAAGAGAGCTAAAGCAGAGCCAATTGAGATCTAGCAATGCCACAGCCAAAAGATGGCTAAAGCAGAGCCAATTGAGATCAAGCAATGCCAAAGCCAAAAGAGGGCTAAAGCAGAGCCAATTGAGATCAAGCAATGCCAAAGCCAAAAGAGGGCTAAAGCTGGGCAAGTGAGAACCCCAAGCATTGCCAAAAGCCAGAGGGGAGTAATGAGAACCTCAAAGGTTGCAGGAAGTGCTACTCCTATGTTGAGAGCAATGTGCTTAATCTAAACTCACATTACCAAAACCAAGGTAGCCACAAGGAACGACTATATCCTAGCTACTGTTTAACCATTAATGCAGAAGGGAGAGCAAGGTAGCAAAGAAGCTGCCCTGGAAGAGGTTATACAGAGTGAGATGAGAATCAGGTGTAGAGTGAATGTTCCATTCCCTGAAAACTGCATTTGGATACCAAGCAAAACTATTGAAGTTGCTGTTATTCTTACATTGAAAGTTACCATTGAAGCATTTTTCTCTTTTGTTGTTGAGTAAGTAGAGGGACAGGTGAGTGTACCGCAGTGTGCCTGGGGTTATTCAACAGGTTTTAATAAAATAGCAAAAGTTAAACTCTTTAAAAAGTTGTCCGCCTCACAGTTCTGACCTCTCACAGTAGTTTGGCCTGTGCCTCTGCAGAGAAACACCGAAAGGAACGCCCTGCGGCTGGCCGCCCCCAAAGATTTTGCAGCAGCTTTAGAAGCTTGCAGCTTCTCTCAGCAGTCATCAGCCCTTGGCCCAAAATAAATTGGACCCATCAGAGGACATGCCCAGTAGCCTTGATTGGGCATCAGCGGCAAACCCAGACATGTGTAACCATGCACATTTTATCATTACTGCATTAGAGCCCATACACCCACCAACGCAGTCTGGTAGGTCAAGCCCTGACTGGAGGGACAGGCAGGAAGCATCCTCGCCATCATTGATGTTAGTAAAACCATCCCTCAACTCACCCTCGGGAAGGTTTTCTGCTGCCTGGGAAATTATATTCAATAGGGTATATGCATACCTAGCCAAGGCACGAGAAGCACAGATTGCCTTCAGCGTTATGCTTCCTGCAGAAAAGACCCTCTTGGCTAGCTCATCGTATTTTTTATCAATCCTATCCGGCGGGATGGTCGGATACGCTGCAGCTCTTGGAGGTAGAAGTAGAGTGTGCTGTGCCGGCGTAAAAACGGAACGGAGGCGGTGTGTGCTATTTACACTTTCATCAACGTCACGTCCGAGCGCAGGGAATGGAAACCACAGAGGGACATAGACTCAATGCCGCACAGTTCCTTCTGCTGTCGAAATAGTTCCAAGACTGCAAGCAGGATATCAGTATATCAAAGATGAGGAATACGTGGGAGGACGCAATCCATTCGAATAAATGCTTTATTACAAGGTAATGATATCAGCTCTCCAGTCATTTATGCTTCAATTTCCAAAGAGCACCGAACAGATATGTTTGTTGCCAGGTGTTCTGACCTTAAGGTAACAAATGTTACTCCATTTCTGTGGAGTGATCATTTTAGAAGGCTGCTTGAACTTACTGTTAGGACTTCCACTTGCATCTAAGACACTAGTAACTCGGATCCTTTCATATCAAATAGTAAAAGAAAACATCCATTCCAATAAACTCACAGCAAACCTTCCAGGAGTTTCCCCCTGAGGTAACTTGTGCTTCATACATATGTCAATTGACTTTTCTCACTGTTCATAACACTTACGCTACTCGTCATGTTGTACATTTCCATGCATTTTCCAATTCAAGTTTCCAGACCTCTTACCAATCTGTGAAATAGGATTATCGAATGGAAGAACCATTTGAAGGAAATGGAAAGATGAGATGTACTTGCCAAACGTGTCCATGACGCTATGTAAAAAGCCTGCCTTTAAAGTGAAGGCCAACCTTATGCAAGAGAACATGGCCAGAGCAAACAAACCTAGTGAACCTTTTAAAATGGTGCACTCCATTGCCAACCGCAAATCAGACCACGGCTCTGCTCCTACATTCTAAAATCTGACAGCAAAGAACTGCTTGTACCTGCATGCTCCAGACCCAGCGCCAGGACCAGAAGGCACTGCACTGGTGCTCCCTTCCCTTAACTCGCCGAACACAGTTGTGTTACTCACCTCAGTACTTAGAGTCTCATCGGAGTAGCACTAATCACTGAACAGGTCTGCCTGGGTCTGTGTGACTCCAGCTTCCCTGCAACGTGACGCAGTAGGTAGCATCGAAGCCCCTACATCATATTACCTGCATTTTAATGGCAGGGCTTCCACTTTCCTACACCGAAGAGTCAATCTTTTCAATGTCGTCCTTGGACGGGGATTGCCGCCTGCTACCCTATACCTTTTTACTGAAGTTTGACAGTTCCTTTTATCCATAACCGCAGACTTTCCAGCTAGCTGTGTTGCATACAACATTGTTTAGTTCATACTAAAACACTGGGTGCAGGTTGTGCGCAACCGCCACTTGTGCGGACTCTGCCTTCAGTCTGCACCAAGAGGCGTTTAATTCTCAGTGTGCGTTTAATAACTGATCCAATTCATACAGTTTAATCTCCTCTTCCTGATACAGCTGTGTTCCTTTTGTGTTAAACCCGTTGGTTAATATTGGGATTTTACCAAGTTCTAAATACCTACCAGAGCAAATCTACCTTTGAACCTAGGACATGCTTTAAGAAGCCCTATTTAGCTGGTAGGTACCAATGTATGGTGAAGGAAAGAACAGCAATGCCAACTCTGGATAGACCGATCAGGATTCCAAACCAGCGATTCACAGTCCTCACCTGCTGTCAGAGTGGAAGGAAATATTGAGGATTCTTGATGTACGTGCAGCTTTAAGTAATAGAAGGACAGGATAACCTCTTTCAAACCCCCACCCTTAAGGATGGGTTTCCAATCTCTGGGACATACAATGTCACCTCAGCACCCTAGGACACGTCAGAAGCAGTTACCTGCAGCATGCGTTCGAATAGCTCCTTGCCATGGCCATTCCGCTGCAGTGACTCGTGGATGTAGAAGTCGAGGACACAGAGTGGCTCCTCCTCATTGTGAGCTCCATGGCGGTCCTGAAACGACAAAACAAAGAATTGAACAACCTGACACTAGTCCAAGCATTAACAATCGGACAACAACCATTCTGTCCCAATCATTAACAACCAGACTATATAAAGCATTAAAGAGACAATACAAAGCCTTAACAACCAGACTACCAGAGCATTAACAATCGGACAATACAAAGCATTAACAGGCTGACAACAATCAGACAGACCCAAGCAATAACAACCAGCCTGCATGTTCAGGCAGAATTCCTATTGGTGGGGATTCCCCACCCCCCAACCTTTTTGCTTCCCTGTCTCTTTTCTCTGGATCTCTGACCTACTTTTGGTGGCCTAGGGACTTTTTCTCTATCCTCCTTTTGTGACTGGTGGGCTGTTAGTAGTATTTAAGGTTTGCCCAATCCCTGCTTTTTGTGTTGCCATATTTTTGGAAGATGCCGGTCTGCTCACCTATTGGTGGAGTTTGCCACGAATTCCTGACATTTGTGCATGTGTAGGCCCTCATCTGGCTGCACTGGGTGGACGCAGTGGTTTAGGCCCTTATCTGGCTGCACTGGCTCGATGCAGTGGTTTAGGCCCCCATCTGGCTGCACTGGGTGGATGCAGTGGTTTAGGCCCTTATTTGGCTGCACTGGCTGGATGCAGTGGTTTAGGCCCTCATCTGGCTGCACTGGCTGGATGCTGTGGTTTAGGCCCTCATCCGGCTGCACTGGCTGGATGCAGTGGTTTAGGCCCTCATCCGGCTGCACTGGCTGGATGCAGTGGTTTAGGCCCTCATCTGGCTGCACTGGCTGGATGCTGTGGTTTAGGCCCTCATCCGGCTGCAATGGCTGGATGCAGTGGTTTAGGCACATCACAGTTGGGGTTTGCAACTGCTACACGTCTAGGCGAGAGCTTCCTCTTGTTGGACCACTTCGTGTTGCGTCGAGCCTTCATTGCTGGGACAGTCTCTGGGTTTTTTAACACAACTGCATGCAGATTTCCTACAGGGTTTCCCGCCTTCCTGCGAGTAGCTGCGATCACCTAGTAGGGTAGTGGCGCACAAATACCACGCCTCATCTACTCCTTGGGCGGTCCAGGGTCACCCCCCAATCATTTTCCCTTTCTGCTGGGCTGTCATCTTCCTATGTTCACTGAGCCAATGGTGTCTGTCTGCAGGGGTTCGTTTGCCTTTTTCCGAGTCTTCCTCGCCAGTATTTTCACTACTGTCTCCGACTCTGCCTCCATTGTGGAAAGTTCATTTGTTGTTTTTTCCACTGTGGGGGAGGAGCTTTGTCCGTTTAGGATTCAAGCACCTGGGCAACGGATCCCGATCGCCACACCGAGAAAAGAGGGACTGTACTTGCCAGGTAGTTCAACCTCATAGGAACCGAATTTCAGGGAATCAACATCGTAACTACCTTTGGGTTCTTTAGGGGTCAATTATAGGAGATATTAACCTACATGGGTATCTCTGGTCTGGGGTTGAGATTCCCTGGGAGGAAGTGTTTACCGCATTTCTCAATTGATAACACTGGGGGGTCTTCCTGCTTTATTGCAACCTCTCCTGGGACTTCTGGTTCTCAAACCGAACTCTCTCTCTTCACTGGTGTTCCCTCTTTTACTGTTGGGGCTGTTTGAAGCAGGATCCGCACCTGTGGGGTAGAACAGAGACTTACCTTCAATTTCCTCATACACGCAGCTTGCCTCCTGACGTGGCCCGCTTCACTTCTCTGGAACTTTCTACTCATCTTGGGACGCTTCTAACATGACTTTGGGCCTATTTACCTGCCTACATTTTCCCTGCACCTACAAAGGATTCCCCGAGTTCTAAGCCAAGAACTGGATGTTCAGTACTTACTGGGGGGGTTTAATGTGTTTTTGAGGGTGTGCTCTTCTCTCCTGTAAAAGTGAATACTGCATCTCATTTTTCGTGGGAGTGAATTGCACTGGTAATTGTTTCTACAATCTATCCTGATTTCTTGCAGGTCTTTGGCGGTGTGTGAATATTATTTTCTACCCTCTAGCCTTCTCTTTGATTGGGAGGCGTGCATGTGTATTAGTCAAAGACCTTGCCCTAGATGGCCAGAATTATTGTGCATTATCAGGGTTGGTTTAGGACCCAAATGGTCTATTTTTTCTGAGTGGTAAAACTCTGGTTCCCATTTCTTCCCACTGCACTATTACACAATTACACATGTACCTCGCGACTCTGCTACACCAGCTTGAATTAATTTGGCTAAACCCTGTTCATCAACTAGAGTGGTCTCTCAGAACCCTGCCACAGGGCTGGTTATGAAAAATCCATCTTCGCCTACAATATATAAAGCAAGACTGGGTTGTGTTTTTTGGACAATGTACTGTTGTTGGACAGGCACTAGGGATTGTTTAACTGTAGAATGCCTGCCCCCTCCCCCGTCACTATATTTTGTGTGACAGTGGACCCACATTAAAGTATAGGTATGAAGAGAGTCCTTAAAAGAGATTACTGTTTTTATAAATAAAATGTGGATGTTAACAATGTGTATTAATTATGCGCTAATGTGCGTATTTGAACTAATACAGATCTGTATGTGTAACATAATAAACTTATATATTTTCAGTATATAATTGTGGTGTATGCTTCAAAGGATAGCATGTGGACTAATTGTACCTTTGTATCACTCTGCTACGCCTACCAGAGTGTTTAGACTTGTCGCTCTGCCATGCTACTTTCCTTTACAAGAGGTTTGGCTTGGTGCGTTATCCACTCCCTCAAGTTGTACAGGGTTGAGTGCGTTTGTCCCTCCCAACTGAGGGTGTACTAAAAAGAATGGACTACAGTCAGACTGCCTGAAGCATTTTGTTAATTTTAGGCGCTCCACAGAGATGCAACATGTCCATTGGGAGCCCACGTGCAGCACTCATTTGTTTGTCTGTACAGGGAACCCCACTGGATGCCAATGGTTGTTGGTGCTGAAAGAGGAAACACTTCAGTAGGTGCTAAAGGCATGCAGGGCGGTCCAAATGCTGAAGGGGGTTGTTGGAGAAAGCCTGGGATCAAGAAATGCGCCAAGACAATTGCTCTTGATTTTTTGTTAAGGGTGAAACATTTTATTTTTGGTGCAATTATAGTTTATTAAAACCTTTAGCAACCGATTCTAGTATGATCCAATCAACAATACATTTTTTCACAATCAAGATATAAGAATTAACCTTTGCAGCAGCCATTCCTGATTAATCCTCATCAAATACATTTGAAAAAAAAGTAACTACTGCAATAATTAATGAAGTATTTTCCCCTCAACAACAGCGTCCACACTTCTTCCGCGGATAAGGTGGTTGCACCTTCCAAAGTTTTAAGGCTTCACCTCACTGATGAGGCCCAACAAGGCTGAAACCTGTGTATGGGGATGCTGTTGGTCCTCTTGTTCAGAGAGGAATTGCCATAGCATTTCGGTGCTGGACTGTGGGCGGGACAAAGACTGATATGCAAATGGATATTTCCCATCTGTGAAAGGTACAGTGAGCAAAACGTGTGTGCTGCAAACTCTCATCTCAGAACAGGTTATCATGTCATGTTCTTACTGGAGAGGAGCACCTGCTACCTTTTTTGAAATATTTGCAAGGAACTTGGGGTTGGTCACCCTGAGTTACCTGTGGGCAACCAGACGTGGACTCCCTGCTCACTGTGCTCAGAGAGGCACTGCTTCACCTCACTGATGAGGCCCAACAAGGCTGAAACATTTGTATGGGGTTGCTGTTGATACTCTTGTTCAGAGAGGAATTGCTATAGCCTTTTGGTGCTGGACGGCCCATGTGGGCGGGACAAAGACCAATATGCAAATGGATATTTCCCATCTGTGAAAAGTACATTGAGCAAAAAGCGTGTGCTGCAAACTCTCATCTCAGAATAGGTTATGTCATGTCATGTTCTTTCTGGAGAGGAGCGCCTGCTACCTTTTTTGAAGTTTTCCAATGATGCTTTTTCTTTACAGAATCTACATAAGGGGTCCCTGGGGCCACTCAAGGTTCTTACAGATAGCACCTCCTTAGTTTTATGAAGGTTAAAGCTAATCCTCCTAAACTGAGATCTATAAAAGGGTCTGGAAATGTCTAAGTATTCAGGAATGTTCCCCAAAGCTCTTATTTCGTTCAATAGATATGGAAACAATTTGCACTCATTTGCCTCAGCGCAGGTTAAAATCCAGTCTGCTTCCCACAAATTTCATTTAACCTTACCTGGATTGATCAGCAAATCATCGGCTGAGACACTAAGGTAGTCCAACAAATCTTTACAGGCGGACTCCCACCGCAAAACTGCATTTCCGGTTCCACTTTCAATCTCCGCTTTTATTAAGGCCAGAATTGGAGCAGGAGCCTCGTGAATGCATTTCCACTCTGCCATTACTTTCAGTGAGATTAACCCCAATTCCCTTCTAATGACCTGGATCGGCACAGATCTTGAGAGGCCCAAAATCATCTTCCAGAAGGCGGCCTGCAAGTTTGCCCAATGCTTCTTTGGAAACCACAGTAGAGTGTCTGAACCGTAGGTCAGGGTAGCAACAACCTTTGACCCATAGAATTCAAGTATTGGCAGCATCGAGTAACGGATATTTCTTTTCAATATTAGTTCTTGGTTGGCCACCATTATCGCTTTCCCTTTTAGGGTAGAGACATTATGAACTTCAACTCTACTGCTTCGCATCCCAAGATCCTTAAAGGAGTCTACCCTTTCTATTGATGTACCAAAGCACCATTTCAATAATCGTTTCTGCCTGCCTTTGACATTTTCAAAAATTAAGATCTTTGTTTTATATGCATTAATTTGCAAATCATTTTCTGAAGCATATTTTTACAGTCTTTTCAGCTGTCTTTGAAGTCCTATTACAGAGTGGTCCAACAGGACTAGATCATCCGCGTAAAGTAGGCGACCCACCACTACTCCTCCAAGTTTCGGTGGGAAACATCTAGTATCCTCCATAAAGAGACCCAGATCAGAAAGATAGAGATTCAAAAGCGAAGGGGCGAAGGTACATCCTTGTTTAACTCCCCACCAACATGTTGGTATTTCTTCAGCCAATAACCCCCTGACTTTCAATCGCACTCTCAATAAGGTATCCGTTTAGCGTGCTTTCAGTTGGTCGACCAAATCTTTAGGGCATCTCCAGTTTAACTATTTACACCACAGATGTTGTCTATTGAGGCTATCAAGCGTTGGCTAAATCGACAAAAGCTAATCAGATTTTAGTTTGTTCTCAAAGGTTTGTCCTTCAGCCCGGATAGCAACAAAATCATTGTGGTTGTCCCAAGCTCCCTGACGAAGCCTGTCAGGAACATATCCTGTTGACCTTCTCTATGTGACCAAACATTCAATCTCTTTAGCAGGAGCAAGGCCTATATCTCGCCCAGGACCTCCAAGAGGGCAATAGAGTGATAGCTGTTCGGATCGTCCCGATTGCCACTCTTGAATATTGGTACCACATTCGCAGTCCTCCATGATGTAGCTATATTCCGCACGGTCATTATGTTTTCAAATATCAAACATATCAGTGTGGCCCATTGCTCCGGATTTACTTTTAGGACCATGTTTGATAATCCATCCGGTCCTGGTGCTTGCCTACTTTATAAGACTGACTATATCTTCATGGTCATACGATATAGACCGCACAGGCGATATTTTAATTACCATTTCCGGGTCCGCGTATAGATTTATAAAGTGCTTTATCCAATCTGCCTCTAGCCCACCATTTATTTGTGTTAACCTTTGACATTTTTCCATAGATTTAATAAGGTCCCAAATTTCACATGATTTGTGTTTACGGATGGCTCTCATTTTTTCTGCATCCTGCTAAATCATAGAACTCTTATGCCAAATAAGCCTGTTTTTATATTGGTTTCTTAACCTCTTAATAACCATTTTTCGGTTTAAGATTGAGCAAAATTGAGTTTGTCGGATGGCTGTCCTCATGTTTGCTGATCATATACATACATGGTGATGTCTTGATGAAGTTGCATACCCAGATTTATATCTTATTAAGAAAGGTGCCAAAATTGGGATGTAGTCGACTGCACACTGTGGACTTAATATGGCCCTCATAGGTATATTTCTTGCATGCATAGAGACCAATTTGGCTATGTCTTTTTTAGCCATTTTTAGCCATTTACTTGATATGTCGCAGGACCACTTAGATGCAGTTCTTTGCCACTCTCACCTTTCACAACTTTTTGTTGTATACCTTACAGAGACGTTCGAATGAGCATGCACGCAGTGCCGGACCACTCTGTCAAAGGTATTGTATCTTGGTTTTCAAAGTTCAATCACTCATTTGTTGTTCAACTTCACACGCATTGGTTATCGCATGCATTTTAACACACTGTTTGCTTCAGTGTTCACCATACAATGTTGCTGCTTGCAACCTTAGCTTCAACACAGATCGATCTGGTATCAGTCTCCCCGACTGTGCTGTTTTTACTGGCACTGCTTGTTGTAGGAGCCAAGGACAGTACCACGGCGGCAAGCGATTCTCACTGCATTGGTTATCGACGTGGGAGAGCCCGGATACCTCCAACACACCAGGCAGGATTCTTCAGCCTCGTTTCCCGGTATTATGCTTTCTATTCTTGAGGGTTCAAAAAAGTAACAGTTCATCGTCGAAAAGGTCAAGGGCACTTCCCTCCTTGCGATACCCTTCTGCTTTGCCGTCTTTCTCCTCATGTTAAACTGCCATCTTGGAACTGCTGCTTCCTCATGTGTTTTGCCTTGCTCAGAGTGTGCTCTTGTGCTATGCCTTTTATCTCTGTGGGGAAGTGTAATGGAAGTCAGGTATGTGTGTGATGGTCAGTAATTTCCTGACCCTTGTATTGGGACATGTCATGTATATGGCTCGGGTGTTAGCCCGTTTTCTCTCATGGCAAGCTGTCCGTGAGAAAGTGTTTATATTGTGGGGGCGGGGTTGAGTTCCTAAGTATCCTACCTGGTAGGATGGGGTAAAGGTGTTACAGGGAAGGGGATACCACGTCTCACCATCCAGTGTCTCACTCACACTCCCAAGGACCCCCCATCCATGTGATCCTCCCACTGGTCCACCCCCAGTAACTGGATCCAACAGCGATGGCTGTGTCCTGGCCACACGGATGACAGATCCCCAGGGACTAGCTAGAGAGACACCTTTAGGTTTCTCACCATTGGCAATAGGGTTATTAGTATAGGCCCTTTTATTTTGACAAGACACCACTAGGACTGCCTTATTATTAGTTGATGGTCGTAGTTTGCTCCCATCTTTAGATTTAGGATCAGATGGGCATTTTTCAAACCCTTTTTGAAGTTCAATAAACACCCTTTAACTGTGGTCACCTGTGTCTGTCTTACTGTTGGTACCTTGCCTTCCTTACATGTTCATCCTCCTACTGTTGGATTAAGAAAGGTGGCAAACCATTCATCGAAGGCTTTTGAACTTTGGAAGCATAAGAATTTAAATGCATTCCTATGCATCTCCCTTTCTGACAATAAATGTGAGAAGACTTGCATGTTCTAAGAGGCTAATGCAAAGGTTTTATTGGTCTTCGTGGGGTGGGGTCAACTAATTATTGTGGCCACCCATTAAGGCTTCTGTTAGCCATGACCATGACTCTTCCACAAATAGCTCTGAAGGCCTTTGTTTTTTTAATTCAACCTTAATTTCCTGGCCTTCACTCCCTTGTCGTTTTACTGTCAAGACCAGGTCCAACATCGGTTGTTTGTGGTCGTATCCTTCTTCAGCAAAGCATGGACGCCCACTCAGACTTGACTTACCAACACAATCCCCCACGTTCACGACTTCTACTGAGTTCGTAAGGAAGGAAGTTGTCAACAAATCCCTATCTAAATGATTTACTGCGAGGAAACTGTTCGTATTGTGATGCATCTTCGGCCACTGAGTCGTTCAAAGTCGTTAAATCAAATCGCAAGATTTGAAGGCTCATGGCTGATGCCAATATTAGTTGTTTTACTACAGTCGCACGTAGATGCGATCTTCCCGTACAAATTCGATCACAGAAATATTTTCAGTATTGATTTGTCGAGAGTTAGGGACACAATGGAAGAGCATTAACATGTTATGCTTATTCAAAATAAAGTTTAACGCTCTATCCACTACTCTTTCTAATCTAAAACAGCGTAGATAATCGCTCGTCTGAGTTTTCTTTTGGATATTTTTTTCCACGTCCTTCTTAGTTTTGATGAGCCCATTTGGCGAGTGATTGGGATTTTTACTGCCAGAATACTCTGTAATCATACTTCCATGGTTTTAAAGATGCTCAAATTCTTTAGTAGCAATTTCTCAGCCGGAAAGAACTGTGGTCGTCTTCAGGTACTACTCTCATTACTGACTGCTGCAGTGACAGGTTGATCGGGCATCATCTTTAGAGGCCCATCTCGATGATTAGTAGAAGCCACTCCATTATTTTCATAAGATCTTAATTTAGCAACAGCAGTGTCCCTTTTTTCGACTTATGTCATAAAAGATTTTACTTGATCAGCCATACAAGTAGGCACAGTCAATGGAACCAAAGAATCATTTGTTGTCGATAGAGAAGAACAAGTTACTTCTTACCTTGTAACGTTCTTTCGACGGGATGTTCCTCCAACGTATTCCTCATCTTAGATATCTCCTTCCAGCTCTGCTGGCCTCGGAAAATTTTTTCTCTAGAGGGCGCTGCGCGTCGACGTCCTCCGAGTCGATGTCCCTCGACAGCCGCCGTATCGACGTTCGACGTCATCCTGCCTATAAAGGCCGCGCGCAGCGTCCGTTGCTCAGTTCCGTTTTGTAGCCCACAGTATTACTGTCTGGACTAGACTAATCACCCTGAAGGAGCGTAAGCTGCAACAACAAGGGAAGTAGAACTGCGGGGATGGATGGGAGGGTCGATGAGGAATACGTCGGAGGAACATCCCGTCGAAAGAACGTTACAATGTAAGAAGTAACTTGTTCTTCGAAGGGATTGTGTCCTCCGACGTATTCCTCATCTTAGATAGGCTCTCATAGCAGTATTCTATATTCGGAGGAGGGAGTACTGACTTCACGCTGTCTTCTATTGATGAATAGAATGCAGTACAGCCCTTCCAAACCTAGTCTCTTGACTGGAGGAGGAATCCAGATTGTAAAAACGTGTAAAGGTATGGACAGACGACCATGTAGCGGCCGCACATATGTCTTTAACCGGCACGCCTCTTTTGAGGGCCAATGAAGCTGCAATACCTCTGGTCGAATGAGCCCTAAGGTTTTGAGGGGGCTCTTTCCCTGCCAGTTTATAACATTCTAGAATGGCTAGAATGATCCATCTGGAAATGGTCTGCTTAGTTATTAGCAACCCCAGCTTGTGACCTGTGTAACCTACAAACAGCTGGTCTGCCTGTCTTATCCTGGCTAGTCTACTAATGTAAAAACTTAAAGCCCTCCTAGGGTCTAGTCTGTGTAACCTCTCTTCCTCTTTCCCCGGGTGAGGAGGAGGATAGAAAGATGGTAGGGTAATCTTCTGAGTGATATGGAATTCAGAAACCACCTTTGGGAGGAAATTAGGCTTCACTTGCAGGACAACTTTGTCTTTGTGAAAGATTGTATGAGGGGGTTTACAAGAAAGAGCTTGTAATTCGCTCACCCTTCTAGCAGATGTAAGTGCTAATTATAAAACAGTTTTAAGGGTAAGGAATTTTAACGAACAAGAATGGAGAGGTTCGAAAGGTGTACCCATCAGGAAAGTTAGTACTAGGTTTAAATCCCATAGGGGAACTTGGAATGGTCTTGGGGGATAAACATTGGTTAACCCCTTTAGAAACTGTATTACCAAGGGTAATTTGAAATAGGATGGTTCTTCCGCAGTACGCTTAAAGATGGATAGCGCTGCGAGATAGCCCTTAAATGGTGCCAATTTGAAGGCCTGAATTTGCCAAATATAGTAGGAAGGACAAAACCATTGGTGTACCACATGAAAGAGGGTCAATATTCTGTTCTCTACACCAGCTGCAAAATCTGTTCCAACGGCAGCGGTATAAAGACTTTGTTGCTGACCTCCTTGCCGAAAGCAACACCTCCATAACATCATCAGGGAGGTCCCAATCCTTGTACCTCAGCCGTTCAGAAGCCAAGCGTGAAGGTTGAGGGTTTTGATGTCTGGATGGAGAACCTGACCTCCCTTCTGTGAGAGTAGGTTCTTTCTGAGTAGAAGTCGAATTGGAGGGCAGATGGACAAGTCTAGAACGTCCGGGTACCACGTTATCCTGGCCCAATCCAGGACAATTAGGATCATGGTTCGCCGGAATCTTCTCAACCTCCTGATCATTTGAGGAATGACAGGGACCGGTGGGAACGCGTACAGAAGCAGAAACTCCCAGTCCACTATGAACGCGTCTCCCAGAGCTCCTCTCGGAGGAAATTCCCTTGAGCAGAACAGGTCGCATTTCCTGTTTAGGCTGGTGGCAAACAGATCTACCTGAGGGGTTCCCCAAAGGGCGAAGATCTCTTGAAGGACTTCCTGAGCTAGCTCCCACTCGTGGGAGACTGTGTTCTGTCTGCTCAGAGCGTCCGCTGTCAAGTTCTTCTCTCCGGCTAGGTGAACTGCCGATAGAGAGATTCCTTCTTGGATTGCCCAAAACCAGAGCTGCATCGCCTCTCTGCACAGGGGTAGTGATCCTACGCCTCCTCTTTTGTTGAGGTAATGCATGGCCACCGTGTTGTCCGTCATTATCAGGACGTTCTTCCCTTGTACAGCTGGCAGGAAAGCCTTCAGCGCAAGTCTGATGGCTCTCAGCTCTAACAGGTTGATGTGTAGTCTGGACTCCGATGGAGACCAACGACCGCTGATGGTCAAGTCGTTGGCGTGGGCTCCCCACCCCGTGAGTGAGGCATCCGTGACTACTGTTATCTCCGGCCAGGGTTGCCAAAACTGTTCTCCTTTCAGAATGTTCTCCTGACAGGCCCACCACTGAAGGTCTCGAGCCACCCTGCCGGGAACCTGAAGAAGATCTGTCATTCTCCCTGAGAATTGTGACCACTGAGTCCTCAGTGCCCACTGGAGGGATCTCATTCTCAGGCGAGCCTCTGGCACAAGGAAAATGCAGGATGCCATGAGGCCTAGCAACCTCAAAAAGTCGAAGGCTGGGAGACGTTGGGCATGCTGGAACTTGGTACCCATCTGTAGAATATCTTGAGCCCTCACCTCTGGTGGCGAGGCTTTTCCCAGGGAAGTATCCAGGATCGCTCCTATGAACTGGAGTCTCTGCGATGGTATCATTTGTGACTTCTTTAAATTGAGGGAGAAGCCCAGTCTGTGAAGGAAGTGGCACACGTGATTTAGCTGGATCTGAGCTTGTTCCGGAGAAACAGCCCTGATCAGCCAATCGTCCAGGTAGGGGTAGACGTGAATCCCTTCCCTCATTAGACTTGCAGCCACTACCGACATTAACTTGGTGAAGACCCTCGGGGCGGAGGTCAGCCCAAATGGCAGCACTCGAAATTGATAGTGAGAGTTGCCAATTGCGAACCTCAGGTATTTCCTGTGTTTGAGATGGATAGGCACATGGAAATAAGCGTCCTAAAGGTCCAGAGATACCAACCAGTCCTGGAACTGAAGGGCCTGGAGGATCTGAGAAAGTGTGACCATCTTGAATTTGTCTTTTCTGAGGAATTTGTTCAATTCTCGCAAGTCCAAGATGGGTCTCAGTCCTCCGTCTTTGTTCGGAATGAGAAAGTAAGGGGAGTACCAGCCCTTGTTCCTCTCCGCTACAGGTACCGGTTCTATGGCACCTTTCTCTAGCAGGTCCAAAATTTCCTGCAAGAGGAGCGGATCTGGAGCTTTCTGAGAGCTGATCCCCCGGTGGATGACTCTGAGGTATACGTAGGAAAGGCAGGCAGTAACCTTGGGCGACTGTTTCCAATGCCCAAGCATCTGACGTGATAGCCTGCCATACCGTCAGATGTCGAGTCAACCTGCCTCCTACAGGTGTCCTGTGAGGGGAGTCCTCCGAGTGGTTTTGGGGCGGCTGATGCAGATGCCGATGGTAAAGAGGCACCTGCTGTTGCTGCGGCTTTAGAATATATACCCCGTCCACCTCGGGTAGTTCTTCTTTGACCCCTTTGAGCCGGTCGTCCTCTACCTCTTCCGAATGCGGAGTAGAAGCGAAAGGACTTGCCCCTCGCAGAGGTTCCTGTGGGACGAAAAGGAGTCTGACGGATTGCAGCTCCTAGGGATTTTGCTGCAGCTTTTGAAGTTTGCAGTTTCTCTAAACTGTCATCCGCCTTTTTCCCGAACAAAGAAGAGCCATCGAATGGCATGTTCAAGAGCCTGGCTTGCACATCTGGGGCAAAACCCGACTTTCTCAACCAAGCGAATCTCCTGGTTGATGTACTTGCCGCCATTGCTCTGCTGATACTGTCAGCCGAATCAATGCCCGTCTGGAGGGATTCGCACATAGCGTCTTTACCGTCCTGTATAATATTCAGGAACGCATCCCTTTCTTCTCCCTCCGGGATGCAGTCAGCCGCTGTAGAAGCACACTCCCAAAGTGTATGGCTGAACCTAGCAAGGGTGCAAGTAGCATTAACAGACTTTAACGCCATGCTACATGCTGAAAAGACTTTCTTTGCCATAGCTTCATATTTTTTATCGTCCCTGTCCTGTGGGACTGTAGGATAAGCCGTCTTGACATCGGTAGAGGATGCTGCTTGTACCACCAGACTTTCTGGGGATGGGTGTTTAGACAAAAACTCTGGGTCTGTGGAAGATACCCTGTACTTTTTAGACAGTTTTTTATTTACTGCTGGTATTACATCTGGGGTTTCCCAGTTTGTCATGATCTTTCTCTGAAGAGCTTTATGAAAGGGCACCACAGGATCCTCTTGTGGGCCTTTGTCAAGAATATCCGTGAGGTCATCTTGTTGGAAAGATTGTGAAGGTGCAGACCACCCCATGAACTCTGTAATCCTGGCCATTAAGGCTCTGTAGGGGGTTTCAGCATGCTCCCCCGTGTCTGGCTTAGCAAACTCCACCTCAGGGGAAGTGTCTAACCCACTTGCCTCATGTAAAGAATCATGAAGATCCTTTAATCTGCGCTCTTCAGAGGAAAATTCCTCTCTAACTGGGGTTACAGGTCCCTGTAACTCAAATGTGTCTTGTTCAGACAAATCACCCTCTTCTAAAATTGAGGATATAGTTCTCAATTGTTCTGAACTCATAAAGGGAGTAAATCCCATTTCCAAGGCAGAGGGTGCCGAACTTGTCATTATTGGCCTCGAAAGCGTCGATGTCGTCGACGCCGAAGGCTTCGAGCGTGGCGTCGAAAACAGAGGTGGAGGCCTCGAGGACCTCGACAGAATTGGAATTCTACTCGACAATATCGAAGCCATCGACGTCGAGGGCCTGGGGATAGTCACTGGATGTGTGGTAACCGTGACTTTTCTTGGCGTCGACGTCGAGTCGACAGACCAGTGTGTCGAAGGTCCCCTCGACAACGGCGTCGAAGACATCGACCTCGACGGGACCTTCGTCGACGGCGTCGACGGAACCTTCGAGGAAGGTTTGGAGGTCATAGTCCTGCTCGAGGGTTCGAAACGCGCTCGAGAGGTTTCTTTCGCCGGGTACTGCGACTCGCGGTGTTTTTGACCTTCGGGTCTTTCGACCAGAGCATCGCTCTCGGCAGTCTTCGAGGGGGTCGAGGCCGCTTTCTCGAAGACGCTCATCATATTCTTTCGGAATTCCTCCCATTCAGCCCGGGAACTATGTTTCGTGGGGCAAGGGATTCTTTTTGGCGAAACAGAGGAAGAGGAAGATGGAGAAGGGGATCTTCGACGTCTCCTCTTCGAGTGCTTCGATCTCGAGGAGTGATGAGACCCACTCCGAGACCTAGAGCGCGAATGGTGACGAGGAGACGAATGTCTCGACTTCGTCGACGAAGAAGAAGCTTTAAAAGTCTTACCTTTCTCCAGCTTCCCCCTACGCTCCTTCAGGGCCTTAGCTGTCATGGACATACAGTCCTCGCATTCCAAACAATGGTGTTCAGCTCCCAAGCACCACAGACAAATTCTGTGAGGATCGGTCAACGACATCTTTTTCCCACAATCTCGACATTTTTTGAAGCCGGATCGAGGAGTTGTCGGTTCCGACGAGGAAGCCATCGAGTACGGATCGAATAACTAGAGGTAAGTAGGATTAATCTGACTAAGAACTGAGCAACGGTATTCCGAGGCACTGAGTAAGCGTGGAAAAACGGAACTGAGCAATGACGCTGCGCGCGGCCTTTATAGGCAGGATGACGTCGAACGTCGATACGGCAGCTGTCGAGGGACGTCGACGCGCAGCGCCCTCTAGAGAAAAAATTTTCCGAGGCCAGATGAGCTGGAAGGAGATATCTAAGATGAGGCATACGTCGGAGGACACAATCCCTTCGAAATATGGTTTTGAACCTCATTAATATCCTCAATTTATTCTTCCAATTAATAGGTTGATAAATTTAACAATGTGTTCATAGTATCAACCTCTCAATTGGCGGGAGTGACAACTTCCTCAAAAAGCTCCTAGAATCATTTGACTGAACCACTGGCAGGAGTCTTTGCTGTTTATTAGTGACATTCACTAATTCTCTTCTCTTTAGTTTTCGGGCGAATAGTGGCTAGGAGTTTAATGTTACAACTTTCGTGTCCTTATCAGTCTCCAATTTGCTCTCTGCTGAAACAATTCAGAAACTTACAACTTCCACATTTTCTAGAACAGTCAGGTTTATGCCCTGAACAGTCACCAAGGGGACTGTATTTGCCCAATCTACGCCCTCCGTAGACATAGGAGTCGCTGGTCTCAAAGTTGACTGGGCCCTGTTCAGTTGTAAACGTTTCAACATTTGTCTCTGAATGTTGCTTACGGTTACCATAATTTGTTTTTAGCCTTTCCTCATCACGTGTCTCTCAGATTTCCCAGCTTTGATAAATCCTTCAATATAAATGTTCTTTGCGTGCAACATGGCTATTAAAGTTGTTTGTTCCTTTAGAGTGTCGTTATCACTACTGACATTTGACTAAAAGGATTGTGCAGACCAGTTCTCTTCAGTGAATTATTCTCCTTCTTTCAATGTTTAGTTCTCAATCAGTCACGTCTAGAGTAAGTTAAGCTAGAGGCTGATTATGATGAGGTAGAGGTACTTCTACAAGAAACTCCCGTCAGAGAGTCTCGCACTTGACTTATCCGTTTATCCCCTTTTACAATGAGCAGATCTTTCCCTGGTTAGATCATGTTAGATTTAAAGGTCTTGTACAGGGTCATGATCTTAACCTCACCAATCTTATTGTTATTAATCCCACTTTTCTTCTCATTACTTAGCATGCCTAAATTAGTTTTGCGTATACCCCAAAGGGACAAACAGCCAGTGTCCACTAGGTCAATCATTTCCCTTATTCTGTTAATGTCACGTTGTAGGATAAATCTGTTCTGCTTCTTTTTGTCAATAATGGCACACCTTCCAGCTGCTCAAAGTCAGTGGTATTTTGATCCTATAATTCCACTTCCTTTTCCTTATGGGCAAGGTTAGGATGTTGCTTCTTCTTAGGTGAAGCTTCTATGGACATTGAATAGGTTTCAGCTCTTTTTTGTGTAATCATGTGCCCACGTGCACTACTGTTTAGTAGAGTATGATTCAATATTTGCACAGCAGGAACCTCTGCTCCTGCTGTACTCTTCAAAAAATTCTATGTCTTTAACTTCCTTGACAGAGACAAAAATGACCCCCACCTCGCCCCTTGTGTGGTTTACGTGATTTAAATTGTTTTTTTTCTGAAACACATCAGTCATTTTATCCCCCCCCCTCTAGCCCCCCACGTTTTTGACGGCATGGGCGCAGTTTCACTCTGTACTTGACTCACTCCTTACCACCTCAATTTTTTCACAAGAGCTTGTCGGTCAGTCTTTTTGATGTTGGCTAAGAGCGTGCAGGATTGGTTTCTAGTTATAGCCTCTTGCGATTTAAGGTTATTAAAGGATGCAATGTCAACAGGCTGGCAGCGCTCAGGCTCACCCTCCTCTGCTTGGACTGCAGGGTGTTGGTCTCTATCGTTAGCAGGAGGGGTCTCTGAGACAAGAGTCACTGCAAGGGGGATAAAGGATTCTCTCCACTTCTCAATGAACCAAAACCTCAACCCTTGCTTTGTTACCTGTGAAAGCGAAAGGGACAGTCGCAAACACTGTCCTGTGCACAAATTCCATATTAGACAAGCTCTGAATGGATTTTCTTGCCACCCCCCTTCCCCTCTCGCCATTACTGTTTTCATTGAAGCACTGCTGCCGAGTCTGGTGCTACTTCCGGTGAGCCATGGGAACTACTCAAGTTCTGCAAAGATTCAGTGTTCCAGTTTACATTTATACTCTCTCTTGCTTGCTCTGCCACTTTCACAATTACTCTCTCTGTCACAATCAGGCTTTTTAAGGTGTCTTTATTAATGGTTGCCTCTTTATCCCCAAAGTCAGTCGGGGGCATAGAGGGAGAGGGGGGTAACGGAGCAAGGGGAGGCGCCATTGTCAATTTCATCACTGGACTCTTACCTGTTATCCTGTCGGCAAATGCAACCCCTCCTGGCTCGGCACACAAATCTGAAGGTTGGCAAGAGCTTCTCAGACTTCAAGCCCTTTTCTCCTGTTCCACCAAATCAACGTCGTCCTGTCTCGATGGTTTTCTAACCATCCTCCAGAAGCCTGTGCAGTCGCAGTCGGTTCTCTACTCAGGCCCTCCGTACCGCTTAGGGGCCGATCTAGTTTTTCTTAAAGCAGCACACTAGCAATTTAGCAAGTTCAAAACCAGTCTCCACGCACAGAGTCTAATATCTGTGCAGGATAGGCCAACTTAAAAAAAAAACCTGTACTCTTCTAAGCGAAAAGTGTCTGATGTTTTTTTCAGGTTCCAGCCCCGAATGGCCTGACCTCAGACTTTAGAATTTCTCAGATAGGCTATGTCATCCCTTTTACACACTCTGGCCGTTGCAGGCTTAAGTGTTACTTAACCCTGATTCTGATGGCTAGCTTTGCACAGACTTCCTGGTTCCTAAACCCGAAGACCAACTGGGCAGTGTAGCCCACCCACAGGAGAGTCAATCAGGGATAGGCCTCATTTAGGGAAGCCTGGGGGGGGGGGGGAGACTGACAGATGTGCCTTTGGGTCAATTCTCAATCCTTCAACTAGTTCCCCTGCCACCTTTCTACTCCGAAGATAACCTCTCTCACCCATTCTTGTTTGTCCCCCCTCCAATCCCAACCTTCTGGTCCTGCCTACAACCAACCTGACCTGCCAGAACCTCTCTAAGCTGGCTAGTTGGGATTTTGCACTGTCTAGTGTCTCACAGATTCCTCCTTTCTCCACTGACATTTCCTGGGTACTTCGGATCCTTCAGCTCCCTAGCACGCAACACTGCTCCTTTCTGTGGTCTCTTCTCGCCCTACAGCATTTCTCCAATCTTCTAACCCATCCTCATCTCTTTCCAACCTTTCCTTCCTCACGACCAGATGATACCAACTGCTTCTTGCTACCACCTTGGCAACTACCTTCGTTTCTGCCAGTCGCCACCCACTCCTTCCCCCCCTAAGATTGTCACTTCCTCCCTGCTACCGCCTTCACCTTTGGTTTACCACAACCTCCTAACCTCCGAATGATACCTCCTTCGCCTTAGAGGTATCTTTGCCACCTGAAGTGATCACCTCTGCATCCGTCTCACATCCACCTCTTGGGGGTCACCTCCTCCACCACAATACTCCGTCACCCGAGGGTGGCACCTACAGACTTACAATATTACTTCCACCCCTCAAGCCCTTGCTCACCAGTCTTACCACCCGCTCTCCGGCGTCCTCCATCTCTACAGCCTCAGGTCCCTGCAGTCGTCTCTGTTCACCAACCACCTCCAAACTCCAGCCTCCTTTTCCAAGGGTCTGGGGTCACTGCATCTTATAGTGCTCTCCCTGGATTGGGTGTTAAGTGAGCGTCTGCAGTTGTGTATGGTAATTAGAATAGGATGGCAACTGGTTATTGTTCCTGGGTGCACCTGGCCTCACTTTGGGTTTAGGTGGCCGGACCAAGATTTCATCTGACCCGTCTGCCATCTTGGGTTTCACTCTCCATTTATCAAGCTGAAAGAAGAATGTGCTGGCTGCTGCCTGCGCCTATAAGGTCTGAGAGATGATCATTCCACCAGCAAACCAAATTATTTAAATTCAGCTTACAGGCTAACAGACGAGGGAAAGAAATTGGGAGGGAAATCTTGATCTGGGACTAAAAGCAGAATTTTAGGGCTCACCAGAAAAATGGTTTCAGTCTTTTCTGAATTTAGCTGAAGCCAGTTGGCCCTCGTCTGGGGCTGAACTGCCTTCAATTAGTCAATACTTCCGACCCCCCACAGTGATGTGAACTTGTGCGTCATATGCATAAAAATGACACCCAAAAATGAAGACCTCAATCAGATGGAATTAAGGGTGGATAAAAATATTAAATAATACTGGTGAGAGCGCATGGAGCCTTGTTGGATGGCTGTGGGACTCAACACTCACTGGTCGCCCAATTAGGAGGAAACATTTTCTCTGAGTGACGCGATGGATGCCCTTACAGAAAAAATCTAAACCACTGGAAAGCATCTGCCGAGCCCCTCTGACTTCCACCAACTGGGAAAGCAAGATGTTAAATTCCACAATGGTGAAAGTTGAGGAACGTCCCCTGATCCAGCATTGGCAAGAATGTTGTACCTAACTTCTGAAAGGGCAGTTTCCATCCCACAAAGGTATATAAACCCTGTAAATACCCTCACACGGTGTGCAGTTCATGTGCATTAAGTCTTGACATCCTCATTATGTGAGGACTGTGATGAGGAAGACGCACACAGTGGCACCAGTCCGATCACTTACCGGTAATCTTCATTGTTCCAAGTCATAGTCTTCCTCATCACAGTTCTGAATCCCCCACCCCTTTCAGGGCGAGGGAGTAACAGAACACTTGGGAGTACGGGGAAGGGTTTGAGGAACACCTGTGAGGTTAAAGGAGGCCTACTTGTCTTAGCTGGGTAAACGGTGAATAGAGGAGTAGTTGCCCACCAGGTGGGCAGTGGCAAGAGGTTAAAGCCACTATCTGAACTTCATACAGGACTAATGCTTTTGTATGCTAGCTATTCAGTTAGAGGTGAACTTTAGGTAATAAAAGAAGGGGCTCTGTTCAGCCCCATGGTGAGAATTATGCTTTAGAACGATATTGACTTGTCACCCCTTTATTTCATAATTATTTGAATGCATGAAGTTTACTTTTGATTAACATAATTCATTTGTAATCACATCTAAAATTCCATCGCAGTAGACGCCCACCATGCGTTTCGAGCTGATGGAGAAACAACGAGCCACCTCTTACACTGGGGTTGATATGACCTCACTGAAATAAAAGTAACTCTACAGGATTGGTCTCGTTATTTCAATTAATCAACAGCATTGCTGCAAAGAGGGCAACTGATTCGCTCAATTTGGAAGCACTACTTTTGAAACTGCAGAGCTATCTACCCCAAGTTGCTTTTCCTCGTCAGGCTATAGACTGCAGAGCTATCCCCTAAATCACTTTTCCTCGTCAGGCTATAGACTGCAGAGTTATCCCCTAAATCACTTTTCCTCGTCAGGCTATTGACTGCAGAGCCGTCTCCCCCAAGTTGCTTTTCCTGGTCAGTCTATGGACTGCAGAGGCATCCCCTTAATCGCATTTTGTTCCACCTAACCCCCACATTCACTTTTCCTCGTAAGGCTATGGACTGCTGAGCTATACCCCTAAATCACTTTTCCTCCTCAGGCTACTGACTGCAGAGCTATACCCCTAAATCACTTTTCCTCCTCAGGCTACTGACTGCAGAGCTATACCCCTAAATCACTTTTCCTCGTCAGGTTACTGACTGCAGAGCTATCCACCCCCCACCCCCCAGTCACTAGTCACTAGTCACTAGTTCTCGTCAGGCTATAGAATTCCGATCTATCTCCCTAAATCACGTTTCCTCATCAGTGGCAGAGCTATCCAGCTATCCTCCCAATGTGCATGTCCTGCACTGTACATGATCTGGGTTGAGAAAGCAGACCCATCTTCCTAAAATCACACATACCCATAAGCAGCCGGAACTATCCCCTAAATGGCACACCCTGTAGTGTACAAATTAACACCATAATCAACAGACCTAACCCACTACCTTGCATTTACTTTAACTTGCATGTTTAAGCATTAAACGGCAGAGCTATCTCCTTAAATGAAAAGCCCACATGGCCAAAACACAGGTCTTTTTTCATAGCTTTTGGAACCAGTTCAAAACTATACAAAAACACTTCTCGAACATTCATCACAGATGTCATAGCTCTCCTCTTCTGCCTTATCACAGCTTCCCAGACCCATGGGCGTTAGCCTATCCGATACTTGGCTCTTCCCTATGGATAACATACACCAGGTAGAAAGCAGACTGGCACTCGGGAACTGGGTGCTTCCAACCTGCACCCACCAACACCACAGGTGTGGCATCTGACTCTCGCACTATCCCACTGATAACCCCCCCGCACAGCCCTCTATGTTACACAGCCACACGCAGGAAGGCCACCAGAAATGACAGACGGGCACCATAGAAGGCCGCCATGCCTAAACACAAAACAACATCACTACATTATTTTGTCAATATTGTTTTTTAAAGCCTGCTTTTAAACTTCAACACAGTTACAAGCGGCTTGGATTGGACATTAGTGAGTGCGTATGCTGAAAATGCGGTTCTGATTCCAAGAGCAAGCCCTAGATATTACGAAAAGTACTATTTTTCTAGCAGGTTTACTTTTTTTTTTAATTAAAATTGACTGAATGCGTGTTTTGGGGTATTTTCCAGATTCCAGTAACATGCAGCAATGCACTGCCCCGGCCAGTACCAATTAATACCCGATAACAGTAGCCAGCAATGGGCTGCTGTTTCTGCTTTGCTGTTTTTTGCTTTAGCGGAGAGTGATTCTTTTGTACTTGGATATTTCCACAGGGTTTTCCTGCAGCTTGAAGTATTTGATTTGTTGCTTTTAATATTTGTGTTAGGTTTTCAAGAATTGTTGGCAGTTTCTTTGCTATTACAGGGTTGTCTTCACTGCTGGGAAGTAGTTCTTATCTGTGATTAACTGTGTAGGCCTTTTAATTAAATAAAGGTGGTCTCCTTTTTGATGTATGTTCAGCATTTGTCTTCGAGACAGCTTTTAATATGCATGGTTTGCTCTGTTTGGAGGTGCTCTGGGTTTTTTGCTTGGCCGGTGGGGGGCTAGGGGGGGTTTGTTGCTGTACTTCTATTGATTCCTTAGATCAGTTTTTTTTAGATACTTTCATTCATTTTCTTTGAGAATATTGGTTGGTTTAAGTATTATTTCACTAGCCTATATCTTTTGGGTATTATGTTATTTAGTCATAATTTCTGCGCAGGAGCCGGCAGGCCATACCAGCTAGGGTGTTACTGAGTGCGGCGGCAGCTATGAAGCCAGCACGACCCTGCAGTACGGCCATCTGTGCAATTAGCAGCTATGTCTTACTCCAAAAACAGAGCAGGTGAATAGGTGCAGTGAAATATAAGGAAAGAAAAAAAAGAACATAAGGATGTTGCCGGCATGAGGTGATGAGGAATGCACATCTGTTGTAAAACACGGAGACTGGCGGGAGGACGGGTCAAAGGACTTGCAACATGGGGCGGAGACATGATAATGTTAAAGGTTTTTATACAGAACACTGATGTCCTTTGTGCGGTCTCCAGGTGCTCAGGCAGATCTGTAATGCAAGGAGGGAGGATGGATGGTTAGTGGGTTGAGTGGGAAAAGAGCAAGAGAGCTGTGATGTTCTGTTGGCAGCTTCAGTTAGGAAACACTGTTCACTGAGCATAAATGTGATTTTTGGAAGTGGGCTACCATGTGCTGTTGTGCAAGATTATGTATTGTTTTCTTTTGTTGTTGTGGTGGTGGTGTTGTGAAGTACGTGCAGACTGTGGTGCTGTAGAGGTCTGGTAGCATTAAGTCCAGAGTTTGAGAGAGGTATGCAGAGGAGTGAGTATATTAGTACGGATTGTTGGTCAAAGTCCTGAAAATCCACCCAAGTGCTCCACACCTCCCACCCACAAAATCCACCGAAGTGCTCCACACCTCCCATCCCCGCAATCCACCCATGTGCACTACATCTCCCACCCCAGGAATCAAGCCAAGTGCACCACACTTCCCCCACCTGAGAATCCATCGAAGTGCATCACATCTCCCACCCCTGAAGTTCACCCAACTGCGTCCAAACTCCCACCCCTGAAACCCATCCAAGTGCCTACCCATCTGCGTCACCTGTGGCTGTCTTGATCTTTGCCCCCCCCCCAGAGTTGCCCTTTCTGGGTTTTGCCTTAATTGTCACCTCAGCGGTCATGATTCCTAAGCTTTTCGTTAGGCTGTCTGCCTTGTTTGTTTGTTTGTTTTTATTATTTATATTGTGCACCAGACCCAGGGGTATTCGGGCGCGAAGGCAAGAAGAGGGTTGTTCAACTTAGGTTACAGGTTACAGATTAAACATGGGGTACAGCTATGGTTACAGTGCTGTGGATATGCATTGTCATGAAGTCGCAGATGTATATACATTGAGTTTACAAGAATGTGGGTGTGACATAAAAATGCGGAGGAACAAATATACAAGAAAAACATGAAATCCTAGTTGTCAGAAAGGTGAGGTTAGGCATCATGTTCTTTTAGCCATTGAATCAAATTTGATCTGAATTGCCGGTAGGGGAGATCTTCCCTTAGAGCAGGGGGAAGGGAGTTCCAATATTGTGCTGCTTTAACAGCGAAGCTATTCCCGCCAGATTTAGTGAGTTTGAATCTAGGTACTAGCAAAAGGTTGGTGTTAGCTTTTCCTAGGGGGCGAGAGGCTGTTTGTCTGGTGAATCCGTCTATAAGGTATTGCGGGGCTGCGTGGTTAAGACATTTGTGTTTAAGGGATGCTGTTTTGAGTAGGATTTTGTCTTTGGTGGAGAGCCAGCTGGTAGATCTCCTGAGGTCTGATATATGGGCGTTTTTAGGGAAGTTTATGGCAGCTCTCAAGGCATTATTTTGAAGTGTCTGTATTTTGGCGGTGATGCATTTGTTGCTGCCTATGTAGAGGGCGTTGCAGTAATCTAGTTTCGACAGGATTAGTGCCCTTGCTAGAATGACGCAGTTGATAGGTGAGAGGAAGGGCTTGGCTGCTCTGATTAACTTGCAAGTGTAGGAGGTGGCTGAGGCCATGGCATTCACTTGTTTACAAAAGGTAAGCGTGGAGTCTATGTAAAAGCCGAGGGTTTTAACTACTTTGGCCACGGTAATGATGTTATTGTCAATTATGAAGGAGTCATAGTTGGGACCTAGTTTTTTGATGTTGGAGGAAGTGCCTAGAATGAGGAGTTCAGTTCTGTCATCATTCAGGCATAGATCGTGAGAGGCCATCCATGCCTGGATGATGAGGTACACTTTATTCACAAAGGCCAAATCCTTGTCATAATCTCCCGTCAGCGGGATGAGGATCTGTGTATCATCTGCATAGTTAGTGTAGGTGATACCGAGACCGTCTAGAACATCGAAAAAGGGGCTTTGTGAAAATATTGTAGAGGGTGGGGGATACACATGATCCTTGGGGTATGCCTCATGAAATGGGTGCGGGGTCTGCGGCTGCAAGGGGATAGAAAACTCGCATTGTCCTGTTATCTAAGAAGGACTGGATCCATGCGACTGCTTCATGGGAGAAGCAGGCTGCCGTGACCAGATGATTGTAAAGGATTGCATGGTCTACCAGATCGAATGCGGCAGAGAGGTCGAGGAGTAGTAGGAGTGAGGTCGTGCCTTTATCTCTTAACGTGTCTATTTGAGCTTTGAGGTCAAGGAGTGCAGTCTCAGTACCATGTTGTGGTCTGAAGCCGGACTGTCCAACTCCTAGGAGGTGGTTTAGTTCCAGGTGGTGCTGAATTTGTAGGTAGGCTACTTTGTCCAGGATTTTCAGTAGGAACGGTACAGTGGTTATGGGGCGGTAGTTGGTTGGGATGGAGGGGTCCAGAGTTTGCTTTTTCAGGAGGGGAGGACCCAGGGGTGTTTCATGTTGCTAGGTATAGTACCTGATGTGAAAGAGGCGTTTATGAGTTTAGTGATGAAGGGTGAGAGTTCACGGGCAGCATCTTTTATGATTTGGGCTGGACAAGGGTCCCCCTGGCAATTGGAGGGTTTGAGAGTGAGGATGACTATCGACTTCTTTAATGGATACTTTGCAAAAGTAGAAAGGAGGGGTGTCGGATGTAGGTGGAAAGGGGGTAGATTTCAGAGTTGGTGGTGAATTCGTGGCAGCCTTGGTGGGGGTACCTATGTTGGCAGTATTTGGGATAGTTATTGAAGCTTTTTTGTTGTGGATCTTCGCCTGAAGCATTGTTATCTTGTTGGCAAGGGCATTTTGTATGCCTGTGCACTAGTCCTTATCCTTGAGGCAGGAGTCGGGAGCTTGGATAGGGGATTCTACTTCCTTTAGGATGGCAAACAATTCTTTGGTGTTGGATTTGGCTTGAGTGATACAGGTGTTGTAGGATATTTGTTTCACAAGGATGATTTCTTTTTTGTATTGAGTGGCTATTTTCTTCAGGTTATTTTTATTCAAGTCCGAGGGGTCTGATCGCCAGGTTTTTTCACGTAGGCGTTTCTTTTGTCTGATGTCTTTCAGTAGGGGTGTGAACCAGGTATTTAGGTGTTGGCAGGGTTTGCTCTTCCTAATTTTCAGTGGTGCGATAGCGTCTAGAGAGGCAAGCATCACTTCATTGTACTTTTCTACCGAGGAGGGTCAGACTGGTCCGAGATGGAGTTTAAGGTGGGGAGAATGGGGGGGGGGGGATGAGATTTTCAGGGGTAACATTTTTTTTTATTTCTGGTAGGTGCGGAGGGAGCTAGGATGCTGTTCATGGGTGTGGTGGCTTCTAGGGTGAAGGATACCATGTGGTGGTCGGACCATAGCTGAGGCACTATAGAGGTGATGGTGGTTGGGTAGTTGTGTTAAGCAATCCAATCGAGGGTCCTTCCTTTGATATGTGTAGGATCTGTAATCTTTTGGGTGAAACCTAGTTCCTCAAGGGTGATGTCGCCTAGGATGAGACATTGAGTGGAGTTTTTTAGATTGTCAGATAATAGATTCATGAGGTCTTCCTCGAAGGAGCCTAGGGGGCCTGGGTGGTCGGTAAATTAGGTGCATGGTGATAGTTTGGTTGTTGGCAATGGTGAGTTTAGCTGTGAGGGATTCACAGGAATTGGTGTTATGGGGTGAGGATAGTCTTAAGGCAAGGTGATTTTTAACAATTATAGCAAGGCCGCCACCTCTAGGCATGGTGCGATCCATGCGTATAAGAGTGTAGATGGCTGGGATGGCTAGCATGATGGCTGGTCCTGCTGCAGGATGAAGCCAGGATTCCGTAATGGCCAGGAGATCTAAGTTCTCATTTTGTATTATGTCCGCTATTTCAGTAGCATGGGCTACCATAGAGCGGGCGTTTATAAGAGCGCCTTTTATTCCAGGTGGGGTGGTTGGGGCAGAGGGCAGCTGGACTTTGAGTTGGCATTTTTGGGGTGAGGTGGATTTTCTAAAGATTCGACAGTTGAGTTGTAGTCGATGTTGGCCAGTGTTATCTATGTGTGGTGGAGTGTTGGTGGTGTGCAGGGTACACCTATTGTGATTAGAAGCGGGTTGGGTCTTAGATAGCGGGTCATGAATTCTTGGGAGTCTGGTGCGGAGTCTTAGGTTACGCTGTTGGAGGCTACAAGGATTGGTGGTCATGATAGTTTGCTTCAGAGGTACACTTCCGTGTGATAGCTGGTACTGTGGCTGGGATAGGTTTGAGTTGTGAATGGTGGTCAAGTGGAGGATGGTTCTGAGTAGAACTGTGTAGAATAGTGGCAGATACATAGTAGGCTAATGTGGATAGCTTTAGGTGCTGGCCACCTAAATGCAGCTTTGATCGTGCAGGTGAAGATAGGTAAGCACTGTCTGATAACTATTGGGCATGTATAGGCAACCTAAATGCGAGTTTGCTGAGGCAGGCAGGAATGGGTGGGCTGGTAGCTAGTGGACAGATACAAGCAATCTAGGTGCGAGTTTGCTAGAATAGGCAACCTAAATGCAGATATACTAGAACAGGCAACCTAAATGCAGATATACTAGAATAAGCAACCTAAATGCAGATATACTAGAATAAGCAACCTAAATGCAGATATACTAGAACAGGCAACCTAAATGCAGATATACTAGAACGGGCAACCTAAATGCAGATATACTAGTACAGGCAGGGATAGCTAAGTATAGGCTGGTAGCTAAGGTAATTTGTAGTCAACCTAAATGCAAAATTGCCAAGGCAAGCGGGTGCCTCTAAGCATTAGTGGAAATCTGTTTTGCGTGTGCAGGCATCCTACATGCAAGCTCGCTAGAGCATGAAAATGTCAGCATTGGAGATACACATGTTAGCAGAGTGCTGCTTGGTTGACTGTGTACCAATAGAGAGTTCAGAACTGGCACAGGCAATACATCTTGTATAATGAGGGTGGCTGGTGGTACTGTCATGGCAGATAGCGAGGGGTCGTGTAACCTTGGCGTGGATCTGGTCCAGGGGGACTTGCAGACGGCAGATCCAGCATGAACAGGCAAGGAACAGGTGATGGCCATGATGCTCGTGGGCCTTCTTCGTAGTGGGCCGGCTTTGCCTGCCGGCAACCAATGGGCATGAAGAAGGTTTGCACATCCAATCCGGTGTGCCAGGGGACTACTGGCTGGGCAGTGTGCATTCAGGTGAGGCAGCTATCGGCCATCTTAGAGGATGTAAAACCTTGTGTGAAGTAATGGCGATTTGGGTGCCTAGAAACGCCTTCTTCAGGCAAATTCGAAGTGGATGGGGCGATATGGTAGTAGCGGTGAGGCAATTATCTGGAGCGTTGGCACGGCGCAGAAAACAATTTTTCTCGCATGCGCTCGTTTGAGGTGACGCTCACCATATTTCATCCAGTTTCCTCAGGTGGCTCGGGGGACTCTGTGCTGCATGTCAGCTGCTCCTGCAGCGACTGATCCTCGTCATTGGAGCTCCTGCTCCTCTGATGCTGTAAGGGAGACTCGTATCAGGCAACAAGCAGCTTCTTAGTACAAGGCCTATTTCTAGATAGGTGATGTGTTCACTGACCTAAGGGGAAGCAGCAGGTAACGGTTAGTCATCTTCCTCGATACCCTACAGGTGTGATCTATTATCTAGTGGGGAGGGTCTGATGCATTACTCTTGTTCACTTGTTGGTCCTCAGTGGGGGTACGTCTAAGCTGAGAGTCTCCCTTCCCTGATTTTCCCTCCCCCCAGTTTCCCTTGAGCCTCCTTTCTTCGTCTAATCGTATCAGGCCTACCAGCTTCTCCCGTTTCTTAGTAGTCCCTCTTTAGGAGGGGGAATCTCTTATTAAGGTCTCTTCCCTGTCCTATCCCTCATTGTTTCCGGGCTACTTTTCCTTTTTCAGCGCTTGGCTGGTTACGAGGTGTACAGGTGCTGTTCAGTCGATTTCATTGTGTTCAGAGCTGAAGAGCCAAGTTTTAAGAGGTTTTCTGAATTTTGAATGGTCCTCCATAGTTTGTATTTCCCTGGGAAGGGAGTTCCATAGTTTCACGGCTAAGCAGTAGATTGCTGACCCACCCAGTTTTTTCTTTGTGTATTGTTTGGGTTCTAGGTGGATGTCGTTGCAGGATCTCAGGGTTCTGGTTGGTTTGTAGATGGAAAGTTTCTTTTGAATATATTCTGCTCCCTGCCCGTGTATTGCTCTGTGTGTTATGCACATTGTTTTGAAAGGGATTCTTTTTTTAACCGGGAGCCAATGTAGCATCCTAAGAGCTAGTGTGATGTGGCCTCTCCTGTTGAGAGGAGAAGTCTGGCTGCCGCGTTTTGCATTCGTTGCAGTTTCTTAGTAGGTAGTCCAAGGTATATGCTGTTAGGATAATCTATCCTGTACATGAGGGATATGATGGTCAGTGTTTTGTACATGAATTAAAAAGATTGGTATAATTATTTTTCTAGTGTTCACTCTTTGTCCATAATGATTCCAAGGTTGCTTACAGCTGCAGATGGTGTTGGTGGGTTTCCTGGTTCTATGGGCCACGGGATCCGCAGATTGTTTCCTGTCTTCAGGTGTAATCATGATTTCTGTTTTGTCTGGGTTGATTAAGACTTCGACGTTCATCCCTTGGTACAGCTCCTTGAGACACTATTAGGGGTGGTTCTCTTCTTGTACGTTGCTGTATTTGAAGACGATTTGTGTAACTGCATAGTTGAAGCAAGTTAATCTGTTTTTTTTATGAGGTTGATTAGCGATATGTAGATGTTGAAGAGTGGCGGTAAAAGCGATGAGCCTTCGGGTACTCCGCAGGTGGGGTCCCGTGGTGCGCATTTGAAATGTATTAACCAAACTTTTTCAGTTCTTTCCGAGAGGAAGGACTTGATCCAGAGCAGAGCTGTGTCAATGAGCACTATTTCTTCCAGTCTTTTTATTAGGATGTTGTGGTTGACTGTGTCAAAAGCAGCTGAGAGATCCAGTAATATCAGTGCTGATTTGGTGTTGGAGCCTGCTTTCATCTTTAGATCGTGCCATATTGAGACTAGTGTCGTTTCCGTTCCTTTCAAGGGTCTGAAACCAACTTGTGCCTGGTCCAGTGGATGGTTATTTTCAGCGTGCTCCAGTAGTTGTTCAAAGACGTAGGTTTCTAATAGTTTTGCCGGCTATGGGATGTTTGAGGTTGGTCTTTAGCTTGAGAGAGGAAGCTGAGAGGAATCAGTGGTAGAGATAATGGAGCATGCGGTAGAAGTCGGGCGAGTGACGGAATAGTGGCCCGCTAGGGAGGCTGCGACAGCCGAGCAGATAATGCCCACATTCCCTGCATCCGGATTCATCGCTGCAGCATTCAAAGATGCTCATTTTCAGTATAATTTATATATTTTGGGTGTTTTTGGAATAGTGAACTAGACGACTGCCTGCTGGCCTTGTTCTGACATCTTACTGTGGCTAGGCTCTCATCAGATGTGTTGACTACAAGGGCACACAGCATGCATGTGTCTTCCAACTCACCAGCACAAAGAGTTTCTTGTACCCGACCTTCAGGAAGCCGATCACTGTTCCCTTCCCAGAACTGCAAGACAAGAAAGCAAACTGAGAAGGAAGACAGGGGTAGGGAAAGTCTGAGCAGAGGCGTCTAAGGTGACAGGAAAGGAACAAGTGGGGGTTTTTGCATAGGATTAGCAGGGGGCCCTCGGCACGGGAGGAGCAGGGGGCCCTCGGCACGGGAGGAGCAGGGGGCCCTCGGCACGGGAGGAGCAGGGGGCCCTCGGCACGGGAGGAGCAGGGGGCTCTGTACAGAAAGAGTAAGAGTTTCCCAGGGAG
This sequence comes from Ambystoma mexicanum, assembly GCF_040938575.1. NCBI lineage: Eukaryota > Metazoa > Chordata > Amphibia > Caudata > Ambystomatidae > Ambystoma > Ambystoma mexicanum. The sequence continues at coordinate 832,882,005 of NC_090938.1, read as the reverse complement.
GGAAGATTGAACCGGGTGACAAGGAAGGGATGGAGCTTGGGACTCCAAAGGGATGGAAGCAGAAGTGGCCTCCACTGGGGCAGTAAACATGGGTTTACACATGGATTGGGAGTGGAGAGGATGTTCACAGCACTGGGCGGGGAAAGGACAAGTGTTTACAGATCACTTGGCAGAGTGGTGTCTCACTTCTTAGGAGTGCAGTCCTTCAGAACGTAGAGGTGGTGCTTGCTGGATTGCATTTTGGCACTGCTGGTAATGGGAGCTGGCAAATGCTGTGCCTAGAAACAAAATGAAAAAGATTAGTCTTCAAGCAACATGAAATAAATAAATGTAAATGTCAGTGAAGCATTTGTCTTTCTCCCCTGTGGGTGCTGTTGCTCCACCGTGGAGAATGAGCTGAATTATTTCGACTTAGCTGGTGTGTGGGAAGCAGCAGGAGCACTTAGTCACTGAGTATTGTGTGGGGTCAGAAATGTGAGGCGGACACGTTTGGGAAGGTTTTTCAAAAGATGACATTTTATTAACTCAAACGGTTGGATAAACGCCTCACAATTCCTACACCCTGACTAGGATTTCCTTGCCTAAAATAAACTAAAGGAAACACTGCAACAACAGATTTCTTTCCCTCACACTTATACATACAATAACTCAACAAGGTAATTACAGGGCAGTTTCACAAGCAAATATAATAATTGAATTCACAATATGATGCATGTTTCTCATACTATTCTGGGGGAATTCCCCTTCCCCAGATTCAAGCAGGATGTTGTTCAACAGTTCCAAAAGAATAAGGAAATCCTGTCTTATATCAAAGATCCAACACAGTTCTTGTTGATTCCAACTTGGCAACAACAGTTCCAATACTTCGGAATTGTTCAACATGGCTTCCAGGAACTCAAACAACCTTCTTCGCATAAACCAAGAACAATTCTAATTCATCACGATTAACAAAAATTGTCTTCGTCAGATTTATTCTGCAAAAACGCATTTGTTTGAAAATATTAAAAACTTCTACACCAGTTCATACCACACTTGCTTCAGCAATGTAAGTTTGTCAAGATGTTCCTGTAATATTGCTTCTTGTATCCCACTTGTAAGCGTCATTTTACAATACTGCATCAACTTCCACCTGCATCACTTGTCTCGGTCTTACTTCTTATCACTATGAGTTTCTCACAACAGTAGTATATCAAAAATACACAATGTATTAGGCCCAGAACAAACACAAGTGAATAATGAAAAACACAGTAATACTACTACTTAAACACACACTAGGTAAAATATATGTACAGGTAGTTTTTTGGACAATGTGAAGTGCAGATTCCCACCAAAACCTGCGAGGAAGGAAGAGCAAACAAACCTTATCACAATGGCCAACTCCAGAAATGAGTATCCCTGATTTAAGAAGTCCAGCCCTACGAAGATTGGAGCCTCGTGCTCAATGTTATGTTTGTGCGTAAAAGTGCTTGTCGATGCGTAAAGCTCACAAAAAGGACAAACTTCAATCGGAAGAAAAAGTTAGACGAGGACACTGGAGTGCGAGAAATTCAGTTCCAAGAGTTGGAGGCGGGTCTGCTACGGAGAACAAAGCTGTCCCCAACTTTCAGACGAATAAAGTAAGCAAGAGCTACCCAAGGCAAGGCAAGGACCACAAGGGATCCTTTGAGCGTAAAAACAGGATGGATGAACTAGGGGCCACCAGCAAGTAGTATTATGCACCGCCCTTAGCTCACTCCGGTTCCAAACTTGGCATGTTTGAAGAAGGTCGCCTGGACTACGAAATCCCCTACTGGGTTACGCTTCAAAGTGCACATGCGCTGCGGTTGCGGATGCAGTTTACAACTGGAGCTGGATCTCTCTTCATGAATGCAGGGCAAAGAAAACACTGAAGCAGCTGGTCTCAGGACACTTGAAGAAAGGTGTGAAATTCGCCAGAAAGAAGAGGCTTTGCATTGTGAACTAGGGTCCTCCCAAAGCTCGAGCCAAAACTTGATGTAGCAACGCTCCAGCACGGGTGCCAAGATACAAGCTGGTCAGTCCTCCGGAGGGCCAAGGCACACTCCTGAGAAGGCTCGTTTGTAGGGCACTAAGAGGGATTGGTCCCACTACTCAAAAGGGGTGAAGCACCTTTGCAGGTCTTCGGAGATTGAATGCAAAGCAGGGCTCTACCGGGAAAACAGCAGGCTCAGGGTGCCAATCCTTCTCTGCACGGATCCGGGCAGTCCTTGGATCTGCTTTGCTTTTCTGGATACTTGACTCTATGTATAGGTCGCTTCAGACTGATGGGTGATCTGCGGGTCTGCACTCAGAGCCCCTACTCATATCCTTCAAGTCCAGGACAGGCTCGTACCCGGCTGGCCAAAGAGGAGATTTGCCATCTCATGCCTGCCAACAGTAGTCCAATCAGGGACCACTGCGGCTCTCACGTACACGGGCACACCAGACATTCTGCCACCAGCAGTGTGGGTTGGGCTCCAGACAGTCCCATCCCATTTCCTGGACACCCACCCATGTGACATGCATTGGTCCGCTAAAAGCACTGGCTTTCGCAGGAGAATGCATGCCCAAATAATGACTCCCCGGGTCACAAAGAGCAAGGGGAAAGCCAATGGACAAAATGGCTAAAGGAGAAGACAAAAGACCTTGTGGCATGGCTATGACGGACACTAGCCATTAGCCACAGTCATGAGCCACACGGGGTAAGCGCATTATGGCTCAGTAAATGTTAATAAAAATACATAAAAACTCTTCTGCTGCCACCAGTCTACTCCTAAGCACATTGTCCAATTACCAAAAATTCCTTACGGTATGTCTAGGGCCCGAAAAACGCAAGCACCCCAGTGTGCGGTACTGCAATGTACTTTGTGCATTGAAATACAGTTACCAAAAGTGGCAACAAAGTCATAAGACTAAGGGAAACAATGTTTCCCAGTACTGGCTGTCAGAACGTTCCCCATAACGATGAGCGAAAGCCCAGGGTAATGCTGCTGAAGGCTGCGCTTCACTGGCAGAAAGTCAGGTCAGGAGGCTGAAACAAAAGCAAAAAGTTGGGCAGTTCACAAATATAGAGGTTAAATAGCAGTAGGTGAAGTTTTACCCAACACAGTGAAAGGAAAGAAAGGTGAAAGTGAAACCAGAACCAAGTGGAAAGGGCAACAGAGGAAAAGGTGCCAGAAATAAGATAATGACCTTTTTATTGACTTGCTGCAAGAGCCCTACATGGAGGGTTCCGAGGGAAACCCTTTTGTGTTAAACTAGTTTTGAAACTGGCAGAATTGCGCCTCATGGCAAGGCTACGTGGCCACCTGAAACCAGTCTTGGTTTACATTTCTTTTTTTTGAGCCACACATTTTTCTTTAAGAAAACCCAGATCAAATTTCTAAGATTGAGGGCAAGCATAGGTTTAGACACAGACATACTTTGGTTTTGGACTTACCGACATCGACAGCCCTTAGAAACATCAGTTGAGGGAACAACCCCTTTAGAGTTAGGGTCAGTTAGGTACTACACCAACCCAACAATGTTTCTAAATCAATGTTTTCAAACTGTTACTTTTGCCATGCCAACCTCACAGTATACTGTGCTGAACAAGTGTGTAGTCTGCCAAGCTTTTAATTTCTGTGTGCTTTTAAATATTATATTTCATACAGACGAGCAGACATTTAATTACATGTCAACTTTAATTGATGTCAGCTGTACATGCCACCAACCCCTTGATCTGCTAAGACTAAGCCTTACTGTTGAACCTACGCAACCCAGAGAGTTTGGCTAGACCAAAGTGTGGTAAGCCCTCGCAGGTCAACTAGGTTGTCTATGATTGACTAGCCTTTGAATGCTACAATAGTCCAGGTCATCTGATAGGGGGCTGTGTTTTCTGTATATTGGGAGGGGACCTAGAGCCATTCCTAATCTTGACCACTGGAACTTGGAAACCGAAGCACAAGTGGCCACAGATACACACTGGAAGCTGATGCTACAGTGGGGCAAAGATCTCCCCTCTCTTTAGACCAGAGGCGGCATGATTCGGTGGGCACATCTGAGCCTGGATAGTGTATGCCCTCCTTTGCTGACCAACTTGCTGTGCAACTTAGTTGAGGGACTTGATCCTAACAGCTATGCTGCTCTCCACCAGGTACAGGGGCCTTACTGGAGCTGGAAGTCCTTTGTCCAACAAGGGTCCTGCCTTTAGACGCCAAAGCTCAATCCTGAGAATTTACCGAAGCTCCCAGAGTGCCAAGCCACTCGGGCTCTGCTGGCCTCAATTATTTTCATAGATACCATACCGGCAGGCATGAAAAGATTAACCGCAAGACCGGACTGCAGGTCCTATTACACCCAATAACATATGGAAGGATAGTCCCAAAATCCATTTTAGTGCTACTCCATTTGTAGGATATAAACACTGGAGTTATTTATAATGATTGTCACAGAAACCACTGAGGTCCCAAAGACAGTTCAAGGGTTTTTAATTATAGTTTTGCACGGCCTACGGCCACCCCCCTTGCTGTCGTCTCTTTCCACTCCTGCATTGCTCAGGCGTCCTTAAGCCCAGGTTAGTTCACCGACTGTTACTCTAAAACTATGCCAAAGCTAGAACTGAGCTGCGGTGTTGACCTAAAGGCTCTTGGCCTCATCTCTCCAAGGCTCGCTCAGGGCCTCCCCAACTCTCTCTACCCTAACTAAAGATTAGTGTTCTAAAGGAATTGGGAGAGATCCTTGCACTTACTCTGTAAGAGCTAGTTCAGTCACGCTCACTCACCTTTTCTCTTCTACTTTTACTGCTACTCCCTCTAACTCCTCCTACCCATCCTGTATCCCTACAATGTTTTACTTCTCTACTCTTTGCCTCCACTCTTTGATGTAACCACTCCACAGCACTACTCCTAATTTCTACTACTACACTCCTACACCCTGCCTCTTACTACCACGTGCCTCGACTTTCTACATCCCTCCTCCCACTACTACAGCACACCTCCGCCCGCTACTCCTCTCATCCTTCCACTTATACACACCTCCCTCCAGACAGCACAAATACCTTTCTTGCACTTTGTGCCAGTCACTTCACATTCACTCCTTATACCATCTTCTTTTACTCACTCGCCACTCAAACTGCAGAACCACTTCTCACTGCAAAGCCAATAGCTCACATGTTCCAACAATCTTCTCTACAGGCCACGCCCCCCCATCTCCCTTCCTTCTCTTGGTTATCCTCCACCTCACCCTGAAAACAACCACTCCTCCCCCTTTCTCCATGTGGGCTTGCAGCTTAATGGATAAGGTGGTGTCAATTGTACAGTTTGTGAGTCCTTTTCCTGGGACCTTTATGGTATTAGGAGCAGTCCCCTTTCCCCTCATAATCCCTGGGGGTCTAGGAGATCACTGATTTCAAAGCCTGTGTTGCCAGCTGACTCCAGCTGTGCCGTGTGGTGGGGTTCCATGTTGTAGCAGTTCACAGATTCATCGAGTCTCTCTTTTTCTCACCAGGCTGTCATGGTCGGGTCTCCGGTGCACTGCTGGGAGATTTTGTTCCGACGTTCATAGTGTGATAGTTTAATTTTGATCTTTTGATTGCCTCTTCTCCATTCTCCTCATTCTCAGTCTGTCAGTATCTGAAAACAGGAAATACTGGCAAGTATCTATACATCGAGGCAGCGAGACAGGGGTTTGCATGCAAACATTCTGGGAGGACACAAATTGGGGCCCTCCCTGCTGCCAATGTCAATCCTCGGGGTAAGGCTGGCACTTGAAGGCTCCCTGGTAGGCCTCCAACCTCTGGCTGAGAGGGGCGTGCATTCCCCGAGGCAAGGTTGGTTTACTGGCCTTGTCACAGATTATAATTGAAAATTGCAATCCTTCCTAGCTAATGAGGGGTAAGACGACTGTCACCAGAGCAGCAACCCTATAGCCTAGTTAATATGTAAGGTGGTTTTTAGTCCCAAGATAGAGGAAGTCATCCCAAGACCCAACAACAAATTGCAAAGCAGGCTTTGGCTCCACATCAGTAGAAGAGACCCTACCATCTACCATCCAGGACTCTCCCAGCTGGGCTGGATCGGAGTATATCTGAGACCCCCCCCCTCCCCGTTTTGCCAGAGAACTGATAAATGACCCAGCCTTGATGGATGCCTTCCAGCAGGTCTTCTCTAAAACTTAAGGGGCCCTATTTTGTTGAAAGAGACATTCGTATAGGGCAAAAACAATGTTAAACGAGATGGGAAGCAAAGATCACCACTACGGTTTCCAGAAGGAGGTCATGGAGATAGCACACTCCATCTAGCAGCGGGACACCAAGGGGTCTTGAAAACCCAGGACCATATGTTCTCTCGGTTTTATTAGCCTGTATCAAATGGTAGGTCACATCATGCTAGATCAGCCAGAAGACCACTGCTAGTCCTAACCCAACCCTTACCCAAAATATATATACAATTTTTGGGAACCATAACTGATATCGATGGCCCTTTGGAATCATCCAAGCAAGGAAATATATACTCTTAATAGTGGGTACTGCCACCCGCTTCCCCAAAGCGGTCAGAGTAGAATGAAAAGTAAAAGTAAGAAGTAGAGGAGAGAGATAAAAACATTGGAGGAACAGAGAGGGAGAATGGGAAGAAGAGAAAGGTGAAGAGTAGGAGGAAGGGAAAGAAAGGAAATAACATCAGGGCGAGGAGTACAAGAGCGTAAAAGGTAAAAACCGAGTGAAACCGGGTTGACTGGAAGGCACCACTTCTTGAAATAATTTTTCGGTATCCAGCGAAAATGTTGCCAACAAAAATGTAGCCAGTTAAAAAAGTGTGGTGAAAAAACCCTCTGCAGTGAAAAGTAGCCAAAAAGGCAGTGCTGCTAGGCTACGTGTTAGGGTTAAGGGGCATTTAGTGGGCTAGAGTCAGGGTGGTTGTGGAAGGGCTTGTGATGTCAGGGTTTGGTTAGTGGTTCTTGAGTGTCAGGGTGATAGGATAGGATAGGATAGGCTATGGGTAATAGAGTAATGGTTTGGGTAAGTGTTAAAGTGATAGGGTGGTTGTCGAGAAGGATAGGGATTAGGACAAACAAAGTGGTTTATTTATTGTTTATTGTTTATTTATAATGCGCCTATTCAGCCAAAAGATGTTTCAAGGCGCATCCAGACAAGGGAGAGGGAAGTACAAGGAAGCAAAAAACAAAACAATGTTCCTACTAAGTCTAGAGACATTCGGACCATGCAACTCCTGTAACAAGAATGGAGGGGAGGGGAGACGAGGGGAAGTGTAGGTAAAGGGGGAATAGGCGCAAAAAGTCTAGCAATAACGCTCCTACTAGGTCTAGAGACATTCGGATCATGCAACTGCCTTAACAGAAATGGGGGGAGCGGGGGAGGAGGGGAAGTGGGGGGGGTGGACATGGAAGAAGACAAATATCAGTCCTAGGTCATGAGATGATTCAGGGCATGTACGACAGTAACAAAGAGGGTAGAGGGGGACGGGGAGGAAGGAGTAATGATCAGAAGGGGGAGGAGAAGGGTAAAAAGTGCATGTGAACAGGTTCAAGCAGCACAAGGCTCGAAAAGACATTGGAGTCGGTGCACATTTGGGAAAGCCTCGCCCTGGGGGGCTGGATCAAGTATGCAGGACTAGTTAGGTAAAACACATTGGAATGCCTTACCTCATGGTGTAGGGCGCTACAACATATTATGGAAGACAAGTTGGGTAAAAAGCAACACTGGAATGCTTCACCCCATGGAGCAGGGGGCTACAACAATTATGCAGGACACATTAGGTAAAAAGCAACATTGGAAGGCCTCACCTCATGGTGTAGGTGGCTACAACAATTATGCAGGACAAGTTAGATAAAAAGCAACAATGGAATGCCTCATCTCATGGAGCGTAGGGCTACATCACGAACGAAGGTACAAGTAGTGTGACGGCATCATGAAGGACACAGACAGATTCCCGATTCAAAATAATCAGTATTAACTTAAATGTCAGGATGGAGAAATACCTAAATTGCCCTATGCTAAGGTGGGATTTCCCCACCTAAATAAAACTAAGAAAAGTCTGAGTCAGAGAGTTTAACTTAGGAATCTGTCTGTGTCCAAAACCTATGCTTGCCCTCAGAACTATAACCATACAATGTGTAGGGATGTCAACAACCAAAAAAAAAGCCAGTGTTAACACAACGCCCTAAGATTCTTCCAGTCCACAGCTTTCTTTCAGCTCCCTTCTCCATGTAGAAAACAGTTCAACAAAGTAAAGTCTCAAAATGTCCTTTTCTTACAGTTAGAATGCAATAGTCTTTTCGGGTCTTTGAGTCTCCTTCCCGCAAGTTAGGACTCGGGGTGCCCTTCCCCAAGCTCCAAGTGTCACACTTCAAAAGGAAACACCAAATGTCCTTGTCTTCCACGGTTTAATGTTGTCAAATACAGAGTTTGGATAATTTTCCAGATTTCACACATGTTGAAATTTGTCACTGCAAATTAGACTTCAGTATCCTTTGGTTCCCTGTTCCTTTCAAATCATATTATATTTCAGCATACTGTGGTTGGTGTGGAATTATATTCATTTTAGTACTTCAATGTATCATGGTTTGTATGGAGTTATGTTTCCTCTACTTTTGGCTTTCATCTGGTTAGTAGCAAAGTTTTAATTCAATTCGGTATACAATGATTAAATCTTTAGCTTAGGGTTCATTTCCCCTTTGTGTTATGGTTGAATAATAGTTTGATTCACTTTAACTGCATAATTCAATGTGCAGAGACCTTCCAACATATGTTTCTTACCACAAGCAACCACTCCGATGCAAAAGAATTCCCCTTTGTTTAATAGTTGACACATATAACTGTTAGTTTCACTTTAATTGATTTGTTCAGCGTTCTGAGACTTTTGAAAACGTGTTCCTTGCCACATGCGACCACTCCGATACAAAGTATTTCAGGAAATGCTTTAGTTCACACTCGTGCACCGGGTTTCTCAAGTACCAGAAACTCACTGGTTGCTTTGAATGTTGGTGATGCAGCGCAACCCACACAGCCTTCTTCCTTCAGTGCCGGGCTCCAGTTCCTACCCCTCAGACACTCCTGGTGTGGCCCTCCACCACAGAGGAATGAGCATGTTGAACAGGAAGGAAAGGGACAGTCTTCCAGCACAGCTTCCTTCACCTTGCCCAATCTACTCCCGTGAGCGCCCACTCCCACGCCATGTTGGAGAGTCCTCTGCTTCATGCACCGGCCTCCTGGTCCTTCTCCGGTCTTTCCCCTCTGCCACTGGATTGAGCTTTCATTTATACACCTGCAGTCCTTTAACAGGCAGCAGGTGTGGGGGATTATTCAGCCTTGCCCGACAACAATTAAAGGGACATGCATGACCTTCACAACTCTTAGCAGGCATCTTCCTCGTCCCAGTACTAGAGTGGTAAAAGAGCATAGTCTTCATTGCTCCAAGTTGCCTCTTCTTCGTCGATGTACTGTCAAGTGTCAATGGGGGAGAAATGAGAGGAGCTGATTTATAACAGCCCATAAAGGTTGGGGGAAGGGTTGGATTGGTTGTCACTAGGAAAAAGGAGATGCCATGTCTCGCCCAAGGACACCCCACTCCCCAAAGACCCTCCACCTAGGTGATCCTTCTGCGCTTCTCCACCCCCCACCCACCAGGGTTGGGATCCAATAGCAATGGACTTTCCCTGGCCACCTGCGCAGAGGATCCAAGGGGTCAAGGAGTGAGAATACCTTCAAGTTTCTCACATATCCTTCCCCAATGCGGGTTGGACCGGGGTGCTTCCCAGGGAAACCAGGAGAGGAAGTCCATGACGTTACCTTGCTCTCTGCCTTTCTGGTGTTGCCCTGTGAAGCAATATGGTTGAAGGTCCAAGAACCAGTGCATTACCCAAGGACTGGACTCTTTCCTTTAACTAATACAATCTAAAGGAGAATGGTCGGTTATCTGGCGAAATTTGCGACCTAAAATATAATACTTTGGGTGAAGTATGGCCCATTTTATTGCCAGTGCCTCTAGCTCAATGACTGAATAGTTTTTCTCTCTGGGGGGGGAAGAGCATTCTGCTGATGTACAAAATGGAACGTTACAAACACTCATCATTTTGTGACAAAACAGCTCTTAGACCCGTTAAAGAAGCATCCGTCGGAAGAAATAATTATTTGGAGAAATCGGCTACACCTAAAATGGAGCTTTGGCATAAGGCCTGTTTCAAGGTTGTATAACAGACTTCATCCACTTCCTCCCACCTGATCTTTTGGGGCTCAGCATATTTCAACTTGTCTGTCAGTCTCAATGTTTTACTAGAAACATTTGGAATAAATCTGTGCTTGTACCCAATTAATCCCAAAAAGGCCCTCAGATATTTCTTTGTTTTGGGTGGGGGTGTTTCCAGGATGGCCCACACCTTCTCCTGTTGTGGTTGGGCGGTGCCATTACCCACAAAATAAAACACTATTACCACTGATTGAGCCAATTTGCACTTTCTTGCATTAGTAGGTAACTCAGCTTTTCTTAATACGCTCATGATTATATAGAGGTGGTACAAGAGATCTTCCCATGTGTTGCTATGAATTACAATGTCATCTATATAGGCTCTACAAGGGGGCGTTGCCTGAGCTCATGCAGTAAGGCTGTGACTGCCTGGAGCTCCCACTGCGATCCTTCTCACATCCTTCTTGCAACGACTGGAGCCGTATTCCTTTGCATCTGTTGACATCTACTTATAGGTGAGATCAGTGACTGCTTATATTGCTCTTATCCGACAGAAATCAGATCCAAGAACATGGGAACTTTGGTCCGTAACTCTGGACCCGTGGAATCCAAGATGGCGGCTGCAGCGATTCTGTGAAGGCTTTCTGGTGGCGTATAACACAGCTTGCTGTGCCGTCGATTGCAAGCAGGTCATCTCTCACTTACTTTTTTCTGTGTCGGATAAATTACCTAAACGAGGCTGGCGACTAGCGTAGACAGCTGGGCTAGCCTTAAGACTTTCCCTGCAGCACTTTCGAGTACATGGACTTAAATGTATACCCTGCCTCCAACGGAACCAAGACATGCGGTGAGAGCGGGTGGCAGCTGAAAAACCGAAGAGATGCCTGTGTGCTGAGCGTGATTGCCGCTTGCTGCATGCACACTGGGGCTGAATCATCTGGTCCCCTGTGGAGCCTGCGAGACACCAACCGCAGATGTTTTGAGGAATGTGGACCAGTTTGGAAGAACTGCAGGTGTTGGCACTGGCTACCTCCTTGGGAGCTCCCACTAACTTTGCCTGGCTGCGTTATTGGCCCAGTCTTTTGATGAACACATGCTGATCTTGGGGCTTTCTTTGTGTGGCGCTGGGACACGGCCTGACTGCCTAGCGAGGACATCCTATGAGTGCAGGGGACTTACTGGGAGCTAGCATCGGGCCCACACGGGGGGGGGGGGGGGGGGGGGGGGGGTGGTGTGTGTGTGTGTGTGTGTGTGTGTGTGTGTGTGTGTGTGTGTGTGTGTGTGTGTGTGTGTGTGTGTGTGTGTGTGTGTGTGTGTGTGTGTGTGTGTGTGTGTGTGTGTGTGTGTGTGTGTGTGTGTGTGTGTGTGTGTGTGTGTGTGTGTGTGTGTGTGTGTGTGTGTGTGTGTGTGTGTGTGTGTGTGTGTGTGTGTGTGTGTGTGTGTGTGTGTGTGTGTGTGTGTGTGTGTCTCTCTCTCTCTCATCTGGTGTTGCAGCATCAGAGAGCTCTTCTTGCGGTTGTGTCTGGGAGACCCTGGTATTACCATCTCCCTGACCTGTGGGGGACACAACCTGCACTGAAGTTGCAACAGGTGAGTTAACCTGTATTGCGCTGACAAGCCCCAATTACCCAATCCTTCATTAACTGGAGATACTCTGGCCAAGCAGTGTAGCACTACACATCCCAGCTAGTCCGCATCTCAGTCTTCCACAATGTCACCCACCAAGAATAAGGGCAAGCCAACCATCATGGAATCATTTGCTGGCCAAAGTAAACATTGCAATGCCCCCTCAGACTGAGGAAAACATACAATCTGGGCCGCTCACCCCTGTAAAAGATTCCTCAGGATTCTTGCTGCAATAGCTGCCCTGCGGTCCTCGCTGGAGACTAAAAAAGTAGATGGTCAACTTCTTGGGCAGGACGTCAGATAACTGGCAGAGAGGGTCAGAACTCAGGTAAAAGAGACTGCAAAGACCACCAAAGATCTTGTGGAGCGGGTCACAGAACTGGAAATGAGAAATACCAAATTGGAACTATGCACAGACGACGCTGAGGGCAGATCCCGCATAAATAATATACGCGTGCTGGGACTTCCGGAGGATCCAGAGGGCCCGGACCAGACCTCATATATTGAAAACGTGTTACTACAAGAGATTGGGCCTGGAAAGCCGTCACAAGCCTTTGCAGTTGAACGAGCTCACTGATCACTCCAAAAAAGACCTCTGCCTGGATCCCACCCCTGACCGGTTATAGCCAGAATCCTGAATTTCCACGATAGAGAAGTAATCCTGAAATATTCTAGGGATGGAGAGAGATACTAAGAGACAGCTCTAAGATCGCTATATACCTGGATTACACGCCTGCAGCCCAGTGGGCCAGAAACTCGTTTGTGCCGGCCAAGGCGAGAGTCGGACCACTGGGGCTCAAATATATGCTCATGTATCCTGCTAGGCTAAAGATCCTTTACAACGGCAGATCACACTTTTTTGATAGTCCTGCGGCGAAAACAATGTGGATGGACATACATGATTCGACCAATTCCCACCCGATGGCTTTTTGCCTTTGTGCTCTCCTTGCAGATGCTGGGGGGTTCTGTGTGAAATGGTGGGCTAACAGGGGATCCAAGTACTGCATTTTATTTATCCCATTCAATGGGTCATTTTTCCTGGCATGACACTCTAAAAACCCCTGAACAATGTTGCATTGACAATGGCCTGAATCTGCTTAAGATGCCCTTTTCTTTCAGTGGGGGCAATGTCCAGTTACCCACTGTTGGTCTTATCCGCCTGCTCTAAGTTGATACTGGGAGCCAGCCTGTTGCTGGATTCCCCTACCTGGCACACCGTCGCCAAATTCGGCCTTGGATGTACGGGAATGCCTAAGCAATATGTTTTTGTTGGGCAGTGTTACATAGTTTTGTTATTATTGTTAATTTTTTGTTTGGACCATGCATTAAGGCTCACAAAGTGCTACTTCTGGGAAAGCGGGTGGGGGGGGGGGGGGGGGCAATAAAGGCACATTTATGGACTATTCGCAACCATGGCAATCACATGTGTAACCATGATACTGGTATGATTACGCTACGGGGAGGTGTGTTGCGTGTGATTGTTTTGACATGCTGGGAGAGGGGCCACCTGAGCTCTGTTTGGGTTACTTATTACGTTACACAACCATGGGCCCCATTAGAATATTAACCTGGAATGTGCGTGGATTGGGTTCTTACCTTTGCAGAAACAGAGTGAAATCTTACCTAAAGCGTAAAAGAATATACATAGCTTTAATCGAGGAGACCCCCCTGCTGGCTGACGAACAAGAGGAGGTTTTGAATCACTTGGGCGGAACATGCTATGGCGCCACATACTCCAAATTCACTAGTGGAGTGTTTACAGGGATCAATGGTTCGCTACCCTTCCAATTGCTAAAAGTGGAAAGAGACAGTGAGGGGTGGTACTTAATCTTGCAGGGTTACCTTGAACACAAAGAAATGTGCATTGTAAACTAATTTTCCGAATCACAATATCCCCTCCCACGTACGTGCATTATGCAACTATGTAGCGTCTAAGTGCCGAAGTTATTTTCTATGGGGGAGATTTTAAATGTGTCAGTGACGCTGCACTTGATAATCCTCCCCTCCCCATGGGGGTCCATCCCCGGCTAACATCGTTCTGAACACAGCAATAACCAACCTAGATTTTGTGGACTTCTGGAGGGAACTGCACCCAACCACTAGAGGTTATTCCTTCTACTCATCTCTCCAAAAGCTACACACCAGAATGGATTATTTGTTTGCCGGGCTGGGAGAAGTAGCTGAACTCTGCAGTGCTGAATACATGGGCCGCTCGATAACTGACAACTCCTCTTGGTGAATGAATGGAACCTCATGAGTCCTAGATCCCTTATCTCGATGTGGCGCATGCCTGTTGGCTCTTTGACTGACAAAGCTTTCAGGAAAGCATTGCAAGATTCCCTGATTTTTTGGAACAATGTTGGGAGCGTGATGGAGTTGGGCACCATTTGGGAAACCATGAAGGCGGTGACTAGGGGGAAGTTACAGTGAGTGCCTGGGGCATTCTCTGTAAACTACAGGAAGACTTAGAGGCTATGGAGGAAGAATTCCAAAATCAGGAGGCCAGACACATAGGCCTGCGGTCGACTGTGGAAAAACTAGCGGAGACCCGGTCCCATTTCCTAGAGGCATGGGAGAGGCTGTCCAAATTAGACTATGTCACACAAACCACTCGGGCCTTGCAGAGGGGGACAAACCTGGGAGACTATTAGCGTGGCTCTGAAAACGAGAACACCCTAGACCCCTGACCACGTTACTTTATAACAAATACGGGCCCCGTTGAGATCGCAACTCGCGATTAATGACATCTTCACTACATACTATACTCAGTTATACAGTCATGACAAACAGGTGCCCCAAGAGGACGTGGACGAGGCCCTTTCACTAATGTCACTCCTGCAGCTTACTGATGCACAGCGTGCCCTTCTAGACCAGTCCATTAATGTGGAGGAACTGAGCAACGCAATTGCCTCCCTCTCCACTAGTAAAACGCCCGAGAGTGACAAAATACCTCCAGAATTTTACAAGCATACAGCTCCACCTTAGCCCCAGTACTGCTTAAGGTCTCTGAGGAGGCTTATTATAAGGGCCTACTTCTGGCTAGCATGAGGGAGACCTTGGCAATACCTATTCCCAAACCTGGGAAACCAATGGATGGCTGCGACTCAGATCATCCCCTGGCTATGCTAAATTAAGACGTGAAAATACTTACAACGGTGCTAGCGTGTGATTCCGTAGAGTCATCACCTCCTTGATAAGTATGGACCAAACTGGGTTTGTGCCAGGATGCAGCACCGCCCTGAATCTTAAGAATTCCATGTACTTCTGGTGCCGGTTACCGCTTTCACTTATGGGTAGAATCACAATGGTTAAAATGATTGTCCTCCTTAGATTTATGTACTGCTTCACAAATGTCCATTACTGTATTGAAGCCCCTTTCTTTCGCCTTCTTGACGCACTGATTAGAGGTTTTCTCTGGGGCCTGAACTGTCACAGGCTTGCTCTTAATGTGCTATGACCAACTTTTAAAGACGGCAGAGCACAGCTACCAATGCTGAAACTTTACTACCTAGCTGCCCAGCTAAGCTTTATCTCGAGATGGTTGTCTGACGACCCCACCTCTGAATCAATGCTGTTCCAACATTTGGTGACACCGGACTGGCTTAATTAAATGCTTTGGCTCCCAGACAGTTACATGAATTCCTTACTGCTACTCGTGGATCTAGGCAAAACATTTGGTCCAGATCTTTAAGGCTGCTCCGGGTGCTTTGCCCCTACTCGCCCAGTGTCCCAATAGTGGCTATGTATGCACTAACAGGGAAGACCTAGGTGTTGCAAGGCGCTGGGAGAAATGAATATATTTACTTGGGAACATATGTATGATAACAGGAAATGTAGAGACTTAAAAAACTAACTCAGCAGATGGGCCTACCCAAGGAACCAATTCTGAGATACATGAAAGTGGTGGGAGCGGCGAGTCGTAGATGAAGCGGGTCGCCCGCTGAACCGGGGGAGACATCGCTTCTGGCTCCAATATACATGCTGGAAGCCGGCTGGAGGCCTGTAACTAGACTGTATAGTTGCTTGAAGAGCGGGTCTAACCCTCAAAATCCAAATCTGAATATCCAATGGGAGTCAGATGTGTGCTCTGTAATCCCTGATCAGTAGTGGGAACGAGTGCTTAGTTTCCCTAAAAATGTGTCCTGAAATGCTAGATTTAAACTGCTCCTAATTAATGTACTCCATCGTACATACATGGCTCCCAGCAGAGAAGCTACATTTTATAAAAACATGCATTCGACCTGTCCCTGGTGTAACCAAGATGATGCCGATTTAATCCACATGTTCTGGAAATGCGTAAGAGTGCAAGGTTTTTGGTTCCGAAGTGAACAGGCTTGTAAGGTGGCAGGTGTTGTTAGATACAGTTGGGGTCCACTGGAGTGTTTGCTTGGCGCATATCCCAGACAAAGCAAATACAGGCATGTTACCAGATTTATGGATCTAGCTTGTATACTTGCTAAACATGGAATTGCCATGTCCTGCAAGCTCATGGGGGGCCGGAATATAAACTGTGGTATCTCAAGCTTTAAACTTGGGGTAATGCAGAAACAAAGGCATGGGCTGGGTCACTACAATGTTAGAACGAGGTTCTCCTTGAAACCTACGAGTCCCGGAAAACCCTTGTTTTTACCATGTTCCACCCATCCAATTATATTCAATATATGTGAATGTAAGTCCCCACTACACCAGACCCCCATGTGAGTTACTAGCCTTGACTTTTTGGTTGCTCACCCCACTCTGCCCAAGACACTACCCTGCTTTTACAACAATGGCTATCTCATATTTACTTTGAGCAAAGCCCAGTTGTTATGCCTGGAATTTATTTTATTTGTGTGAATTGTATGCTGTATTTTACTTGGCCGTTACGTGGTCAATGCATTATTTCGTGCTATACTTTCACTGTAACCTATGACAAACTGGTGCAACGTCACTTACAGCTTGATAATAAACAAATATGAAAATAAAATAGGCTCTGCAAAATTATCAGTATGGTTGTAAGATTTAATTCACAAGTCTCTGAAATGTTGCAGGAGCACCATGTAGCCTAAAAGGCAAGACTTTAAATTGAAACAATCATAATGGCGTGGCAATGGCCATTTCTTCTTTATCAGGTCCATGTAAAGGAACTTGCCAATATCCATTTTTGAGATTGAGTTTTGAGATATACACAGCATTACCCAGCCAAATTATCAGATCATCAATACAAGGCACTGGGTAGGCGTCAAAAGCAGAGATGGCATTCAATTTACGGAAATCTATACAGAACCTCCAACTTCCAACAGGTTTAGTTACCAACACGATGGGAGAGGGACCAAGGGCTACCAGAAGGTTAAATGATGTTATCCTTTATCATGGTTTTGACCTCCTGAATTATGGTTTCCTTCCTATACTCAGATAATCGATACAGTTTTAGGTGTACGACTTTACCCACAGGAGTGCAGATAGGATAAGTCCCCTTCTCTCTCCCATGTTCTTCCTTAAACACATCAGAAACTGCCTTATAACTTCATTTAGATCTGGTTTCTGATTATTATTATGATCAGATGAAATTACGGCCTTACTTTGTGTCCTCTGGCAAAAGGCAAGATAATATTATGGCTGGAGATTCCGTGGGAAGTTCATTCCACTCTTACCAAATTGAAATGATAAAACTTGTGTTTTAAGGTGACCATCAGGTTGTGAGATCTTATAATTGCATGGACCCGTCTGCTCCATTATTTTGTATGGTCCATGCCACTTGGACACAAGTTTATTTTCTGAGGTGGGCAACAGAACGAGTACCTTTGGACCTATTGAAAAGGATCTGAGGGAAACCTTTTTATCGTGAGAGGTCTTTTGTTGTTCTTGTGCCTTAACCATGTGAGCCTGTACCAGAGGTCTTACAACCCCCATGTGTTCTTTCAATCTACTTGCAGTCTGGGAAAGGGGAATTGCAGTTGCCTCTCTCTCCTCCCAAGTTTCCCTCAACATATTGTAGGGAAGGCATGGTATCACAAGTATGACACTGACACATTTGATACAATTTGTAAAACCTTTATTGAACATGTTGGGGTGGAGAAACTCGTAATTTGCCCTATAACTAAAATGGGAGTAGTCTTGACTATCAAACGATAAACAAAACAGTCCTAGTGGCGTCAGTCAAATCAAAATGGCCTATGCTAACACAACCTAATGCCTGCTCTCTTATACAAAAAGTCTAAAAGGAGAAATGTATGCAAAAGGAAAAATCACTGTTCAAAAGAATGAAGGTAAGTGAACCAGCTCTCCTCCTCATGTTACACCTCACGTAGTAAGGCTATCCCTTTAGGCAGGATGACACACGCTGGCTCGGTTTATAACTCGAAGCAGTTCTAAACCGTAGATTGAGGCCCGTCTGGCCTTCCACGTTAAAGTCTTTTTCTTGACTTTCCAAAACTGTATTTGAAACAAAGTTCACAAAAGGTCTCACTCTGCCGGGCTAAGACCTTACAGCACACAGTTCACAAAGGTCCCCCTCTGCCGGGCTCGGACCTCTCACGTCACGGTTAAACACAAACTTGCAAAGGGCTCTCTTCCCTGAGTTTATTGTATTTCAGGTCTCCCTCAATCGGGCCTGGATCCCTTTCGAAGACTTTCGAATGTGCATGGCGCTTTTACCAGACCGCTGCAGGACCACAGGATCACAGTTGCTTTCACAGTCTGTTTGCTTTATAACTTCAAACAATGGACCTTTCACAGAGTTTCGAATGGGCTACTTCCTTCTGCCGGACCACTCCGTTACTTGGTATCGCTGATCTCACAGCTACTTTTTACTTCAAAGTTCATTCACAGGTCTGCCTTTCTTCGCGTCTCATTCACACGCGCTCAACCTTCACTAGTGATATAATGTTGCTTATGCAAGGAAGGCATGGTTATCAGAAGTATGACAGACACAAGGAGTACAATCCAAGGGTGTTTATAGAACAATATGTGCGTGGAAAAAGAACGCCTAATCTAAGATGGGAGCAAGCTACGGCCATCAAAGTAAAGAAAACGCTGTCCTAGTGGTGTTGTGTCAAAACAAAATGGCTTATGATAATAAACCTATTGCCAAATCCTTACTCTATATAACAAAAGGGTGTGGGACAATGATATGTATAACAAAAGAGTGTAGTGCAAACAAATGTCCAAAAGGGTTTCAGTAGTTCAGGACTGCTGAACTAGTGCACTCCCTTCCCCACGTTACAACACAAGACAAGGCGGAACAGTGGCCTGACTGTGAGCACCCCTTGAGTCTATAGGCATCAGGAAGCAGTTTCTTCAGAAAAGACAGGATCCCTCGAATCAATGTCTTTTGCTTGGCATCACAAGACCTTTCCCAAGCTCTCACCATGCTATTACCCAGCTTTCACATGATACCCATTTGTTGGGTTCACCTTCATCTTTACACCACTGTTCAGTCACTTAATTAAAATGCGGGATTCACTTTCCCTTGCTTTCAATTGGCATCCCTCCGTCAGGTACACTGTACCCTTCAAATCACAGTTCAGTTAACTTAACCGGTTCTACTAGCCTATAACACTAAGGAGCACTTAATGTCTTTTTAAACAAATATTTGGTGCAGTTTCACCGATTCACTCAGGTCCCCCTCCTCCGGGCGCAGACCTTCCTCTGTAGGCAGTTCTGGCTTCCCTCGATCAGGCACAAACCTTGAAAAGGCTAGCATCGCACTTATTACTTTGCAATCTTTCACTTCAAAGTACTTGCCAGTTCAATACAGAAACTTCTGATGGGCGAACACGTCTCGCAGGGTCACCCTGTTATACTGTAGCAAGTGCATTTACTTTCAACTATCGGACTTCTCTTTCTCCTGGCTGCTGTCCTAAGCGCAGCCCCCAATACTGGATACAGTTCAAAGGTGTATACCGGCCTCCTCTGCCGAGGCCTTCTGGCATCTGCATCACAGGGCTAATAATTCCTTAGCCTGGCTTTATACTTTGTTTCATCTTTGTTTCATCTTTTGTCAAAGACTTTCGACTGTACGAGGGGGGGGCTTGTACCCTTCACTTTGCCCTCGTATAACCACTTTGACTATTTGCCTCCTCTCTCGGTTCACAAGTGCTTCATATTTCTTTGGTGGCTACTCTCAAGCGCATTATTCATCCTTGCTACAACATGCTTTTTCTCGCAGTTTCCCCCGACAACCCAACGAGCACTTCAAACGTTAATGTCCTTTTCATTTATCAACACAAGCCGGTCTTCCATTTCACTCACCAGCAGCGGCTGATACAGTTTATCAAGACCTTATGTCTGGTCAAGACTTTTGGCCCAGCGCGGCTCGCAGCCTTTCAAGTCTCCACAGTGCACACGAAGGAGGTACCACCGGGACTTCTACAGTGGCTGGGAATTACCCCTTTGGGATTCTGCAGCGACCTTACCCCGCAGCTGGTAGGACAACGGCCTTCCATTTGCCTCCTGGTCCCGTCTGCTCTGCTTCCAGGGTCGCATTGCATTCCCAGGATTTCATGCCCTTCCGTTCTGCTTGTCTCGTTTGCTTCGGTTGCCCTTCTCGCCTTGCTCTCCGGTGCCCTCATGCTCTGCCTTTTATCCCAGTGGGGAAAGATAACAGGATTCAGGTGTGAGTCGTAAGGATCCAGTGCCCGACTCAGCCTGACCCTGCTATTAGGACATATCAAATAGACTGGCTGTGTGCCAGTCAGTCTTTTCCTGAAGCACTTTGTCCGTGCAGCAGAGTGTGTGTGTGTGTAGGGGGTAAAGTTCCTAGATAGGACATGGGGGTTTATATGGAAATGGGAAAGGGGAAACTGCGTCCCTCTTCCGGGTGCCACACTCCCCAGGGACACCCTCCCATACAGGTGATCCTACTGCAGTGGTCCACTCCCAGGTTCTGGATCCAATAGCGACGGCCATGCCCTGGCCACATGGATGACAGATCCCAAGAGACTGGTCAGTGAGACACTGTTTGGTTTCTCACATTACTTCATTCGCTTTAACACACACACCGGTCTCTCAGGTCGCCTGCCAACTCACCAGCTGTGTGCGCTTTGTTCGTGTTTTGATATTTTCAATTCACAAGTCAAGGTTAGTACCACATGCTTGGCCTCGCCTCCCCAACTCTGCCGTTTACCCTGGAGGGTCGATGGTGTCCTTGGAACACAATGCAATCTTCACTTGTGGGATCTAGCCTTCTCCACGTGTCTTTCGCGGTCTGTCGGAGGCAACAACCTCCATTAGGGAACCCTTGGGGTTTTTGGGCCGCTGCTCTCATCCCTTGGTCCGTTGCTCTGCTCCAGTAGGTGTACCCTCGTCCCAGAAGTTCTGCTCGTGCTCGTGTTCCACCTTGCTCTGAGTGTGTCTTTAGGTGTTGCCTTTTATTCATGTTAGGAGAGCTAATTAGTAACAGGTGTATGCACTTAGTGTAAAGTGTCTGACCCGTTTAACAGGACATGTCCAGTACGATGTGAGAGACTTAATCTGGTTACTCTCAGTAACCTTCATCTGCCCAGTGTTTGTGGGAAAAAAGGGGGTGGGGAGTTGAGACTTCAGAAAATCCTACAACATAGGATGGGGTAGATGAAAAAAAAAGGGGGGGGGGGAATGCTGTGTCTCACAATTGGATGTCTCACCCCCACTCCCCGAAGACCCCTCACCCAGGTGATCCTCCCACACTGATCCACCCCCAGGAACTGGATCCAAAAATGATGGCCATGTCCTGGCCTCCTGGATGACAAGTCCCCGAGGACTAGCGGGTGAGACACCCTTTGGTTTCTCACAATATCCAGGACATACCTTGGTCCTTGTCCATAAAGATGTTTTATGAACTGCAAACAAAGCCCAGGGTATCATTTGATCCCAAATCTAACCATCTTGTTCAACTAACTTTCAGATTATAGTCTTAAGAGTCTTGTTAAATCTTTCCCACATCTGTCTGGGGATGATACACCGATGTTCTAAGTGTAGCAATGTGTAATAGTTCTTTATCTTCTCCCATACGCTTGCTCATGAAAGTTGATCCCCAATCTGTTATGATCCGCTTCAGAAACCCTACCCTAGAGCAAAAGTGGAGTAGGTGGGTAATGTTGGGTCTCAAGGGAAAGGCCTCTGGATAACAAGTGGCATAATCTACAATGACTGATATATGTATTCCCCAGTTTAGAAGTCTCCAAGAGTCCTACAATATCCATATCAATCCTGGAAAATGGAACCTCAATGATTGGTAATGGATTCAAGGGAGCTGGTGGTGGTATATGGGAGCTAGTTTTCTGGCGGACTGAGCATGTCTGAATGAAGGTTTTAACGTCAGCGTAAATTCCAAGCCAATAGAATCTACTCTCTATTTGTGTTTGAGTTTTAAACTGCCCTAGATGGCCAGCCGTCAGATGGGAATGGGCTACCTCTAATATCACCCGCGTATGGCTCTTGGGAACCACCAACTGCGTTTTTACTAGACATTCTGAAGTGGTATCTCCTCTATAAAGACCAGATTTAAAAACAAAACTTTAAAAAAAAGGGTCCCCCTTTCTCACAACCCTCAGGTTCCGAGACTGCCTGCAAGAATGCCTCAGCCAATAAAAGGCCATTTCTCGATTTCTCCGAGCAAAAGCTAAAGCGGAAAGTGTCTCAGGCTCTTTATCTATAGGTGTTATAGTTTCAGCAGGATCTTTAGAAGTTTCATCAGCCTCCCCAAAGCCTTGAGTCCCCCTGTCTGTGCTTTCATCCCCGTTTAATACTAGGGAATACTGCTTTTTCAACCACCCCTTTGTGGATCCGGAAAGGATCCTTTCCGTGGTTCTGCAATAAGACCTTAACATCCCCTCAGAAGTCTGGGTCTATTACCCTTGCTAAGACATCAATCTCAAATCTCCATGCTAATTCTGACTTGGGTGCTAGTCTAATGTATGTATCAGAGAGTGGAATCAATGCTGCTGCTGCTGCTGCTGCTGCTGCTGCTGCTGCTGCTGCTGCTACAGATATCAAACCTGAGAGAGCCTTTAGTGGCTACTGAGTGGCCCCATGCTCTGGCACTCAAATTGTTGGGTCCCCAACTTGCTTCGGTTGAGCCGCATCACCCTACTGACACCATCTGTGAAGGCATCATGAAGGAGGACACAAACAGATTCAAAATAATCTGTTTTATTAACTTAAATGTCAGGATGGAGAAAGGCCTAACATGCCCTATGCTAGGGTGGGATTTCCCTACCTAAATAAAACAAAGGAAAGTCTGAGTCAAAGAGTTCAACTTAGGAATCTGTGTCCAAAACCTATGCTTGCCCTCACAACTATAACCATATGTGTAGAAATGTAAACAACCAAAGGGAAAACCAATGTTTAACACAAAGTCCTGCGATTCTTACAGCCCACTGCTTTCCTTCAGCTCCCCTCTTCACCCCCCCCAGTATAAAACAGTTCAAAGTAAAGTCTCAAAATTCCCTTTTCTTCGAGTTCTTAGAGTTCAAATGCTAAGCCCGAGTGCGCAAAGGGCATCGTCTGGGTGATTACCTGCTGTTCTGCTGTGGCTGCTACACTTTCGTCGTAGCTTGCAGCCTGAATCCACATCTTGGGCTCTCTGTGTGGACGTTGCGGAGGACGCTTAAAGGGGTGTTGGAAAGCAGCGTGTGGAAGGTGGAAAGGCAGAAAAGGGAAAGATCCTCGTTGCGCCGTAGCGCTGCCTGGCCCCGCCCCCTGCTCCACCCACAGGAAGGAAGTCCCATTTATTTTTCACCCAGACACCCTTGCGGCGCTAAGACCGAGCGTGCAAAGGGAATCGTCTCGGTGATTACCTGCTGTTGTGCTGTTTGGCTGCTGGGCTGCTCGCTGCGGCTACACTACTCTCTGTAGGCAGCAGCCACGCGAGGCCGGATTACGACAAGAAGCCTTGCACAGAGGAGCTGCACAACAACTTGAAGCCTGCTGCTGCTCACTTGGATGTATCAGGAACTGGTTTGAGAACTCGCCTTCAGGTAAGGCAAAGATTTGCATCTCTCCCTTAAGTGAATGGAAGTCCTGAGCATGCATTAATAATGCCAGTGCTCAAACAATCCTGCTTACCCTTCTGCACTAAGAAGCGTAAAAGCTTATCTGTGGGGGCAACCACGGCCGATACGGCTAGCGACGAACCTCAATTGTCTGATGTGGTAAAGGAAGATTCTTTGCGATTGGCACCAAAGTCACCTGTTCTACCCATGGCTTGCACAGTCCCCACTACAGGAGTGACCATGAATCAACTTTCTATCCCCCTCGTGACAGTGAGATTGCATGAGGATGGTATTTACCAGGAGAAGGTGGCCGATCGAACTATTGGTGAATCAGAAGAGATTAGCCAAATGGACTGTACCGCCCCCCCCTAAAAGATCAATCCAAAAACTCGGGTAAGCTAAACCAACCTGCAGGGGATATACTCGAGAAAGCCTCAGTCATTCCTGCTAATCAGGCGCTTGAAAAGACGATGGAGATGTTAGATCCAATAAGCAAACTTGATGTTAGGAATGACTCTGTAAGCTCGATTCCACCTTTAATCTCCCCAAGAAATGAAAACGACTCCTTAAACATGCCGATCAATGAATTAGCCAGCGGTACAATCATATCTAGAGCTGACATATGCAAGAGCATGATGGGTCACCATATTAGTCCGGTAGAGGCAACGACTTCCCCTACTCAGACCATAAATGGAACCACAAAGGGACCCCTACTGCCAGAGACTGTATGGGAAAATGGAGACCAGTGGGACATAATTGAGATGGGAAAATGGGATAAAGCCCTGCAGGATTCTACTAGCGAAATGGGAGAAATATGTCTACATTCAGGATCCATGGAGAAAACCCCAATAACAATCGATATCTTCCAGTCATACAGGGAAGATTATAGAAATCAGGTGCCCATGGATAAAAGTATTCAAAAAAACACCCAGATGGGTGAAAGGGACCTGCTTTCAAACGACTCTACAGAACAAGAGATCCCGTCTTTGAGTCTACATAAGGCTATATCTGAGACGCCTTATACTAAGAGGATGCTCCCCCCTAAGGCACGGCTAGAAAAGAAAGCCCTGATAGACTCCGAAAGAGCCACTCCACCAAGTACCCCAGATACCAACGAAAATATAATGCTGCCGCCAGTCAGCCTGAGTAACTCAAGCTTAGCTAACAAAATCTTGCAAGATATTGCTATACTGACAGGGAAAATTGAAAGAAAAAAGGAGGAGTTTCTCGCTAATAAGTGAGAGGATGGCAGTACTGGATAAGGAACAAACTAAAAGGGAGCTCCTTTGAGGTTGAGGCTGAAGGATCTGGGACATTTGCAACAGAATCCCAGAGAGACTATAGGCTAGTAAAACTGCCTCAAAGATCACCACTTGAGTAAGACAGACTGAAAAGCTCAAAAATCCAAAGACAACCGTCGGAAACTCAATTGATAACGAAAATGACTCAGACATCACTGTTAGAAGAACGAAATCAGTGTTCAGAGATCTTTTTGAAAGATCAAATTACATATTTAATCAACGCCTGCAAACTTGGAAGAGAAAAGGACACGGAACATATCCAACAAGTGGTCATGACTTCGTTGAATATCACACTGGCACCTTTCTTAAAATTGTACGAGGCGATAAAAGATTCCGTTCAAGAGGTGACTACTACTAACATACAAATAAAAGAGGCAAATATACAAACAGACTTGTCTTTGCGGAATCTGAATATAAGAATGGACAAAGAAGCTGAACAGACCCAGCTTTGGCAAAATCGCCTCACCGAATTAGCAAGAAGAGATGCTAATGACAAGTCTCTATTGATGCAGGCAGTCCTGGAGGACTGCAAGTGGATGAGAAGCCTGCACAAACAGAACAAAGATGAATGAGGTCCACGTGGGAGAAAATCCCTGTCGAGGAAAAGGTCCCATGAAATTGAATCAAGGTAAAGTGACCTACCCCAAACAAAGAGAACCTATGCTTGAAGTTATTCTGATTTCCCCCGGATGTAAGGGGGTGGGAAAACGTGATACAACAATTCAATCAGAGAAATCTAACTTCGCTATTTTCCTAGGTGGAGCTTCCAAGGACCAGTCCCAAGAAAAGGGAAAGAGGTGGGGAAAAAAACAAGTGAAAATGGGAAAAACACAAAAAATGAAGTTCTAAAACGGAAAATAAATGGTTCTAGAGCATTCATGAGGAATTTAAGAACACCACCAAGAAGAGAAAATATTCAACAGGCAAAGAAGCCCTGGAGAGAACTGGTAATGGGAGAAATTAACGACTTAGAGGATGAGGATGTAAATGAAGTGAGAGAAAGAAAAATCTCTGCTCCTCTAGCTGATGATAAAGATGAAGAGATGGAGCAACAAGTAGATCTAAGTGACCTGATTGAGCTCATGGATAAAATTAAGGATGATGAAGAATGGGGAAGTATCAGCGCGTCAGAATGGAAAACTATGGACAATTGGGAGACTGCGGAGATGACCGCAAGAAACCCCAACGAGATGTCCTGCCTAAATCGTAAAGGAGTCGGGGAGAAGGTCCGATCCATTGGAAAAAGAAGAGGCTAATGAGGCCGATGACAATCCCACAAACTTCTGAACTCTGGAACAAAAAAGAAAGGAGCTAGCTAACAAAGAAAGGAATGAACGAGGTCAACTTGAAAACACCCGACCAAAACATGATGGTAAAGACAGAGACAAAGAATTCAAAGAAGCCAAGGAAAGGCAAAAATTGCCCGCACCTCCCCAGAGGAAAGTTTCATCTAAAGGATGCTACCTGAAGTTAGAGACTGCATCCAATGGGCCAAGAAGGGCGCTGCTCAACAGGAGTTTTGTAATGTCGCTTTGCAATCAAACCTCAGCCCTACGCATGATATCAACTGAGGACATAAAAGTAGTGGAATTCCCAAGGGAACAGAGGATGGATGAAGCCATACTGCATCTTAATTCAAATGATATTAAGGAGAAATTCTTGGAGACTACTGATATCTTGAAAAAAAAGGGCTTTCGATTGGCGGAATTAGACGCCGACATCAAGCAAAATAATACAAAAATAACAACAAAGGATGGAAGAAAAGGTAAGTATGAGTTCCCGTCCAGCAAAAAAGAAAAAGCTACTGAAAAAAGTGGGAAAAAAATGGACTAGAAAAGAACGACAAGAGGAGAAAGGTCTCAAAAGACAATGAAAAAGAGGGGGGAAAAAACCCCGAAAATTACCCTTAAATCAACAAAGAAAATGTTGAGAAATTGAAAACTTTGAGGTTTACGGTGGACAATTCACAAAACCCAAGGAAGGGTAAAGCTAATGAGAACAAAGTAGGAAATAAAACAAGTGACTGGTCATCTATGGCAAACAGTTGCAATTAAAAAAAAAAAAAACAATATAGAGTAAGGAGGATGGAAATAGATCTATTCTCTGTGCCTCATGGAACACCAGAGGATTTCACCACCTATTCTCGAAGGATAGTTCTTTTCTGGCCAAATACAATCTCATTTCCATTCAAGAATCTTGGCTGTGTGACCCCCCAGTGTGTGAAGGCTATGAAGTCCATTTCAACCCGGCAAAAAAGGGACCGTAAGGCCAACCATTTGCAGGACTCATTGTATTAAAAAAAAATGGACAGCCCCTTGCAAGTGCTTGAACATACAAATATTGAAAATAGCATCCAAAACAGAGAACCACGAGGAGATGGCCAAAATGCTATTAATACATACTGGAGGGAAAATATGCCTAATCAAGGGACATATCTAAAATCCATCATGAATGCCATTGACAAATCCATGACAGAGGAAAAAGACCAGCTTATCCTGTTGAATGGAGATTTAAACATCAAGCTCCTAGATAAAGGGGAAAAATCAAAGAAACAGAAAACCTACTAGGAAAAGAAAGTCAATGGATGAAGGAAATTGGCTATTTAACATCCATACATCACGTATGCCCATCAAAAGGTGACTTAATGGGGGCTAACACTTGGCACAGTGGAAAATTGGAAGCATGCCTAGCTTTGTAGGAGGAAATACGCTTGCCTGGATAAAATCATTTCTAATAATTAAACAAGCGAATAGCGATCATTGTCTATTAGAAATAGAGCTTGCATGGGATTCAAGAGAAACTCTAAGGAGTGAAAGAGCGATAGAAACAGAAGTATCGTGGGGAAGAAACCGTTTGAGACTTAAAGATCAGTTTATACCAAAACTGGCGCAAGAATTCAAGGAAGCCGTAGAAAAAGGGGAGGATGTGGTTGATTATAAATGGCTACTGAAAGCCTTTGTGATAAAGTATGATTCAACCAAAGTGAAGCAGATAAAAAATCAGCATGCCTTTGATGAACTCAGTCTCCAGACGAAAGCTATATAGAGCAGACCTCGAACGTATAAAAAAGACAAATAGCCTAGAGAAATGTGAGCTGGTGAGGAAATGCCGACAAACGTATAAGAATTGGTTGCGCTCAACTCGTTATCTAAGAACTCAAAGAGATGCAGAACAAATGCTGGCGGCACTAACAACAAATAATACAAGAAGTACATGGGATCTAATTAAGAGAGATCTAAATCAATCGGCTATAGGTGTTAACCAAGTCTCTGAGAAAAACTCGTTCGACCATTATACTGCCCTGTTCAAAGGGAAAACTCATGAAAAAGTAGTAGAGAAAAGAATGAAGAACGCCGTATGGGCGCTGGACTTTGACAGAGAAGACATCTTAATGCTTAACAAAAAACAAAGCTCTTCCAGGGCAGCCGGCCCGGATGGCGTTTTTAACCAGATGCTGAAAGAAAATGAGGAAGGCTGGTCTGACCTAATATATGCTCTCTTCAAACAAGTAGCGAAAGTCAGACAAATACCAACTACGTGGACGGAGGCTTACATCGTACCTATTTTTAAAAAAGGAGACCGTCGGAACCCAAGAAACTACAGGCCGATTGCGCTATTAGATTCCATCGGCAAGCTTTTTGCATCTATCCTGTTAAGGGACTTAAAGAAATGGGCCGCTCAAACTGAAATATTGGATGAGAGACAAACTGCTTTTGTGAGTGGTGTTGGCACTTGCCTCTGATCAACATACTAAAAGCAAAGGCCCTAAAAGGGAAAACACCAATCTACTTGGCCTTTATTGATCTCGAACAGACGTTCGATGGAATAGAGCGCTTGTGGGCTAAATTGAGAAACTGGGGATGTCCAGTGGACCTACTGGAGGCTATTCAGGTCCTATATATGGATACCTCGATACAGGTGCAAACAACTGCAAAGGGAGGGCTATCTAGGCAGATTAAAACAGCCCAGGGAATCAAGCAGGGATGCGCACTTGCCCCTTTTCTCTTTGTACTATACATGGCTGACATGAAGACATCGCAAGATCGGATTCGTGCCTTTCCCCCAAAGGTTAATGGAACCGAGTTACCATGGATGTTATACGCGGATGATGCTGCGTTCATAGATCAGACGCCTATAGGGCTCCAGCGAAGGATAGAGGCTTTCAATAAATATTTAAAAGACAATGACATGAAAATAAATGTAAAAAAATCCATGATCCTGACTGTGAAATCAAGTCGTGGACGGAAAACAGCAGGGAAAATTCAGACGTGGTCATTGGAAAAAGACAAATTGGCGGAAGTGGATACCACAATATACCTCGGGATAAGAATCAACAAGAACTGCAACGACCAGGCACACTATACCCTGATTCGAGAAAAACTTAAAGCTTTGGTCAACCAAGGCATACTCCTAGATCGTAGATATGGAAAATTTTCTCTGATGCCGATAATGACCTTTTATAAGCAAAAGGTAGTGGCCGTCATTACATATGGAGCCGAGGCACTTCTAGCCCTAAGATGGGAAGCCTGGAACCTATGCGAATCCTATTTTTTGCAAAAGATCCTGCGTCTTTCAAATTCGCTACCATTGGAACTTATAAGATCGGAATTAAGACTGCAATCCATTGTCTCAATCGTGACGTGGAAATCACTATCTCTATTTAGAAAGTATATTCTGGACAATCCATCCCAGCCATTCAGAATCCTAGCAAGACCAGGGGCATCCAATGACGATACAATTCTACAAGAGTGGAAAACGAGATGTCAAGTAACCTTGAAACATCTGGAGATCTCCGAAGATACTCTGAAGAACAACCCAGATAAGGCCAAAAGAACAAACCGGGAAAAAGATTGGGAGGAAACCCAGGAGAAGAAATTGTCGTGAAACCTATGTCATAATGTCATCTGGGAACGCAAAGCTCTAAACATGCTCCCACCGTACTTGATGAAATTTCCTTCACAACACTATCGAGATCTGCTCAGGCGTTGTAGATTTAACATATGGCACGCCAGAGAAATAAAATGGCGAAGAAGGCTTATTGATAAATGAATAGCCTACTGCAGATTTTGCAGAAATAAGGAACAAGTGGAATCTATAAGGCACGTGATGTTAGCCTGCCCGAACTTGACATCGAAACGGCAGATGTACATGGGAAACTACACGAGCAAGATCTCGGAGGAGACTGAAGAAGACTACTGGGAAAGACTTATTACAGCTGAGAAAGTGGGCCGAACTTTGGATGCACTAAAATTTGTTGAATCCTTGAAATTGGACCAGGCGGATGAGGATCCCGAAGTGGAAGTCATCCAAAATTAGGTGGAATTGACTGGTGGACCTGGTCCGGGGGGCTTTATCTACAGAATTTGAACTTGAATTGAACCTAATTTGGGGGGGGCTGGACTTCTTAAAAGTAAGGAATGTTAAAGGTTTAACTCTGTTTAACCAATAAAACAAAAAAAACAAAAAAAGTCTTCAGGTCTTGGGGTGCTCTTCCCCAAGTTCTAGGTCACATAATTCAAACAGCCTTGAAGCGAAATGTACCTTGTCGGAGCTCAGGGTTCCCTTCCCTAAGCTCCAAGTGCCACACTTCAAAAGGAAACGCCAAATGTCCTTGTCTTCCACGGTTTAGTTAAATGTTGTTGTCAAATACACAGTTTGGATAATTTTGTAGCTTTCACACTTGTTATATGAAAAGTCATTTATAATGTGCCTGTAGACAAGTGTTTCTGGGCGCGACAAGACAAGGGAGGGAGGGAAGAATGAGGGAGGACAAGAAAAATTATATTACTAGGCCTTTTGTCATTCAGATCATGCAAGTGCGAGAAAGAAGTGGGAGGGGAGAGGCGCAAGGGAGAGGGGAGGAGAAAACAAGGCAGCAATGCTCTGAGTAAATACAGCCAGGGAAGCGCGCCTCTGGGTAGGACAAGGAGAACAAGGGACTGTGGGGTTACAGTCCCTAAGTGCGCAGTAGGCCCAAAGGCAGTGCCAGGGTGACTGATCAAGAAAGAGCCTGGTACCCAGTGAGACTTTGAGGGTAGCCAAGCAACCAGACAGTACAGCAGACAGGTAGGTCAGCAGGGAAGGGAGAGGGAGAAAGCAGAGAAGAACATTTTGAGCCGTTTCCGGAACTTCAGCTGGCCCGGCTCAAGTTTGAGAGGCGCAGGGAGGCCATTCCAGAGGGATGTTGAAAATGCCACTGTAAATTAGGCTTCAGTACCCTTTGGTTGCCTGTTCCTTTCAAACCATATTATATTTCAGCATACTGTGGTTGGTTTAGATTTGTATTCATTTTTGCACTTCAATGTATTATGGTTTGCATGGAGTTAAGTTCGCTCTCCTTCTTTTGGTTTTCATTGGTTAGTAGCAAAGTAAGTTTTAACTCAATTCGGTATTCAATAATTAAATCTTTAGCTTAGAGTTTATTTTCCCCTTCATCTGATGGTTCAATAATTATTAGTTTCACTTTAATTGATTTGTTCAGCATTCCGAGACTTTCAAAAACCGGTTCCTTGCCACATGCGACCAATCTGATACAAAGTATTTCAGGAAATGCATTAGTTCACACTCGCGCATCGATCGGGTTTACTCAATTACCAGAAACTCACTTGTCGCTTTGAATGTTGGTGCTGCAGTGCGGCTCACACATACTTCTTCCTTCAGTGCTGGGGCTCCAGTTCCTGCCCCTTAGACACTCCTGGGGTGGTCCTCCGCCACAGGGGAACAAGCATGTTAAATCGGAAGGAAATGGGCAGTCTTCCAGCATTGCTTCCTTCTCCTTTCCGACTCTGCTCCAGGGAGTCCCCACTCCCACGCCATGTTGGAGGGTCCTGTGCTTCCTGTATCGGCCTCCTGGTCCTTATCCTGTTCCCCTCTGCCATTAGATTGGGCTCCATTTATACACCTGCACTCCTTTAACAGGCTACAGGTGTGGGTGATTATTCAGCCTTGCCTGACCACAATTAAAGGGACATGCCTGACCTTCACTACTCTTAGCAGGCATCTGCCTCGTACCTGTACTAGAGTGGTAAAAGAGCATAGTCTGCATTGCTCTAAGTTGCCTCTTCTTCGTCCCAGTACTGTCAAGTGTCAATGGTGGAGAAAGAAGACTAATAGCCCATAAAGGTTGGGAAATGGTTAGGTTGGCTGTCACTTGGAAAAGGGGGATACCATGTCTCGCCCAAGGACACCCCACCCAGGTGATCCTCCCTCGTTTTCCACCCCCAGGGTGCGATTGTGAGACAGGCATGGTATCAAGAGAGAGGACACAGACAATAGATCTACATTTCTAAACAAAGCCTTATTAATAATCTGTATGGTAGAACGCCTAACTAACCCTACGATATGGTGGAATTTCCCTACCTGACAAAATCTAAGGAAAGTCTTTTTCCAAAAGTTAAAACCAAAAAGTCTCTCTACGTCAAAACCTATGCTTTTCCTCACAACTACAAGAAAATGTCATGAACCATCAAACTCGCCCCTTCTGGTCCTCCTGGTCCCGGACACGTCGGGCCTTACACTCCATAATACTACCAACATGGCGGCAAGCTCAGAACGCTGCTCACCAGCCTTCACGTTCTACGCAGCGTCCTCTATAAATAAACCACACCCCCACGGCCCTGCGCGTCTCAACGCTGCTACTAGCTGTGATCGGACGTGTGCTCCGTACCTTCTCTTGTGCTACTTGCTATCCCTTGGCCCCTGGATTCCCTTCTCCCGACTTCTTCATTCTTATCCAATCTTCCGGAATCCCTGCGTCGCTTCCACGTGCCCCCCTACTCCTTCTTGAATATTCCCAGAGTTTTCCTTTGATCCGGGACATCGAAGCTGAACGTAATCTGGAAGCCGAGGACGGCCGAGCGGGCTTATTTAAGTCCCGAACCATACGAAAGAAGACTCCACCTAAAGAGGACATCAGGCAACACAGACAGGTGAGAAGGGGGGGAAACCTGTGACAGAAAATCTAGTGGGGAAATGTTCTCAACCAAATATAAGTGTTCAAAAGTAAATGTGCAGCTACTGGCAATTTAAGTTCTCTGTCTCAAGTTCAATATAGTCCCTATGTAACTTCCTTTCAAGAAGGTTTAATCAAGTTCTTGAGTTATCTTCGGTAAATTCACTGGCATCACAGTTCACATCAAACAAGGGTCTGGGGTTTCGTTTCCCCAAGTTCAAATGTAACCAAGTTCATACAACACTGTGATCTTTGGACTCCCTTCCCCAAGATAAACACTGTGCAGTTCTTTAGTACTCTGGGTTCCTGTCCCCAAGATATATATTGAGCAATTGACTTGTTTCCTCTGTTCACAAGTTCAAAAGAAAATACAGGGTCCATTTGACCCATCTGTTGGTTCGCTTCAACAAGAGACTGTTGGGGTGGTTGCTAAGGTTCCCACAGGTAAAGAGAAGTTTGAATAGCGCGCGCCATATGGGTGGCTGCATTGGCATTGGGGTGACAGCGATGTTGACATAATGTGGCAATTTAGTATGAAACTAGTGTAGCTAATGGGAATGAGATCTGCATTATTTTTAGTGTTTGTGTTTTACTCGATACATTTTCAAATTGCATGTGCATAGCAAGTTAAGTGTCAAAACTGGTGACACAACATAAACGCAATGCAGGTGTATCATGCCACATAGCGCTTAACAATCAGGCAGCGGTGAGCTCTATATGTGCATGTGAGGTAAGAGATTTGCAATGGGAAAATCAGTGTGAGGGGATGCGGTAGTCCTGTACATGCATGTATAGCTACACTTGCATGGGGGTCTCTAGGGAAATAGGTTTTGAGCAGTATGAATATACAGATCAGTTTTGCCGCAGAGTTCCCCGACAAGTTAGGAATTGCACTGGCTAAAAACCTGTATTGGGTAATTGAACTCTGTGTGACTGAAAAACTAGTTTTACAAGGTTGAGGAAAGACAGCAGCAGTTACGATGAATATCAGATGGTCAGTTTCGGGCAGGTCTTTTTTATGGTCTAGATGCTCTGAGAAGGGGTGATGCAATCTCTAGGTATATAGGAGTCTTTTATTGAATCACAGCAGGATTCCGACCACCTGTTAGGGCCTGACAATTAAACCTGATGCGGGCTGCTTGCGGGGAAAGGAGCACCAATAGATCATGGATTTTCAATAGAGTTGTCAAGGTGTGGGTTGGGACCATGTGGGCTGGAATGGTAAGTCGCATAGTTTAGAATTAAATATGAATCGTAGCCCTGGAGTGGACATCCTATGCTATGAATGACAGGGTTCAGTCCTTGGCGGCTGACTGGGGTGATGTTCTGAATGTGCTTAAGGACGATTTTAGGGTGATTTGGTGCCCGCAACCTCTGAAACTGTTGGATTTACAATGAACATTGAGTTGCAACCCGAGTGAAGGATGAACTAAGAAGGTTAAGCTAGTTGTCAAGGGTGAGGGGGGCGGGAGAGGGAGGGAGGTGGAGGGCATGTTCTTTTACTCTTTGTATGTTATGTTGCAAATTTCAATAAAAAGAGTTTACAAAAAAAAAGAATGAAATATGGACACCAACATGTTTGGGCGATAAAACCAGTAACAATAGATCAAAGGGAAAGGTGTTCACTCTCCTCTTAACGTCAATGGACTTTCCATAGAATAGCTGTGTGCGTCACAAGTAGGGGTAAAGCTTTCTAAACATGGAACCTGTAATAATTGAAATTATAAATAGTGTAAACTGTGTGACTAGGAAATAGACTATGACCAAATATGGAAAGGCCCTAGAGAGGGGTGTAGTGTAAATATGAAACATGCAATTATAAGTTAAAGAGGATGGGGCACAGATGAATGTATCCAATAAGAAGTGTGGGAACTAAAAGGGAGTATGGTTACATTGTATAGGTGTAACCAATCATGTGTGGGAGAGTTGACTCTGTAACAAAACCTTTGAGAGTGTTTTAACAGTTGCAAATTGTATAAAATACATGTTCTTTCGGATGGTTCACAGGGACACGTTAGTTTGACTCTTTGATGTCATCTAATCCCTCCCGGCTGTTTGTACAATAAACTTGCTTGAAGGACAAAGCGTGTACGTACTCT
The DNA here is from genome assembly GCF_040938575.1 of Ambystoma mexicanum. Taxonomy (NCBI): domain Eukaryota; kingdom Metazoa; phylum Chordata; class Amphibia; order Caudata; family Ambystomatidae; genus Ambystoma; species Ambystoma mexicanum. Next base: position 832,846,896 of record NC_090938.1, on the reverse strand, counting down.
TTAAGGGTGGGCCTGCTTTTGGTTACAGTGATCAAAGGTCCAATCCTACATTTGGCATCCCTGGGTGGGCCCCAGTCTCTCAATGATATTAGGGGTCTCCGGTCCACCCAGCTTGGCTGCAGTGCTTTTCTGCGGGGACCAGTCTTTGTGCTCGACACAGAGGAGGGCTACAGGTACCATATTGGTTAGAAGCCTGCCTGCTCTCCTCAACCCCCCCATCCCCCTGGGAAGAGTGGTACCATGGCCGGCTGCACAGGCCAGATTAAAGGAGCATCACGTCGGAGCACTTCGGGGTTCACTTTCATGAGAGTGCATCTTTGCAAGGTAAAGCAAGAGGGTAACAGGGGAAAATAAATAGGTTTTTGTTTTTATTCGTGGTAGGGCACGATAGGTGTGTGTGTGTAAGGTTAGATGAAGTCAAGTATGTTGGAAGAGCGTCTTTTTGGAGGAGTGAAAGAACAGTTCTATGTCGTAGGCTTTTACCTAGTTTGTTATTTTAGAGGTGTGGTCCCCCGCACCTGCACATCCATTGTAAGGATAGTCTTGACACCCTTCAGGTTGCTTGTCTGGTTGGTAGAAGCCCTTGCCTTAGGGTGAGGTGATATCTTATGGTAAGACCACCTGTAGATACCTTTCTGGAGTGTATCCCTGGTAACCCCTTACTTTATATCGATTATGTAGACGGAGCCTGTGTCTCGCTTTTTCTTGGTTAGTCAAAGTAGTGAAGGGTATCTTCCTTTAGTAAGGAAAAGACAGCATTGTAGTTGAGAGTGTTGTATTAGTAAAGGAGAGATACAGCGGTGTTGTAGTGGAAAACATTGTGCTCCTTTTTATGCTCAAGTAAAGGAGAAATCTCAGAAATAGAGAGGATTTTGGGCCAGCGTGTGTTTTTCTTTTTTAATATGCTGTCTTTAGTGTATGTCTGATGAGTGTCTGATTAACGAGACTTTAGTGGTGAAGGCGAGTTAGTGCAGGAAACAATTTTTTTTAAGAAAAGGGAAAGTAAAGGGGGATTTTTTGTGGGTAATAATGGTTGTGCTGTGGGTTTGGTTCTTGGGGTTTATATCGCAATTTTTTAAAATTTGTTTGCATTACGTTGGTCTTGAGTATGGAGACTCCATTGAATCATTCATGTCAAGTGCTCCCTGGACATAGGGTGAACATTTTGAAATACCATCGAGAATGGTCGAGGGAAACGAAAGGTAAAATGCTTAATTCCTGGCCTAACGAAGGGTCTTTTGATAAGGGCATGTTAGAGAACTTGCATACTTTGCTAGTGACCAAGTATAACATTTTGAAATTTGAGAATAGATTGAATATCTTGGAGTTATTGAGGTTGTACGAGAAGGACGGGCAGACCCATAATATTACGACTGTTGAAGAGGGGACAAGAAAGGAGGGTGTAGGATTTTGTTCCGCACCGCCCCATAAGTGTGCTATCCTTTGTCGCCCGCAGAAGGATATACTAACCCAGAGTTTGAACCGCCATACTCTCCAGTGGTTACAAGACAGACAGGAGTGACACCCCGCCCCCATCAGCTCCAATCTTCAAAAGATGGAATCACGAGGGGAAAAGGAGAATAACACCACCTTTAGTAAAAGCTATGGATGGTTCTCAAATGGAAAGTGGAATGAGAAAAGTCTATTTGAAATTAAGATCAGCACCGGAATTGGAGCTGAAGGAACAAGAGCAGGAGAGGACTATGAGAGCAAGGAGCGATGAAGAGTTTAGACGGGAGGAGATACCCCGGTCACTACAATAGAAGATTGCAGTTGGTGGTAGAGAGACAGGAAGAACGGAAACAGGAAAAAGCAGTAAGGTTAGCGGAGAATGAAGTAATGCGGTTACAACAGAGCAGGAGTGAAGAACAGGAAGCAGGTAATAGGCAAGTGAAGGAGACGAGGAAGGGGATGGAGGCATGGTCGGATCCTTGCTAGGTTAGATAAATCAATTGTAAAAGAGAGTAAATGTGGATTTGGAAGAAGGACGTTCAGCCACAAGTACGGAATCAGAACAAGAAGAAAGAAGCGGCATTCTATAGCAATGCTGAATATGCTTCAACCCCCATAGAAAGGTTAGGTGATGTGGCAATAGGGACAGAGGAGGAAGAGGATGAATGGGAAACAGATGACGAGCAGGGAGGACAAGAGGTAGTAGTTATGCCTCCCACTCCAGCAGTAATTAAGGAAAGCACACCATGGGGCCTTCGGTCGTGCCGTGGGGCTCACATAGCTCTATGGAGAGAACAAGGACAGATGGGGAAAGCCCTAGTAAAGGTAGGGGCAACTCAATTCCCACTGCTCCAGAAGGGTCAGGGGAAGGCGTATTATGTCCCGTGGTCACACATGGATCAGAATAATCTAATGAAGATGCTTCATTCGCTCACTGCAGGGGCGGGAAGTGGATTTATGCTTTGGAAAAACAAACCGCCGTTATCATGTTAGCGATTGGGGACATGAAAAGCCTTTGCACGGCCTTGTTGGGGGAACGGGCAGATGAGCTCTGGAAAAAAGCAGTATATCCGGGGGTTCAATTGAACACGAACACCCATGATGGAGCGGCCTTTAATACTTATAGGGCACAAGTTTGGGGGGCATTGAGAATGATGTACCGGGCCCGATGGCGCCAGATATAAACTCGATCTTGGCAAAAACAAAGAACCTAGATTAGGAGCCTACTGCCAATATTCAATTAATTCAAGAAATGTGGAGGGCAGAGACGGGACAAGAATGTGGCTATCTTCTACCACATGTTGAAAAAGGGGATCCCCACTGAGGTTTGTAGGAATAGAGGCCAAGAGTTGGCAGGAGATTGAAGCACACATTGTGCATGTTTGTAAAAGGCGGCAGGAGAAGAAGGAAAGCATGGAGTAATTACAGAAGGCCAAGCTGGTTCAAAAAAAGTTGGCAAAGATTTATTTAGAAGGAGCAATGAGAACGAGCGCCACAGAGGGACAGCAGGGACAAATGGAAACCGGAATGGGACAAAGATGGATGGATGGGTACGTACCTGGCCCAAGACCAATGAGAGGATTTCCATGGGGTAGGTGTGGATTTTCATTGGGTGTTGGGTCATTTGGGGGTTTTGGAAGGATGGGGGACCCTGTTTAATGGGCCGATGGGAAGTGGTTATGGAAGGTATGGAGTGCAGTGTTGGGCGTGTGGGAGACTGGGGCATGTGCACGGGAATGTCGAAGCCGGCTGCAATATTTCAATGCAAGTCCCCCACAAATGAATCCCCCAACTTTCCAGGTTGATCAAAACCCAGGAGCTGCAATGGCACAGATCTATGCACCCACACCGATCGTGTCAGCCAGGGACTGGTACAGGCTTGGGATTAAAAACCCTCTACCCCACGGGACAGTCACCCACTACCCTGGAGCATGCGTGTTCAGAGGAAATCCTTTTTCGCCTCCTGGTGCTCATATGTACCGGGAATAGGACAGCCCACAGGGATCTCTGATGTGTCCAGTTCAATCAGTTGCTACTGATCCGGAAGAGGAACCGCGATTAGGAGTAAAGGTAGGTGAGCAGACGTATTCATTTATGATTGATACAGGGGCTACCAAATCATGATTCAAAAAAGGTGATTTTCCCATCAGGCAAAACGATGGACACACAGATTTTCTGGGGCTGTCCTGTCGGTTCCTTACAGCGAGGAACTGCGTATCAAGGTAGGTAAGCACATTTTATCTGCTCCTTTGTAATACTGTAGGAATACTGCGGCAAATTATTGGGAGGGACCTCCTAAGCAAGCTTATTATGCTGGACTCCAGGATTGTACCCAGAGAGAGAAGCATCGCTTTCCTCTGCGTATTACAGTGGCAGCGCGACTAGGGGGTGCCAGTGCATTCAGCATTATTTCTGTATGGGGTGATGACAGTGTAGAGTTGGGTACTGGGAATAACAGATCGAACATGGCATGTACCTCTTGAATTTTTGTTTTGGCCTGCTGAGTCACAGGAGTTATCGCCTTGGACTATTGTTACCATTCTGTTAGAAGCGGTAGTTGTCAAGGACAGGGTGCTTCTTTCAGGCACCGATGAGGAAGGAGGTGAATGGCTCACGGCTCACATTTATTTATTTTTTACATTTGTATAGCGCATAAACAGCCCTTGGGCATCGTGGCGCTGTTACTTGAGGGGCGCTTAGTTACAGGGAAGGGTACAGGTTGAGTATACGTTTACAGGATTTACATTTATACAGTTTAGGCAGATTATATATACATTTGCAGTTTATATAATTTTTGAGTATGCAGACATGTTGGGGTTAGTACAGAGGTTGGTCAGGCAAAGAGCAGTTTTCAGTGCTTTTCGGAATGCCATGTGTGATTCCTCTTCACGTAATGGTGTTGTGTATTGATCCAACCTCCTTGTTAAGAGACATGTCCGATAAGCAATTGTTTGAGGATGCAGAAGACACAGGAGAGATGGTCTTTGAGATTGGGGTGCCTTGCCAGGTAATGATAGAGCAAAGGGAAGTACCACAGTCTATGCTCGTCGTTAGAAAAATATTGCTATATTGGAAGGGAGATTTGGAGAAAGTGCCGGACCACTTGTGGACCAGCAATCCTCATGATGTGGGGTTGTTGAAAAGTGTAGCAGCATTACAGATTAAATTAAAATTAGGAGCAATATTTCCACGAGTTAGGCAATACCCCATGTCTAAAGAGGTAGACAAAGGGATTTTTTAGACCATTATGGCATTGTTAAAAGAAAGCATTTTACAACCATCTATAACCCCATGTAATTTGGTCATCTACCCTGTGAAGAAAGCAAAGGGGTCCAGTTTGGAGGATGGTCCAGGATTTCCGACCTCAGAACAATATTGTTGAAGCAGAGTTTCCAGTGGTACCAATTCCTGCCACCATTCTCTGTAACATCCTGACTGTGTCGCCCCATTTTACAGAAACTGATTTAAAAAACGCCTTTTCTCAGACCCCTTAAACCCAGATTGCCAGTACCTCACAGCGCTTGCGTATCGTGAGCAGAGATTTGGGCACACAAGTGTACTATGAATCCCTGCGTGTTTTTAACAGGGTCATTCAAATGGATTTGGGAAGTGCCCAGTACCGTAATTCAGTACGTGGACGACTTATTCATCTGTAGCGCTTCACAGGAGCAGTGTTGAGGGGACATCAAGCTCCTCACGCTGCTCACGGAGAAGGGGTAAAAAGTGGACAAAGATAAATTGCAGTATTGCCAGAGAGAGGTAGTATATTTGGGACACGTAATATCTGCAGGGAGAAAGGCGATGCCTGAGAGAGCCACCACAGTCCAGAATACTCCTCAGTCAGTTACGGTAAAACGGATGCAGCAGTTTCTGGGGCTCTGTAACTATGTGTCGGACCGCAACACTGGTCGCTATGGCGACATTGGTTCTTGCCCCAACGCGTCGTTCCATCACGCTACAGCGGTCCAGCTTATTTCCAAAATGGTACCCGCAATCACTCACGCCTCCTACAATACGGGCAGAGGAACACTAAGTCCTAGCGCCTCAACTCTAGTGAGTACCGACGCTAGTTCTCTCCTACATTGCCCTCTCCTTCATTCCTATTATTCTTGTATTCCTTCTGTTTCTGCATGCCTTAGTCTTGCGCTGTTCCAACTTCTTTCCTCGCGTTGCTTGATTCTGCTTCTATTGTGCACCTTACCATTACGGCTCCACTCTTCGATTATTCCATCCTTGCTTGGTGTTACACACTGGCTGCGCCTCCTGGACCTGGCTCTTGGATTCCTTTGTTTAACTACTGCAGTCACTTCAGGGATCTGCACTCTCCATCTGCCGAGGGTTTTTTCCAGCTCTGCCTTTTTCCATCTGGTTGCAACGTCGACCGATCCGAGATCTAGCGAGTTTCCTTCCCACTGCATTTCAAGCGTGAGGCGCTGCATACCAACTCTACTCAACTGCCCGTCAGGACGTCAAACAGGTGGTAAGATCTCACGGTTTGAGACGCCTGCAAACAATATATATATCATGGCCCAGATGCAGGACCTTGTTAATGCCATGCAGTCCTTATCTCTGGAGATACAAGCCGTAAAGGCGGAGAACGCCACCTTATGGCAAATACTGGCTGCTCAGGAAATGCTAGGGGGGGTCGAACCACCCACGGCAACCATGAATATGGAGAAATTCGATGGCAATCCAAAGAATATGCAAGACTTTCTTAACGCCATATCAGTTCACATCTCTTTTCGTCCTTTATCATTTTCCTCGGATAGAGCAAAAATGTGGCTTTTGGTATCTAATGTGTCTAAAAAAGCTCTGGCTTGGGCTACAAACCTCGTCACTACAGACAGTCCCATACTTCAAGATTACAACTCCTTTCTTCACTCTATCAGAAATATATTGGTAACACCTGAACTGAAGAATACTGCACAAGAGTCCCTCCTGGACTTTGCTCAGGGTTCTTCAGACATGTCTTATGTGACTCGGTTTAAACAACTAGCCAATGAGTCAGGATGGCCAGAGTCGGCACAATTTATACTGTTCCGGAGGGGCCTTAACAATGACCTAAAAGATGAACTGGCAACGGTTCCATGCCCAGACACCTTCTCTGAATTGATAGCTCTGGTTCTCCAAATGGATTATCGCTTGATGGAAAGAAGAATGGAGAGAAGAAAAACACAAGGAGCGAGCCTTCATCCTCCCAATGAAGAAAAAAATCGAAGCCAGGAAGCTGAACCTATGTAACTCAGAACTGCCCGGGGTCCCCTTTCAGATGAAGAACATAAACGAAGAAGGAACAAAGGTTTATGTCTATATTGTGTTCAGCTACACATCTTCGGGAATGCCCAATGGTACCCCCCAAGGAATCAGGGAAACAAGAGATCCCGCCAAGATAAGACTACGTGTCAGGAAGTGTCTCTCCAACATCCCTACAAACCTCTTTTTGTAACTCTTGACACCAGTGCTTCTTTTGTGGTTCTACGTGTCTGTATTGAACTTCCCTCTACCTCAATTGAAATGGCTGCCCTCATTGATTGTGGGGCAGCTGGTGTGTTTATGGACAATGAAGGGGCACAGAAATATTCTATTCCCAGGAAAGCTAAAACGGTGATACAACCCATAGAGAGTATTGATGGCAATCCGTTTTTCTCTGGTCCCATTACAACAGACTAAAACCTTGACTATGAGGATCAATAACCATACAGAAATGGATGAATTCGATCTCTCAAAAGGCAGTCCACTTTCCTCTGGTTTTGGATAGTCCATTGCTCCAACAACATAATCCTGCTTTCGACTGGACCGCTCGAGTAGTGCACTTAAATTCTACGTACTGCTCGCAACATTGCTACCAAAACGTCTCTGACAACGTCACAGAGGAAAGATGCCCTGTTGTGAAAGAATCGCCCACCTTCACCATTGGAAACAGTGGCTTGGTACCCTCGGAATACCATGAATTAACTGAACTCTTTAGCGAACAAGCCGTACAGACACTTCCACCACATCGTGCCTACGATTGTGCCATTGACCTTCTACCTGAAGCCACAATCCCTTTCTGCAGAATGTTTGTTTTGTCCGAGACTGAAAAAGACGCCTTAAAGGATTACCTTCAAAAGAACATACACAACGGCCTTATATGGGAATCCAAGGCACCTGAGAAGAATATGCAGTAGTGATGAGTGGAAGACCGCGTTCAGAACTCCTTTTGGTCATTATGAATAGACTGTCATGCCATTCGGCCTAATCAATGCTCCATCCGTGTTACAACAATTCATTGGTCACATCTTTGCGGTTCTCCTTTTTCTAACGGATATTTATTTGGATGACATCTGTAGCAGCTTCCACTCTTCCAGTCGAAGAAGAATGTTTTTCATTAGATGGGGAAAAACAGAAGGATGTCCGTTGCATGCAAAGAGTACAGTTCAATCTTGAAGGACTAATTATCATGAACAATAAATGGGAGAAAGGGGTGAGGATTGGTGGGACTTCCTGAAGAAGGGGGTGGCACAAATAAACAGAGTATGTGGAAGTGTATGGAGAAAGTATGTGAACTTTTTAACATGGCTCAAGGAGCCAGAGAATCCTGTAAAGATCCAGTTACTTATACATTTTTCTCTGTGTTAAGGACGATGGCACAGTGTCTGTAGGCATGAATCGAAACCGCATCACCACATCGCTGATCTGGCTGGAGGAACGGCAGCACTTCTTCACTTGTACTGGTCCTGTGGACCCTTTTCCTATAAGCAGTTGCCTTTGGCCTGGTGACGCATTTGCAGTCTCACCACCTTGCATGTGCCCGTCCTTGTGGTTCCCCAGAGCCACCTGACATTCGCAAAAATCCATATCGGAGTATACATTTGTGCCTCTTTTGTCCCCTGTGCCCCTTGCATCCCTTGTGTCATCAGACATGGACAATTCAGGAACTTTACAGACTTTCATAGACACAGACTCCTTGGAACAATTGGGAAGATCAAACTACATCTCATCAGCATGCACTGAGGCTCTTATGAACATTCCTGAACAATTTAGACTATTTAGCCAGACAGACGTGTTTTACTTCCCTTTTGGCTCCTGGCGTACAAACTGTGGCTAACCCAAAGTGGTTACAAATTGCTTGCAATGAATTATTATTATTTATGTTTTTCTGAATCAGCATTTAGTGCAATTAAAGAAGAACTCAGGGCCTTGAGGCTTGTAGCATTGCAGAATCGGTATATCCTCGACCTCCTAACGGCTATGGAGGGCAGGGTTTGACAGAAGATCAGGAGTATGTGTTGCACATGCGTACTTCCCAATGATTTGGACAATGCAACTCTGGCCTGAATGACTGCGCATTGCACAACCTAAGGAGCCATGGAAAGGGAGGCAGGAATTGCAGATGGCTCTTTTTTGGACCCTTGGGTGCCTTCATTGATGAGCGGAACTATGAAAATTCTCATACCTATTGTTATCTTTGTTTGAATTATCTTTTGTTCCTGTCAACTATGTCTATGGTGCCGCTCTGCCCAAATGCCTAGAGCCGCTGCTATGATGGTCATGACCCTGTCAAAGGCTAGGGCCATGGCATCTCACATGGGTTTTATGTTCTCCACCAGGTTGGGGTGAATATGTAGCGACAACGGGTAGATTGCGGAATTGGTGGAAGGGCAAATGGGGATTGTCCAGCGGAGAAGCATGGGTGCGAGGGGGTTAATATGAGAGATGGCTGTAAGGTTTCATTCCCCCCGAGAAGGTGAGACTGATGAGTTGGGAATTTGTTTGTTAATGTATTTGATTTTTTTAATTGTGCATTTGGTTAATTAATAAAAACCTTAAGCACACCATATCCATTTCAAACATTAAAACCAAGAAAAATATATCATTAAAAAAAACAAAATTACATCATAGATTCATAATTATAGAATTTACATTGTTACATCATGTAAACAGTAAAATTCAGTCATTAAATAGTAACTTTTTACACAATTTACTAAAAGAAAACATAAAATACTATAATATAGCCAGAAAGGCCCTTTTCCAAATATAGAAGGCAGACGCAGTGCTCACAATAGATTCAGCACAGTATATCGAGTTCCAGAATTTCCATACTTGGTACCAAGAAAGCATAATATCCTTTTTCATATAATTTGGATAGCGTCGCACAAGCGATAAGGACATGGCGAGAAGTTTCTATAGCTGATTTACAAGGCGACAATGTCTTTCTTCATAGGGAATCCCAGACCAACCGTCAATATACTCTTTTTCTGGGAGAGTATTAAATCCTAAGTATATAATTAAAAAATGTAATTGCATACTGCATCCCATAGTTAAGTAAGTTCGAGGTTGATTAAAACAGAAGCCTTGACTAGCGAACGTAGCATAAGTTGTTTTATGATAAAGATGGCAAAGGGTAGAGTTTATGTCCCATACTGTTGACTTTGATTTCATATTCCTGGCAACTGTCAGCGAAGGGATCAGTTCTTGCATAGAAATCCCCACTTCAGACAAATATTCCGACGTGGAGGCCTGAATTTCTGAGAAAAGAGGGCTAGTATTGTTTTGCTATCAAGCGTACCAGACGATTATGATGTGTCATAGGTAAATGAAAAGATAGTACAAATTTACCTTGCTGAAATAGCAACATCGAGGTAAGTGATTGAAGCCCAAACTCAAGCCTCAGCACCTCCAGCCGTACAGACTGTGGTACACCAATAATTGAGCGAAGTGGTTTGCCCTCCAAGATCTCAAGCCATTTCATATTGGATACAGGAATCAGTATTGTACAATATACCAGTGACAATACTGGTCTTATATATGGATATTAATCCCTCAATATTTTGTCCACTCTTGCTGTAAATATATTTCTTTAGCACTGGCCATTTCCTCAGAACCTTACTCATTATGAAGGCACTATGAGAGGAGTGTTTTGGGGCGAGTCCTAATAGGTACCCCAAGATATAGTTACGATCTCCAAAAGGAGCATCATCAAGTTTCCAAACAAAGGTGTTCTTAGGACTGGATCTAGGACAAACTATCAAAACCTTGGTCTTATCAATATTAATGTTTAGATCATTTTCTTTTGTATATGCCGACAGCGCATCAATAGAGCGCTGGAGGCCAATTGTGGTGTGGTCCAGTAGCACCGTATCATCAGCATATCTTAGCCAAACCACTGGCTCACAGCCCAACTTGGGGGGAAAGTTAGGTGCATCTCTCAGCGCCAAGGCCATATCAGAGACATAGAAGTAGTAAAGTAGGGGGGCCAAGGCACAACCCTGATTTAATCCTTTATTTGTCGAAATAGGGCAGAGTGGTCATGTCCTCTTGGTTCAATCGGACCACTGCACGAGTGTCGGCATACAGCATTTTGATAAAATGGAGGAGGAGGAGGCACAGCTCAATACCTCAAGTCTGAAACTGCGCCCAAAGTCTAGCTCGGGGCACCGTGTCAAATGCCAGTCAAAGCATAGATACCATTTCTTTGCCTTGGAGCGAGAAGCCTCTGAAGTCAGTAAATGTATAGCACAAATATTCAACTTAGTGGAATGCTCCTTTCTAAAAACCAGTTTGGAGTTTATTGAGTAGGCCTTTTTCCTCTGCCCATTTATTTTGTCTCTTTAAAAGCATCATTGCAAAATTCTTCTGGCTACTGTCCATCATTGCAAGGAGGCAGTAATTATCTGGGCTACACCGGTCTCCCTTTTTGAATATCGGGATGAGCACTGTCCTCCGCCAACTCTCAGGGATGTTACCTGTAATAAAGAGGTTATGAATAAGTTGCGACAGTGTGGTAACCCAGAACAAAGGATTAGATCAGGTCCAGGCACACAGAAATGATTAAGCCTCTTAATGATTAGTAGTAAGTCATTGATGTCCAATGATAGCTTCTCAAACGCATCGGATGGCCAGGATACCAGAGGATCGGGTTTAATGTTTGCATCACAATATAAAGTTTGAATTGCATTAGTCCACATCTTTCCCAAAATCACTCATCTTCCTGAGACATCTGTGCTGATGTGAATTTCCTAATAAGGGACCAACATTTTTTGTCGTCGTTACACAGTAATAGCTTGAAAAGGCGCATCCAATTAACATTGGACAATGAGACCTTGTGCGCCTTAAGGCAGTTTTTATAACGTATCACCAAATTAGACATTGTTTTTTTAAAATCAGATGGGGGGGCTGGGGGAGAATCATCCCATCTCTCTTTATCCTAGCTCTGGCAGAGAAATATTACCTTTTACCATGGCCAGGACCAACTCTAGTAGCTATATTTTTATTTTATCTGTCCATATGATACGGTTTCCTTGGGAGTTTATCATTACCCGATTGCCAATACTTCTGATGTCCAGACGTATAGAAGACTGCATGGTCACTATACCCAGTATATTGTATGACTAGATCACGCCTTGAAACACTTGTGTATAGGTGCGTTTTAAATGCCATATCATATCACTACATCGATTAGCGGTGTCATAATCGGCCAAGAAATAATCAAGGTCGGAATGTACTCTGCCATTGGTCCATGTAGGATGAAACGTCTTCACTTGATCCCCCCTATTAGTAAGATAGAGCATATCATATGATTCAATTAGAATTACTCCTCCCTTGGGACACCGCTCACACTGCTCAAACCAAGATAGCGAAAGACCCTCAACAACATTAATCAAATCAACGTGTCCTCCATTCGTGGGGGGGAGCATATACATTACCAATATGGGCACCCAAAAGGCAGAAGGGGTCAGAAATAACTGCAGGAAGATTGTATGGGTAAGTTGGCCCGCTAATGTAAGGTGTTCAAGTAAATTGTACACCCACACCTATAGCTAGTCCCCCAGTGGGATGGCCCCAGGGATGACTAAACGCCAGGCGACAGAGAATTTGAAACCCATCAATAAATCCCGAGTGAGCCAGGTTTCCTTTAGCATAAAGACCTCCGATTCTGTAACTGGAGAGAATCCCTGCGATTGCCTCAGGAATTAACTGTACCCACGAGTGTTCCAACACATGCAATCTTTGCATTTGATTTAATTTTGATATGTTAGTGATTACTAGAACTCATCATATCTGGTATCCACTGTGTGTCCTGCTTTTGCCCAATTACAATATGTTTATGTTTAATAAGGGAGGCACGTAGGCTATCCCTCTCTGTACTTAATTTAGCAGATGACGCCAGACTCACTCAATTAGCTTGTGCCGCAGTAATGCGGTTTTGATCTGCAGTGCTAAATGTGTGTTTCCTACAGACTAAGAACAAAGCCCATCATGTTAAGTTCAGCAGTCCAAGTGCTCAATAGCGTAGAAATAACTGGTGATATGAATTTGGTCAGGGCCCAATTGGTGGTACTATATGGGGTAGGGAGTTCTATATGAAAACATATCTTCTGTAGAAATGCCACTCAGTCTTGGAATTTTGCACCAGAGATCAAGAAGGAAACCACGATTAAGAAATGGACTCTGGTCGTTCGGATTAACCTCTTCCAATTTAACCCACTTCACCAAAAGAAGAGTCGATTCTTGTTCACCAGAGGACAAGACATTAAACTCCTTATGTGTGTTTAAGTGTAATAAACAATCTAGGGAATAAAGAAAAAGGGGAGGGGGGGGGGAAACGGAGGCTGGGGGTGAGGGGGAGAAAATCTCTGCCTTAAATCAGGTAAATATCCATTATGATGCTGTTCTGATATAGTGGCCATGATTATTAATGGTAGGTATTAAGTTACAATTGTGGTCATTAGCAGTATTACTGCCAGAGGCCAAATGATGTACAAGGCCATTATTATACGACAATGTGGAAGGCGGCGGCAGAGGTATCATAGAGGCAGTATGGTTTCGTACAACAATTTGTGGCACTTGCCCTTCTTTGTCATTGCGATTATTAACTACCATACCTGCCTGGGCATCTGACCATACTGGGGATTGTAATTAGCCAAGTTGGCATTCGTGGTCAATGGGCCAGGAGGTTGCCAAAGCTGTGGGAGTATTTGATGCTGGGCTGTTGGTAAGGATCCGGGGCAGAGCCATTTATCCATAGGACCCCAAAGCGATACCTGTTTGAAGGTACCATCACCTTGGTCAACCATATAATTTACACCGACAGGAGCCCTAACCTCATGAACAGTAAATGTGCTAGTCACGGGCAATGTTGGATGCTGAATCTCATTATTCCCCATATTAACTTCCCCATGACCCGTTATCCTGGGCTTACTCCTCTGGGATTTTTTGGTACATTTATTTTTTTTTCTTCCAAAAACCCAGACGAAGTAGCCAAAAGATCATCGTCTGGGGCGGGCCTTGACATTGGAGCCAGAATTTCCTGAACCCCATTAACCACCACTTTACCCAGATCTACTATCTCCAACAGAATGGCTAAACAGATTCGCCCGCCCACCTTCACCCTGCATACCCTGTCCCACACCCCTCAGAAATACAAGACTAGGTTCTCGCCTTGTTGCACCCACTGCCACACTCCTGAACGTAGCCCCACCGACCATGATTAGAAACGATAGACTCAGCTATCACACTAATCTTGATACAAAACTCACTAGAATGCTCACCAATCAGACTAAGAACCCCAAGCAGCCTACCTCACTTACTGAACTCCCACCGAGTCACAACCCAGCAATACCTCATTCGCCACCACACACGAAAGCCAACCCTCCACAGACCTCTATCAAGGGAGCTCTTATCAACACTCGCTCATTGGTAGCCCACGCTACTGATGTCGCCGAAATTATCTCCACTAACCACCTAGACTTTATCGCTATCACGGAGATTTGGCTCCACCCAGCAGCCGGCCCCACAATAGCTCTAGCCACTCCAGACAACTACAACATCATCCGAGTTGATAGAAAAAATGGAATAGGAGGAGGAATAGCAATTATTGCAAAATCCACCCTAAACATCAGAGAAGTAACCAGCACAACCCTACCCTCAGCCGAACTTTTATCCGTCAAACTTCCATTATCTGACACACAAACCATCCTGCTCTGTATTATATACAGACCCCCAGGACCCCCCTCCACCTTTGAAGAGGATAGCTCTCTCCTACTCACTACCAATTTGAAACCGAAATCCCAAATCATCATTCTGGGAGATTTCAACTTGGGACTCAATGACCCCAATGACAATCAGGCCACTGCCCTTAATGACACGATTACTCATCTAGGCTTCACCCAACACATTAATCAACCTACACATACAAAAGGAAGATCCTTGGATTGGCTGGCAGATGCCAATTGCAACCTCTCAATGACTGACATCATTCCCTGTGCTTGGACTGACCATCACCTTATTACCTTCTCTCTACCTAGATCCCTACCATCTACCTCACGACCCACAAAGTTACCTCAAATAATCTCCAGAAATAACCGCAACATCACTATAGAGAACCTCAAACCTCTTCTCGCGCCCATCAGTAAAGCCAATCTACCTATGCAAAATAACAACCCAGCAGCCATAGTAGACCTATATAACAATACCTTAGAACTAGCCCTCAACCAGATAGCTCCTCTCAAACAACGAAAAGCCAAACCTATTGCCCACTCAAACAAATGGTTCTCAGCAGAATTAAAAGCTCTCCGCAATATTAAAAGAACTACAGAAACTAGCTGGAGAAAAGCCCCTACTCTCTCCACTAACGACAAATTTGCTTCAGCTGCCTCCACCTACAAATCCGCCATCTTAAATGCTAAAAAAGAGATCTATAATTTGAGAATACAAAATGCCAAATCTGGCACTAAAGAACTGTTCTCTATACTAAGAGAACTTGAATCACCATTACCTCCTACAGAGGACTGCATCAAAGACAAGGCCTGGTGTAATAATATCCAGCTCGCACTCGCTAACAAAATTGCCCTCCTACAAACTAAGATAGAAGCAAAAAAAGCTAGCCTTGCCTCCATGCAGAACCCTAGCAGCAAAATAAACCACACCACCCCTAGTTGCCCCCTCCATCCACTTCTCACCAGTCACAGAAGAGGAAGTAATCAAGATAACCGCCAGTCTCAAACCATCCAACTGCAAAGGTGACATTTGTCCCGCATCTGTCATCAAAGACAGCGCTAATAAGTTAGCCCCTCTCATCACCTCTCTGATCAACTCCTCCTTCAAAAACTCAGTGGTCCCCAACAACCTTAAAGAAGCGTGGGTCCTACCCCTGCTCAAAAAACCTAACCTAGATCCCAACATCCCCATAAACTACAGGCCCATCACCACAGTCCAATTTCTTCTCAAAATTCTGGACAGGGTAGCCTATCTCCAAATACAACAACATTTGGAAGTCAACAACCTCCTAGGCCTGCGACAATCCGGCTTTAGACCAAGGCACGGGACTGAAACTGCCCTCTTGGATCTAAAAATCCAAATGGATGACGCCAAAGACAAGGGCAAACTAGCCATCTTGCTCTTGTTGGATCTCTCTGCTGCCTTTGATCTGGTTGACCACCAGATCCTCACTCAACACCTCTCCTCGGCTGCTGCATTCTCTCAGAATGCCACTAAGTGGATCCAGTCATTTCTGTCTGACAGGTCGACTATAGTCTTCGCCCCCACTGCGGCTGCTGACCCTATCCCAATCACATGTGGAGTGCCCCAAGGCTCCTACATTTCTCCCACACTTTACAACATCTTCACGAAGCTCCTATTTGACCGTCTTGACGATCTGGGTGTCAGCTACACTAATTATGTAGACGACACCCAGGTCCTCATCACACTCACTGGCAGCTATGAAGAAGATGTTGCAAAGCTTAATGATATCTACTTAGAAATGCAAGCCTGGATGGCTACACACAGTCTTTGCCTAAACGACAACAAGACAGAATTGCTTATCGTAGGCTCCCAGGCTTGCCTCAACAAACTGGACCAAAGGTACCAATCCTTTACCATTGATGGCAACATCATAAAAGTATCCAAAGAGGTCAAAACACTAGGTGTATACCTCGACTCTACCTTGTCACTAAAGAAACAAATAAACTCTACCATCTCAGCTACCTCATACACCAATACATTGATCAATGCCTGTAGGCCTTTTCTCTCCACCTCTAGTTGCCTCACCCTATCTAGAGCGCTGATACTGTCTAAATTAGACTATTGCAACACACTCTACTTAGGCACTACCACAAAAAACTTAAACAGGCTCAAGAACCTGCAAAATAATGCACCCTCAACCTCCCGCGCAAGGCGCACATATCCACGGTTAGCAAAGAAGTCCACTGGCTCCCGGTCCACGACAGAATTAAGCTAAGAACCCTGGTCATCACCCACAAGTGTCTGTCACGTACTGCCCCACGTTACCTTTCTGACAAATTCTCTAGACACTGCCTCATTAGACCCACCAGAACTCTTTACCTGCACCAACTAAATATCCACTGCCCCATTAGACCCACCAGAACTCTTTACCTGCACCAACTAAAGATCCCCAATTATAACCTAAAAACAGCAGGAGGCTCCAGTTTCCCAGTGCTCGCAGCACAATGTTGGAATACCCTCCCTCCTACAATTAGATCGGAAACCGCGTTCTGGCCATTCAGAGTCATGGTAAAATCATGGCTACTAGCCTAAACATTTAGACTCTCACCGTCACGATCGGCCAGCCGCCGCTCTCTACCTGCAGTAATGTTTCCTCCATCTACAGCCTACTCAGGACCGACCTGTAACCCGGTCCTCACTCGCCGCTGTAACTATTTTTGTGCCTATTCTCTGTACTTACTTTTCTCGGTTTATTTTACTCTTGTATGTAAACATTCAGAGCCTGGACTAATGTATGCTCTGTCTGTTGTATTTTGATGTTCGTGTAACGATTTGTAACTATGCTGTGCACAAGTATTATGTGCCCAGCTACCTGAGGGTTCGGACGCGCTTTACAAATAAACAAACCAAACCAACCAGGGGTATGGCTACTGACCCTTCAGCATAGGTATTACTGTGCATAGTCTCTTGAGAAATAGTGGGATTCAAAGCTGTTAAACAAGGTTCACTAGTTATGTCCAAAAAGACAACCAAATTCAGCCAAGGCTACCCTATCCAGCTACCGCACTGGCCAACCAGTTGTTCAGGTCCTCCTACATACTAGGCTCTCCAGGCTCAGGGCACGCTCAGAGCCCTACTCGCACCCCAGCCTCCCTCTTACCACAAACAGAAGAAATCTCTGACTATGCTCCCGCACCCCAACCGCATCTCCACACCTCTCCACAACTAAGTACCTGCACCACCAGCATACACCAGCTCTTCCTAGACTCCACCCTCTTGATGACTCAACAGATCAGCGCCATCGCTGCCTCCGCCCACTAGCCAAAACTGCCTTTCCATCGCCCGAGCCACTATTGGAGCCAAACTCGATTACTGTAATGCTCTCCTGCAGGCACCTCAGCTAAAAATCTCAACATGCTCCAAATAGTCCAAAACAACGCACTTCGAGCAGCCCTTAGTAACTCCAAAAGAGAACACATCACGCACGCTAGGCAGGCACCCACTGGCTCCCAGTTAAAGAGAGGATCAATTTTAAGACCCTCACTCTAACACACAAATGCCTCAGCTTCACTGCCCCACCCTACCTATCTGAAACTATCACCAGAGACACCTCCTCGCGTCCCAGAAGAAGTCACTACGCCAACCAACTACGCGTACCCTCCCCCCCCCATCAAAAGAGCAAATGCAGGAGGCATCGGTTTTCCTCATCTACCACCCAAACTTTGGAATGCCCTACCTAACGCACTCAGAGCTGAAACCTCCCTCACAGCCTTCCGCAAAACCCTCAAACCTACACTGTTCAACGAACTCGCCCCTGCTTCTCTCCCTCTCCCCCGCTTACCTCCACCTCCCTGCCTACCCATACTCAACCTGTGTTCCTGTCCTTTTTACCACTGTGTATCCTGTAACTAAGTATTGTTTCCTCTGTAACCAGCAAGTATCTCTTTAACAGCGTCATGATGCCTCAGGGCTGATGCGTGCTTTATAAATGCTAATAAATAAATTACCTGGGGCAAATCCGTATTACAGGCAAGAATAACGTTAACTATTTTGCCCAGAATTAATTTTTGTTCACAATGCTCTTCGGCCATTACTGAACATAACTGGAACAAGGATTCCATTTTAGCCAAAAGAATGTTACCACATGATGTTGGAGATGAGACTTCAGTAGCTTCTGTAAAAGTGATAGCAGCGATAGAAGGGAACTCTCGTCAGTGCTGAACAAATCAGATGAGTCAGAGGACATAGATAAAAATCTTTGTACATCCGGGATTGCCGAAAGTTGAGTGCCAATCCCAAGCAAACTCAATGGTAATGCCTGGCCCTCCCCCAAAGAGTGCATCTGTAAATCGACACACATCTTAAGTAAAGAATGGCTTTTGTCAATGGCCGGCGAGTCAAACAAAACACTTTCTGCGAGGGTTTCCTTATTAGTGGGTGGGGAGATCTATGTTCTCAGAGTTTTCCATGAGTGTTGTCATGGCAGGCAGAAAAAAACCTGAGATTTTGCTTTGATTCGCCATACTAAGATCATGCTGGTCTTTTTTTCGTGCGGGAGGATCACAAGTCCTGCGCGCTTTCCCTTTTTTTCCCTTTAATGGGAGAAAGACTACATGCTCTTTTAATGGCTGCACTCTGAAGAGCATAGTTTGCGCGCTTCATGATCAGTAAATGCAATAAAATGCTGATGGATCAGATTCACCAATGTCTTTGCTATGAAGCTGTCCATCAGTACGTAGATCAACAGGCAAGTCTCAGCGTCACTATCTCTGGGAGGCAGGCTCTGCAGAAACTAGGGAAAGCCTCCGCCCTCCTGCCCACACCTGAGCACGCTGATCACAACAGTACTTCAGTAAAAAAAAAGGTAAAAGGATACAAACACACCACGCCGTACTCAGCAAACTGGCTCTCCACACTGCCGCACACCATGTGTGCTTTACGCTTTCCTTCAGTATTTGAGGTGGGGCTATGGAATACCAGTACAGAAAGTGAGAACAGACTCCAACACCAGGACCGAAGCGTTTTCTGGCAAAGTGTTTCTCCACACTGCTGCACACCGCAGTTGTTGTATTTACTAAAGGGGGGAATGTTGGGGTGGTTGATAAGGGACCCACGGGTAAAGAGGTTTGAATTGTGCACGCCATATTGGTGGCTGGGGTGAAAGCGATGTTGACATAATGTGGCAATTTAGTATGAATCTAACGTGAATGAGAAATGCGTTATTTTTAGTGTTGTTTGTGTTTTAGTTAATACATTTTCGAATTGCGTGTGCACAGCAAGGTAAGTGTCAAAACTGCTGATACAATATAAACGCAATACTGGTGTGTCTTGCTACATAGAGCTTAACAATCAAGCACTGAGGAGCTCTACATGTGCATGCGAGGTAAGAGATTTGATATGGGAAAAATCAGTGTGAGGGGATGCAGTAGTCCTGAACATACATGTATAGGTACATATGCATGGGGGTCACTAAGGAAATAGGTTTTGGGCCGTATGAATACAGATCTGTTTTGCCGCAGAGTTCTCTGACAAGTTAGGAATTGAGACGGCTAAAAACCTGGGTTGGGCAATTGAACTCTGGCTGAAAAGAACAAGTTACTTACCCCTGGTAACCTTCTTTCGACTGGATGTTCCTCCCACATATTCCTCATCTTTGATATTCGATATCCAGCTATGCGTCGATGGTGTCGAATCGATGTCCCTCGAGGGCCTCGGTCTCGAGAATGATGTCATCGAAGGCATATATAGCACACGCAGGGCCGGTTGGCTTCAGTTCTGAATTTCCCCTTACAGCAGAAATACCTGCATAACCACGGGAATGACCGTACTCAGCCTTGAAGGAATGAAAGCTGTAATAGCATGGGAAATTCTACTGTGGGGTAGGCTGGGAGGGTGATGAGCAAAACTTTGGAGGAACATCCAGTCGAAAGAACTTTACCAGAGATAAGTAACTTGTTCTTCGAAATCAGCCAATCATCCAGGTTGGGGTAGACGCAAATACCCCCTCTCCTGAGACTCACTGCCACTACCACCATCAGTTTGGTGAAAACCTTCAGGCAGAGGTCAGCCCGAATGGCAGAACTCGAAATTGATAATGAGAACCGCCTACTGCGAATTGCAGGTATTTTCTGTGCTGGAGATGGATTGGCACATGAAAATAAGCATCCTGAAGGTCCAATGACATCATCCAATCCTGGCGTTGTGGGACCTGTGAAAGTGTGACCATCTTGAAATTGTCCTTCCTGAGGAACCTGTTCAAGTATCTCAAGTCCACGATGGGTCCCAGTCCTCCGTCCTTCTGGGTATTAGGAAATAACCCTTGTTCCTCTCTGCTAAAGGCACTGGTTCTATAGCACCTTTCTCTAGCAGGGTTAAAATCTCCTGCACAAGGAGCGGATCCGGAATCCTCAAAGAGTGGTTCCCCGGTGGATTGTTCTGAGGTCTCTGTATAAAAGGAAGGCAGTACACGTGGGCTACAGTTTCCAAAGCCCAAGCATCCGAAGTAATGTCTTGCCATTCTTCTAGATGCTGAGACAGTCTGTTTCCTACTGGTGAATTGTGACCCAAGACCTCAGAGAGGTTTTGAGGCAGCTGATGCAGTGGCAGGTAGTAAACATGTCCCTGCTTCAGCTGGTTTTGCACCCCTTCCTCGTCCACCACAAGGAAATCCTCTTTGGCCCCTTTGACTGGCCATTCCAACTGAGGAGTAGTAGCGAAAAGATCTGCCCCTCCAAGGCTGTCCACTAGGCCGAAAAGGGTGAGGTTGCCAAATAGCGGCGCCTAAAGATTTGGCTGCCGCCTTCAAGGTCTGCAACTTCTCAAGACTCTCGTCAGCCTTGTTGCCAAAAAGGTGAGACCCGGCAAAGGGCTTGTTGAGAAGTCTGGATTGCACATCCGGTGCAAAACCAGACTTCCGCAACCACGCAAACCTGCACATAATGGTGCTAGTAGCCATGGCTCTGCTGATGCTATCAGCAGAATCCAGACCTGACTAAAGAGACTCGCACATGGCTTCTTTGCGATCTCCAACTATGGCTAAGAACCAGTCTCTTTCATCCTCTTCGGAATGTGCTCTGCCGTCATGGAAATGCAGTCCCACAGAGTGAACGTACATTTTGCAAGGGCACATGTGGAGTTGGCAGATTTGAGTGCCATACTCCCTGCGGAAAATACCTTTGTTGCCCAACCATCTTCTCTTTTGTCGTCCCTATCTGAAGGGATGGTAGGGTAAGCCGCTTGCTTAGATGTTGCAGTAGCTGCCTGCACCACCAGACTCTCTGGAGTGGGGTGTTTCAACAGGTAGTCAGGGTCACTACTGAAATGGCAGTACTTTATGGGATCTGACTGAGGACCCTTATTTAAGATGTCTGTTAGATCATCTTGCTCAAATGGTAATGGAGGCCTACTCCACCCCATGTAGTCCACTACCTTAGACATGAGTTGTCTGTAAGACGCATCTGCATGCTCCCTAGCCTCTGGTCTCCAAAACTCCAACTCGGGTGAGGTATCCACCCCCACTTCAAGTCTGTAGGTTGTCAAAGGTCTCTCAACCTTGACTCCTCTGCAATAAAACTTTCTGGTACATTTGGCGTGCCAAACAGGAGGCCAAAAGGAGCCTCTTCATCCGATGGTTCGTTCTCTTCATATATGGAAGAAAGAGACTTAAAGTGTTTTCTCGGTAGTGGCACATGAGAGGTTTTGTAAATAATGGGTTAGACGGTGGAAGAGTCATCAAAACTTTCTTAATTGGCGCCATTGGTTTTACTGGGGTGCTCAGCATCGAAAGCGCAGCTGGCAATCATGGTGCAGCTGGCGTCGATGTTGAGTGCTTGGCTGGCGTTGAATGCGCCGCTGGCATCAAAGGTGCCATTGGCGTCGACCACCTCGACTTACGCTTTCTGCTTGACAGATCCTTCGATGTTACTGCATCGGATCGAGGCCTCAACGGCTTTTGATGCGGATAGAGCCTTTGTCCCGGGCTCAAGGCCGCGCAGGATTTAGGTTGAGCCCTTTCCTTCCCGGCTTCTTTCGCAGGCGCAGTAGGAGCATCGCTTGGAGGCTTCTGCTTTTCAAATATTTTGAACATCTCTGCTCTGAAAGCCTCGAACTCGGCCTGAGTGGACCTTTTAGTTAGGCAAGAAACCCTCTCAGGGGAAGCGTCCAACGATGATGGTGCCTTCTCTTAGACTTCTTCCAGGATGAAGAAGAGTGGTGAGAGCCACTCCTCGATCTTTACCAATTGGCCTTCTTCCTCCGAGGAGATTCGCCTCTCGACTCGTCAGTCGAAGGTTTCTTGGCCGGGGAAGTGGATTTAGAGATGCGACCTACCTTCAACTTCCCCTTTCGTTCCTTCAATGCCTTTCCAGGCATAGAGTGGCACTTGGAGCAGTCTGAGGTGTTGTGGTCCCCCCGAGGCACCACAAACCGATTCAATGGGGATTGGTCAAAGACATTTTCGACCCACAATCATCACACTTTTTTAACCTGGTCTTCGGGGTTGTCGGTGTCAACGGAGAAGACATTTTCTCTCTGGAAATGACAAAGTCGTCACGAAAGTGAAGAAGCTTGGCCAAAATGTTCATACCGTTTTTTAGCACTTATAGTCTGATCAAGTAACAACTTTCTCTTCATTCACTTTTTCATAAATGCAGCATTTACTTGGTTTCACTCAAACCACGACTCTCCTGCCGCTCAATATTATTCAGTAAATGTAATGTTCTGTTGTATTCATCAGGATAGTGCCTTTTATTCAGTGTGAAACTTGAATAACACCTTATATGCAGTTCGGTATTCAGTAAATGCAATTTTAGATGGTGCAGGCGTAAACAGCACCCTTCATCAAGTACGGCATTCAGAAGTGTAATACTTAATTGTTTTTGTGGACCGTTACTATTTCCAAGGTCCCTTGGAGCGCTTCGGCATTCCTAGTTTCTCCAGGCACTTAACGGGTCTCTGCAGCTCTGTTCAGCGGCTTCCCCCACAATCGGGAAAACCAACCCAGCAGATCGCCGGGTACTGCGCTCAGCACACGCCAGCCTTCGTGCATGGCTCTGCCTCTGCTCCCTGGCAGCGCCTGCTGTACGCCGTCCCTCACAAGGGCTCCCAGTCCTGCAAAGTCACCTCGGCAAGACTCTCTGGAACTTCGTCAGCATATCAACGTCTCAGCTTCTTGCTCCTCTGCGCAGCAATTCCTTAACTATCTTTTCACACTGCGCCTGCACCTCTTCTGTGCTTCTGGATTCTACCTTTCATACTCTGCTCTACTAACGGGTTGCAGGTGAAACAAAGTATACTTAATTGCCTGACCCTGCTTAAGCCTATTAGCGTGACATGCCTGATCTGCATTGCTACATGCCTCTTCTTTGTCCCAGTACCAGAGTAGTGTTTAGAATAGGAAATCTGCACTACTCCTAGTTGCCTCTTCGTCTCAGGACTTAAGTGAAAACTACAGGGGAAGAGGAGTGAGATTGGCAATAGCCCATAAAGACTAAAGAGAGGAGGGTAGGTCAGTATCAAGAAAGAGGGTGTAGAGGAGCGGGGAGCTGCTTTCTCACTAGTTGCCACCCCCTCACCACCGTCATATTGTAATGGTCGGAGAAGAGCAGTAAATGGGACCCCCCCTGTGTCATTCCCATACCACATCATGTGTATGTGGCATGTTATGAACTCAGACAACCATGCAGAATGTACCCTCACCTTGAGCCAGTGGAAAGAGGTCGGCACGCACCTACGGACATCATGAAGTGATAAGTGAAATCTGACGAGGGCAGAGTGATGTCATAAAGAAGATATATGAACCTATGTTGACACAATATGAAAATACATAAGATTAACAATGTAATTGAAGCACGAAGAAAAACATGTACCCAAAGGTAAAGTAATCATGACTATTAAGAAGATGAAGTTACTTACTGATCAATAACTGCAAATATGCACCAAGGCAAGGTAGAAAGGAAACATACAGACGCTTGCTACAAAAAAGGTATGTAGAACGTGGCTAGGACGGCCATGATAGGAACATGGATGCCGATTTATGTCTGATACAACCAAGCTACCTCATAGACAGACTAAGGCTACATGATCAGGAGAAGCAGAATAATAGTTCCATGTGCAGAACCAATGAGGAGTCAAGTTTGGTCCAGAATAAAGGATGCTATTTTAAGGATTAAGCACAGAGCACAAAGGGAGTTACATGGATAAGCTCTAAATATGGAATTTTCCTCATAGATTGAAGAATAAGAAAGCATCTGCAAGAGCCAACTGTTGGGTCAACTAAAAGTGCACAAGGTTCATATGAGATGGAGTGAGCAAGTCTCTAGAGGCCAAATGGAGCAAGTGCATCCAGCATAACTAAATAAAATAGCAGAAAAGAGAAGGCTGAAATTGACAAATTTGTGGTCTGCTAACACATGATTTCATAGCAGAGAACAAGGGCTATTCATTAAGCCTCAGGCGAAGTTAGTGGTGCGTTTACACTCCCTTGAATGTTCCAGGCCAGTGAGCAGTCAACAAGGTCAACTACAAACAGAAGAATTTGGCTTATGGCCTACCGATGAGAGGTGATGGACTAAGTGGAAAAAGGGGAGTAGTCCGACGGGAATCAACACCTATGTTTTGTTTACGTGCTGCTAAAAAGAGTCGAAGGTCCAAGGTTGGAATAGTATGACAGAAACCAAAAAAGTAATAGGTGGAAGGTTTTGAATTAAGCTCAACCACTGGCATTGCTCTGGCAACCTTACACACCACTATTTTTTAGCCTATATGCGCCATTGCAAAAGGGGTTCAGCCATATGTAAATCAGTCAGGCACTGCCACCAATGGGAGCAGCCCTGCCCGAACTGCTAGGCCAGGTCACCTCTGCATGGAAACACAAGCAACCCCAGACATGTTTTGGCCTTGTGGAGCCTCCTCAGTGAGGTGCAGCAAGCAAGGGACCCACGTCAACCATTTGAGGGACAACCTAGCATACAATGTTGTATAGGCCAATCCACGGACCACTGTCCATTATAATCAGTACTGTACGTATGTAGAGGTAGTTCAAGGCGTGCCCTACGGGTAAGGGGTAGCCAATGATGCACTAATCCTTATATATTCTATAAGTAGATGATTCCCTTAACCAATCCTCCCCCTCAATAGGTTTTGTATTTTGCCAAGTAGAATGATGTCATAGATTATGCATATTGGGGTATAAGACCTCTGTATAATCAAGCTGCTTTGTGAGTGTGCGTGCATCAGTCCGATGTTTGCCAGGTCTCCCTACTTT
Organism: Ambystoma mexicanum; assembly: GCF_040938575.1. Classification (NCBI taxonomy): domain Eukaryota; kingdom Metazoa; phylum Chordata; class Amphibia; order Caudata; family Ambystomatidae; genus Ambystoma; species Ambystoma mexicanum. The sequence goes on along the minus strand of NC_090938.1, from coordinate 832,821,239 downwards.
ATGAACTGAGAATAAAGTTGTGTTTTGCCATATTCCTCGAGTCTGTCCGATTATTTGGTCTGTGACCTTTATTTGCAATTAATCTAGCACAAGACACGCTTTAAGGTGCTAGAGCACAGGGTGATACCATGTCTCGTCTTCGGGTACCCTCTCTCCGATTCCCAAGGACCTTCTACTCAGGTTATCCTCCCTCTCTTGTCCACCCCCAGGGTTGGGATCCAAAAGTGATGGCCCTTCCCTGGCCACCTAAACAGAAGCTCCCCAGGGAGTAGATGTGAGAGTACCTTCAGGTTTCTCACAGGATCCAATAGCAATGTCCTTTCCCTGGCCACCTGCGTAGAGGATCCAAGGGGTCGAGGAGTGAGAATACATTCACGTTGCTCAGAGTAGGTAAAGAAATACAATGGGACAAGTAGGTATGAGTTGATTGATATTTTATTTCTATCGCGCTCGTACACAAGTGTTTCAGAGCGCGAGTTGCAGTTAGGTAAGAAACAGAGGCATTTCAAAGCATAAGCAGAGACAACATTCGTAGTTACAGGGGCAAAGGGCAGAATGAAGAGTCCAATCAGTAGTTACAGGTAGGAAGAAACAAATGCAGCACGGGCCGAATGCAAAAATAGAATCAGTGGTTACAGTTGGGCAGGACGCAGGGGCAGCACTGGCATAGTATAATGTCAAAGTCAATATAATTGAGCAGGCGCGTGCCAGTACAGTCCCGCCCTACCAGGTGGAGGACTGTGTTAGCCCTATTGGGGAGGGGGATCATGCCTGAAAGTCACAAGAGACAGTGCGACCGCCTCGGTCTGTGAAATGGAAAAGCGGTGTAGTGCGCAGCGTGTGCCAGGAGGCAGCTATAGGAGGTAGTAAACAACCATCAAAAGAGATAAGGCGAGGGAGACATAGGGTAGGAAGACGGGGGAATAATGGTATGCAGGAAAAAGGTGGCTGCTGAGATGGAAGGCAGTGGAATGTCTTACCCGCCAGGACATGCAGCAGTCATGGCAGAATCTAGTGAAGAGGACACAGAGGGCATGGCCCCTCCATGCCCGGACAGGAAGTAATCCTTACCTGGGGTCCTGCCGGCTCCCCACCAATTGGGGAGTGGTTAGGGTAGACTAAGTGTTAGGGTAAATGTTAGTGTTGTAGTTAGCGTAAGGCTTGGATTGGAGCATGGGTTTGGGTTAGGGAAAGTGCTATGTAACTTGTGGAGAGCTGGTGATGGGGTTGGAGTTAGCTTCACTGTTCATTTTCGATTTATTTGGCTTTTTGTACTGAGTTGCATGCAAATAAAATGCTTTAGCATGCTGAAGGTTTTGTGTTAGATAAGGGTTCTGGGAAGAATTAGGGTTGTAATTAGTTATGGTAAGGTTTAGGCATGTAGTTGGAGTGATGTTGGGGTTTTATAAGAGGTTTGGGTCATCGTTAGGGTTTACAGTCTTGCACTTTCGAGCATTTTTTTTGCAATCTTATGACTGGCACCTTTTTCACTCTTTGCATTGCTTGTATTGAATGACTACATTCTTCTAAACAACTTTTTGCTGACTACTTTTTCACATGACTACATTTTTATTTCTGGGGACATTTTAACATAGAACCCCTATTTGCTTTGAGAGCCCATGTTGGGAGACACCTAGAATATCCGGGAGGGAGTAAGAGATAAGGCAGTTGCCTTTAGACCCTCCACACTAGCCAAGGAGATCTTAGACAGTAGGGGTTTAGTTTAGTTTCTTTATTTGTACCAAACCCTCGGGTAACTGGGCGCTTGAAGCTTAAACAATGGTTAGACAATTTAGAGAAAAGCAGTATGGGAAAAACAGTAGGAAATAAGTGCTGGTTGACCGTGGTTACATAAGGGTCGAGATGTGAGGGAGACAGTTACGGATCTCTCGTAATCAGCTTGGGATGCAAGGAAGTCTGGGCTAGGGTGGAAGAAAAACAGGGGAAGACGAGAGGGGTATGGGGTGGAACTCAAACCTCTAATAAAAACCCTTGAAATGTCTTTGTGAGTTGGTGTGTTCTTGAGGCCATCTGTAACACATATTAAATTACCTGTTCTATTTCAGACATAGTATTACACCAAGCTGATAAATATTTACTTTTCCACACTTGCTTACTGTTCCAATGAGTGGCTCTCCATTGTGCTTATGCAGATTGACGCATCATACCAGAGACCAGCAGACACAACAACATGTAAGTTTCATGTCTTTTCTCCCATTCTGTTTACTTGTGATCCGTTCCCTGCTCCATAACTACCACTGTCACTTTGCACATATGTTGCCTTTTTATTTGTCCACGTATGATGTGGAAATATAAATAAAAGATTTCAACACAAAAAAAGCAAAATGTGAATGGTGCAGCAGCACAAGGATGAGGCTCCACATTACTGACAGGTGCCTCAACAAAAGAAAGGGAATTCTGTGTGGCAAGGTTCAACATCAAAGATGGTGGGTCTTGAGCCTGAAACATGCCTTGGGTTGCTTCTGGTCTCGTACAGAATAGATGTGACCTATCAGATCAGGCCTGATTGCCCATTTTGCATATGGTCCTTCCCCTTATGTAATGGTGTGTGAGACTGAAAAACGATGATCCGGATTAAAACCTACCAGCCATCCCCCTTCAGCTTTACTTAAAGCAGCAATACCCATAGGTAACAAGGAGGAAACTGTTGTAAAATGAGCAAGGGACCATTAGAAAAGTGGCCCTACCTTATGCAGAGGGTTTGGTTATGCACACTTTAAAATTGAAGCACTTTTACAAGAGATCTGTGATCGGACTAACGCTTGAGGGATACAATTTCTGAATGGGGAGCTTTCAACCCACTCCTTCTACTATAGGATTCAGCTGGCAAGAAAGTACTATGGCATGTAGTGGTCACGAACCCCAGCTTTGGTTGATAGATTGCTCTCAGGAGTACATAAATAGGATAATGAAGAAGCAAAAAGCTGGGCTTCACAGTACCTTTGCAGAGGCCTTCCCCATCTCATCGATGACGGTCATGATCTGCTGCTGGAGATCTGCCCTGCAAGGAAGAACAGGTTGCGTGTTATTGCAAAAAGGCAAACGGCATTACTAACCAAACATGCTGCTGGGTTGTGCTTATCAACATCTTCAGGGACAGAGATATTAGGGCCCAAGTGTAAATAAACCCCATGTGAACTGGAAAAACTTCCAAAATAGTTTGGCAGCCCCAGTTACGAGAACAAAAGAGCGCATTTGCTGTTTGATTCATTGAATTTGAAGTGGCTGCAGACACCAAGGCCTTAGACAGAAGCCAATCGCAGGTGGTGAACTTCATCACTCTCCAGCCTAAAGAGTGCAGCAAACCACCACCCAGCTCAAATATCTGAGGATTTGATACATTTGGAATGTTTGTCCACCAAAAGCCCCTTGGCCCCACAGACAACATCCACTCTAGTACCCCGATTCTATTGGACTTGTCCGCAGCCTACTATACAGTGGAGCATGACACCTGCACTGTGCGCCTCAAACAAAAAATGAAAGAACAGCACTCAAATGGATTAATCGCTCCTTCAAGAATGATTAACTTAAGTGAAACTTGACCCCTTTGATGCCACACCTCAAAAGGTCACCTGTGGCGCGTCCATATTTCCACTCGCTGCCATGGCTGTTTACTGTCTTCATTCGCCCCCGATCGGACGTCATTTCTAAATATTCGTCTGCATTCCAACTATTCACAACTATGACTTTGTGATCAATACAAGGAGCACTGACAAAATGCACTACTGCCTGGAAGCAATATTGAGTTGGCTAAATAACCACATAAGCAGGTTGCATAATTGGCAATCTCCACGAGCCATTGGCTAGTGATAACGGACTCTTGGCAAGCAAGAAAGGGTGTGGTGTGTGTATGTATAGAACTGAAGCGGAAAGGGACTTTTTTATGCCTTGCTATCAGCTTGCTAATTACATGTTTGCCCCCCACTTAAATAGAGAAAATAAACAGACATTCCCTGTTTGGATAATCCTAACCTGAACAAGGTGCTTGTTTATTTAGCACCTGAGGGCGTCCACACTTCTTTCCCCATAATAATATTCCTCCTCATCCTCCTGGCAAACTCTTGGAAAAGCTGGCCATCTCCCAGCTTAATCTAGATACTTAATCTGTTGGTTGCCTCCATGACCACCAGTCTGGCTTCAGAGCTGCCAGAAGCATGGAAACTGCTCTCCTGAACATCAATCTTGAATCTAATATCCCTCCTGTCCTCCTCCTCCTCGATCACGCCCCGGCCTGGTTGACCTCCTTTCTCACGGACCGACCCTCTCAGGTGAAACTAGGGTCTTTCCTCTCTTCACTCGCTCTTTCTACTTGTGGTGTTCCCGTGGGGTCTAAACTCTCTCCCTGGCTCTTCAACCACTACCGCATCACTACTTTCTGCTCCAATTTTCGATGTTGGGCAAATGACACTCAGCCCTCTTTCAGGCTCCCCTCAGTCAACTCTGCTTCTTCTCTCATAACAGACTGTCTGGCCGCAATTCATGAATGGTGTGCCACCAATGATCTCTGCCTTAATACCAGTAAGACTAAGATCCTCCTCAATGGGACACCCGCGCCCTCCTTTCCCCTCTCTCTCTGGCCACCAACTCTGGGCCCTCTTCCTGCTCCTTCCTGTGAGGCTAAGAACATTGGTGTCATCTTCGTCTCCACCCTCTTCTTCTCTCATCACATCTCTGACGTCTCTTAAGAAGTCAAACCATCAGCTGCACCTCCTCAGAAGTATTCTTCCTCCTCTCACTTTCCCTCAGAAGCTCACTGTCCCCAGAACTCTGGTCCTCTCTAGGCTGGACCATTGCAACAGCCTCTTTCTAAATCTTCCTGCCTCTACTCTCCGCCCTCTGCAACTCATCCAGAACAGGACTGTGAGATTTGTCCTTGGCCTCAAGCCCAGGGATCATATCTATGCGGCTCTGAAATCTCTTCACTGGCTCCCCGAGACTACAAGGATCAACTTCAAGACCCTCTGCATCATCCACAAAGCTTTCTGGGGCCTGGGACCGCTCTACCTCCAACTTTCTCTTCCAAAACATCTTCCTTCTTGAGCTCTCTGCTCACCCATCTCCAACTCTCGGAGAGTCAGACGCTTCTACAAGCAGAAAGTTGGTGCAGATCTATCTCCACGGCTGGGGCCTCCCTCTGGATGAGCCTACCTGCCTCTCTCAAACTTGAGCAGTCACACCTCTGGTTCCGGAAGCAACTCAAGACCTTCCTTTTCGCTTCTGCTTTCTCTCTTCCTCCCCCTGCTGATGCACCCGACTGCTCCGTGCACTGGTTACCCTCTGAACTTAGGCCCAGGCTCCTGCATGTCCAGTTGCCCTTGCACTGCCTCCGGGCTCCCCAGCACTTAAGGGTCTGTATCTGCAACCCTACAGTGCCTTCTCTCTGCACTTGTGAGCCACCGGCTGGCTGCACTGGTGAGATAACTGCACTCCCCCCCTCCCCCTTTCACTCCCCCCTGGCACTTCTCCCCTTCCATCTTCCCTGCACTTGTGCGATCTGAATGACACAAGGCCTAGTAAGATATTTTGTCCTCCCTTTGTTTTCCCATCTTTGTCTTGTCGCGCCTAGAAACACTTGTTTACATGCGCGTTATAAATGCCACATCCTATCCTATCCTATCATATATCAACCACCCAAGTGGCCAAGGAAAGGCCATCGCTCCTGGATCCTGGCCCTGGGGTTGGATATGCGAGGGAGGATCACCTGGGAGGTGGAGACTTGGGGAGTGGGGATGAGGCACCCGTGATAGAGACACAGTATCCGCCAAACCCCTTTGATCAGGAATTAAGTGTCCCAGAGGATTTTATAGGATATTTCCAATCCCTTCCCTATTGTGTTAGAAACCCATCTCCCAATGTATTACACTATGTTACTGAGACGAGGAAGAAACCACCTATGCACATACATTCATCCTTTATTGACTCAAGACAAAACCAAATGCCACTCTGGTACTGGGACGAGGAAGAGGGATGCTAAGTACTAAGACCACTGTGAAATTAACGCAAATGGCCTGCACTTGAGGCCAGTAGGGCTGTATAAATGGCCTGCTCAGGTGAAGTTAAGAGGATCAAGATTGTCTGGAGATCTCCTGTGGAATGCTTGCAGATGGAGGTGCCGGAGGTGAAGGCAAGGAGATGAGTGTCTGAAACGATGAGGTGCTGCAGATTCGATGCAGTGGTAAGCAGAGTGTGGCTGGTGTTGTCGGAAGGTCTGGTCAAGCCCTGGGGATCGCTCCTGTGCTTCCTCCTCCACTCTGTCTTCCACGGAGCAGTCCTGGCCTTCTTCCGAAGTGGTTTCCGAGGTTGGTTAACCTTCTCCTCCTTCTGATGAAGATATGGGCGTGCTCCCTCTGAGGTCACCTTGGCCTGAAGACTTACCGAAGTCTAGGGGAACTCTGAGGAGCAAGCCCCCAAAATGCAAGGAAAAAGCCTCTGTGGCATAAAAAACCCTGATGAATAAGCAGTTCTGAGTCCTCCTATTAAGTCCTTGCTTGAAGAGGATAGTTCCGCTGTTGGCAGAGTCTGCCCTTGTAGAACAAAGTCAAAGCGGAGCAGGGACTCTTTTCTTGCACAAGGCTGTAGATGTACCCACAGAATGAGAGCAGGCAGCTGCATTCTGCAACGGGATCAAACCTCCTGAATGGAGGTCCCTGCACGCCAATGCTGGGTGCAGATAACGCTCTCAAAATAACAAGGTGATGAGAGCGCTCTAAAGGTATGGTATAACCACAATACTGCAAACGGACAGATAGTCAATAGATAGGCCCTTTGTGAACAAAGTGGTGTTCAAGGTGTGCAGAGCTAAATCTAAACACCCGACAGGAAGACTGAAGAATTGCGAGGGCGCCGTAAGCATAAATAGTGAATACCGCCTGAGACGCGGTGAAAGAGAGAAGGAGGGGTTCCCTTATGAAGGAAAAACTAACAATACAGGATGGTCAGAATCCACACCAAAGGGGATACGGGCGAACAAACAGGATAAGCGAGAAAGTGAAATGAACTGAGGAAAGAGGAAATGGAAAGCTGCGAGGGTGAGGGAAGACGAATGGCAAACCGTAAGGCACGGACACATAGAAGACAGAGAAAGGTTGGGGAAGGGCTCTGGCTGAGAACTGGAGTCAGGCGAGCAGGCAACAGAAGGCCAAAAAGGAACGCTGGAACTCTGAGACAGAGATCCCGCAAGCGTATTCCCCAAAAGACAGATACAACGCTGGGATCCCAGGTCCCGCCCACCAATATAGAGGTGGCGGCCATGTTGGTAGGAGACTAGACCGTTAGTGTAGATAGAAATGAGGCACAATACTACAGGGATTTCCACTGCTGCCACTTTTTCACGGGCAGCGCATGACAGGTCTCCAGTGGCAAGGTCAGGCTGCAAGCTCCTGGAGTCACGAGGACTCCCTCTCTGGTAGCCAGAGGTGTCGGAGACCCTGGAGGAAGGGCTTGCCGCAGACACGAATGACCTACAGAAGGGGAGAAGGGCACCCGGTGAGTCAAGTGAGGCTGAATGACTCCGGGACATTGTGATACGAGCCATGTGGTGAAGGAAGGTCGGAGCGCTCGCGAGTGAGAAAACGGCAATGGGATTGCCGAACAAAGTGCAAAGCAAAACAATGTGAAGACTGATGAACGTAGCAGATTTTGAATACCGAAATGTATAGAAATTAAGAAGGCTGTGGAAGGGCCAGAAAAAAAGCAAACTTGATACTGAATGAGAAGCTTGCGAGTAAGGTGCAAATCCCCAGCAGGAGAGTGAACTGGGAATTTGCAGTTATGTTGGTTTTGAGATGAATTAACTACAATTTTGAATACCGAACTAAAGAAAAAGTATTAATGAGTGAATGCCACATGAGTAGAAAGCAGGGAAAAGCATTCCCTGATACAAAAGAACTATGAATCATGGACACTTAAGCAAGCATTGGTAATAAATATAAATAACACCTTACACTAGCGCCTGAGCATATCACTGCATAATGCTCTCATAACACCTTACAATGGCATTATCGGCATATCACTGCATCATGCTTTCATACCAGCTTTCACTGTCATCAGCCTGCTGAAGAGTCTAAGGCAGTAAGACACGGGATCTAGCCAGCAATTCGATGTTAAAACTGACAATAACAGGGGACACAGTGGAGATTTGCCTGTGCACTACAACACACATGTTGGGGGAGCTGAATGATTCCATGTCAATAGAGTGCATTCCAGAATTTGATCAGGTGTTCGTAGATCAGTGCCAGAACACATGAGCAGTTCAGGAGCCCAACTGTCGGACTCCTGGGCCACTTAAGTCCCACGGAAGCACCCTCCTAGGCTCTCAACAAAGGCAAGAGTACATTTACTTTTCATATATTATGGCACTCATCACTTTGCTTTCTGCCGCTACTCTTGGTGTGTGTTGTGTCCAAGCTACTCTGATTTCCTACTTAAAACTGCTGTGACTCGCACACTCTGTCATGTTCCAGCATGTCTACTTATTTCTGGAAGGTCCTTGGTTGCTTCTGCTGGTTCTCTACCTGCCGGTTAGTGGTTACTCAGTAAATCACACAGGCTCTGCTCCAACTGCTCCTGTAAATTTGGGCATCCATGTACGTGGAGCTCAGGATGAAGGTGAATTATAACAGGGTTTGAAATTGACAGGAGCTGGAAGCGTTTAGTTTAGTTCATTTACTTGTATAGCGCACCCCACCCAAGGTTATCTGGGCGCTTATGCTTGGGTACATGGTAGGTTACAGAAACACTTTATAGTCCAAAACAACAAGGTACACAGATAATCGGTTTCAGCGGATTAGGCGGGTTAATAATCACCCTGCAAACAACAAGAATCAACTAAGCAGGCAATCATATTTACAAACAGAAATACTTTTTACAGAGATACAGTCACTGGTCCCAAGTCATATTTACAGTGGAATATACAATACAATCTCTAAATGTACGAGCTCTGTGCCGAGGATGGAAATGCTAGAAGGCTGTTTGAGCTAGGAGCTATGCTTTGGTCTTGGCTCTGAAAGACTAGAACGAGGGCTCTGCTCTGATGTCAGGGGGGAGGGAGTTCCAACATTTGGCTGCCAACACTGGGAAGCTGGCTCCTCCAGCTGTTTTTAGGTTGTGTTTTGGGATAGTAAGTTGGTTGAGGTAGTTAGATCTGGTGGGTCTGATGTCTCGAGAATTTAAACTGTCAAGTATTTAGGGGCCGTGTTTGCTAAGCACTTGTGGGTGATGACAAGAGACCGCAATGTGATTCTGTCGCAAATGGGTAGCCAACAAGCTTCTCTTCTAAAGGATAAGATGTGACTGGAGCGAGGGATATTTAGGGCTGATCTTAAGGCATTATTCTGCAGAACTTGAAGTTTGTTTAGGTTTCGCGTGGATGACCCAAGGAATAGAGTATTACAGTAGTCAAGCTTCGAGAGGATCAGTGCTCTAGCTAGAGTAATGCAGCTGTTGGTAGATAAGAAAGGCTTGCAGGCATTGATAAGTTTGTTATTGTTGTAAACCGTGGACGAGGCTATGGAGTTAACTTGGTTTTTTTTGGACCAGAGTGGAGTCTAAGTGATTGTGATGAGAATCTGGGTGTCATGCACATAGTTGGTGTAAGTGACACCCAGATTGTCAAGACGGTCGAATAGGAGCTCCGTAAATATATTGTAAAGCGCGGACGAGAGGCAGGATCCTTGATGGGAACTGGAGGCGCAGAAGCTGAGGGTGAGAAGACCGTGGTGGTTCTGTTAGAGAGGAAGGATTGAATCCAATTGGCTGTGCGTGGTGAAAATGCAGCTGCTGAGGTTAAGTGTTGAGTCAAGATTTTATGGTCTACTAGATCGAAGCCTGCTGATAGATCTAAGAAGGAGGATGGCCAACTTGCCTTTGTCTTTAAGTTCGTCCGGGGGGGCGGGGGGCGTGGCTTGATGGCTCCGTGAGGGGACGTGCTCTCGAGGAGCTCCCGATGATCCGGCACAGATCCTGTGGAGAAAATGGATATGCAGGGAGAAAAGGCATGATTGCAACACTTCCCTGGATGGGGGAAGGTCCGGAGTGTATGAGGAGCGATCCTTGAAGCGGATCCGTACATAATCGGGGGAATTGCGGCCACTGAAGCGCAGCCGGGCTCCCGTGACCTGGAGAGTGAAAAGATGGCGGCCTCAGAACAAAGGGTCATAAAATGACTGAGGTGCCCCGGCGTGAGCGCAGGCTGGCGCGGTTTGGCTGAGCCTGCCGCGGCCCTGTGACAGACAAAGCGCTCGGCACATGGGTGGGGCGAGGACCCGGCAGTGAAGAGCCTGCTAGGGTGTGAGGCGGTCCGCCAGGGCCAGGATGAGAGGAGAGGCGGCAGGAGCCCCGGCGTACCCGGGCTCCCGGACGCAGCAGGGGACCGTTTGGAACTGCTCCAGACGGCGCCGCGAGCACAGGACCTTGCAGGTCCACATAATTGGAACGGCGGTCGCTGAGCACCAGATCGTGGACACACGCCATCCGGCGGAGCGGGGTCATGCGTGGTGTTTGAGCCCAAGGGGGCCGAGTGGGCAGGGAAGTGCGGGCCCTAGCGGAGACCCAGACACCACCAGCTACGGAGCCAGAACCATGCTGGGATACCCCCGGCCGGGGCCCTGACTCGCCGGAGCGAGGTATGGGAACTGCCTCCCGAACATTTTGGCACCGACGGCATATGGAAGCATCCCGAGGGGGGTGCCTGGCGGACCCTCTCGGCAGCGAGAAACAAACCGGAAGGTACTGACGCGGCCCGGGGAGGGGCCGAGGAGCATAGTGGGCCGCCCGCTGCACACATGCTGACAGAGGTGATTCGAGGAGCCGGTGTGGGGCTCAGATAGTGCACCCTGGCCTGCGGACGGCATGGGGCGGCACCTAAACTGAGGCCTTCCATTGGAGCTGTGGCTCCAACATCACAGCCCCACTCTTCCTCATCGTGGGGCGAGGGCAGGAGCCCCCCCAGCACCCCAGCCCAGCAGAGGAACCACGAGGAACACGGACAGGGCCTGCCTGACCCTGTCCCCACACGCCGCCTGACTCGCGCATGCCGGGCGCAGCGCGGCCTGAAACCGAGGCTGAGCCTCGTTAACATCAGCTGTAACCGCCGGCAGGCGGATCACGCCGGCGGCCAGCTCCAAGGCCACTCTAAGGCCTGTTGGGTGCCTGCTCACCCCCTCACTCCACTCTTCCTCATCGTGGGGCGAGGGCAGGAGCCCCCCCAGCACCCCAGCCCAGCAGAGGAACCACGAGGAACACGGACAGGGCCTGCCTGACCCTGTCCCCACACGCCGCCTGACTCGCGCATGCCGGGCGCAGCGCGGCCTGAAACCGAGGCTGAGCCTCGTTAACATCAGCTGTAACCGCCGGCAGGCGGATCACGCCGGCGGCCAGCTCCAAGGCCACTCTAAGGCCTGTTGGGTGCCTGTTTGGAGCCAGGGGCCAGAAACACTGCCCTTTCAACTCCAGGATAATTCACTATCAGAAGTTCGCATCCGGAGCGCGAGCCGACCCACGCCGATGCCCACCTACGGCACCCAGCCACACCACGACGTTCCGGCAAGCCATCCACCATGGTAAGGCTCCCTTGCCCCTGAGCACCTTTGCCTGTAGAAAGACACCCGATCTTGCACAAGGCTTTGTGCACGGGACCACGACTTCGCTTTGCCTGACCCCCTCTGCCTGACCCTATGATGCTCTGTATGATGATCTGTACTGTGCCTTATGGTCGCTAATAGACCACATTTTGACTTGCATTGTGCCCTATGGTCACCATACTTGACTTACATTGTGCCCCATGGTCGCTAATAGACCACATTTGATCTGTACTGTGCCTTATGGTCGCTAATAGACCACATATGACTTGCATTGTGCCCTATGGTCACCATATTTGACTTACATTGTGCCCCATGGTCGCTAATAGTCCACACTTGCCCTGTACTGTGCCCTATTGTGCCCCATGATCGCTAATAGACCACATTTGATCTGTACTGTGCCTTATGGTCGCTAATAGACCACATTTTGACTTGCATTGTGCCCTATGGTCACCATACTTGACTTACATTGTGCCCCATGGTCGCTAATAGACCACATTTGATCTGTACTGTGCCTTATGGTCGCTAATAGACCACATTTTGACTTGCATTGTGCCCTATGGTCACCATACTTGACTTACATTGTGCCCCATGGTCGCTAATAGACCACATTTGATCTGTACTGTGCCTTATGGTCGCTAATAGACCACATATGACTTGCATTGTGCCCTATGGTCACCATATTTGACTTACATTGTGCCCCATGGTCGCTAATAGTCCACACTTGCCCTGTACTGTGCCCTATTGTGCCCCATGGTCGCTAATAGACCACATTTGATCTGTACTGTGCCTTATGGTCGCTAATAGACCACATTTTGACTTGCATTGTGCCCTATGGTCACCATACTTGACTTACATTGTGCCCCATGGTCGCTAATAGACCACATTTGATCTGTACTGTGCCTTATGGTCGCTAATAGACCACATATGACTTGCATTGTGCCCTATGGTCACCATATTTGACTTACATTGTGCCCCATGGTCGCTAATAGTCCACACTTGCCCTGTACTGTGCCCTATTGTGCCCCATGATCGCTAATAGACCACATTTGATCTGTACTGTGCCTTATGGTCGCTAATAGACCACATTTTGACTTGCATTGTGCCCTATGGTCACCATACTTGACTTACATTGTGCCCCATGGTCGCTAATAGACCACATTTGATCTGTACTGTGCCTTATGGTCGCTAATAGACCACATTTTGACTTGCATTGTGCCCTATGGTCACCATACTTGACTTACATTGTGCCCCATGGTCGCTAATAGACCACATTTGATCTGTACTGTGCCTTATGGTCGCTAATAGACCACATATGACTTGCATTGTGCCCTATGGTCACCATATTTGACTTACATTGTGCCCCATGGTCGCTAATAGTCCACACTTGCCCTGTACTGTGCCCTATTGTGCCCCATGGTCGCTAATAGACCACATTTGATCTGTACTGTGCCTTATGGTCGCTAATAGACCACATTTTGACTTGCATTGTGCCCTATGGTCACCATACTTGACTTACATTGTGCCCCATGGTCGCTAATAGACCACATTTGATCTGTACTGTGCCTTATGGTCGCTAATAGACCACATATGACTTGCATTGTGCCCTATGGTCACCATATTTGACTTACATTGTGCCCCATGGTCGCTAATAGTCCACACTTGCCCTGTACTGTGCCCTATTGTGCCCCATGATCGCTAATAGACCATATTTGATCTGCATTGTGCCCCATGGTCGGCAATAGACCACACTTGACTTGTATTATGCCCTTCTGCCTTGACACTGTACCCAGCATGACAGCTGCATCTAGCCTGCCTGTTCTTGGCCTTCTCAAATCGCTACTGAAACTGCACCTAGCCTGATAGCTGCATCTAGCCTGCCTAGTCTTAGCCACCTCAATTGCCACCGAAACTACTCCTATCGGATTATCATCCAGTCACTTAGCATGTACTCCCTGGGTCTTGCCTACAGGTCACCCTGGCTACCATTGTATATCGCCCTCCTCATCACATTAGGAATACAACCACCTAAAATAAGCACCAAAGTCAACACTCTGAGTCCTTGCACCACGTCCTATTCCACCCATCGCACCTGCCATATCATGCTCAACACACAACAACCCAATACTGGACTTAAAATGACCCACTATCCAGATAGTACCACCCTACAAAGGCCATGCAACACTGTAGACAGAAACCTTAGACTACGTGCTCGCCTGTCCAAATTGCATGAGATACCAGCCAAGAAGGCTGAACTATCAAAATCCCGAAACAAAATACAGTTACCCCTGAAGGGTATTGCGGAACCTACTAGGAAACAGCCTAAGCCTAACAGACCTAAAATAAATAACTCCAAACAGGCAACTAAAGGTTGTCATAACACCACCAGCCCTAACCTAGCTGACCACAAATCATATCTCAAAGGTGCACTTATAAACGCCAGGTCGCTAGTCGCACACGCCACAGAGATCTCAGATATCATTGCTACAGACAACTTAGACTTTTTGGCCATCTCAGAATCCTGGCTACATGATGCGGCTGGCCCAGCCCTATCACTAGCAGTCCCAGACAACTATACAATCCTACGTGCGGACAGACTTACCTCCCGAGGTGGAGGTCTAGCAATCATAGCTAAAACTAGCCTGGACATGAGGATCATCACTACTACCAATATGCAATCCTGTGAATGTCTCACGGTCAAAATAGCCATCGCCAACTCCCAAACCCTAAACATCATCCTCATATACAGACCACCAGGTCCTATTGGAACCTTCTCTGAGGACATCTCGACATCCCTGTCCAATAACCTAAAAAATACATCCCAAACAATAGTGCTAGGAGACTTTAATCTAGGCTATAATGACAATAAGGACACCCAATCGTCAGCGATTGCTCTGACCTTGAAAGAGCTGGGATTCATCCAAAAAGTTGAACTACCCACCCACAACAAAGGTCGCATCCTTGATTGGATAGCAGAACATAACTGCAAAGTAAATATTACGGATTCTGTACCGCAGATCTGGACTGACCACCACTTACTATTATTCTCAGTGACAACCCACCGGGTCACTGCCCCGTCCTCACTTGCCCCACCCCTGCCAACGAGAAATAAAAAACTAATGACAGTAGAAAATCTAATGCCCGTTATAACACCTAAATTAAACTCACTACCCGACTGCATGGACCCCAATCTGTTAGTCGAACATTATAATGCAGCCATGTCCTCAGCCCTGGATCACATAGCCCCGCTCAAACTAAGAAATAGCAAACCTAAAAAACACCTCAATTCTTGGTTCACGCCCCACCTAAAAAATCTTAGGCTGGCCAAAAGAAAACTTGAAACTATTTGGAGACTTTCCCCATCAGTCAAAAATAAATTCAACCTCTCCAAAGCCTCCTCCCAATACAAGAAAGAAATATTATTAGCCAAACAAGAAACCTACAATACTAGAATATCCAACTCAAAATCTAGTGTCAAAGAACTGTTCAGCATTCTGAAAGAATTGGAAACACCCATTGTACCCCAAGAAAACTGCACCAAGGATAATAAATGGTGCTCTAGCATACAACTTGCCTTAACAAACAAGGTAGCAAACCTACAAACCAAAATTGCCATCAAGAAGGCATCACTAACACCACACATCCCTCAGAGCTCAGCGCCACCGCCACAGCCCAAGTTGGGAGCCCGTTTCTGCTTCTCTAAGGTATCGCCCATAGAGGTAGAAAAGGTCATCCTGGGACTCAAACCGTCTAACTGCAAAGGCGACCAATGCCCAGCACAACTCATCAAGGATGCTGCGAGAGAACTGTCGCCATTTATAACCAAACTAATCAACTCTTCCTTCACCTCAGGCTCAGTACCGATCAACCTAAAAGAGTCCTGGGTACTGCCACTACTAAAGAAGCAAACCCTTGACCCTACCATTCCGACTAACTTCAGGCCCATCACGACTGTGCCCTTTCTCCTAAAAATTTTAGATAAAGTGGCTTACTTGCAAATTCAAAGTTTCCTAGAGTCTAACCACCTACTTGGAATCCGTCAATCAGGATTCCGCCCGCAACATGGGACCGAGACAGCGTTAATAGATCTTAAGGCCCAAATAGACGATTGCAGAGACAATGGCCAAGCGGCCCTACTTCTCCTCCTGGACCTATCAGCGGCATTCGACTTAGTGGACCACACAGTCCTCTGTAGTCACCTCGACTCGGCAGCCCACTTTTCAAAAGAGGCCATAATTTGGATCAAGTCATTCCTGAGTAATCGGACCATGAGAGTCTTCGCTCCATCAGCCTCAGCAGATCCAATCCCCATAACATGCGGTGTTCCACAAGGGTCTTGTGTGTCACCCACCCTCTACAATGTCTTCACGAAGCCTCTCTTTGATGAAATGGATCATCTGGGTATCGCCTACACTAACTATGCAGACGATACCCAGATCCTCCTCCCGCTCTCAGGAGACTATGACAAGGACCTGGCCCTAGTGAACAGGATCTATAGCATCGTTCAGGCATGGATGGCCACACACGGCCTATGCCTGAACGATGATAAAACTGAGCTTATCATCCTGGGCACCACTACCTATATATCCAAACTCACCCCTGAGTACGACAGCTTCATTATTGATGGGAACATCATAAAAGTAGCGCATGAAGTAAAAACCTTAGGATTCTACCTTGACGCCACCATGAACTTTACCAAACAAGTCAACTCTCTAGCTTCTGCCACCGCATATACATGCAAACTTATCAGAGCGAGCAAACAATTCCTCTCCACAAATAGTTGCATTACACTTGCCAGAGCCTTGATACTGTCCAAATTAGACTATTGTAATGGACTTTACATTGGAGCTAATAAACAGACCATCCACAAAATTCAAGTGCTCCAGAACAATGCCTTGAGAGCAGCACTCAAGATTAATAGAAACGAACATATATCCTCGACAAGAAGAGAATACAAATGGCTCGCCACCGTAGACAAAATTCATCTCAAAATCGCTTCCCTCACCCACAAATGTATCAACAACAAAGCTCCACCTTACCTCATGGATAGATTACGCAAAAGGACCTCTTCCAGACCTACCAGAATAGCCAACGCAAACTGCCTCCAAGTCCCGCGTTTCAAACTTGCCACTATAGGAGGAAATAGCTTCCCGGTCAAGGCTGCGCAGCTATGGAACTCCCTCCCGCATGATGTCAGAGAACCTCAGCCTTTCGCAAAATTTAGACAAAACCTCACTAGGTGGCTGAGAGCCAACGACAGCTAACTAGTCCACTTGTCACATTGTACATTACTGTATATAACTATATATTACGTGAACAGGAGCATGCTCCTCGCTCCCCTGTCCTGATCCCTCCTTGCTCCCCTGTCCTTGATCTCTCCCAACGACTGCTAACTAGTCCACTTGTCACATTGTACATTACTGTAAATAACTTTATACTATGCGAACAGGAGTATGCTCCTTGCTCCCCTGTCCTTGATCTCTCCTTGTTCATATCTGCTTGCTGTAATATTGCTGATGTCTATGTCTACACTTCCTGCCTTTTCCTGTACTTGCAATCAGCCGAGCATATCTGTAACCAAGCTCAGCGCATCTCTGCACCTTCATCTGATTTCTATGTACCTGTAACCAAGTCGAACATATCCTTGTCTGTTTGCGCCCTGATACTCCAGGGTATGGCGCGCTATACAAATAATAAACTAAACTAAACTAAACTAAACAGCCCATACTGAACGCATAACGCACCGAGCTGTGCGAACAGGCTCTAAGTCTAGCGGAACCCCATTACTGGTCGCACGAGAAAGAAAAGGAGGCTCACCCCGGAGCACCTATTGAACCCCGGAAAGTAAATGGCAGCTTATTTAGGCAAGGGGCCGGTTCAAAGCATTTAAAGCAAGACTGTGGGCCAGATGTCATCGGGGCCAACAGAGTGTTGGAGAAGGAGGGCGCTGGGCCAACGTGAGCACCTGCCCATCAGCCACTGAAGGAAACACGGCAGGGATTGGTGGAGCAACACTACGGGGGTGCAGTTACGTGGGAGAACACAGCCCATTCTAGGAGTGCTGCGGACAATAAGGAAATACCCTAAACACAGCTGAAGCGGTCCTTAAACATTGGGAGTGGCCCGACACCGCGTTGGCCTTCGCGAGTGGTGTGGCACTGCTGGCTCGTGCTTGGTCTGCACGGCACAATGTCCAATAAAATTGTTAGACCCAGGAACAAACAGCCCACGATGGATGCCTACGCCAAGACTCCTCCAGGGGCGGAAGGGGGTAGGAGCAAGGATAAAACCACTACGGCGGCAGAGGAGACTCCGGGCACGATCCAGGAGGTGCTTGCAACGATTGCAGACCTGAAAGTTGCCTGGGAGACCAAACTGGGCCTGGCAATGAATGAACTAAAAGTGGCACTGGACCTGAAGGTTGGAGCAGTTCAGGAAGATGTTAACTTGCTGAGACAGGATGTGAGGGCCCTCGCAGAACGCACTGGAAACTTGGAAAAGGAGATGGCCCCAAACACAGCAGCATGTGCCGACCACGGATGGGAACTTCACGCCCTTGTGCAGCGTGTGTGCAACCTGGAGAACAGAGAAGAGGAAGCAGAGGGACGCGCTAGACACAACAACATTCGCTTGTTGGATTGCCAGAAGGAATAGAAGGGCCTAACCCAACGGAATATGTGGAATACATGCTTCTGCAGGAAATAACCGGTGGGGCACTGACCCAGGGGTTTGCAGTTGAGAGGGCGCACAGGGCCTTGACAAGGAAGCCGCCCCCGGGAACCCCTCTGCGGCCGCTAATTGCAAAGATTCTAAACTACCGGGATCGGGAGAAGATACTCAAATTCTTCCAGAAGGGCGGAACGATCGAAAGGGACTACGCAGCAGGATGAACTTCAGGGCGGTGAAAAGAAGGTTGAGGGAGGCTGGACACAGATATATGTTGCTTTATCCGGCCAAACTTAAAGTGTTCTACAAGAACAAAACCCTGTTTTTTGAGACACCGGAGGATGCTATGGAATGGCTGGATATGCAGGGTCGTCTCCAAGAATTGGGTATCCAGACAGGAGCTGCAGAAGATAAGTAATATGCAGGTGGGTTATATCGGGTGACATAGCACAAAACACTGGGACTAGAATATAGTAGTAAATAAAGCATTTAGGGAATGTGTTGCCAGAAAATAGATCCGCTAGAAAGAATCAATCCTCATAAGTGGGAGCTCCTGGGAGACAGCCCTTGAACCCCATAGCATTACGCTTAGTTAGGTCGCCACTAGTCTAGTGACGCCCCGCGGGGTCCTAGCTTTCGGTTTCACGAGGTAGGAGCAGACGCAGGTGGGCCTGAGATCCAGGGATGGAGCTGGCCATTTGCTGGGGTTGGGCAGGGGGAGGGTTGTGTGCAGTGGGGTAAAGTTGGGGAGGGTAGTGTGCAGAGGGGCATAGTTGGGGAAAGGGGTTGGGGGGGGGGAGTTGTTGATGTTGGGAGGCATAAGAGCTAGAAAACGAGCCATCGAAAACGACATCGGAGGAGGAGGGGAGGGGGAGAACAACAAGATAATGGCATCGGGTAACCTCAGAGTCGTGACCTGGAATGTGCGGGGCCTCAATAGTTGTCACGCTCACCTGATTCCCATGGAGGCGCAGGTCTGGCTTCGAGTGCTGATGCTTCTTCTATGGTGAAGCGCAGGACTCTGAAGATGGACTCACTGGCTCGCAGGAATATTCCCCTGTGCGTGAAAAGGGAGTATTACCTACTGACGGAATAATGCTCAAGCCTCCCACTCCCTTCCAGCCCTCCACGATACCCTTCCTCGATTCCCCGTGAAGTCTCACCTTAGGGTCTGGAAGGATGAGTTCTCCATCCTGCTTCTGATGCAGGGGCGCGTTGAAACCCAGTTACTTCACTGGATTGAGGTTTGATGGGAGTTCAGGTAAGCTTGACTATTCAGGTGAGGCGCTGTAAGAGTTCTGTAGCAAGTTCAAAAGTTCAAGCTTAATAATAATGTTCATTGTCTTATTGCAGCAAGCGCTAACGTTTATGTCTTTTTCCCCTTAGGGGCCGGGGTTCGGAATGCCGGAGATATGGCGCCGACCCGAAGTGAAACGTGCAGTTCCAGTAAATGACAGGTAAGTTCTGGATGAGCGTTCGGGTATGTCTTTGCATTCGCTCATTCAATGTCTTTGTCTTTTTTCCCCATAGGGGTCGGGGTACGGAATGCCAGGAAGCGGCAGGACCCGAAATGAAATGGGAATGACCCAACAGGTAAGTCTTAGAAGGAAACTGAGCTTTTCCTATTCCCTTCCTTCTCTCACCTTGTGTTCTTGTCTTTTTCTCTCTAGGCTCAGGG
The DNA here is from genome assembly GCF_040938575.1 of Ambystoma mexicanum. Lineage (NCBI taxonomy): Eukaryota > Metazoa > Chordata > Amphibia > Caudata > Ambystomatidae > Ambystoma > Ambystoma mexicanum. The sequence goes on along the minus strand of NC_090938.1, from coordinate 832,801,298 downwards.
AAGTGGCTGCGGATCCGGATGATCGCTGCTGAAGATGGAGGTGCCCAGGAAAGGTGAGTGAAATGCAGCGCTGCAGCTATCGAAGCGAAATGCTTTTAAAATGATGTCTTCCCTTTCAGGATCGTCGGTGTGAAGTCTCCGTGATGCAGCTTTAGCAGGTAAGGTCTTCTTTCTCCCCAATTCTCTCTTAGCAGGTGACCCAGGATGCTGACAGGCGTGGCTGAAGTCCAGATGCAGGAGCTGACACGGTGAGCGTCCAGCTGCGAGGAGCAGAACAACGCGAAGCGTGAGTTGCTGATCGGGCGTGGTTTAAATAGCTTTGGAAGTTGTTCCAGGTATGTATCCTTCCACCGATCAGGTATCTATCCTTCCCCGACCACACCCAGGGAAAGTAGGTCCACAGGTAAAGTAGTTCCATTCAGGCCTCGAGAGGGCCTGGATGTAGCAGCATGGTCTGCATCAGATAAGTGCACCTTAACACACTTGAACACATGTCTAGCTTTATGAGCCTGGCGCCTAAGGCGCCAGGACAGGGGTCCAACATGAGCCTGGCGCCTAAGGCACCAGGACTGTGTCCAAAGGGCCCCAGCTTGGGCCCGCTGGCACTTCCCTGGGGGAAATGATGCCTGCCTCTGGGGTTGCTGGGTCGGACCTGGCTCCTTGGAGGTAGGCATCATGACAATAGTTACCTAAAACGTAATAAAGTAATGATGTACCTAAAGAGGATGCAGATTGATATAGCTCTATTACAGGAGACCCACCTCACCAAAGAGAAGTTGGAGGTGGTTAGGTCAAAAAATGGAGGGGTAACGTCACAGGGGCCACATACTCGGCATATGCAAGAGGGGTGATTACATGGGTGGCACCACATGTGCCGTTTCAGCTGCTCAGATCCATGATGACCTGGAAGGCAGAATGGTAGTGGGACTCCTGGAGAATAGAGAAGTGAACATCATAAATTTGTACGCCCCTAACCATGATACAGCAGCATATTTTAGGTCCTTATATAGTAAAATCAGCCCCCTGCTGGATGGCGCAATAGTGTGTGGAGGGGATTTTAATTGCACCCTGGACCCTGGGTTAGACAGATCAGATCAAGTCCGAAAAACCTGCATCAGCGGCTAAAGCACTGAGGATGCTGTTGACGGACTTCGGTCTGGAGGATGTGTGGAGACAGCTGCACACAAGGGACAGGCAATACTCGCATTACGCAGCGCCACATGACCTGCATACAGGCTGGACTATGTGTTTGCTGCCGCCGAGATAGTGGGAGAAATGGTGGGCGCTGACTATAAAGCCAGGGTACTTTCGGACCACTCACCTTTGGTCCTAGAGTGGCGGCGACAACCCCCTAGAGCGCGAATCCCAACGTGGAGGCTCAGAGCTGAGGCCCTACAGGATTCGGGATTCCGAGAGGATTTGATGGAGGCCATCGAGGTATACTTTGACATCAATACGGGCAGTGTACGATCCAAGACAGCGCTAAGATAAGAGACTTACAAAAGGCTAGTAGCGAACTCTGGGACAGACTATGCAAGCTAAACTACAAGAAATACAGAGAGAGGCAACATGTGAGGGGAGATAAGCCGGGCAGATTACTGGCCTGGTTATACAAAAATGAAACCCCCCGCCAGGTGATTAGAGGGGTCAGGGACGCAGAAGGTTGAATCCGTAATACCCAGGAGGGAGTAAACGAGGAGTTCCTCAAGTATTCTAAACGATTATATGAGGACGCAGGAGAAGATATGGGTCAGGAAATACTGGAAACAATAAAGGACATAGGGCTGCCCACCTTGGATGATGACCTAGAACGCGCAGATCTTGAGGCCCCCCCATCACCACGGACGAACTAGAGGCAGTGATTCAACACCTGCCCATATGTAAAGCGCCCGGGTCGGATGGGTTACCTAGTGAATTTTATAAAGCATATAAGCAGGAGCTACTCCAGCCGCTGCTGGCTATGTTCAATGAGGCTTACGAGCAGGGGGAGCTGCCGGAGTCCCTCCGAGAGGCGGTGATCATCCCGCTCCTGAAACCAGGCAAGCCAAACACGGAGTGTGGGTCCTATAGGCCCTTATCTATGCTCAATCAGGATAGTAAAATACTCACGGCAGTGCTTGCCAACAGACTTCAGCGAGTAATTGGCAAGTTGATACGCCCGGACCAAACAGGCTATGTCCCCGGCAGAAATATCACAGACAACCACAGGAGGCTACATCACATCATTGATCAAGCTGAGGAAGACCTGGGCGAGCTGGTTATCGTGTCATTGGACGCGGTTAAAGCTTTTGATTCAGTGAGGTGGCCATGGTTGAAGGCGACCCTGAAAGGATACGGGATGGGACCGGTATACATTATATGGGTCCGAATGTTACATAGCTCTCCGATTGCAAGGGTTAACACAGGAACTGTAATTTCAGACAAATGACAACTCGGTAGGGGGACCAGACAGGGATGCCCTTGGTCGCCCATGTTATATATCCTGGCATTAGAGCCGCTGGCAATTTGCCTGAGGCAACAATATGGAGAGGTGGGGATTCGTACGACGGGAAGCACGCACCTGATATCACTGTACGCAGATGATATGCTCCTCTACTTGTGCTTCCCGGAGGAGAATCTGCAATATGTACTGGAGGTGATGGATCACTACGCCACCCTCTCAGGCATATCGGTGAACCCCGGGAAGTCTAGTGTGTTCCCCTTGGGAAGGTAGAAGAGTATCCCACTGGAAGAGCTACCCGTTCTGCAGATACCCTGGCAGACCAAGATGTTTAGATACCTGGGCGTAAACATTTACCACAAAATAGAGACAGAGCACAAACACAACACGGAGAAAGCAATTGAAAGCATAAAAAACAGCATGGTGTTCTGGTCTAGATTACCCCTTGCTATGATGGTAAGAGCAGCACTGCTCAAAATGGTTGTTTTGCCCAGACTTTTGCACTTTTTTGTGGCTATCCCATACTTCATCCCCAGGCGTTTTTTTGTTAGACTTTATAGCCTATGCAGGAGCTTCATATGGCACAACTCAAGGAATAGGGTGGCCCTGTGGAAACTACAGAACACGTGATAAGGGGGGCATAAACCTGCCGAATTTTGAATTGTACTACCTGGCGGGACAGCTGTTATATGTGTCTAGGTGGTTGTCTGCAGAGGACTCTGCGGAAGCCAGGCTTTTGCAGGGTGACTCAGCTCCATACTTCCTACGAGAGACAGTGTGGCTGCATAAAACAAAATGGCAGAGATGGGGAGACTGCTGGTGCTGGGCTGGGAAGTCTGGCGCAGGGCATGGAAAACTGTGGGCGACCCGGACCCGCTCTCTCAGCAGGTCCCGCTGGTGGCACTATGTGGGGAAGACCCCCACTGTTCAAAGGGACCACAGATATTGGGAACCGGTGGGCCTAGCCACCCTTGGAGACATATGGCAAGAGGGGGAGGCATTGGAATTCCAGAGGTTGCAGGAGGAGACAGGGGTGCATAGGGGCCAATATATCACTTACACCAGGCTCATGAAACTGGTGAGGGAGAGGTGGCCTGAGACGGTACTAGCGGAAGAACCCGATGCCACCCGAGAAATGATGTACGATGTCTCAGAGGGCGGGCACGAAATATCTCGGATATATGAGCTCTTGAGTGCGAAGGCGGGGAAGGAGCTGCTCCAATCGAGGCTTGATTGGGAGGGGGAGGTGGGTGAACCCATGACAGAGGGAGAGTGGGATAGAGCCCAACGGTATCATAAGAAGGTGTCCCGGAATGCGAGACTCCAGCAGATCCAGCTATATGTCACCCACAGAGCTTATCTGACCCCCGGAAGAATAGCCAGGTTTGGTCGCTCGGCTATGCAGACATGCCCCAGGTGTGGGGAGGAGGAAGCAGGGCTCGTGCATATGTTCTGGGCCTGCCCAGAGGTACAGAGATTCTGGGTAGAAATAAGGACGAAAATGGCCAGTTGGGGAGTGGTGCTTGACGTGGGGTCTGCTTGGGCATGCATGCTTGGGAGTTTCCCTAGGCCACGCAATCTAAAACATATTAGCAAGATGAAGGACCTGGCCTATATTTTGGCCAAGCGCAGAATTGCAATGTGCTGGAAAGCGGCCCATCAGCCTAGAGTGGAGATGTGGTGGGCAGACCTCTTAAAATGGTCAGAAGCAGAAACTGCGGTATGGTATGAAGCTGTCACTCAGGGGGGGGGGGGGGGAGGAGGAAATAGGCCCCCCCGATAGCCTGGAGACAACTGGTGACCTCGATGACAAACCCCCACCAGGTCAATTATGATACAGAAGACTTAGATGAGTTGACAAGAATTGTGACACCGGAAGATGCTCAAGCAGATGGCACGGATACGACGGCTCGAGTTTGCGGGGAGGGGGGGGGGGGGAACGGAGGAAACCATGGATGAATGTGATGCCTTAATATTGTTTATGAACGTCCTAAATGGTTGTGATGTTTGGTGTGTTGTTTGGTTAATATATATATATATATATATATATATATATATAGTTCGTCCATCTGAATCTTTAGATCTAACAGCGCCGTTTCGGTACCGTGTCTAGGTCTGAACCTGGACTTCCGGAGGCCTAATAAGTTATTGTCTTCAAGGTGTCTTTGTATTTGGATATAGACTGCGCGGTCAAGAATTTTTAAGAGGAAGGGGACCCTTGTGATGGGCCTATAATTAGTGGGAATATTAGGGTCTAGATTGGGCTTTTTTAGAAGTGGCATGACCCAGGCTTCTTTGAGGTTATCAGGAACTGAGCAGTTTTTGAATGATGAGTTTATCGGAGTTGTAATGAACGGGGCCAATTCTCTTGCATGGTCCTTGATGGCCGCAGGTCACCTCACAGTTGGAGGGTTTTATCCCAATCATGACATTTTCCACATCTTTGATGGAAACTGGGGAGAATTGGAAGAGTGTGCACAGTGGATCTTGAAGATTAAGGGTTTCAGAGATATTAAGGGGTAAGTCATTTTTTTTGTTTCCATTTTTGTTTGTAAGAGTGTAATTGTACCCGAGAGGGCCTTCTGAATATTGGGACACCATGCCGCGTCTTTCGAGCAAGCATCTGTGAGTGGCACTGGGGACTCTAGTTCTCTAAGGATTGTAAAAAGTTCCTTAGTACTTCATTTAGCATTTTGGATTCTTTCATTGTAGATTTCTTTTTTGGTTCTGAGGATAGCTGCTTTATAAGAAGAAGCAGTGGTTACTTATTTTTCCTTGTTAGTAGTGGAGGGGTTTTGCCTCCATACAGTTTCAGCTGCTCTTTTTTCATTCCGGAGCAGTTTTAAGTCAGGGGTAAACCATTTATTTAGGCGGGAGGTGAGTTTATCCTTTCACATTTTTAGCGGGGCAATCTGGTTAATTGCTTGCTCCATTGTGGAGTTGTAGCTGTCGACTAAATCGGCAGGGTCTTTTGTCAACATTCAGTGGAAGGTTGGCAATGGGTTGTAGCAGAGGTAGTAGGTGGTCTAGCATTAAGTTGTGCTTGTTCCTGGCTACGGTAGGGGAGGCAGTAGTTATGTTGGGATTAGTGAGCGCTTTTTCCTGAATGGAGAAGGTGATGTAATGGTGGTCGGACCATGCACAAGGTTCATTATTGAGGCTTGTGGTGGAGCAATTAAGGTCAGCCAACCAATCCAAAGTTCTTCCTTTGTCATGGGTAGGTTCAAGGATATGTAATTTGACCCGTGACACCAAGGGGTTCAGTATGTATTCCGTAAATACTGCAGGAACGTGAAGCAGGACCCTGGAGCAGGTAAGAATGCGCGAGATACCAGAGCTCGTTGAGCCCTGACATCAGGCCAACTGGTGTCGTACAAACATACCTGCCCGTCACCAAATCTCTGTGTTTCAGAACATTTTTAAAGTAGGAAAATTAGAAAGGATGTTTAAGATTTAGCATAATGGGTCATATTAAGTTTACCTCCTTCAAGCTTAAAAAAGCCTGGTTAGCTTTACACCTATTTTTGACTGACCAGGTGTTAAGATACAGCTTGACGATCCCCTAGTTCTCTCGGAAACCCAGGCTGCTGTGCTCCACTTTCCCCAAGAGAATAGGTCCAACAGGCTATGAGGCCTGCCTGTGTGAGAAATTTCACCAGACAGTGGGTTACTGGATACACCCCCTCTGGAACTATGCAGGTAACAAAACAGGAGCTGTAGTAGGAGACAGAATAGATAATGAAATCTCTCCGCCATAGGGATGCAATACAATCAGATATGAAAAGCAGCATCTCTTACCCCACTGTGTGGAACCCCTGGCACCACTGGGACGCCAGCAAATGATCCAGATAAAACTAAGCTAAATACCTACTTGAAAAACGTCAGACAACACACAAAAACAACCGTTGCGAGAAGGCTGCTCCTGAGCGTTCGAGCTCAGTTTAGAAACTCGAACGCTCAGGAGCAGCCTTCTCGCAACAGTTTACATGGCGAATGCTGGTCGTGCATAGCTGTGATTAGAGGAAAGACCTGGGCACATAACGCTGCGCATCATAGCGTGCCAATCGTAGACCATGGGTTGACTAAGGGATCAGAGACTGTCTGTATTGTCCCCGACACCAAGGGGTTCAGTATGTTTTCCGTAAATACCCCAGGAATGTGAAGCAGGGCCCTGGAGCAGGTAAGAATGCACAAGACACCAGAGCTTGTTGAGCCCTGACATCAGGCCAACTGGTGTCATACAACATACGTCACCAAATCTCTGTGTTTCAAGGAAAATTAGAAAGATGTCTAAGGTATAGCATACTGTGTCATATTAAGTAGACACACGGTTACAGTGTGCATCGCATGCTAAAGCTAGATTTTCAGAAAACAAGGGGGTGTCCTGGCAGTCCTTCTGCCAGACATTAGTCCCGGTTTCGAGAGATTTACCCATAGTTTAGCTCACTATCTTTCACAGAGGAGAAATATCTAAAACATATCAGTCTTTGTCCTGCCCTAGGGCAGTCCAGCACCGAAATGCTAAGCAATTCTCCGCTGAACAAGAGTACAAACAGTAACCCCAGACAGGTGTTTCAGTCTGGTTGGGACCTCATCAGCAGGGTTGAGCTGTGCCTCTCTAAGAGCAGTGAGCAAGGGGTCCATGTCTGGATTCCCCTAGTAACTTAGGGTGAGACCCAAAGTCTTTAGACTACTATGTCATTTCTACCTCTTAGTTCCCGAGAGGTTGCTTCTGCTTACTGGGCGATACCTGGTCATATGAGCTGATTTTAACTCTTGCTCATTAAATCCTTGCTTAGATATCTGTATTAAGGATGTTCCCAAGCACCCAGCAAAAGACTACTACTCAGAAGTACAAATTCTGCCACATCTATACATCCATCCCTTGCTTCAACAATGATCCCCCCCACACACATCAGTACCCAGACTAACAGCGGTAAGACACTTATAATAAGGAGTACCTGCAAGTTTGTCCAGAAGTTACATTGAAGATAATGTATTTGTGAACAACATAACAGGTGTAATCTGCAAAATGCATAGAGAGAAGCTCTCTCTTGGTGCGATAGGCAGATAACAGATGATGTGGACCAGACAAAATGTCATCATGTTACCACAAGGACAAACACTGATGCCTGCAGCGGATGCCTTAAATGACTGGGCTACAGATCCGGCAAATGCCAGCTAATACTTCCTAGAATGCCTAGGTAGGGCCCGGCATAGCCCTTTTCAGGCCAGTTCTGATGGACAAAGCAAGAGTGTACTTATGGGCTACAAAAGACCCTTGTGGTAGTACAATGGTCCTTGGACCCAAAGCACTGGCTTAGGGGTCGCTCTTCAGTCTGCAAGACTGAAGTGTATCCCACCTCCAGGCAGTCACTATTTGAGAGCTAAACTACCAAGTCTTTTCCTTCCGCCGCTGCATGCTCTGATCGGTCGACCAACCAGATGCATCCACTCTTTGCTGATCTTGCATTCCTTGTGGGCAGATACGGCTGGATTTACGAAGTCAGGCGCATGCTCCAAATAGCCCGGTGTATGGAGCACAGCAACTTGAACTTCACTCTGCTTTCAGCCAGACGAAGCAGGAGGGAGTCTGATCAGCACTCCATCAGCCAAGATTTAGGTCATCATTAAGCAGGAGTTTCCAAGAACGTAGACTCTAAACTGGTCTTTCCTGGGAACTGTGGGATAACACTAGAGATGCAGGTCACAAGATCAGAGCTGACCTCTTTTCTAGCCTCACTTACAAGAAGACAGTCCTGAAGGAAAAAAGCTTTTAAAGCTTGAAAGATGTCATCCGTACACCTGCTGCATTGCAGGCCCTTCATTGTGGTCACAGATGTATCATTAATTGGGAAATGGAGCAATACTCTCTCAGCTGAACGAGAGAGGTAGGATAAAAGTGCATCTGTCATCAGCAAAAACCTACTGTAAAGACAAATAAATAAGGCAGAGTTCCCTTATGAGGCTCAAGATCTGTAGGTGACTGGTCCGACCACAAGTTACTAACTTTTTATACTAAGCCAGTCATCACCATAGCGGTCTCGCTGCATCAGTACCTTTTCTGAAATGGAGGCAAGTTGAGTCCCCGCCTGGGTGTACCCGACCATGGGGAGGATGAGCGCTTATCAAAGAAAGAAAGAAAAAAGAAAGAGTATAGAATAAAGGCTATGAGAGAGCGCACAGATGTGGACTAAATGGAAGGCAGATGTGAGAATTGGGGTAACAGGAAATGATGGTGTAAGAAGGGGAGTACATGCGTGGTGAAATAAGACGCATCCAGCTAAGACGTTAGGATAAATGAGGAGCAGTATTGGTTCTCATGCAATTAATCTTTTATAAAGCACTTAATACTGGATACCCGTCTCTAAACTTGCTCTTTAAATAGCCGTCCACCACTAACCAGTTGACGATGCCTGCCTGGGGTTTTCAGTTGTGACGTTTATTGGATTACCCGTTTATCGTCTTTGTCTGCTCGTTCTGCACCCGTATGCCTCTGGGCCACTTGGTACGCAATATAAATGTAATAAAGTAAAAGTAAAATAAGCGCAGGACCGGGTTTCAAGCCTGTGTGGCTCTGCGTTGTCTTGCTTTCCAGACAAAGCGTTGCCCCGAGCTATCCTCCTGGCCAAAGTTGCTTTAAGTATCTGCAAATATAATGAAATTGTAGGGGGTAAAACGGCCCTCCTACAAACCACACCAACATACATTGAGGATTCCAGGCCATTATCCAGATGTGACTAAACACAGAGATTGGATGGGTGTGAAAGCGAACGCAGCAAACCACACAAAGTCAGTAGACATGTAGAGGATATAAGGGAGTGAAAAGCATACCCTGTCAGAGTGACACTCGCAAAGCCTCTGCCTGGGTTGCCGTCTTTCAGGTTCTATGACATTGCCGTTTGTCACAAATGGCCTCAAGAGCACACCAACTCGCAAAGAAAGCTCAAGAGTTTAGATAATTTTGATCTGCAGTAAAGGGGCTCTCTAAAGGCCGTCGCTCTCTAACCTAAGGACTCAGGGTTTGTGACTTCCAGACACTCAAACCCTACTTGCTCTTCTTCCGTGCTCTTATGTTTCACTCCCTATATCTCTCTATGTCACTTTCCTCTCTCCCCTCCTACTTTCCTCCCTCCTACTCCACAAACCGTCTCGCCACTCGCTCTCACGGATATGTTTTTCTCTTTTCTTTCCGGTATTCCCCTTGCTACAATCTACCTCCACCATCCAATCTTACACCCTACTACTTTTCCCTCTCCACACCATTAATCCACCCATGCCTTCTCCCTAAATCACTTCCCCTTTTCTCTCTCCATCTCATTCACTCCCTACTCCCCCTACCACTTTGCTCACACACACACACACTCAAGCCACAAGTGCCACTTCGTCTCACAAACCTATACCTCACCTTGCACCCTACCAGTATAATCTGCCTACACACTCCTTGTTAGGAAGGATTCTCATTCATGTGTAATTTTCCCCCCAGATTGTGAACCCCTCAACTTTTTGCTGTTGTCTGACCATCCTAGCCTGACTTTTGCCAGTGGAGCCCAGCCTTCTGCTGTACTCCGCTGGGCTTTTGCTCATTAAAGGGAAACTGACATGCCCTTCAGACTGTCAGTACTGGGAAAATGCGTTTCCCTTAGTCTTTCACTGTGTAGCTATTCTTTACAGTACAGTGCGCCGGGGTCTTCCTTTCATTTTTAAGGCCCAACACCCTCAAAGGATTTTTCGGTAGATGTACAAATGTGCCTTGGGCAGAGCTGCTGGCAGTTGTTACTTTTCATGTATTTCTAACCCTTTTCTATGGTCCACACCGCGTTTGGTCCAGGACAGTGGCCAGTGCCTAAAATGGTAATGCCACGTGGTCCTTTGTTCTGTCCTTTGGCCATCTTGTCCGTTTGCCTTCCCCAGACCTGGGAAATTCCTTATTTGGTCATAAAGATCCCCACGCAAACCAAAGCTTTCGCAGGCTTCTGCATGCCTTGCGTGTGTGCCTCCAGGATGTGGGTTGGACTGTCCAGTTCAAATACACATCCTGGGTGCCAGGATGTCTGGTGTGCTGGGAATGACTGGGACCACTGTGGTCTGTGATTGGTCCACGTCTGGGATGGCTGTATTTGAGCAGCTCTCTCATTGGGTCCTCTTTGTTTTGGAGCGAAGGAGATTCTGGATAAAAGAAGGAATCTTACACCCCTTCCAGGTCGATCTCTTGAGTCCACATCGAACTTAGGATAGGAGCCAAGCATCACGAAACCAAGACGCAGAGCATGAGGAACCGTTGGTAACCCGCAGGAAGGTTTGGCACCCTGAGCCTGCCATCATCCCATTGGACCCCCTGTTTCTGATCGAACCTAGAAGGTCTGCAAAGGCGGTTCGACCCACTGGAACAGTGGGACAAACTATTCTCAGCACCTCCAAATTACCCTGTAAGCGAGCCTTTTCGGAAGTGTTCCTGGACTGCCCAGTGTGAACTGACCAGCTTGCACAATACCTTTGCCCTGGAACCGCCGCCACCTCAAGTTGACACTTGAGCATTTGGAGATTGTAAGCTCTGGGTATAAGGCACTCTCCCGCTGAGTTTCGTACACCTAGCATTCCTAGGTCTGGAATGGAATATGACTGAACGCGAGCACACACGGTCAACGTGTCGTCCAACTGTGGTGACAAACTTTGTGGGTGCCTTGCTGCTGTGCCCCCCTGTGCCCTCAGATTCGCTGCAGTGGAATTGGCCTGATCCCTTCACCAGGAGCTGAGAAATGGCTAACTCTCCCGCCATAGAATCATTCCTGGCATGCAGCCCATGAATGCCACAGAGCCGAGCAACTGCAGGATTTGAAGCTGTGATCGAAGTTGACTCGACTACCAAAGTTTGGTCTGGAGTGCGCCATGGGTCGTGAGTACTTGCAACACTTACGGCTGGCCCCTGGCGCATCCATCAATTTTTACGCACAAGTGTCCTCTGAGGGCCACACTCCTTTTAATCGAGGTAGCCTGTGCTGCCAAGCTATTCCCAACTCTTGAATCCCGTTCTGCCCTCTTGGGGAGACCCTCCTTGAATAGTGGGAATGTATTTTTTTTATTATTTATTGATTTAGTTGAAATTAATCAACCTTTCAATAATTAATAATGTTAAAAGAAATAAGAAAATCAATTTACAATACATTACATACAATAGACAAACATTCTAATAACCAAAACAAAGAAAATAGATAGTAATGCAGCAATAATCAACCTAGTTACAAATTAATTCATATCAAGCATCGTTTCTGTGTTACTTATACATAGTCCATAGATTAATTCACACGAATGTTTGACAGCCCTTACACAATTTACAGAGTTTTCACACAATTGACAAACAAGGCAGATCTGTTAACTCACATCCTTCCACTATATAAACTTCCTTGTGTAAATAAAGAAGCACAAAAAAGGAGAGACAAGTCCCTACTCTTTCAGATTGCAACCAGTTTGAGCGGTTTTAGCTACACCATGGAGGTTTCCAATTGCAGCCCTTCTAAAAAATTAATAGTCGCTATTTGTAGTGGCAAAAAGGAGCTACCTAATATTATGGCCCAACACGACTTCTCTGTCAGATTTCCCAAATATTTACAATATTTAGTGAAGATAGTTTGTTGCCGATTATATAACACGGACACTCTGTTATCAGATGTTCTAAGGTCTCTATGGGCGCCATATGCCTACAATAGCGACAGATTCCATCTCGTGGCTGTATCAGATGCCGCCTTTTTAGGACCTCCTTTGTATGCCATAAGTTGAATCGCAGTCGTAGAATTGCTAATCTGTACTTAGGTGATGGGCTCTCTCTAGATAATTGGGTAAGGTACGTACTTTCCTTGGTGGAAATCTAGTACTATCACTCCCTTGATAACTACAACAACGTTCCTGAGTCATTATCCAATCTGCTTGGTATAGTTTCTCTTTAGCCTTGTTCGGATTCAATAACAAGTCAACTGAAATATCACTCAAATCAAGTATTTGTGAACTTGTCTTAATCCAATTGACCATAAATGGGTGAGTGGTTGTGAACATGTATGCAGACAAAGGTTTTAGAATGATCTCATTACTTGTTGAAATAATACATTTCCTAAGGAGCAAACACATTCTCCATTTATACAGTGCAGACAGAGAGATTAGGCCCAACTCATACCTTAGCCAAGAGATTGGAACACAAGTTGGCAGATGCAGTATTTGTCACCAATATTTGGCTTCCCATTGATCAAATTGGAAGCCTATATCACTGGGCAAAGTTTCAAGGCCATATAATAAAGTTGGAATGGCTTTCTGAGTCCAATACAGCCATGCCGGTCTAATGGAAAATTTCCCAAATTTAAACATGACAATTTTGATTTGGGCTATGGCTGTGTCCAGTTTTCTTCACACTGCATCAAGTTGTCGTTTTTGATTACAAATGCCTTCAAAACACATACCTAAATATGTACACTGTGGTATTATGTTTTACTATTTTTAGGGGTGTTTGATTAATCAACCATTTAAAGCATCGCATAGTAGTCATCCGAGGCACGTATTGTGTGTTTACTCTCAATTCATTTTGCTGAATGTATTTTTGAAATGCTGTCAGGGGTTTTGTAGCCCTAGCTCGGTTTTTGAAGTAAGCACAAGATCATCTGCATACATGACGGCTTTAACCTCATGTCTGCCTAGTTTGGGGAATCCGAGATTATTTCACAGAAGGCCTCTTTAAAATCATGTATGAAATAATTGAATACCGAGGATGCCAGAAGGCAACCCTGTTTTAGTCCACGCGCCGTTTTTATAGGGGCCAATAAAGCACCTTCTAAAGACAGGCGTACACGAATTGAAGTATCAGAATGCAGGGCATGGATAATTTCTACTAGAGTGGTTAGACACTGGTCTCTCATTGGTTTTTCATGAGTAGTACACGAGAGATGGAGTGAAAAGCGGAGTGCAAGTCCACAAATGTGACAATTAGCGCTCGTTTTGTGGACTGGCACTGCGCCTTGAGTGCATTCAAACATAACAGGTTAATTTGTGTTCCCATATCTGGAACAAATCCTGTTTGAGCAGGGTCACGCAATCCACTATTATGTGTCCATTTATTAAAGTCTTGGAGCACCAGTTTTGTAAATATCTTCCATGGTGTGTCTAATAAAGCTATAGGTCGATAGCTTTGTGGACATGAACGGTCTCGTTTTTTGAAGACCGGTATAATCACTGAGGTCTTCCACGACAGTGGAATGGAACAGGTGGAAAGGACCATTCTGAAGATGTTATCTAATATTAAGGCCCACTCAGTAATTTTGGATTTCAATGTGACATTCGAAATCCCATCAGCACCGGCCGCCCTCGAGGTACTTGCGCTCCTTATTAGTTCTTCAATGCTTCATGGTGAAAATGTTAGCGACCATGCTCCTGCCAATGATAATTCTATATGATGGGTTGGAAATAAGGGGTCGGCATACAGGTTGGAAAAATATCTGATCCAACTATGTTCTTTAACGGCCACAAGCTGGGCCGAAGCTTGAAAATTATGCACTTGATTGTTTGGCAAGTTCCACATTTGGGCTGAATTTTTTCCCGCCATTAGTTGACCCATATGTTCACTATCTTGTTGAAAAGTGATATGTTTCTTAGACCTCAGCCAATTTTTATATTGGCATTTTGCATGTTTCAAGTCCATGAGCCATGTTGCCCCAAGGTTGCTAATATGGTTCTTCTTGCCTGTCTGTAGAATGCCCGTTGCTGTTGGATCGCTATATCAAAACTATGTTTATATGTTTTATCCGACCTTTTGTAGGGATGGTAATTGTATTAGTAAGTGGCAATAAAAGCTCTGTGTACTGAAGCGGGTTGAGCGCCTTTGTGTTTTTTTCAATGCTGTGGCGATAGGCTAGGATCATTCCATTTAAGCCGAGTTTTTGCTGAGCTGATAATCACTTTGGGCGTGTAGGTTGATTTATGGATACACTCATCCTTGGCTGTGATCGTAAGTAATAGAAGTTTATGATCACTATACTGTGTCTCAAACATCTCTAACCGCTGAACTTGGTGAAACAACCACCTATCTACATAAATATAGTCAATTGTGCTGGAGCTCATCTGACGGGACCATGTGGAGTTTGCTGGAATATCCCCACAAACTGCACCTTTGACCATATGAAATTGTCGATCTGACATAAAGTTCATCCAAACCTGAGCCTTTCTCAAATCTTTTTTTGAAGACCAGCAATCCAGATTCAAATCTCTGAGGATGATGGTCTGTGTAATGTCATCAGAGATATTAATTTGATGTAGGATTCGTCCCAGGCTGGTATAGAATGCCAGATCTGTCATAGCTGCCGGGTTACGATATATATTCACCAGAGCTATAATTTGGGAACCAAATATGATTTTGACCAGTAGAATATAAGCACTTTCTGTGGCCCAGTTTTTAATTTTAAGACCTTTTTGTACATTAACCGCCACCACCAATCCTGAAGATGGTCTCCCTCCAGTTGGCAGCGCAGGAAGTAACACCAGTTCAAAACCATCCCATACCGGTGAATTTAGTAACCACGTCTCTTGTAAAGCAACTATATGAATGGATCCTTGCAAATCGGCCAATGAGTTTTGCAAGTGGGAATGGTCTCTAGAGTTCCAACTCACAATATTCAACGTTGGATTACATGAGACTGATGGTTACGAGCGTTTGCCTAAGGGGGTAGTTTGCCTTCCTCTATCTGCCGTTTATACGATTTGATATATATTTGGTTTGGCAGCAAGTCTTAGAGTTTGTTGTTTATTATATTCCGGATCCTCTGCCAATAAAAAACCCATGTCAAATAAATTCATCCTTTCTTGCCATAATAGATTGGTCACTACCCCAGATGGAATCCATAGTCTAATAATCGAGTTGGAACATCCGATATAAATTCAACTTGAGCTATGTCATGTGATTCAATATCTCGCAGGGCGCTTAGATCACTAAAGATATTAAGCACACTTCTGCGATTTAGTACATAGCTAGGGAAATTACCCTCTCTAC
The DNA here is from genome assembly GCF_040938575.1 of Ambystoma mexicanum. Classification (NCBI taxonomy): domain Eukaryota; kingdom Metazoa; phylum Chordata; class Amphibia; order Caudata; family Ambystomatidae; genus Ambystoma; species Ambystoma mexicanum. The sequence goes on along the minus strand of NC_090938.1, from coordinate 832,785,834 downwards.
ATTTCAAAATAAGAGTGCATTTTACCAGACCTTTGTGATGGTACTTGAATGGCACCAGGAATATTTAGTTCCAGGTCATTGTTTAGTGGATGTGCTGGCATGGGGGGGGGGGGGGTTATTAGACATCAGGACAAACTCGCTGTTGTGTACCGTAGTACTCAGAGGAACTCTCCTGCAATGTTCAGAGAATTCTCTTGGTGTTGTGACACAGTTGTGGGATGCCCACCCGGTCCAGAACCAGGTAAATTACCAGCCAAGTAGGCGTCAATCATCTGCTTAATTGTCGCTGTACTGACCTGTGAGGGTCCTTTGGCCTGCAAAGCAGACACTCGCGACTGTTTTGGTACATTCTTGGATTCATTACGCTGTCTATTATGGCTTGTTTCACTGTCAACTTGAGGCCTATCCACGGTGGCAACTAATTTAGTGGTGAATGAGAGGGTGGAGAGATAGTGCATACAGCTGGTTTGTTAGTACTGTGTAAGTTTTGCCCTATATAGTGGATACATAAGGCTCAGCCCTACTTGCCATTGCATTACAAACTATTTTAGCAGGGGGCTTATCACATGTATTAGACAGTGGGACAGTACCGCCCATTGCATGGAAAAAAGCATTCAGGGTGTGTTTTGGGCCTCTAGTACTTATGATGTTCTTAGATTTTTTGGACATGATCTTAGGTCCCTGAGCAGATGCTCGTACTGTTTTGCCCTTTTTTAATGACACCCGGCCCTTGGCACTAATGTGTGGTGTCTTTACACCTCCATTCTCAATAATTGATTGTTCATCATCTGTTGATAAATCAATGTAGGAGACGTCCTGAGTCTCAGATACTGATGCATGAGGGGGTGTTACAATGGCTGGGTGAATAATATCCTCTATAATGGGCAAAGAAGGTATGCAAATCTCAACCCCTGTATTACTCTGTGGTGTCATCATTGCCCTCAGTCGTGGTGGAGGCTCCTTAACTGAAATCGCAGGTTGCACTACCAGTTGTTTAGTGATACAGTCAGTCAAAAGTTGCTGGTTACCATCAAGCCTCTGCAATGTATTATGCAATATTACCATCTGGGACTCAATTTTTATTTCAACTGATTCAAACAGTTTGAACAGACTCAACACAGAGGTATTGATGGCAGTTAATGGCAACTCAGGAAAGGCTGTGGTTACTGGGCCATGGGTATATGAGGATAAAGACTCACAATAGATCTAGTCACTCTCGGTGTAAGCTGCACAAAAGAAGGCAAAGCTGAGCGAGATAATGAGACAGTCGATGCAAGTATGCTTATAACGTCTCTGGACTTTTCTAGATCTTCTATAATGGAAATCAGTGATTCACATTGGCTCGCGTAGATTGAAATTTCTGAAGTATCCTCATGATGTTTTGGATACGGAATAGGTGATAACATTGACGGAATACTTATACCAGGCTTTGTTTTTTTTCTTCGACTTTATAGTGTCAAGGAGGGTTTGGTCAGGCACTGGGCACCCTGCCTGCCCTTGCAGATGTATAACCTCTGAGCGTGCTGTCTTAGACACATGGCATGCTGTTGTGCCCGACTTGGCAATCGCATTTGTATTTGAGGCCAAGACAGGCTGAGTATAGAACACATTACTTGGGGCTATGTCGCACCCTTGCATATCACGCCGTGGGTTGGCAGGCGTTAACATTATCGCAGTTTGAGAGGAATGAACAGGTTTATACAACTGTGCTCTGTTAGCACCTGATATATTAACAATGGTGGGAATCACCGGCATATCCATCTTTAGAGTGTACATTTCTAACCACAGTCTTGTTCGCTCAGTAATTGCAATTCAAACCAATATAACACAATTCACAACCTGATTAGGGATAAAGCCACCGCCAAAGTACCCAGCCACTTGTCGCGCCGAAGCGGCAAAGCGGTACTTAATTAAGTATTTGCCCGAGTGCGCGCGCGCTGTTCGCATCCATGCAAGCTTAAATAGGAAGTAAAATGTTCCAAACGGAGGCCAATCCCGGTGATTCTGGGGCGGGACTAGCAGCCTGCACAGACTGTCAATCACTTTGTTTCCTTTGTTGAACGCCGCCGTAACGCAATCCCGCCAGCCAGACAAGGAAGAGTGCGGCAAAGCGGTACTTAACCTAGTACTTGCCCGAGTGGGAACGTATTCTTCACTGCCTCACCCACCTTCCTGAGTCCCTACAGCCCCTGCAAGAGACCCCGTTTTGGCTCAACCGCACAATCGCTTGCACCAGCACCAAAAGTACTTTTGAGCAGAAGGCTACACTCATTTTAGGGATTGGACTGCCTCTCAGTTAGGGTTTGATTTGTGGCGGACTGCCTAAACGATATTTGAACTGTATGCTCATTTTATTTGCAGTTTGTGGACCCATACTGTGTGCCAGTCCTTTGGGCTGTTGGTGACTGCATATATGTTTAATAGTAGTGTGGGTTTAGTCATTACTGCTGATATTTGCTTTGTGTTGGATTTAAAAGGCATTTAAAACATGAATATGTATTTTTGATATATACACCTGACAGAGTAATTTGAAGCGTCATTTACTGTGTGCTCATTGTGGGCTTTTGATCACCCTCCCGAGACCTAGTCTTGACCACCGACAATGCTACCTTGATTGGTCTAGCTTGTCCAGAAGGTCCAAGAAACTAGGCTGGCCTTCTGAACCTCTGCCCACCAGGTCAGAGTTCAGATATCCATCTTAACAATCCTCAATACCAAGCTTGGAAGGTTTACTAGTATCCGCAAAAAGAATTTTAGTACTAGGTACTGACCCTCACAGATGCCAATGGCGCACTGTGTTATGCATTGATCCCACTATGCCCCGAAGAGAATTAATTGATGAAGAACTATCTGAGGATGACAATGATGGAGAGATCATCCTTGAGATTTGCATACCCTGTGAGAGCCTGGCGCAATACAGCAAATTTCACTTACTGAGCTCCTTGTCCTGTGATTTTATGTGTTTTGTCCCGACGTCTACACGTCAGCACCCTGATGCTTGCGAGCTGCTGGCGCTATATAAACAAATAAATAAAATAAATGGCTGTTGTCACACCACCCCCATTCAGCCAGGCAGACCTGCAGTACGTCCCCACACATTTATGGACCACAAACCCACACAATGTTGAAATGCTTAAAGAAGTAGCCCCTGTGAAAATCACACTTAAACCAGGGGCAATACTCCCGTGGGTGAAACAATATCCACAGTCCAGTGGGTTGACGGGTCAGCATCAATTGATCAAGAGACAGGTGAAAGACATTTTGGGGCAGTAGTGATATGTTTAGAAAAAGGCAAATATGAAACCCTTGTAATTAGAAGATTGCCCATACATTATTCAGCCCGAGCAGCTGAACTGGTAGCACTCATTGAAGCCCTATGGGCATCGAAGGGGTGTTATGTCACCATATACTCTGACTCTGCCTATGTCACCACCACGGTGCATGCAGGTCTGTCATGCCGGAGCAGGGGATTCAGGCGAGCAGATGGCTCACAAGTACAGCATGCCGCCCTGCTCAATACAGTGATTACCGCCCTCGCAGAACCCTCTGTGTTGGCTGTCGTTAAATGTGCAGCACATTCACACAATACTGACAATATCCCATTGGGTAATGCAGCCGCCCTGCAGCATACCTCCCAGTGCCCACGTCTGCTGAATATGTTGTAAACACCAGACCAGAAACAGGCGCATACACAGCTCTCCCCATCGCACAGATAATTGAGCTGCAGCGTAGGGCACCCCCAGAAGAACAGGGCATATGGCTCAAACATGGGTGTGTGCAATTCCCCACTGATCTCTTATGGAGACAACAAAGTACAGGAAAAGTAGTAATGCACACATCGTTTGAGCAATTGCATTACCCTTCTCATAGTTCTAAGCAACACATTGCAGCAGAAATCCAAGAAGATTTGATTATCCCCCAATTTACAAGAACACCTCTCAACTATGGTCGTTCAATGTACCACCTGCCAAGTGTTTAGTACAGGGACACTCAGAACATTGCAAGGAACTCTGCCCCGCCCCGTCGGCCCATTCCGTGAGCTGCACATGGACTATGCAGCTATGGGGAAATGATGCAACCGGGCACGATATTGGATTGTGGTGGTGTGTCCGTTCTCGAGATGGGTTTAGGGTGGTCCATGTGCCCACCCAGATGCCAAGTGTGCCACAAAATTCCTTGTCAGAGAGGTCTTACCCCGCTGGGGAGAATGTGACATCTTAAGATCGGACAATGGCACCCATTTCTTCAATGAGCTCTTCAAGGAAATAACAGCCCTTTTGAGAAAAATATATTGCATGTGTTCAATTTACCACCCACAAGCAAACGAAATGGTAGAATGAATAAACGGTCTGCTTAAGAGCAGCCTCTCCAGGTTATGCCAACACCCTGAAAACGAATAGGGTGTATTGTTTGCCCCTGGCGCTGTTTCATCTGCGCACACAGCCCAGTAAGGACCACCACCTTCCCCCCATGAAATAGTGACTGGCAGACAAATGCAAACACCCATCAGCCCTGTGAGGACAGCGTCAGACGTTCATAGAGCAGCAGCAATTCTGAGGGTAGAATTTACGCAGTATCTGTCCCAACTGACACGTGCAATAAGATGTACCGCAAAACAAATGGCTCTGCCAAACACAGAAGACGCACAGACATCAACTGCCCCACAACCTGACGCTGTAGCCGCTCAACCACTGTTGCCGGGGGAACAGGTCTATGTCAGAAGCTTTGTGCAAAAATGGAACAACCCCAGGTTCAATGAGTCCTACGAGGTTTTATTTTCCACCCTAACCCCCTCGCAGTGAAGGTGAAGGGGCTCCAATACTGGATACACCTCTCAGACATTTGCAGGGCCCCACCCAGTTCGACACCAGCCGACCAGAGCCAATACAACAAATATACCTCACTTTACGTAGCTCTATGCTGACTTTATTAGTGCATGTGAAAGAGTTCAATGAACATGCATTGAAGCTGGAGCATGGACTACTTAAGTTAAAACCGTCTCTATCTCTCTTCCTTTCCTCTTCCCCTCCCCACCTCATTTTTTCCCCTCCATATACCTTACCCATTTTTTCCAAACACATGTTTCACAACAATGGAAATGTCCACGCCAAGATGATCCTCAACTGTAGATAGCAACAGTATTAGTAGCACCAGAATGTATAGTTATGATTGTGGCCTTCCCTTTGTGGCCATTTTGTTTACAATAATAATGTTTTTATTATGGGTATATTGGGGGAATATCTTTTCTCTGGGACAGCCATCTAAAAGAAGGGTGGAAGAGGACCAGAGAAATTTGGAACACAAGTATACCCTCCAATTTAAACACATTGACCCCAAGCCCAGACCCGAATGAAAGAGCAAGTGAGAGTGTAGGACTTTCACAGAACCAAACAATAACAAAAGCCTCATATAACGCTGCCCCCACAAATAGTAGCAACTCCCGTACAACTGTATGTAAAAGTAAAATGTTTGAAATATTACTCCCAAATGTCAAAAACAATGTGTGTAATATAAGCAGTAGTGTAAATATTATGAACAGTAGAAGCAGGGTAACCAAAAAGACATGTACTACGGCAGAAGAGACAAGTGTGTAAACTCGAATAGGATGCATACCATGGCTTAGGACTAGACGCAGTTGAAGATATTCGTCATCCCGAGCACTCTAACAGTTGGTACTCCGACATGAGTACAGTGGGAAGGCGAACAACAAATGGGAGTTGTTACATCTTTTCCTTAATACCGCACACATCTGGGGCACCCAAGGTTTTAGTACCACAGGAAGTACCAATGATAGAGGCACAATGCCCAATTCATCTTGCGCTATGTAAGATCAAAGGCACGTACAGGCACGCAACGTTCACCTAGAACTCATTTATCCAGACACCCGAAAATGCAAAATCTGGTTCCACCAACTCCAAATGTTTGAAAGAAACTTACCTGGTGATCAAAGGGGGCGAAATACACTAATAATAAGTGGCAAGAAACAACCCTCACGTGCTGTCACAATTCGTCCCTGCCGAGTATGGGATCGCTGGAGGACGTACTGAGCAGTCCATCACGTTTCATTCAGACTGTGGATTGACGGTCTAGTCTTCCAAGATGGCCACCGCCACACTATAACCGCCAGCCGGCTGTTTGAACCGGTGCGTTGCAACTCTATTGCAGTAGAACGCTACGCTGTGTGTAGAACGGTTTCCCCGTTCTTTCGTCCAACTGTTTATCTACTACAGCCCTTGCGCTGTTTCCTCCTTTGCTTTACTCTTAGTCCAGCGCAGCACTCTCCCATTCTGTTGCTTTCGCGCTCCTCGCGCCCTCTGCATTGCGCCAGCTCTCGCTCGCGCTGGGTTCCATTCTGTGTAAAGCACCAGCTCCCGCAGTGTTCTCTTCTGTATCTTACCTTGGAACTCTGTCTCTTCCAGAACTCACGTGGACTCTTCCAACCTCTACCTTCGTCCTCACGGACAAACACTTACTTACCTATACAATGACAAGTGCATGCTGGATATTTTAGTCAAGACCTGGTATCCTTATGAGTCCATCAATGAAAGAAATCATCAATCATCCATCACCTCTACTCTACAGCCTATACTACAGTCATCCCCAGAGTTTTTTAGCCATTGCTTTTCTCTGGTTTGGGGTGGGCTCCCCACAGTCCCCGCTGCCGGGCAGATTGCTCTTTAGGCAAAGTGGCCTCTGGGGGAGCCTGTCCCTATCTCTTCAAGAAGAAAGGAAAAGCAGCAAAGAAGGAGGACAAATAGTGCTTGGAGAGAAAGGAGAGTGGAAACCTCCTCTGAAGAACCATCGGCAGACAACACCGATACTTCAGGTGAGGAGTAGGCTAGTGATAAGGGAATAGCTCAAGGTGTTAACACAGCAGATTCTGAGACGTGCAAAGCTAAAGGACTTTTAGGATTGCCCGAAAAAAAGGCATTGACAGAGCACATCACAAAATTGACGTGGATTGCAACCATTGAGAAGCCAGTAAAAGTGCACCAAGAAAAGACTTATGACCTATGTTTTTACAGTGAATGAACTGTTTATGTCGGGTCAAATGAATGGTGTAACAAAACTGTCATAATTCCAGACCTCAAGAAAGGCACTGCAGCGCTGAAGCACTATTATTGGGTGTGTGGTCAACAAGCGTACTTGCACGTCCCGCCTTCTTGGAAGGGCTATTGTTCGCTAGCCACGCTACACTCTGCCCTGTTAGTACCAGAAGAACACCTAAAAGGGGGGCCCCTGCCTGATGAAGCGCCCACAATGCCCCCAACATTCAAAGCACAGCACACAATGCCACCATCAGACTGTTGCATCCTCCCAGAGAAAGAGCCCATTGACCAACTGCGAAAAGATCCTCGAATTACATATCAGACTTGTCCGAAATGCGCACGCAAATATCTAACGAATACAAGCTCTAGAACTACATCCGACCATCTGCCTGCTCAGGATTGGCCAGCCCCCCCCCTACAATAGCCAATCACTGTGGCCGGTAGGCGGGAGCCGGCACAACCACACAAAGGCACAACATCAACAAGGCACTGTCTGTGCCTGTCCGTGACGGTCCGTTACGTCGACCGTCGCCAGGACCCTTTGATCTACCCTCGACCAATCGTGAGTAACCTATGCCCCATAGACTACAGTGGCAACCATGTTATAACACCAGAACTCTTCTCCATACCGACTTACTAACTCAACCACGTGCCTTGCATCTATAGTGGCACACCCACGCGGCCTCTGACTGCATCTGCAGCTTGCATGAGCCATCGTGACACTGCCTGCTACCAGTAATCATCTTTGCTCGGCGATAACTATATATCATTATTCCTGCTTCACTTCTCATGCAGATATTATGCATATACCATTAGCATAACCAACGACAGGAGACCCTGCGCACATATGACCATTGCCTTTAAAAACTTGCATTTATATCACTGTTATGGCTCCTTTGACATGATGCCTTACTTTGCTATCACTGCTGAATTGATGTGCCTAGTGTTTGGCCTTTACGTGCCCACAACTGCCTGTATCTTTACACCTACTGTATCCAATCTGGATATTAGCCAGACCGCTCCACATTACTAGCTGCCTTTTATCCTGTATGCATTTAAGCCACAGTTGGGATATACATTTTTAGCCACTGTTGGAATTGTAAAAATTAGGTGCCCTTTATCCTATATGCTCATTTAGTCACAGTTGGGATTGTCAAATCTAGATGCACTTTTTCCTGTATGCATTCTTAGTCGCAGCTGGGTTATGCATTTTGAGTCATTATTGGGACATGCACCTTTAGTCATTGCTGGGTTTGCCAAATTTAGGTGCCCGTTATCCTGTTTGCACTCCCGAATCTAGACTGCAGTATACTTGTGCCCTGCACATTACCCAGTATTAGTAAGCCCACGCTAAAGTTGCCCAGTACCATAACAGAATGCAGGCACTGCTAACTTTAACTATGTTCCCATTCTGCATTATACCATCTGCTACTCCCTGCACTAGAGGTCAATACATCAAGTTTGACGAAGGGTTAGGCAGACTAGATGCCCTCGTCACCACCCCATCTCCTACCCCACACCTTTCCTTCCCACACTACCCACTTTCCCCACACCAATCATAACCAAACTACATCCATCATCCACTATGTGCACCACATATGGAAAGCTGCCCCTTGTGCCTATAGCCTCAACTGCCTCCCCTCCCGACATCTTCAAGCGTAACGAGAGACTAATCAGCAGACTACCGTCCAGCAGGCAATCAGCAGCAGAATATACGTATAAGCTCATACGCTCAGATCGCCCTGGATGCACCGATAATAATCGAAGGCGCATTAAGAAAAGGTGTACAGCTACACTGAGCAACCTAGGGGACATTAACCCCAATCTACCAACGAAGGACTCACAAACACAGCCCATTATGGGAGCATTACTGAATGTCAGGTCATTGGTAGCACATGCAACCGAGATTGCCGACTTCCTTGTAATGACAGAAACCTGGCTGCACCAGGCAGCAGGCCCTTCTATTACCCTAGCCGTCCCAGACAATTATTCCATTCTCCGTGTAGACAGACCCATGGCTCGCGGAGGAGGAATGGCCATTATCTTTAAAGCCACTCTCAATATAAGACTAGTCACCCATACGTCGCTGGCATCATGTGAACTCCTCTCAGTTAAGTTCCAAACTTCACCCAACAGTACTATCACACTACATATCATTTACAGGCCTCCAGGACCTCTGGGGTCCTTTGAAGAAGATATCACAGCCCTAGCAGCCGACACTAAACCCACGACGCAAAATATCATCTTAGGAGATTTCAACCTCGGTTATAAGGACACTAGCGACCCACGCGCCATCTCCTTAGCCTCTGCACTACTAGAACAAGGCTATACCCAAATATGCACCAAACCCACCCACGAAAAAGGAAGGATACTTGACTGGGTTGCGGTTCTCAATTGTACCATCACCCCACAAGATCCAACTCCACTAGTATGGTCAGACCACCACCTTATCACTTTTGAATTGCATATAAACAACTTGGAAAAGAAAATGCCCATTATTGCTCCCCCTTGCCTCACAAGGAATAAACGTAACATCACGGCAGATGCTCTAGTTCCATTGGTAGCCCCCATACTCAACACCCTACCGGACACCAATGATCCTAACACTCTAATTAACATCTACAATGAGACCATGACCAAAGCCATTGATGCTATTGCCCCACTAAAACTACGAAAAAGCAAACCTAAAGCCCATCTTAACTCGTGGTTCACTTCAGAACTAAAAACACTCCGTACTGAAAAAAGAAAATGGGAAGCACGCAGAAATCATCCCCTACACTCGAAAACAAAACTAACCCTACCATTACAACTACCACCTACAAAAATAAGAAAAGCCAGGCTAAAAAAGAAACCTATAACGACAGAATAGCCCAAGCCAGCTCCAGTACTAAAAAATTATTCAACATTCTAAGAGAACTAGAGAACCCCAACCCACCGCCAGATACATGCACCAAGGATAAAGCTTGGTGCACCAGCATTCAAAATGCCCTCTCCAATAAAATTAAAGGACTGCAGACTAAAATAGCTGACAAAAGATCCCAACTAACAGTCATTACTCCAGCACCTACCCCTACCCCTCACATCAACTCAGGTTTCACATTCAAAAAAGTCACCATTCCTGAAGTCCACAAAATCATTGCATCTCTCAAACCATCTAATTGTAAGGGCGATAGCTGCCCAGCACAGATTATAAAGGATGCAGCGAGAGACCTTGCCCCATTCATTATTAAACTTGTAAATTCCTCCTTCTCTAACAACTCCGTCCCTAGCAACCTCAAACAGTCTTGGGTTCTACCACTATTAAAAAAACAGACCCTCGACCCGGCTAAACCCACTAACTATAGACCAATTACGACAGTCCCTTTTCTACTGAACATTTTGGACAGGATAGCCTATTTGCAAATACAAGATTATCTTGAAGCACACAAATTACTCGGTACCCGTCAATCTGGCTTCAGACCCCAGCATGGAACAGAAACCGCACTTGTCGACCTCAAAAGCCAGATCGATGAATTAAAAGACAACGGAAAGATGGCCATCCTACTTCTACACGACCTCTCTGCGGCTTTTGATCTGGTGGATCACTCCATAATATGTAACCACCTATCCTCAGCGGCCCATTTCCCCATTTCGGCAGTTACCTGGATCCAATCTTTCCTCGCTAACAGAACTATGCATGTGTTTTCCCCCCAGCAGCTGCCGACCCCATCACCTGTGGAGTCCCTCAAGGATCCTGCGTCTCACCCACTTTGTACAACATTTTTACAAAGCCACTATTTGACAAATTGGACCGTCTGGGTGTCACCTACACAAATTATGCGAATGACACCCAGATACTCCTACCTCTTTCAGGTACCTATGATATAGACGTTGCGCGGATCAACAAAGTCTACACCATCATTCAGGCATGCATGGCCACACATGACATACCCCATGCCTAGTCGGATCATCTAATAACCTTCTCAAACTTAGTCCTCACTACACAAATATCCTCATCGATGGGAACAGTATACCCATTGCCAAACATGTAAAAACTTTAGGTTTCTACCTCAATGCCCAGTCTAACCTAATTAAGCAGATTAACATGACTTCATCGGCCACAGCCTACACAGGCAAGTTAATCAGAGCCTGTAGACGTTTACTGTCCCCCACCAGCTGCCTTACGCTGGCAAGAGCGCTCATACAATCCAAACTGGATTATTGCAACAGCCTTTATCTAGGAGCTAAAAAAAACATCGTAAATAAACTCCAAATTATGCAAAACAACGTGCTCAGAGCAGCGTGAAATATTCCCAAAAGAGAGCACATATCAGAAACTAGAAAGCACTACAGATGGCTCTCTATACATGACAAAATTGACCTAAAAACTATCTGCCTCACTCATAAAGCGCTTAACTACCAAGCCCCCCCCTTCCTCACAGATAAGTTCACATGGAAGGTTTCCAACAGAATCACTAGATCATCCAACATACCATGTCTGGTGGAGCCTAAATATAATCTAGAAAGAGCCGGTGGCTCCAGCTTCCCGGTATTAGCCGCCCAGCTCTGGAACAGTCTCCCTCAGAATATTCAGACTATTCAAACCTTCAACAAATTCACATGGATACTGAACAAAACATAAAATATTAACTCTTGATACCAATGACCACTAGGTGGTCCGCACATGTATGTATCATCCATCCCATACTACTGCTATGACCCATGTATAATATGTATATTTTCCTTGAATGTGTAAATTGTATTCATTTACCCAACTGTCTATAAATATGCCTGTAACCTTTACTATCCTCTAGCGTCAAATTACCTCTGGGTCAGGTGCGCAATATAAATAAAATAAACAAACAAACAAACTCGAGCCAATGCAAAATGGCTCCAAATCGTCCGATGGGAGCTGATCCAGTTGGCTAACGATACCGAACAAGGATTTAACATCATAAAGGTGGAGCTGAGGGACTTAGATTAATGTCAATGCAAAATAGGTATGTGTTGGATCTACTGACAGCTTTGGAAGGAGGTGTTTGCAAAAAGTTTGGGAGTTCATGTTGCCCATTCGTACCTTGAAAGGTGCTTGAAAACGGGACATTGTCTCGCACGTCGTTGCAGCAGTGCATGAGCTAGGGGTGAAAATGAAAAAAGAAGCTGGCGTTCAGGAAGAAGATTGGTTTACCCAGTCCTTCAGCTGGGCCCCATCATGGCTTGGAACACTGGTGAAAATGTTGGTGCTGATCATCGTGTTTGTCTTGGTGATTTTATGCACGTGCCAATTGGATCTCCGGTGTTGTGCCAAAGCAGTACCTAATAGCGCAATGATGATGGTTTCTATTGGCAGTACTAAAGCACCTCATGATACAAAAGAAATAGAAGTAAAAAATGACCACACCCTGTTCACCACATGGTCCTAATGCCCGTCGGTATAAGACATAGTTGACCGCTTATATCACACAACCATTGTCCTTCCCCCTGACCCCAAAAATGTAAAGCAGTGTGGGTCGACTTGGCTGGGGATGGAGGATACATTTAAATGACATGTACACCTGAGCAATACATGCAATCAGGGGAGAGCTTAAGATGTGTGTAGGGCATGGATGCCAATAAAGGGAACACCCGCATCTGAAGAAGCAGTAAGATGGGAAAATGAGCGTAAATATGGGGGAGGAGAATTTGTTACAGTAGAAGTAATGAAAGGGGGAATGTTATGATGGAAATTAGTATATCACACCCTCCTAGACGCTTTAAGGGGAGGAGAATCCCCTATGAAAGTTTAGTGTATTAGGGGGGAGAGAACCGCACTATGAAACTCAGTGCGGAGGTAATATAGCGTGAACAGCAGACGCATAACATTAGGAGACACGGAGAGAAACGAAAGGTTGTAGTTATGACAAAAATACAGGCTTGCATGACCGCGCTGCACTAGTTCAGCTCCATGTAAATATTTGACTAGGCACATCATCATTAAGGCAGAATGAATCCGCATGGCCAGTTCTCACAGAAGTTCACTGCTGCAAACATTTAGTATTGTTGTGAGGAATGCACTCTGCAAGGTTATGAGACAACAGGCTCTGCGCAGTCCCCATTAATTACAAGTACATCCTTTGTAACACTAGGTAAAGGGAATTATAGATTGAAGCAAGGCTGGAAGCCTAGAGCGCAAGAGGAGCAGTATCAACAAAGTCCAGAATGTGTGGGTCAGTATGACTGCATTTCTTCCACCCTTCCCCTTGGCACCAATCCCCAAACCTCCCAGGTGCATGCCACAGTGATGTCGTAGTAGGCTTTGTATGCTAGCTTAGATTTAACAATGTATCTCATGAGCGACCTGACCATCACTTCACGACGATGACCCTAGCCTAGCTGACCCACGTGGAGCCTGATCGACTGCAAAGGAACCAACCAATTGTAGCCTGGCATCCCATATGGAGCAGGCTTGTGTATACCGTACGCCCAATGAACTGTGTGGGCTTAGACCCTTTATGCGATGTCATCTATGATGATGTGGCCCCTAAAATGGCTGTGACGTGTATTCTGAAGGCAGAACGTTCTTAAGCAGCCGAGTCCTTTGCTGATGTTTGTATTTTGTACAATTAAGCCTTGTTATCCTTGCAAGCTATCTCCTGGCTTATTGCCCTAGAGGGTTGTATTCATTCTGGAGTGTGTGTAAACAGGGACTTGTCTTTAATACTCCTCCTCTCACCCAGTGACTCTCAAATGCATAGAAGGAATAAACAAGAAGTCAAAATGCACAAAACAAACCCAAAAGCACAACTGAAAAAGAATAGGAAATAACAACAGTAGTGCCATGTTAGGAGCAGACCCTTGCAGAGCAGGTCGGTCGTTCCGTCCCTGACAATGATCCCCTTTCTCCATGACCTTCCAGGTATACCTCGAATAGTCTATGCATCTGGTTGTAACCATAGCGCTCGACTAGCTTGGGCACACTACATTTTTATACTGGGATAATTACCACCAATGTTCACTTTGTTCACCGCCAATATTATGCTCTATGACCTGTTCAGCGCTCTGTTGCTCCTATACATACATAAATACCAAGAGCTTGCAAATAAGCTATCAGTCCTATTTTTTTTCTTGGAATTGAGATATTTGTTGTCCTAAATGTAAAATAAAAAAGGCAAATCCAGCCCAGAATTTCAAGAACAAAACAGGACTGGGTGGCTTTCTCCTGTTAATGAATGGCAAACGCAGTGTGTGATGTCACTGAGGGTCTATGACGTCAGAGCCTATGATAATGCGACTGGCACGTTTATGAGACACTGGGAGGATATCAGTGGTCCTAGAAGATGATGCTGTCGCATGCACTTTACAGTGGAAGTGTTGATGACGTCATGTCAGTGATGATGGTGCACGCAGGGTGACGTCCAGCTGGGACATGGGGAAGATGTCACTGTCACGAGGCTGCTGTCCCCTTCTCCTGCCCCAGCTCACGGCGTCACAGTGGGAAAGGTCCCTCCCTACAAAGGGGTGACGTCACAGCGTAATGACGTCACAGCAGCTCAGTACCTGCCCGCGGACCCCCTGCAGGCTCTGGGGCGCAGGTTCTGGTCCAGGAGGGAGATGCGCTCCGGGAAGAGCCGGTGGACGTCAAACGGGAACTCCATGTCCGGTGGGAACGCGCACAGAGGATCTGCCTGGGCCGCCTGTCACTCTGCCATTGTTTGGTGCCCGAGCCGGTCTCCAGGAGCGCCGCACTTCCGGCCCGGGCATGGACACAGAAGAGGGACTCGCGGAGGGGCGCCCTGCAGTGGGTGCCGCCGCCTGGCTCCCCCAGGGCTCTGTGACGCCGCCCGGGGATAGAAAAACATCCTGGGATCCAACCAGGGCAATAGCGCCACCACTGTTACCTAAATGCAAGGGCTCTGTCACTCACATCCCAAAATGCCACTCCCAGTAACTGCCCCTTCCAAGATGGCCGCTACCTTCCGTCTCCCCAGTAACTGCCCCTTCCAAGATGGCCGCTAGCTTCCGTCTCCCCAGTAACAGCCCATTCCAAAATGGCCGCCCCTCCCCCCCTCCCCTCCCCCCCTCCCAGTAGTTGCACATTTACCATGAAATCCAGGGTGCTGACTTGCAACAACGAATTCACAATTGCCAAATTCAAGAGGTCTTCGTTTTTTACTTTGAGAAACGTGTACTTTGGCAATGAATAAATAATGCTTTGTTTCATAACCTCCTGGTCAGAGTAAACACAATAGAGTGGATAAAGCAGGAGTTAGTCCCCTGACCTGCCAAGCATTTACCCGTCTATACGGTTCAATGGGATCCCCTCCCGTCAAAAAGTTCCCTTTTAACCCCGGACATGGTGACTCAAAAAAGTGAGAGGCCTGGCAAAGTGGTGCACCTCATAAGGAATTGCCATCTGTAAGGGTGTGAAAGTGTCTGGTCTCTATGTGTATTCAAATAAAATGATGTAGGTTATTCTGTGTCTGAAAGAGAGGGCTACTAATCAGAGCCCTTTTCATAAATGCTCCATGCCAAAATGATAGCATACCTGCAGCCTTGTCGTTTACTTTTGTAATGATACTTTCTTACTTTGACATTTAATTTTGACATATTGGGCCTCATTACGACCCAGGCGCTAATGCGTTAACAGCGCCGTAAAAGGCTGCGGCGCCGTTAACCTGTTAGCGCCTAATTATGAGGTCCCTTTGTGGGACCCGACCTTAACGGCTGGTGTAGACCAGCCGTTAAAGTAGGGACCCGCAAAGGGACCTTGGTGCTAAGTACGGTGCCGCAATTTGCGGCACCGTACTTAGCGCCTTCCCCATTCCCATTGAGCCCTATGGGGCAAAAATGGGAATGGGAAAGGGCCATGGAGGAAGGGGGAATTACCGCCCCGCCAACCTTGTAATGGGGTGGTAACATGGTCTTCCGCCAGGGTCGTAATGAGGGTGACTGTCTCCCTCTGTGAGGGCTTGGCATTACATATGTCACCTCTATTGAAAATACAATAACACCTTTTGAAGTGTAAATTATACTGTACACATGTCGCTTGGCTGTGACCAGTCTCTTGACATTTTTAGCACCATCTCTAGTGTCACAGAGAAGGTTCAATGAACCTGTGAGCATCGATGACTGCTGCTGGTTCACAACGTTCCTGCAGGCAGAGGTGGCTTTCTAATCTTCTGCACCCCTGATCTAAATTATATTTATATGCCTAAGTCAGTATGATGGCTTGTACGTCTTGAGATGTAAGACATGCTTGCTTGTAGCACGATGACTGCTAAGGACACACAATTATACAGCCACAGCAATTTAATACCACACCACCGCCAGCTTTGCAAGCAGGGCCAGCTACACACACTCCAATATCAGGGTTTCCATTCAGAAGATGGTTTTTAAAGCCTGCAGGCACGGGAAGTGGGAGAGTTAGAGTAGCCAGAGAGGGAAGGTTAGAATAGAAAAGGGTGCCACCATCTTGGTTTCTGTTAGGGCTCTCTTCCTTTTCCTGCCCCCTTCATGCAAGGTACTCTGGGTGTGATATAATGCAAAATGCACTTATTTATTTATTTTATTTATTGGTTATTTATAATGCACCTATACACAAGTGTTTCGAGGCGTAATAAGGCAAGAGGGTGGGGGAACAGGGAGGACAAAAAGTAGCAATCTTAGTAGGCCTTGTGACATTCAGAGTGCAGTAAGAAGAAGTGCAGGGGGAGGGGAGTGCATAAACAGGGCGGAAGGGCCAGTGAGAAGGAGAGTATGCAGGGGGAGGGGGTCGACAAGCTAAGTGTGAGGTAAGGGCCTGTAATGGCTCCAATGGTGCAGGGCAGCCAGATAAGTGCGGGACAGGGGGGACACATAAGGGCAAGTGCAGGATGAGGGATCAGGGGGGTCAAGGGAGACCCAAGTACAGGGGTATACTGGACAGGGCTGATCCCCGTATAACTCTGCAGGAATTAGGCCGCCAGTCTAGGGAAGACAGGGACATTAGCAGGGGAGAGGGAAGGGGGAGTAAGAAGAGAAAAGGGAGGTCTTGAGGAGCTTCCAGAACTTTAGGAGATCCAGCTCAAGTATCAGAGGGGCAGGGAGGCCATTCTAGAGGGAGGCACTTGTGGAGGAGAGTGATCTACCCCCCACTCTCTGCTGGGAAAAGCGTCTGATCTATAAATAAAATACCATATCATATCACAAAGAGTTAGAGCTAGACAACCGAAGGGCTGTAGCAGGGAGACATTTAAGGAGAGAGAGTTGGATGTAGCGTGGTCCCAGGCCCCAGAAAGCCTTGTGGATGATGCAGAAAGTCTTGAACTTGATCCTCACAGCAACCGGGAGCCAAAGGAGAGATTTCAGGGTTGGAGAGGTGCGGTCCCTGGGCTTGAGGCCAAGGATAAGTCTTGCAGTCCTATTCTGGATAAGATGAAGGGGGAGAAGGGAGGAGTTAGGCAGATTGAGGAAGAGGCTGTTGTAGTAGTCTAGCCTGGAAAGACCCAGAGATCTGGAGACATTGAGTTTCTGGGGGAAGGTGAGGAAAGGGAGAATGCCTCTGAGGAGGTGCAGCTCAAAGTGGGCCTCCTTGGCAAGGTCCGTGATGTGAGGAGAGAAGGAGAAGAGTCGAAGATGACACCAAGGTTTTTTGCTTCACAGGAGGGGGAGGGGGCCCAAGGTGGGTGGCGAGAGTGTGGGAAGGAGAGAGGGATGTCTGTCTTACTGGCATTGAGGCAGAGATCATTAGTAGTGCACCATGCCTGAATAGCAGAAAGGCAGTCAGGAATGAGAGAGGAAGAGGCGGGTGAGGGTAGCTTGAAGGAGAATTGTGTGCCATCTGCATAACACTGGAATTTAGGAGAGAATGTGGAGATCAAATAGGCTAGAGGGGTGTGAGAAACCAGAAGGTGTCTCCCTAGCTGGTCCCTGGGGATCTGTCATCCAGGTGGCCAGGACACGGCCATCAATATTGGATCCAGTTCCTGGTGGTGGACCAGTGAGGGAGGATCACCTTGATGGGCGGTCCTCGGGGAGTGGGACATCGACGGGTGAGACGCAGTATCCCCCTTCCATTAACACCTTTTCCCCATCCTCACACGTAGGACATTTCAAACCACTGCCCCTCCCCTCTTCCAACATAAACACTTTTGCACAGCACAAAGGACAACGAACTAACACTAGAGCCGTTTACCTGACATGTCCTAATACAAGGTTTAGGCAAAGTCAGGCAATTGATCAGAAACACCCTTTCCCTTCCCCACAGGGATAAAAGGGGGAGCCAAAGAGCACAGTGCGAGCAAGGCGAGTACAGCACGATGAGACGGCTAATCAGGCGCGGCAATCCAAGAGAAGGAGAAAGGCGTCAGGAATCGCGAGGGTGGCAAGGCAAGAAATGACCTTGCCAATTTCGTCCCAGACCCACAAAACCTTTGTGGAAGAGAGCCTAAGACTGCAAACAGTAGCACAAGTGTATTGCAGCAGATGTCAACAGTACACGGGGCAAGCTTATGGCAATAAGCAAGAGCGAGGGTAGCGCCCGCACCCGTGGTACCGGCATTGACTCCAGAGAAGCCAAAAAGCAAAGTGGTTTGTCACAGCCAGTGAGTCGAGGAGAGAGCCGATAAGAACCGGGCTGTGTTGAATGATAATCACAGAAGTGGCAAGTTTGAACCATGTGCAACAACCTTTAAAAGAACTGTAAAAAGTGTTAAGGGGAGTCCAGCTAAAGAGGGAGACTGGCACCACGTGGGTGCTAAACTCAAGAGACGCTGGTCAATATCCCCATATGAAGGAAACTACAGATGCCAGAAGGCCGTAGGAAGGCCAACAAGTAAGGTCAAAGTGATCATGCGTTAGGTCAAGCAAAATCCCTGTACAATCGAAAGACCTTGATCTACAATCTGTTAACTGAAAGAAAGGGTAGTGAATCCCGCAGTGACTGTGAAAGCAAGGGAGACGAATCCCGCCATATGAGAAAACAAGGGAAGTGAATCACTCAAATACATGCAAATGTGAAGTTAGCAGAGGTGAACCCGAAGGAGGGATACCAGAGATTAAGCTATCACCCAAGTACTATCAGTCAAGAGGGGTCCGGGCCCGGCCGAGGGAGATCCAGGGGTGAAGCTATCATCCAAACTTCAAGAAAAGAACTAACATATACATTTAAGCAGTGGTCCAAGTGTACGAAAAGAAGTAATGGAACTATGTTCCCTGCTAGCCTGCACCCACTCCCCACAAACCCCATCACCACACCGCCTCCCACACACAATACAAACCCTCAAACACGTGCACCTGCTGTCCAAGGGAATGTTCAGTGTAGTGCACTGAAAGAACAAGTTTCAATTTGTTCCTACACTGTTATTTTAAAACGAAACCGTTCCGGAATGGTTTCCTTTTAAAATAAAAGTATAGGAGCAGTAAAACTTAATTTAAAAAAAGTAGAGGAGCACCGCTCCCTCCCGCTCACTTCGACCACTGAAATTAAGGAATACGATACGTGAAGGGTCAACGCCCAGAAGGAAGGGGGGGACACGGGGGTGAAGCCATCACCCTATTTGAACTGTGAAAACAATTGAGAAGGGTCAGCGCCCAGCAGAGGGGATCCAGGGGTGAACCCATCAGCCAGCAAATAGTGGGAACAAACTTTCAGTTGTAAAAGGAACTTTATTTTTGTAACAAGAGAGGCTCTCAAAAGTGAGAAAACATAGCTATATGCGGTCTTGATATCATCTAAGACCTTTTTAGGGATTTGCACCCAGAAGAGAGGAATCCCGGGGTGAAAGTCGTCACCCAAAGCCCCTGGAAAAGAGACTGTGTATTTGGTTTTGTTAGTTGAGTACATCAAGTCCTCGAAGGCAAGAGACTTTCTAGAAAACAAGACTGAGAGATTGACGGTCCTGAGAACTGTCGTTTGGAACTGCCGTCTCATACTGGAGAAGCCCAACACTGTGCTGTGCTCCAAACTCCCATCTTACCCTTTGTCCAAAACGTGGGGAAGGGAGACCCATGCTACCACAGCCTGACATATTATTTGAGAACACTTCTTTCTTTTCTTGATAACTATACCACACCCCTTTTTGTATTAGTTGTGAGGTTTGGAAATAAGTTTCTTAGTGTAGGCCTTCTTTATTTTGACACAACGTCACTAGGATTGCCTTATTTTTCATTTGATGGTTGAAGCTTGCTCATGTTAGGTGTTTTTCCAACCCGCATACAACTTTAATTGTTCAATAAACACACTTGAAATGTGATCACTTGTGTCCATCTTACTTGTTGTCACCATGAGTTCCTCACAGGGGTCAGGGAGGTATTGAAAAGCCAGGGCAAGAGGATAGAGCCCTGAGGGACAGCACAGGTGGAGAGTGAGATGGCAGAGAGAAAAGGGCCCAGTTGAACCTGGGAAGGTTGGTCCGGAAGGAAGGAAGACAACCAGTCCAGAGCCAGGCCTGTGATGCCAACGGTGTCACAGAGCCGCTTTATCAGGGTGACATGATTGGCCATGTCATAGGCAGAGGAAAGGTCAAGAAGGATGAGAATAGAAGGATGAGAATGGAAGGAGAGCTGGAATCGAGATTAGTGAGCAAGTCTTCACGGATGTTCAGCAGAGTGAATTCCGTGCCTCTGACAGCTCTGAAGCCAGACAGGTGGTCATAGAAAGAACCAAAAGATTCCATGTGGTAGATAAGCTGGGAGATGGCCATCTTCTTCAGGACTTATCCCAGTATCGGGATAATGGAGTTTGCCAGACAGGAAGGGTCGGCAGAAGGCCTTTTTAAAGAGAAGGTGCACAAGGGAGTGCTTGAGGAGTGAGAGGAAGGATCTAGTGGCAAAATAGTGATTGCAGAAATTGGCCAAGGCTGGAGCAAGGGAGACAATGTTGTCTTTGATAGTTCTGTAGGAGGAGGGACGCACCTGTTTGGATGAGACCTTCATAGAGCAGACTTGTCTAGAAACCTCATCAGGTCTCATAGGAGAAAAAGAGGAGAGTAGGAGAGGAGGAGAGGGGCAAGGGAGGCCTGAGAGAAGGTGGGGGAGAAGGGTGTGGAGTAGAGGAGAGTGAGGAGAGGATGTCCTGAGTTTTGGAAATGAAGTGAGAAGCCAGAGAAGTGCAGGAGGACAGGGGAGAAGTGGAGACTGCAGTAGGGTTGGTGAATTCCTTGCAGATTTTGAAAAGTTCTGCCATGTTGTTCCCAGAGATGCAGGTTTGGATATATGCCCTCTTCTTTGAGCAGATGGAGAGTCTGTATTGCCTTTAGAGCAGGCGGCAGGCCAGTTTGGCAGAGGATGTGCTTGAAGCCTGCCACTTCCGCTCAGCTTCTCTGCACTTGTGTTTCAGAGTGGCCAGGTCGGAGTCATATCAGGAGTTTCACTTGGAGGCAGGTTTCATGTGGATCCTCATGGGAGGGGCAAGGATGTCCAGAGTGTTGGAAATGGAGAGTTGAAGGTTAGTAAGGGCTGTGTCAGGGTCAGAGTCAGTGGCAGTAGTGGGGGGTGAAGATGGTGGGAAAAGCAGCAACCGACACTTGCTTCATCGGATGAATGAAGAAGGAGGCTGGTAGTGTGGGTGGAAGCTTAACCAGGGGACCAAGGAGGTCCAGGCGAGAGGAGAGGGAGCATGATCAGACCATGAAAGAGGAGTAATGAGAGTGTTGGAGATGGGGATGTCTGAGTAGATTAGACCATCCAAGGTGTGTCCGGCAGAGTGCATCGGATCAGAGGGAACAATGGAGAGGGAAAGACAGTCACAGAGGTTGCATAAGAGCCCAGAGGCTGCATCAGGGGAGTTGAGGTGAATATTGGAGTCTACGAAGAGGATAAGCTTGGAGTAGGAGGTCAGGAGAGAAGAGGTATGGTCAGCCCATTCAGGGAGGAAGTGGGAGACCTGGCCAGGGGGACACCAAGAGACACCAAGCCTGCAGACAAGGCATACAAAAAAGGAGTAGGCCTGAGTGGTTATGATTGTAGCAGGGACCCACCCAGAGAAGATCAGGGCCACTCCGCCCCAAGGTTGGTTAGGCCTGGGTTTAGAGAGGATCTTGTAACCCTCAGGGAGGAGAGTGTCAAAACTTGTGACAGAGCTGGCAGTGTCTCGGTTTGTACGATGACATCTAGGTCAAGGTCCTCTAGGAGGTTGCAGATGTCAGAGGAGTGTTTTGTTAGGCGATCCTCTGCACACCAGTCCACTCCACATCAGAACACCGCACACATTCCCCCAACATCTCCTCCCACGGTTCGAGGCTCAGGTGATTCGGTGCACCCAAAGGACCGAAAATACCGTACCAGTTTTGGTGTACGGGCTCGATTGCAACCCTTTCTGCATTGGCAATTGCCTTGGAGAACGTATAGCAGAAGGGGCGGCGTTACGTCTTCACGTCGGTCACGTGATCCAGTGTGGCGTTCCTCACGTGACCTTGGTGGATGTCACATGACCCAGAGACGTCACATGACCCAGAGACACACAGTATAAAGGTCTGAGAGACAGAATGCTCATTGCTTCTCAGCTGTCTTCAGACCCTGTTTGGCGTTACGAATCGCTCCTTGTTACTTTGATCACGGAACTCTACCTCGGACTCCTTCGGACACCCCTTTGTACCTTTGCTTGGAACTGTTTACCTGTTGCCGGATTTTGGACTTCACCTCGACTTGTCTTTGGATCATCCCTTGATACCTTGCTGAACTTCTACGCCATTTCCCTTCTTGGGATTCAAGTCAAGCCCTCTCTCCTACAGGTGGCTAACCCTACATCCACGCTCACCTGCGGTTCTACTATTCCAGGGACCGCCGCATCTTCTGAATCTCGAACCTCTCTACTAGGTTACCTGGGTTTCCCCAACACCAGATAGGTAAGACTCTTTAGATCCTATTGTTTACCTGATTGTATTGTAATTGCCTGGTACTCAACCTCATTCCCTTTTGACAGCAGCATCGGTGTTCCAGAGGTTCCGTGGATCTGGGAAGACATCTCTCACCTGTGGCCTCAAAGGTCGCACAGCGGGTTTCTATTAGTTCCCCTGTGCGTCACTTGGGGACGGAGGTCTCATCGGTCTACACGACTCTCAAGTCAGAACAGACTGAGAAGCCGTTTAGTTGTGTTGGACGATGCAGGGATCCACGGAAGAACCCATAGCTGCCTTAGTCCAGGCAATTACAGTATTAAGGGCAGATATGGCCGCCGCGAACACGGTGATCCACCAAAGGTTAGATTCCATACAGAGTGTTCAGCATTCCCTTCCCGCAGACCCTGAGTTTGGAGATGCTAGCTCCTCAACTACTCCTCCTCCCTTGGCTGCTACTACAGTCCCAACCTCGGTGGTCCTCCCAACCCCTTCCCCCCTGGCTGCTCCTGAACGCTATCAAGGTGAACCCAAGAAATTCAGAACCTTTGTTAATCAGTGCAAGTTACATTTCTTATGCAGACCTTTGTCCTTTCCTACTTCCACAGCTAAAGCCGCTTTCGCCCTTTCCCATTTAGCCGGGACAGCTGCCGCTTGGGCTAATCCCCTGCTGGAGAATAATAGCCCAGTCCTTTATGATTTTGATCTGTTGGTTCTGGAAATGTCTCGAGTATTCGATACCCGACACAAGGCACAGTCTCGGGGTTTGGAATTGTTAGAATTAACTCAGGGTAGAAGGACTTTGATAGACTATGTCACCCGGTTCAATCAACTAGTTGCTGAAACATCATGGCCAGAAAACAAGCGGGCGGTGGTCTTTTATAGGGGGTTGAGTAACACCATGAAAGATGCTTTAGCAGTAATCCCCTCTGTGCCCACTCAGTATCAGGAATTGGTTGATCTCGCCCTGCAGATAGATGCACAGCGATCGGAGCGTAGAGCCGAATTGGGGGTCTCTTCCCATCCTACTCTTGCTAGTACTCCGGCTCCCAGTACAGAAGAACCTATGCAAGTGGGAGGTTTACGTAGTCCTATTACAACATCTGAGAGGGAACGTAGGAGGGTGGATAATGCCTGCTTTTATTGTGGCACCACTGGACATTTTGTGAAAGAGTGTCCTCGACGTTCCAAGAAGAGTCAGGTTTTTCGGACAGCTCGACCTTAGATCCGGAGAACAGGTCGAGTGTTCCGACATCATCTCCGGGTACCCCTTTTGCCTTTGCTCGTGTTCAACCCATCTCTGTAAAGGCTACTTTATGTCTCTCTACAGGCCTTCTTCATGCAGTCAATATCATCATTGATTAAGGTGCCACTGGTAATTACATAGACATTGATTTGGCCCATTCCCTCAACCTACCTTTAGTGGTAAAAACACGACCTGAACATGTCCAAGCCGTAGACGGCTCTGCGTTAGTTTCTGGTCCTGTTAGACACCAAACCGCACCTCTCTTGTTGAACATACAAGAAATTCACACAGAGACCTTAAGTTTTGATTTGATTACCACACCTCAATTCGGTATCATATTAGGGATTCCATGGTTACGTGAACACAATCCGCTGATCGATTGGCAGTCAGGCACTGTGCTCTTCGAGTCCGAGGTCTGTCAGAATTATTGTCTTCCGGTCCATCAAACCACTGACACACCTTCTCGGGCCTTGGGAGCCTTAGCTCAACTCACGCTGACTGTTGACGATTCAGAGATTGTGCATTCTCATACTGTTGGGGGCTTGGTGTCTGGGATTCCACTTGAGTACAAAGCATTCGAATCAGTTTTCGATCGTGGCTCTTCCGAGGTACTTCCTCCACATAGACCCTATGACTGCCCAATCGAAATACTCTCTGATTCCACGATTCCTTCGGGCATGATCTATTCCTTGTCCCCTTCGGAGGAACAAGCATTGAAAGAGTATGTACAGAACGCCCTTCGTTTAGGACATATCCGCCCCTCCACTTCACCAGCGGCAAGCCCTATATTCTTTGTACCCAAGAAGGAGGGGGATTTACGTCCTTGTGTGGATTATCGGCGTCTTAACGCTATCACAAAAAAGGATAGATATCCAATCCCGTTAATCACACCACTTCTAGATCACTTATCACATGCTTCTATTTTCACCAAGCTTGACCTACGCGGCGCATACAATTTAGTGCGCGTTCGCGAGGGAGACGAGTGGAAGACTGCTTTCTGTACCCGTTACGGCTTATATGAATATCTAGTCATGCCCTTCGGCCTATGTAATGCCCCTGCCACATTCCAACGATTCATGAATGACATATTCAGGGATATTCTGGATGTATACATGGTTGTGTACTAGGACGACATCTTAATCTTTTCTCGTAGTCTTGATGACCATGTAAAGCATGTCCGAGAAGTACTATCCCGTCTGAGAGAACATTCCTTATTCGCCAAACCTGAGAAATGTCAGTTCCATAAAACGTCTGTTGAGTTTCTGGGTTTCCACATTACCCCTGGGGCGTTATCCATGAACGAATCTAAGGTCAAAGCAGTATTAGATTGGCCAGTACCTCAAACACTCAAGTCCTTGCAGGCTTTTTTGGGATTCGCCAACTTTTATAGATGGTTCATCTCACTGAAGCAAAGGCTTCTATGAAGGCCCGTGTGGATGGCAAACGTCGAGCTGCTCCCCCTCTGGTGGTGGGTTCTAGGGTCTGGTTGTCTTCACGTCATCTTCGCCTGGTGGGTTGCCGGAAATTGCTTCCTCGTTTTGTCGGCCCGTATGTGATCTCTCAGGTTGTGAATCCGGTGGCTTTTCGTCTAGTGCTTCCTAGTTCCTGGCGTATCCATCCTGTGTTCCATGTCTCCCTCCTCAAACCTTGTCCTGATTCCGTCCGTCTTCGAGCCCCTGTTGCGCCGGTGTCCCTGACCTCTCCTGATGTCTTTGAGGTGTCGGCCATTTTAGGGTCCAGATGGTTTAGGGGTAGGCTCCAGTATCTGGTGGATTGGAAGGGTTACGGCCCGGAGGAGCGTTCATGGGTTTCCGCCTTGGATCTGAACGCCCCTCGGTTGGTGGCCCGATTCCATAAGGATCATCCGTCCTGCCCACGGGGTCGTGGGCCGTTGGGGGGGGCTATGTTAGGCGATCCTCTGCACACCAGTCCACTCCACATCAGAACACCGCACACATTCCCCCAACATCTCCTCCCACGGTTCGAGGCTCAGGTGATTCGGTGCACCCAAAGGACCGAAAATACCGTACCAGTTTTGGTGTACGGGCTCGATTGCAACCCTTTCTGCATTGGCAATTGCCTTGGAGAACGTATAGCAGAAGGGGCGGCGTTACGTCTTCACGTCGGTCACGTGATCCAGTGTGGCGTTCCTCACGTGACCTTGGTGGATGTCACATGACCCAGAGACGTCACATGACCCAGAGACACACAGTATAAAGGTCTGAGAGACAGAATGCTCATTGCTTCTCAGCTGTCTTCAGACCCTGTTTGGCGTTACGAATCGCTCCTTGTTACTTTGATCACGGAACTCTACCTCGGACTCCTTCGGACACCCCTTTGTACCTTTGCTTGGAACTGTTTACCTGTTGCCGGATTTTGGACTTCACCTCGACTTGTCTTTGGATCATCCCTTGATACCTTGCTGAACTTCTACGCCATTTCCCTTCTTGGGATTCAAGTCAAGCCCTCTCTCCTACAGGTGGCTAACCCTACATCCACGCTCACCTGCGGTTCTACTATTCCAGGGACCGCCGCATCTTCTGAATCTCGAACCTCTCTACTAGGTTACCTGGGTTTCCCCAACACCAGATAGGTAAGACTCTTTAGATCCTATTGTTTACCTGATTGTATTGTAATTGCCTGGTACTCAACCTCATTCCCTTTTGACAGCAGCATCGGTGTTCCAGAGGTTCCGTGGATCTGGGAAGACATCTCTCACCTGTGGCCTCAAAGGTCGCACAGCGGGTTTCTATTAGTTCCCCTGTGCGTCACTTGGGGACGGAGGTCTCATCGGTCTACACGACTCTCAAGTCAGAACAGACTGAGAAGCCGTTTAGTTGTGTTGGACGATGCAGGGATCCACGGAAGAACCCATAGCTGCCTTAGTCCAGGCAATTACAGTATTAAGGGCAGATATGGCCGCCGCGAACACGGTGATCCACCAAAGGTTAGATTCCATACAGAGTGTTCAGCATTCCCTTCCCGCAGACCCTGAGTTTGGAGATGCTAGCTCCTCAACTACTCCTCCTCCCTTGGCTGCTACTACAGTCCCAACCTCGGTGGTCCTCCCAACCCCTTCCCCCCTGGCTGCTCCTGAACGCTATCAAGGTGAACCCAAGAAATTCAGAACCTTTGTTAATCAGTGCAAGTTACATTTCTTATGCAGACCTTTGTCCTTTCCTACTTCCACAGCTAAAGCCGCTTTCGCCCTTTCCCATTTAGCCGGGACAGCTGCCGCTTGGGCTAATCCCCTGCTGGAGAATAATAGCCCAGTCCTTTATGATTTTGATCTGTTGGTTCTGGAAATGTCTCGAGTATTCGATACCCGACACAAGGCACAGTCTCGGGGTTTGGAATTGTTAGAATTAACTCAGGGTAGAAGGACTTTGATAGACTATGTCACCCGGTTCAATCAACTAGTTGCTGAAACATCATGGCCAGAAAACAAGCGGGCGGTGGTCTTTTATAGGGGGTTGAGTAACACCATGAAAGATGCTTTAGCAGTAATCCCCTCTGTGCCCACTCAGTATCAGGAATTGGTTGATCTCGCCCTGCAGATAGATGCACAGCGATCGGAGCGTAGAGCCGAATTGGGGGTCTCTTCCCATCCTACTCTTGCTAGTACTCCGGCTCCCAGTACAGAAGAACCTATGCAAGTGGGAGGTTTACGTAGTCCTATTACAACATCTGAGAGGGAACGTAGGAGGGTGGATAATGCCTGCTTTTATTGTGGCACCACTGGACATTTTGTGAAAGAGTGTCCTCGACGTTCCAAGAAGAGTCAGGTTTTTCGGACAGCTCGACCTTAGATCCGGAGAACAGGTCGAGTGTTCCGTCATCATCTCCGGGTACCCCTTTTGCCTTTGCTCGTGTTCAACCCATCTCTGTAAAGGCTACTTTATGTCTCTCTACAGGCCTTCTTCATGCAGTCAATATCATCATTGATTAAGGTGCCACTGGTAATTACATAGACATTGATTTGGCCCATTCCCTCAACCTACCTTTAGTGGTAAAAACACGACCTGAACATGTCCAAGCCGTAGACGGCTCTGCGTTAGTTTCTGGTCCTGTTAGACACCAAACCGCACCTCTCTTGTTGAACATACAAGAAATTCACACAGAGACCTTAAGTTTTGATTTGATTACCACACCTCAATTCGGTATCATATTAGGGATTCCATGGTTACGTGAACACAATCCGCTGATCGATTGGCAGTCAGGCACTGTGCTCTTCGAGTCCGAGGTCTGTCAGAATTATTGTCTTCCGGTCCATCAAACCACTGACACACCTTCTCGGGCCTTGGGAGCCTTAGCTCAACTCACGCTGACTGTTGACGATTCAGAGATTGTGCATTCTCATACTGTTGGGGGCTTGGTGTCTGGGATTCCACTTGAGTACAAAGCATTCGAATCAGTTTTCGATCGTGGCTCTTCCGAGGTACTTCCTCCACATAGACCCTATGACTGCCCAATCGAAATACTCTCTGATTCCACGATTCCTTCGGGCATGATCTATTCCTTGTCCCCTTCGGAGGAACAAGCATTGAAAGAGTATGTACAGAACGCCCTTCGTTTAGGACATATCCGCCCCTCCACTTCACCAGCGGCAAGCCCTATATTCTTTGTACCCAAGAAGGAGGGGGATTTACGTCCTTGTGTGGATTATCGGCGTCTTAACGCTATCACAAAAAAGGATAGATATCCAATCCCGTTAATTACACCACTTCTAGATCACTTATCACATGCTTCTATTTTCACCAAGCTTGACCTACGCGGCGCATACAATTTAGTGCGCGTTCGCGAGGGAGACGAGTGGAAGACTGCTTTCTGTACCCGTTACGGCTTATATGAATATCTAGTCATGCCCTTCGGCCTATGTAATGCCCCTGCCACATTCCAACGATTCATGAATGACATATTCAGGGATATTCTGGATGTATACATGGTTGTGTACTAGGACGACATCTTAATCTTTTCTCGTAGTCTTGATGACCATGTAAAGCATGTCCGAGAAGTACTATCCCGTCTGAGAGAACATTCCTTATTCGCCAAACCTGAGAAATGTCAGTTCCATAAAACGTCTGTTGAGTTTCTGGGTTTCCACATTACCCCTGGGGCGTTATCCATGAACGAATCTAAGGTCAAAGCAGTATTAGATTGGCCAGTACCTCAAACACTCAAGTCCTTGCAGGCTTTTTTGGGATTCGCCAACTTTTATAGATGGTTCATCTCACTGAAGCAAAGGCTTCTATGAAGGCCCGTGTGGATGGCAAACGTCGAGCTGCTCCCCCTCTGGTGGTGGGTTCTAGGGTCTGGTTGTCTTCACGTCATCTTCGCCTGGTGGGTTGCCGGAAATTGCTTCCTCGTTTTGTCGGCCCGTATGTGATCTCTCAGGTTGTGAATCCGGTGGCTTTTCGTCTAGTGCTTCCTAGTTCCTGGCGTATCCATCCTGTGTTCCATGTCTCCCTCCTCAAACCTTGTCCTGATTCCGTCCGTCTTCGAGCCCCTGTTGCGCCGGTGTCCCTGACCTCTCCTGATGTCTTTGAGGTGTCGGCCATTTTAGGGTCCAGATGGTTTAGGGGTAGGCTCCAGTATCTGGTGGATTGGAAGGGTTACGGCCCGGAGGAGCGTTCATGGGTTTCCGCCTTGGATCTGAACGCCCCTCGGTTGGTGGCCCGATTCCATAAGGATCATCCGTCCTGCCCACGGGGTCGTGGGCCGTTGGGGGGGGCTATGTTAGGCGATCCTCTGCACACCAGTCCACTCCACATCAGAACACCGCACACATTCCCCCAACATCTCCTCCCACGGTTCGAGGCTCAGGTGATTCGGTGCACCCAAAGGACCGAAAATACCGTACGGGTATTGGTGTACGGGCTCGATTGCAACCCTTTCTGCATTGGCAATTGCCTTGGAGAACGTATAGCAGAAGGGGCGGCGTTACGTCTTCACGTCGGTCACGTGATCCAGTGTGGCGTTCCTCACGTGACCTTGGTGGACGTCACATGACCCAGAGACGTCACATGACCCAGAGACACACAGTATAAAGGTCTGAGAGACAGAATGCTCATTGCTTCTCATCTGTCTTCAGACCCTGTTTGGCGTTACGAATCGCTCCTTGTTACTTTTATCACGGAACTCTACCTCGGACTCCTTCGGACACCCCTTTGTACCTTTGCTTGGAACTGTTTACCTGTTGCCGGATTTTGGACTTCACCTCGACTTGTCTTTGGATCATCCCTTGATACCTTGCTGAACTTCTACGCCATTTCCCTTCTTGGGATTCAAGTCAAGCCCTCTCTCCTACAGGTGGCTAACCCTACATCCACGCTCACCTGCGGTTCTACTATTCCAGGGACCGCCGCATCATCTGAATCTCGAACCTCTCTACTAGGTTACCTGGGTTTCCCCAACACCAGATAGGTAAGACTCTTTAGATCCTATTGTTTACCTGATTGTATTGTAATTGCCTGGTACTCAACCTCGTTCCCTTTTGACAGCAGCATCGGTGTTCCAGAGGTTCCGTGGATCTGGGAAGACATCTCTCACCTGTGGCCTCAAAGGTCGCACAGCGGGTTTCTATTAGTTCCCCTGTGCATCACTTGGGGACGGAGGTCTCATCAGTCTACACGACTCTCAAGTCAGAACATGTTTGAATGCAGAGCAAGAGTTCAGGGTAGCTAAGTGGAGCAGGTTACCACTTTTGAAGGTCTTCTGAGGAGGGGTACAGGAGTGTGGTACACCTGTTGGTAGTGACAGAGGAGCCAGAGGGATGACAGATGGAAGAGTGGCAGGAAAGGGGAAGAAGCTGATGAGATATGAGAGACGCCTATCAAGAAGGAGGAGGATGGGTTGAGAGCCCTGGGCCATGACAATGCCATTTAGGTAGACATTAATGATGACCCTAGAGGACAGGAACAGTGCCAAGAGTAACTCCCAGCGGGTGCCATCATTAATGGGAGAGGACGAGAAAGGGGAGAGCACAGATACCCTGTGGGGAATCCAAAGATCTGGAGAAGGAACAGCAAAGAGGATGTCATGAGAGTCTACCTGGAAGAAGCAATGACATAGGTGTCAGTCATGGGCATGCCTTGGTGGGAGACCAGGAGATCCTTCTTGAACTGTTTCCTTCCAGAGATAAGGATAGTATCGGTGATAGAGCAATTAGAGAAAGTAGAGGATATTGCGAGCACCATTGAGGAGAATGCGGAGAGAAGGAAGGAGGGGATGAGAGGAATAGGGAGGAACTGCAGAGCACGACCCAACTAACCACACAGCATTGCAACAATCAAGCCAAGTGTGAAATGACGAGGCCTAGGTTACAACATAGAGCAGAAAAACACAACTAGGGGGAAGTAACAAGGACAGAGAAACAAGAGAGAGGGATAAGAGGGGGTGGCCACAAACTAAACACAGTCAGCAATTGTAAGAGCACACAGAAAAGACTTTGCTAGAGAAGAGGGAAAAGCATAATTCTAAACACATGCAGCAATTGCAAAAAACAAGCAGATGTGTCTCCTAGAGTAGAGGAAAATGCATAATTCTAAACACAGCCAGCAATTGCAAAAACAAGCAGATTTGTCTCCAGAGAAGAGGAAAACGCATAATTCTAAACACAGTCAGTAATAGCAAACCAAGCAGATTTGACTTTCCTAGAGAAGAGAAAAAAGCATAATTCCAAACGCAACCAACAATTGCAAAACACGCAGATTTGTCTCCTAGAGAAGAGGAAAAAGCATAATTCTAAACACAGCCAGCAATTGCAAAACACAGTGGTTTGAATTCCTTAGTTTGAGAAACCACACACACTCTCAGTTGGCCAGGGCACTACCATCGCCTTTCGATCCAGACCCTTGGGTGAACCGGTGAGGAAGGATCACCTGGCTGAGGGGGTCTTCAGGGAGTGGGGCGACCGATGGTGAGACAAAGTATTTCCCCCTTTCCCATACATTTGACCCATCCTATTTTATAGGATTTTCCAATGTCCCAACCCCCTCCCTTTTAACACAAACACTGGGCTGAGGAGCAGGGCGACTGAGAGTGGAGAGGCTAACCCTTATGTAACAGTCAAGAGGGTCAGTTATACCACCGAGGGGCCCGAGACCCAGAGACCCACCTGGTTGGGGAATGGTGGGGTCAGGAGATATCTAATCCAGGCGAAGCACAGACAGAGAAATGTAATATGGAACTCCATGACGGTCCCAAAAGAGTCGGAACGCAGCCTTTCTGCGAAGTAGCAGGGACGCAGACCTTCGATTCTGGCGGCGGTCTGAAAGACATGGAACCTTCAGGCAGACACACGAGAGTCAGAACGTCGCACTCATGCGAATTAGAAGAGACGCCAACGTTCGACTCTGACAGCCGGCAGAGAAGTCAAGCAACCACGAGCAGGGAGAGGCGGGGCTGCCGCGGCATGGGGAACCTGCGGGTACTCGGCAGTTGTAACCCACCTGAGAACCGCGGAGCCGAGGATTATGAAATACAGCGTTGTGACAACATAATAGAGCAGGACAAAAACATGAGACTCCCAGAGACCCACCAAAACCCTTCCAGGAAGTAACTAAGAACTCACCTGGTCAGAGATGACTGGGACACGGAGCAGGTGGAGGTCGAAGACAGCTTGCAATGCCTCAAGGGAAAAGGGGGCGAGGCTTGGGAGAGTTTATATAGACTGGAGGAGGAAGTGAACACTGATTGGCCTGTTAAACTCCACCTATATAAAGACAACGCTAGAAGGCGAGAGGGTGTTCATTCTTGGTTTTGTTGCAGATCGAACCAGACAGGAGATCAGGAGCTGCTGAAGGCTGGTGGGCGTATGAGGACTAAGAGGAGAATCCTTGCCAGAAGTCCTTACCAGATCCCCTGCAAGGATCAGAGAAGAAGCATAAGCACAGAGAAAGGACATTGCAGCAAAATTTGATTAAAGCTTATTTTCTTTTTTTTCCTTTTTGAAATAGTCTGAATAAAGACCCATTTTAATTTCCATCAAGCCGCCTAGCTGTCTCATTGTCACAAATTTGGTGGCAGCGGTGGGATCATGAAACACGGTATGGAGAGTATCATCAATGCCTTAGCAGAAGGACAGCAACAGCTTCAGCAACTGGTGCAGGTGCAGGGACACCAAGCCCAGGCGGATCGACAAGCCATACACAAGCTGCCTCCCAGGATGCCCTGAAGAAAGGGACAAAAGCTGTGGTCGGTCATAGAGGCATGATGCCGGCCCCTTCCAACATTCTACAGAAATTCCAGGCCGGCAAGGATCCAGGTTATTTCTTTACGAATTTCGAACGGGTGGCTAGAAACTCCCAGTGGCCAGTGGAGAAATGGGGGCACTTCATAGCTCCTTTGCTAACAGGCTCAATGCAAGTGGCTTACCAGGCAGCAAACCCTAACGGAGACACAAGTTACGCGGACATAAAAAGAACCATCCTAGAAAGGATGGGGGTGGATGAGGAGGCATATCATCAGAAACTTCAGGAAACCAAACTCCGCAATGGGGAAACTCCGAGGCAACTGTACTATCGGGTACACGACTTAACCGAAAAATGGTTAAAACCAGCCAACTGCACTATACCTGAAATCATGGACAAAGTGAAGTTAGAGCAGTTTGTGGATGCACTTCCAAGCAATATGCAACGATGGGTCCGACAACACCATCGACCCACTCTCACTGAAGCCATAGACATTGCTACAGCATTCCAAAAAGCAGGTGGAACCAGGATAAATCCTGTGGAAGGAGGAAATAAACCATTACTTCCTCGACCCACGAATTTGGGAGATGTAAAGCCAACCAAGTTAGATCCCAGAGGTTCGACATGGCCCATCTCCAGCAGGCAACCCCAGTGTTATGATTGTGGGGAGTGGGGACACATCGCCCGTTTTTGCTCAAGGAAGAACAAACCAGAACCTATGGAGATTGTTTGTATACAGAACCGGGAGTTTAGAAGGAGAAGAGAGCCCTATACGGTGGAAGTTCGAATGGACGGTGTACCCCGACAAGGCCTGGTCGACAGTGGAAGTGAGCAAACCGCCATCAGACCAGAAGTAAGTGTCTTGGGAAAAAAGGGGAAGCAAAATATTTTGGTGAAATGTGTGCATGGGGATGTAAAGTCCTACCCTTCCAAAGAAGTAAACATAGAGGTTAACGGGGTTCACACACCAATGGAGGTAGCCATCATGCCTCATATACCTGCTCCTGTGTTAATAGGGACTGACCTGCCCACTTTGATGACTGTGTTAGAGAAAAGGAATGGTTAAGGAGAGCTCCTTTCTCAGAAACTGATATTGAAGGGATTAGTGAGAGAATGCCAAGGAAAACCAGAAGAGAGGTGAGAGAAGAGAAACAGCGATGGGTGGAGAGTT
This sequence comes from Ambystoma mexicanum, assembly GCF_040938575.1. Lineage (NCBI taxonomy): Eukaryota > Metazoa > Chordata > Amphibia > Caudata > Ambystomatidae > Ambystoma > Ambystoma mexicanum. The sequence continues at coordinate 832,751,404 of NC_090938.1, read as the reverse complement.
TCAGTGGACTCGTAGATTGGATTTCTGAAGATAAAAGAGTTTCTTTTAGAAGCGAAACACTAACTGACCCATCTTTAAGGCATGTCCTTGTGCAAGCAATGAAAGACCCAGAAAGTACAAGCAGTTTTCCGAGGTTTAAAGTACAGCGGGGACTTCTATACCGGGTTACCAAAAAGCCCGATGAACAGGAGATGGAGCAACTTCTAGTACCCCTGAGTTTCAGAAAGTCCTTACTGGGGATGGCTCATGATGACCAGACAGGCGGTCACATGGCCAGAGAGAAAACCCTAGAGAAAATCTTGAAGCGGTTTTACTGGCCAGGGGTTTATAAGGAAGTGGCAAAGTACTGTGATGAATGCCTCACATGCCAAAAATGAAACCCAAACAAACCAAGACGTGCCCCATTAGTACCTATGCCATTAATCAAAGAACCATTTTTTAGGATTGGCATGGATATAATAGGTCCACTGGAACCCAGTAGTCACGGATACCAATATCTATTAGTAGTGGTGGACTACGCTACAAGATATCCAGAAGCTTTTCCGATGAGAGGAACAAGTACCATCCAAGTATGCAACCAATTGATTCCATTCTTTGCCAGGGTAGGAATACCATCAGAAATAGTAACGGATCAAGGTCAAAATTTTGTATCAGGAGTGATGAGAAGAGTATGTCAACAGCTTCAAATAAAGCAAATCCGTATGTCGGTTTACCATCCACAAACCGATGGGTTAGTAGAGCGTTATAACAAGACCATTAAGCTAATGCTTAAAAAGGTAACGGTACCTACCGGAAAAAATTGGGACAGAGCAGTACCCTGGGTCCTAATGGTATTAAAGGATACTCCACAATCTTCAACAGGTTTTTCACCCTTTGAATTATTGTTTGGACATCAACCGAAAACAATACTGGATATTGCCAAAGAAGAATGGGAAGGTCAAGAGGGTCCTGCCACCCTAACAGACTATGGCCCTCATTACGACCCTGGCGGAAAGGGTTTTACGCCAGCGTAATGCATGGCGTACCTTTCCGCCAGACTACGAGTTCCCGTAGCGCCATGGCGATTTTTTCGCCTGGTTTTTCCGGGCGGAAAAATCCATGGCGCTACGGGACCTGTTGTTAATTACGCCACCGTAATTTACGGTGGGGTAATTAACGCCTTCCCCACTCCCATTATACCCTATGGGGCAAAAATGGGAATGGGGAAGGGTAAATGGGGATTGGGGACTTACCGCCCCGCCAAGGTCGGAATGGGGCGGTAAGTCCGCCAACCCCCATGGCGGAGTTGGCAGCTCTGCGCCATGGACCATGGTGCAAATTGCACCATGGTCCTCCGTCAGGGTCGTAATTATGGCCTATGTGATCGAACTCCAGGATAATTTAACTAGGATGAGGGAGCTTCCACAAACCAACCTGGGAAGATCCCAGTTGACCCAAGAAAAATATTACAATCGGAACACCAGAGTTTGACAGTTTAAAATAGGTGACCAGGTGTTAGTATTATTGCCCACAAGCCAGAACAAAATGTTGGCCCAATGGAGGGGGCCATATAAAATAAAGGCAATATTAGGTCCAGTAAATTACTTGGTGGATCAACCCGATTGGAAGGAAAAAACACTGAATTACCACGTAAACTTGCTGAAGGAATGGAAGACCACGGAAAAAGCCATACAGGTAGTCACAAGAATGACCCAGGAACCTGCATTTAATTCAGTTCAGTGGGGAAAACAGCTCAAAACAGAAGAAAAAAGAGAATTGAAGGAACACCTTGAGCCTTTAAGTAATGTGTTTTCCTTCTACCCAGGAAGAACACATTTGGCAGAACACAAAATTGAAACAGAACCAGGACAGACCATAAGGATCTGTCCTTACCGATTGCCTGAGTTAAAAAGGAATGCAGTGCAAGCCGAAGTGGAGGAGATGCTGAGGCTGGGGGTAATTGAACCATCATGTAGCCACTGGTCATTCCCTATTGTTCTGGTCCCAAAACGGGATGAGAGTATACACTTTTGTGTGGACTACAGACAATTGAATTCCATCTCTACATACCAAGCCTACCCCATGCCCCGTATTGATGAACTCATTGAACAGTTAGGCACTGCTAAATACATAAGTACCATTGATCTGACAAAGGGTTATTGGCAGATTCCGTTAAGGACTGAAGATAAAATCAAAACCGCTTTTTCTACCCCTTTCGGTCTATATCAATTTACAGTACTACCATTTGGTTTACATGGAGCCCCAGCAACTTTTCAATCACTGATGAATCAGGTTCTCGCTCCTCATAAGGGATACAGTGCAGCCTACCTGGATGACATAGGGCCTCATTACGACCCAGGCGGTAATCTGCCGACATTACCGCCATGGCGTAATGAGCGTTTACGCCGTGGGCCGATGGCGTAAAGAGCGCCACATTACGACCCATCGCGCACGAGCATTACGCCATGGCGGTAATGTAATTAACGCCATGACGGAAAAGGCCCCTACCGGCATCGTAGGGCGAGCAAGGTGCACTTCCGCCACCGTAAGTAGCGGCCACCGGAATTAGCGGTGGCCGCAATTAGCGGTCACCGTAAAAAGCAGAACCGGAAATAGCGTCATCGCGCCGGAACGGGAAACAGCACGTCGGCCATCTTTAAAAACACAATCCATTGCCATCCTTCCGAACAACACCAGATCCAACTCTGACACCTGTCCCACCCAATCACCCACCCATCCAACCACCCAAAAATGCCTAAAGTTGTTAAGAAGGCATGTGACCGCCAGCGCCAGGAAAGATTTAGCCGGGAGGAACTCTGCATGCTTGCAGAGACCCTGCAAGACAACGCAGCTGTCGTTTTCTCGCCGGAAATGACCAGGCCAGCGATAGCGAAAAAGAAGGCCATCTGGGCCCTGGAGGCCGAGCGCGTCAGCGCGGAGGGGACCGTACCCCGCACCCCACAGCAGCGCAGGAAGCGCTGGGATGACCTTCGCATACGGGTCAGAGCCGTCATCTCTGCAAACCGCAACCTTGGCCTGGGTACCGGTGGAGGTTTGGAATCCCCACTAAAACACCAACCGTGGGAGGAGATTTGTGCAACCACGATTGGCATGGAAGGCATTGAAGGCGTCGGAGGGATGGAAAGGGGAGTTCCGACATCAGGCGATGAAGGTAGGTGCCTCAAACAAGACATGCCATAGTCACTGCAGTCCATTCATGTGTAGCACAAGGTTGCCCTAGAGTGTAAATGCAACACATTAGCTCCACACTGCCCATAGCCACATGCGAGCACCACCCTGTATACACTGCTGGCACCCACATACCTGTATCCACATTCCACACAAAAAGGAGACAACCTGCATGGCCCTGCCTGAAATCTGCCTCATCTACTGACCAGAATCATGTCAATCATTGTCATTCCAAACTCCGCAGACCCATCAATAACACCCTCCCTCCTTTGCTCCACCACAGGCACAGATTCACACCCCGAGGACCAGGACACCCCTGCGACGAAGAGAGCCAAGAAGGCCAATAATACCATCCCCGCACCCTCAACCTCAGCTGCAGTGAGGCAGACCCCACAGCAAGCAGAATCCACTGCAAGCAAACCGGACGGCCCACCGGCAAGCACCCCTTGTAGGCAGCAGGCCAGCAGCAGCAGCTCCACCTGTACCAACATTGCCTGCCACAGAAGGCACCGGGTCTGCGGCCAGCAGCAACATGGGTGAAACAGCTGCAATTGCTGCATGTTCAGACTCTGACATTGAGGAGCACGAAGTCAGAAGCCCCACTGACCTTCTACATTCCCCCTGTTTGTCAAACGCCAGCCTCCATGAGGATCACACACAGGGGCACACAGAGGAAGAGGAGTGGCCTTCTACCCCATGCCCAGTCCTCAGTCCACAGGAGGGGAGCAGCCCCTCCATCACACCACCAGCACTGGGCATGGCCCAGCAGGGGCAGCAGTCCCTCGAGGACATCATAGAACGGCAGCAACAACTGTCCACGATGCTGACTGAGCATGCCACGGAATGTGTGGGGGCTAGGGCAACCATTGAACAGGCCACGGAGACCCTAAGGGCCGAAGTAGCGCAGAGCACTGCCACCCTGAGGGATGCCATGCAGGCCATGTCTAGGGACATTTGTGGTGAACTTGCGGGTTGCGTCGTGCGCTCACTGAGCTCACCCACACCCTACAGGACGTGCATGCACGGGGGCAGGCAGGGACATCCTCCGCTGCCAGTTCTGAACAGAGCAGCCCCGTCCGACGTTCCGGACGTAACCTGCGCTCCACAGCCAGGGGTGCCCCGGGGGCCGGGAGAGGGGGCTTGTAACAGCCTGTGGCCACTGTCACAGGCATCTGTTGACACTTACATGGGGTGTGTTGGGGTGTGCAGGGGGGAGGGGGGAGGTGGGAGGGGGTGTGTTGGGGTGTGCAGGCGGGAGGGGGGAGGTTGGAGGGGGTGTGTTGGGGTGTGCAAGGGGGAGGGGGGAGGTGGGAGGGGGTGTGTTGGGGTGTGCAGGGAGGTGGGAGGGGGTGTGTTGGGGTGTGCAGGGAGGAGGGGGGAGGGGGTGTGTCACGACATTTTATGATTGAAATACACTTTTTGCTTTTCCGAAATGGAATGTGTGGACATTTTCATTGCATATGTGTGCTTTATTGGTGTACAGTCCACAGTGTGCATGTCCCAGAGACACACAGTGCCCCAAGTGCAGTCTCCATGTGATACACACCAGCCGTGTGTGCTAGAAGCAGTGGTCGATGATAGTTTGGCGCATTGCACGCCCCTCCTGTGCATCGCCTCCTCCATGGGGTGCCGCCCCATCTGCACCCTCCTCATCCTCATCGTCAGGTGGTTGCAGTCCTGCGTCAGGGGGCAGGGGCACATTCCGTCTGACGCACATATTGTGTAGTATGACACATGCCATGACGATCTTTGCCACCTTCTCATGGTGGTACAGGAGTGCCCCACCAGACCTGCTGAGGCTTCGGAACCGTGCCTTCAATAGGCCGAATGTCTGCTCTATGACCACACGGGTATGTGTATGTGCACGGTTGAAGTCCTCCTCGTGCTGGTTCTGCGGGTTCCGGACTGGTGTAAGGAGCCACCTCTTCAGGGGATAGCCTGCATCACCTGTATGTAGGCAAGAATGTATGTGTCAGTCATGTCGTCTGATCAAGAACATGATGTGCCACCATGGCTTGCATCCAACTGTTACTCCGGCTCACTTCTACATGCACTAATTGATTCACACAATGCAACCAGTATATGCTCATGGCTCTCATGGCCTGTTTTGCATGCCATCACCCAATGTATGCAGAGGGGTGGAGTGCATTGTGAGTGCCCATCCACTGTGTCCGTTCATGCCGTTTGGTTAGTTGGCCTGGCACATGTCCTGTGATGGCAATGCGCACATCATTGCAACATTGCTGTGGGCCTCATCATGACCCCAGTGAGCAATGCTGATGTAGACAGGGACTTTTTGGGGGCCCTGCTGTCTGTGTAATGGTGTGTTGATGTTTCTGTCCGTCATGTGCCTCCTTCGTGGGCAGTTATGGGGGACAGGCCTATCGGTTGATGGTGTTTGGTGACTTGCATGTAGGTGCTTTTCATTGTCGACAATGTGGTCTGATTTGGTAGAATGCACTTGCAGATGGTTGTGTCATGGTTGGGACACAACCTCATTCACATGGTAGGGCTGCATACATTGGGTATTGGCTTTACTGGTGTTGGGTGGAGTATGGGTTGCTTTAGGGTATCCTCTGTCTCCGTTCTCTCTGCTACTCACAGCCAGGTGGAGTATGCATCATTCCCCCCCCTTTCAGCCAGGTGGAGTATGCATCACCCCCCCTTTCAGCCAGGTGGAGTATGCATCATTCCCCCCCCTTTCAGCCAGGTGGAGTATGCATCATCCCCCCCCTTTCAGCCAGGTGGAGTATGCATCATTCCCCCCCCCTACGTCATTCACCTACCCACTTCACATTTCCATGGTCATGACATTGGACTCACCGAGTAGCCAGGATCTTGGGCCTGCATGTCGCTCCATGTAGCGTGGTATTGTGGAGTTCCTCAGGACCATAGAATCATGGGTTGATCCGGGGAATCGGGCACAACAATGTGTGATGATCTTGTTGGAGTCACAGACCATTTGCACGTTGATTGAGTGGAACTGTTTCCGGTTGCGGTACGGTACCTCCATGGCACGTGGAACAACCAATTCCACATGGGTGCAGTCGATGGCACCAATGCAACCAGGTATGCCGGCTAGTGCATGGAAACCCACTTTGGTGTTTGCAATCTCCTGGGCAGTCCGTGGTAAAGAGATGTGGTCGTCTGTGTACTTGAGGAGGGCATCGAGCACTTGGATGAGTGTTCGTGAGAATAACGGTTGTGAAATGCCATGCAAGTGCCCCACTGTGTGCTGGTAGGTGCATATGGCCAGGAAGTGGAGTACAGACACTACCTTCAGTCGGGGTGGGATGGCGGTTGGAGTTTCTATCATGCTGACGATGTCGTTGTGTGTCATGTCTACGATGGCGGTGATGGTGTCCCGGTCCAAACGGTACAGGGTGTGGATCTGCTCAGCAGTGAGGTTGAATGGATTGGCTCTGATGCGTGGGATTGGGGGCTGCCTGCATGGTGGCACCGGCTGTGCTGGTGGGGCTTGCTGGGCTTGCCTTGCCCTCCTTCTCCTCCTGCGTCTCCTCTGTGCTGCCTGTTGTTGTTGTTGCTGTTGTAGCACTTGCATTGCTATCAGGTCCTCCAGCCCCAACATTGCTAGTCAAATTGGTATCATTGTGGAGTATGACTGGGTGTGGGAAGAGGTGGGGTGTGCTCTTTTTGTACTTCCTGAGTCTGTATTGCCTTCACCTGTGCTGTTTCTGTGCACCTGTGGCAGCTGCATTCACTTTACATGGCCCTTTACGGTTGGTTCGCGATGGCGTAATTAGCACCATGGCGGTAAGGTACTTAACGGGCTGGGTGATGGTGTTAGGTGCATGTCCGCTTGGGTCGGCATTCGCGTACCTTTCCGCCATGGCGCTAAGTATGGTGTGGGAGGTCGCGTGCGCGTGCCCTTGGCGCAGTTAGCGGCAGCGTTAACTACGATGCCGCTAATGTCATCGTAGTTAACGGTCACGGGTCATGATCGGACCTGGCGGAAAACGATGGCGGTAACCATTTACCGCCATCGTTTTTCACTTAGTGCCATGGTCGTAATGAGGCCCCTAGTTGTATACAGTAAAAACTGGAAGGATCATCTGAGTCAACTATCATCCGTAATAAAATCATTGCAATCAGCAGGTCTTAACATAAACCCAAAGAAAACTCTACTGGCCGCCAATCAGACTCGATACCTGGGATATCTCGTCGGGGACGGGGTTATACGACCCCAGTTGGACAAAATTGAAGCAATAGGGAAACTGCCTATGCCCAGCAATAAGAAGCAGATCAGAGCCTTTTTAGGCTTCATTGGAGATTATCAGCGCTTCATACCTTTGTTTTCTTCCATTGCCAGCCCATTGACGGAGGCTTGCAAATCTTCCTACAAAGGCGACCTGCTTAAAGATGAAGAAGCTTGTAAAGCCTTTACAGAGCTGAAACAGATAATGGGCCTCATTACACGGAAGGCGGTGATCCAGGGTGCTATTAGCACCCTGGACCATGCCGGTAAATTACCGGCACCGCCTTGGCGGTAAGGGGATTTACCGCCCCATTCCAAGGTCGGTGGGGCGGTAAATCCCCCTTCCGCCATTGCCCTTCCCCATTCCCATTTCTGCCCCATAGGGCTCTATGGGAATGGGGAAGGCGCTAATTACGGCACCGCAATTTTGCGGTGCCGTAATTAGCTCCGAGGTCCCTTAGCGGGTTGGTTTTTAACGCCTGCAAAAAGCAGGCGTTAGAGCACCAACCCGCTAAGGGACCTCGTAGTACGGCGGTAAGGGTTAACGGTCACCGTTGCCATTAACGGTGACCGTTAACCCTTACCGCCGTCCGTGTAATGAGGCCCAATATCAACACAACCTGTTGTAAGGTGTCCCAATTTCCAAGAAAGGTTTTTTGTACAATCAGATGCATCAGGAATAGGAATAGGGGTCGTTCTATCACAAGGTAGTGAAACTGATCTACGGCCAATGGCCTTTATAAGTCGCAAGCTCTTACCACATGAGGTGGTGTATTCTACCATTGAGAAAGAGTGTCTAGCTATCAAATGGGCCATTGAGACACTCAGATATTACCTCGCTGGAAGAAAGTTTACAGTTTTTACAGATCATACTCCCCTCCAATGGTTGGCCACGCACAAGGACTCAAACCAACGAGTATTGAGATGGTTCTTGACCCTACAGGAATTTTGTTTTGAAACAGTGCACCGACCAGCGGCTTTCCAATTAGTTACGGATTACTTATCCAGAAATCCTGACCAGCCCGATCGGCTGGATGCTTCGGGGGGTGTATGTAACAGTCAAGAGGGTCAGTTATACCACTGAGGGGCCCGAGACCCAGAGACCCACCTGGTTGGGGAATGGTGGGGTCAGGAGATATCTAATGCAGGCGAAGCACAGACGGAGAAATGTAATATGGAACTCCAGGACGGGCCCAAAAGAGTCGGAACGCAGCCTTTCTGCGAAGTAGCAGAGAGGCCGACGTTCGATTCTGGCGGCGGTCTGAAAGACATGGAACCTTCTGGCGGACACACGAGAGTCAGAACATCGCACTCATGCGCATTAGAAGAGACGCTGAGGATCGACTCTGACATCCGGCAGAGAAGTCAAGGAACCGCAAGCAGGGAGAGGCGGGGCTGCCGCGGCATGGGGAACCTACGGGTACTCGGCAGTTGTAACCCACCTGAGAACCGCAGAGCCGAGGATAATGAAAGACAGCGTTGTGACAACATAATAGAGCAGGACAAAAACACGAGACTCCCAGAGACCCACCAAAACCCTTCCAGGAAGGAACTAAGAACTCACCTGGCCAGAGATGACTGGGACAGGGAGCGGGTCGAGGTCGAGGTCGAAGACAGCTTGCAATGCCTCAAGGGAAAAGGGGGCGGAGCTTGGGAGAGTTTATATAGACTGGAGGAGGAAGTGAACACTGATTGGCCTGTTAAACTCTGCCTATATAAAGACAACGCTAGAAGGCGAGAGGGTGTTCATTCTTGGTTTTGTTGCAGATCGAACCAGACAGGACATCAGGAGCTGCTGAAGGCTGGTGGGCGTATGAGGACTAGGAGGAGAAGCCTTGCCAGAAGTCCTTACCAGATCCCCTGCAAGGATCAGAGAAGAAGCATGAGCACAGTGAAAGGACATTGCAGCAAAATTTGATTAAAGCTTATTTTCTTTTTATCCTTTTTGAAATAGTTTGAATAAAGACCCATTTTAATTTCCATCAAGCCGCCTAGCTGTCTCATTGTCACAAATTACATATTGCACTGGACATGTCCAGCTAATCGGGTCAGGCAAGTCAGGCACCTGACTTTAATCACATACATCTGATACCAATTAGCTCTCCCAACATGGATAAAAGGCAGAACATAGAGACACACCCTGAGGAAGGTGGAACATGAGAAAGAGCAGAACTTCCAGGGTGAAGGCAAACCCACTGGAGCAGAGCGACAGACAGAGGAACAAGAGCAAAGGGTCGAGGACCCCAGGAGTTCCCTGCAGGACGTTGTTGCCTCCAAAAGGCAGTGAAAGACACGTGGAGATGGCCAAATCCCAGGCAAGAAGACTGTATTGTGTATGAAGGATGCCAGGGGCCACCCCGGGTGAATGGCAGAGTTGGGGAGGCAAGGCTAAGCCTGTGGTATTAACCTAGACTCGAGAATTCAAGCTACCAAGACAAGAAAGGAAGGCACACAGCCGGTGAGTGGGCGAGCGACATGAAAGGCTGGTGTGTCTTAAGGAAAGATTGAAGTTGCAACAGTATCTCACAATTGAAGGCTCCACGCGTGTGGATGAGAACCGAAGGAAGACCTGTGATGAACTTTGAATTAATGATAGCTATGAAACCAGCGATACTGAGTAGCGGAGTGGTTCGGTGAAAGGAAGTAGCCCATTTGAAAGTCTCAGTGAAAGGTGAAATGTTTTGTTATGAAGCGATAAAGGCAATTAACTATAAAAAAGCAAAGTGATCAATTTTAACCCTGGGAAAGGGGGGGAAGGTAATAAGGTGAATGTTGAACTTTTGTGCTTATAACATCCAACTACTCAGACCAAGGCACACTGGGAAAAATAACACAAGAGTGTGAACTTGTCATAACCCCTAAGTGGTCATTGTGGCAGTGCTGGCGCTGAGGACCCAGCTGCTTCTTTTCAAGAACGAGTCACGTAAGAAGGTGCCACTATGTTTCTGGCAGTGACGGTCTAGTGGTTCTCAAGCTACCCGCCTCCGGGAAAGAGAGACGGCTTAAAGCCGGATGGTTACTTTGTTCGGGTGCATTGCAAACCTCCTGCTATGCTGGCCCACAGGTAAAACGCTAAAGTCATGGGGCATCATTACACGGATGGCGGTAAGGGTTTACCGGTACCGGTATTTTACCGGTACCGGTAAATCCTTACCGCCTTACTACGAGGTCCCTTTGCGGGTTGGGGAATTTAACACCTGCTTTTTGCAGGCGTTAAAAACCAACCCGCAAAGGGACCCAGGGAGCTAATTACGGTACCGCAATTTGCGGTACTGTAATTAGCGCCTTCCCCATTCCCATTATGCCCTATGGGGCAAAAATGGGAATGGGGAAGGGCAATGGTGGAAGGGGGAATTACCGCCCCGCCAACCTTGGAATGGGGCGGTAATTCCCCTTTCCGCCAAGGCGGTGCCGGTATTTTACCGGCATGAACCATGGCGCTAATAGCGCCATGGTTCTCCGCCATCCGTGTAATGAGGCCCATGGTCTCCTTTTATTCAGCTCATTTGCACTTCAGCTCCTCTCTCGCTATCTCATAGCGTTTCTGGTTCCATCTATCATCTCCTGCTTCACGGTAGCGTTCCACTACTCCTCTCGGCTCTCGCGCCGACCTTCCATCCTTTCTTCTTTACCCGTCAGTGGTGGCCGTTCTTTAACAGCCGTGTTTTCCACTGCTTGTTCTGCCTGCATCCTCACATTGGTGGTTCCCTTCGAGCTGCACTCTCCGTGCCGCTTTCTTAAGGATCTGTATTATTTTAGCAGCGGTCTTAGATCCATCTCTCTCTTGACTTGCTGCTTGCGCTCTTCTGCTACTCCAGCTCTGCTTCCTAGGGGCAACTCACCTTGAGATATAACTGCTTGTTTCCTACTCCCCTCTGGACTGATTATTCTCTTGTGGACTCACTCCTTCGATTGGTCACATACCTCATTAGGTTCCAGTATCCTCCTAGGGATTCTTTACTACCATCACATAGTCCCACATTCCTTGTTCACTGGCGCTTTCACTCTTTCTGAAATGAGTCAAGGAGAATACTAAACTGCCATTACGGACTGAGTCAAGGAGAATACCAAACTGCCATTATGGACTGGCTGCAAGCCGGAAGATCCAACTACAGTAGACTCACCATTGCAGGAGGGTTTTTATGCCATTTTGCTTTGTCCTCACTTCCAGGACACTCCCCCCCCCCCCGCCAGCCGCCACAGCAGGCTTCCATATTGTAATCCCAGGAGATCGCAGTGGCGGCTGGAGAGGATAGGCCCTATCTCTACAAGGACTGGCTTCGGGACAATGTCAAGGTAAAGAAGAAGGACAAGACCGCACGAAAGGACGACGATTCGCCATCTTCAGGTCAGGATTCTGAGAGATTGCAACACCAAAGAAGAAGAGAGAAGAAGATGCCTCAACTCTAAGAGCTTATCAATGCTGTGCAAGGGCTCGCAACAGAACTTAAGACGCTAAAGGTGGAGAACGATGCGCTAAGGCACATGGTAACCTGTTCTGACTTGAGAGTCGTGTAGACCGATGAGACCTCCGTCCCCAAGTGACGCACAGGGGAACTGATAGAAACCCGCTGTGCGACCTTTGAGGCCACAGGTGAGAGATGTCTTCCCAGATCCATGGAACCTCTGGAACACCGATGCTGCTGTCAGAAGGGAACGAGGTTAAGTACCAGGCAATTACAATACAATCAGGTAAACAATAGGATCTAAAGAGTCTTACCTATCTGGTGTTGGGGAAACCCAGGTAACCTAGTAGAGAGGTTCGAGACTCAGATGATGCAGCGGTCCCTGGAATAGTAGAACCGCAGGTGAGCGTGGATGTAGGGTTAGCCACCTGTAGGAGAGAGGGCTTGACTTGAATCCCAAGAAGGGAAATGGCGTAGAAGTACAGCAAGGTATCAGGGGATGATCCAAAGACAAGTCAAGGTGAAGTCCAAAATCCGGCAACAGGTAAACAGTTCCAGGCAAAGGTACAAAGGGGTGTCCGAAGGAGTCCGAGGTAGAGTTCCGTGATCAAAGTAACAACGAGCAATTTGTAACGCCAAACAGGGTCTGAAGACAGCTGAGAAGCAATGAGCATTCTGTCTCTCAGACCTTTATACTGTGTGTCTCTGGGTCATGTGACGTCTCTGGGTCATGTGACGTCCACCAAGGTCACGTGAGGAACGCCACAATGGATCACGTGACCGACGTGAAGACGTAACGCCGCCCCTTCTGCTATATGTTCTCCAAGGCAATTGCCAATGCAGAAAGGGTTGCAATCGAGCCCGTACACCAAAGCTGGTACAGTGTTTTCGGTCCTTACCGAAGCACTTGAGCCTCGAACCTTGGGAGGAGATGTTGGGGGAATGTGCGCAGTGTTCTGATGTGGAGTGGACTGGTGTGCAGAGGATCGCCTAACATAGCCCCCCCCCCAACGGCCCACGACCCCGTGGGCAGGATGGATGATCCTTATGGAAGCGGGCCACCAAGCGAGGGGCGTTCAGATCTAAGGCGGAAACCCATGAACGTTCCTCTGGGCCGTAGCCCTTCCAATCCACCAGATATTGGAGCCTACCCCTAAACCATCTGGACCCTAAAATGGCCGACACCTCAAAGACATCAGGAGAGGCCAGGGAAACCGGCGCAACAGGGGCTCGAAGACAGACAGAATCGGGACAAGGCTTGAGGAGGGAGACATGGAATACAGGATGGATACGCCAAGAACTAGGAAGCACTAGACGAAAAGCCACCGGATTCACAACCTGAGAGATCACATACGGACCGACAAAACGAGGTAGCAATTTCCGGCAACCCACTAGGCGAAGATGACGTGAAGACAACCAGACCCTAGAACCCACCACCAGTGGGGGAGCAGCCCGACGTTTGCCATCCACACGGGCCTTCATAGAAGCCTTTGCTTCAGTGAGATGGACCACAGTACTAGCCTGTACAGCAGACAGATCCCTAAGACATGTCGTGGCCGCAGGATTCGAAGAAATAGAAGCATCAGGGACCGGCAAGACCTTGGGATGTTGGCCGTAGAGGGCGTAAAAGGGAGAATAACCAGTAGCGGAATGAGCCGCATTATTGTACGCGAACTCAGCAAGCCGTAAAACGGCCAACCAGGAGGTCTGATGTTGCAATATAAGGCAACGAAGGTACTGCTCCATAAATTGATTCGTCCTTTCGGTCTGCCCATCGGTCTCAGGATGATAGGCCGAAGAATACCTGGTATCAATGCCCAGTAATTTCGTCAATGACCTCCAGAACCGAGAGGTGAACTGTGATCCTCGATCGGATATAATGACCGAAGGAAGGCCGAATAACATGAACACATGTTCAAAAAACAAGTCCGCCAAGACCGGGGCCGAAGGAATGCCTTTACAAGGAACAAAACGAGCCATTTTTGTGAACGTGTCCACCACTACCCAGATGGAATCAAAGCCTTTCGACCTGGGGAGATCGGTAACGAAATCCATAGTCAACGTATGCCAGGGCCTGGGAGGTACCGGAAGCGGAAGTAACAACCCAACCGGTCGACCCCTTCGATGTTTAGCCTGAGCACATACTGCGCACGAATTGACATAACACTCTACATCGCGCTTCATTGAGGGCCACCAACACCAACGTTTGAGAAGATCTAAAGTGCGCTCTTGACCTGGATGGGCATTAAAGGGAGCATCATGAGACCATTCAAGGGCCAGATTACGAGTGTCAGGTGTAGGAAGGAACAGACGTTCATGTACGAAAGGTAATCCATCAGAATACACTGGGTCCCATTCTCGCAACTGATCGGAATGATTGCTAGTCCAGGATTGGACCGAGTCTAATAATGACAACGAAGGTGTACAAAGACAAATCACAGGACTCTTTCCGAGAACAGTGTCCGGGAAGGTTGGCAACTCGACCCCCCCCCGGGGAACATGACAAGGCATCTGCTTTTCCATGCGAAGTGCCAGGACGATGCATAATATGAAAATCAAAGGAGGAAAAGAAAAGATGCCATCGGACCTGTCTGCTATTAATGCACTTCAATGAAGCCAGATCCTGTAAATTCCGATGATCTGAGTAAACAGTGATGGGATGTTTAGCCCCCAGAAGATGATGGCGCCAAACACGAAAGGCATCCATGACAGCCAAGAGTTCCTTCTCCGTAACGGTGTAATGAGTCTCAGTACTGGAAAATTTACGGGAATGGTATGCCACTGGGTGTAACTTGCCTGTTGTAGGACATGTTTGAGACAGTACCGCACCGAGAGCAAAAGAAGAAGCATCCGCCTCAACTATGAACGGAAGATCAGGATTGGGGTGCTGGAGTACCGGTGCGGTAGTAAAGGCGGTTTTCAAAGCCTCAAAAGCCTCCTGATGTTCTCTCTGCCAACGATAGGGTACCTGAGGACTGGTCAGAGCCGTGAGCGGGGCAACAATTGTGGAAAAGGAAGAAACGAAACGTCTATAAAAGTTAGCGAATCCCAAAAAGGCCTGCAAGGACTTCAGTGTTTGAGGTACTGGCCAATCTAATACTGCTTTGACCTTAGATTCGTTCATGGATAACGCCCCAGGGGTAATGTGAAAACCCAGAAACTCAACAGACGTTTTATGGAACTGACATTTCTCAGGTTTGGCGAATAAGGAATGTTCTCTCAGACGGGATAGTACTTCTCGGACATGCTTTACATGGTCATCAAGACTACGAGAAAAGATTAAGATGTCGTCCAATTACACAACCATGTATACATCCAGAATATCCCTGAATATGTCATTCATGAATCGTTGGAATGTGGCCGGGGCATTACATAGGCCGAAGGGCATGACTAGATATTCATACAAGCCGTAACGGTTACAGAAAGCAGTTTTCCACTTGTCTCCCTCGCGAACGCGCACTAAATTGTATGCGCCGCGTAGGTCGAGCTTGGTGAAAATAGAAGCATGTGATAAGTGATCTAGAAGTGGTGTGATTAACGGGATTGGGTATCTATCTTTTTTTGTGATAGCGTTAAGACGCCGATAATCCACACAAGGACGTAAATCCCCCTCCTTCTTGGGTACAAAGAATATAGGGCTTGCCGCTGGTGAAGTGGAGGGGCGGATATGACCTAAGCGTAGGGCGTTCTGTACATACTCTTTCAACGCTTGTTCCTCCGAAGGGGACAAGGAATAGATCCTGCCCGAAGGAATAGTGGAATCAGGGAGTATTTCGATTGGGCAGTCATATGGTCTATGTGGAGGAAGCACCTCGGAAGAGCCACGATCGAAAACTGACTCAAATGCTTTGTACTCAGGTGGAATCCCAGACACCAAGCCCCCAACAGTATGAGAATGCACAATCTCTGGATCGTCAACAGTCAGCGTGAGTTGAGCTAAGGCTCCCAAGGCCCGAGAAGGTGTGTCAGTGGTTTTATGGACCGGGAGGCAATAATTCTGACAGACCTCGGACTCGAAGAGCACAGTGCCTGACTGCCAATTGATCAGCGGATTGTGTTCACGTAACCATGGAATCCCTAATATGATACCAAATTGAGGTGTGGTAATCAAATCAAAACTTAAGGTCTCTGTGTGAATTTCTTGGATGTTCAACAAGAGAGGTGCGGTTTGGTGTCTAACAGGACCAGAAACTAACGCAGAGCCGTCTACGGCTTGGACATGTTCAGGTCGTGTTTTTACCACTAGAGGCAGGTTGAGGGAATGGGCCAAATCAATGTCTATGTAATTACCAGTAGCACCTGAATCAATGATGATATTGACTGCATGAAGAAGGCCTGTAAAGGGACATAGAGTAGCCTTTACAGAGATGGGTCGAACACGAGCAAAGGCAAGAGGGGTACCCGGAGATGATGACGGAACACTCAACCTGTTCTCCGGATCTAAGGTCGAGCTGTCCGAAAAACCTGGCTCTTCTTGGGACGTCGAGGACACTCTTTCACAAAATGTCCAGTGGTGCCACAGTAAAAGCATGCATTATCCACCCTCCTACGTTCCCTCTCTGATGTGGTAATAGGACTACGTAAACCTCCCACTTGCATAGGTTCTTCTGTACTGGGAGCAGGAGTACTAGCAAGAGTAGGATGGGAAGAGACCCCCAATTCGGCTCTATGCTCCGATCGCCGTGCATCTATCTGCAGGGCGAGATCAACCAATTCCTGATACTGAGTGGGCACAGAAGGGATCACTGCTAATGCATCTTTCATGATGTTATTCAACCCCCTATAAAAGACCACCGCCCGCTTGTTTTCTGGCCATGATGTTTCAGCAACTAGTTGATTGAATCGGGTGATGTAGTCTATCAAAGTCCTTCTACCCTGAGTTAATTCTAACAACTCCAAATCCCTAGACTGTGCCTTGTGTCGGGTGTCGAATACTCGAGACATTTCTAGAACCAACAGATCAAAGTCATAAAGGACTGGGCTATTATTCTCCAGCAGGGGATTAGCCCAAGCGGCAGCTGTCCCGGCTAAATGGGAAAGGGCGAAAGCGGCTTTAGCAGTGGAAGTAGGAAAGGACAAAGGTCTGCATAAGAAATGTAACTTGCACTGATTAACAAAGGTTCTGAATTTCTTGGGGTCACCTTGATAACGTTCAGGAGCAGCCAGGGGGGAAGGGGTTGGGAGGACCACCGGGGTTGGGACTGTAGTAGCAGCCAAGGGAGGAGGAGTAGTTGAGGAGCTAGCATCTCCAAACTCAGGGTCTGCGGGAAGGGAATGCTGAACACTCTGTATGGAATCTAACCTTTGGTGGATCACCGTGTTCGCGGCGGCCATATCTGCCCTTAATACTGTAATAGCCTGGACTAAGGCAGCCATGGGTTCTTCCGTGGATCCCTGCATCGTCAAACACGACTAAACGGCTTCTCAGTCTGTTCTGACTTGAGAGTCGTGTAGACCGATGAGACCTCCGTCCCCAAGTGACGCACAGGGGAACTAATAGAAACCCGCTGTGCGACCTTTGAGGCCACAGGTGAGAGATGTCTTCCCAGATCCACAGAACCTCTGGAACACCGATGCTGCTGTCAGAAGGGAACGAGGGTAAGTACCAGGCAATTACAATACAATCAGGTAAACAATAGGATCTAAAGAGTCTTACCTATCTGGTGTTGGGGAAACCCAGGTAACCTAGTAGAGAGGTTCGAGACTCAGATGATGCGGCGGTCCCTGGAATAGTAGAACCGCAGGTGAGCGTGGATGTAGGGTTAGCCACCTGTAGGAGAGAGGGCTTGACTTGAATCCCAAGAAGGGAAATGGCGTAGAAGTACAGCAAGGTATCAGGGGATGATCCAAAGACAAGTCAAGGTGAAGTCCAAAATCCGGCAACAGGTAAACAGTTCCAGGCAAAGGTACAAAGGGGTGTCCGAAGGAGTCCGAGGTAGAGTTCCGTGATCAAAGTAACAAGGAGCAATTCTTAACGCCAAACAGGGTCTGAAGACAGCTGAGAAGCAATGAGCATTCTGTCTCTCAGACCTTTATACTGTGTGTCTCTGGGTCATGTGACGTCTCTGGGTCATGTGACGTCCACCAAGGTCACGTGAGGAACGCCACAATGGATCACGTGACCGACGTGAAGACGTAACGCCGCCCCTTCTGCTATATGTTCTCCAAGGCAATTGCCAATGCAGAAAGGGTTGCAATCGAGCCCGTACACCAAAGCTGGTACGGTGTTTTCGGTCCTTTGGGTTTACCGAATCACTTGAGCCTCGAACCGTGGGAGGAGATGTTGGGGGAATGTGCGCAGTGTTCTGATGTGGAGTGGACTGGTGTGCAGAGGATCGCCTAACATAACCGCCAGAGATGCAGTCCATACTGAGGCCCCAACTGGAGCTCTTACGTCAGGCAAGTTTGACGGCACTCCCAGTAAACTGAAAGAGTTTCTGGATGCCTGTACAGTTCACTTTTTGTTCAGAGTAAATACTTTCGCCCTTGACAAAGACAAGATTGGGTACATGATTAGCAATATGACATGGGGCCTCATTACGACCCAGGCGGAGGACCATGGTGCTATTAGCACTATGGTCCATGCCGGTGTCCGCCATGGCGGAATGGGGAATTACCACCCCATTCCGAGGTTGGCGGGGCGGTAATTCCCCACGCTGCCATGGCCCTTCCCCATTCCCATGTTTGCCCCATAGGGCTCAATGGGAATGGGGAAGGCGCTAAGTACGGTGACGCAAATTGTGGCACCGTACTTAGCACCAAGGTCCCTTTGCGGGTCCCTACTTTAACGGCTGGTAAAACAAGCCGTTAAGGTCGGGTTCCGCAAAGGGACCTCGCAATTAGGCGCTAATAGGTTAACGGCGCCACAGCCTTTTACGGCGCCGTTAACCCATTAGCGCCTGGGTCGTGATGAGGCCCATGGAATGCCTTGTCCTGGGTCACGCCTTTGATTATATCCGGGAGCCTTGTTGTAGCTACTTACCCATCTTTGTTACAAGCCATGAGGGACATGTTTGAATGCCAAGAGTTGACCTACCACGCCTATGAATCCCTTCTAGATGTTAGACAGGGAAATCAGGATGTCCTTGACTACATCACCAAATTTAAAAGACTGGCACAGGAGGCGGACTGACCGGAATCTGCTCAGTACACGATCTTCCGCAGGGGATTAGCAGAGGACATCAAGGATGAGCTAGTCTGCATTCCACGTCTGTCGTCTCCTGCGAAACTCATCACTGTGGTATTACAAAGTGAGTTCCGGCAGCACGAAAGGAAGTAGTGGAGAAGGATGAAAGTGTCAAGGATGGCACTCTATTAAGAGTGGCACAGGACACCCAGGAAGGATTTGGGTGGTTGTGCCTAAGTAAAGTGGACAGAATAGTTCACACACAGCTGAAAGAAAGGAGAGCGAAGAGTAGGCAAGTGTAGTAAGGGAAAAGGTACAGAATAGATTCCCTCTTGTGGTGTATGTAGATATAGGAAAAGAGTATTCCACGAACCTTAGGAAAACTCTAACCTTCTGCACAGTTTGCTATAACAGAGGCCCACACTGTTTGCTCATGGCTTGGAACAACAGCTATGGGTGTCTGTAACGTAGAAACGAGACAAGGGAAAGGGCAGAGGTTGCCTGACGGAAACCAACAGACAAGCTCTGTACAAGGGGTTTTCAAAGAGTACAAGAGAAGACACTAACAGATAAATCCAGGGAAAAGGAAGTTGAATAGCAAACTAGCAGAAGGAAGTGAAGGGAAAGCCGTATAACAGGATTGGATAGGGAGAAAGAACTGAGGGTTGAAAACAAGGAAGAAAGCAAGGGAGCAGCAGTCAGGAAACAGAGGAACTGTAATAACTGAAAGTAAATAATGAAGGTAAACTGATGTGGATAGCAGAGGACGGTAGGGTACAAGGTAGAAAGCTCAGAAAAGCAGGGAAGCAATGGGCATGCCCAAAAGGAGCAGGGCTGTAAGGAAGGAAGCCCCGAGGGATAGGGCTTAGGGCAGCGGAGTGAAGCAGGCTGCACGGCAAGGAGCCCAGAAGGGCCGGGCAGCAAGGTGTGAGCCCAGAGGAGTAGGGCCGCTGAGTGGAGAAGGGTGTAGGAGGACTGTAGAAGGCTGCTAGACTGGAAGCCCAGCGGACGAAGACTGTAGGTTGAAGGCAGTGGCGCGTGATCTGCTGAAAGGCACGAGCCTGGGAGGCAATGGCAGAAGGTAGCAGCGGAGCGTGATCGGCTGCAAGGCAGGAGCCTGGAAGGCAAGGGCGGAAGGTAGCAGCGGAGCGTGATCGGCTGCAAGGCAGGAGCCTGGAAGGCAATGGCGGAAGGTAGCAGCGGAGCGTGATCGGCTGCTTGGCTGGAGCCTGGAAGGCAATGGCGGAAGGTAGCAGCGGAGCGTGATCGGCTGCTTGGCTGGGGCCTGGAAGGCAAGGACGGAAGGTAGCAGCGCAGCGTGATCGGCTGCGAGGCTGGACCCTGGAAGGCAAGGACGGAAGGTAGCAGCGGAGCGTGATCGGCTGCAAGGCTGGATGCTGGAAGGCAAGGACGGAAGGTAGCAGCGGAGCGTGATCGGCTGCTATGCAGAGGAACCGCATACAAAGATACATAGCTCGAAGCAAAAAGGTGCTGGAAGGACTCTTAATGCAAGAGACTGAGCCCCTGCAAGCAGCAGCTTTTATACTGCCCAGCCCAGCACAGAGGCAGGCTAATTGGTCGCACCTGGCTAAGCACACCTGCAGACAATCGGCCACCTCCCTCTCTGTTCCTGAGCTGGTGGGAGCAGAGCTGATCCCTAGGGCTTCTGGGGATTGTAGTTCCGATGATGACCAATAGGAATAGCCAGGAATAGATGGTTATAGCCAGGTGCATTGTGGTAAGTGAAGTTTGTTGGAAAAAATAGAAAAGTATCAAAGACTCGAAAATGGGGAATAAGGTCCATATTGATCGCTAATGTATGTGCCCATGGCGCAGCCATGACAGAAAGGACCTTCACAAACAGTACATTCCACTCCACCTCCACCGCCTAGGGAAAACTCACAGCAGAACAAACCTATGCAGGTAGGGACCACGAGAGGACCACACACATCGGCGGAACAACAACGGAGAAGAAATCTAGGTCTCTGCATGTACTGTCTCATCAACATGTTCTATGTGATTGCCCTGAAGTGCCTGCCAGGAAGTCGGGAAACTTCCATCCTCGGCCTTAGTAGGGACCAAAGACCGAGGGATGCTTGTGAGTCCCCATGTTCACATCACTACATCTTCGGAATTTATGGACGATCGCCTCAATGTACTGAAGGTTATCATTCAACCGACACTTACAGAACCCATATCTGTTCTAGCTTTGTTGGACTCTGGAGCATCTGGTCTATTTATGGACAGCAGTTGGGCAAAGGAAAACCAAGTTCCACTGGAGACTAAGTCAGATGTTCACAACATAGAAGGAGTGGACGGGCGCCCTCTCTGTTCTGGTCCCGTTACGCAACAAACGACTTCTCTCCGTGTGAACATAAATCAATATTCGGAGGATATCTAATTTGACATAATAAAGGCAGCTCATTTCCCACTTCTTTTGGGTATTCCATGACTATGGGCCTCATTACACAGTAGGCGGTAAGGGTTTTTTCAGGCGTTAAAAACCAACCCGCAAAGGGACCAGTGGAGCTAATTACGGTACGGTACCGTAATTAGCGCCTTCCCCATTCCCATAGTGCCCTATGGGGCAAAAATGGGAATGGGGAAGGGCAATGGTGGAAGGGGGAATTACTGCCCCGCCAACCTTGGAATAGGGCGGTAATTCCCCTTTCCACCAAGGCGGTGCCGGTATTTTACCGGCATGAACCATGGCGCTAATAGTGCCATGGTTCACCGCCTACCGTGTAATGAGGCCCTATGTATTCGTAATCCTCAAATTGATTGGAAAAAAAACTCGGTCTTACTAGCTTCTCCAAAGTGTAAATCCCATTGCTACAAGTAGGAATGTCTGCTTGACTCTCGTCTTGCTTCGGTTCTCTGACCCGTTCTCGCCAGTCCTTTGATAAATGAAATCACCAGAATTCCAGAGGAATATCTGGCTTTTCAAGAAGTATTTGAGGACAAGATTCCACGGCAATGTCCAGATGGTGTGCGGAATGCTGTCTTGCATTGATCTCCTTCTCTTATCCTTAGGAGGTGATGAGCTCCTCTCAGATCAAGCTTGGTGAAGTCTTTCATTGTGGAGACCGATGCATCTCATGGTGTACTCAAAGCAGTTCTCAAGCAAACAGCCGAAGATGGATTCGAACACCCCTTTGCCTTCTTTTCTCGCACTTTAGGACCCAGTGAGAGAAATTACTCTGTAATAGAGAAGGAACTGTTGGCCATCCGGGAAGCTTGCACTGAATGGCGACATTTGCTTTTGGGCTCCCTTCATGAATTCGAGGTTCGCACGGACCACAAGAACTTACAAGTCTTACAACAGATGGAATGCAAGAATTCTCAGCAAGCACGTTGGCCATATTTCTTTTCGCAATATGAATTCAGGATCACCTTTATCCCAGGTACCCAAAACACAGTGTCCGATGCGCTTTTACATCAAGCGAACGAAGTCTGAGATGTACCGGAAACTAAAGAGAAGATTCTGTGTATATGTGTGTGTTATCTGTGTATTGGTGCAAATGTATGTTGTCTTTGCTAATGGCCTGTCCAAGGTATTTAACATATAGGTTGAAGAGGAGTGGAGATAGGGAGGTGTTAAGATGGATTTCTGAACTCTGCCCTTGAGGGGCAGAGGTTCAGAAGGCCAACCTAGTTTCTTGGAACAGGGTAACCTCTGGACAAGCCAGACTAATCAGCGTAGCTATGGCAGGCGGTCAAGACTAAGGGCCTCATTACACGGTAGGCGGAGAACCAAGGTGCTATTAGCACCTTGGTCCATGCCGGTAAAATACCGGCACCGCCTTGGTGGAAAGGGGAATTACCGCCCTATTCCAAGGTTGGCAATGGTGGTAATTCCCCCTTCCCCATTCCCATTTTTGCCCCATAGGGCTCTATGGGAATGGGGAAAGCGCTAATTACGGTGCCGCAAATTGCGGTACCGTAATTAGCACCCTGGTCCCTTTGCGGGTTGGTTTTTAACGCCTGCTAAACAGCAGGCGTTAAAGTACCTACCCGCAAAGGGACCTCGTAGTAAGGCGGTAAGGGTTAACGGTCACCGGTACCATTACCGGTGACCGTTAACCCTTACCGCCTTCCGTGTAATGAGGCCCTAAGTCTCAAGAGGGGTGAGGGTGACTGAAAGACCTCAATGAGCACAAAAAGCAAGGACACTTACAAATTACTCCAGACAGGTGTTATATTAAAAATATAGAGACATTTATTACAAGGCCTTTGTAATATAGACCATAGCAAAGAATCACAATAATACTAAAGTAAACCAACACATCACAATCAACACGATATATATACATGACCAGAGGGGTCTAACGGATTAAGAAGCACGAAATATGTAGACCACCTAGATGGGGAGGAAAACAGGCATTGCAAGTAATCTTTAGACCCAGTTCCACATCAAGAATACACCTAACTAAGAGGCAGTCCAAGCCATACGAAGGGAGGAGCCTTATGCTCAATAGTACATGCACACGCTTGTGCCATTGGACAAAATAGGGTCTCTTCAAGGGTCACTAGCAGCTCAGAAAGGTGGATGCGGTCGATGAAGATCAAGTCCCCACTATTCAAGCAGGACCTCCACGTGCGGGCAGAGGCAGGTTGAGAGTGTGGGATAGAGTCGCTATTTCGCAACAGCGGCGGAAAAGAAATGGGCTCCTGCGCGAGGGGCCACTGGTTAGGGTATGGACTACTTACCGGTCCCCGACGCAGGCAGACCCAGACTTCGTCAGTTCAGTCCACTTCCCTGGCAGGTTCGGATGTGACAACCAGGACGTCTCGACACTGTGTAGTTTCCGCGGTAGCAGGCTTCAGGGTCAAGAGGGTCACAGGTCGTTGCCACAGCAGGGCAACACAGTAACCGCATTTTCTCCGGTCTGGGCGCACTCGTCTCACTTCAGACCTGGGAATGCCAAGTGTACGAAATTCGGTGGGAGGGTACCGTGGACACAGAGCAAGCAGTATACCAAGTTTCGACGGCTTCCTCGAAACCGCGGTGATGACAGAGCAAAAGTCCTGCGTAAGCTGGTCAGCCCACTGGCTGGCCCAGGGACAATTCCGAAGAGGCTTACTTGCAGGGTTTGATGAAGGTACTGAGAATAGTTGGTCCCACTATTACACTGGGTCGAAGCGCCTTCGGCAGACCTTCTAGGACGATCAGATGCAGAGGGGTCTTGCAGGACGACAGCGGGCTCAGTGTGTCAAACCTTCCAGCGGGTCACCAGCGGTTCCTCGACTCGGCTTTTTGTTGCAGGATACTTGGCTCCTTATCCTTTGTTCGTGTGAACTCAGGAGATCGACATGGTAGTGGTGTTTTCGGCCTCCTCTCATCCAAAGTTCCCTTCGCTCCAAAACGGAGAGGACCCAATGGGAGATCTGCTCACAAACACTCACTCCATACGTGGACCAATCATGGACCACGGTGGTCCCAGGCATTCAGGACACTCCAGACTCTCTGGCACCCAGGATGTGTATTGGGAACAGACATCCCAGCCCACATCCTGGAGGCACACACACAAGGCATGCAGAAGCCCGGGAAAACTTTGGGTTTCGCAGGAAAGTGCATGACCAAATAGGGACTGGCCTGGGTCGGCTCGACCTGGGGAAGGTGAAGGGGCAAGATGGCCGAAGGACAGGAAAAAGAACCTTGTGGCATGGCCATTTTGGAGCCAGGCCACCTATTCATGCCAAACGCGGTAAGCGCGAATAACATGGCAAAAAAGGGTGCAAAACATAAGATAAACGATAGCTGCCACCAGTGCTGTCCGTGACACACCTGCACAGTTCATGATAAGTCCAGCGAGAGTTTCTAGGGCCTTTGGAATGACTAGAGACCCAAGAGTGCGGTAAAGTAAGTTACATTGCACTCTTGTTACATGTTGCACAAAAGCTGCAACATGAGGAAAGGACTAAGGGAAACGAAGTCCCCCAGTACTGACTGTCTTAAGGGCATGTCAGTTTCCCCATAAGAAGTGAACGAAAGCCCAGGAGTGCGGCTGAGGGCTGCGCTTCTCTGGCAAAGGTTAGATCAGGGTGTAAAACAGCAGCAAATAGTTTGGGGGTTGACACATGGAGGGAAAATTACATTCAAGTATGAAATCTTTCCTAACACTCGCCCCTTCCAGACTAAGGACAGGGGGAACTAATCCTCCCCTGGATGAGTTTCTTGTTCAGGTTGGTTAAACATTCTGGACAACCCATCAGCATTGCTATGTTGGACACCTGGCCTATGCTCAATAGTGAAGTCAAAGCTTTGCAGACTTATGGACCACCGAAGCAACTTTGGATTCTCTCCCTTCATGTTCATTAGCCACTTTAAGGGCTTATGGTCAGTTTGCACAGTGAAGTGAGTCCCTTAGAGGTAGGACCACAGCTTCCGTAGGGCCCATACAACAGAGAAACATTATTTCTCTATTGTGAACCATCTGAGCTCTCTGTCCTTAAGCTGGCGACTAATGAAGCCAATAGGGTGTTCCTTACCCTTCTCATCCACTTGTGATAGTACCGCTCCTATCCCAGTGTCAGAGGCATCTGTCTGCACAATAAAAGGTCTTTGGTAATCAGGGGCCCTGAGCACAGGGGCCTGGCACAAGGAGTCTTTAAAGCCATTGAAGGCCTTCTCACACTCTTCAGTCCAAGTTACCTTCTTGGGTTTCTTTGGAGTAGTGAGAGCATTCAGAGGGGCAGCTATGGTGCCATAGTCTGCCATGAAATTTCTGTAATACCCAGTGAGTCCTAGGAAGGCTCTCACTTGGGTCTGTGTAGTGGGGGTATTCCAGTCTTGTACTGCTTGTACTTTACTGGGTAGAGGCTGTATCCTCCCTCCACCTACTTCATGTCCGAGGTAAATCACTGAGCCTTGTCCAATCTGGCATTTACTGGCCTTTATGGTCAAGTGGGCCTTCTGAAGAGCCTGTAACACAATCCCAAGGTGTTTCACATGGTCTTCCCAGGTGGCACTGAAAACTGCTATATCATCCAGATATGCAAGACAGAATTTGTCCAACCCATTCAGCACATGATTCACAAGCCTCTGGAATGTGGCTGGTGTATTCTTCAACCCAAAATGCATTACCCTGAACTGGTAAAGGCCCTCTGGAGTTGAGAAAGCCGTCTTCTCCTTGGCATGTTCTGCAAGGGCTATTTGCCAATAGCCGGCAGTGAGGTCAAACGTGCTGAGGTACTTGGAGGCACCCAAGGTATCCACCAGCTCATCTGTTCTAGGCAAGGGGTGTGCATCTGTCTTGGTGACAGCATTCAGAGCCCTGTAATCCACACAGAACCTCAATTTAGAAGTACCTGCTTTTGGAACCAGAAGCACAGGGCTGGACCAAGGACTACTAGAGGGTTCAATCACCCCAAGCTCTAACATTTTGTTGACCTCCGTCTTAATGTAAGACCGTACTTTGTCTGACATTCTGTATCCCCTACTTTTGCTAGGTACACTTTCTCCTGTGTCTATGTTATGTTTGCACCAATGCGTCAAACCAGGGGACTGTGAGAACAGGGGGGAAAATTGCCTAAGCAAACTTTTCACCTCAGCCTGCTTATCAGAAGTCAGATGAGGGGCCACTCGGACACCCTCAATGGAGTTATCTGAAGTACTGCTTTGGAATAGGTCAGGGAGAGGTTCAGACTCCTCTTCCTCAAAATCTGAAGCCAATAGCATTGCTGAGATTTCAACTCTTGGGATGAAAGCCTTCAGCCTATTTATATGGAACACTTTTGGAGCCTGTCCCTGCCTTCCAAGGTCCACTAAATAGTTGACCTCACCCAGTGACTCCACCACTGTGTAAGGGCCGGACCATTTATCCTGTAAAGCCCTAGGCCTTATGGGATTTATGATCAGGACTTTCTGACCAGGTGTAAAGTTAATGAGGGAAGCTTTCTGGTCATACCAATGTTTCACAGGGGTGTGGCTAGCCGCCATGTAGGAAAGCGGTGTCTCAAACAGCTCTGTGTGATACGCCGAATGATCCGCCGCTAACTTTTGCCATAATACACTATAACTACTGAAAGTAGACTTAACCGTCGATGAATGCCTGGGGCACCCGAGGCTGAAGTTTGGAACAGCTCCGACCCTCCGATCAGCAGCCGCGACTCGGGAAAGAAAACGCTGTGACCTGAAAATGGCGGCCGCCACGAGACCCGCTTCTCCACTGAAGCCTGCGCCTTAAACAAAGACGGCACAAGCCTGCCGAGATCCGAAGCACCCAGCGACTGCTGAGGAGGTCCCAACCCGTGCAGACAGGGGCTCAGTCCTGCGCCCCGGTGCCCCGAGCCGGCGAGGCTGGGAAGGACCGGAGCGGCCTCGGACAGTGAGTGGAAGGCGCGGCGCAGATCCCACGGTAGACAAGCCGTGAGTGAGTGGAGAGGAGCCCAGAGCTTACACGACTCACCACGTCTGCACGGCGCGACTTCCTCAGCAGAGACTGCAGCACTGGGCTGGTGTGCCGGTAGGCCCTGCAGTGTGAACGAGGGACTGGGAGATGGGCGGAGCTTCATAGGCCCGGTTGCCGCGGCCCTGCCGCGGGACAAATGAGCGGCACTGCCCTCACGGCCCCCACGACAGACAGACGCGCACACCCTGAGCCTGAGGGGCCGCTCCAATGCTGGGCTGCGCGCTGCGGCTCCGCACGACTTGCGGTGATCCGTCGCGGCTGCCGGAGCGGCCCTGGAGTGACTCTCACAACTGGAGTGCCAAGCACCAGGGAGGCCAGACCCTCACCGAGTGGGGCGACCCGAGGACAGGCGGTAAGGAGTCGGAGGGAGGGGGCTCTGGGGTCACCACTGTCCCAGCAAAAAGAATATAGTGCCCTGACCCCCCCGGACCCACCAGCCCTATCTGGCTTGCGCCCAGTGACGGCACGCCGCGCCCAGCAACAGGCAGCACACGGCAGGACTGCAAGGCCCAAGGCACTCACTGGGGCCACCATAGAGGGCCCTCGAAGACACCAGCACCTCACCAAGTTGATCCAGCAAGCCATAGACCCCAGGCCACACCCCGACAAGACCTCAGGTGTGGCCTGAAGCCAAGGCGGGGGTAGCTGGTGGCGAAGGGCCAGGTGACCATACCAGCCCCATTCAATGCACAAGAGGCAATACCCCCTTGAGAGCCCCTGCTTATAGACTCTTCCAAACTGCGGCCTCTTACGGCACCCCGCGCATAACGGGGCGTTGTGACTCCTCGCAGCCCGGAGGCAAGCCAACGACTCACTAAGACTGCTGCAAAGCCTGAACCCTGCAACAGTGCGTTACTCCTCCTCACCCAGTGCACAGGTGAGACCAACACCAGAGCCTCCCTTTCGCCAAGTCTAAAGGGCCCCCTCTCACAAGGCCAACACATCGCAACAGCTCACCCACCTCAAGCTCCCCTCGGATCCCTCCAACTCGCCCCAGGCTTGCCATAGGAGCGGGAGCGCGACGCAATCAGGCCGAATCGGCCCTGGGCAGCCCTAACACTGCGCCACCACAGGGCAGGCTGCTCCAGCTGCCACCATAAAACACACGAAAGACCCTGTGGGCTTGCCTGCTCCTGAAGCTATGTCTGTTAAAGGTGCACGAAGCAAACACAGACAAACTACCATGGAGACCTTTGCAGCCTCTGGGGAGCTCAGGCCTGATGCTGGTCCCACCAACGGAGAAGCATGAACTACGGAGGCAACCGAACCGGCGAACTCACAGCTCTTGGAGGCTATCATGACTCTCCAGAAAACCATGGAAAACAAAATAGATGCTGTGGCTATTGACTTGAACCTGCTACGGCAGGATGTGCGTTCCATTGCCAGTAGAACGGACGCTCTGGAGACCTAAGTGAGAGACAACACTGAATCAAAAACACAACTTCTGAAAGAAGTAGACGCCCTAACACAGAAGGTGAAGAACCTGGAAGATAGAGCCGACGAGGCCGAAGTGTGGGCCCGTCGAAATAACATCAGGACCATTGGCCTACCCGAGGGAATCGAAGGCAATGACCCCACAAACTATGTCGAAGACCTCCTCATACAAGAAATCGGAGCGGGGAAGCTATCACAGGGCTTCACCATAGAGAGAGCCCACAGGTCCCTTGCCAGGTGGCCGCACCCGGGGAACCCGCCCAGGCCTATCATAGCCAAAGTGCTTGATTATAAAGACAGAGAAACAATTTTAGCCTTCTCAAGGCTGGGCGGCTCCATACAAAGAGACTCCACGAAGGTCGCCATCTATCCTGACTACACCCTGCAGGTCCAGAGGAGCAGAGCCCAATTCACCCACACCAAAGCCAGACTGAAAAACGCAGGTCTCCGTTACATGCTTCTATACCCGGCCAGACTGAAAGTCCTGCATAATAACAGAGCCCACCTATTCGACGCCCCGCCTAAGTCGGCGAATGGATGGACAGGGAGCAGGTCCCCGACCTAGAACCGAAACAGCGCAAACCATAACCGTCAGCAACATGAGAGCCCACCCACACCATCCCCAGGCAACACTAACCATACACTCAACTCTACACTATGAAAATGTGGCAACCTCGATGTAACTGGAGCCACACGAGACACGAAATACTTGATAGTTGCACCACCTGAAGTAGAGCTACTCCTGCCCCCAGGAATAGTTTGGGTAGTACACCCACCCGTAGGACACCAAGAGACCTAGGTCTATGGAGCGGAAACGGGAAAGTCAGCACGGGGAAACCTCGCTAGACGTGTTTTGTTTAGAAGAAAGTTAAAGGTTAATGTTCAGCGGGAAGGGAACCCCAAGACGGGAACCCAGTTAAAGTTGAATAGGAAACAGACCAAGACCACCTACAGCAGGATCACCATGGTCCTGACCAGGCCCACCCGGGACCTCGACCATGGACCACCCATAAGTTCAAAACCATACGTAGACCATAAATGATAAAACAGAATAATGTCCTGGAACGTCAGGGGCTTAAACAGCTACGTCAAACAGCATTGCATCCACACCTACATGAAACGCCACAAAGTGGGAGTCGCCCTGCTGCAAGAGACACACCTAAACGCACCCAAACTATCAGCGCTGGCCAAAGTCTGGAGGGGAACCTTAATAGGCTCCACGTACTACACGTACGCAAGAGGAGTCCTGATATGGATCACACCTTCTATCCCCATTACCCTGACTCTCACCAAAATGGATAACGAAGGCAGAATGGCCCTGATACAAGACACCATTGAGGGGAGAGACCTTTGCCTGATTAGCACCTACGCTCCTAACCACAACGCTACCGTCTTCTTTCGCTCACTGTACACCCGCCTGAGCACATGTAGAGATGGCATAAAAATATGGGGGGGCGACCACAATTGCACCCTGGACCCTCGTGAGGATAGATCGGACAGCAAACATGTCTGCCCTTCCCCACCTGCTAAAATACTAAACTCCCTCACGCAACAATTTGCCCTGAAAGACCTATGGAGAGAACAGCACCCTGAAACCAGAGCCTATTCCTTTTACTCTCCTCCACACAAATTCCACACTAGAATTGATTGTCTATTCGCCAGTGAGGAACACCTAGCCCTATTCGAAGATACACAGTACAAGGCCATGGTGCTGTCAGACCATTCCCCCCTGATTACCACATGGACATTAACAGCCCCTAGGCCCCCCCATCCTGACATGACAACTCAGATGTGTGGCGTTGCTAGACAAAGCCCTTCAATGAACAAATCAGACAAGGCACGACAGACTATTGGCAAACCAACATTGATAGTGTCCAACACATAAGCACAGCGTGGGAGGCATACAAGGTGGTGATAAGGGGAGAAATGATAGCCGCCGCCGGTGGGGCCCAAAGACTCACCACATCCCTGCTAGCACGCACTGAAGCAGAGCTGAAAGACCTAGAATCAACGCTATCCCCTGACCCGGCCCATACGCATAAAATAATAGAACTTAAACAAACTTGCCTAACACATTGGGAGACACTGGGGAAACTAAGCTACGCGAAATACACTGAAAGGAACCACGCCCTAGGTGACAAACCCGGGAAACTGCTTGCGTGGCTATACAAGCGCGAGATCCCCAGAACACCCATCTGCCTAATCCGGGGCAAAGATGGCCTGAACATCCACTCACAAGTTGGGATAAACCTAGCGTTCAAAGAGTACTACAAGGCCCTATACTCTGACCACCCACGGACACAGAAATCGAAGATGTTCTTGACATCATCAGGCTGCCACATCTAGATAAACACAAGGCCGACTCCCTGGACGGTCCCATCACTCTAGATGAGGTCATGGCCACCATCAGAACATTACCCTCAGGGAAAACACTGGGGCCTGACGGACTCCCTGGTGAGTTTTATAAGAACTACGAGGACATATTAGCCCCATTATTATCCCAGGTGTATAACGAGGCGTATGAGGAGGGCCGCCTCCCCGATGCCATGAGAGAAGCTGTCATCATCCCTTGTTAAAACCCAATAAAGACAGTTCAGAATGCGGCTCGTACAGGCCCTTGTCCATGCTAAACGTGGACAATAAGATACTAACAGTGCTACTGGCAAGGAGACTACAAGTAGCCAACCCGCACCTAATCCACCATGACCAGGCGGGGTATGTGCAGGGCCGTTCCATCACAGAAAACCTACGCAAGCTGCACCATGTCATATACAGCACGGAAAGTGAACCTGGAAAATGTGCGGTGGCGTCCCTGGACGCCTCCAAAGCTTTTGATTCGGTCCGGTGGAAATGGCTCCATGCCACCCTGGCCAAGATGGGGACAGGGCCAACCTTCTTAAACTGGGTCAAACTTACCTACACAAACCCCACTGCCAGAGTCCGAACCAATAACACTTTATCCGACAAATGGAACCTTTCCAAAGGAACCCGGCAGGGATGCCCCCTATCGCCCTTACTTTACATTTTAGCTATTGAACCAGTGGCAGCATATTTTAGACAGGACTACGGAGATGGTGGCATAATAATAAACGTGGTGACCCACCTAGTCTCTATGTACGCGGACGACATGCTCCTTTACCTGAAGGACCCGAACACATACTACCCTACATACTGGAGACATTGGAGGGGTTTTATAGATGCACGAGGATCCATATCAACCACGACAAGTCTTGCCTGTACCCCCTAGCAGCCCTAAGCACAACTAAGAAGGAACACCTCCCCCTGCTGGCTCTCAAATGGGAACCCACCTCATTTAAATACCTGGGCATTAGGATCCACCGAGACCCCAGAACTGAACATGCACTGAACAATGAGAAGACCAAAGAGGGCTTAGTTAAATCATTCGACTTTTGGAGCAAGCTGCCCCTTTCGGTGGCCGGCAGAGCAGGGCTTCTCAAAATGGTAGCACTACCACGACTCCTGTACTTCTTCACCAACGTCCCGTACAACATCCTGCAGCAATTGTTCAAAGAGCTGAACAAACTTTGCCAGAAATTTCTATGGCACGAAGGAAAGCACAGAGTTGCCTTAAACGTAACGCAGAGACCGTACGACAAAGGAGGCCTCAAAATCCCCAATTTTGAACTCTACTATTTGGCAGGCCAACTGAAGCACGTGATCCAATGGATGGCTGACGACAACTCCACGGACACTCGCCTTCGGCAGCCCACAGACTCCCTGAAGCTGCTTAGAGACCTACTCTGGATC
Source organism: Ambystoma mexicanum (assembly GCF_040938575.1). Lineage (NCBI taxonomy): Eukaryota > Metazoa > Chordata > Amphibia > Caudata > Ambystomatidae > Ambystoma > Ambystoma mexicanum. The sequence goes on along the minus strand of NC_090938.1, from coordinate 832,718,872 downwards.
GAGTCGGATGTGAGACATCAAGACTCATATTTAATCCGCCTGGGCACTCAGATTTGGAGGCAGGCCTGCAAAATCGACAAATTGGTCGACCCCTACTCCCCACAGATCCCAATAGTTGCAATCATGTCAACCAGACCAGAGGGCCAGAAGGTGATCAGGAACATATGGGAACCCTTTGGCATCGCCACCCTGAGAGATCTAGTGGATGACCAGGGCATCCTCAAGTTCACCGAATTGCAGGAAACCACAGGGATACCGCCAGGTCAATTCCTCCTACATGGAGCAGTAGTGAATAGACTCACGAAACGATGGCCAAAGATAGAAACCCTCAACACCGGGCATGAGGTCATTGAGAACCTGTTGAGCGCGGCAGAGGGAGGCCATGAAACATCAAGGCTCTACGAGACCCTGCTCAGCTGCGCCACACAACAAGAACTCAAGAGCAAGGTAAAATGGGAACTAGAATTTGGCACGCTGTTCGAAGACAAAGAGTGGGAGGTTATAACACATTACCACAAAAAGGCATCTAGAAATGCCCGTTTCCAGCTCAGACAATTCTACATCATTCATAGGGCATACCTCACTCCAGACATCATCTCCAGATTCAGCAGTACGGGCGCTGCGTCATGCCCTAAATGCCAAGAACCCTCCGCTGGAATGTCCCACATGTTCTGGGGATGCCCAGCATTATTTCCAGGTCGGAAGGAAAAAATAAGCTGAATGCCCTTCCAAAACAAGCCCAAAACAAGCTGACTCCCATCCAAATAAGCTGAAGAAACAAGCGTGCACCTAAAAAGTTGTGGAAAGGTCTCAAAAGTAAGAAACATAACACAACAAGAAAAACATACATAGACAGAACACTACATAGTGTGTTAGAACAACAATATTTTATTGCATGGTGACTAGAAGTCCCAGATTGCAAAATAATACGGCCCTGAAATACATTGTATTTGTATCTTGTATTTGTATTTATTGTTTTATATAGCGCCTTAATCCAAGGCGCTATATAATATTGTAAAGGCAAATTGGAAGCTGAAAAGAAACATGGCCTTTCTGAATACATCTGTCTGAGAAAATGTTGTATGTAGATTCCAATAATCCTCTAACGCAGTCTTGCAAAAAAAGTTTTAAAAAAATAAATAAATAAAGAATTTTAGTGGATAATGCGTCAGCACTAGGGATATCAGCAAGATAATATTGCTATAGAGTGACGCTTGCTAAACTAAAACAATCCCCTTGTTTACATGTCAGTGTGCCTGTCTGCATGACAAAACTTTTAAAGGGGGCTTTCTTTTTGCATATGTTTAGGCATTTGGCATTGATGGGCCACCTGGTGGGCAAGTAACAATCCCATCAGTGCCAAACACCTATGCATATGCAAAATACAGGGCGCACCTGAGAGCAAGACAAAGCAGCAATTGGCGTCAAGTGCTGCCAGCAGCCCAGTGCAGGACGCTCTGTGTGACATGTAATGGGCTTAACTGCAAATAAACAAGCCCAATTGCACGTCCACAGACGGTCCAACAAGCGGACAAAAACCGCGACAAGCGACCTCCAAATATTATAAGCGACTTTGGGCAAAAACAAGCCCAAAGTCGCTTATAATAAGCGGACCTGGCAACACTGATGCCCAGCAATACATGCCTTCTGGACACAAATCAAAGCAAAGGCGGCCGAAGCTGACGTAACATTGGACGTGCAGTCCCCCAAAGCTGGCATCCTGGGCTTTTACCCTAAAAGTAAAAACAACAAGCCCCTAAATAGGCTCAAGGACCTAATGTATATCCTGGCAAAAAGACGAATTGCCATGGCCTGGAAATGCCCCAGGGCCCCCAGTGTCGCAACGTGGTGGGAGGACCTACGTAGATGGTCTACAGCCGAAACAGGGGCTTGGGAGCTAGCACAGCGACAGCAAAAAATTGACACCTCCCATGACCTATTACAGTGGATGGGCCTCACGGTGACTCTGTTCCGCACAAAGGAGGACAGCTCATCCGGTGGGGATCTGGACAGCCCGCGCTAAACACTGGCGCACATAGACTGCAGCATATCTTTATGGACTTGGTCTAATTGGGAGGGAGGGACGAGTGGAGTTATTACTAATACGCAACTGCTTCGGAAATTATATTAAGTTTGTATTGTTATTGAAAAAATAAAAATATATTTTTTTAAAAAACAATGTTTCACCAAAGCTTGTCCTGCCTTCAACTTGTCACTAGCCAGACCCATCAGGAGTACCATCCTTTTTCTGAGCCCTAACACATAGTCTACTATGTTGGTAGTAATAGGGGGAGTGGGCATCTCCCATCCCTCCTTGACTATGGCTAAGGGTCCCCGCACAGGGTGACCAGACAGAAGTTCAAAGGGGCTGAAGCCAACACCCTCTTGTGGTACCTCTCTGTAGGCAAACAGTAAGCATGGTAAAAGAAGATCCCATTTTCTTCTTTGAGGTTCTTCCAGAGCCCCAATCATACTTTTCAAGGTCCTGTTAAACCGTTCCACCAGACCATTGGTGTGGGCGTGATATGCGGAAGAAAACTTATAGGTGACCCCACATTCCTTCCACATAGCCTGCATATACTTTAACATAAAGTTTCTGCCTCTGTCAGACACATCTTCTTTAGGGAAGCAAACCCTAGTAAAGATGCCAAGTAAAGCTTTTGCAACTGACTTGGCAGTCACAGTTTTCAATGGTATGGCCTCAGGATACCTGGTGGCATGGTCGACCAGCACCAGGATAAACCTACTCCCTGGGGATGTTTGGGGGTCAAGGGGACCAACAATGTTGATCCCTACCCTCTCAAATGGTACCCCCACAACTGGGAGTGGTACCAATGGAGCTTGGATTGTTGAACCACTCTTACCAGATAACTGGCAGGAGGCACAACTCCTGCAGTGACTTTCTACTTGCACCGCCATCTTGGGCCAGTAGAAGTGCTGCATGGATAACCTTTGCTTGGTCCTCTTAATACCAAGGTGACCAGCAAGGTGCACTTCATGCGCGAGCTGCAGGAGGAAGGGTCTTACAGCAAGGGGAACCACCAACCTCCTAGGGTCTCCTACTGTAGACTCTGTAGGCTCACTATACAGGAGCCCACCTTCCCAATAAATCCGGTGCTTCCCAGGAGGTTCACCCTCAAGCTGGGAGCAGGCATGTCTCCTTAGGCCTTCCAGAGATGGGCACTCACGTTGGCCTTTACTGAATTTTTCCCTGTCAGGACCACCTTCCACTAACAAATCGTTTGGTTCAGGATGGTCATTGGGGTCAAATACTTGAGGCATCACCACCTCCTCGTCAGGTCTGGGTGATTGACCAACTACCTCCACCTTAGACATGGGTTTCCCCTTTGGCTGGGGCAGGGCATTGGTCTTGGCCAGTGCTGCCTTCGTTTGAGACCTTGTGCAGAGTCTGTCAGCAGTGTCTCCCACAAGCACTAAAGCTCGGAGGTCATTGCCCAACAAGACCTTTCCTGGGACACTCCTCTGAATGCTCACTGGAATCCTGACTGCTGTACCATTGATAGTAAGATTTACAGGTATTACTGGGAACATGAGAGGCGGGCCGTCAGCCAACTTAGTGGGCATCAGAGTAGCTCTGGCAACTTCCTCTGGGTCTACCAAGGTAGAATCCACTACAGTTTGACTGCACCCACTATCCCTAAGAGCTGGAGTATCTACTCCATTGATCAGCAGACTGTCTTTAAAGTACTGTGGTGTTATCTGGAATCCTAACATAAGCCTCTGAGCCTTTAGGCTACCAGGAACCCAGGGAAACTAAAACGACCTCAGCTTCTATCCCACTGGGGAAGGAGTCTGAGGAGAAGGATGCTCCGGTTATCTCTTCTTCCTTGTAGGAGGAGAAGACCAGATTAGCAGAGTGGACCCCCAAGGTTTTGACCTTACATCTGGGATCCCCTTTCACATGGTCAGTTGCTCCACAAGCAAAACAAGATCCATTGGGTCTGTTCAAATAGGGAGGCTTACTATAACCAGAGTTCTGTTTCGGAGGCTGACCTCCACTACCCTGTGAGTTATCTTGGGTCTTACCCTTATTTTTCTTTTTGTGGCCCTTTTGGGAAGAAGATTTATCTGTTTCCCCACCCTCCTTATCTTTGGACTTTTTCCCTTCCTCCTGCTTACCAGGATGAGTCTTGTCCTTATGGGACACTCGATGTCACGCTGCCGGCTCCCGGTTGCCGATGGAGGCTTTGGAACGCGTGCCGTTGGCGGCGCCATTATGTTGTTCCAGGGTTGCTTTCCTACTTCCTGGTTTACCGCTCTAGTCTTTTCTGTTCTGTCGCTCTGTTTCCGTATTTAAGCCCTGCCCCTCTCTGGGTTTGGCGCGTTGCAACTTTGTCTTTTCGCTCTGTTGCTTTGCTCCTGTGTATCGCTTCGCGTCCCGCCTTGCCTAACTTTCCTTTGCCTTCTTTTTCCTTCCGGGTTTTCCGATTCATTCTTTACCCGTTTTTCTTTTCCCTGCCTTCTTCTGTGCTTTTCCCCCTCTCGCTAGTCTCCGCTCTACTTTGCTGCTCCTTGCTTTCGCCCTTTCCCTTTCTGGGCTGCTGATTTTTCAGCTCCTTGGCTTGCCTCCTCCACATCGCTTCTCCTGCGTTTCCTTCGCTCCTGTGTTTGGATACGTTCTCCTCTCTACGTTCTGAATGTACAACTTGCCAGAGTCTGGTCCTTTACTCCTACTCCTCGCAGAGCATCCTTCCTGTGCGCCTGCTTCGGATCATCAGTCCTCTAGCCCTGGGTTATCAAGGCACAGCAGCAACATCCTTCAGAGCAATGTTACGGTAGTACTCCGGAATTACATTCTTCTAGTTCTGGATAGTTCAAGACACCCCAGCAGTCTACCATCGCTACCAACACAGAGAGGTTTTTTTAAGCTGCTGCTTTTTTCCTCTCCAATTGGTCTCTGCGGGAAGGGGGCCCACTGCTTCCCTGTCTAGCAGGGAATCAGGGTGGCTTCTTACCGCGGACGACCGTATCTCTTCTCAAAAAGGAAGAAACCAAACAAGAAGCTTACCCGGCGAGAAGCATCATCAGAAGAGACAGGTGAGGAAGAAGGGGAGGTGGACATTGATATATCTGACAACCCACCTATCACGGCTAAACCTGACACTCGATGTGACACCCACACATCTGCTGCAATGGCTAGCTTCTTAGGATCTATCTCCTTTGATTCGGCCAAATGCTGCTTAAGCTCAGGGGAAGAAGATGCAAAAATATGTTCCAGCATGACAAGACTTATCATACCTTCAAAGGTAGAAACCTTATAACCTTCGACCCAGCCAGTCAAGTTTTTTTAAGGATTCAGTTATATAAGATACCCAAGTACCACTTTCTTTTTTCTTATACTCTCTGAATCTTTTTAAGTATTGGGCAGGAGTCTTTCCAAACCTTAAGATGAGAGTTTGCTTCAACATTGCAAAATCTGCTCGCTCAGCTTTCGACATTTCCATAATGGCATTGCAGCCAGAATGGGGTAGTCTGCTAAGTAACCAGTCAATTTTATCAGCATTGTCAACTTGTTGAACTTCACATGCATACTCAAATGCATACTGGCATATCAGCCAGTCCATAATGTCATTCTTTTCCTCATACACACTGAGCAGATCTTTTGGAAACCTTGGATGAGAAGAGGCCCCAGACCCATGTCCAGGACCTTTGGACCCATTGGCAACTTGAAGCTTGGCCAGTTCCAACTGGTGATCCCTGTCTTTTTGTTTTTCTTCCTACTCTATCTTTAGTTTGGCCTTGTTGAACGCAAGCTCCTTCTGCCTAAACAGCAGCTCTTGCTTCTTGAATTCAAGTATGGCCTCCCCATCAGCACTGGCAGAGGAAACATTCGACATTACATCCCCTATGGACTATGACCTTTTAAAAGTTATACTAAAACAATTCACTATGTGTCCTGGTAGGAATAACTTGAAATGCCTTCACTCATGGGCAACACCGGATTCCTATCCCACCGCTGTACACCAATTTGTTAAGATGGATTTCTGAACTCTGACCTGTAGGGGCAGAGGTTCAGAAGGTAAACCTTGTTTCTTGGAACAGGGTAACCTCTGGACAAGCCAGACCAATCAGGGTAGCTATGGCAGGCGATCAAGACTAAGGGCCTCATTACACGGATGGCGGTAATGGTTAACGGCCACCGTTAATGGTAACGGTGACCGTTAACCATTACCGCCTTACTACGAGGTCCCTTAGCGGGTTGGTGCTTTAACGCCTGCTTTTTGCAGGCGTTAAAAACCAACCCGCTAATGGACCTCGGAGCTAATTACGGCACCGCAAAATTGCGGTGCCGTAATTAGCGCCTTCCCCATTCCCATAGAGCCTATGGGGCAGAAATGGGAATGGGGAAGGGCAATGGTGGAAGGGGGATTTACCGCCCCTCCAACCTTGGAATGGGGCGGTAAATCCCCTTTCCGCCAAGGCGGTGCCGGTATTTTACCGGCATGAGCCATGGCGCTAATAGCGCCATGGCTCACCACCTACCGTGTAATGAGGCCCTAAGTCTCAAGAGGGGTGAGGGTGACTGAAAGACCTCAATGAGCGCACAAAGAAAGGACACTTACAAATTACTCCAGACAGGTGTTATATTAAAAATATAGAGACATTTATTGCAAGGCCTTTGTAATATAGACCATAGCAAAGAATCACAATAATACTGAAGTAAACCAACACATCACAATCAACACAATATATATACAAGTGCAGAGGGGTCTAATGGATTAAGAAGCACAAAATATGTAGACCACCTAGATGGGGAGGAAAACAGGCAGTGCAAGTAATCTTTAGACCCGGTTCCACATCAAGAATACACCTAACTAAGAGACAGTCCAAGCCCTATGAAGAGAGGAGCCTTATGCTCAATAGTACATGCACGCGCTTGTGCCACTGGACAAACTAGGGTCTCTTCAAGGGTCACTAGCAGCTCAGGAAGGTGGATGCAGTCGATGAAGAACAAGTCCCCACTATTCAAGCAGGACCTCCACTTGCGGGCAGAGGCAGGTTGAGAGTGCGGGATAGAGTTGCTATTTCGCAACAGCGGCGGAAAAGAAATGGGCTCCTGCGCGAGGGGCCACCGGTTGGGGTATGGACTACTCACCGGTCCCTGACGCAAGCAGACACAGACTTCGCCAGTTCAGTCCACTTCGCTGGCAGGTTCGGATGCGACAACCAGGACTTCTCGACACCGTGTAGTTTCCGCGGTAGCAGGCTTCAGGGTCAAGAGGGTCGCAAGTGCAGCGAACTTGCACAGGTCGTTGCCACAGCAGGGCAACATGGTAACCACGTTTACTCCGGTCCGGGCGCACTCGTCTCACTTCAGACCTGGGAATGCCAAGTGTATGAAATTCGGTGTGAGGGTGCCGTGGACACAGAGCAAGCAGTATACAGAGTTTCAAGGGCTCTCTCGAAACCGCGGCGATGACAGAGTAACCACCCTGCATAAGCTGGTCAGCCCACTGGTTGGCCCAAGGACACTTCCAAAGAGGCTTACTTGCAGGGTTTGATGAAGGTGCCGAGAATAGTTGGTCCCACTATTCCAATGGGTCAAAGCACCTTTGCAGTCCTTCTAGGACGATCAGATGCAGAGGGGTCTCGCAGGACGACAGCGGGCTCAGGGTGCCAAACCTTCCAGTGGGTCACCAGCGGTTCCTCAACTCGGCTTCTTGTTGCAGGATACTTGGCTCCTTATCCTTTGTTCATGTGAACTCAGGAGATTGACATGGTAGTGGTGTTTTCGGCCTCCTCTTATCCAAAGTTCCCTTCGCGCCAAAACAGAGAGGACCCAATGGTAGATCTGCTCACAAAAACTCACTCCATGCGTGGACCAATCACGGACCACTGTGGTCCCAGGCATTCAGGACACTCCAGACTCTCTGGCACCCAGGATGTGTATTGGGAACAGACATCCCAGCCCACATCCTGGAGGCACACACACAAGGCATGCAGAAGCCTGCAAAAGCTTTGGGTTTCGTCGAAAAGTGCATGACCAAATAAGGACTGGTCCGGGTCGACTTGACCTGGGGAAGGTGAAGGGGCAAGATGGCCAAAGGACAGGACAAAGAACCTTGTGGCATGGCCATTTTGGAGCCAGGCCACCTATTTGTGCCAAACGCGGTAAGCGTGGATAACATGGCAAAAAAGGGTTCAAAACATAAGATAAATGATAGCTGCCACCAGTCCTGTCCGTGACACACCTGCACATTTCATAATAAGTCCAGCGAGAGTTTCTAGGGTCTTTGGAATGACTATAGACCCAAGGGTGCGGTAAAGTAAGTTACATTGCACTCTTGTTACATGTTGCACAAAAGCTGCAACATGAGGAAAGGACTAAGGGAAACGAAGTCTCCCAGTACTGACTGTCTTAAGGGCATGACAGTTTCCCCATTAGAAGTGAGCAAAAGCCCAGGAGTGCGGCTGAGGGATGCGCTTCTCTGGCAAAGGTTAGATCAGGGTGTAAAACGGCAGCAAAAAGTTTGGGGTTTGACACATGGAGGGAAAATTACATTCAAATATGAAATCTTTCCTAACAGGAGGAGACATGAGGGACCGCATACTTGACAGGGATGGGGTCCGATTGATAAGGGGGCATGGAGACAAAGGGCCTCAATACACGGAAGGCGGTGAGCCATGGCGCTATTAGCGCCATGGCTCATGCCGGTAAAATACCGGCACCGCCTTGGCGGAAAGGGGATTTACCGCCCCATTCCAAGGTTGGTGGGGCGGTAAATCCCCCTTCCGCCATTGCCTTTCCCCATTCCCATTTCTGCCCCATAGGGCTCTATGGGAATGGGGAAGGCGCTAATTACGGCACCGCAATTTTGCAGTGCCGTAATTAGCTCCGAGGTCCCTTAGCGGGTTGGTTTTTAACGCCTGCAAAAACCAGGCGTTAAAGCACCAACCCGCTAAGGGACCTCGTAGTAAGGCGGTAATGGTTAAGGGTCACCGTTACCATTAACGGTGGCCGTTAACCATTACCGCCTTCCGTGTAATGAGGACCAAAGTGTTTCCTGTCAGTGAGGAAGGAGGTGAACCAGTTGAGTACGGTGACAGACACATTCAGCCTGTGGGCTAGGATTTCTAGTAGAATGGTGTGGTTGATGGTCTTGAAGGCTGCAGAGAGGTCAAGGAGTATGAGTAGTGATGTGTGTCCTTTGTCTGTGATGTTGTGGAGGTCATCGAGGATGTGAAGAGTAGCTGTCTCAGTGCTGTGTCCAGGTCGAAAGCCAGACTGGAAATGGTTGAGTAGGCTGTTTGCAGTGATGTGTTGTTGCAGTTGGGTAGTTACAAAGCGTTCCATGATTCTGGCGAGGTATGGTAGGATAGTAATTGGGCAGTAGTTTTCAGGGAGTGTGGTGTCGAGCAATGGTTTTTTGAGAAAGGGTGAGATTTGTCCCGTTTTAAGTGCAGTGGGGATAGTACCATGTGAGAGACAAGAGTTGATTATGTTGACCCAATGGGGAGCCAGGGTGGTGATGCAATTGGATGCAGCTTGAGGTGGGCATGCATGATCCAGGAAGTGTGCAGGTTTTGTTTTGGCAGTGAGGGTGATGAGGGTCCCAGTGGGGTGGAAGGTGTCCCATGTGTTGGACTGTTTGGGAGTCGGAGAGCTGAGGGAAGGGGTGTCCTGATGTGTATTTTGGAGTTGAAGTAGTTCATGAGGGAGTTGTATACTGCAGTGGACGTGGGTGCTTTTTAATAGTTTCTGGGTACGATTGCTGGTGGATTGGAGTTCTTGGAAGTAATGGTTGGCTTTGGCATTGCTTCGTGCTGGTTTATATTTGTAGCGGCAGTGTCTGAGGGGTGTCCTGGTTGAGGAGCATGGGTTATTTTGCCAGACCTTTTCTAGGCATCTGGCTACCTGCTTGATAGAGTAGAGGGGAATGCTGAACCATAGTTTGTGGTGGTGGTTTTGTAATTTGAAGTGTGCAATTTTGTCGAGTGCCTATGTGATGATGGTGTTGTATTGGTGGAGTAGGATGGATAGATGTGCGTGTGGGGAGTTGTATGAGTGGTGCTAAGGTATACACGCCAACCTTCAGACGCGCCTGGTAGAGAGATTTCCACATGGAAATCTGGAGACGTTCATTTCCCCATAGAAATGCATTGGCGGTACAGTTATTTGCCTGCCTAAATCGGGAAGGTTGGCATGTATGCTAAGGCTATGTTTGTAATGTGCTTGGTTTGGCGGGCGAGGGGGATATGTGGCAGGTGGGGATGTGTGGCAGGTGGTGGGATTTTATGTCGTAGTGCAAGCATGAAGAGTATAGCAAAGTGCTCCGACCACAATACCCAGATTTGATTATCCACAGAGACATTGCTTTGCCATCCACCACTCAGAGCATGATCAGAGTTTTCACTGGCATCCCAGGGGTCATCAAAGTCTGTATGTGTGAGCATGATGTGTGAGGGTTACACCAGCACTGCCTGCCATGATATAGGATGCAGGCTCAGTGGGAGGAGCCCGCATTTATCACTACCCGTCCTAAGATGGCGCCCGCTCGAATCCATGACGATGAATGTCCCATTCCAACATGGTTACTACGCCCCCGTCCTTCCAAGGACGTCTCTTGCCTTTAGTGTTTCTTTTTAAGAGGGCTTTGCCGACTGGCCGAGGTCTTCAGCCGACATTTCGGAGGCCATCTTAGAGCGCTAGTAAACCCTCACCTGCCTCGCAAGCATATACAAAACGAAACATACGTGAAGATTTTTCTCTATTTTTGCCCAGCATTCCGCAGGTGTTTGAAGTGGGAATAAAGTATCAAAATGTAATTTGATATACAAATACCAATATTGTACAGATATAACCCCCCATTATTCCCAAGGCCGCTCTCCTTGCATGATTGTTAATTATCCCGCCTTATATCTCGCGCATTCGCCCCGTTTCTCGACCTGTCTGCTCCCCTCGTGGGCTCGGGCTCCGCTCCAAGATGGCGCGGGTGTTGGCGGGCGCGGCTTGGGGGCTCGTGCCGGGCCTGCGTCGTGACGTCAGCCGCACAGGCGCCCGTTGGTGCATCTCCTGCTGCTGCTGGTGCTGCTGCCGGCTGAGGGAGGCGGATGGCGGGGAGCTGCGTTTACCGGCGGGGGAGCCAGGGGGTGGCGCGCAGCCTCGGGGGAGCTCTGGCCGCACGCAGGGCTGCGGCTCCCCGCTGGCAAGAGGACGACGAGGAGCCGCGGGGGCAGGTGAGAGCAGCACCGGGCAGAAAGGTCACTCCTGGGGGCGGCTAGAAGGGCACGTGATGCCAATGTGACCCCCAATGAAGTGGTGCAGCCCCGGGGGGGGGGGGGGGGTGTCACCATTGGAGACTATGGGGGACAGTCTCCTGCAAGTGCTCCGCACTGGAGTCTGCAGTGCCGTGCAAGTGTTTCCTTTGCAGTCCATGGTTTAGGAATTCCTCTGGGAGTCTATGGTGCTGTGCCACTGTTGGTGCATGTATTTCCTGTTGGAGTCTATGGTGCTGTGCCACTGTTGGTGCATGTATTTCCTGTTGGAGTCTATGGTGCCGTGCCACTGTTGGTGCATGTATTCCCTGTTGGAGTCTATGGTGCCGTGCCACTGTTGGTGCATGTATTCCCTGTTGCAGTCTATGGTGCCGTGCCACTGTTGGTGCATGTATTCCCTGTTGCAGTCTATGGTGCCGTGCCACTGTTGCTGCATGTATTTCCTGTTGCAGTCTATGGTGCCGCGCCACTGTTGGTGCATGTATTTCCTGTTGCAGTCTATGGTGCCGCGCCACTGTTGGTGCATGTATTTCCTGTTGCAGTCTATGGTGCCGCGCCACTGTTGGTGCAGTTATTTACCGTTGGAGTCTATGGTGCCGCGCCACTGTTGGTGCAGTTATTTAGCGTTGGAGTCATTGGTGCATGCATTTCCCTATTAGAGTCCACGGCGCAGTACTACTTTTGGTGTAGGTATTCCCCATTGCAGTTCATGGTGCCGTTATTTCCCATTGGTTTTAGGGATTCTGATCTTTCCTCTTGGAGTCCATGATGCACAGCCTTCTTTGTGAGTGCAGTCCAGTCATTGGTGCTGAATCACTTTTGGTAGGATGATTTCCAGTTCGAATCTATGGATGTCTTGGTGCAGGTAATATGGGGGATGAGATCCAACAAAATGTAGGAAGCTCCTATGGTCCAAAACTTCACCAAGCTCCTATGGTCCAAAAGTTGAATTACCCACCCACAACAAAGATCACATCCTTAATTGGATAGCAGAACATCATTGCGAAGTAAATGTTACGGATTCTGTACCGCAGATCTGGACTGACCACCACCTGCTATTATTCACATGACAACCAACCGGGCCACTGCCCCGTCCTCACCCGTCCCACCTCGGCCAATGAGAAATAAAAAACTAATGACAGCAGAAAATCTGATGCCTGTTATAATACCTAAATTGAACTCCCTACCTGACAGCATGGACCCTAATCTGTTAGTTGAACATTATAATGCAGCCATGACCTCAGCCCTGGATCACATAGCCCCGCTCAAACTAAGAAATAGCAAACCAAAAAAACACCTCCATTCTTGGTTCACGCCCCATCTAAAAAATCTCAGGCTAGCCAAAAGAAAACTTGAAACTATTTGGAGACTTTCCCCATCAGTCAAAAATAAACTCAACCTCTCCAAAGCCTCCTCCCAATACAAGAAAGAAATACTATTAGCCAAACAAGAAACCTACAATACTAGAATATCCAACTCAAAATCTAGTGTCAAAGAACTGTTCAGCATTCTGAAAGAATTAGAAACACCCATTGTACCCCAAGAAAACTGTACCAAGGATAAAAAATGGTGCTCTAGCATACAACTTGCTTTAACAAACAAAGTAGCAAATCTACAAACCAAAATTGTCATCAAGAAGGCATCGCTAACACCACACATCCCTCAGAGCTCAGCGCCACCGCCACAGCCTAAGTTGGGAGCCCGATTCTGCTTTTCTAAGGTATCGATCATAGAGGTAGAAAAAGTCATCCTGGGACTTGAACCGTCCAACTGCAAAGGCGACCAATGCCCAGCACAACTCATCAAGGATGCTGCGAGAGAACTATCGCCATTTATTACCAAGCGAAAAAACTCCTCCTTTACCTCAGGTTCAGTACCGATCAACCTAAAAGAGTCCTGGGTACTGCCACTACTAAAGAAGCAAACCCTTGACCCTGCCATTCCCACTAACTTCAGGCCCATCATGACTGTGCCCTTTCTTCTAAACATTTTAGATAAAATAGCTTACCTGCAAATTCAAAACTTCCTAGAGTCTAACCACCTACTTGGAACCCGTCAATCAGGATTCCGCCCGCAACATGGGACTGAGACAGCGTTAATAGACCTCAAGGCCCAAATAGACGATTGCAGAGACAATGGCCAAGCGGCCTTACTTCTCCTCCTGGACCTATCAGCGGCATTCGACTTAGTGGATCACACAGTCCTCTGTAGTCACCTCGACTCGGCAGCCCACTTCTCAAAAGAGGCCATAATTTGGATCAAGTCATTCCTGAGTAATCGGACCATGAGAGTCTTCGCTCCATCAGCCTCAGCAGATCCAATTCCCATAACATGCAGAGTGCCACAAGGGTCTTGTGTCACCCACACTGTACAATGTCTTCACAAAGCCTCTCTTCGATGAAATGGATCATCTGGGTATCGCCTACACCAACTACGCAGACGATACCCAGATCCTCCTCCCGCTCTCAGGTGACTACGCCAAGGACCTGGCCCTAGTGAACAGGATCTATAGTATCGTTCAGGCATGGATGGCCACACACGGCTTATGCCTGAACGATGATAAAACTGAGCTTATCATCCTGGGCACCACTACCTATATATCCAAACTCGGCCCTGATTACGACAACTTCATTATCGATGGGAACAACATAAAAGTAGCTCACAAGTAAAAACCTTAGGATTTTACCTAGACGCCACCATGAACTTTACCAAACAAGTTAACTCTCTAGCCTCTGCCACAGCATACACATGCAAACTTATCAGAGCGAGCAAACAATCCTCTCCACAGATAGTTGCATTACACTTGCCAGAGCCTTGATACTATCCAAATTAGACTATTGTAATGGACTGTACATTGGAGTAAATAAACAGACCATCCACAAAATTCAAGTGCTCCAGAACAATGCCTTGAGAGCAGCACTCAAGATTAATAGAAATTAGCATATCCTCTACAAGAAGAGAATACAAATGGCTCTCCACCATAGACAAAATTCATCTCAAAATCGCTTCCCTCGCCCACAAATGTATCAATAACAAAGCTCCACCTTACCTCATGGATAGATTACGCAAAAGGACTTCTTCCAGACCTACCAGAATAGCCAATGCAAACTGCCTCCAAGTTCCGCGTTCCAAACTTGCCACCATAGGAGGAAATAGCTTCCCGGTCAAGGCTGCGCAGTTATGGAACTCCCTCCCCCATGACGTCAGAGAACCTCAGCCTTTCGCAAAATTTAGACAAAACCTCACTAGGTGGCTGAGAGCCAATGACATCTAACTATTCCACGTGTCACATTGTACATAACTGTAAATAACTATATATTACGTGAACAGGACCAGGAAGGAGCATGCTCCATGCTCCCCTGTCCTTGATTTCTCCCTGTTCATATCTGCTTACTGTAATATTGCTGATGTCTCCGTTTCCTTGTACTTGCAATTAGCCGAGCATATCTGTAACCAAGCTCAGTGCATCTGTACTTTCATCTGATTTCTATGTATCTGTAACTAAGTTGAGCATATCCTTGTCTGTTTGCGCCCTGATACTCCAGGGTATGGCGCGCCATACAAATAATAAACTAAACCATAAACCATAGATTTGATAACTTTGGTTGGACTGTGCTGCAACACATTATTTACACCACTGGAAGAAACGTGGACATGGAATTGCCAAAAAGAGAACAGAAACCAATTTATCGTCAACAACCTGCACAATGGCCTTAATGAAGGGGTCGAATGGCACAAAGTCACCCGAGTTACACAGACATAGTTCCCATGCTGGGTGATTACAAATGGATAGAGTAGAGGAGCAATGTATCAGCTAAACACTGAATTTTATGACCCGTGGGCTTGTGTATTCAGAAAAGCACTAAAAACCAAACTATTCAATTAGACTTGCTTCACTGTGTTGTCTCCAACAATGTTCCAATGTAACCTCAGAACACTCTTTTGTACACTGCTGTCAATTGCTTTCACAGACTATTCTGTAACATGCCTTAACCTTCTTGTAAGTAAATATTCTGTAACAGCGCCACAATGCCTCTGGGCGCTTTATAAATCTAAATAAAGTACAGAGATGCGAGATTAGTAAGATATCTGCACACTTAAGATTGACAGGGTGAATATATGCACTGATGGCTTATTACGGACAAGTGCGTCTGTATTAGAACTTCAACTTAGTTATTCCAAGATGGTGCACAGAGTAAGGCGTGTTACATATGCCAGTTTACATTGTAGTGCCTAAGCAATATCCAGCGCTTTTGGATCCTTGGAAGTAACGGGATTGCCAAACTGAATGGGGCAGACGCACCACGGAAAGGTAATAGTTTCGGGGTGTTGATTTTTGGAAGCAAGGCAAAGTTTAACCCCTTAACTGCTGATGGTGTCGCTCCCAGTGCTGAGCCCTTTTTTTGTATATTTCGGTATGTCACACTCAATCACTTGTAACTGTTTTGTTACAAGTGATATCCCAGTCAAATTTGCACCCTTTTCTTCCCACGTGTAGGTTGTCAGAATGCCACCAAAGATTAGTCGTTTGCTGTAGAGGGGTGTCAGAAAGTAACAAAAAAGGGACCACATTTGTTTTTTTCTTCAGAAAATGCCAATTAAATGATGTGCAAAGAAGCCCGTGTTTTTTTTTCTTTTCTTGTAAGAGTTAGGAACAAATGGTTGCAGTTCTGAATTTGCCATTTTCCAAAATCGGGCATGCTTGAATGGAAGAGGAGGGTAGGAAAGCTCAATGGTAACACAGAAATTGACATTTTATTTAGAAAGGCATACATTTCTGAAAAGTAGACAATTCTAAGTTCAGGAAAGGGTTGTTTGCGCAGGTCAGGCAACAGCTATGTACCTAAAATTCCCATAGGTTGGGGGAAAAAATTGGAAAAGTGACACCAAAAAGTATGTGCTGGACATGTTTACACTTGTAAGGTAAGGGCTTCTGTGAATATTGAGAAAGGCAATGCACCGCTACGTTCCCCCGACTCTTTTTGTTAGGCAATCACAGAGCCAAAAACGGAGCCATGGTATGCATGATTGTTATGCTAATGGTCTAAACAGATGTACTTAGCATGTGAAAATAAGGAAAAAGAATGTGGTGAAGAATAGCAAGCATGCATTTATTGAAAGGGCACAGGCAGACCTTCTGAAGGATAGGTCTCTCTCACCCTCCCTTCTTAACCCAGCTCATTGCCACTGAGACTGGCGGCCGGCCCCTCCTCTGTCCAACAGGGTCAGACCTTCAAGTTTGTTATGTTAACTGTATTTGTTACAGCGAACGTTTGCCGAAGGCATCACGGCACTGGAGAAATAAGGAAATATTTCTGAATTACTGTTTCTAAAAGAACAGTCTTCAGTTTCTGACGGTAAGCAAAGTGGTCGGTGAACTCCCGCAAAGAAAGAGGCAGGTCATTCCACGCTTTGGCTGCTGCAACCGAGAAGTCACGTCCACCTTTCCGGGCTAATCTGAAACTGGGCACTTCTACCCGGAGAGTAGCCTGTGATCGGAGAGCGCAAGTGGGCATGTATCGGACAAACTTGGCTTGCAAGAATTCTGCTCCAACGCCATAAAAGGCCCGGTGCACTATGCACATAGACTTGAACACAATCTGATGTGCGACGAGGAGCCAATGCAATTGCTTCAGGCGAGGGGTCATATGGGCTCCGAAAGGGGGGCGGAGAATAGATCTCGCCGCGGCATTCTGAAGTAACTGTAGGCGCCCAGTCAGGTAGCCGAGTTGAGCCAGATAGGGTGAATTACAATAGTCCAATACACTTGGGACCAAGGCAGCAACCACCAGAGCTTGACTGGCTGTAGGGATAAAAGGGAGGACCTTCCGAAGAACACAGAGCTTGAAATGGCTGGTTTTACAGACCGCAGTGACCTGTTCATCCATGGCCAGGGTGGCAGAGATCCTCACCCCCAAGGTTCCTGACTGACTGAACCGGTGTGGGGAAGGGGCCCAAGGATGTAGGCCAGAACTCAGCCGCCCAGAACAGTTCAAGAGATGGATGACATTGAACTGGTTAAAGCTACTCCATGTGCCCGGTTACTCAAGGTATTTTCTTAGCCGGTTGGCCGTTTCAGCTTTAGTCCGGTCCAGACGGACCTGTATCTGGGTATTGTCCGCATAAGAGTAGAAACAAAACCCATGTGACTGAATGAGGAGCAGAAGATATCTTATATAAATGTTAATTAATATAGGGAACAGTGCTGAGCCCTGAGGAACCCCACAGAAAAGAGGGGCCATGGCAGAGCAAAAAGGAGGGAGATGCACAGATTGGGAGCGGTCTGCCAGAAAAGATATGAACCAGTCTAGGACTTGGCCAGAGAGGCTGGCCTCGGAGAGCCGGGAGACAAGAAGGGAGTAGTCGACAGTGTTGAAAGCAGCCGACAGACCTAATAGAAGGACTGCTCCGACACCACCCTGATCTACCAAGCACATCAGGTCGTCCATCACTGAATTCAAGACATGTTCTGTGCCTCTACCAGGCCGAAAACCCGATTGAAATGGTTCAAGATACTGGGAGGATTCCAAAAATGTAGATAACATGGGAGATACTAATGCCTCTAGGACAGGGGTGCACAACTGATTTTGACAGAGGGCCGGAAGTACCTTACATGATGGCTATAGTGGGCCGAAAAGTAAATGTGGGTGGGGCGTGGCGTGGCAGGAGACTTTTTCAACCCCCCAATTTGTATTAAACACTATGCCCCATGGCTCCCACCCCTTAACCAAACACTCTGCCCCAAGGCACCCACCCCTCAAGCAAACACTATGCCCCGTGCCACCAAGCATGCACCATGCATACATACTCATACAGACCCAACCCCCCCACCCCTGCATACAAACTAACAAGTATACACCATGCACACATACAGACCTGAACCCCCCCCCCCCCCCCCCCCCCCCTACCCCCACATCTCAACATACACTGAACTTGCACACAAACACATTCAGGCAGACCCGACACCCCCCCCCCGCCCCCCCTCCGCATCTCAACACACAATCCACTTGCACACAAACACATTCAGGCAAACCCGACACACACCCCACCCCTGCATCTCAAAATACACTGCAGACATACAAATACAAACACACCCATCCACACCTGACACACACCCCCACCTCTGCATCTCAACATACATACAAAAACAAAAAACACAGTCAGGACAGACCCGAGATAGACACACACACAAACATACAGCCCCTCCACCATGTACTTACCCAGACGTGCTGGAACGCTGGCGAGGCTTCTGGCACTACCCAAATTGTTTTAGGTTGGGTGTACCTCTACATCTGTAGAAGTATACCCAACCCAAAACGATTTTTAGAAATTGAGGGACAGATGCAAAGCAAGAGCCTCTTGCTTTGCATCTGTCCCACAATTTGTAAACATTGTTTTTCCCCGGCTTTTACCCGGGCCGCCAGAGAGACACAGTATGGATGGAACAAAGGGCCATCCATACTGCGTCTCTTCTCTCTGGCTGGGGGGCTCAGCCCTGACTTCATTCTGCTGGGGGGGGGGGGCCTGGCCCCGCAGCCCCCCTGCTCGGTGCCCCTGCCAAGGCAGATTAGGTCACCGAGCCCCAGCTTCCCTCGGTGAAGCTGGGGCTCGGTAAAGCCTGGTAGGACGGGATCCAGCACTAGATGAATCATGGGGTGGGGGGCAAGCTGCCATGCTGCTGCCCGCCCACCCGGCTGTCGTCCACAAAGCATTTTTTTTTTTTTAGCTCACCGGGTGGGCGGGCGAGCTGCAGGGCAGAGGGAAGACGTGCAGGCAGGCATGGGGGATGACTTCTTGTGTGGCTGGCGTGGTAAGGCTGAAATGCCTTCCGGCATCAAGCCTTATTGGGCACGCCAGCCACACTGCTGGCCCCCCCATTGGTGCAGCATACACACACTACGTGACTCACAGGAGTCCCGTAGTGTGTGCTGACTGAGCCAATGAGGGGCAGTCTTTTTCACGGCCCGGCAAGGAAAACAAAGACTTCCTTGGTGGAGGGCGACCATTGCTGCTTGTGGGACGCCTTCCATTGGGAAAGTCTTCAACCCTGCCGGGCTGCATCCAGCAGCATCACGGGCCCCACTTGGCCCGCGGGCTGTATGTTGTGCACCAATGCTCTAGGACTTTCATCGGGAATGGCAGAAGCGAGATGGGGCAATAGTTGGCCAGCACTTCCGGATCCAAGGAGGGCTTCTTAAGCAAAGGAATGACTAAGGTATAATTGAGTAAGCGCAGGATCACTCCCGTTGCAAATGAAGCATTAACTGCTGAGGTAATATGGTTAATAAGGTCAGCAGACGCCTCCTGTAAAAAAGCCAGGGGTATGGCATCTGCAGGGGATGCAGATTTCATTTTGTGAATGGCTGACGAAACATCCAAAATAGAGAAAAGGGGAAATGTAGACCAGGACCCTCTACCTGGAGGGGGTTTGACAGGAGCTGTGTTGGTTATAGATGTCATAGCCTGGATTTTTATGTTCTCCCCAATGGTAGCAATCTTTGTCACAAAGAAGGTGGAGAGGGAGTCAAATGGATCCTGAGAGGGTGGCACCACATCTCGTCTTCTCTTTGGCGTAGAGAGCGAATGAACTGGATCAAATAGGGCTTTAGGTTTATTAATGGCCCTCTCCAATGTGTGACCAAAATAAACTTTTTAGCATTCACCACTGCTTTGTGGTAGGCAGCGAGAGTGCTCCGAAAGAGGGTTTTGAGGTTAGAAGAGTAGCAGAGACGCCACTTTCTTTCAACCTACCTGCAGCCTAGTTTTTTTTCCCTAAATTCCTGCGAGACCCATGGTTCCGGGGGGCGGCAGTTTATAAGGAGCCCATGCGTCCGCAGTAGCTGTGAAGGAGGCTTCCAATGTGGTCAAGGAGCAGCTTGCCACAGTGAGTTTGTAAAGAGCTAATCAGCTCAAGATTGGACACCTCAAACCAACTGCGTTTACAAATTGCAGGCTTCATAACGGTGGGAGGAGGGACTTTGAGAGGAATGGAAAAGGGCACCATAAGGTGATCTGACCATATTATAGGAATAGGGGTGGCAGTGTCAACATAGGAAAGAGGAGCAAAAATAATATCTGTGTTGCTACATTTATGAGTAGGAGCATGAACCCCCGGAGGAGACCTAAGTCGGCCATAAAGCAGTGAAATTGGCGACCTGCATAGCCGTAGCTAAATTGGCAGGTAGATTAAAGTCACCAATAGTGATCAGGTCGGGGTATTTTGTTTGCAGCTCAAGCACCAGTGCTGGAAATTCAGCATAGAATGCAGTATCAACCCCTGGAGGTGATGGACCAGCAGGCCGATTTACCTGGAGGCTGATTTTTCCCTCCTCCCTTGCCCCCCCCACCAGGGAAGCAGCAAGAATATATACCCCTCCCTGGAAGGATTACTGGGAGGGGGGCTGGCCCACCGCCAGTCCCCTAATGCCCCCAAGTGTGCCTTTTTAGCACATGTTTTTTTTTTGTTGCCTTCCTTGGGCGCAAATGGTTGCAAAACTGCACCCATCTGCCTCCAAAGAAGGCAAAGCATATTGCCCTATTTTTGTTTTGGGTGGTGGTGGGGGGCTGTTTGGCCTTTTTGGGGCACCACCTAAATCAATGTCCTGGTGGTCGAGTGGTGATTGCTGGTCGAAGATCAAACAATCCTCAACCAGCAATCTGGGCTTGTTGGAAAGGAGAAAGTCTTCCCCATGCAAACTGGCAAAATATGCCCAAGCAGCACTAAAAACATGTCTCCTATATTTACTTTCGGCTTCGGCATGTAAATATAATTTCCTGATAACGTTGGCACGCACTGCCAACAGCATCGCGGCCGCCCCTCGACCCCCAAGGCACGGAAGGGGAAGTCCTCCCCTTTGTTGCCTTGGGGTGGGGGGGATCACTGCAGCAACGGGGCGGGGGGACATTCCCCCGCACCCGCAAAGGAACACACTGCTGAGGGCGAGATGCCTCTCAAAATCATCTTTACAGTTGATCTAACATCATTAATACAGCATCACAAATGACATCACAAGTCACATATCTCAAACCTTCTATAGAATTCATCATGACCTACAACTAATATAACGGCCTGTAGTACATAGCAAAATACACAAGCATTAACATGTTAAAATGACACCCTAAATCATCGAAAGAGCTACTCTCGGTACAATCACATTACAATTAAAACCATAATTTGTCAATAATACGCTTCAATAGTGCAATTATATGTCTCATTGCAGCAATACATATGGCGCCATTAGGTTACCATATAGCACCCAAAGTAAAATATTTGAGAAGCCTCAATAGCCCCACAGTTCACAAACAAGTGCTTTAACGTTTCACCTTCCAAAGCGCAGAAACGACACAGCCTTGCCTCTTTAGAAGCGCACTAAGGATAAACGTATTGAAGCCTTCATGTGTTTGCACGGATTATCTATTGACTACATGAATATTGGGTAACCATGTGTTATTAATGTTTCTTGGTGTGGGCAGATTCAAAAAGGCTAGAAGAAATATCAGCTGTAGATTAAGTGAATTTCAATGTTTAAGCTATGTGATGCTTCACATTAAAGGGTAGAGGTGGCACTGTTGATCAGAATGCCTTTGTTTTGTGCGGTGTTCCTTTGGTACTGACACTTGTGCCGTCCTCTCTGGATTTTTTGGTTACCATGAGCAGGTGCATGTGACATGCTATGCCCAATAAATGGAGATGGTACTTGAAACTATTTGGTGTACCTCACACTTTTGGGCCATAAGGTCCCTCCTTGTTTTTTTTGTTTTTTTTTGGGATTATAAATAACGGTGAAATTCCCTTGGGATGTGTTTTCATTGAGTTTTGTTCTCCTGAGGAAGGTTCTGTAATAATTACATAAAGAAACCGAAACATGTTGAGAAGGCAGTAAGCAACGTAGTCTTTCTGTTGTGACAATTTATTTGCATGGAAGGCAGGAAAAGGTGAATTGCATAGGAGATTTTTCAGTATATGCTAGTACACCATTTTCTATTTTGCTGTAATTTTTTGAATGCATGCTTTTTTTTAAAGACATTTAAAAAAAATATGCTAGCAATACTGTGATGTTTTTAATGTTTTGTACTAAGGATAAAATCACTATATAGTACTTGGACAGTTCATTGTCTAGCATGCCTACCTAGGCCTTGTTTAATTTAAAAAAGACCTGCGAGAAGTTACCTGTGGTAGTAAATGTATTTGTTTCACCAAAACATTACACCTCAGCATTAATAATGTGGGTCCTCTTTCAGTATATTGCATGAGATCCTATGTAGGCAAGTTTCCTACGTGATTGCATGGACACAGTATGGCGAGTCTGACCCCATGGACCTTTGAGGACGATTTGAACCGAGGATTCGGGTACTGGAGAACTAAGACTGTTTGTGAGCGTATGAGTAGTGCTGCGTATTTTGACCATGGGCTGCGATATGCATTGGGGACCTTTTTGATCTCTGTGGACATGGGCTGAGGCAGAATCCTTACTAACTAACAAGTTGGTGGTATCATAAGTTGCAAGCTTTGTGTGCGAGATGTTGCTGCTTGTTGGGGATAGTGGAGTGGGGCTGCCTGCGAACACCTAAAGCTGTATGCTGTAGTGCACGATTGGCCCGGTTTAGTACATTGCTGGCTGTGGCTTTTGTTCTATATACTCCCCTTGTTCATTTAGGATTTGCTGTGAACCTGAATTTGCTCTTTCAATCAGTTAATCTAATTCTGCCTTTCATGTATCCGTATAGGGCACTGGTGCTGCTCTCAATCCAGATGTGCGGCGGCTCAGCAGTGGACTCCAAACCACCCAACCTCCTGCTGCATTCTCCTTTTCATCCCCAGAGCACAGCACTATCCCCTTCGTCTGCACCTGCTACAGCCTGCGCCACAGATGGGCTCCGGAGCAAGACCTGCATGTGCAGTCCTTTACCCGCGTGATAGAGGAGAAGGTTAGTCTCTGCTTGCTGCTCAGCAGCCGTGGAGGGCATCAGAAGACCGTGGTCGAGGAGCCCCGCTCTGCTCTGGCCCATCTTGACCAAATGCTGGCAGAACAGGTGGCACGGGGCCTTTCGCTGCTGGGGCAAACTCGCAGCCGGGCTGTGCAAAAGAAGGCAAGTCTATGCTCTCCACTGGAGAGCATCGCTGGCTCAATCACCACCGTAGACGCTCAGCGACAAGATGACATTGCTGAGGGCCAGTGGAGCCTGCAAACAGAAGGTTTATATGTTTTGGAGGCCAGCAAGCTTTCAACCTGGCATCTTAACAGCGGTGGCACCCCAGTCTGGCATCTCAATGCCACTAATCTCTCTGCATGGCACCTCAACGGTGGGGACCTGGACTCCTTTCGCACTCTCTTCGACCACAGGTTCTGCAGAATGCCTTATCTGGCAGGGTTTTCCAGTTCAGACTATGGGTGTCTTTTGGATGGTTCCCTACTGGCATTTCAGACGAAGGACCGCACACAAGCTAGGAACTCACCTAACAAGAATGACCCTGAGATGGAAGAGCACCTGGCTGTAATGTACGAACGGCTGCGGCGTGAGGTAGGTTCGTCTGCCATAATACAAAAAAATGCCTAATTCTCAATATCTACTGCTTTATTTATTTGCAGACTACAGAAGGAAAGTTAAAGCTACTTCTCTGTAACCATCTGTCTCCGGTGAAGCATTGTATTCTCCCATACAGCACATTCTCCTTATTACCATCAAGGGGGACACGTTCCATAATACACGACCCACTTCATGGTTAGAGTGCCTGGGAATGGAATGCACCAGCTAGTTCCCTTCAGTTGTGGTTTGCATTTTTATCAAGATGTTGCCATGGTTTAATAATGCCTTGGTGGAAAGAATCTATCGGTTGTGCAAACTAGAAAAGGTACCTTTGGTCGGTCTTGCAATTGGGGTCTTCCAGTCTTCATCTAAGTTTCAGATTATATATATATATATATCAGCTTGACATGCAAAAGGGTTTTGCTTTCACATGGGCAGTCAAATGTTAAGAACATGCATAACAGCAAACTGGAAGTTTGTGGTAAATCATAAACCCAAGTGACCTTATACACAACTTCTATTAAGTGTGCATTTCTTAACGTGAAGAAAGTGCAGTGGATTTTTGAGCGTCACATTATTTAGTTTCTATTCTGGGACTTCTACTTTTTCATTCAGAATATGGCAAATTAAGCTACAATTATTTGTTCCCCTGTTGTTGGAAGTCATCGAAGTTAGTTGGGCCATCCAGAGTACAGGGGAATGAGTGGACCTTCTTTTCATGCCCTGTTTTGCTCGGTTGAGTAAATAGTCTGCCTTTTTATGGTTTCTTAGAGCTTAATGCTTTGCAACAGGGCTGGAGGGAACTAACTAAAGAGTAGGGCAAGGTTGCTTTGCTGCAGTGTTTGTGTGCAGCTCTGAAAGTGTAGACCTGTCGGTGCTGTGTACGTTTTAGATATTGTGAGAATTGTCTGGAGTAGTGGTTAATGTGCCCTTCACTTTGCTAATGTAAATTGTGTGGCTTTTAGTGGCGTTTGCCTAGCGGTATCCAAGGAGTGTGCACAGTGCTAGCTGTGCCTGTAGTGTTTAGGGGAATTGAATACAGACTCTTGTCTTCATGTGGTCTATGTCCTATTGTGTAATCTGTGTTTCAGTGGGGGAGTTGTGTGTTGAGATGTGTTGTCGGTTAGGGTAGGCGGTACACTGATTTTGAGGTGGGTATTGCTACCACCTGTTGCCTAACAGACCGGGCAACCTTTTCCACTTCGTAAACGACTCATCTCTCTGGTCTGTTGCATCTCTGGGACTGGGTTTGTCCCTCTTATCCTTGTGAGTTGCTCCGCTTGTTTATGGACTCCTGGAAAGTTCCCAGGGAAGACAAACTGAAGTAAAACACTTCGGTTTTGTGTGCTGTTCTTTGTCAAGAGTGTGCTTTGTAGCCCTGAATTGCCATACTTGCATAGTGCGTACATGCAATTAATTTCAGAACTGATTGGAGTATGCCTTCACAAGCTTCGCAAAGATGTGGGAACCACTGTAAAGAGAAACTCTTCTAAATAACCTGTTCTCTGCGTATGTTCCCACTAAGGACAGTCTACAACCACATTCTAGCTCACTGCACCCTTCACATAGGAGAAATACCAATTTGCATATCAGCCTGGTCCCATCCACAAGGGCATTCTAGCACCAAAATACTAGGCAGCTCTCCTCTGAGCAAGAGTACCAAAAGCAACCTCATCCCAATCTACTGAATCTCTCCACATTAGGAAACTTGTGACGTTGCTGTGTGCTGTGCTAGGAAAATCTATTCAGAATTTGAGAAGGTGTACAATTGAATGCAAGTCAATTTATGGCCATTTTATGACCTCGAACAGGGCTAGAAATTAGGATTGGATAAGCAGGAGCTATAAGCAGGTCCCACTGGGGAACGAGAGCTAGTACATAGCAAATCTTCAAAATAAAATGCAAGCGTATAATCGTATCCATTATTTATGATGCTTTAAATGCCACATAGATGTGTCCTAATGTTTGTGTCCCAAATGCAGAGTTTACTTCATTTCTTGTGTTTGTTTGGCATCAGTTGGGACTGGGGAGCAAATAAGTAGTGCCGGGTAACTGTTTTAAGCTAACCAGACTCTTTTAGGCTATACACAGAAGCTAAATGGCTCCCAGCTCCGCTTTATTATAAGGTCACACGAAATATCTATGGTGGGAAAAAGAAGTACAAAGTTACTTGAACAATTGAGGCACGGTGTAAATAAAAAAACAGTAATTGGTCTGTAAAGGCCGAACTCAATCCTCAGATCCAAAATGTAGGCCCCATAACTGGTGGCAGGCCCCATAACTGGTGGCAGGCCCCATGCATAGAAGCTTTCAGATGTAAATTTAGAGCGAGACCCCTGGCCAATATTACCACAGTAATGATGATGGGCTTCAGAATCCAAAGGTACCCAACAGCATTTAGTGCAGGCTTCTCCTGACCTTCTGCATATAGTATTGTACTCAACACATATGCCTATAACGCAGTATAGCCTTGGAGGTTGCACACAGGGGAACACAATGTCCAACTCAGCCAGGTGGTCTACCAAAGTCCAGGATATCTTATTTCCTTTTATTGTTTGCTTGTTAAGTGCTTATAAAGCAAGTAAAATACTGTTTCAAAGCGCCCACAGGGCGAAGGGAGGGAACAACGGAAGTGAAACACATTACAAAACAATATTTAAGAGCTTTAGTTTAGTTTAGTTTATTATTTGTATAGCGCCGCCTGGCCCTAGGGCATCCAGGCGCTTGCGATGAATACAACAAGAATAATGAATACAACAAGAATAATGCAGCAGAAATGTACAAGTCGATTACATATTTACAAATTTACAGTCTTGGTGCATGCTAGTGAGGTAGGGCTAGGCAGTTTCTTTGGATAGAAGCCAAGTTTTGGTGTTGTGTCTAAATCTGTGAAAGGACGGTTCTGATCTCAGCTCGAGTGGAAGTGAATTCCAAAGTTTGGAGGCAAGCACAGGGAAGCTGGAGCCACCTGCTTTTTGGAGCTTAAATCTTGGGATATTTAAGCAGTGTGTTTGAGCTGATCTGGTAGGGCGCGCTGGGGTGTGGTGCTTGAGGTTGTCAGATAGGTATCTGGGTGCTTGGTTAGCTAGGCATTTGTGTGTGAGTGAGATAGTTTTATATTCAATTCTTTGTGGTATGGATAGCCAATGGCAGGTGCGTCTGGCGTCCGAGATGTGTTCATGTTTGGGTATGTTCAGGGCTGCTCGCAAGGCGTTGTTTTGTATGACTTGTAGTTTGTTGATGTTTTTCTGACTGGTTCCCAAGTATAGCGCATTGCAGTAGTCAACTTTGGAAAGGACTAGCGCTCTGGCTAAGGTGATGCAGTTGGATGGTGAGAGGTAAGGTCTGCTGGCATTGATGAGTTTACAAGTGTAAGCAGTGGCTGATGAGATGGAATTGATCTGTCTTGTCAGTGTGAGGGAGGAGTCGTGGTAGATTCCTAGGGTTTTGACGCTGTTAGAGACGATGATGTTATTGCCGTCTATAGTGAATGCTTGATAGAGTTTGTCGAGTTTATTAAGTCTTGGTTGGGAACCTAGGAGAAGAAGCTCGGTCTTGTTGTCATTAAGGCATAGGCCATGCTTGGCCATCCATTCTTGGATAATGGAATAAATGTTGAGAGCAGTGAGGTCGGTGGAGTAGTCGCCTGTTAAAGGGATCAGTATTTGGGTGTCATCTGCGTAGTTGGTGTAGATGACACCCAAGCGGTCCAGTATGTCAAAGAGGGGTTTCGTGAATACATTGTATAGAGTGGGGGAGACGCAGGAGCCCTGGGGGACACCGCAAGTGACTGGGGCTGGGATGGCAGAGGCTGTGGGTGCGAAGACTCTCATGGATCTGTTAAGGAAGGAATGGATCCATGCGTTAGCGTTATCTGAAAATTTGGCTGCTGAGGATAGATGTTTGCAGAGGATGTCGTGGTTGACCAGGTCGAAGGCGGCCGATAAGTCAAGGAGGAGAAGGAGGGCTAGTTTACCATTGTCTTTAATGTTGTCCATCTGTGTCTTAAGGTCAATCGGGGCGGTCTCAGTGCCGTGTTTGGGGCGGAATCCTGATTGTCTGAGTCCTAGTAAGTTATTTTTCTCAAGGTGGTTCTGTATCTGGAGATAGGCAGCTCTGTCGAGGATTTTTAGTAGGAAGGGTACAGTCGTTATGGGTCTGTAGTTGGTGGGGACATTAGGGTCAAGGGTGGGCTTCTTAAGTAAAGGAAGAACCCAGGAGTCCTTGAGGATGTTGGGCACTATGTTGGAGGTGAAAGATGCGTTGATGAGGGAGGTGATGAAGGGAGCAAGTTGTTTGGCTGCATCTTTAATGATAGGGGCTGGGCAAGTGTCGCCTTGGCATTTGGACGGTTTAAGAGAGTAGATTATTTCTTCAACCTCTTTAATGGTGATGGTGGAAAACTCAGAGGTTATTGTCATCATTTTGGGGGGTGGTGTGGGTGTGTGTAGAGGGGGTGATGTTATCGGAGAGGGTGAGGCTTTCTTTCTTTGTCAGGATTTTGGCTTGTAGCGTGGCAATTTTGCCTAGGAGTGCTTCCTGGATGTTCGTGCACCAGTGGATGTCTTTGTTGCAAGTGTCTGGAATGGGGGAGGGTGATTCGAGTTCTCTCAGGATATTGAAGAGCTCTTTGGTATTAGATTTGGCGTTGCTGATTCTTTCATTGTACATGTTTTTTTTAGACTGGATGATGGCTGATTTATAGATGTTCGATGCCAGTGCGTAGGATGTCTTATTAATAGTGGATGGTGACTGTTTCCATGCTAATTCAGCTTGTCTTTTGGCTTTGCGGAGTGTTTTTAGTTTGGGGGTGAACCAGGAATTGAGGTGTGCTCGTGGTTTGGCTTTCCGAAGCTTGAGTGGTGCTATGGTGTTTATGGCCTTAAGGATAGTGCCTTAGGATAAGGATAGTGCCTAGATAAGGATAGTTTCTTCCCACTGCCTTAAGAGCAGTGGGAAGAAACAAAAGGGAAAAGGACGAACCTACTATGCCTTGTGAGTATTCAGAATGTGCAAGTGCAGCAAGGGTGAGGGCAGAATGGATAAGTGCTGGGGAGTCTGAGCTGATGGGTGAGCCACAGATGAAGCTACACGGCCTGGAGTCTATCTTGTAGACGGACAGTCCCAATTAAACTCCCAAGGAAGGAAAAGGGTAACGCACAGTGATGCAATGTATGTCCTATGCAGGAGTCTTATTTATTTATGCATTTGTATGGTGCTTTAGGCCCAAGGGTAAATGGGTGCTGGAGATAAACACATAAACCCCCACCCTCTCTCCCCCCCCGCCCCCCCCCCCCCAGAGTGGGGCAAAGACGACTCCAAAAAGGCAGATCAAAAACAAACTAGGCAAACATGAGGAAGTACAATAAAAGGGCAAATAGCTCGGAGAATAAAAACAATTAAAATCAGTAAAAACATAAAATTAGGTAGCATAGGGAGTAAAAATGGTGAAACTGAACATGATATAATTAAGATCATACTTCTATGTGAAATAAAGTTTAGAGCAGTTTCTTAAAGCGCGCAATTGAAACTTCAGGGAGCCCATTCCAGAGATCTGAAGCCAAAAAGTCGTGTTTTTCCGCTCTATCCAACTTAACATGTGGTGGAGACCGCAGATTACTATTGCACACGCCTGTATTGCTCAACACTCAATCTTCGCTTCACATAGGCAGGATTGTTGCCCAAAAGGCATTTGTGTGATGGTTGGCAGTCTAAATTTTAGGTGTGCCCTAAAATGGAAGCCAGTGAAGAGATTTCCTGGCTGCAGTAACGTGTTCTGTGTTTTAGGCCCACCACTGTCCTCGCAGCCTGATTCTGGACCACTAGAAGCTTAGACAGATTACCTTCAGAGGTGCCAATGAGCAGAATAATCCTGGCTCCTATTGCCAGTGTGGCAGTGTTGTCCTTTTAATTAAAAGGCAGAATCTTACCAAGCAGACTAAGATAGTAGGGTGGGGTAATAAAGTTTACCTGATCTTTCATAGTCGGAGTGGAATCCAAATAAACCCCAAGGGTTTTAACCTTGGGAAGTACCTCGATGGAGCAGCCTGCTACAGTGAACCTCTTGTAGGAGATGGAATGGTTATCCAATCTTTGCCGCGTACCAACCAGGAGAAACTTGGTCTTAGATTCATTAAGTGCTAGACAATTATAGGCCATCCATCTCTGGATAAGATCAAAGACTGTATTAATCCTGTCGGAGTCTTTCTCGTAATTACTTGAGAACATAAACCGAATGTGTGTCATCAGCATAATTGGAATATTGGACTCCTTCACTGTCATGCATATTTAAAGAGTGGTTTCAAATAAATATTAAAAAGGGTGGGTGAAAGGCACGACCACTGGGGGACGCCGCATTGAAGAACAATGGGATCGGCAGTCACCTGACAATTTACTTTAGCCTGTCTATTGGATAAAGATAAAATCCAAGAGGCAGCTGATTTGGATAAAGACTTCTGAGCAGACCTATTAAAAAACATTAAAATCCAGCAGTAACAACAATGAAACGTGTCCCTGATCCAAGTTCATAGACTGGTTGGCTTTCAGATCGAGGAGGGCCGTTTCTGTACCATGAAAGGCCCGAAAGCCAGATTTCTTGAACCCAAATGAGATTGGATTTGCAAGTAAGCTACACAATCTAAAATCTTAAAAAGAAACGGAACATTAGTGATGGGTCTAAAATTCATAGCAATGCTCGGATCAAGCAAAGTTTTTTTTTTTTCTCATTTTTTTCATTAAGGGCATAATCCAAGCCTTTTTGATAGTGGAACCAATGTAGTCTGAAGAGTTGTTAAACCCTGAGATGGCTGGGGCAAGGCTTGACTGACCCTTTTTTTATAACTTTAGACAGCTCGTAGGTTTCAGGCTATGTAATATCTTCTATATATCGCTATCAGTCACCTCTTTAAACTAAAAAAAGTGGCATAGCTGTAGTGATCGAAGGACGTGTTCACAGGTGCCATCGTAATGGCCTTTTTGCAGGCAGCTGACTTCAGATTTGATACTTTATCAAACATGGCCTGTTGTATTTTAGCACACCAGTCTTTACCCTTGACTACCTGATCCACTGGAAAAACATTTGGATTTTCTAACTCATTCAGGATTTTAAACGGCTCCTTTGAGTTGGAAGATGCATTGCAGATTCGACAATCAAAATGATCCTTTTTTTTGCCAGCACAAACGCTTTTCTTCTATTGACTAGAGGCAGTGCTAGAACTCTCTTTATCGCACACAAGAAGATATTTCTGCCACTGTCTATATGTTTTGCTCTGAGGACTCTCAAGACTTGTGTATACCATGCCCGTTGTGAATCCACAAGTGGAACAAATAGACCTGCCCTTGCCGAAGCAATACCTTCTAGTGCTGCGGTTAGGCAATCAAAGTAGCAATTGGCAAAAACATCAGGCATGGTAGAAGAGGGTCGTTTAATCAAGGGGTCTGTAAATGGTGCAACAGTTAGAGATGCGATTTTGTGCACACTGCGTTTTCCCTGACTGGTATATACTGTAGGTGTGAGATCGGAGACTGAGCGTGTAAAAAATAAGTGGTCAGATCAGGGACAAACCTGTTGCTCCACTGATAGATTCATAGTGCAAAGCCAGTCCAAGATATGGCCACCTTTTTGAGATTTGCATCGGCAAGTAATGGCTTGAAGCCCAAATTCCCCAGTTACTGATTCATGGTTAAGGCTAAACAATCAAGCTGATCATTGTACCACATGTTAATAAAGTCCCCGATAGTACATCTCGAGGCAGATGTCAACAGGGAGTCGTGCATGGAGGCTAATTGTTTTTAAAAAAAGACAGGGACGTCTGTACAAAAGAATAAAACTAAGTGCGAAGATTGATCAACAACTTCACCAACAGTGCTTCCAGACCCTCGATCTCCTCTGTTGCCATTGTGAAAATTCAGAGTAGCTTGGAAGATGATGGCAACCACCCCCACCAGTGGGCCTATTTTTACAAAGGATTTGATAGCCATCTGGTACTGCCAACATTTGATCCGGACCTGAAGTGTCCATTAACCAGGCTTAGTTAAAACGACAGTATCCAATCTTTCGTCTGATGAGATACATCTGTCTTATCTGGGCAAAGCGCCGGTATTGAGGTAGACACAATGAAGTCTCGGAGAGCCACCTTCAGGAGGGGCGTCGGCCAGAAGTGCCATTGCGTTCTGTACCTATATTCGGCATCTGACAGGAATTTGAGTTAGTAATGGAGGCCATGCCTCCGGAAATCTTTTCCTGCTGCACTGGTTCATGTCGGGGTTGCGTAAACACAGCTTCTAACTTGGGGATTTTACAGGATATGGCCTGGTTGAATCAATAAGGCTGGAAGATGTTTCTTTATCAACTAAAGCGGAACCATGACTTGCACCAACATGCATCGGGTTGCCTATCGCATCCACTGCCTTAGTGAGGCACTCGTACTGCACATGAGTGGATGTACTGCAGTTCTCAACTGAGGAAGGTGCTGGCAACAAAGCCAAGTCCATCTGTTTAGGTAGGATCAATTTACGTCGCTGAATCTGACAAGGGACCGTTAAAACCATATCTCAATAAAAAAAAGAAAATCAAACAAATGACAAGATGACAAGAAAAGGAACAAGAAAAATACCTGGAGCACAACAGCACAAGACCAGCAACAGACCAGCGGCGCCCTTACTGACGCGACGTTCCTGACAGCAACACAGGACCTGTAGTTCCAAGAGTGGCAGAAATAACACACAACGCTGTGTGTTGAAGAATTAAACATAGAGTTTGGCAACTCTACAATGCTAGCAATACTAATAAAGTTGAAAAGACACACTGTCCCACTCGGGCATGTAAGTGTTCCTGGTGGTCTGTTGTACAGATTTAAAAGTTCCTAGTTAACCTGTGGAAGATCCAGGGCTTGGTGAGGTACTCCAGGGACCTGGGGGAGGGGTGATGACTAGAAAGATGTCAGTCCAGGTGAGTACCTTGCGCTGTCACTTGTTTCCACAGGTACCAAGAAGAAGGCAATCGACCCCAGGGGAGACCAGTGGAGGCCCAGAAGAGATGAGTGGAGTGTTCGAAACCCAGTAGCCTAAAAGCAGAGTAGGATTCAGGCCCCAATGTTTTCCAATGAGGAAATTCAGTATAAGTGGGACCTGCAGAACCCAATGACCACAGACCACTGGCACCCCTGAGCGGGAATATCTGGCATAACCCATGGCTCAGCGGTAAGTACTTTGTGGTTGCCTCCAGAAATGTGTTCCCTAAAGGAGAAACATAGCAGTAACGGCTTTTTTAAAGGGCAAAAAGAAGGTTCTGGTCACTCTGGGATTGGCACCCAATGCCAATGATGACCCCACCAGCCTAAAAGAGCAAGCGCCGTCCTTCAGAGGAGTGGAGCCCACCAGAAGTAGAATCGATGACGGAGCTGGCTCCAGGAGGGCGGAGGAACCTGCAGAACCATGGCGGCTCTGCGGGCAAACTTATCCGCGCACCCAACAAAAATGGCCCCTGCAGCAAGTCCAAGTGATGGCGACCAGAGACTGCACAGGCAAGTAGATTTGGTGGTTTTGAGGAGTTCCAACACCTGGCGGCAGCTTTCAAAATAAAGGCTGTATGCAGTATAACGGCCTGGAAAACCGCCCTAGGAAGAGTGCCTTGCCCCAGCAGATGAGCGGGACAAGAATCTTGGGGAGGGCAACCAGCAGGCCAGGATCCAGGCCACTGCATACAGCCAGTATGGCCAGGAGAGGGCCTTAAAATGCAGAAACGGCATAAAATCCTCAGGCAGGCATGCAGACCTGCATATCCTCCAGATCCAGCAGCACCAAGCTCAGGAACAGGGCTTCACTGACTTATTCCTTCACTCGCAGGCCGTGGCTTCTGACAGTCCACCAATACCATTATGGGCTTTAAAACAAAGGTTTGGCTGGCCTCAAACACTAAGGCCCACCCTCATAGGAAGTGTAGTGCCTGTGCAGGGCCAGGAACTGGTCTAAACCAGTCCAAACCACAATGGAGGCTGCCACCTGGGGCTCATAAAGAGCCAGTGTGGCCAGAACGGCAATTTTAAAGCCGGCCTTGTGGTTTGCCTGAACAAAGGAAACATCCTAAACAAAATGGTAGTGTAGGACTTGGCCCTATTAGTACCCCAGTGGCTACCATAAAGGCACACTGGGCTACTAATGCTCTACATCGTCTTGCAGCCCTGTTGAAACTAAAATGAAATTAGTTGCCACCAGCCCCCTCCCCCAAAAACCAATGTACGTAAAATAGGGTGCCTGAGGGGCAACCCTGGGACTGGGCATCTTATGGGCTACCCCATAGCATATACCTGAGGTATAGAAAAGTGATGTAGTGGCAAGGGGACTTCAGCAGAAGTCCCTTTGACCACCAAAGTAAACTAAAACCCCACCAAAATGGAGAGGGGAAGCAAAAAGAGTAGGGGATCCCATAACTTGAGACTGCAGAACCCCAAAAAATGTAAATCAGCCCCAACATGGGGGAGCACAAGAAATCCAATAGATACCGGGTCCTCAGCAGTGCACAGGTGTTTTTTCCAACACGTTTTCATGATGCCTTTGCCACAAACATTTCTTTTCGGACTGGAGCTGCCAATATAGGTGTTGGGGCGTATTCTCAGAACCTTAGAGACCCCATCTCCTTTTCTGGACTTTACATTTTTATCCTGGAGAAGGTGAGACCTTTTTCCCACTCTCTCGTGTATTTTTCAATGATTTGAACACTGTTTCTTTTGGTTTTGGAGTCTGACAAACTCCAAAGGCAGCATCTTTTTACATTGTGACACACAGCACCTTCAATGCAGTGTTGCAGAGAAATCCTTTGGATTTCTGCTAAGGTTTAAATACCTTTTCTAACTACTGTTTCCAGTGAAATTGACTTTACTTACATTTTACTCTTTATAGACCCAGCACAATAGACCCAGCACACACTATCTTACCATGGGGTGCTGGAGTGGTTACTTAGTATCTTCTTTGCCTAGTTTCTCGTGTAACGTTTTTATGTTACCTTTTCTACAATGAATGGCTGGTGGCAGTGGTTTACATTTTCCTACCATTGTGTGTTTTTACTACGGACTGCGTTCGCAGCTGCAGTACAGCACCCATGTGTGCCCATTTTGTCAAAATGGCCCGGTCTTCTTTTTTCGCAATTTCTTGTTGTAAAGGTCCTCCTTGAGATTTACTCTACGCGCCAAACCAGGTTTGGTCCCTTGTTAGTTTTGTCTTTGGCGGGCTTCAGTGCTGAAACACGTGTCTGGCAGGGCAGGAAGCAAGGGAGGTTCCCGAAACTCCCAGTGCTTGGTCTCCTTGGTTACAGGAATTCACCCAAAGGGGATGGGTGGCTGGCTGTCTTTGGAGGACAAAACACAGAAGTTACACTTTCACACCCTTATTTGAATGGTAATATAATAGAAGATAAAGATGTGAATTTATAGAGTTTGAGGTGCAGGGGAGAAATACTCAGCCTTGGTATCTAGGCTGGAGAAGTACTAAGAAACATAGAGATCCAGATTTTTGGAAAACTGCGTCCCCTGCACACTTTCTAAATGGCCAAAAAATAGGCCCAATTGGTATTGTCAAGAGGCATTCTGTATGTAGTTAATGACTCGTATGGCTTCAATATTCAAAATGCAATCAATAAATGTTCGTCAAGAAATTCAATGACTCCTTTTCTTTAGAGAACCTCCTTTTTATTAACAATTTTTAGGTTGGCCCAACACGTTTCGAGTTTCAAATGCTCTTTTTCAGGGGCATCAATTTTCAACATCAGTTTCACAATCCATTCTAATATAGATCAAAGGTTTACCAACTTTGTTATTTGAAAAAAGGTTGTAGCATGAATCACAAGTAAACTTTTTTTGTTAATGGTCACAGATTTAGATGATAGACATCCCATCACAAATCTCACTGGGCACCCAATGGTGCAACATGATTTGTTTCCATAGAATGTGACAGAGTGTCCAGAAGGTGTCCGTTTTAAAGCCTAAAAAGAGGTGCAGATACATTTTAGTGGGTTCCTCCACAACCGTGCCTTCACCCAAGAAGAGTGTGACAAGTAATCACTTAAATATTAAATTGAACTCCCTCTTCTTTAAAGGGGTTGATGGGAAGGACTTGGAAGCGGGGAGACCCCTAAGCATCAGTGTGGAAAGACATGGTGTAGTGAACCATGTTTTAGCTGGGGTGAAAGCTTGCTCTGTGCTCCTAAAATAGGGAGAGAAAGCGTAGGTTTTTAGAAAGAGTTCTGGTGTGTGGTCCTAAGTGCTGCCCATAGCGTCATGACTTACTTGTTTAAAGGCGTGATTATCATCCGCGGAGACGTGGACAGGAAGCGCAGCTTTCCGGCACCACAAGTTCTTGAAGTTGTTTAAAGATTAAATGTAAGTGTGGGATGATGATGAGACAGAATATCTCTGGTCCTGGGTCTGTCCAGGCTGGTACTTGCATGAAATAAAAAGGAAATGTATACTGTGATTCGCGCACGCGTACTAGCCACGCTTACATGAGTGACGTCTCTCCTGCGACATAGAGTATCAGCAAAAAACAATGGGGGGGCGTGATTTGATGCGGCATAAACATGCCAAATGGTCTACATAGGTAAACTAATGTAGATCTAAAAAATAGGATAAAGCTCATTTTGTAAAAGGATGGTGTCCATGCCACGCGTGAGAGCAATGCTCACGTCAAAAAATTATCTGTCAGTACATGGGGGTGCGCGCCTTGAGTTCATATTTTGCTGAAAAAGAATCAGATTACTTAATGTATCCAACAGTAAATATTGTTAGGTAGAAATGTATGTAGAGTGCCCCTTAAGGTAAGGATGAGGGATTTTCACGCTAACAAAATCGTGGTATGTGCTAAAAAGCACTGCGGCATGAACCCTCTAGTTCTTGGCATGGCTGGAGCTGTATAAAATAAGAATAATTTGCGGTAAGGGGAGAGAGTATAAATATCCAGAATGGATTTTTATTAAGTGAGACTCGGGGTGGTGAATAGTCAATGGCATCTCCTGACTAGTCCTGTCCCGAGAGGAGTATTGTAATCAAGTGATGAATTCATTAGTCCAGCAGAGTCCTTACAGTCCTTGTGCTCTGAGGCTGGCGTGTTTTCCCCCAGGAGTGAAGGGCTTAACTCTATTCTATTGGAGGCGGAGTAGCTCCATAATCTGTTTCAGGTGCGGAGCGCGCAGAGTCCAGCAGAGCCTTTACAGTCCTTGCAGCTCCTGGAGCATAATGGAGCCCCTGGCGGGAGGCTTTTGTTTGCTGCATGAAGACCCCATGCAAGTGGCTGTCCTCGTAACTCCTAATTGACCTAAGAGGTGAGAGGGTTATTGCCAGCGAGTTATTTGAGAGAGGGGCTCGTGTCATCTGGCCCATTTGGATTGGATATGTGTGTAGTTCTCCCCACCTGGAGCGTGGAACACGCCAGCTGGAAGGGAAGGACTGGTGGGCACTGTGTTGTGATCCTTCCTTGCACCTTTTCCTACTTGATAGGCAACGGGCGTTCTTTGGTGAAGAACTTGTGCCAAGGAACATTATTCGCCCACACGACCTTTGTAACATTTGGAGTGCATTGTTTTTTCTATTCCTAACCAATAGCAGGACCTCGTGTGTCAAGCATGCTTTACACTGCTTTTTAGTTCATTTGTCCTGCCGTAATTACGAACTTCATGTTTTTGTTCCTGTTAAAGGGGCTGCGAGATCCCCCCCCCCCCCCCCCCCCCGCTCTTGGAATTGTCTGGGTTGCGAGGTTGGAGAGAGTTCCCTCCCCCCTGGGATAAGTATATTATTCTTTAAGCACAATCACATGTTCTATGGTGAATGGACTTTAAGGGACATTAGAAAACTGCTGGAACTTTAAACGACACACTACAACCATTTTATTTGTTGTGGTTCTGTTAGGAATTTGTATATAATTTCTGAAGTATATTGTATGTTTTAAACTACTTTTTTTTTCATTTGACCCAGCGTTAAATTTATTTATTCATAAATATCCAGTTATAAATCTTCATACCATACATTTTGACCCCTTCTATTGGTCATACACGAGTGTGATCTTGAAATTGAGAAATACAGAGAACTGGTTTGCGAAGTGCCTGCCCAGGCAATGACACACGGACCCAGAGTACTAGGTTGGCAATTTAAAAATAAGTGGGACGGTATTAGAGGAAAAAAAGGAATGAAAACTAATGTGGTAAATCTTAAACTTATGGCTCAGCAGATGAAAATCTCAGGTTACTTTTTAGGGGTTGAAACTGGGAAAGATGATTTACTGGACGTAGTACAATCGAATATTGAAAGCCATCGTACCCAGTCACTGCCACAGCCTCACGGTACTGATGTAAACGGTGTGGGGAGGATCAATCATCGGGTTTTGATGGGTCTCTTGATAACAATGGGTCTTTATTAACACTGTGCGCCAATGTCCGAAGAAATTCTATGGGTGTGGGCCAGCAGGCCAGTGATACCCAAGGCACTGACTTATCGGTTACCCCCACTCTTGATGTACACATTGAACCCTCTGGCGACAAGACTTCATTGGAGACGGCATCAGTAGAGCCGATTAGGGGCAGAACTTCCTTCTCAGATGATAATGTCACATTGGCGTTGATTGAAGCCCTTTCAGAAAAGGTCGAAGCTTTGTTTTCGTTGTGTTCAGTAATGGCAACAGATCAACAGAAATTGTATTCTTTAACAATGAAGGCGAGCATCCCCAGATAGCACGATCCTCCCCACAATGAGAGACAATAATGGACTCTCCCAAGATTGGAATAAGGCTAAGACAAAGTGCGGGTGAGCTTAATGGGAGTTTATATAAGTCAGAATAGGGCATGCAAAGGACTCTGCAAACTCTGAGAGCGCTCTGTCTGACAATAGCAAAGACCGGCGTATATATTTACAAAATGCGTCATAAGAACCTACACACTATAGGGGGCACAAGTTCGTGGGGATTGGGTGGCGACGACTAACTATAGGTGCAGCTGTGATGTGGTTTGCCGTGGTTGGTGGACGTCACTGGTTACCCACGTGGGCCGGGCCGGTCAGCTGGGCTCATCCGGGCGGTGTTGTTGTGCCAGCCGTGACCAGTGTCAGTGATGAACGTCTTTCCTGGCTTTCTGCCCTAAGGCCACGCACACCGCATTCATTCCACATTGCAATATTATCTTCCCCGGTAAATCTTCCAATAGGTTATTCTACAGGTTAATGCAACACAGGAGGAATGCGCCTAGAGTGGGGTCTTTTGGTGATACATCAATACATGGTTACCATTGTCCTGTTGACCGGGTATCATAGGTCGCGAGGTTGGGTCTCAGGGCAAGGGACGAGCTGTCCAAGTTATCATGTCTCGTTAGAAGTCATTATGAATGTGTTCCTACAGTGTTGCTATAATATTGGGTGTCCTAATTTTACAGGGGCCATTAACCTGGGGTGAGCTGGTGGGTCGTGGAGCCTAAGAAAGGGCGCCTTCGGGCCTGCGTTTATGGCCGGGGTTTACTGCTGGGTTGTAAATATTTCAGGTGGCTGGCCGCAGCCCTGGGAGCTACGGGGGAACGTGAATGTTTGAAGCGGCTCCAGCCGAATTGGGGGAGGTGAAGCAGAGCAGAACAGGCCTCTGCTTTCCGTCTGGCAGGCTTCAATGGGGAGGAAGGGGGGAATGGCCTTGGATATGCCCACAAAGGTATTTTCCTCGTGCGTTGCAGATTATGTGGAAGAGGCATAAACATTCATATAATATACAATACTCATGGAGTCTTTTCAAGCTTATGTTTTCTACATTGTTAGTGCCTTTTACATGGCCATTTCAAATGCGTTACCTACATGTTAAGTATTTAACAACCACAACATTTTGTTACATTTCTATACATGCACGGTAAGCAAGGTAGTAGTAAGGTTGGTGGAGCACGCAGGAACAACTGGCCAATGAGACTGATGGCAGTGACACATGGTGAGCTTGGACATTCAAATACATATTGTGCAGTTTCGTGCACCATTTACATGAGCTCCCAATGGGGTTGAATGTATCTTCCTTTGCACTCTAGCAGTATTAGTTCAGTTATGGCATGGGACCTTGGGGTGCATTCCTCGCGGCGAAACATATAACATGAAAACCCCGGGATACTTTTACCATTTGCGCATAGCTACGGGGATGTGGGTACTTCAACCAGAATGCCATATAAACACACATTCTGCCCTCTTCCTGGAGGTTCCATGTTTTAATCAAGAGGTCCTGGAGAGAGTGTTTCGTCACGGGCAGGTTACATATTAGTATTTGGGGTCTCTACCTATGTTGGGAGACCATGTTACAGTTCTTTTCCCCCCTGGCCCTGCTGGCCGGGTCATGCTGAGGGCAGTGATACACTGCGGAAGGTGAATGTTACAGTGTTTGCATATAGCACTAGCTCATGTCTGTCTGCTCGTGGGAACGGGCTCTCAGCGGATCTGCCAGGGAGCTGCGGCCGCAGGGACACGTGAGACTCTCCAAGGGTGGGGGCCGCGCTGCGGTGCACAGGGCTCATGCCATTTTTATTTTACAAAATGGTTTCCAGGGCCTAGCTTAATACAGCATGTTTGGTCAATGTCTTCAGCCAGTGGTCCACCTGCCACCTGGGCCCTGGTGGCAGGGGGATCTTCCGACGGGCCATGGACTTCACAAGGGGGAGAGGCTGCAGGGGAGGGGGGTCTCTTGGACCAATCCTCCCATACAACAACTAAGCTGATCTGTTACAGTGACACTGTTGGGAGGGACAATTTTGAATCCATTAAACCCTATAACCTAAGTAAAAGTAATAAGAAGTCTGAGGCAAGTGGCACCTCCACCACTCAAATAGAAATTCAGGGGCACGATCGTTCACGGGTTGAACTACCTGGGGCATCGGAGGCGGTCACAATCTCTGACACGCTGAATTCTACATGGGGTCTGGAAGACTCTGTGAACATAGCAGCTGTGTCTGAGGGAGATGCGATCGAAGCCCTTTGTGTGGAAATATCTTTGATGAGGGAGACATCCAGCCCAAACATAGGGAAATTGCCTCAGCAGAGGGTTAGCATCCAGACAACCCAGAAAGATGGTCAGGTGGCTGGTCTAGGCATAGGTGGCGGGCCTCGTATAATATCAAGCATTCCCCTTTTTTATGTTCTGACCTAGAAATATTGGTCAGCAGCTCAACAGGTCAACTTGTATGTCACCTGGCATTGAGCAGTTAAGCCTTTCTCTTTGTAAGGGGTCTGGTGGGAACTGTCTATAGTATACGGTGTGTTCCGGGACCTTCCCATAGGTATTCCCATGCTCCCCTTCGGAACCATATACCATTTCACATGCTCCAAGTCAGTGTAAGGAACTGATGCTCTACATGTGGCAGTGCAATATGCAACACCTGCCGCAGTGCTCTGTTTCCCAGCCATGAGACCACGCTGTGTTCTCTTCATTCTTCATGCATGGCTCTATTCTCGGAGC
Organism: Ambystoma mexicanum; assembly: GCF_040938575.1. Lineage (NCBI taxonomy): Eukaryota > Metazoa > Chordata > Amphibia > Caudata > Ambystomatidae > Ambystoma > Ambystoma mexicanum. The sequence continues at coordinate 832,677,658 of NC_090938.1, read as the reverse complement.
ACAGCCACCTCTTGGTCCTTGTCAGCCATGCAGAGCCGGATTAGTCCATAGATCCAAGTGTTGCTTGCAGATGATTTCAATCTCCTGCCCCGTTATTATAGTAGCAAAAATGCCCTGTGCCTCAGGCTATAGCACCCTTTGAGATCCCAGCCAACCTCCATACTAGCTTGCGACTTAGAACTGTATTTTACAAAGCTCAAACTTCGCTATGAAGCAATAGTGACGCACCCAATTAAGGGTGTACACATGGACAGGTAAGGGTAATGGCTTGGGCATGGTAATTTGACGGTTGTGTTGTCATAACTATTTTGGACACCTGAACGCCTAGGCAGTGTATGTTTATGGCCAGTTTCTTATGTGATTATGCCCACACTGCACTGCAGCTTGTGGCACAGTCGGGAATTCTATTCAGAGTCTGCCGTGGTGCAGTCCTATTCCCTCTCCCCGTATGCGAAGACCAAGCCCTGGACTTTACCATCAATGCTCAGGAATTTTCCACTAAGCCTCAAAGGAACTGTGAGGACATACCTTGCTAACCAAGTGGCTTTAGGATGACCTTCAGGTGTTTTTGGATTCTTGTACCACAGAACCTGTGACAGCCAGTCTTCCAGTGGCCCTGGAGGCAAATTGCAACATTCACTCTGAAGCATTCATGACTGTATTTGTCAATGCTGACCAAAGGAGATGAGTGAATTGCTCTGGAGTTTCTTAATTCTTGCACAATTGTAGCTCCGTCCCCAAAATCTTTTTCTCTCATTATTGGACAGATGCCTTACTGCCCCCCCATACTTCTCCCACCGACCGTGGTAATGCCATTGATGAGTCATTGAGCTGGTTTCCTTGCTGGACCTCTTCTTTTTTTTTTTTTTTTTTTGGTGATCGACAGACGCTGACTACATAGAGATAGTTTATTCCGAAGGAATCTCTTCAAATAGTACCTGATGCAAATCTGGCTCTGGAGATGGGTGACTGGAGACTGGCTCTATGCTTCGACTGAAGACGCCCGTTTTCATGTCCCATTCGGACAACCTCATGAAATTTGACAGGAAGGAAAGGAGCAGTACTGGTACTCTCATGTACTTGTGCTTGGACATCTAGCAAGTTACAGTGCGGTCTCCTCCTGCAACGCAAAGATTCTCCCCCTGCCCCTCTTGAAATATGTTTACAACATAGACTCTTTGTGGAAATGTAGCCAGGGGTTCACCAATTGAATCATTAAAAAAACAAAACAAATGTACTCCAAGTGCAGCGAACACCGGGCAAGAAGCAACGCTGTACATTACAGCTGGGTAAGCACAAATCAAACAGAACAATGGCTAGGCTCTGATAGGCTGACATCTGGATGGAATACGAACATTAGTTTTATACCAAGGAATACAATGGTCGGAAATCCATCGAACACTTGCAGTTTGGAGAGTACACCTTTTGCATGCTTCCAAAGGATTTCATTGGCTCGTTGGCGTTACCTCCTCTGAGTTTACATTGATTAGTGAAGCAAACCGTTTAACAGGTTCCCATTACATTACCGCCCCATGGGGTACCACATTTATTCACAAGCCACATCCTGGAACAACTTGCTATTAATGAAGTAACATTTGTGCTGACTGCCAGAACTTTAATACACTGCCGTTGGTCAGCACCATTGAGAACGGAACATAAGACACCTTGCAGCTTGTGGGAAAGGGGACATTCACACGGTACCTGTTGGATGATGACCTTCACGAGTCCTGTAGTAGATACTTTGGAGGCTAGCCACCTCCGCAGCGCTCAGAAACATACCGTCTGATTGGTTCTCCCAGGAAGGCCACTTAATCCAGTCCCTACCGTTCTTAGTGAGGCCTTTTTTACCGGGTGTCTGTGGCTTAGAATACCTGTCCAAATAGAACATAGAAGTTGGCTCATGGTGCTAATTGGTCAATATTAACTCTCCTGGCATACTTTACTGGGTGTCTGCTGCTCACAGTCCTACTCAAAGGTCTGACAACCCTACTGGCAGGCTTACCATTTGGACCAGCCTGCCACAGGTCCTTTGCCCATTATAAATGGACTTTAAAAAAATCATGCAGCGCACCTGTCATTTACGACTTGCGTATGGACACACATCACTGAATGTTTAATCCATCCGCTTGTAGGCGCAGTAATAAACTGCGGGTCCTTCCAAAGAGCTGTTGCATGGCAGAAGCGAAGAGACACGGAATGCGTATCTTTCCGGGGTTGGGGATCTGAATGACTTTGAAGCTCAGTTTCCTTGCTAAGATAATTTAGTTATTTTGCAAATGTGCTTTGTGCAATCTCTGGTCAGAGTTGAGTTATAGTCGTATACAGCTTATCAGTTATCTTTTGCTAATCACAGGATAACTTCCTTCAGCCCAGTTCAATGTCATTTTCATACTAGCATAAAATGCAGAGATGTTTGACGGCATCACACCCCCCCCCCCCCTCAAGGTAACCAATCTGCTGAAATCACAAGCAAGTGTATGCCTGCACACAGTCTTTGGCTACCTTCGGTTCGCTCTGAGATCCCCAGTGATTGTTCTGAGGACATAGAGCTGCAGTGAGGTGCTCAAGCACACCACTGCTTTCCCCTATCCCGCAAGGGAGTCTGTATTCTGAACCCTATTTCTCAGAGTTCTACTGGGAGGCTACTCTGAAAGGGGGCGTTCTGACCCACAGCCACCATCTTTACTACCCTGCTCAACTACTTCAAGGACTTGCCCGTGCTGCCGGTCCCACTCGACCTTGAGTGTTGCTCTTTCCTTATTACCATTATTCATACTATGCTTAATCGTGCTTGCATTACTTGGCATCTTCCTCAAAATAGGGCATTATTTTGACAAAGCCGTCATGCATTCAGTCTCGATCCACACGGTTTAGCCTTCCTTTCCAAGGTCCAGGGGATTGTGCCCCTACATCGCTCTTCATTCCAGCATCAATTGCTGCCATCTGGGGAAATCCTAGCTTTCATTGCAACTTTTAGAAATTACTTCTGTTGCAATTACTCTAGAATACTATAGTGTCCCAATTCGTTATCGTCTCAAGAGATCATTAGGAAAGGATGCAATTGGAACAAATTGTGCTTTGATGGGCAAAACTCAGTTGCTCCACTGTTGCAATCAAATTTGCCAAGAAGCATTCTCACCCGCCTTATCAAGGGTGAATCGGGGTGTCTTAAGAGGTTTGCCAAAGCAGGTCCCATTTAACAAGGCAATGCTCACCCACTCATGTGAATGTTGTATCATGATTCGGAACTTACTAAATATTTCAAAATAGGAACCTGTAGATGTCCATCACCGTTTCACTGAACCACATCCATCCACATGCATTCAGCATCCAACTGACCATACTGCAAAGCAACACATCTAGGTCTTCTATTGCTACCGTCTTTCTCTGTGGCCTCACCACCTCCAGGTCTTTCAAAGGCTGTCCAGGTCCTGCAGCGCTCAACTAGATCATATCTAGATTGAAGAAGCCCACCCTCTGTTATTCGCTCCTGCCCCTTTTTCGATAGAATAGTTGAATCCCTGGTATGTGACTATGTAGCAAGAACCTAGCTGGGAAGCCTACTGTTGTCATGTCAGTGGGGCCTTTCTAGGAGCAGAACCCCTGGGGCACCAAATATGCCATTGTTGTGTTGTGAGTGTATAGAGCCGCACTGCGTGTAGCACATTATGCCAGAACCCCACATAATGCCAACTTCTATTCCTGCAGTTTTGTGTATAAAGTTCAATTCAATTTAGGCTGGACTCGAGGTTGGAGTTGGCAGCCACTTGTGTTTTCGGAGGGCCTGCTTATTTTTGGGTCGAGTCTAAATGAGAAGCCTCCTGTTGCTGGTTTGTGAATGTGGGCCGTTGTTTAGCGGCAATGCCCCCTTGTTCCCGAGGCTGGAGCAGATCATGCTTGCATGACTTTTTAACTGGAGGCTCCTTCACTCATTTGCAGAACCTTGAGCAAAGGGTAAATAATGCCGGGTTTTGTTCTTGGCCATTTGGGACTAATTTAGACGCGGGGAGATGTATATGACTTGGCCTACTCATTTTAGAATGAAATGCTGTTTCTTTTAATAATTTGGGAGCAGCCGTCTGATAGTTTGATTTTCGTTTTTGTATACAAAAAAACACTGCTACAGTATAAAACACACTTATAACGCACAAGAAGTACAAACAGATAACGCAAAATAAAACAAATGCACAACAGATCAGTTCATTACACTTCTTAAACTCGTGGTGGATGACTGCTTTCCCAATTTTTTCTAGGAGCTCGGCAAGAGTGGGTGATTACTACGGCCACAGGCAATGACCATACAGTCTGGGCCATTCATCAAGATCCTTGACTTGGACCCTCTGCAAAAGTCTAAGATCCTGGGTTCTAATACAGCTCCTGGATATACCATTCCCTTTCTTTCATTGTTTGGATCTAGTAGCTTAGATCTCAACAGGGCAGCACCATAGTTTTCAGATCTTTATTAATACGTTTGATTTTAATTACAACCTACGAGTGCACCTCTACAACCAAACTTTCTCGAATACAGCTCCCCCCAGCTTTAGAATGTAACCAATCCAAAACTTTGTTCTGGAGGGCTTCTCTCGGCTCAGATCTTTCCAGTTTATTCACAAAAACCATGTTTCTTCAGTCTGCAACAGAATCGTACCAAAATGTCCCCCTCATTTGTGCTCCCCCACAGTCACTGCGACTTTGGGGGGCGCACAAAATGAGGGTGACATTTACTGCGCCCAAGCAGACCTGGGGTTGCGGGGGTGTGTCCCCCCCCCACCCCCCCTCCCCCAGTCTGCACGGGCGCCATAACGGGAGTCAAGGGGGAGGGGTGTGGGGGGATGCAGGGGTGTCCCCCCGCTTAACATTTTTGTAAGTGGGAGACAAGAGAAAAAGAAGAGAAAAGCACCCTGTGGCGTGAGCTGTAACCCACGTTAGTGGGAGGAGCTGACGCCACAGGGATAGAAGGGTGCGGGTGGGGGGGGGGCTTGGAAAGCTTTATGCGGGCACAGTGATCTATCCATTCACTGCGCCAAGCCGTAATTGGCATCAACCGTTTTGTCAGCGCAGTTACAGGCGTCACAGTGATCACGTAGATCCTCTGCAACCAGTCTGGGTCCGTAATCTCTGGCATTGCAGCCTTTCTAACACATGTATCTCTCCTCAAAAGGGACCTACAGAAGATACTTCATTTGTCCGATGACCTCTGCCTTACTGGCATCTACCCGTCTTGCGCAATGGTCTGTTTGACGACCCCTGTCCACCCTCCCTAACTGCTGTGGGATTATCTTCTCAAAGGAGTCTACGCAGGCATGAAACTCCATAACATTATCATATTTAAATGAATAAATATTTGGCCAGGTCACGGATGATATTTAGTTCCTTAATATCTCCCTTCTCGAGCTGTTCACTCATCCGCCTCCAACTCCCTCGGTGTCAGTTGCTTCTCCAAGCAATGCGTTGGTGGTAGATCTCTTTCGGCTGGTGCCTCCCTCTGGAACAGCCTCCCTTAAACTTGAGGAGAACATCTCCGGTTCCGGAAGCACCTCAAAACCTTTCTCTTTGCTTCTGCTTTCTCTCCCCCCTCTCCTCTGCTGACCTGGCTGTAACCGGAACTGCACTGGCTACCTGGACACCCTCTGATCTTAGCTTAGTGAGTGGGCCTGGGAGGCCTGTAGGCGAGAAGCCTAGTGAGTGGGCCTGAGAGGCCTGTTGGTGAGAAGCCTAGTGAGGGGGGGGGAGGGCTGGGAGGCCTGTAGGTGAGAAGCCTAGTGAGTGGGGCTGGGAGGCCTGTAAGTGAGCTAGTGAGGGTGGCTGGGAGGCCTGTAGGCTAGAAGCCTAGTGAGTGGGGCTGGGAGGCCTGTAGGCGAGAAGCCTAGTGAGGGGGGGCTGGGAGGCCTGTAGGCGAGAAGCCTAGTGAGGGGGGCTGGGAGGCCTGTAGGTGAGAAGCCTAGTGAGGGGGGCTGGGAGGCCTGTAGGTGAGAAGCCTAGTGAGTGAGGCTGGGAGGCCTGTAGGTGAGCAGCCTAGTGAGTGGGGCTGGCAGGCCTGTAGGTGAGCAGCCTAGTGAGTGGGGCTGGCAGGCCTGTAGGTGAGCAGCCTAGTGAGTGGGGCTGGCAGGCCTGTAGGTGAGCAGCCTAGTGAGTGGGGCTGGGAGGCCTGTAGGTGAGCAGCCTAGTGAGTGGGGCTGGGAGGCCTGTAGGTGAGCGGCCTAGTGAGGGGGGCTGGGAGGCCTGTAGGTGAGCTATTGAGGGGGCCTGGGAGGCCTGTAGGTGAGAAGCCTAGTGAGTGGGGCTGGGAGGCCTGTAGGTGAGCAGCCTAGTGAGTGGGGCTGGCAGGCCTGTAGGTGAGCAGCCTAGTGAGTGGGGCTGGCAGGCCTGTAGGTGAGCGGCCTAGTGAGGTAGGGGGGCTGGGCGGCCTGTAGGTGAGCGGCCTAGTGAGGTAGGAGGGCTGGGCGGCCTGTAGGCGAGTGGCCTAGTGAGGTAGGGGGGCTGGGCGGCCTGTAGGCGAGCGGCCTAGTGAGGTAGGGGGGCTGGGAGGCCTGTAGGCGAGCGGCCTAGTGAGGGGGGGCTGGGAGGCCTGTAGGCGAGCGGCCTAGTGAGGGGGGCTGGGAGGCCTGTAGGTGAGCGGCCTAGTGAGGGGGGCTGGGAGGCCTGTAGGTGAGCGGCCTAGTGAGGGGGGGGCTGGGAGGCCTGTAGGTGAGCGGCCTAGTGAGGGGGGGCTGGGAGGCCTGTAGGTGAGCTAGTGAGGGGGGGGGCTGGGAGGCCTGTAGGTGAGCTAGTGAGGGGGGGGCTGGGAGGCCTGTAGGTGAGCGGCCTAGTGAGGGGGGGGGCTGGGAGGCCTGTAGGTGAGCGGCCTAGTGAGGGGGGGCTGGGAGGCCTGTAGGTGAGCGGCCTAGTGAGGGGGGGCTGGGAGGCCTGTAGGTGAGCGGCCTAGTGAGGGGGGAGCTGGGAGGCCTGTAGGTGAGCGGCCTAGTGAGGGCGGGGCTGGGAGGCCTGTAGGTGAGCGGCCTAGTGAGGGCGGGGCTGGGAGGCCTGTAGGTGAGCGGCCTAGTGAGGGCGGGGCTGGGAGGCCTGTAGGTGAGCGGCCTAGTGAGGGCGGGGCTGGGAGGCCTGTAGGTGAGCGGCCTAGTGAGGGCGGGGCTGGGAGGCCTGTAGGTGAGCGGCCTAGTGAGGGCGGTGCTGGGAGGCCTGTAGGTGAGCGGCTTAGTGAGGGGGGGGGCTGGGAGGCCTGTAGGTGAGCTAGTGAGGGGGGCTGGGAGGCCTGTAGGTGAGCTAGTGAGGGGGGCTGGGAGGCCTGTAGGCGAGGCACACTGAGGAACGGGAGCGTAGAGCGGGGTAGCAGTGAATTTTAAGGGAAGTGGGTGGATGCTGGCATTGTTCAATCCGATTCCTACCCTAGGCCGGCCTGTCTGGGGTGCGGTGGGGTGGCATGGGGGTAATGGGAGAATATGGCACAAGAGCATGCTGCAGCAAATCATACAATCCTTGAATAACCTGCATTTTGAGCATTTTTAGCTTGGGCTATTGGTGCCAACTATAAGCCAAAACTATTGCATTGGAGTACGGGAATAGAGAGACGGCATATGAGGAGGGACACAACGATTGTAGGGATTGTTTGGTTATTTGCACTCCCATTTACTGTCAATGGCCATGCTAATCCCTATGGCCATTCCCACCCAGTTCCTCCTCCTCCCCCAAAAACACCTCCTAATGGGAACTCTTTGAGCTCTTTAATCAAGGCTTACCATCCAACTTTGCACAAGGAAGTGTCTGCCAGTGTTTTCTCAAAGCAGTCTTCTGCGAGCTAATGACTTGATTGGAGTTTTAAACACGCTACTGGTGTGTAAGTCTTAACCAAGTCTGCCTTCAGCCACTGGATTTTTAAAAACACTGAAGTCCTGCGAAAAACAAGCATTGGCAAATCCAACAGTTGTGGCTTGTGTATTTTGCTTTTGCCAGGCACTGCTATTAGATGCCCAGGTACTCTCACCATTTTGCACCTGCTACCATCAATAGCCAGTTTATACCACTACGGCAGTGCCTGGTAAGTGCCTTTTCCTGTTGGCACTGCCAGTGCTTGTTTCAGCTGCTACAGTGCAGTTAATGTTCTCTCTCATTGGCACACAATGCAACCATTATAATGCTGTACACCCCTGAAGCGCTGCTGTCTGCGAGTCCTTTCTAGAAATATTTCATGGATATTTACACGCCTGCTTCCTTCTGGATTGTCCCTGTGCAAGAGGCATAGTCTGTGCAGTAACACAACCTTCTGCTTTCCTTCACCAGATCCCCAACTTCTTCCAGAAAAGGCATGACTACAGCATGTACAAACTAGACATGGAGTTTGAGAACGGCATCCTGAACATGAAGACTCGGTCAGTATCTGCTAATCATATGTCTTTGCAACATTCAGGTCGTCTGACAACTGCTGCAGTTATGCTTTCAACCAGTGAGTGCCTAATTTGCCCATCTTGCAACTGTAGCATGCATGTTTCCCAGCTCTCTGGGCACTCTGAATCCATGTCTGGTATATTTAGTGCTCCGGTGCAGGCAAGTATTTAACTTGGGTGTGTTTTAGTTGTACTTTCGAAAGTGCGTAGGACTTTTGGGTCAGGAAAAAAGATTTTCTTTTATGAATCATTTAGAGCAAGGCTATCTATGGGAAGCAAAAGAGAGCTGTTTGTTGATGGGTACAGGGCCAATGAGCCCATATTCTATTGTTACGGGGCCAGTCTTTGCGAAATAGCATTTTAATACTGCCCTGCTTTACCATTTAGGGTAGCTGAGTAATAGTTCACATTCACAGTTGGCGGGGAAATGTAACAGCGATGAAAGGGATTGTGATGTGGGCTGTAGAGGTTTGTTGAGGTTGCGGTGTGGGCTGTAGAGGTTTGTTGAGGGGGATACTGGCCTGGGTGTGTTTGGGTGTGCTACAATTGTAAGTTGACTGACTAGACGTGGTAGTTGTTGTTTACTTGACTCTTTATTATCACACTTTCCGAACTGTAACCATTTATTCATCGTTACTGAGCCTCTACAGTAAGGGTTTCAGGCAATGAAGGCTTCCACCGGTCCTTTTCTGTGTTGGCTCCCAAAGATGTCTGGGCGCGTCCTCTCCCTTGGTAGGGATGGGTGACGTATCAAATTTTGGAGATATAAAAATTAAAATGGGGTGGGACAATATTGTTAACATCGAGCTATATACATGTATAGAAATTACATATACTAAGATCTTTTTATTCACATTTTGATATTTGCACACCTGTGTGGTGTTCAACAGGAACCCTACATTTGCATTGTAGTTTATTTATAAAGTGTGCCTAACCCTCAGGTAACTGGGCGCATGAACTTGGTACATGGTTACAAAAATACAAAACCGTGGTAAGAAACAGAGAGAACACAGTTGTGACAAGCCGACTCAAAGTTACAGAGTAGTCAGTGGACAAGTGAATACAAGTAAGTGCAATTAGCGGAAGTTACAGTTGTGAGACACAGGCATATGGCATAGGCTGATTAAGTGGCCTTATCGGTAAGCCAGTTCTTTACTTTGCGTTTGAAGGGCCAGAAGGATTGTTCGGTTCTGATCATAAGTGGAAGAGAGGTCCAGCATTTGGCAGCTTGAACTTTTGAAGATAGCTCCTCCAGCGGTTTTTAGGTTAAACCTGGGGATACTCGGGCGATGTGTAGTTGGATCTGGTGGGTCTGGCTGATTGAGTTCTAGTGAATTTCACTGCAAGGTATTTAGGGGCAGTATTGTGCAGGCATTTATCTGTGATAGCTAGCGTGCAGAGCAGGATCCTCTCGCGAATCGGGAGCCAATGGGAGTCTCGTCTGATGCTTGATATGTGGTGGTACCTGGGTATGTTTAGAGCAGTTCTCAGGGTGTTATTCTGAAGGACCTGTAGTCTATTCAGGTTACGTTCTGAGTACCCTAAGAATAGAGAGTTACAGTAGTCCAACTTGGATAACACTCTAGCTAGAGTGATGCAACTGTTCAAGGACGAGTTGGATTTGCATGATATGATATGGCATTTATAAAGCGCCTATACACAAGTGTTTCAAGGTGCGACGAGGCAAGGGAGGGGGAACGGAGGGAAGATGGACAACGATCCTACTAGGCCAGGTGTCATTCAGATCGAGCAAGTGCAGGTGAAGGGGAGAACGGAAAGTGCAGGGGGGCAGGGGGAGGGAAAGTGCAGTACATGGGATAATAAATAACAAGATGAATAAAAGAATGGCCAGCTGGTGGCAAGTGCAGGTGGGGGGACACTGGGGATGCAGACACAGTCCTCAGGTGCAGGGGTTGCCAGGGAGGCAGTGCAGGCGTGCAGCTGGAAGGGCATTGGCCCAAAAATCGACGGGGCGTTGGAGACAGTGAGCTTCTGGGGGAAGGAGAGGAAAGGAAGAATACCTCTGAGGAGGTGGAGTTGGTAGTGTGACTTCTTGGAGACGTCAGAGATGTGAGGAGAGAAGGAGAGTGTGGAGTCGAAGATGACCTAGAGGTTTTTTGCCACACAGGTGGGAGCAGGAGGGGGGCCAAGGGAGGCCGACCAGAGTGTTACAGGAAAGGAGGGAGTGGGTGTGCCTATAAGGAGAATCTGTCTTACTGGCATTAAGGCAGAGGTCATTTGCGGCACACCACTCCTGGATAGCAGTCAGACAGTCGGACATGAGGGAAGGAGAAGAGGAGGCTGAAGGTAGCCTGAAGATGAGCGGAGTGTCATCTGCAAAGCACTGAAAGTTGGGGCAGAAAGCGGCAATGCGGTGGGCAAGAAGTGCCGGGTAGAGGTTGAAAAAGCCAGGGAGAGAGGTTAGACACCTGGGGGACACCACAGGTAGAGAAAAAGATAGCTGAGAGGAAGGACCCAAGTTGGACCTGGGAGGGTCGGTCAGAGAGGACGGAAGTCAGCCACGCCAGTGGCTGACCGGTGATACCAAGGTTATCACGGAGACAATTTAGCAGGGTGGCATGGTTGACAGTGTCAAAGGCAGAAGAGAGATCAAGCAAGATGAGGATACGGGGGTGATAGAGTCAAGGTTGGAGAGCAGTTTCCATGCTTTTGGCAGCTCTGAAGCAAGACTGATGGTCATGAAGGCAGCCAACAGATTCAGTGTGGAGATTAAGCTGGGAGATGGCCAATTTCTCCAGGAGCTTGCCCAGGAAGTAAGTGAGTGGAAATTGGGAATAGTTAGCCGGGCAAGAGGGGTCAGCAGAGGGTTTCCTAAGAAGAGGGTGCACAAGGGAGTGCTTCAGGGGGGATGGGAAGACTCCAGTGGTGAAGGAGTGGTTGCAGAAGTCAGCCAGGGCAGGAGCCAGGATCTCAATGTGGTCCTTGATGGTTTTAGAGGAACAGGGCTGAACCTGTCTTGATGAGACTTTCATAGATCAGACTTGTCTAGAAATTTCATCGGTGGAGAACAGGGGAAAGGCAGAGATGGAGGGAGGTGGGGTGGCCGAAGAAAGGCCAGAGGAAGAGCAAAGAGCTGGAGGGGGGAGAGGAGGAGAGTGAGGACAGAATGCCCTGAGTTTTAGAGATGAAGTGAGAAGCCAGTGCCGTGCAGAGGGCCTGGGAAGGGACAGGAGAGGTAGAGACTGCAGCAGGATTGGCCAGTTCCTTGCAGATTTTAAAGAGTTCAGCTGAGTTGTTAGCTGCCGCGGAGACGCGGGCTTGGATATGAGCTCTCTTCTTGGTGAGGACAGAGTCGGTATTGCCTTTGGAGCAGGCGGCAGGCCAGTTTGCCAGGATGTACAAGAAGCACGCCATTTCCTCTCGGATCCTCATGGCAGGGGCAAAGATATCAATAGTATCAGATATAGCAGAGTGGAGCATGGAGAGTGCTGTGTCAGGGTGAGAGTCAGCCAAAGGGTGAGTGGGGGTTGATGAGTTTATTAGTGTAGGCAGTTGTGGCGGCAGTTGTGGCGGCAATCGCGCTCTCTTGTCTTTTGAGTGATATGGTAGAGTCTAAATAGACTACTAGGGTCTAGACTTCTTAGCAACCTTGATAATGTTACTGTCAATGTTGAAGGAGGAGTAACGATAGTTCAATTTGTTCAGGCGTGTCTGGGTCCCAATGATCAAAAGCTCTGTCTTGTCATTGGGACACAAGATTATGTGAAGCCATCCAGGCTTGTATTTCCCGGTAGATATAATTTATCAATTTAGCGTCATCTTCATAGCAACCGGTGAACGTGATGAGAACCTTGGTGTCATCAGCGTAATTCGTATAGGTGAGACCCATGTTGTCAAGACGGTCAAAGCAAAGCTTTGTGAATATGTTGTAGAGCTCCGGGGAGATGCTGGAGCCCCGGGGTACTCCATAGGAAATAGGGATAGGTTCGGCTGAGGCTGACTGTGCAAAGACTCTGGTTCGGTTTGATATGGAGTGGATCCAGTTTGAGGCTTTTGGGGAGAAGGCAGCAGCTGAAGTTAGGTGTGAGATCAAATGCTGCAGAGAGATCTAACGGGAGAATGGGCAATTCGATTTTGTCTTTAGATTCATCCATTTGGATTTGTCCAAGAGGGTGGTTTCCGTGCCGCGTCTCGGTCTGAAGCCAAATTGGCGAAGACCGAGAAGGTTGTTGTCTTCCAAATGTTTTTGGATTTGTAGATGGCTACTCCTATCCAGTATTTTTAGGAGCAACGGGACAGCAGTGATGGGCCTATAAATGGTCGGGTGTTGGGATCTAAAGTGGGAATTTTAAGGAGGGGCATGACCCAAACCTCCTTGGATCATGCCCCCAGCAGGAGGATCTAGTTTCCCTGTTCTCGCTGCACAATGTTGGAACGCGCTCCCTTTATCAGATCTGAAGCTTCCTTCTGGCCTTTCAGAGCCATGGTGAAATCCTGGCTCTCTGTCTAACAAAATGTTACCTGCCTACTCGTCGACTATGCTCCTTTACACCTCTACTCAGTACCATACAATTTAGCTTATAATTGAACTGGACCACCATGTAACCCGGTCCTATATTATCTATTGTACCTGCATCGTGTCACCTGCTGTACTCTTTTTATGTACCACTGAATGTATGTACCTTTTTCGTGCAACGTTATGTAACTATGTTCTCCACAAGATTAATGCGCCCAGCTTCCTGAGGGTTTGGCTGCGTTTTACAAATAAACAAACTAAACTAAGCTTGAGGCTGGTAGGTTCTGAGCCAGAATTGAATGAGGTGTTGATGGTGACGATGAAGGGGATTAGGTCTTTAGCGCCTTGCTTGATAATCTGGGCTGGGCAGATGTTCCCCTGACACCTTGACGGTTTTAGGCTGCAGATCATGTTCTCCTTCGTTAGGGGTGACTGGGGAAAAGAAGAAAGGAGGACAAGTATGGGGTTGAGGGTCCAGTGAGGTGTTTGTGTTGGGATTGTTGGGCAGACTAGCTTTTTCTTATAAAGGTGTTTGTGACATCTGACATGCAGTTGGTGGCTTACAACTTAGCATTTAACCCACATAAACAATATTGCGATATATATCGTATATCACCATTCAGCCCAAAAATATCGAGATAGACTTTTGGTCCAGATCGCCCAGCCCTAGCCCAATCACAGACTTCTTCGTCTATTTGTGTCTACAAGATGGAAGAAGCAACTGTCAGAGTGGCATACATTTATATCCCTGCCCTGCCATCTGATTGGTTGTTTGATGCCCTCTTTCTGTGCACACTCTGCCCTTCATAATCTGTTTCTCCTCGGTCTGGGTTCCGCTGCCTCCTGTTTCCCCATTCTAGTTTGCTGCTTCTGCTACCACAGAAAGCCATGCTTTGGTCTCTGAAACCAGAGAGCTGGAAGAATAGCTGTGGATGCTGCCGTCCTCTAGAATCTTTTAATGTGTTTTGAGCTCTCCGGCTCCTCTTCATATGCTGCTCGTTTGCCTCAGCTTCTCAGCCCTCGGGTGGTTCCTTGGCTGTAGAGTTCTTTCTTGACTGGGGCCTCAGTGGGACCGTTCTCCTTCTGCAAGTAAAACGCCTCTTCCTCCATGGTGGTTCTTGTCATTGCCGGGTTCAGTGGCTTGTGAATCCTCACATACTGTCATGCGTGGACGATCGGTCTGGGGAACCGGCCTGGACAGTAAATCAGCTTGTATAAACAGATGTCCCAGGATGTATGTTTGGAGTAAAGGAGAATGGTTGTAGGGCCATAAACTGTTGCAGGCTGCGCAGATTTGTATCCCTGTATGGCAAAACCAAATCAAGGGAGCATGGTCCATAACCAAGGTGAACTGTTATCTGAAGAGAGAATATTGCAACTGTTTGATGGCCCACTTGACCTTTTTGAGCATGTCATGTTCGGATTCATGCGATAAGGGCTTCCAACGGATGAGGAGGACAGGACGCTCCCTAATTCCAAGACCCTTGAACAGTACAGCGTATGCCTTGTGCTGGATATGTCCATGTATAGAAAGAACAGTTCTTGGAAATCTGGACATTGTAATGTCGCATGGGCATCCAGATCTGCCTTCAATAATTCAAAGGCTTGTTTGGCCCTGGCCCACCTTATCGGCCTAGGGTATCGCTGGGTGGTTTTTCACTAGGTCTGTAAGGGGAGCGACAGACTAGGCAAAATATGGAATGAAACATCTGTAATATCCGACAAAGCCCAGAAAGAGCAAACCTGCTGCAGAAGAAACTTAATGCAATGGAAGGCCTTTGCCTTTTCTTGCTGTGGTCTGAGCACTGCTTCCCATCAAGTATCCCAGATATTTGGCAAGGAAGACCACTACTGTCGTACTCCTACGTCCCGTCCCCTTTCCTCCATACTTATGGGGACAAAAGCATCACATTTTTCAAAAATGTGTCCTTCCTCTTTTTACGCGGGGTACCGCACACGGCCATAACCCCACCCTCCTTAGCTCTGCCCAGCGCATTGCCCATCTGTCCTTTTCTCCGCACTTGCATCTTGGGAAGATTTTTTTTCCTTCCAGTGTCCTTCTCTCCTGCTCCGGCTTAGTGGTTGCGTGGTAGTCTGTCTATGCCGTATTGGTTAGATTTTCCTTTTTTCTTCCTGCAAACGGCGCTTTGCTAGGGCGGATCCCCATCCTCTTTGTTTAGTGTTTGGGTCCTGACCACCGGTGGGACTCGTGCTTCTACTGCGATTCCCTTTCGGTCCGGGCACTTCATCGTCTGGAGCGGTGGTAGGAGGTGTTTCAGTGCGTCCCTCCTCTGCATTTTCGAGAGTTTCTCGACGAGAAGAAGAGACGCCCGGTAAGTTCTTTCGTTTTTTAGGGCACCCCGACCGGGGGACTCCTTCCTGGGGTCTTCCTGGTCCGGGAGGGGCTTTAAAAACTTGTTACCAAGGTTTCCCCTGAGGTGCCTTCCAGGTCTAAGAAAAGTACCAGAGTTTTCTCTGAGGGCCTCCGTAAGGGGCCTGCAACAGATTGCAATCAGAGGCCCCTCCTGTGGGGGCTATTCAGCAGCCCAGTTCTACTGAGACGGCGGGTACCGGAGCTTGTTTCGAGGTCTCATTGTCTGTAGCTTCCCATACAGACACCGGGGCGTGCCCCGAGGCCTTGATTGAGGCTTTCTGTACCGAACCAAGGTTCGAGGCCCCTCGTGAGGGAGCTGTTACCGGGCTCTAGTCCGAGGTTCCTCTCAGAGGCCACGGTGACCGACAGAACTGAGAGGCCTGTTAAGGTCTTGTCGGTGAGGTGGGTTCCTCACCGGTCCCGCTCTAGTGGTGATACCGGTTCTGTTGAGGGGGCACAGAGTGAGGTCGCTGACTGTAATTCCTCTGTTACCAGTGTGGCTGAGGTTCCTCTTTCAGAGGCTAATTTGGCTATTAGTATCTCAGAAACATCCTAGGCCACACAGTACCGGCTCTGCCGAGGTTCCTTGTGTCAAGGCTAAAGTCAAGACCCCTGACCTGTCTGTGGAGACCCCTGCCTCACTCACATGTAACGCAGTTCTCCTCAGGTGACAAAATGGCACCCGTTCCCGCGTGAACTACGGCAGCCATTTTGGACTCTTCCCTTACATCGGAGTCAACAGCTACCCTAGTCATTGACGCTTTCAGTAGGAAGTGCCTCACATTTTTCTGCCGAAAGTCCATCGGTCAGGAAAAAAGGGGAAACAAATTGCCACTTACAAAAACATACTAACCATGACAGACCGCGGTTACCCAGCATCCTAGATAGAAATCAACTCTCATCTCTAACAACCTGGGACTCATTTGTGAAACAGACCAGAGACCTTCTGTCCAAATTTTGGACAAAATCCACCGGCCTGAGACTCACCCAGATTGTGGCCCTATACAAAATATACCATGTTAGTCATGACGCCTCAACTACCCTAGGAGCCTGGCACTTCACCAACCACTTCGTGTTTTCTTTTTGAAATAAATCCCCCAGTCCTGAAGACAGTCCGGTGAAACTACCAGCAGTTTCCACAACCTTCTCTGCTGGTTTTTCCATCTACTCACCGTACCAGAAACACCTGAACTTTGTGTGTGTCGACAAGTTTTCATACTGCCATAACATTGGCAGTATATGTAATCATAATCACCATTGTTGTACTAACCCACCCATGCGTATAATTACTGCATAACTTTGTACAAACTTATTGGTTTTCTTGTGCCAAGGATGGAATACTTTACCTTTTGACTCTTGTAAAGGTTTTTAATTGTGTAAATCTAATAAATCGCATTCTTTAATGTTTGAAAAAGATATCTTGATCTTTTGGTGTTTATGTTATGAGCTAACTGATATGTGTTAAGTTAGCCCCACTGTGATCTTCTTCCTACTGAAAGCGTCAATGACTAGGGTAGCTGTTGACTCCGATTACTTTCCTAATTGTTGCCTTACCCTCTGGAGTCAAGCCCCCTTAGAAAAAAAGAGGGTTCCCTGCCTTATTTTATAGACTCTTCCCTTACATCTACACCATCTGCGTTGGGAGCATTTGGTTCAGGTGAACAGTGTTTTTCTTGTGCACCGTTTCGTCCCGTTTATGACTGGAACTCTCGGATTCCATTACAGCACCCCGTCTCGCTCCCTGCGGCGTCTGCGCCATTGATCTATGTCAACCCGGCTGGTGAGGGCCCCTCTTGGCAGCCCTCTCCCTTGTGGCCCTGGAGCTAGTCCTCTCATGAGACGCCTCCGCCTGCCACAGTGTCTAAGCCTTCGGCGGAGGATGCCTTCTTTGGAAAATTTCAGAAGCTCATGCACTCTGACCCCATGAAGGAATATTTCAGAGGTCTTTTTAAGGAAATCTGCCCTCCTCAGCTGAATTCTGTGCCGATGGCTCCTGTCGCATCGCCGGTTGTTCCGGCAGCTGTCCCACCTCTACCAGTTGGCCCACCTCCAACCCTTCTGCCCCCCCTTGTCTCCAATAGACAAGTGTTTGGCGGAGCCAGATGTGACGCAGGTTGATCCAGACGCGTTGGATGACACGCAAGGGGATCAGGATGGCGATGACCAGCCCTGCTCTGTTATGGCGTTCCGTGACCGGGTACTGGACATGACTCTTCTGGATGTTCCAGTATCTGAGGCACCTCCTCCGCAAGGAGGTGTGCTTTCGGGGGTGTTCACCTTGTCTCCGCAGGAGCGCACCAGCTTGTTCTTCCAGAAGGACGTTTTGGCTGAGGTTCGCAAGGTTTGGGATAAGCCACACTCTGGACTGCACGTTAACAAAACGATTGACGCTCGTTATAGGCTTTATAGGTAGCCTTAGCGTCTTGCCCGCTTCCTTCCTCCTCAGTGGTGGCGGCTGCCACGTTACAATCCAGACAGGCTTCAGCGTCCTCTACAGCGGCGGCTCAGGTTGAGGCTAAAAGCTACTTGACTCTTTGGGGAGGAAGATTGTTAGGGAGAATTCTCTCTTTAGGCTGAATTTCCTAACCTAGTGAGTCCCCCAGCAGCTTTGCTGGATTTCTGGAGTTTGTTTTTCCTCCTGCCAAGAGTGAGACTCTCTTTCTCCCACTCTTGGACATGAAAAATGGTATTCCTTTGACTGGTAATGTGTTTTATGGGCTATGGGGTCCTTTACTCCATAGGGTCTCATGTGTTTTTCCTGTGTGTTACACAGCACCCTCCGTGCAGTAACACAGGCACCCCACCATAGACTCCATACCCTGGGACTGACTACTGTCTCCCAGGGCATGTAAAGTCACCATTGGCTTTACTAGTCCCAAATTATTAACCGAAACCAGTACAAACCATCATATTGTGGACGTACTGGTCGGGGCAATTCGATTTCCCCGGGGTCTGTTAGTCGAGGGGGCACGTCTCCGCCCCCCCTGATCGAGTTTTGGCTGTTGGCAGTGGAAACTACTTTTTATATTCGACCGCGAATATTTCCCTATGGGATTTTCCCATTGTTGGAGGCTAGCAACTTTAATTATTTAATTCTCATAGCCACGAACATACCGCCGGTTTATTTAATTAATATTAATTCTCCGGTTGGTATTTTTTGCTAAGACTCGATTCCAAAATGGCGTTTATGTTCTCTTCTGTGACTCCAACCCAAGTCGAGCCCGTTGTTCCACTTTTTGGCGGGTTTCTCCACAGAAGCCTCCAAAAGTGGTGCCACTCTTTCTGGGTACCACAGGGGGTGTGGGAGGGGGTTTAGGCATCCTGGACTGAGTTACCTTGGTAACTCAAGTCGCACTCAAGTGGTGACCACTTAGCATGTTTGTTTGACAGCTAGGCTGAGTGAATGAGGGTATGCTGCATAAAAGCAGGGCTTTGGGGACTGGAACTTCAGAAGTCGCCACATGACCTGAGAATCCGACGAGGGAGAAGCTGAGCCGACCTACCACGACGACGCCACCGGTGGAGCCCTGCAGAACCGACTCGCCACTTCCCGACGACAGACCTCCCGGCTGGAGAGGCTTCTTCCCCTGGTGGGCACAACCAGTTTACCTTTCTTCGCACCCCAGCCCGGTTTGTGGTCGAACTGCCCGTGCCAAGCACCCCGGCAGCCGGATAGCCACTCGCCACTGAACCGTGAATCACCGGACCGCTCCTTGTACCTGAGAAACTCTGCGGCTGGTTTCTTCCCTGGCAGTGCAACAGACTCCTCTCTTCCCCCGGACGAAGCACCGACTTGCATCCGCTGCCAGGAACAACTGCCCCCGCTGGAGCATTCTCACCACTTTAAGGTACCGTGTCCGTCAGGCCTCCCTTTCTAAAGATTGCAACAAGGTAATAATAACTCCTTAACCTTCTGGACTGGGCTGGCCGCCTTGACCCTCTAACTGGTCCCTTTCTTTGATTCAACTCCTTTTTGAACCATTACAAGACTTTTGTGCACTGCAACCGTGTGACCTTGGACACATTTTGTTCCGATCCTCTTAAAGTGGATCCAGCCTACTGACTCTGAATTCACGGTGTTACTTTGCCTTCCCCTCTTGTTCTGTTCTGGTAAAAGTGTTGGGATCTGTTTCAAGTTGTTCTCTGCTTTTCTCTCCCTTTTTTAAAAACGAATTATTAGAGTGCCATCTACGTTAAGCGCTCACCACTGTCTGAAAATAAGTGGGGCTTTACTTAAGACTTGTCTAATATTCTTTTAAGGGAGTGTATATCTTTTAGTGACCATGTTTTTGAATTGCTTACTATTAGTGCCTGTGTGTTTTTCTAGATGTGGTTTTAAATAAATAATTATATATCTCTTTTGCGCCAAGCCCTGGTCAGTGTTTATTTGTTCTATTGTGTGCTCTTGACCTATTGTGAATACTCTCTATACTGCCTAACTCTTCTTGAGGGAAGTCTGACTGCTCAGCCACAGCTACCAAGTGAATCTCTGTGGTACAGACTGCTACCAAGTGGGTTTACTGCCAACCACCTGTAGTCTTAAATCTTTTGCAGTGGTCCCAGTGGGACCTGCACAGGTTTCTGCCTAACAAAGATCTTTGCTAATTCGGCCCTGCAGTTGCGCCAGGCGAACGCAGAGCTCATTTTAGCGGGGGCGAATATGAAAATATGGAAAGGTCTGTCGGAATTTGAGGTTCATTCCTGCGGACAAGCTGGACGATTTTAAGGCTGGCTTCTCAGATGCCAGAGTCCTGGCGTAGGATGTGATTGAGGCTGCGGCGCATCATGTCGACACCTATGCTCGGGGCCTCCTGCTTGGTATGGCCATACCTCGTCAGGCTTGGCTTCATGCCACAAAGTTTTCCAAGGAGGTTCAGGATAAAGTTCTGGACCTGCCTTTTGACGGCAAAGAACTGTTCCATTTGTCAACGGATGTAGAGCGGACTAAAACTAAGGACAGCACTCAGACCGCTGGGTCTTTATCTGTTCTGGTAAAACCACCTCTTGGGGCTCGGAGAACGCCCTTGCAGCCTTGGCCTTCCTCTGGATTTCGGGGGTTTCTAGATCGAAAGACAGTCGATCCTCCAGCGGGAAACTCCCATCAGCATCCGTAGCAAGGCAAGTTTTCTCTGTCCTCAGCCTCCTCCTCAGGATCTGGGGGTCTCGCCTCTGAGACGCATGCCACATGAGAGTTTTCGGCACTCGAATGAGACCCCGGTGGGAGGGCGCATTGTGTCTCCCTGGGAGGCGTGGCAGACCATCACCGAGGACCAGTGGGTCTTGTCCGTCGCTCGGGCGGGCTTCTGCTTGCCCTTTCCCCCTACCCCACCCATCAATCCTCCCTTCCAGCAGTCAGGGATGCCCTCCATCAGAGCCAAAGTCCAGAAGCTTCTGGATCTCAAGGCGGTGGAACCCGTTCCCCTAGGGGAGCAAGGGGAGGGCTTCTACTCCCGTCTGTTCACGATGCCCAACCCCAACCAGTCTGGCCTAAGCACCATCTTAGACCTTTCCCCCCCAAAGAGAAATTCAAGATGATCACCCCGGCCAGATAAAGTCCTCCACAGAAGGGCGACTGGCTCAGCGTGGTGGACCTTCAGGATGCTTATATGCATATCCTCATTTGGAGCCCGCATCGGAAATACCTATGGTTTTCCATGGGGAGGAGCATTTCCAGTTTCGTGTGCTCGTCTGGTCTCAGTTCAGCACCGCGTGTCTTTACGAAGATGTCTGTCATCACAGCTTATCTTCGGCTATGGGGTATCCGTATTTGGACGATTGGCTGCTGCGCAGTCCCTGTCCACTGAAAGCCTCGAGCAACCTTCATTCTCTCCTCGAGCTCCTGTTCCACCTGGGCTGTCGGTGAACTGGCGGAAATCCTCTGACGGTCTTTCAGGACTAGATTTTGCTGGGTTTTCGTTGGAACACGATCGACTGCAGAGTATACCCGATGGGGGACAGAATGGTGGATCTGTTAGCCACGTGTTTATGCAGTCGGGGAGCATGTCGGCCTGGTGGTTCTAGAGTCTTCTGGGCCTCATGGCTTTGTGCGTGCTGGCTCTTCCCCTTGCTCGTCTCAACATGAGGTGGACACAGATGGCTCTCCGGAGCTCATGGCTTCAAGCAGTGGATCCAGATTCCAAAATGATACTGGTTCCACCTTTCATGAGGATGGACCTCTTGTGGTGGTCGTGTCTCAGCAATCTGTCGGTGGGCGCGCCCTTCCAGGACCCTTGCCCACTATTGACTGTCACAACGGATTCCTCCCTTCTGGTTTGGGGTGTGACGCTGGATCCTCTTCAAATTTCAGATCTTTGGTCGCCACAGGACAGACAGCTTCATATAAGTTATCTGGAGCTCCTGGCGATATTTCTGCCGCTGAAAGCGTTCAAACCAGGCATTGTCAACAAGGTGATCCGCGTTCACACGGACAATGCGGTATCCATGATCTATATCAACAAGCAGGGGGTACCAGGTCTCCTCCTCTTGTGAATCTTGCCATTCAGATTTGGGAATGGGCTTTTCAGCATGGTATCTTTCACATCCCGGGGCATCTGAATGTCACTGCAGATGCCCTCAGTTAACGAGCAGTGGTCGGGTACGAGTGGAAATTGAACACAGAGATCCTCTCGGATATTTTTCGCTGTTGGGGCACTCCAGAAGTGGACCTCTTTGCGACATCTACAAACAGTAAGCTTCCCATGTATGCCTCCAGAAACGGGCTCTGAGCCTCCTCACTGGGGGATGCTCTCGAAATTCCATGGCAAAACATGAAGGCCTATGCTTTTCCGCCCCTTCCTCTGATTCATCGGGCGCTTTGCAAGCTGAGGTACACAGTGAATTGCTCCCTGCTGTTCATAGCCCCTTGGTGGCCGGCCAGGTTTTGGTTTTCGGAGCTTCAACATCTATCGGTGTGCCCGCCGCTCAAGCTTCCGCTGGTCCCCGACCTGCTTCACCAGAGCGATCAGCAGCTGGGGCACCCATCCCCACAATCGTTCAGCTTGGCGGCCTGGTGCCCGAGTTCAGATCTTTAGAGCGCTTCAATTTGTCTGCGGATAACATGTGCATTATTCAAGCGGCCAGGAAGCCCTCAACAAGATCTCAGTATAGAAGTAAATGGCTACGGTTCTGTTAATGGTGTTTGGCTAGGCAGCTGGACCCCGGGCAGGCTACTATCGACATAGTCCTGTCTTTTGTTTCACATCTGGCAGAGTCTGGCATTCATGTCTTGTCCTACAAGACATATTTATTGGCTGCTGCCGCTTATTTGTCCACTGACCAGTGCTCCTTTTCACTGTCTGATCCAGTCATTAAAAGACACTTTGCGAGCCTGATGCATCTTTATCCTCCTGTTCGCAGTCTGCATCCCAGGTAGGAATTGGATGTGGTCCTTACGGCCTTGTCATAAGCCTTTTGAGCCCATGGCTACTGTCGATTTTAAGTACCTTTCCTTGAAAGTGTCCTTTTTGCTTGCTGTGACTTCAGCAAGGCATGTAAGTGAGCTTCCGGCCAGGTCGGTGGAGCATCCATTCCTTACTTTTCAGAAGTTGTCCTGCGTACGAATCCCGCCTTTCTTCCTATGATTGTCACTGATTTTCATCTGAATCGGTCAATTGAATTGCCTGTATTCTTCCCAGACCCGGCCTCAGAGGCCAAAAGGGTTCTGCACTGCCTGGATGTTAGAAGAGTCCTTAAATTCTATCTGGACAGAACATCTGAGCTTAGGAACTCTTCGCAGCTTTTTGTGCGCTTCGGAAATCCGCAAGGAAAGCCGGCTCCAAAAGCGACCATCTCCCAGTAGATCGCGGCCTGTATTTGAGGCGTATACCATTCAGGGTCTTTGGGCCCCAAAGGGAATTCCTGCTCATCTGGTGCGGGGCAAGGCGGCTGCTGATGCCTTCCAAAAATGTGTTCCCTGGGAGACCATCGCGAAAGCAGCTACGTGGGCCTCCCAATCGGATTTTTGTGAGCATTACTGTCTGGGTCTGAGCTGCAGGGCTGATGCTCATTTCGGTCAAGCTGTGCTTAGGAACCTGTTTCAGTAAGGAGTTTCCATCCACCCGTAATTCCTGTGAGGAGTGCTTGGGAATCTCCGGTAAGTATGGAGGTAAGGGGACGGGACGTATGAGTATAATAAAGTTACTCACCGTAGTGACTACCTTACTCCTAGTCCATAGTCCCCTTTCCTCCATACTCCCGCCCGCCGTCCCCTCTAATAAGGTTCCTCTATTATTGCTTAAAGGTCTCTGACCTGGCGATGGAAAAGGACTGATGGCCGATGCGCTGGGCGGAGCTAAGGAGGGCAATGTTACGGCCGCGTGCGGTACTCCACATAAAAATAGGAAGGACACATTTTTGGAAAATGTGATGCTTTTTACAAAGTGCTCCGGTCCGGTCCAGTCCCACAGGACGGAGGAATGTCCCCATAAGTATGGAGGAAAGGGGACTATGGACTAGGAGTAAGGTAGTTACTACAGTGAGTAACTTGATTATTTTCTTTTGATTGGTCCTGAGGCTGGCTTGCATTTGGGCCTAGAAGATTTGCTGCATACTGATGGTGACCTTGCAGTATTTTATTCATAAGCAGTTGAAACGTGGCAGGTTCCTGATGCAAGCCAAAGGGGAGGACGATTAAGTGATTATATTGCTCTATGAGTGGCAAATTCTGTTTTCTCCCGTTCTTCCATACGTAGCAGGATCTGTCCATGCCCTTTGGTTAAGTTGATGATGGTTATCAATTTGGCGTTTCCTTATCCGATGTAGCAGATCCTCTATACAGGGGGATAGGATATGCATCAACGGTGGAAAAGCTCTTGCGACGATGAGTCCATACAGACCCCGAATGCTGCCATCGGGTTTCAGAACCAAAACAAAAGGGAAATATTATTGACTTGTTGAAATCTCTCATCATACTTACTTTTTATTTCGTTCTCAACAGCATTGACTTGGTCTTTGGTTGATCTTGTAGGGTTTATTTTTAATAAGTTTGAAGACTTGTCCAAATATTAAGCAGGTCTATAGCCATGAAAGGACTACAGTATAATAGGATTCATATGTAACGGTATCCTGACCTGACTTTGTTTTCTCCTTCTCTTCAAGCGGGAATTGTTCATCTTCTTATAAATGAGTTAATCCTGTTTGATTGTTATGACCACTTTAATTTAACTATTCTTTATCTGTGATTCGTCAGTTCTAAAGATTTGGTTTTGTAAATATACATGTATTTTTTGTTTGTATATACTTTTTACAAAATTTGATTTTGAATTATTTGTTTGTTTTTTTAAATATGTTTCTTTTTTCAAATTTAAATATATTAAAACTCTGACTCCAAGTATACTGGCACTTTGTTGCTGTTCTTAGTGACCCTTTTGGCACACATCCAAACCCTCTCTCCAATCTCACCACATTTTACAAACCAATGACAATGAATATTGTTTTGCTTGTGGATCTCCCTTTGTTTGATAAATAGTACTTTATACCCCTGGATCCATATTAGCACTAAGGGTACCCCTATTGTTTGTATTGGGTTTATTTTTAAATCCAGTGTGGTGTTAGGACGGGCAGGTATGGACGAAAACATGGTTCTAAATCATTGAAGTAGCCTGCTCAGTTCCTGTGGCTGGTTCCCAACTCTGGATTAATCAGTGAAGCTTCTATGCCTGCATCCATTGTACCAGGATTCATGTCTAGCGTTTACTGGGGTCGCACATTGACCATTGCCACAGCCTTTGTTTCTGCCTCCCATTATTGTTGTAGGTCTGTACTTTGTCACTGATCCTCCTTGAACTTCTATATGTCACTGGTCTGACTGCTTGTATGGATGGTATACAGTTACTACCATGTGGCCAGCAAACATGTTCTTGGTCGTAGGTGGGAAGCAACACATCACTTTATCCCCTGGCTGGAAGGTTTGTAATCTAGTTCCTTGCAATATTTGGTGGCTTTTAGATCTGTTGTAGATTGTTTCTCTGCATGTTTTGTTGTTTCTCAGCATTGTATGTTAACTGTGTATATTCTTTCAGTTATCTCCTAGGACGCTTGTCTTTCCCATTTCTTCCTGTAGTAGGTCCAGCAAGGACTGGGGTCTCCGCCCGAATTATAGTTCAAATGGGACAAATCCTGTTGAGGGTTGTGGGGTGTTTCAAGGTCCTCAATATCAGGAAATGAGGCGGTCTCATTGCCGGTCCCCGGGTCCGGTGGTCTTCATAATATTTTTCATCTGGTTGTACTTCTCAGCGAGACCATCTGTCTGGGGGTTTTATACCGCCATTTTCAGGTGTTCTATATGTAAGGCTTGGCAGATTTTGAGACAGCGGAGGTAACATTGGTGCCTTTATCTGCAACTGTCTAGGGATGCCCACTTTTGCTATAAAGGGAATAAGAACCTCATACACTTATCACAGAGTAAAGGAAACCCCTCTGGGTATCAAGTGGCATAATCTGGGATCCAGTGTCCCAACCACGCCCATTCAGATGTGACCGACAGGCTCCTAGATTAGAGGCATGAATTGTCAGGGAGCTCGGGGCCAGTTGGCCCGATCCTTCAATTCACAATTGGGACACTGTTGGCATGGATGTCTTCCCGTAAACCCATGCCCAAAAGAAGCTTTGGAGCAACTTCGGTGTAACCTCTGTCCCTTGGTGATCCTTGTCCACTTGGTTATTGGCTGCTTTGAGAATGTCTCCTGAACCTTACGTGGACCAGTAGCTGGTAAAGGATTCTTCTTGCTGTCTTTTTGTATCCTGCAATATAGCCCATCCTTCTTAAGGAAGTGGGGACGTTTACTGCTCTGAAGCTTTCTGTGCGTGCCTGTGGGGGTTGCGCTCCTTGGCCATACGGAAGCGATTCCCCATGTTCATCAATCTTCCAGTTAACAACAAACTGTACCATCTACTGGTGACTTCAAAACTGCTTCTGCCTTTTTGTTTTTCTTTTCTGCTTTGTTTGTCTTTGTCACTTTGGCAGGTTGTCTCCTCCTTTTGAGTACAGAGCCAGTTTGAAGCATTATTCAGTTCTCACCTTCTCAAAGGGTGAGCACTAGGACCCAATACCAGGGTTTCTGCAAAGACTGCAGTATTGCTGCTTTATGATGGAGCTCTTCTCCAATGATGTTTATGTGGGCTCCCTCAAGAGTATAAGGATTGACAACCCATGAACACACCTGATCCTCCCCCCCCACCCCCACCCCCACCACCACCCTTTCTTGGTTCCCTACTAACTGTGCATTTACGGTGGTTTGCATGTGTTAGGCAGAAACCTGTGCAGTTCCCTTAGGGACCACTGCAAAAGATTTAAGACTACAGGTGTTGGCAGTAAACCCACTTGATAGCAGTCTGTACCACCCAAATTTACCTGGTAGCTGTGGCTGAGCAGTCAGACTTCCCTCAAGAAGAGTTAGGCAGTATGCAAAGTATACTCAATAGGCACTCAGATACCATAATACAAGCAAACACTAACCAGAGCTTTGGTATCAAAGTATATAATTATTTATTTAAAAACACACAGTTGAAACACTCCAGCACTCTTATTGTAAAATATTCTAAACACAGTTACTATTATGATATATACACCCCTTTTTCCCTATTAGAAAATCACAGTAAAACACCACTTAGGTGAGCGCTTAACTAGATTGCACTCTAATAAGTTTGTGAAAAGGGGGGGGAGACAATATGAAAAGGTACACCACTCTACGATTCTAGAACACTGTTAGCAAGGCAGAGAGCAAAAAGTCACTGGTGAGCCAAAGTCTAACGGCTGGGCCCACTCTTAGAGAGAGCAGAGCACAAATGCGCCCAAGATCACACAGTTACACTAGGCTATGAAAGTCTTGCAGAGGGTTCAGAAAAGCGTTTAGAGAGGCTTAGAAAAGTTTAGCCAAGGTGTCCCAGGCTAACCCAGGTTTGAAAGCCGGGGGCTAAATCTACCCCGTACAGTCGGTACCAAGGGAAGCCAGGCGGGACACAGTACCTTAAGTGGGAAGGATCCTCCAGCGGTGGCAGTTGTTCCTGGTAGTGGGTGCAAGTTGCGTCGTCGTCCAGGGGAAGAGAAGATCTCGATTTGGAGGAACGATGAAGGTCATTGCACTACCAGGGCAGAAACCAGCCGCTGAGTTTTCCGGTTAAAAGTGGTACCTTTGTCTCGCGGTATCCCGGTTGCCGGGGTGCTTGGCGCGGGCAAGGCGGCCACGAGATACGTCGGGAAAGCGAAAAGACGGTGAAACTGGTTATCCCCATTAGTTACAGGAAGAAGACTCTCCGTCGGGAGATCTCCTCTGTCGTTGGGGGAAAAAGTGGTGAGACGGTCCAGCAGCGCTCCACCGGTAGTGGTGTCGTGGCAGGTCGGCTCAGTTTCTCCCTCGTCGGATTCTTGGGTCCTGTGGCGACTTCTGAAGTTCCAGTCCCCAAAGCCCTGCTTTTATGCAGCAAACCCCCATTCACTCAGCCTAGCTGTCACTCAAACATGCTAAGTGCGGCTTACCACTTGGGCCAATCAGGACGGAGTGCGACTTGAGTTGCCTAGACAACTCAGTCCAGGATGCCTAAATTCCCCTCCATCCCTCCTAAGTACCCCAGACATAGTGGCACCACTTTGGAGGGCTTCTGTGGAGAAGCCCGCTGTTATGTACAAAGGGAGGCTTTCACATAACCAGTAGTTTAAAGGTAAAGAACCTTTTATTTGCAAGTTGATGACATAAGACGACCCCCAGCAGGAGGAGTACAATCTTCCCACTAAGGCCCTGCTTCTTCACTGGCTCTCCTTGGAACCCTGCTACATAAGATGCAGTTCTATGTTCTATAGTATCTAAGTGACAATAGACATAGTGAAGGAAATATTATACACTCATGGTTTAACAGGTAAACATTGGAAACACTGCACATCCTAACACCTCACCTCCTTAAACATAACAAGTAACTGTGTGGGTGAGGACCCACTAAAATTGAAACCTGTAAAACACATATTGAACAACTGAAATTGAAACCTGTAAAATAAATATTATACACTCGTGGTTTAACAGGTAAAACATTGGATGCGCTGCAAGTCCTGGCACAAATCAAGAGCATAGATATATGACATCTAGTGGTTGATTAGGTAGAGTCACAAGAAAGTCCCTGTCTCCAACTAACTGAAGACAAATTAACATTGAAACGGAAAAGCCACCCTTTCCTTATTCCAAATAGCTCCTCCTTTGACCAACACTGACGAACCCAAGTCTTTCACAACTTGCTTGGGTTCAGAAAACAACGAGGCTCCTTTACGAACTTTGGTGGGGAGCTTGACTTTAATCCAATCACCCTCTTTGACCTTGAGTTCCCTACAACAATTCTTCTGATCATACCTCTCCTTGGATCTAATTCCAGCTTCAAAAATTCTCCTTTTTACACTCTCTAGATCCACATCCACCATTTTTGATTTGCCCATCCAACCTGGACATAAATGAGTATTTGGTTTTCTTCCTCTCAAGATCTCAAATGGACTCACGCCTGTGACACTATGGGTAGTTAGCCTATACTGGAACGTGCGTTCCATCACTGTTCTCACCCAATCTCCTCCAGTAGCCACCGCTATCCTAATAGCCTCCATCAGAGTCCTATTAAATCGTTCCACACACCCATTACTCTGGGGATGATATAAAGAAGTATTCACCTGCTCAATCCCATGATTCTCTAAGAATTCTTTAAACTCTCTGGAAACAAGTTGGGTCCCATTGTCAGACAAACACTTTCTTGGAAACCCTTCTCTCCAAAACAGTTGTTCCAAAAATCTGATTATACTACTACTGGATATGTCCTTGAGTACACATACCTCCGGCCATTTTGATAATAAATCTATGACTACTAATAGGTAGCTATCTCTGCCACCACCAATATTAAATGGACCGAGGAGATCCAACGCAATTTCGTCCCAAGGGACACGCGGGGACTCCCTCACTACCATGGGAACTTTTTGCACTTTCAAGCCTTTGTTTCCCTCAATACATTCCACACAGTCTTTGACTTGTTCCTCTATGTCCTTGTCGATACCAGGCCACCAAAATTCAGACCTCACAAGTCCCTTCGTCCTGGCCAGACCTAAATGCCCAACATGGGCCAACTCCAAGACAGACTTCCTCATACCGACTGGCACAACCATCTGGTGACCCTTGTATAAATAACCATCCTGAATCCATAGCTCCTCCCTCACTTTGGCAAAACCATTCATCTCGCCCCTGTGGCTCTTAATTTTACCTTCTGCAACCAGAGCAAGTACTCCTTGATATACAACATCCTCCGTGCAAGACACATCCCACTCACTTTTCTTTAATGTTTCATGCACCTGGAATATTTCTGCACTCTCCTCTGAACTTGTAAAGTCACTATCGTCAGAAATTTCCCTCTGGACAGATCTAGACAAGGCGTCTGCAACCACATTAACCTCCCCCTTTACGTGGAGCATGGTATACTGTAACCCTTGCAATGCTGTGACCCATTTCATAATGCGTCTTGACACTCCCTCCAAACCACCTTTTGTAAAAATTCCAACCAAGGGTTTATGGTCAGTGCAAATGGTGAAACTCCTCCCCCACAAGAATCTTTTAAATTTCTCGACACCCCAAACGCATGCTAGAGCCTCCTTCTCAATAACTGAATATCTAGATTCTGGGCCCTTCAAAGACCTGGACGCAAAAGCCACAGTCTGTAAACCTGTCTGATCCTCCTGCATCAGAACAGCCCCAACACCATAATCACTGGCATCAACAAAAAGCAATGTGGGTTTACTTTCCTCAAATATTTTCAAAATGGGAGCATTGACAATAGCCTCTTTTATCATCAAAAATTCTTTCTTGCACCGGTCACACCATTTAAAAACGACTCCCTTGCGAGTGAGAAATCTCATTCCTCGACATTTCTGCTAACCCCTTGACAAATTTGCCGTAAAACTCCACCAGTCCCAAAAATGATAGGATGTCCCCTTTAGACTTAGGCTCCTCCATTCTTTTTATGGCCTCAATAGCCTCCTCCTTGGGTCTAACCCCTTCCCCAGTGATCTCATGACCCAGGTACACCACTTTGTTGGCTTTAAAAGTACATTTTTCCAAGGCAACGGTGAGGCCTGCCTCCTTCAAAATATCCAAAACTCTTTTCAAACGAACATCATGCTCCTTCTCATCGCACCCACATACAAGAACATCATCCTGATAACACATCACCCCTTTTTCACCCCCAAGTAATTTATGCATAATACTCTGAAACACACTTGCGGCTGAGACCAAACCAAATGGCATGCGAACACACCTGAACAATCCAATCGGGGTGATGAAGGCGGTGAGATCCCTGGAATTAGGGTGCAATTCAACCTGATGGTAGGCCGATTTAAGATCTAGTATGGAGAACACTTTTGACCCAGCTACTCCCACCATCAGATCATCTATTCGGGGAAGGGGAAACCTGTCTGCCACAACCATGCTGTTTAGATGTCTAAGATCTATACAGAGCCTCAAAGACCCATTGCCTTTTCTGACTACAACTATAGGACTGACCCATTCAGATGCTTCTATCTTTTCAATGACACCATCTCTTTCCATTCTCTTGAGTTCTTCCTCTACATCTCCTCTAAGAGCAAGAGGAATAGTTCGCAGTTTTGCAATCTTAGGGACAGCTCCTTTCTTTAGGCGAATTACATGTACAAAGCCCTTGAGACACCCCAATTTCCCAGATAACGTGGTTTGTATCTCTGTGGGCTCTCCTCCCGCAACAGACATTACCTGCTCGAGATGACTTGCCTCAAGCCTTATCTTCAATTCAGCTTGATCACTCCATGACAACAATTCACCCCCTCTGTTGGTAACATACACACAACCTTTGGCCTTCCTGTCCTTAAACTGTAATTCAGCATCAAAGCAACCTATAATATCTATGGGAACATCTCCATAAGCATTTGCTTTAACAGTATTTTCCCACAGAGTACAACTATCGAATTTGTTCCTCCACACTTCCGCACTTATCAAGGTGTAGTCAGCACCACTATCCATTAGCATGCGTACGGGTACACCTCGAATTACAACCTCAGCATAAGGTTTCTGCATTTTCACTCTGCCATTGACAGCATTCACTGTAAATACCACTTCTCTGCCATCCTCACAATATGACTCATCTTCATAACTTGCACTTATTTCATGCACTTGATTTGACCCAGCATTAAAATTTCTACAACATCGGGCAATGTGCCCTCTCACACCACACTCATTGCATATGATATGAATAGCAAAGCAATCCTTATCAGAGGCTATATGCGACAAGCTTCCACATCTAAAGCATCTTCTCCCTGGAAAACCTCTGGATTGTCCTGAATCCCTAACCATCTTGAAAGAATTCATGTCTTTGGGAATCCCTCTGCTATCTTTTGCAGGAACCCATTGACGCCATCCTCTGCCAGTTGCCGGTCTGTTCTCTTCGCTCCTTTTAGCATTCTGCGAGGCGCGTCTTGGATTCCACGTACTCTGCCTCTGAACAACCTTTGACACCTTCAGCACTGAACCCTGACTCTCATCCAACTTGGGTTTACCATTGTTCACAGTATCCGATTGAAGAACTTCAATGCACTTATCTGTGTGTTCCACCATTTTCGCTATCTCAATTGCTCGATCCAAAGTGGGGTTCCTCTCTTTCCATAGTTCTTTCCTAATACTGTCATTGGAACATTTAATCATTAGCTGGTCTCTCAAGTGCTCATCCTGACAGTGAGTGAATTTGCATTTCACTGCTAAGCCCCTTAAAGCCGTGACAAAATCCTCGATACTTTCCCCATTCTTCTGCTCTCTCGTGGCAAATTTATATCTTTCCAATATAATGTTCTCCTCCACTCTAAAATGCCTGTCCAGTTTGGCTAATGTCCTTTCATATGGACCAGCATCCAAAATGTCAGAAGGCTCCGGCAATCTCTTTAAGACCTCTTGGCCTGCAGTTCCCAAACAGTGAAATAGCAATGCCTCCTTGCGCTCATTGGAGTAGTTGGCACCAAACACTGCTAAGGCATATTTGCTGAATCCTTCCTTCCAGTCTTCCCATCTAACCCTGGGTTCACCTGGCACTGCCAGAAAAAACACAGGAGCAGGCACATTTGCCATGTCTCAAAGTTGCAGAATAGAATAACAAGCTTGCAATTCTGGTTTAACCAATAGAGCTCCCACCCAATCAGGTAGGTGACACTAATTAAAAGATAGCTGCTTGGTTATGTACTCACCCTGGAGCGCCTCACCAGGGTCATCGGCGGCGACTCCTTTCTCAACCTTGCTCAGTGTGGGGCCAGGGTGTCCAATGGCCGCTCAGAAAACACACAACCCAAAATCCAATTATAAAAGTGCCAAAGCCGTGTCTTTGCCAGCCCAGTCTCCACAAGTTCAACAAAATTGCAGGGGTCCAATTCCAGCTCCCACAGACCACGGAGCCTCCAGGGGTTTTCCTCTGGCGCTAGCAATGTCCCTCCGGTGGATGCCACACACTGGATGTCAGGCCGTCAATAATCCACTGAAAAAGGCCCTCCCTCAGGCAAGTCAGGCTGGCTCCGCTCCACAGCCAGCACACTAGATCTGTAGAAAAGGCGCTGGGGGTCGTCCTCCGGGTCCCAGTCAAAATCCTCGTCGCCAAATGTTATGTACAAAGGGAGGCTTTCACATAACCAGTAGTTTAAAGGTAAAGAACCTTTTATTTGCAAGTTGATGACATAAGACGACCCCCAGCAGGAGGAGTACAATCTTCCCACTAAGGCCCTGCTTCTTCACTGGCTCTCCTTGGAACCCTGCTACATAAGATGCAGTTCTATGTTCTATAGTATCTAAGTGACAATAGACATAGTGAAGGAAATATTATACACTCATGGTTTAACAGGTAAACATTGGAAACACTGCACATCCTAACACCCGCCAAAAAGTGGAACAAAGGGCTCGGCTTGGGTTGGAGTCACAGAAGAGAACACAAACGCCATTTTAGAATCAAGTTTTGGCAAAAAAATACCAACCGGAGAATTAATATTAATTAAATAAACTGGCGGTATGTTCGAGGCTACCGTAAATAATTAAATAAAGATAGTAGCCTAAAACAATGGGAAATCCCATAGGAAAATATTTGCGGTTGAATATAAAAAGTAGTATCCACTGCCACCAGCCAAAACTCTATCAGGGGGGACGGAGACGTGCCCCCTCGACTAACAGATCCCAGGACAATTGAATTGCCCCAGCCAGTACGTCCACAATATGATGGTTTGTACTGGTTCTGGTCAGAATTTAAGACTAGTAAAGTCAATGGTGACTTTACATGCCCTGGGAGACAGTAGTCAGTCCCAGGGTATGGAGTCTATACTGGGAGGGTCACTATGACACCCCTGTGTCACTGCACCGAGGGTGCTGTGTAACACACATCACAAAAACACATGCAGCCCTATGGGGTAAAAGACCCCATAGCCCATTAAACACATCTAGATTTAAAGAAACCCACTCAAATCATGCCCACGAGTGAGGGTAAAAGAGTGTCACTCTTGGCCGGAGAAAAAAATAAACCCCAAAAATCCAGCAGAGCTGCTGGGGGACTCACTAGGTTATGACATTCAGCCTAAACCGAGAATTCTCCCTAACAGCATGGTTTCTTGAGTGAACAGGCCATCTACTTCAGCATCGCAATTTTGTGGGTAAGTAGGGGCAGATCAATATTCTGTCCTCCTCCCGGTTCCTCTTTGGGTACCACTTGATATGATCCTATATCTATGGGTTATGTCTTCACCCTTCGTGTTCAACTTTTGGCTATATGGCCCCACCGTCTGCATTCATAACACTGCAGCTGTCTTAGTGGGATGCTGTCTGGACATGGCCACGGTTCTGGGGGTTTCGCCTCTGCTGGGTTTAGTTATGTCAATCACGCCTCTCTGCTGACTTGGGTGGCAGGTGCTCTCCCTCCCCTTAAAGGTATGATGAATGGCAGCAGGGGGGGGGGCGGTTTTGCAGGAAGATTTGTTATTTATATCGCACTCGTACACAAGTATTTCAGAGCGCGACCACTCAAGGGAGGGGAACTGGGGAGAACAAGAACAATCTTACTAGGCCCAGTGACATTGAGAACGCCCAAGTGCATAGGAGAGGGGAAAGTGCATGGGAGGTCGGGGGGGATTGGAAAGTGCAGAGCAAAGGAGAAAAACAGATAATGTGATGACAAATCATGGTAGTGCAGCCAGCAAGGAAAAGTGCTGAGTGAAGGCATCAGACAGGGTATGTCTGATAGTGCAGGAAGAAAAAGGGGGTTAGGGCTGTATGGGTACAGATACAGACCCCAGTGCAGGGGGTCGCCTGGAGGCAGTGCGGAAGGGTGGCAGGGTGAGCGGGTACCTGGGCCCGGAAGACAGAGGGTAGACCAGGTGCACGATGCAGAGAGATAACAGATAAGCAGGGGAGGGGGGAGGGTCTTGAGTTGCTTCCGGAACCGGAGATGGTTCTCCCAAGTTTTAGAGTGGCAGGGAGGCTGTTCCAGGGGAGGGATGGAGGCCCCAGCCGATGACAGATCTACCCCCTCAGCTTGTTTCTTTGAAAAACGACTGACCCTGAGGGGAGTTAGAGGGACGAGCTCAAGAGGGGAGGTATTTGCAGAGGGATAGCTGAAGGTATTTCGGACCCAGGCTCCAGAAAGCCTTGTTGACAATGCAGAGGGTTTTGAATTGAATCCTGGGAGCCAATGGAGAGATTTCAGAGCTGGAGAGATATGACCCTAGGGCTTGAGGCCAAGGACAAGTCTCACAGTTGAAGGGAAGCGCCCCCAATTCAGCACGATCCTCCCCGCAATGAGAGACAATAAGGGACTCTCCCGTAGTGGGAATAAGACCAAGACAGAGTGCGGGTGAGCGTAAGTGGGATTTTATCCAAGGATAAGGCATGCAAAGAACTCTGCAACCTACGAGAGCGCTCTGCCTGACAATAGCAAAGACAGGCGTATTTCTAATACAAAAAACGTCATCAACACCTAAACACTATAGGGGGCACAAGTTAATTGGGATTGGGTATCGTCGACTAACTATAGGTGTTGCTGCAGCATGGTTGGTCTTGGCAAGACGACGTCACTGGTCAGCCTCGTGGGTTGGGTTGGGCCTGGCAGGCCGGCTTGAGGTCATCCGTGCGGTGTTGGTGCGCTGGGGCAGCCTGTGACAATGATGAATACCTTTCCGGTCTCATTTGCCCTAGGCCATGCACACTGCAGTTATTCAGAAAATGACATTTACGTTCACTAATAAATTGCTCTGTAGCTTATCTTATAAAATAAACGCAACACATGAGGAATGCACCTCGTGAGAGGTCTGGTGGTTATCGGTTGGGGTGAGATTTACCTGTGTCCTATTGACCGGTACTTTAGGTCGTAGGACGGGGCTCTGGGGCCTGGGCCGAATGATACATGTCTGTCTGCTGCGTTAGAAGTTATTATATAGATGGGTCTCTGTGTCTTGTCTCAATGATGGGGGTCGTCCTTACACGGGGTCAGGATTCTTGGGGGGTTCGTGGGATTTATGAAAGGGTGCTGGTAGATCAGTGGGTTCATCTGTGGGTTTATTACCGTGCTGTAAATAACACAGGTGGCAGGCTATGGCCTTGGTTGCGGCGCCGGGGCCTCTGAAGTAACGCCAGCTTGGTTGGGGGAGGTGAGGGAGCGCGGCACAAGTCTTAGCTTTTTTATCTTGCAGGCTTGGTAGGGTGGGAGAGGGAATGGCCTTGCATATCCACAAAGGTATTTTCCTCGTGCGTTGCTGATCAGTAAATGCAGAAGTTTTATACTGTTCTGCCTTATTTTGACGTTATTTAGACACACATATATATTTCAATTTCGTTACACATTTCTTTAAGACAGTCGATTCCAGTACCTTTTCATTACCTAACATTACCTTCACTACATTGTGTGCGTATTGTATGTACATTTAGACGTTATACGAGGGATATCTAGGTTATGGCCTACAGAGATTGATGCTCGCCACTTTGGGTGGTTCAGAAAACATATATGATTTCCAGTTTCTACATACTATGGAAAAAACACTTTTACAGATAGAGGTTATACGTTTGGTCAACATCTTTCTCCGTGGTTATAGCAGCATTAGTCCAGACCTGGAGGGATATCATATAACGTTACATTTTTATGGCTTATTCACATTTTAAACAGAGGTAGTTCATTAGTACCAATACTTGAATTGTTTTCTACCTTCTTCAGATAGTGATGCTTCAGCTTTTTTCCTCGCTACCCCGGCCTTGCGGTCCGGGTCATACGGGGTGCAATATCACATTGTTACTAATATAATGTTGCCGTGTTGGCATCTCGGGTTTAGCTCATCTCCGACTTTCTCATGGGAACGCGCTCGCAGCGGATCTGCCAGTGCTGCTGAGGCGACAGAGATGCATGAAAGGCCCTCCAAAGGTGGGGGCCTCGTTACAGTGTGCTGAACTCACGCCATGTTTGCTAGACAAGATGGCGTCTAGGCCTGACTCGATTTTTGGTAAATGCAAAGACGGGGTGCGTGTGGGCAATGTCGTCGGCGGGCGAATCCTCCTCCACCTGGGCCCGGGTGGCATGAGGGGGCGTCCACCGAGTCATGGTCCTCACCTGGGGAGAAAGCTGTAGGTGAGGAGGGCCTCGCGGCCAGTCCTCCCCTACATTTCCCCCCTTTCGTTACTTAAAGTAACGAATTTCTTTAGCTCTTCCAATCTCCTACATTCTTGTTCCTCTAACACTGCACCATCCCATGCAGGGGTTCCTTTTATAGGCATCCATGCTCTGCACACCCCCCTTAAACTCTCACCTCTCCTAGCATACTCATCTGGTGTACATGTTAAATATATACAGTCGCCAGTTTCTTCCAGATCTACCCAGACCTCCTCATACCATTCCAGTTCTACGTCTCGTGGTTCTTTGATAGTGGTGTGCCATAGTTTATCTACTATGTACTTATCACGGCACATAGGCACTAACTGGTACTTGGGGGTGTTGTCTGCTCCTGTCTGCACATGTACTTCTTGTGTTGTTTTAATTGTACCACCGGAGTTGCCCATTGTCACCATCATCATTGCACCGTTAGGAACTGCGTTAGCACAACAACGGAGGCCCACCTGGCACAGGCAAAATATCACAAGGATGATCACCACTATTGGTATCAGGAACTTTATTGTCACTCCAAGCCATGAGGGAACCCAGGAGAAGATATTGTCGAACCACGAGCTATCTTCAGCTCCACCTTCCATTTTCATCTTCTCGCCCAGGTTATGTACTGCTTCAATAACGTGGGACAGGGACCCATTTTCTGCGTCTTTGGAAGGTACGAACGTGCAGCACGCACTTCCTATTTTTCGGCAAACACCTCCATCGATAGCTGTTAACAGGTCTAGAACATACCTGTTCTG
The DNA here is from genome assembly GCF_040938575.1 of Ambystoma mexicanum. Lineage (NCBI taxonomy): Eukaryota > Metazoa > Chordata > Amphibia > Caudata > Ambystomatidae > Ambystoma > Ambystoma mexicanum. The sequence continues at coordinate 832,640,035 of NC_090938.1, read as the reverse complement.
CATGGTCATTAGTCGCAGGGCTCGTAGTTCCACCTTTATTATGTTGAACCCTTCTTCAGTGTCATTGGCCAACTGGATCAGTTCCCACCGTGTGATCTGGAGCCATTTTGCATTTGCTCTTGCTTGGACACTGGATACTAGCGAAGCAAAGAATGTTTCCACGGAGCTGAACAGGCGATACTTGTCTGGAATCTGTGCCAATAAGTCAGATGATGCTTGTGATATGTAGTTCGAGGCTCGCTTGTTTCTTGAGAGCTCTTCTTCCTTCCCTCCGGAGGACAGGACATAAAGGTGCGCTTGTGTAGTTGGAGAAGCTGCATTCTGGTTCAAGCCTCCTTTCATCATGTTACTTCTGTCAATATGGCTTTCTGGAATCACCATTAGTGTCGAGTGCAAGGTGGCCATTGAGCAGCTACCACTCCATGATTGGGGAAGGTGCAGGTACGCCTGGTTTCCGCATACCCAGTAGGTGTCCATTAGTGCTGCTGTCCCTTTTTTCATATCTGGGATGGTGAGAGTTTTGTTACAGTTCGTGTTCGTTCCCATTGCCATTTTTCCTTCTCCCTTGAAACATAGTTCGTTTTGTATTTCACTTTGTAGCTTGAAGGGTTTCTCCATCGCTGTTACCCATGTTAGTTTAGGGATGTGTTCTTTCCATATTGGCAAGCACGTTCTTTCCATCCACCGCAGCTTTTCCGGTTGGACACCCTTCAGTGCTTCTGCCTTGCACAGCACTTCTTCGTCTTTCCATTTGTTTTCGGAAAACAGTGTCCCTTGTATTGCAAAGAAAGGTTCTTTAAGACAGATCACTCCAGACGCCTGCGAATAGCACGTTTTGTTGTTCTGTAGCATTCTGAAAGAGACATCGTGTGCTTGGAAAGTGTTCTTTATTCTACACAGCGTGAGATGAAGGAGACATTGGGCATCCACAATGGGCAATTCTCGTGGCAACAATACTTTAGGTGTGCCTGATGCATGGGGGATAAGTGAGCAGACATAACAGCTCTCATTGGTTGTTTGTTTGGCTGTTGTGCTCATATCTGCATACCATTTATTTGCTTGGTGTGGGTGTCGTGGGTCTTCCATTTTGTCTAGCCCTAGTCCATAATACTCATCATACCCTTTTCCACCAGTCTCTCTTCTCCGCCTACTTTTCTCCCTTCTTCTGTACCTTCTCGTTATAGTAGGTGAAGAACCAGGCCCCCCTTCCTCCCTCCCACCCCCCTTTTCTAATTCTTCATATAGGGACTTGTGTTCTGTCATCATAATCACTTTTCCATCCTCCTTAATAAACAAGAGATCGTTGTTTGAAATTGGGGCGGGAGGGATCGTGTGGTTGTTGTATGTTCCAGGTTGGGACATTGTGTCATTATTTACATTTTTGGTTCTCGATTGTGAGAGGACAGCAGTGGGTGGTGTAGTATAGTATCCCCACACAAAGTGTGATCCATCCCAGATCAAGAAATCACCTTCTTTGATACCTACAGTCGGACTTGTTTTCGTTCCAGGGGCAAGGGTGGTGTTGTTCCCCCCTCCCCCCTCGTTCATCTCGGTAGAGATGAACGCTATAATCCAGTGTAATACCAGACAAAACATTGAGATGAAGAACACGATAGCACACATTGATAAACCACATTCAAATGAATACGTTAATCTAGCCACTAACATTTCTCTAAATCTAACATATCTATTAGTTGCAGGCTGCCCATTCGATGCCATGATAAATCCTGTTTGAGACACAAAGGTTCATTAAATACAAACATGTAAGCATTTCCACGTTGTAACGTTTCGATGATAAAATATAGGGTTGGGTGAGGGAGGGGGTGTGTTGACAGACAAGGTAGCTTTTCAATCATCATTATTCGTACCTTACTATATATATATATAAATAATAAGAAACATGACATTTTAAGAACAAAAATAATAAAAACATCTTAAAGAGCACAGTGGGGGAAAAAAAAAGAACCCCACGCAAAACTTTCAAAAATTATAATAAAAAGAAAATTTACACATACATGTGTACATGTTTTAGTCCAGGACATTTGTTGCGCGCTAATTGTGCTCACCGTTCATCTCATAAAGCACAAAAAATTCCAATCATTCATTCCGCACAACTTCATCGTCCGCTGTTGCCTGTGCCTCGTCCTGCACCTCACTTTCCGCAGCGCTGTAAGCTTTACGTACGTCTGTCAAATGCACCCAATATCGCAGGCCCTTCACCTTTACTGCTGTAGGTGTGCAAAACACTACCTCATAGGGGCCATGGAAACGTGGTGCATTCCACCTCCGCACAAAACTTCTGACATATATAAGGTCACCAGGCATTAGTTGTAGCGGTTTTTCAGGCAATTTGTCTGGTTCAGTTGCGTTCCCCTCCTCTCTTGTAGAGGGGGGGGCTAGTTGCTTTGCAATTACGCGCGCTGCCCGTGTCAGTTTTCGCAGATATTCTGTGAACTCCTCCCCCAATATAGCTGCGCTTTTGTGTGCATCAGAACGCTCACGGAGAGGCGAATGCGCTGTATGCATTCTTCTTCCCGTGACGATCTCGTGTGGGGACAAATGGTGATCCTTACTTGGCTGGTTTCGCAGTTCAAACAAGGCCAAAGGCAGGCAGTACATCCAAGTCTTTTTAAGGGAAAAACAAAGTTTTGATAATCTGCTTTTTAACAGGCCATTTATCTTTTCCACTACGCCATTACTTTGAGGATGATAAATCGAACATAATTTGTGCTTTATTCCCAATAATGTAGTCACTTCTTTAAATAATTCATTAACAAAATGCGTCCCGTTATCTGAGCGAATAACGTCGCAAATTCCCCAGCGCGGAAACACTTCCCGCACTAGGAACTTCGCGGCGCCCTTCGCGTCAGGGCGGGCACATGGGCCTGCCTCCACCCACCTCGAAAATGGACATACAACCACAATCATGTATCGAGCCCCATTACACCTTTCTCCCATGTCTACATAATCAATGTGGAGCTCTCTGAATGGGCCATTTGGTTTTGGTATCGTACCCCTTAGTGTACGCAAGGTCATACCTGAGTTGTAAATTTGACAGGTCGTGCATTCTAGGGCTAACCTTGTGACGTGTTCCTGGAGGCAAGGTGCAAACCAATCTTCTTGTATCTCTGCCATTATGTGTTTCTTCGTGTTGTGTGCGGGAAAGTGTAGTTGTTGAAATGCTATTTCTAACAGCGTAATTGGCATTACCACTTTTCCTGAACTCTCTTGTCGCCACAATAAATCAGTCGATGATTTGCTGCATCCTCTCTTAGTCCACAGCAATTTTTCCTCTGCACTAGCTCCCTCTTGCAGCTCTATTATTTCCTGTGTGGACATCATGTTGTATCCTGTGGGGACCTCTTGGCTTGCTGTGTGGTGCAACATGTACTCTCCTATTTCACCTTTTTGTAGATATGAAGCTGCTTTGGCAGCGGCGTCTGCTGCCGCGTTCCCCAAAGATACAAAATCTGTATTGGTGGTATGGGCTTGACATTTTACGATGGCCACTGCCGTGGGGTCTTGCAGGGCCTCAATCAGTTCTTTCAATAGTTCTGCATGCTGGACTGGTGTTCCGTCTGCTCGTCGGAACCCTCTCCGCCCCCACCGGGCCAACCCACCGTGAACTGTTGTTGTCATGTATGCTGAGTCTGTATATATGGTCACTGCGCACCCCTTGGCGGCATGCAATGCTTCTATTAGCGCTATTAGTTCTGCTGCTTGCGCTGAATAGTGTGATGGGAGGCGGTGTTGTACTAGGATCTCATATTCATCTTCCTCTAATCGTACCACTGCCATACCCACATGCTTTTCTCCTGTCTCCATGTCTATTGATGCTGACCCGTCCACAAAATACACCTCACCCTCGGTCAGGGCATTTTCAAAAATCACTGCATCCTTACTTTCGTCACCTGTGTACGTGGCGCAATTATGGTTTTGCATGTCCTCTACGGTGCATGCCTCTGTGATGAATGTGGCTGGGTTCACTGTCTTACATCTCACTATATGGATGTTAGCGCTGGACAGTATTATCTCATATGCTGTGGCGCGTTGTGTTGTCAATGTGCTCTTTGTTCGCTCTAATATTGCAAAAAGTGAGTGTTCCACAAACAGTGTCACCGGGCAGCCCATCACTATCGTGGCACTTTTTTCAATTGCGAACGCGGCTGCAGCTAGGGATTGCTCGCACGCGAAATGACCTTGCATTACTGCATCTAGGGTGCCACTATAGTAAGCAAGTGGTTTGTGCCCTAAAGATGTTTTTTGCGTCAATACTGCTGTCATCAGTGTTCCTTTGCAATGTGAAAATAAGAAAAATTCGCGCCCATAATCTGGATTTGCTAGTACTGGAGCGCTTGATATCAGCTCTTTTAGTGAGTTAAATGCTGTGTTCATCTCCTCTGTCCATTCTATGTGTTTGTGTTCTTGTTGTGCTTCTTTCAGTGCCTGTAACAAGGGCCTTGTGTACGCCGCATAGTCCAATATCCATGCTCGGCAATAGTTACACATACCCAGAAATTTCTGCATTTCTTTTACTGTTTTGGGCTCTCCAATTGTTCTAATCGCCTGTGCCCTGTCTGGTATAATTCGCTTGCCATCCTTTGATATCAACTGACCCAAGTATAGGACCTCTGTCAGACAGTATTGTAACTTCCCTTTGTCCACCTTGTACCCTTTGTTGGCCAATAATGTCAGGAGTGTTATTGAGTCCTTTCTGCACTCTTCCTCAGCCTGTGCACAAACCAATAAATCATCAACGTACTGAATCACTGTGCTTTCTACAGACAAATTCCCCAGATCTTCATGTAGTACCCTGTTAAATATGCTTGGGCTCTCGCAATATCCTTGTGGTAATCTGCAATGTTCGAACCTCCTTCCTCCCAATGTGAATGCTGTCAAGTACCTGCTCTCTTCTGCTAAGGGAATCGAGAAAAATGCATTTTTTAAGTCAATTACTGTGAAGTGTGATGCTACTTTTGGAATGTTGCACAGTATTGTCGCCGGGTTCGGGACTAGAGGGAACTCCTTCATTACCACATCGTTCAGTGGGCGTAAATCTTGTATCATCCTCCATGAACCCCCCTTTGCTTTTTTGATTGGGTAAATGCATGTGTTGCATGGGGAGTTTGAGGGCACGATTATACCCTGTGCTAGCAGTGCTTCTATTGTCTCTCTGATCCCTTCTTCTGCTTCTCGCGACAGTGGATATTGTTTCACCCGGGGTAGTATTGCTCCCTGTTTTACTTTTATCACCACAGGCTGAACTTCATGCAGCAACCCTACATCGTGGGGGCCATTAGTCCATAAGTTAGTGGGTACTGAACTCATGTCCTCATCAAAAAATGTGTGCGGTGCTCCTACTACCGCCATTAGTTCAACCTTAGTTTGTCTGGCTGTAACTACAATGTCGCAGGGCATTGCCAGTTCCATCACTATTTCACCATCTCCCTCAGTGTCAGAAAATAGCTCCTCGTCAGAGAGCTCTCTCAGCGGGATATTTGCATTTGTACACAATACTGTCCGCCACTCACACCCTTCCATGTCCGTACCAATCACACACATTCTGTTTGTTGATACATGTATTGCATGCAAATCCAACGATATCACTGACCCGAGAGCAGTGTCGGGGCTTGCTATGGGACGAAAAAGGAATTCTGCTGGGATCCTCCACTCCACCCTTTTTAGTTCTGGTACTATGAGAGCCACTGTTCTCATACCTTCGACAAACATCTCCTCATTTCTCGGTACCCCTCTGATCTCTTTCATGATTGTGTGGCCGTGTATTACTGCTAATATGCGGAGGGGGCATATGCCTGGCGTTGAGCATACGATACCGCTCCCTGTGAATGATATTGTCATGTTTAGTTTGCTCAAGAGATCTCTCCCCAGTAAGTTGATGGGAGAGTTTTCATAGTACAGTAAGGGTGCTTTCACTGTTTTACCCCCCACTGTCACATCCAATACCTCTGTGTAAGGAACTTCAATTACAGCCCCAGAGAACCCCTGCGTCTCTAACGTTCTATTAGATAGCGGGAACCGGCCCTCTCTAATGCATGATTTCTCCGCTCCCGAATCCACCATGAAAATGAATTGCTTGTCTCCTATCTGCGCTCCTATCAATGGTTCCTCTGATGCATTGTGGGTCGTAGACAGTACTGGACACGCAAGTGCTCTCTGTGGGCTGTCCTATGCGGGGTGTCTCATTGCCCCCCCTTGATCGAAAATGTTCCCCGAAACCACTGACACTCCACTGTAAGGTGCGGGGGCGGGTGCTCCATTAGCTACTGTGGCGAAAGTGTTACCAGGCGTGTAGTGCACATTGTCATTATTCTGTGGGCTGGTTTGTGTTCGGTACTGATGTCCATGCAGTTGTGCGTTACTCCTTTGTGCTACATTTTCTGGTTGCTGGTATTGTCCCATGGGGAGGCCGTAGGGGCTTCCCGGGTGGGGGTGTCCGTATTGTTCTATCTCTTGGAACCCGTTGTTTTGTCTACTCCTACATTCTCTTGAGTAATGCCCCCATCTCCCACAATTCCAACAGCTCCCCTGTGGACCTCTGGGACCCTGCCACCCATTTCCTCCCATTCCTCCATACCCTTGTCCTCCTCTTCGACCCCTGTACCCACCTCTTCCTCCTCTTGGGGCCCACTCTTGCCACGTTGGACCTCCGTTCTGCTCCTGCTCTGTCCACTGTCGTTGCCCTTGTCCTGCCCAATTCGCTGCTATTCTTCCTTGTATTGCTATTTGCCCCTCCTCTCCTTCCTCTCCCTCCCGTATGAGTGGGAGTCCCGCTACCGCGGCTGCGACCTTCACCAATTTTGATTGCACCAACTTCGCCTCGTCCGCCAACCTTTTCTGTGCTACTTCCCTCTCTCTTTCTTTGATCCGTTTACAATGGTGTACTATTATGCTTTGGATCTCTGGCCAGCCTTTTGCCTCAACGCCTGCTATTTTATCTAGTGCCTTTTGCACTTCCTTTGGGAGCCCTCTCTTAATGATGAAATAAAATAGAGATGTGGATTGGTGCCAGGGCGTACCTGTTTCCGCTCTCCACATCTCCTGCACCCGGAGAATGTAATCCATAGCGTCCTCCCCGTCATTCATGGTACATTGCATTACTGACTGCAAGTCAGGGGTATCCGGGAAGGTTTCCCGCAGTGCGTCCCACACCCTTGCTCGCACGGTGTTAAAAGAAGCCCCATCATGGCGATCACACTCTAAAGTTACAGCTGGAAAACCCGCCTTAGCCCATACTCTGTCTGCCTGATCCCCTACTGCGGACACTAGTAGGCTTTTCACATCACCTACTGCCAGCGGTATACCAGCGGTATGTTTCTCAAATGCATATATCCACTTGCTTGCCCCTCCCGACAGCTGTGGTAGTAATTTCATTAAATTAGCCTTGTCCATCTGAGCCCACGGTATATAGTTTGGCCTCCCACCTCCCCTGTGCAGTAATGGGAGTTGTAATTTCCCTTTTGCCGTTGCAGCTTCCTTTTCCTTAGTCACTGCTGACTCTAATGACGCCATCTTCCCCACTCTATTTCTTAGTCGTCCCATCCATTCATCTTCTATAGTTTCCAGTGAACAGGCACCATCTAGCTCCTCGCCTTCTCCTCCTATTGCCATGCTCAATCTATCGCTCTCATCCACCCCTCCTCTGACATCACATAACAAATCCTCTCTGATCCCTCTTCCTCGTGATACATCACCAATGCTTCCTTCTGCTGTCCCCACTTCTATTATTCTTGTCGGTTCTTCCTCAATTCTGAACAGTATTTCCCCCTTTTTCCATCCCTCCTCAATTTGTCTAGTTTCGCTTGACGCTCTAGACGTGCGTCCAGATTGTGTAGGGGCGCATGCTGTGCGTTCACATATGTCTTTTATTCTTGAGAGTTCATCTCTTGCCACTGTAAGCCTCGACTCTAAGTCACTCGTTAACTTCTCTATATCCACTCTCTGTGGGCCTCCCTGGGCGCGCTCTCTGGTGTTTTCGTATGGTGGGGGTGCAGTTGGCCTCTGTGGTGTGCTGGTCGACGGGGGAGGCACATAAATAGGGTCGCTATATCCTGCTGCAGGGGCTGGTTTAGGTAGCATTGGGTACAACATAACCACCTCCGCAGGTTGTTCTGTGCTTACCTGTTCCTTTTCCTCTCGTGGAATCATTAGTGGATTGTCTGTGGTGGAGGGTAAATCAATATTTGGTGCTGGGGCTTTGGGTGGGGGTACTTCCTCAAACAATCTCCAGAGATCTAATATCTCCTTCCTATTCTGCCATTTTTTCCCCTTATACTTGAGGCGAATACAGGTACATACCATATCAAGAACGCTTTTGTCAAAAGACCCTCCTTCTGGCCAAATCTGGGGCAACCCCTCCCCTTTCAATTCTGTTAACCATTGATCATGATATTTATTTATGCGTTCAGCATATCCCGGCAAGCTCTTACAAATGTGTGACAAGGGAGTTTCAGCCCCCATCCTCTAAATCGCTAGCGCTACCGCGTTCGCCTTCGTAACTTTTAAATAGGTGTAAATATGCGTACGTATACCTTTATGGCACAGACAAGAGCGGACCTCTCAAAATTGTCACCCACTGTAATTCACTGCACAAATCTCTTCTCACTCACCATATCTCATCTCTTTCTCATTCTCAGGCACACTTATGTGATCTCACTTGCAATCGATCTAGTACTGGTTATGTCCACACTCTTTGGCACCACCTCACGGCCACCTGTTCGTCTCTAACACTCGTGCGGTGCGCGCACCCTTCACAATACTTTCCACTCACACTTTTGTCTTTTTCCTCCCTTTCCTCCCTAGCCAGCTGTCCCTGTCTCCCTGCTAAGGTTACTATGTTCACGTCTGTACGTGCCACTACTGAGTCCCCACTTTTTAAGATGTTCTAACTACTTTATACCCTTCTCATTTTCACCCCCTACCCCGTGGAAATGGAAAAAAAAGAAATAGAGAGAGAGAGCACAATCACTAAAAAATATTCCCGGTGTCTCCTTTTGCTAGACACCAATAACTTATTTCTCACTTCTTCATATATTCCCAGTACTAATTTAGATAGTACTATGCGGCGCCGCCTTCCACCCCCTTTCGGAGCTAGGTTTCCGTCACTTCTACCACGTCACTTATTTCTTACTCCTAATGGCCATATGCGAAAGAAAGAATAAAGAAAGTTTCAAGACCCGTCTTTAGTAGACCCCCGCAATTCTCCTTCTCTACCTTTCCCCGTTCCTCTATTCCCACTTCCCCTTCTTCTCCCCTTGACGATCACTCGCACTCGGTACTCACGTGCCCGTCTTGAACCGATACTCTCCGAAACTGGGTCCGTCCAGGCGGCGTTACCGGTAACTCAACGGTCAGCCCCTGGCTCCGGCGAGCGGCACTCAAAGGGGATTTTTTTCCAATCGGGATCCCGTACCCTTTCTCATTGAGTGCGCACTTCTTATTGTGCCGGTCGCCGTTGGCGGGCGGCCTCCCGGAGGCGGTTCACCGTGCGTATCCCTTCTCGACCGGAGATTCTCGTGCCACAAGGGGGTCGTTAAGAAGGAGTTAGGAAAAATAATTTGGAGATATCACGCTATCGGGGTCACCACTGAAGGGAAGCGCCCCCAATTCAGCACGATCCTCCCCGCAATGAGAGACAATAAGGGACTCTCCCGTAGTGGGAATAAGACCAAGACAGAGTGCGGGTGAGCGTAAGTGGGATTTTATCCAAGGATAAGGCATGCAAAGAACTCTGCAACCTACGAGAGCGCTCTGCCTGACAATAGCAAAGACAGGCGTATTTCTAATACAAAAAACGTCATCAACACCTAAACACTATAGGGGGCACAAGTTAATTGGGATTGGGTATCGTCGACTAACTATAGGTGTTGCTGCAGCATGGTTGGTCTTGGCAAGACGACGTCACTGGTCAGCCTCGTGGGTTGGGTTGGGCCTGGCAGGCCGGCTTGAGGTCATCCGTGCGGTGTTGGTGCGCTGGGGCAGCCTGTGACAATGATGAATACCTTTCCGGTCTCATTTGCCCTAGGCCATGCACACTGCAGTTATTCAGAAAATGACATTTACGTTCACTAATAAATTGCTCTGTAGCTTATCTTATAAAATAAACGCAACACATGAGGAATGCACCTCGTGAGAGGTCTGGTGGTTATCGGTTGGGGTGAGATTTACCTGTGTCCTATTGACCGGTACTTTAGGTCGTAGGACGGGGCTCTGGGGCCTGGGCCGAATGATACATGTCTGTCTGCTGCGTTAGAAGTTATTATATAGATGGGTCTCTGTGTCTTGTCTCAATGATGGGGGTCGTCCTTACACGGGGTCAGGATTCTTGGGGGGTTCGTGGGATTTATGAAAGGGTGCTGGTAGATCAGTGGGTTCATCTGTGGGTTTATTACCGTGCTGTAAATAACACAGGTGGCAGGCTATGGCCTTGGTTGCGGCGCCGGGGCCTCTGAAGTAACGCCAGCTTGGTTGGGGGAGGTGAGGGAGCGCGGCACAAGTCTTAGCTTTTTTATCTTGCAGGCTTGGTAGGGTGGGAGAGGGAATGGCCTTGCATATCCACAAAGGTATTTTCCTCGTGCGTTGCTGATCAGTAAATGCAGAAGTTTTATACTGTTCTGCCTTATTTTGACGTTATTTAGACACACATATATATTTCAATTTCGTTACACATTTCTTTAAGACAGTCGATTCCAGTACCTTTTCATTACCTAACATTACCTTCACTACATTGTGTGCGTATTGTATGTACATTTAGACGTTATACGAGGGATATCTAGGTTATGGCCTACAGAGATTGATGCTCGCCACTTTGGGTGGTTCAGAAAACATATATGATTTCCAGTTTCTACATACTATGGAAAAAACACTTTTACAGATAGAGGTTATACGTTTGGTCAACATCTTTCTCCGTGGTTATAGCAGCATTAGTCCAGACCTGGAGGGATATCATATAACGTTACATTTTTATGGCTTATTCACATTTTAAACAGAGGTAGTTCATTAGTACCAATACTTGAATTGTTTTCTACCTTCTTCAGATAGTGATGCTTCAGCTTTTTTCCTCGCTACCCCGGCCTTGCGGTCCGGGTCATACGGGGTGCAATATCACATTGTTACTAATATAATGTTGCCGTGTTGGCATCTCGGGTTTAGCTCATCTCCGACTTTCTCATGGGAACGCGCTCGCAGCGGATCTGCCAGTGCTGCTGAGGCGACAGAGATGCATGAAAGGCCCTCCAAAGGTGGGGGCCTCGTTACAGTGTGCTGAACTCACGCCATGTTTGCTAGACAAGATGGCGTCTAGGCCTGACTCGATTTTTGGTAAATGCAAAGACGGGGTGCGTGTGGGCAATGTCGTCGGCGGGCGAATCCTCCTCCACCTGGGCCCGGGTGGCATGAGGGGGCGTCCACCGAGTCATGGTCCTCACCTGGGGAGAAAGCTGTAGGTGAGGAGGGCCTCGCGGCCAGTCCTCCCCTACACAGTCCTGTTATGGATTAGTTGCAGAGGGCAGAGAGAAGAGGCGGGTAGATTTAGAAAGAGGTTGTTAAAATAGTCCAAGCTAGAGGGAACCAGAGCTTGGGAGACGGTGAGCTTCTGGGGAAAGGAAAGGCAGAGTACCTCTGAGGAAGTGCAGTAGGATGTTTATCTTTTTAGAGACATCAAAGATGTGGGTGGAGAAGGAATGACCCAGAGGTTCTTAGCCTCACAGGTGGTGGGAGGAGGAGGGCCAAGGAAGGCCAGCCAGAGAGGGGGAAAGGTGGGTGAAGGTGTGCCAATGAGGAGGATATCCGTCTTGCTGGCATTCATTGGCGGCACACCAATCTTGTATAGCAGTTAGGCAATCGGAGAAGAGAGGAAGTGGCCGAGGGCAGCCTGAAAAGGAGGATCTGTCAGCATAGCACTGGAAATTTGAGCAGAGAAAGGCAATGCAATGGGCAAGAGTAGCCATGTAATGGATGAAAAGCCAGGGTGAGAGGTTAGACCCCTGAGGAGCCCCACAGGTAGAGAGGGGGGTGGACGATAGGAAGGACCCAAGTTGGACCTGGGAGGGTCGATCGTTGAGGAAAGAGGTAAGCCATGCCAGAGCCTGATCGGTGATACCCAGGTTATCACAGAGACAGTTCAGCAGGATGGTATGGTTGACCGTGTCGAAAGCAGAAGAGAGATCAAGAAGGATGAGGACGGAAGGAATGTTGGAGAGCAGATCTTCACGGATGTTCAGAAGAACAGTGGCTGTGCTTCTGGCAGCTCTGAAGCCAGTGGTGGTCATGTAGACATTGGAATGAAGTGGCAGACATAGTAACTAAGACACCCTGTACTGGCTTTTTGGTGTGCTGTTTCTATACAAAGGGGTGCCTGGTATAAATCCCTGGTCTTCCAGGCTAAATACTATAGGAACAAACAAAAGTGGACCAATGGGATAGAGAATGGCACATCTTTTATACATTTATCTTTTTAAATACATCAATAAATGTCACTCTTTGAATTCAAATTACTTTTATTTTCGTACACCAATATAAAATGTCAATTGGTAAAACATGTATCAAAACAATTTATTCAAAATTCAATCCTACCATCCATTCAATATCACCTTCTTAAAAAACATACATATCACACCTATCTCTTTGACCGCTTGGTCAACAATGTATATTTTTGCACTGAACTGCCCTCCACCAGATTTTCAGATGGTTCTATCTGTGTACAGTCAATTACACAGATATAGCTGTCTACACGTGTTTCGGTTGTCTGTCTGGACTTCAACACATTCGTCCACTTGATAATGTAACCTTCATCAGGACCACAATGGGGAATTCAATCATTCCCATTTAATCGAGTAGGGTGAGTTACACCACGCAAAAAATGTAAAACAAAATGTTTCTGATGTCACTTTCCAGTTATTAGGACGGTTCGTTAGTTCGCTGAGAGGGGTTCTTCATTCCCCAATTATTTTCCTGTAATAGTTACATCGATCTTCTGGTACTAACTATGATATGATGAACTGGTGTATCATCCACATCAATCCTCATAGGTACGTATTCTTAGTCGTCTGGTAAAGTCCAAAATATAGTTAAAGCTTCCCAGACTTTTCTTCAATCCTTGTGTGACGGCAGTGAAGTAAATGAAGAATTGACATTCGAAGAGGCAGAAGTTAGGAATACGGGCTCTGAGCTATTCAAGGTAGATTAGACGGTGGACCGTCATAATATCGACAAAAAAATGTCGACAGACAAAAATGTCGACAAAAAATGTCGGAAAAAAAAATGTCGACTTTTGTTTTTTTTAATTATATATTTATTTTAGGGGTTCGGGAGTTAAAAAAAAGGGAAAAATTAAAAAAAAATTAAAAAAGGGGGGTTCGGGGGAACCCCCCCTTTAAAAAAAAATGCATTGAAAAAAAAAGTCGACATTTTGACTGTCGACATTTTTGTTGTCGACATTATGACTATAAACCAGATTAGACGCCCAGCTACATTGAAGAAACTGAACTGAGTAAGTCTGATAAGTGCAGAAAAAGAAGAAAATCAGTGGTGTGGGGGACTGTATGGGTACAGATACAGTCCACAGTGCAAGGGGTGGCCAGGAGGGTGGCAGGGTGAGCAGGTATCTGGGCCCAGAGCACAGTGGGTGGGCAGGTGCACAGTGCCAAGAGAGCAGATCAGCAAGGGGGAGGGGGAGCAGGGGAGGGTCTGTCACTCCCCTGCTGACCTACCTGTCTGCTGCACCGACTGGTTGTTTGGCTACCCTCCGTCTCCCTGGGTACCAAGCTCTTTCTTGATCAATCACCCTTGCACTGCCTCCTGGCCTACCACACACTTAGGGGCTGTAACCCTACAGTCCCTTTCTTCTTGCACTACCCAGAGCTGCGCTGCCCTAGCTGCACTTACTCTCCCTTGCACCCCCTTCCTCTCCCCTTGCACTTTTTGGTGTAGCACTTGCACAGCTGAATGACACAAGGCCTATTAAGATTGTTTGTTTTGTCCTCCCTCTGTCCTCCCTCCCTTGTTTTGTCGCGCCTAGAAACACTTATGTACAGGCTTGATATAAATGACTTATATCATACTCCTTCGTCCTGTCCCCTTTCCTCCATACTGCATGGGTGTCCGTCGCTAGAGACTGGAGATGGAACCTTTCACCCGAAATTTTTTTTCCCCCTTTAGATTTAGAGGTACGTGGCTCTGGGAGCATCCGCTCCCCTGACTCTGCCCACCAGAGCCACTCCCCTTTTCCTCATTGACGGGAACAGACTGCTTTCACCAGTACTCTCTTGGTTTGGCTTCGCCCTTGTAATACCACATGCTCTTACGGATACTTTCTACTGTCTTTTGTCTTCTGTTTTTTGGTCTTAATCGGGTACTCTGTCCTCTGGCGCCATGCTCCTCCCTGGTGCCATGCTCCTCCTTGGCGCATGTCGGCAGGCTTCAGCAGATGTCCAACCTGAGAAGGGCTCTTCCCTACGTCCGACGCCCCATGCTCTTTGCCTCGGCTTCCTTCGCCCTGATCACGGCTCGGAGGGTTGTACCGCGTGTGACGGGTTTACACTGCGTGGTCTGAAGAACAGGTTAGCTCGGTGGGGGGAGCTCTTTGAGAAGTCACCTCCAGAGGACTTCAAGGACTTCGTCAGACACAAGTCAAGGCCTAAGGTTAGGACTGCTTTTTTCCATCACACCCCACAAGGGCGACTCCTTCCCAAGGAAATGCCCGAGCAGGAGGAACCAGTCAGGTTCTCGCACCAGCACAGGTACCAAGGCTACTTCAGCTACTGGCCATCAGGCCGAGGGTCATTAGATCCTTCCCGGGACAGTGCTGAGGGACTACAAGGTTCTTTTACCGGGTGTCCAACCGAGGGCCCACGCCCTAGTACCGGACAGATGTCTGAGCGGGCGCCTGTATGCAGCACTACCAGCGATTCCACTGAGGGATAACACACCTACCAGGCCCTGAGGTGCCGGGTAGGTCTCATGCTTCACCGCAAAGAGTCGTGGAGGAGGCCGGGCCAAGCGAGGCAAGCACCACGACTTTGGCATGTGGCACGCAGCCTGACAAAATGTCCACCATGTCAGACAAGATGGCTGCTCATCTGATTACTCCCCCCCCCCCCCCCCCCCGTGCGGAGCGGGGGTGTGAACAAGTTTCAAGGTGGGACTGGTCTCAGCCAGGTACCCTGCCCTACAGCTTAAGCTTATCCATCAGCTTCGCAGGGCAGATTTAGCCAGCAAGGCAGAGTATGCACAGGCCACAGCAGCCACCTGTTACTCCGTCAATACCACCTACCACCCTGTGAGGACCGTTTTTTTTAAAGGTTCCTCCTGCTCACGAGGTCTCCTCAGATGGGGTCCATCCTTAGGGATGTGATCAGGGACATGCTCCCTCTTTAGCCACCGTCGGCGACCATAGTAATTCCTCCCATGGCTCCATCGCCTCAGGCCCCCGCGCAGCCCCTGCTGTTCCCACGCTGGGTTCTTCGATTCCGGCTTCCCTGCCTGCTACAGTTCATGCGGTTCCGCAGCAGCCGCCGGCTCCGGTTTCTGCACCGCAGCCCTCTGCGCCCAGTACACCTCCACCCGCACCGTACCAACCGGACACCCTGGTGGACACCAAGGAGGACCCTGACGCGCCGTCCTTTGCCAAGGCCATTCATGAACAGCTCTCAGATTTGGCTGAATGTTTGGGTCTTCCTCAACCTGAGGTCGAACAAGTGAGGCGGGGGACCTAGCCGAGGTCCTCACTCTGTGCCCCGCGGCTAGAACGGGGATCCCGATGCCAAAAAGGGATGGCTTTAACCCCATTCGGCCCAGCCTGTCAATCGGCGCCTCATTGCCAAATCTAGGCAATTGGAGGGGGATCCACTCTTGCTGTCGGCACACCCTCTACCGCACTCTTCAGTGATCGCTGCAGCGTCACTCTACTCCAAGCCTCAGTCGTCCTCGGCCACCTTGTCCTCAGAGCTTCTAGGCAAGGAGAACATATTGGACGCTTACAGAAAGGTTCATTCCAACACCTCACTGCACCTTTGTCAAACCAACGGAGATGCCATGCTGTCAAACGTTAATCAGAGGCTTTAGCGGGAAATAGCTGACTTCCTCCCACAAGTTTCAGTGCAGAGCCAGGCACGTTTCAAGGCGGACATGGCAGAAGCTAAAAAGGTGGCATGGCACATCATGGAGTGCACTGTGGCGCACATTACCTCAGGCTGTACCATCTGCATCGCCATGGACATGAGGACTGCCTGGCTACCAAGTTCAACCTGGACGTCCAGGAATGCATAGTGGACCTTCCTTTCGAGAGTGGCGACCTTTCATTCCACCACCAATGAATGGATTAAAAAGGAAAAAAAGGGTTACCAAACTGCATCCTCACGGATGCCACTCACAAGGTATACACCCAGTCGCAGCAACGCTCCGACAAAGGGCGGGTTCTGGGGCTTCCAAGAACAGAGGTCGAGACAACCTGACCGTTTTCCGAGTCAGCACTGATGCAAACAGCAGAAGGGGGAGCAAGGGCTTCTTTCAATCCCATCTCCCCCTCTCCCCGCCCCACTCTGCTGCACCAGCCTCGGAGGGAAAGAAGGCATGACGCGCCCCTTCGGGTCCATGTGTTTCCGGTGGTGGGGCAGGCTTGCCCTTCACACGCAGTCTTGTCGTCAGAATTTTGCGGATCCCTGGATCCTATCCATAGTGTTACGGGTTACCGCCTACCGATTCCTTCCTCCACTCCCACAGATTGGGACAACAACTGTGTTGGCGGAAATGCGCTCGCTCATAGAGAGCCAGGTAGTGGAGGAAGTCCCAGCCTCCAAGTGTGGCTTGGGTTCTACTCCCAGAATTTTCACCATACAAAAGAAGAAACGGGCTGGCCTGACTTTTCCACCCTGAACCTATCCCTCCCTCTTAAAAATTCAAGGTGGTTACGCCAGCGCTTATTGCAGAGACATTGTGCAGGGGAGACTGGATGTGCTACCTGGATCTGAAGGACTCATATCTACACGTCCCAATATGGCAGCCTCATCGGTCCTTTCTACGGTTGAGGATCATGGGCTTCCATTTCCAATACAAAGTTCTACCGTTCAACCTCAACTCGGCCTCCAGGGTCTTTACCAGACTTATGAAAGCAGTGGCAGCCCTTCTCGGGGGCCCAAGGTCGCCATGTCTACCTGTACCTGGACGACTGGCTCGTCAGGGCGAGATCCCCAGAGGAGGTTCACCACACTTCTCCGCCCTTATGATCACACTCCACAAACTGGGATTGTCTATCAATCACAAGGAGTCTCAGCTGTAGCCTATACAGAGCCTGACTTTTCTGGGTCTCCTCTGAGACACTAGCCCCGAGAGGGTTTTCCCCTTGGAGGGCAGGATCACGGCTATCGAGGGGGCCACATGTCATTTCTCAGCAGAGGTGACCTCAGCCTGGTGGTACCAGTATCTACTGGGTATCGTGGCAGCGTTCCTACTGGCGGTACCTCACACGAGGCTCAAGATGAGATTACAGCTGCATTTCGAAGCCTCATGGAATCCGGAGCGGGGCTCCCAATCGGAGCTAGTCAGCATTCCTTCCTTTCTACACCACAACCTTGTCTGGTGGTCCACGGACTGCAACCTGCTGACAGGCAGCCCCGCAAGTGACCATCACCCTGGATGCCTCCCTGCAAGGCTGGTGCGCTACATTGGACAACCACAGCGTCCATGGAGTCTGGTCCCTGCAGGAGCAGGAGGCCCATATCAACTGGCTGGAGCGGAAAGCTATCTTGCTCGCCCTCAAAGCTTTCCTGCCGCTCATCTGGCAAGGTGGTCCTCATTCAGACGGACAACTCCACCAGCATGTATTACATCAACAGGCAGGGTGGCACCAGGTTTTCCCTGCTGTGCAACCTAGCAGGAGCCTACCGGAACTCAGAAGACTAAGTCTTCTCTTCCTCACCCGGTGGTTAAGTGACCTCTGGCGGGCCTCACCAGGCTCTAACCGCAGGTTTTTAGGCAAGATTGTATGCAGTACCCATAGGGTGCACTACAACAACCCTGACCTCCTGGCAGTAGTAACCCAATCTTTGCTATAAGTCTGTACTACACAGGTTGGTAGCGTGGAGGAGTAGCCAGGCTTATCTCAAGAGGGGTCAATGTGAACTGTAGGGGAGTTACACAGAGGCACACAGGTTTCTTGATAAAACAATTATTAATGTATTTACCATCAGTTAATGTCAGCCATCTTCAGATGGGACACTGTAAAACACCACACAAATATACTTCAAAATTACACCATCTTATTTCAGAATCGGTTAATACCCATTTGGGATATCTGGCCTTTCCATCAAATCTTTTTTTCATCGAATGCATATATGGATGAGGTAAAGGGCTATTTTTCATTCGGGTGGGGTTCTAAGCGTAAAAAAAGGGGGCTAGGGGGATCCCCCCCAAAATAATGCAAAAAAAATGCATTTGATGCAAAAGAATGTGATGGAATATTTTCGTTGGAAAGGGTTTTGATGTAGGCCGGTTGGATGGAAAGACCATAAACCCCATTTGGGATGGCATACAGCAGAGACCTACAGGCATATGTGACCTCAATTGCTAGGGTGCTGTTGACATTAATGTGTTAATGTTGGCATTCAGGATTAGTTAAGATCAAGTAAAAAGGAAAAAGATTATTAGAGCAAACAAGTTACCACAAATATTTCTTGAGCAGGCAAATACTTTCAGATCCCTCAATAAGAGTCATTCAGTTAAAACAGGCTAAGCCAAAGTCAACAGGCAAGAGTCTGGATGGGCTGAAGCACTTCCTTGAAGTTGACAAGTCTTTGCACAATGTTTCAGAAGTCTTTGAAGAAAAAGATGAATCCATGTAAGGCCACAAGCTGTGAGACTTATGAGCAGTAGAAGATGCAGGCAACTCTACAACAAGAGGTAAATTCTCTTAGACTTTGTACAGTACCTTTTTAAAATGAAGAAAAGATGCAGCCGATGACGCCTGTTCCTTTGCAGCTCTGCAGATCTCACGGTTCCTGGGCCTCAGTCGTGGGGGACAAGATGGAGGACATTAGGGGACCCCTGCACTGCGACGGTCAAAACTTGAAATCGGCAAACTTTACTTTCAGTGGCTGTTCAGTGTTTCAGCTCCTTGCGTCTACCGCAAATAGCAACACTGTGGTTCCTGGCTGTCGTGGTGGACTTTCCTTGCTTTTGGGGTCCCGCGCTTAGTTGAGGGGGCTCAGG
Source organism: Ambystoma mexicanum (assembly GCF_040938575.1). Classification (NCBI taxonomy): domain Eukaryota; kingdom Metazoa; phylum Chordata; class Amphibia; order Caudata; family Ambystomatidae; genus Ambystoma; species Ambystoma mexicanum. The sequence goes on along the minus strand of NC_090938.1, from coordinate 832,620,814 downwards.
CTCACAGTCCTGCTACCTGGGAGTCTGGAAGATCTTCCTGGAGCTCTTGGCCAACTTAAAAACAATGCACGCAAACTAGTGTTCACCTCCCTGGCGCTACGGTTTCCAGCAGCAACTCTGTGGAAATTCATCCAGCTCTGAGATGGATGTCCAGGTGGCTTACTTTGGAGTTGATTGGTCCCACCAACTCAAGGGGAGAAGTCGTCGTCCTTGCAGAGGCTTTTCTGTTGATGCGAATTTGGCATTTCGGCACTGCACCAGGGCTTCACCGGGCAAACCAACAGTCCAGGAGTTGCAGAAGGCGTCCTCTTCAAGCTCTTATTTAGTTCCTTCGTCCAGTGGTCGACTCGGCCTTCCAAGCCAAAAGAATCGCCTTTTATACAGTTCTCTTCCTGTCATTCCAGCTAACTGTCACTCATCCAGCAGGGTGGCTGTCCTTGCCGGACAGTCAGCCAGCCAATCATCAGAGTGCATTTGGGTCTCCTAGGAGCCTAAGCACGGAGTTTCAGGCCCCTCCCTCACATCCTGCCTACCCCAGACAGCCTGGAACCAGAAGCGGGCTTCACTCGTGAATCCCGCCAAAGGCAAAACAAACAAATGGGCCCAACCTGGTTCGGCGCGCAGAGTAAATCTCAAAGGACCTTTCCACAAAGAAATGGTGAAAAAAGACTGGGCCATTTTGACAATGGCACCCCTGGGTACTTTACTGCAGCTGCGAATGCAGTCCGCGGTAAATGCACACCATGGTAGTAAAAACGAAACCACTGCCACCAGCCATTCAGTGAGGAAAGGGTAACAAACATGTTACATGAGAAGCTAGACAAAGGGGATACTAGGTAACCCCTCCAGCACCCTATTGTAAGATAGTGTGTGCTGGGTCTAGAAAGTTACAAATGTAAGTAAAGTCAATTTCACTTTACTGCTCTGGGAAACAGTAGTTTATCCCAGAGAAGGTATTCAAACCTTTGGGAAATCTAAGACTACCTTGTGTCACTGCACTGAAGGTGCTGTGTGACACAATGTAAAAGATGATGCCTATGGAGTTTGTCACACTCCAAAACCAAAAGAAACAAGAGTACAAAAAGCACATTAAAATACACGAGAGAGTGGGGAAAAAGGGTCTCCCTCGCTCCATGGAATTAGCACATTTCTGAGGATTCTCCCTAACCCTGCCCATCGGAAAAACCACATCTGGCGTGGGACCTCAATGTAGTGTTGGGTGCCCTGGCGCCCAAACCCTTCGAACCAATGGCGTCTGCGGACATCAGGCTGGTCACCATTAACACAGCTCTCTTGGTGGTTCTTATGTCCGCTCGCAGAGTTGGTGATATCCAAGCACTAGTGGCTTCAGATCCGTACACTACTTTTCACAGAAATAAGGTGGTCCTGAGAATGCATCCAGCATCACTTAGTTCCATCTAAATGAGGAGATTATCTTACCTACTTTCTTTGTGGATCCTAAGAACGAGGCTCAGAGGGGCCTGCACTGTCTGGATATTGGGTGCACCCTGAAATTTTATCTGGACAGGACCAAGAGCTTCTGCAAGTCGGATGCTCTGTCTCCTTGGGAGGAGGTGTTGAGGGGGGGAGGGGGCAGGGGAGGGGGCAGGGGATGGAGGTGTTGGGGGGGGGGGGGGGGGGATGGGGGGGGGATGCGAGTCCAGGCCGGATTATTGGGGTTCCAAGGCCTCTATAGCAAGTTTCGGCCATCAAGGAAGCCTATGAGGGGGTAGCACAAACCCATGCCCACGCTGTCGGAGCCACGGCTGACGCAGATGCACGTCCCGTGGTGGCAGGGTAGCCACGTGGGGGGCCACTCCTTTGGCCTTCTGCAAGCACTACTGTCTGTATGCTGGCTCTAGGTCAGACGCAGAGTTCGGACAGGCACTATTAAGGAACTTGTTTTCTTAAAGAGGGTAACCTCTCCACCATGGGGCAAAATTCAGATTTGAAATTAGGCAAGCCAAACATGCTTTCTACACCTCCCGCATCGCCAGTACAAACCACCCTTGCAAAGAACTCCACAAGATCATCTGAGTAAAGACACCTCCACCCCCGTCTCCCAGGCACTGTGCGACACCTTCTCTGACCATTATTTCAACTTCTCCATTGATGGGGAACCTCACCATCCATGCCAAAATTACCAACCCCTTCCGCCCATATACCAACAGACCCCCTTCCGCTGCCCCCCATCTCGCACTCCCTTCAGCTCCTTTTCTTCAATCTCGAGTTCTCAAAGCTTCTCTCCAATAACCGCTCCTCAGGTTCCCCAGGAGACTCCTACCCTCGGCCCTCCTCAAAAACACCCTCTTCTTCACCTATGCAGGCTCCCTCGCTAGATCTATAATCAAACACACTCACTAGCTTACAAAACCTCTTACGTCAAACCACTACTAAAGGAGCCCTCTCTTGACCCCTTTCCTCATCGAGTTACCACCCCGCCTCTAACCATTACTAGAACGCACAGCATACTACCAGCTTAGCCTCTTCACCAAGGCCCACTGCCTTCTTGATCTTGCCCAGTCTGGCTTCAGGCCCCTCCCATTGAACTGAATCCTCCCATGTCTCTATCTGGGACGAACTGAAAACAGCAGACAACGAGGGCTGCGCTGCTGTGTCCGTTGACACGATTAACCACTCCATTCTAATTGACTTTGACTTGGGCATAAAGGACACCAGCTTGAGGTGGATCCCTCCTTACTCTTCAACTGCTCCCAAATTGTGTCTCTCTATTCTTTCTCTTCTGCCCCCACCCAGTCCCCCAGGGTGCCTCCCTCTTCTTTTTGCTCCTCCATTCTCACAATCTCACCTGTTAAAACTATGCTGACGATACCCAGATCATCCTCAAGACACCCCCCTCCCCTCCCCTTCTCGCCCCACCCAGACCTGACTTCCTGCCTCTTAGACATTGGCCTCTGGATGACAATCAACTGCTCCTCAACCGTGTAACCTAATCTGTGGCAAAGTGCCCCCCCCCCCCACCCACCCCCCAACCAATTCCTTGGCCGCATTTGCTTCACCCTCAGTCACTTTTAGCTCAGACCTGACCCGCTTCTGTCACATCAATGCAGTCTCGATTGTGCACCTTCCACTTCCACATCCTGAAGCTGATCTTCCTAAGCTCTCCTACTCCCATAATTTTCCCAGTCAAGCCATCATCCTCTTGTGCCTAGACTACTCTAACTCCCTCTACCTAGGCACGCCTACATACCAACTAAGAAAGCTCCAACAGATTCAACACTCTGCAGCAAGGCGCCTCCTTGCACTCTCCCTCGGAGAACACATCTCTCCCGCACTCTGGATGCTCCACTGGCTGCCCATCAGCCGACCGGCCTCCTTCAAAGCCATGTGCATTACCCACCGCGAAAGTCACAAGGCCCGGAATGCCTCCAAAACAAACTCGCTCGCTAGTGCCCCACCGGAATCCTCCAGGCAGGCTGTGCACACCTCCCGGTAGTCCCTCCTTTCATGTTCTCCAGACTTCTAGGAGGTGCCTGTTTCTCTGTCCTTGCACCCACTTTCTGGAACTCCTGCCACATGCTTTCTGCATCATAGAGGATCACCTGGCTGCCCCCCACCCCCGACTTCCTGATTCCAACTACCCTTCCCCCTGCATCCACTCAACTCCTCTCGCACACAAGTTTCATCCTGCAGTTGCCCCCCCCCCAATTCATGGCAGACTCTGGTATTGACTCCAGCAACTTGCACCTGGAACTAATACTGACAGCGGACAAGATATTGAATTCATATGGGCTTGGCGAGTGGGCAATGCATTGCACCTTGGGAAAGGCACCTCGCACCTCGCTCGTGGTGGGCACTGCATGTAACAGCACAGGGTGGGCAATGCCACAGCATGTAAGTATGAAATGGGGACCTTGTCTTGGCACTAGAAGGAACTAGGAATGGCAATCTCTCATTCTGAGAACCTCTCCGAGGGGGAGTATTGTGCATTCATCTAGCACTTATATTGCCTGTCAAACATAGCACTGCTCCTGGTTCATGGATGGAACCCAGGCAGTAGACCTTGTTGTTTGTACAGCTAACCCATATGTCCTCTCGCACACCGCACCTTCACATCTTAGCAAAAGGAACAGTCTCACTACACACACCCTGCACCCCCACATAACTCTCTCTTAAACGCAATCCTCCCATTTAGTCCATACAATACCTCCACTGCGCCCAGAGGCACCACATCTAGACATGGGCTACTGACAGGGTCATGGCTACCGTAATATAATTTTAATGGCTGAAATGCACACACTCATAAAAGCACCTCCCACCTTTTTGGGCCATGGTCCCTCTGAGGGTGTTCAACCAAATGCACGTTGGGACCATAATTATGGTGAAAGGTGCTGTAACAAATTGACAAAAATGAATGAATTATAGTAAAGGTTAAAGATCATGGCTGAGAGGATGGACCCCTGTGCGACTTCACAGGTGAGCTGCAAAGATGTTGTTCTAGAGGTATCCCAACTGATGGTGGCTTTCTCTGTAGGAGGTAAGTCGAAGGGCAATGTCCTGTCTGATGCCAAGGTGGTTGTACCGTATGTTGAGGCCTTGATGATCTACTTTGTTGAAGCCTGCGGCATGATCAAGGAGGCTGAGGCGTTACTCGTTGAGAATGTGTCAATCTTCCACGTTGATGGTAGGGGCTAGGGTGTAAATTGTTGAGGATGCTCCGGGGCTAGGGTGTAAATGGTTGAGGATGCTCCGGGGCTGGGGTGTAAATGGTTGAGGATGCTCCATCTGCTACTTGGATGGTGGGGGCTGGGGTGTAAATGGTTGAGGATGCTCCATCTGCCATTTGGATGGTGGGGGCTGGGGTGTAAATGGTTGAGGATGCTCCATCTGCCTCTTGGATGGTGGGGGCTGGGGTGTGAATGGTTGAGGATGCTCTGGGGCTGGGGTGTAAATGGTTGAGGATGCTCCATCTGCCATTTGGATGGTGGGGGCTGGGGGTGTAAATGGTTGAGGATGCTCTGGGGCTGGGGTGTAAATGGTTGAGGATGCTCCATCTGCCACTTGGATGGTGGGGGCTGGGGTGTAAATGGTTGAGGATGCTCCATCTGCTACTTGGATGGTGGGGGCTGAGGTGTAAATGGTTGAGGATGCTCCATCTGCTACTTGGATGGTGGGGGCTGGGGTGTAAATGGTTGAGGATGCTCCATCTGCAACTTGGATGGTGGGGGCTGGGGTGTGAATGGTTGAGGATGCTCTGGGGCTGGGGTGTAAATGGTTGAGGATGCTCCATCTGCCACTTGGATGGTGGGGGCTGGGGTGTAAATGGTTGAGGATGCTCCGGGGCTGGGGTGTAAATGGTTGAGGATGCTCCATCTGCCATTTGGATGGTGGGGGCTGGGGTGTAAATGGTTGAGGATGCTCCATCTGCCACTTGGATGGTGGGGGCTGGGGTGTAAATGGTTGAGGATGCTCTGGGGCTGGGGTGTAAATGGTTGAGGATGCTCCATCTGCCATTTGGATGGTGGGGGCTGGGGTGTAAATGGTTGAGGATGCTCCATCTGCCACTTGGATGGTGGGGGCTGGGGTGTAAATGGTTGAGGATGCTCCATCTGCTACTTGGATGGTGGGGGCTGGGGTGTAAATGGTTGAGGATGCTCCATCTGCTACTTGGATGGTGGGGGCTGGGGTGTAAATGGTTGAGGATGCTCCATCTGCCACTTGGATGGTGGGGGCTGGGGTGTGAATGGTTGAGGATGCTCTGGGGCTGGGGTGTAAATGGTTGAGGATGCTCCATCTGCCACTTGGATGGTGGGGGCTGGGGTGTAAATGGTTGAGGATGCTCCGGGGCTGGGGTGTAAATGGTTGAGGATGCTCCATCTGCTACTTGGATGGTGGGGGCTAGGGTGTAAATTGTTGAGGATGCTCCATCTGCCATTTGGATGGTGGGGGCTGGGGTGTGAATGGTTGAGGATGCTCTGGGGCTGGGGTGTAAATGGTTGAGGATGCTCCATCTGCCACTTGGATGGTGGGGGCTGGGGTGTAAATGGTTGAGGATGCTCCAGGGCTGGGGTGTAAATGGTTGAGGATGCTCCATCTGCTACTTGGATGGTGGGGGCTAGGGTGTAAATTGTTGAGGATGCTCCATCTGCCATTTGGATGGTGGGGGCTGGGGTGTAAATGGTTGAGGATGCTCCATCTGCTACTTGGATGGTGGGGGCTGGGGTGTAAATGGTTGAGGATGCTCCATCTGCTACTTGGATGGTGGGGGCTGGGGTGTAAATGGTTGAGGATGCTCCATCTGCCACTTGGATGGTGGGGGCTGGGGTGTGAATGGTTGAGGATGCTCTGGGGCTGGGGTGTAAATGGTTGAGGATGCTCCATCTGCCACTTGGATGGTGGGGGCTGGGGTGTAAATGGTTGAGGATGCTCAGGGGCTGGGGTGTAAATGGTTGAGGATGCTCCATCTGCCATTTGGATGGTGGGGGCTGGGGTATAAATGGTTGAGGATGCTCCATCTGCCTCTTGGATGGTGGGGGCTGGGGTGTGAATGGTTGAGGATGCTCTGGGGCTGGGGTGTAAATGGTTGAGGATGCTCCATCTGCCATTTGGATGGTGGGGGCTGGGGTGTAAATGGTTGAGGATGCTCTGGGGCTGGGGTGTAAATGGTTGAGGATGCTCCATCTGCCACTTGGATGGTGGGGGCTGGGGTGTAAATGGTTGAGGATGCTCCATCTGCTACTTGGATGGTGGGGGCTGGGGTGTAAATGGTTGAGGATGCTCCATCTGCTACTTGGATGGTGGGGGCTGGGGTGTAAATGGTTGAGGAAGCTCCATCTGCCACTTGGATGGTGGGGGCTGGGGTGTGAATGGTTGAGGATGCTCCGGGGCTGGGGTGTAAATGGTTGAGGATGCTCCATCTGCCATTTGGATGGTGGGGGCTGGGGTGTAAATGGTTGAGGATGCTCCATCTGCCACTTGGATGGTGGGGGCTGGGGTGTAAATGGTTGAGGATGCTCTGGGGCTGGGGTGTAAATGGTTGAGGATGCTCCATCTGCCATTTGGATGGTGGGGGGCTGGGGTGTAAATGGTTGAGGATGCTCCATCTGCCACTTGGATGGTGGGGGCTGGGGTGTAAATGGTTGAGGATGCTCCATCTGCTACTTGGATGGTGGGGGCTGGGGTGTAAATGGTTGAGGATGCTCCATCTGCCACTTGGATGGTGGGGGCTGGGGTGTGAATGGTTGAGGATGCTCTGGGGCTGGGGTGTAAATGGTTGAGGATGCTCCATCTGCCACTTGGATGGTGGGGGCTGGGGTGTAAATGGTTGAGGATGCTCCGGGGCTGGGGTGTAAATGGTTGAGGATGCTCCATCTGCTACTTGGATGGTGGGGGCTAGGGTGTAAATTGTTGAGGATGCTCCATCTGCCATTTGGATGGTGGGGGCTGGGGTGTGAATGGTTGAGGATGCTCTGGGGCTGGGGTGTAAATGGTTGAGGATGCTCCATCTGCCACTTGGATGGTGGGGGCTGGGGTGTAAATGGTTGAGGATGCTCCGGGGCTGGGGTGTAAATGGTTGAGGATGCTCCATCTGCTACTTGGATGGTGGGGGCTAGGGTGTAAATTGTTGAGGATGCTCCATCTGCCATTTGGATGGTGGGGGCTGGGGTGTAAATGGTTGAGGATGCTCCATCTGCTACTTGGATGGTGGGGGCTGGGGTGTAAATGGTTGAGGATGCTCCATCTGCTACTTGGATGGTGGGGGCTGGGGTGTAAATGGTTGAGGATGCTCCATCTGCCACTTGGATGGTGGGGGCTGGGGTGTGAATGGTTGAGGATGCTCTGGGGCTGGGGTGTAAATGGTTGAGGATGCTCCATCTGCCACTTGGATGGTGGGGGCTGGGGTGTAAATGGTTGAGGATGCTCAGGGGCTGGGGTGTAAATGGTTGAGGATGCTCCATCTGCCATTTGGATGGTGGGGGCTGGGGTGTAAATGGTTGAGGATGCTCCATCTGCCTCTTGGATGGTGGGGGCTGGGGTGTGAATGGTTGAGGATGCTCTGGGGCTGGGGTGTAAATGGTTGAGGATGCTCCATCTGCCATTTGGATGGTGGGGGCTGGGGTGTAAATGGTTGAGGATGCTCTGGGGCTGGGGTGTAAATGGTTGAGGATGCTCCATCTGCCACTTGGATGGTGGGGGCTGGGGTGTAAATGGTTGAGGATGCTCCATCTGCTACTTGGATGGTGGGGGCTGGGGTGTAAATGGTTGAGGATGCTCCATCTGCTACTTGGATGGTGGGGGCTGGGGTGTAAATGGTTGAGGATGCTCCATCTGCCACTTGGATGGTGGGGGCTGGGGTGTGAATGGTTGAGGATGCTCTGGGGCTGGGGTGTAAATGGTTGAGGATGCTCCATCTGCCACTTGGATGGTGGGGGCTGGGGTGTAAATGGTTGAGGATGCTCCGGGGCTGGGGTGTAAATGGTTGAGGATGCTCCATCTGCCATTTGGATGGTGGGGGCTGGGGTGTAAATGGTTGAGGATGCTCCATCTGCCACTTGGATGGTGGGGGCTGGGGTGTAAATGGTTGAGGATGCTCTGGGGCTGGGGTGTAAATGGTTGAGGATGCTCCATCTGCCATTTGGATGGTGGGGGGCTGGGGTGTAAATGGTTGAGGATGCTCCATCTGCCACTTGGATGGTGGGGGCTGGGGTGTAAATGGTTGAGGATGCTCCATCTGCTACTTGGATGGTGGGGGCTGGGGTGTAAATGGTTGAGGATGCTCCATCTGCTACTTGGATGGTGGGGGCTGGGGTGTAAATGGTTGAGGATGCTCCATCTGCCACTTGGATGGTGGGGGCTGGGGTGTGAATGGTTGAGGATGCTCTGGGGCTGGGGTGTAAATGGTTGAGGATGCTCCATCTGCCACTTGGATGGTGGGGGCTGGGGTGTAAATGGTTGAGGATGCTCAGGGGCTGGGGTGTAAATGGTTGAGGATGCTCCATCTGCCACTTGGATGGTGGGAGCTGGGATGTAAATGGTTGAGGATGCTCTGGCTCCCACTTGGATGGTGGGTGGCTTTGTGCTGCATCTGGGAAACGGCCCACATTTTCTTTGTAGCTAGTAATACATGTGTATCCTCTGCAGATATTGATTTGAACAGATGAGCACTTCTGCAGGAATTACCGAGGCGGGCATACAAGGTGCTTGGGTTTATGGGACATATTGATTGTAAGGCATGAAGTAACTGCAACACTTTCTTCAGTTTTGTATCTACCATATTTGTTTGTTCCTAGTGTTCCCTTGGGAATGCACAGCATGCAACTGGGATGCTGCTTGCTGCAGTTAAGTCTGCTAGTCCTGGCTTGGGACATCCTTGCCTGAGACTGTGTGCTCTGACGGCAAGTGAGCAGCCATCACTGGTCGTTTTGCCTTCTCACCGAGCAGCTGTTGATTTTCTTCCACTAATCTCTCCGCAGTGGCCGACCCATGTATCAGGCTGTGCTGACTGTCTTTCGCTTCCTGGCTTGGAACTATTTTGCTGATGTCCACATGGAGGTACTGAAACTGACGCAGCACCCTGAAAACTGGAGCATTCAGGCCCGCTGGCGGGTGACTGGGCTTCCTTTCCACATGCTCCTTCTACGCTTTTACAGAAAAGATAAAGCTGAGCTGTACAGGTAAGGATGAGGGATGGAAGGTGTGTGGGACGCGGAAGGGGCCTGTCGGACGGGCCATATTCTTAGCAGTACCAGGGCCATTTGCCTATGGAATGTGGACACATCTGGTTGCAAACTTGATGTTCAAGTATATATGAAGTGTTACTTACCGTAGTGACTACGTACTCCTAGTCCATAGTCCCCTTTCCTCCATCCTGTATGGGCGTCCCTCACTAGGGAAAGGAACTGAACCTTTTTCACCATAAAAATAACACTTTCCCTTTTAACTTTTATCTGCGTGGCCCTGGGAGCATTCGCTCCCCTATCCCCACCCATCAGCGCCACACCTCAGTCCCCTTTGACGCATCAGCAGTATTGAACTGTTCAACCTTGCTGCTCTTTTTAGGGGGAAGGATGGTGGGACATATGGAGGAAAGGGGACCATGGATTAGTACATTAGTCACTCTGGTGGGTAACTCTTAATTACTCTCCCGTCCCCTTTCCTGCATCCTGTATGGGCGACTACAACTGATACAACGTCCTGCCGATGAGAGCTTGACACTCTAGGCAAGTAGATTACGGAGGACAGCCTGGCCAAATTCTGCGTCAGCCCTGCCACTGGTATCCAGACAGTAGTGCTTGCAGAAGGTTGATTAAGTGGCGTATGTCGCTGCCCTGCCAATCACTGGCCACGGTACGTGGTGTTGGAAGGCAACAGCCGTTGCCTTGACCCTGATGGCGTGAACGTGCATGCCCCTTGGTAATTCTTTGTGCTGAGCCTTGTATTCCTCCTGGATGGCAGCAGTCATCCATCTGACTATTGAAGCTTTGGACACTTGCTGTCCAGGCCTTGAGCTGCCAAATGTGAAAAATAAGGCGCCCGTCTTGCAAAAGTCCTTGGTCCTGTCCAGGTAGAATGTTCTTCTGATGTCTAAACAGTGGAGAGCCTTCCCTGCGTCTTCCTTTGGGTTTGGAAAGAAAGTGGGGAGCACAATTTCTTTGTTATTGTTGGAGGAGACCACCTTTTGGTAGGAACCTGGGGTGAGTTTGGAGCACAACCTTGTCCTGATGGAAATGGTGTAGGGCTCGGAAGCCACCATCGCCTAAATCTCGCTAACTCTGCGAGCTGAAGTAATGATAATAATGTGTTATTTATATAGCGCCTTTATCCAAAGCACTTTACAGAGCACATATTTACATACAATATCACCCAACCGAAATTGGTACTCATTTATCGACCTCAGAAGGATGAAAGGCTCAGTTGGCCTTGCCGGGATTCGAACCTGCGACCTGCAGATCACGCTCAGATCGCAGCAGCGAGCGCACAACCCGCTGAGCTATCTTACCGGCATGAAGTAAGCCTCACTAGTATCGCTGCCTTGAGCGTGACCAATTTGATGTCCACAGGCTCTAACGGTTTGTGCGCGAGGGTGCTAAGAAAAACGTTGAGATCCCAGACTGGGTGCGTGTGTCTGACAGGTGGGTACAGCCTGGTTAACCTCCGTAAATGCCTCTTCTACTGGATTGACCTAGGAGAAGGTAAACCTGCCAGAGTTCCTGTATGCGCCAATGGCCACTAGGTATGTCCTGCAGGTGTCGGCCTGGACCCGTGATCTGGCTAATTTACGTGGATAAAGACACACCTGGTGCAGAGTGCAGTATAGCTTGTCCGCTCGATTTTCCTTGGACCAGAGGCAGAACCTGGTCCATTTGCTCTTGTACCGCTTTCAAGTAGCCCGACTCCGTGTGTGATTGCTAGGTTGTCACGAAACAGCAGGAGATGGTCACCTGCACATGTACCAGGCTGCTAGGGCTAGCCTCTTGGTACAAGGGTGAATTACCCCACACCCCAGTCCTCCACCAGGGCTGTGCCAGGAGGGGGGCCAATCCTGAACAGGAGAGGGACTGCTGGGTGGACAGACAGCTGCAGAAGGTCTGCGAACCAAGGTTTGGCCGGCCACTGGGGTGTTATGAGAATAAGACTCAGCCGCTGGGACTGCCTGATCATGAAAACAACCTTGTGGATGAACGGGGTCGGATATACTCGCATACTGCCACATCCCGTCCCAGGACGCGAACTGCTGACTAGTTCGGTTGCTCTCCGTCGCAAACAAGTATGTGACCGGGATGACCCCCACCTGCTGGAAATGTCTCATAGGACTCTCTCTTTCCGTTGCCATTCATAGTCGTCGGTGCCCAACCGCCTGCTGGTTAGTTAGAATTGGGGGGGGGGGGCAACTGCAGGATGAAACTTGTGTGCGAGAGGAGTTGAGTCAAAAGCAGACGGTAAGAGACAGTAAAGGAAATGGTTGCATATCTCAGGCCTCCCAGGTGCACTGCTGAGATCCAGATGTCCTGCGCAATTACCCACTCCCAGATGCAGAGGGCCAGCCTGCATAGGAGTGGGGATCTGGTGCCCCCTTGCTTGTTGAGGTAGTACTTGCAGGCAGAGTTGTCCGTCCGAATGCAAACTGCACTGCTCCTGATAAATGGGAGGAATGCCTTGAGTGCAAGCCAAATGGCCATCGTTTCCAGCCAGCTGATGTGATTTTGGTTTTTTCTTGGTCGGTCTGAGACCACAGACCGTGCACAGAATGCATCGCGAGGGTAGCACCCCACCATGTAGTGAGGAATCCGTAGTTCTGGTATTATCCGCCAGAGTGGGCCTGAATGGTCTGCACAACACGAGGTTCGCCTCCTGCCTGCACAAAGTGAGGTCCTGCTGTAGGTGAGCGGGTATAGTGACCTGGACTCCTTGATGTTCCAATTCCTGATCCCAGGATGCAACAAAATGAAGCTGCAGCCTTCTCATTTGCAACCTGGTGTATGGTATGGCCAGGAGGCATGACACCAGTTCTCCCAGCAGGTGCTGGTACCACCAGGCCGCAGTTTTATTTTTTATTTTGCAATTTAAAAAGGGCACATCTGGGAGCTGAATTTGACAAAGGAAGACATTACATAGGTAGATAGACGGGGAGACACGCATACTTTACAGATGTAGGACATGAATACAATAATTGAAGATGGCATGATATTGCAGCCATCTTAAAATTACTGGTGATAACCTCTGTCGCGGTTCGCTCACTGGAGGGTAGGCTTTAGTTACAGGTTGCCTGAGAAAAGAGATGTGTTTTGAGTTGTTTTCTGAAGGTCCAGAAGGAGACTTCAGATCTTAGTCTAGCTGGAAGTGTTCAGTGTTTCACAGCTATTGTGGGGAGACTGCTACCTCCTGCTTTTGCTCGTTTGAATCTAGGTGTGGCATTCCTTCTTGTGTTAGAGATGTGAGATGTTTTCGGAATATTTAGGGCTGCTCTCGGGGCGTTGTTTTGTAGGACCTGTAATTTTTCTGAGGTTCTGGCTTTTAGTGCCCACGTAGAAGGCATTGCTGTAGTCCAGTCTTGTCAGGATGAGGGCTCTGGCCGGTGTGGTGCAGCTGTCAGGGGGCTGATGCTGTGGCATTAACTTGTTTGGAACATATCTGGGAAGCGTCTAGGTAAAAAAACCAGGTTTTTTACTTATTTAGAAACCTTTATGATGATGCCATCTATGTTAAAGGAGTCATCGCCTTAAACTCGAAGTTGTGAGCCTAGGAGGAGAAATTCGGTCTTGTCGTTTAAGCAAAAATCATGGTGAGCCATCCATGTTTGAATGGTTTGGTAGATGGTGTTGAGGTTGGCTGAATCAACGTCATGAAAGCCGGTGATGGGAATGAGGATTAGGTGTGGTCTGCATAATTGATGTATGTGACCCCCAAATCATTGAGGCAGTCAAAAAGGGGCTTAGTAAAAATGTTGTAGAGTAGATTGCGGATTACATTGCAGTCTGAGGCAGTCTACATTTTGCTCCAGGGTTCCAGTCTGTTTACTGTGCCCATCATCCTGCTGTGGGAGGATCCATCAAAACCCCTTGCGGGCCGCGGAGTAGATTGCTGATTAGATTGCATCTGAGGCTGTCTATGGCAGCGGAGGATGGGAGGCTAAAAGCGACCGAAGGACACTTTCTACGAAGCTCCAGACCACACTGCCAGGAAATGAATGGGAGCATGACTGACCCTGCGACGAACGATGGCAACCGGCAAGAGGCAGCCGTGTTATCAGGTAGGAGACTTTGCATAAACTCATGTCTGACAATTCCTCCCCAATTCCTTTCCCCGCACGACGCACCCGGAGGGTGAGCCGACGTTAAGACACATTCAAGGAACTTGCTCTCGATTACCGGCTTTTGTGCACTGAAAAGACACCAAGAGGAACACACCTCCCACAAATAAACGATTGAGAGGTATTAATCAATCTTGCCATTTACCGAGAGGTGCATCGATTAACTTTGAGACCGCGATTACTACATTGTTGCCTTTAAATGCGAAGGCTTTCCTGGCTACCCAATTCTGACGAGCGTGAATACACAGCTGTCTTCGGAAACAGCAATAAACTCAATAGCAGAAGAAGAGATCTTTGAACAAAGCCTCGAGCACTTCTCCCACTTGGTGCCGGGACAGAACCCAGCCGCCACTGCTGCGGTGGACGGAGTGGCAGCGATTTCGCCAAATCAGGTGGGACCGGGAAAGGGCGAGACTCCAAAAACGCCCATTGCGCTCAGCATAAACAACTTAAGTATGAACCTCTCTCAGGTCGCAGCACAAATTGACATTCATTCTGTAGTTGAGAGAGGACCTGATCAGCCCTTGCAAAAAACAAAGGGAATCGCAATCCATAAAATTGGATTTATGGATGAAGATACGATGGGGGAAGAGGATTCTAACCTATCGAGCTTGATAATAGCAAAATCAGTCCTTGAAGACATCATCGCCCAGCTACCGTTAAAGACAATCGACTCACTCACCCAGCCAAGCTCATTTGAAAACTAACAATGGCACTTGAGAGTCTAAAAAGAAGGGTGTTACTAGAACAAAGACAAGGCCAGTAAACGCGCGGGTCCACCTAATAATAATAATAATAATAATAATAATAATAATCAATGCGAACCCGCGGTTGACTGCAAGGAAACGGAGAACACCAGGGACGAAAACCCCCTGAGCTAAGACGTCCTTTCAAACTGTCAGAAAAGAAGTGAACTGTTCCTCACCCCTGCCCGTCAATACCGTGGTGGACTTTTTTAAGAAAAAGCTTTGCCCCGTTAATGAAGGAGTAGGGGAAATATCAGACGCAGAAATTCTACAAGCCTAAGAAGACCAATTTGAAAAGGTCCCAAAAACTACAGAAAGGATCCAAGCACAAAGTGGGGAAAAATAGCCCAACGATCTGGAAAACCAGCAGCAGTAAGATGGCATTTTGGCAAACTGGCCCTGAATAGCTGGAATACGATGCCAGCGACTTCTGGGTCTAGAAACCTAGAAGCGGAACCTGAGAACTATTCAAATAAAGTGAATAAAAGTCCAAAGGTGGTCGCTGAAACCACAACAGTAGAGGCTGAACACCCAGAAACGCCAGCTCAGGCCATATGCCACAAAGAAGATTCTCATCAGATACCAAAGGAGGCGGGCCGAGCTCCAACTATCCACATTCCCAGACAAACCATAGGAATGAAAGAAATGTCGACTTGGGGGCAGAGCGGTGGACTACAGACCAGCGGCCGCTAGCCTTATGACCAACATAGAACTAACACCAACACACGGGTCTGCCACGATTACTCCTCACATAACAGACACTTAAGAGAAATATCTCAAACAGCATCAAAGGAATCCCCAAATAAAAAACTGGATCTGTTAACAATCATGTCAACGGTTACTATAGCATTGGCCCCCTTTTCTAAGCTTTATGAAGTCCTCAGTGAAACTTTAAAAGACCATACTTGTATGATGGTGCTGATTTATACAAGGCTTATATACCTGGAAGGATATATAATGGCCAAAACAAAGGTAA
The DNA here is from genome assembly GCF_040938575.1 of Ambystoma mexicanum. Taxonomy (NCBI): domain Eukaryota; kingdom Metazoa; phylum Chordata; class Amphibia; order Caudata; family Ambystomatidae; genus Ambystoma; species Ambystoma mexicanum. The sequence goes on along the minus strand of NC_090938.1, from coordinate 832,605,321 downwards.
TTCCAAATAAAAGGGATTACACTACAGTTACCTTGAACTGGAGTTCCAATCTGCAAGAGCATAACCAAAGCAACCAGGAAAGAAAACCTGTTCAGTTGACGCTCAATTGAAATTACATTAAAGGATCAAGCTGTAATTCAGATGATGGGTGAAACAATTGTCGATCTGACAATACCCACGGCTCAAATTGTGGCGAGACAAACCATTTTACAAACCTCCAATTCCAAAACTAGCGCAGTCACTCAAAAGCAGACGGTAAGAGACAGTAAAGGAAATAGTTGCATATCTCAGGCCTCCCAGATCAACATTCAGAAAGATTCACCCTCAAATCAAGTGCAAGAAAACTCCCAAAGACTTGAGAAAAAAGATGCCAAGCCAACTTCGTTTGGAATATTTGCAGTGAAACCACCCCTCGCACCAGAAAGCGATCCAAGGAAAAAACTAAATAAGGAGTCGAGACCTAGTACAAATGCCCATCCGATTGACAAAGGAGTCAAGGAAAGAAGGGTAGTACTTCTTAAAATTAAAGAAAAAAGGACAGACTCCACTCAGATCATAACAGAGAAAGGTGGAACACCAAAGGAAAAAAGGAAAGCTTACGACTCATCCGATTTGACGGAAGAATCGGAAGACGCCGTTGATCTACTGGACATGAGTCTCCATACAGTTAATCTGAATTGAACAGCTTGGGATGCCAGAAAAGAAAAGCAGATAGTCATTGGGACAGAGATCTATCAGACGAACTGAGGATGAAAAGGCTTACACTGGAACGCCCAACTAAACATTTCTTAACGATGGAGGAAAAAACGAAAAGGATGTGGAACATCGATCAGAGGAAGCAAGAGACTCAACAGAGAGTTGGAGACCAAAAATCCTCCAACAATTATTTATCAGACGATTCAAAGAGACCAGCTAAAATCTACCAAAGCTAGACAGTCACCAAAGCTCGAGAGATGCATCTCCAGTACATCAAGAGAAATCTAGGTACAGCTACCGGCATAGATCCTCAGGAGAGAGATCTAGACCAAGAGCAAAATATACCTCAGAACAAAGATCTCGGAAAGAGGGCAATGGTATAAACAAAGCACCGTACCGGAAGAAAGCAGAAAACACCTTGCCCAGGAGTATCTTCAAACTGGTACGTGTGTGCTGGACCGCGAAGACCGTCTGATCCTAAACAGAAGGACAATATTGAAACTATTCACTCATATACCATGCCTGAGACATTTGCGAACTGAAGATTTAGAAATCGTAGAACCTGGACAAAAAGGGCGATTGTTCCTATCTTCACATTGAATCGCCCACTGCAGTACATATGCTGAGGAAGGCAACTGAGAAACTTTTAATCCTAGGCTATGATCTCAGCGAATTACTGACTGGCAGTGACTCGCAGTCTAGTTATAGACATCATGATATAGAGGTGTATTCAGGAAGACCTAGGACTTGCGCGAGATCTGCTGAGAAACGGAGTGCCAAGATATTGAGGACGAGAAGATCGGTATGCCCCAGTTTTGCAGACTGAACATAACTTGCGCCATAACAAACACAAAGAGAATACAGATCAGAAAATCACCAAAGAGAAGCCCACCCAGAGAGAGGAAGGAATAGGCTGTTTATTGTAGAAGAAATGGAAGATCAAAATCCCCAAACTCAAGGGAGTGGGAGGAATTTGCAGACTTCAAGGACTTACAAAGACAGCCAAATGGCCCAGTGCCAACTCTAAAAGTAACCTTTGATCAAGCGATTGGAGAGGAAAACACTGCAAAAAAACTACCACCAATAAACCAAGTAAACCTTAGAACGAAGACGACCCAACCAAATGGTCGTCGATCTCTACAGCTCTGACTGCTGAAGTCTCTAGCCATCAAGAAGAAGCCGCATAAGCAATCGGTCGACTCACACGAAGAACCAAGGACTAAACCAACTGTCCTTGGCTTCTTGGAACACCAGAGGATTCGGCCATCTGACGTCACAAAGTGATATAAACTTGGGCGACTTCGACGTGATAAGCCTTCAAGAAACCTGGCTGCAAATTAAACCAGGTTTGGATGGCTATGATCTAGAATTTTCTGCAGCATATAAGGGTCTTAAAGGGCGCCCAATGTCAGGCCTGCTAACATCCTTTCGATCCAGTAGTGGCCTCCATCTGACATCGCTACCGAGCACAAAATTCATTCAAGCCTCTTTGGTGGCTTGGCAAAGGCCTAGTACAAAGAACAATGAAAAGTTGATGGACAACATGAGGTTTGTAAATATGTACTGGAATCCACAAGGGCTTTTTTTTTTTTAAAACGATGGGGAAACTAATAGACAATGCGTACGAGCTACATCCAGTAAAACACATGTGGCGACCTAAACGCAGTCTGTTCATAGATAGGGAACCCAAACCTTAACTCAATAGGATCAGCAGCTGCCATGGAGAGATGTAGATGGTCGGCCTTGATGAAATCGAATGATCTACACAACCAGCACTGGATAAAAGATGAAAACAAGCCCCATATCCCAACCTGGGAACATGATGGACATGGTGGAACTATAGATCATATCTGTGTCGAGAGAATTTGTACCTCTATTACAGAGCTTCGACATTCAGCTAACAAGAAATAGTGACAACAATATGCTGATTACAACTTGGAAAGCGCCACATCTGTACCAACCTATGATGTCAATTGATCTGGAAAGTAGCAAAGGTGATACCAGACTTGGGTTAACGGAAGCAGCAATCATCCGACCTAACAAGACAATACCGGAGGAGCAGTCGTCTAGACAGATCAGACCACACTCCAAAAATTGACTACAAACCATTAGCCTTTTGCCGGAAATCAACCAGAAATCGGCAAATATCAAAACCAACAATCCACATCTATAATCAACAACTTGTAGATAAAAGAAGGCTGGTTCGACAAGCAATAAGGCTCACGAAATGAAACTACTTGGCTGAGCTAAAAGATAAAGCTAAGGATTCTGTAAGTAAATACAGAAACTGGGTGCGAAACCATATAATCTCTCTGCATCAAGAAGATTCCCAAGCCATGCTACAAAGCCGTTGTAGCAAGAATATAGGCACATTTTGGTCCCTAATAAATTCAACTGGAAAGGAGACCAACGACACACTCCAGAACAACGTGGGTGAAAGGAAATGGACCTACCACTTCACAGCCTTGTATAAAAAAATAGAAGGTAATGAAGTCCAGACAGAACATCTTGAAGATGACGATTGGAAGATCGCATATGACACTGAATCAATCCTAGTAAAGATTAAGAAACTAAACCGATCTAGAGCGCCAAGCCCAGACAGGGTTACAAACCTCGACCTGAAACACCATGAGTTCTGGGCCCCGTTCATCAGCAAAGTTTTCCAAAACTGTGTCAAAACAAGATCGATACCAGCTTCTTGGAAAACACGAATTTAGTGCCAATTTCTTTTAAAAGGGGTGCAAAAGATAATCCACAACACTATCGTCCTATTGTACACTATTGGGAAAATCTTTGCGTCATTTGCTTTGGATAACTTCCAAGAATGGTCAAAAGAGGCAGGATGCAATGACCCGTTTCAGACGGGTTTTGTGAAGGACACAGGAACACCTGTTAACATCCTCTTGCTGAACACCTTGAAGGCCAAAGTGATGGAAGGGAGCCCCCGCACTTTCATGGTATTCGTTGACCTGGTTCAAGCCTTTGACCAGGTCAACCGAGAAATACTATGGCAAAAACTGGAGACTCGGAAATGTACTGGATCAGTACTGGCTCCAATAAAGGCCCTATATACAGATACAACAATGCGGGTCAAATTGAGCCGATACGGCCATCTGTTAGAAACTATCATCACAGCCTGGGAAGTAAAACAAGAATGCCCCCTGGCTCCCGCTTTGTATAACTTCTAAACAGTGGATTGGAAGATTGAAGAGCAAAAAGTAAGAGCTTTTCCTCCGACCTTGGTTGAAGTTAAAATATCACGATTATTGTACGCTGATATTATCATAATGGATCAAACGGCCATGGGCCTCCAAAGAAAACTAACCAATTTGGCAACCTTCATCAGAGAAAACAACTTAGAACTCAATAAAACGAAAACAAAGATAATGGCTTTAAAAAAACAGAACTAAAATGGTTTGCAGATGGAGTTCACTTGGAAAAGGGTCAAGAGCTTCAAGTATCTAGGAATAACGCTGAGCAACAGTCCAAAAGAGCTCCCGATAAAAAAAATTCTGTATGAGAAAACAAAAGCAATGATAGTGCAGACTAAAGCGGTAGATGGGGAAATACGGCCGTTTTTCTTTCGTACCAGCCTTGAACTACTACAGAACCAAGTTAGTACCAGGATTAATTTATGGAACCGAAGCGATGCCCTACTTACCTGAAGATCTCTGGCCCAAATTTGAAGGCCTTTTTTGGTGCAAAGTCCTGAATCTACCCCAGTCAACACCAGTTGCGCTGATCCGATCTGAACTGAGCCTAATATCGCTGGGCGCAATGGTAGCTCGTAACACCATAATGCTATACTGGAAAGTAATCAATCCGCAAGCCCAGAAATCTTCAACATCTTAAGGAAAGAGATGAGGGGGGCAAGAAACTCTAAACACAACAAGAGATGAATTGGTGAATACTCCAATGAAAATCAAAAAAGCAGTCAGAACTTGACTGGATCAACACACTGGAACAAGTTGCTAAATGCAAGCTCACAAGATTTTGGCCGACAAGCATTAAAAAGCTAAATCAAATGGCAACTTACTTAGAAAAATTTCCAGATAAGCGGCTACAACCAAGATACTTAAGAATATGTCTAAATTTGCCAAAAAAATGAATGAGATCTTGGCACTAAGGAACAAATCGGTCTCGAGTTAATGCCGTTTTTGTAGACAAGCAAAGTCTCACATGAAACAATAAGGCATCTGCTACTGGTATGCCAAGGAACTGTCACAGCATGTGCGACGTTCCTTGAATCTATTTTTTATGCTTTTTGCACCTACGACAAGGAGGCATGGCGGTCTTGCCTAATGAGTGGAACAAAAACAGCCTGGGTGATTGCAGTTTAAAACATTTTTTAATCATTACAGCTGGAACACTTGGGGACATGAACTAAATTCAATAAAGAAACTTCCTAATTTGTTGCAACTTCTCCATGGTGGTAAAGATTAAACTGACATTGAATCTTGTAGAAATTCTAGTTCAATTAAAACAAGTAAATAAAAAAATGTAAAAAAAATGTGTAGAGGGTTGGGGAGACACATGAGCCTTGTGCTTCGCCACAAGTGACTGGACTGGGTTGGGCTGCTGTGCTCGTGGAGAAGAATCTCATTGTTCTGTTAGTGAGGAAAGATTGTATGCATTGGATGGCTTTAGGTGAGAAGTGGGCTGCTGATGCTAAATGATTGCACAACATTTTATGATCAACCAGACCAAATGCTGTAGCGAGGTAGAGTAGGAGGAGCAGGGCTAGTTTGCCTTTTGTCTATGAAACCATCCATTTGCATTTTCAGATCTAGGAGAGCGGTTTCCGTCCCATATCTAGGGCGGAAGCCGGATTGGCACAGGCCAATGAGTTTGATTTCCAAGTGGTTTTGTATCTGGAGATAACGCTACTCTATCCAGTATTTTTGTGTAAAAAGGGCACTGTGGTAATAGGCCGGTAGTTGGTTGGTATATTGGTCGAGGTGAAGGCTTTTTTAACAGCGGGAGAACCCATGCATTTTTAGGTTGGTGGGGACAGTACTGTTTTCATATGAGGCGTTAATTAGGCTTGTAATGAATGGAGTACGTTCGCGGCACAATCCTTGATTATCATTGCTGGGCAAGGGTTGCGTTGACAGCTTGAAGGTTTTAGGCTTGTGATGATTTTAAGGACTTCCTCATTCAAGACCGTGGAGAATTCGAATTAAGTGTATAGTACTGTTGGACAGGGGCATCAGTTTGGTAAGGTCATTGGTCCTGTTGGATGGTGGACCTTTTGGATTCAATTTTGCTTTGAAGTAGCTCAATTTTGTCGGAGAGTGCTTTCTGGATGGTAGTGCACCAAATTGTCTTTATTACAGATTCAGCTGGAGGTACCAGGGACTCCAATTCTCTCAGTATAGCGAAGAGTTCCTTGGTTCCCGATTTGTTGTTGGTTATTCTCTCGTTATAAGATGAGCTTTTAGTTTGTATGATAGCCTGTTTGTATTTGTGGGCTACGCTAGCAAATTTAGTTTTGTTGAGTTTGCTAGGAGATTTTATCCAGTTAGCTTCGGCAGTTCTTAGAACTCCTCAAAACGTGGATGGTTGGCGTGAACCACGAGTTGATATGCGCTGTTGATCTGGCTTTATGCATGGAGAGGGGACCAGTTTGTCAATGGCTGCGAGAACTGTTTTGTTGCAGAGTTCTACCATCATGGAGGGGTCATTGGTACCTATGTCTTGCTATGTTAGGATTGGGTGCATCATAGGTAGTATCTTATTAGCCGTGATGTTTCTTTTGTTTCTGGATAGGGCCGATGGTGCTACCATAGGGAGGTTGGTCGGCTTGGCATTCTTAGTGATGTTTAAGGTGATAAGGTGGTGGTCTGACCATGGACAAAGGGCATTAGACGTTATGTCGGTATTGCAGTTTAGGCCAGCCAACCAGTCGAGGATGCAGCCTTTTGTATGTGTAGGGTTCTGGATGCAGTGCAAAAAACCTAGTGCTGAGATGGCCTTGGCAAGGGAGAGCGCATTCTTGTCCAAGGGGTCATTCAGGCCTGGGTTGAAGTCGCCCAGGAGAAGTGTTTGGGAGCTAGGTTTGGTGTTGATTGATACGAGTTGGGATACATCGTCCTCAAATGATAGTACGGGGGCCAGGCAGTCTGTAGATAAGGTGGATGCTCAATGTGGTGCTGGGTTAAAAGGCGAGTTTTGCTGAGAACTTCACCTGCGTGTAGCAAAGTGTTTGGAATTTTTCTAATGTTAAGGGAGTTTTTTGCAATGATAGCTACCCCCCTCATTTTGCCAGAGGTCTGTCGGTTCTGAGAATTTTGTAATTTTCTGGGACAGCAAGTGGGAGAGCAGGGCCTGCTGCCGCATGTAGCCAGGTTTCCATGATTGCTATGAAGTCGAGGTTATGGGTGGTGACTGTCTGTAATGTCGAGTGCATGTGCGGGGAGTGATCTGGTGTTGATGATTGCTCCCTGGATCACTAGGATCTGAGTCTGCTTGCTCGCATAGATGGGTTTGGGTGCCGCTGAGAGGCATGACGATGGCCTGAGTAGGTGAAGGTGCGTGAATTAGGATACGTAGTTGGGCGGGGTGCTGCACAAGGAATGTGGGGGCCTGTTCTTTGTGACGCTAGGGTATTTGGTTGTCTCGGTGTGAATGTTGGTGGCTCGGTAGGTGAGTAATGTATTCCTTCTGGAGGTGGATGGGGTTGAAGTAGAGTGGGAGTCTCTACTGATCTCAGTGTGCGAGGTCGGTCTCTGGTTTCCGGTGGCTGGCTGGCAGGAAAGGATGGCAAGTTTCAGTGTAATGGTGTAAGTGGTTAAGAGCCGTCTTAGCGGTAGGGTGGAACTGGGGGCATCTTAACTGCATTTGGGTGGGTTAGGGAGTTTAGCAAGGTGGGAGGAAGCGTGTCGGCGGTGGGACAGAGCTGGATTCCGGGAGGTGTCTTGGCATTGAGAGTTTAATGGTACTGGTGTTCGGGGCGCTGGTGGGGCAGGCCAGTGTTTGGCATGCCATATAAAGGGGTAGTGGTCCGATTTGGGAAGCCAAGTGAGCCCCTAGCATAGGTGCGCTAGTGGGGGAAGGGTATAGTGACTGGTGTCTGGGTGGGGCGTTAGATGGGTGAGAAGTTGTTCTGCTGAGGAAGTGAGCCACAGAGGATTTGATTGCTGCCACTTTCTCCTTTGTGGGGGGGGGGGGGGGGAACACCTGCTTCTGAGTATCCCACAGCAGCCCCAAGAACACCAGTGTTTCTGTAGGGTAGAGCTGAGACTTCTGGAAGTTGCCTGCATCTTCACCGGAGCCTACTGTGCATGTGCTCCCTCCCTCCTACCACCTGAATGCACACCTGGATGCCGTGCTTTTTTTCTGGCTGTTGCAACACAGGTAGATTGTTGACTGACCAGCTGATTTAGAGCAATCTTTCTCGTGGTTTCCTCTGGGTGAAGCTGCATGAATACGAAAGGTCTTTATTGGGAAAGGCGATTGATCTGAATTTTGCCCGTTTCTCACTGGGCCTCTTTTCCCGTTGCCCAGTGATCTTTGGCCCGTGTGCTGGTTTTTACTTCTATTCTGTGCACTTGTATAAATGGCTGCCGCCTTTCCTCTCCTTACAAAGGCTACCCGACTTTGTCTCCCTGCATTGTGATTTGGCACTGGGCTAGCTAAAGTGGCCTATTGGGGACCGGCAGGCTTTAGCCGGCTCCCAACTCAACGGCCCACTTTCTAAGGCCCTATCTGCTCCCTGTCCGGGTCAGATGGTCCTCTCCTACACCCCCCCACATACATGTGGAGGCCGAGGAAACCACCAGGTTCCCTGGACCCACGGCAGGAAATGGACTTCCGAACAATCTTCTGAAGGTCAGCGCCTTTCACTACCTTCACAATTCCCCCCTGCCCACCATACCCCTACACCGGGCGAACTCTCATTTTATCTGATCTGCTCTTTATCTTATCTAGCCCTGCCAGTAACTGAATTTGTCACCTGCCCTGTATTAAAGTCAAATTTAGCCTGTCTAGTGTTGCTGCATTTACGTGCCCTGTTTAGAGAGGTGATTTTAGCTGTGCTTTGCAGCTGTTTGTGTTCCCACAAGGCGCACCTCCCTCTGCCCCCCTCCACCTACAAGTGTCAGTGCTCAACCTTGCAAGTGACACCTCCTCCCCCACACCACCCTCCACTTCTGCCTACCATTTCGCTGTCTCTCTCAACTGCTTCACTATCACATATCCTAAGAAAGACACTCTGGGCTCAAACCCAGGCATTCCTATTGCAGACACCTGCGTCACGGCTTCCACCAGAGATACTGTCACTGACATTCTCTTCTTCATTAACTCGCCTGATCTATGGACTCACTACATGGTCAGCTTTCTCTCTTCTATCGCTTCTTCTCCCATTAATAGTGGCACTCGCTGGGAGGTTCTCCTTGACCTCCTAGCTATTTCCAGAGTCCTCATTAATGTCTATTTTAACTCAACTATCATGGTTCAGGGTCATCAACCCAACCTTCTTCTCTTCAACAGGCTCTTCCCTCGCCTTGCTAATCTTACCTCCCCCTCTGGCCAGGCTCACTTGCCTACTATGCCTTTCTCTACCTCTACAGAGGCCCCTTTGCCCACTATGCTTTCCTCTGTACAGGCTCCTGGGCCTTGTACTACTGTCCCGGCTCCCCTTGTCGGCCTGGACTCCTCCTCCACCCACTACTATCCCGGCCCACTTGGTGTAGACGGCTGCTCCCCATTGCCACCCTTAACTCGCTCTGCTGTAAAACACTCAACCGATATCTGCAACCTCCTCGAGCTCATGGATCTTGATGTGCTCTCAATTACTGAGACATGGTTCAAGGATAGCTCTGTCACTAGCTTTGCCACTCTTCTCCCTGAAGTCTACAAAATCCATTCTGCGCTCAGGCTAAAGAAGGCAGGTGGTGGAGTAGATCTTCCCTGACTGGATACGGGTCTATCCCTGCTCAGGCCTACTCCTCCTACGAGTGCTTAGTCTGCAAGCTCTCACTCTCTCCTAATTTCTCTCTCCTCATGGCCACCATCTATCAGCCTCTTGGACAGCCACTCTCTAACTTTCTGAATGGGCCATCCTAGCCTCCTCTCTGCTCTCCTTCTCCTCTCCTGCTGGGTGACCTCAACATCCTTCTGGACTCCCCTGACTCATCAGGACCTTTCTGCAACCTATGTGACTCTCTCTCTCCCCCTCTCTTTTCTACCCTCTGGCCCCACGCACACTGCAAGTCACACAATGGATGCTCTAATTTCCACTGACCTCCCACACTCTATCCCTCTCACTACCTCTCTCTTGGCGCGACCACTCTCTTCTATCAACTCACCTGACGCTCTCCTCTCCTCTGACAGCAACTCACCCGGCACAGCCACTCGGCTTCAAGGTCACCAGACCCATGAAAAATGTGACCGTGGCTGCCTTTGCCTCCACCTACTCTCCTCCTCCCTGTACTGTGGCTGACTCCACCCTGACACAGCCCTTAATCTCCCTATCTACAACACTCTTGATATTCTTGCCCCTGTCAGGAGGGTCAGACTGAAGCCTTCCAAAAAGTGCAACTCTTGGTATGACTCCGACCTGGCTGCCCTTAAACGCAAGTGTAGGGCAGCTGAGCGGAAATGGAATTCATCGGATGGACCATCTGACAAAATGGCCTGCAGCCTCCTTCAAAGGCAATATCGACTCTGCATCCGCTCCAAGAAAAGTGTTTTTATTCAAGGCCGTATCTCTGCGGCATCAAACCCGGATGAACTTTTCAAAGTCTGCAAGGAACTGGCCAATCATGCAGCTGCCTCCCCCTCTGTCACTCCCACCCAGGACCTCTGCACACTTCACCACAAAAATCCAAGATATCTTCTCCTCCCTTCCCCCACACACCACTGCACACACCAGCACCTGTGCCTCCCTTGGCCTCACTACAACTTACACTCTCTCTCTCTCGTGTCACACCTGAGGTCGCCAGACAAGTCCGGTCTATGAAGGCCTCATCCAAGTAAGTGGACCCTTGCCTTTCCAAAACCATCAAGGACACCATTGACTCCTCTGCAACCTCTCCTTTTCCACTGGAGTTTTCCCAACTGCTCTCAAGCACTCCCTTGTACACCCTTTTCTCAAGAAACTCTCTGCTGACCCCCTCCATTCCGTCAAACTACCGCCTGATCGCTATCACTCTTTTCCTGGGCAAATTCCTGGAGAAGCTGGTTATCTCGCACCTAAATCTCCACACAGAATCAATCTGTTGTTTCCACAACCGTTAGTTTGGCTTCAGAGCATCCTGAGGCACGGAAACTGCTCTTCTGAACACATGTGAAGACCTGCTCTGGAATCTTGACACTAACACTCCGCCTGTCCTCATTCATCTATCCTCCGCTTTTGACACGGTTAAACATAACGTCCTGATTTCATGGCTTCATGACACCCTGAGAATCACCGGTCAATCTCTGGCCCGGTTAACCGCTTTTCTCTCCAACCGCCCATCCCAGGTCAAACTTGGTGCCTTTCTCTCGACTATCACCCTCTCAACCTGTGGCGTTCCCCAGGGTTCTAACCTATCCCCCTGGTTTTTCAATGTCTACATGGCCACCCTGGCACGTGTGATTGCCACTTTCACCTCTAATTTCCAGTGTTACGTGGATGACACGCAACTATCCTTCAGGCTACCCTCAGCCGCTGCCTCCTCCTCACTCCTACCATGACTGTCTATCCAGTCATGGTGCTCTGCAAATCCCCTTTGTCTCAATGCCAGTAAAACTGATACTGTTTGCATTGGGACCCCTGCCTCCCCTTTCCCCCTCTCACTCTGGCTGGTCTCCCTTGGCCCCGCACCCACCCCCACCGGTGAGGTCAAAAACCTTGGCGCCATCTTCAACTCCACCCTCTCATTCTACTCTCACATATCTGGCATCTCAAAAAAGTCTTAACTATCAACTACACCTCCTCAGAGGCACTCTACCTTTTCTCCCTTTCCGCCAGCGGTTCACTGTCTCCAGAGCCCTGGCTCTCTAGGCTGGACTACTGCAACAGCCTCTTCCTCAACCTCCCTGCTTCTTCCCTGCACCCTCTGCAACTCATCCAGAACAGAACCGCGATACTTGTCCTTGGCTCAAGCCCAGGGACTGCATCTCTCCGGCACTGAAATCACTCCAGTGGCTCCACGGATCAAATTCAACACCCGCTACATTGTCCACAAGGCTTTCTGGGGCATGGGACCTACTTAACTTCAACATTGCCTTCCTAAATACTGTCCCTCCCGAGCCCTCCGCTCATCAACCTCCAACCTTCTGCGAGTGAGCAGGTTCTCGAAGCAGGGATTTGGAGGGAGATCCCATGTCCTTCTGCAACGGGATGCCAGATCTGGATTCTGCTTTGATGGTGAGTACTTCCACTAGTACCCCCTGACTCCGGCAGCTCCTGGGGCTGAGGTATGCCCAGGTAATCAGCCAGGCAAATGATCCTATCGTGAAATGCCCTAGCCAAAGAAGGTGTGTCCTGTTTGTTTTATTTATATAGCGTGCCTGACCCAGAGGTATCTGGGTGCTTTAGGTAAGGATGTGGTTACATGATACAAATTATACAATGGTTGCATGATAGTTCTAAAAGGCAGAGTACAGATAATGAGTACAGTAACATAAGAACAAATGAAGCGATCTGAGATGGTGCAAGATGTCTATGTAAGTTAGGGGGGAATACAGAGTGGTGTCAGGTGTAAGATCAGAGTTAGTTCAGTAACCAAGTGATGACGTGACCTTTGAATTTTTCAAAGGTTTGAATGGTTGTGATGTCCTGCGGAAGAGTATTCCATAATTGTGCAGCTAGAACCGGGGAAACTAGTACCGCCTGCTCTTTTTCGGTTGTACCTGGGCACTACCAGGCAGGATGGGTTGGTAGGTCTTGGGATTCTGGTTGACAATTTTGAGGGATAAGGTGGTGGGGCTTGATGATTGAAAGCTTTGAAGGTAAGGAAGATGGTGTTTAAGTCAGTTCTTTCTTGTATAGGGAGCCATGTGTAGGACTTTATGGTTGCTGCAATGTGTTCTCTTCTAGGTATGTTTAGTGCAGCTCTAAGTGCATTATTTTGCAGAACCAGTATCTTGTTGATTTGATTATGGATTTGTTGGCGCCTAGGTATAGACGATTGCAATAGTCCAGTTTGGACTGTATAAGTGCTCTGGCCAGTAGGATGCAGCAGTTATGGAACAGTAGGGGTCTGCAGGCCCTCATTAGTTTGCAGTGTAGGCAGTGGCTGAGGCAGTCATATTAACCTGTTTAGTGAGATTGGTGTTGGTACCGAGGTAGAAACCCAGGGTTTTTACATCTTTGGCAATGGGTATGTTGTTCCCATCGATGAGGGTGCTATTGTAGTTGGGACTGTTTCTGTAGGTTGTTGGGAAAGCCGACTCAGAGCAACTCAGTTTTATCATCATTCAGGCAGAGGCCATGTGTGGTCATCCATGCCTGAATGATGGTGTAGACTTTGTTGATCCGACAGACATCGGTGTTGTAGGTGCCTGACACCCAGATACTCCTAACTTTGTCATCTGCATCGTTAGTGTGGTTGACACCCAGACGGTCCAATTTGTCGAATAGGGGCTTTGTAAAGATATCGTACAAAGTGGGCGAGACGCAGGAGCCTAGTGGGACACCACAGGTGATGAGGATTGGATCGGCTGCAGCTGTGGGTGAGAAGACCTGCATAGTTCTGTTCTCGAGGAAAGATTGAATCCACATGACGGCAGAGTTGGAGAAGTGTGCTGCCAGTGACAGGTGGTTGTATAATATTTTATGGTCAACCAGGTAAAAGGCAGCCGATAAGTAGGATGGCAACTCTACCTTTTGTCTCTTATTTCATCGATCTGGCTTTTGAAGTCCAGAAGGGCCGTTTCCGTTCCGTGTAGGGGTCTGAACCCAGATTGACGGGTTCCTAACAGTTGATTGTTCTCTAGATAGAGTTGCATACTTGCAAATTCAAGACTATCTAGGATTTTCAATAAGAAAGGGACTGTGGTGATTGGTTTATAGTTTGTGGGTATGGACGGATCTATTTGTTTCTTGAGTAATGGGAGAACCCAAGGTTGTTTCAGGTTACTTGGGACGGAGTTACTAGCGAATGAAACTATTAGTTTGGTAATAAAAGGAGATAAATCTCTGGCTGCATCTTTTATGATCTGAGCTGGGCAACTGTCACCGTTGCAGTTAGGTTTTAGAGATGCTATTATTTTTTGTACCTCCGGTACGGATACATTGTTAAATTTGAATCCAGAGTTGAGGTATGTGGTCGAGGGCGGGGATTGGGCGGGATTGGGCCAGTAGGGTTGTCGGAAGTAAGTTGGAGACGTTTGTCAACTATTTTGGCTTGGAGCCCTGTGATGTTGTTGGAGAGAGCATTTTTTTTTTTAAACTTGTATTTATTAGTTTTACATAGATATTACATGAAAAAGAAACAAACAAAAAAAATTTAACTTTGAATCTTATAACATTCCTTCCCCCTCCCCCCTCCCTCCCCACGGGTCGGATGGAGTCATTTTGTCCAGGGATCCTGTTATGCGTTGAATATGTCTGAGATTTTTATGTTATGGGGGCACCATTGTTCCATGAAGTCTGACTGGAGGTATTGCAGGGTCCCTTCCCATTCTTTTACAAATTTGTCTCCTGTTCCTTGAAGTTTGTGAGTAATTTTCTCCATTGTTATATGGGCCCATACTTTCTGTAGCCAGGTGTAGGTCAGTGGGGTATTTTTATTTTTCCAGTTCTGTGCAATGGTGGTCCAAGCTGCTATGAGTAGTCCCATGAAAGATCTCCATTGCGTTTTGCTGTATTGCCTTGCTGTATCGTCTGATTCCACAGAGCCACACTTCCTCCCCCATCAACCCCACATCCGGGAATATTTTGCCCATCACGTTTTTCACTTCTTCCCAGAAGGGTCTAATGCCTTTACAGTCCTGCCATATGTGTCTCCATGTTCCCACTTCGTCACATCCTCTCCAGCAGTGGTTGGATGTGTTGGGGTACATTGACTGGAGCCTCTCTGTAGTGTAGTGCCACTGTGTCATAACTTTGACCCACATCTCCCTAGTTTATGCCGAACGGGTCATTCTGGGGATCTGTTTCCATAGGTCCTCCCATTGTTTATCCGTTGGTTCCACCCCCAGTGTTCTGCCCCATTTTATTCTGTATGACCATTTAATGCTTTCCCCTTGTGAGTTTATGTATTTGTATAGAGTTCATACCCACTTTTTTCCCCCGTGTTGGATATGATGTATGTTTCGAACCCTGTAAGGTCCCTGGTTGCTGCCTCAGTGATTATTGGAGAGTTTAGCCAGTGCTTTAGTTGTTCATATCTATATCTATCGCTTTTAGGGATTTTCGTACCTGCCAAGCACGACTCCAGGGAGACGATTTCCTTGTCCACAAACATCTCGCCTATTTTAGTAATGCCCGCCTTCTCCCAGATGTCATATGCCCCTTGTTCCATCCCCGGTGGAAATAGTGGGTTTCTACAGATGGGTGTAAAGGGTCCAATTGCCGTGGTCATTATGCCTTTTTTTGTTTGGCTATCCCATGCTTCCAGCGTAGTTTTCATAATTTCGCTTAGCCTTAGATTTTCTTGCCTGTGCTGCCTCTGTTTCCAGAGAAGTTCTACCAGTGGGGTCCTTGCTACTGCTCTGTCTTGTTTGGCCCATATCTGTTGCGGATCCTCCCCCACCCACTCCCTCAGAACTTTAAGCTGTGCTGCCTGGTAATATTTTCTAAAATGGGGGAGCGCCATTCCTCCTTCTCTGATTGGGGCCGTGAGGATCATCCTGGCAATTCTCGGTGTTTTCCCTTTCCATATGAAGGACGATACCATTTTTAAGGTTTTGAAGAACGTGTCTGGGACCCCCACCGGGAGCGCCTGAAAATAATATAGTACTTTTGGGAGGATGGTCATCTTAATTGATTGTATTCTACCCCACCAGGATATCTGTAGTGGGTTCCATCTATTTAATTCCCTTCAGATGTTTGTAATTAGTGACGGGTAGTTTTCCCCGTAGAATTGTTCTATTTTTGGGGGTACATTTATTCCCAGATATTTAATACCTTTCTGTTCTATCTTGAGGTCCAGTTTTTTTTGCCTCCCTTTCTATGTTCGTTCTATCCCCTGCCAGGATGAGGATCTCTGATTTTTTTCTATTTATTTTTAGGCCAGAGATGGCCCCATAGTTTTCTAGTTCTCTAACTGTAGCCGATAAAGTGGATTCAGGGTCTTCTATGGTTATTAGCATATCGTCCGCATACGCAATTACTTTGTGTTGCTGACCCGCCATTTCTATCCCTTTGA
Organism: Ambystoma mexicanum; assembly: GCF_040938575.1. Lineage (NCBI taxonomy): Eukaryota > Metazoa > Chordata > Amphibia > Caudata > Ambystomatidae > Ambystoma > Ambystoma mexicanum. The sequence goes on along the minus strand of NC_090938.1, from coordinate 832,589,326 downwards.
TGTGTATTGACTCCCGAATTTTAATTAGGAGGGGTTCTAAGAAGAGAGCGTACAATAGTGGTGATAGGGGGCAACCCTGTTTCGTTCCTCTCGTTATCGTTACCTTGCCAGTAAGCTCGCCATTAATGGCTATTCTACTTGATGGGGGAATTATAGTTTGCTCTGATACTCGCAATATATTGTTCCCCAAACCCAATGGATTCCTGAACCCTAAACCGTATTGACCACTCCACTCTATCGAAAGCCTTCTCGGCGTCTACTGACAGTAGTATCTCTGGGGTGTGGGTTATCCATATTTTTTCGACCAGATGGGATAGCCTCCTGGTGTTATAGTGGGTTTGCCTGCCGGGAATGAAGCCTGATTGATCCTCACTTATCAGTTTAGGGAGGAGCGGGGATAACCTTGTTGCCAGGATTTTCGTATATATTTTTGCATCTAGGTTGATTAGGGAGATTGGTCTGTATGATGCGGGGTTAATTGGATCTTTGCCTGGTTTGTGGAACACCAGCACCTTCGCTTCATTCATTGTGGGGGTCACGTTACCGGTGTCCTTGAAGGAGTTTAGGAGTTTTGTTAGGATCAGAGTCAATATGTCTGCATATTTTTTATAAAATGGGGCCGTGAACCCGTCCGGGCCTGGAGCTTTGTTACTTGGGAGTCCTTGTATGGCTTTATTGACTTCCTCTTCACTGATAGGGGTCTCTAGTGATTGTTTGTCTTCTTCTGAGATTTTCGGGATCTTTAGGGCCTCTTAAGTATGATGTTTGGGCGTTTATATCGGGGTGTTCTGTGGAGTAGAGCGTTTGATAATATTGCCTCAGTGTTTCCCCCATGTCGTGCGTAGAGGTTTGAATGACCCCTTTCGCATCGCATATGGCCTTAATCGTTGTTTCTTTTTGTTTCGCCCTCAATTGTCGCGCCAGGAGTCTGTCTGCTTTGTTCGCTCTTATATAATATCTCTGTTTCAGATAGAGTAGATTCCTTTCTGCGCCCTTCGTACGTAGCATCTCTAGTTGGCCTTGTGTATGTTTCAGTGATTTTTTTAATATCTTTGTGGGTTGAATCGTCAATTTCTCTTGGATCGCCTCAATTGTTTTTTCCAGCTCTTTTTCCCACCGATCCCTTTGTTTATCTCGAGATTTTCATCGCTATCATCTTCCCCCTCAAGACTGCTTTAAACGCATCCCAGACTGCGCTCATTGCTACCTCCCCTGTGTCGTTTTGTATGAAGTATTCCTCTATCATTTCCCTTATGGCCTCCCCTGCAACAGGGTCATGGATCAACTCCTGCGGTAGTCTCCATTTCCATAGCCCGCTCTTCCTCCCTGGGAGAGTCACGTCCAACCATAGAGGGGCATGGTCCGAGAGGGTTATAGAGCCCTTATCTAGCCCTTGTATCTTTCCCAGCAGTTGGATGCTAGTGCACCAAGGTTTATCCTTGGTGCAAGTATCTGCCGGTGGATTAGGGTTTTCCAATTCTCTTAAGATGTTAAAAAAAATTCTTTCGTGCTGGAGCCTGCCTGCTTTATTCTGACGTTGAAGGTTTCTTTTTTGGTGCGGAGTATCTCACTTTTATATGTGGCAGTAGTATTGGTTGGTTTAATTTTGTTTTCTGTAGAAGGGGTTATTTTCCAAGTGTCAAGTTTTCTTTTTTCTGTGCGTAATAGTTTAAATTCAGGGGTGAACCAGGAGTTCAAGTGTGCTCTAGGTTTGCCTTTGTACAGTTGTAGCGGGGCAGTAGTGTCTATAGCTTTGGTCATAATTATTATAAGTATCAACCAACAGATTCAGGTCATTTGTGGCTGGTATTGTATTAAGTATTGGGGTTACCAGAGGTATTATAGCCTCGGCTGTAATGTTGCGTTTGTTCCTAGTTAAGACAGGAAGGTGCAGTAGCGGATTTCTTAGGTTCTAGGTTGTTGACATTCATTTCTAGGGATAGGAGATAATGATCAGTCCAAACGAGTGATCTCATCTGTGTCTTGTTGGTTAGCTGTGTTAGAAGGGGCCCCTGGGTCCGCAGGTGTTAGTTCTGCTGCTAGAGAAGGCCCAGGTGCTGGAACAGGAGGTTTAGGTATTGCAACCGGGACTACCGGAGGCAATGGTGGTGGTGGTACAGACTGCGCAGGAACTGGCTGAGGTGGCGGTGTCGGCGGCAGCATCACCTTTATGCCCTTAAGGATATACCCCATCTGTGGAGACCGCATAAGAGTCAAAAACATCACTCGCAGGCTGGGTGCAATCTGGCACCAGCTGAGGTGGGGTAAAGGCCTGTTGTCTGCCCCCATATCGCGAGTACATGCCCTCATGGTACTGTGCTTGACCCGTAAATGTGGGGTATGAAGTGGCCCACGTGACCGCTGTAGGACCCCAGTCTGCCTTGGCCATAGGCTCGCGCCCTTGCGGTCCATCCTGTTGGTGAGCTTCTGTCCTGAGCACCATCTTGTCTGCGCGCTGCCATTTTGTCCGTGCCTTCCGCACGTGTGACCTTGGATGACATACCCTGCACCTCCGGCGTGGGCCTGGTAGGAAGTTGGCCCTCGGACATGGGGCCTGTAGTGCTGTCTGCGCTAGTGTAATCACCTCCTCTGGCGCTTGCCCGGTAGCAGAGCTGAGCCCCTCGGGATGTGTCCCGGTACCAGGTACTTTGAAGACGCCGACACCCCGAAACCTACAGTCCAACAAGTGATCGACCAGGAAGGAAACCTCAACACCGATAAGACAAACTCAACAAGAAAGTCCAAACCAAACACCTCCAAATTCCACTGCAATCTAATAAACGCAAGATCCATGTCCAAACACTCAACAGAGATCTACGACCTACTCGATGACAACGGCATTGACATCCTGTTCATCACAGAAACATGGGTGGAGGACAACTACAAAATCACAGTCAAAGCTGCCTTCCAACTGACTTCAAATGCCTTCAAATAAACAGGAAAAACAAAAAAGGAGGCCTCGCAATAGCATTCAAAGAACACCTGAAGTTAAAAACAGACGAACCACTCAACATCCTCAACTGCTAAACCATGGTAATACACCTAACAAGTCCAAAAACCAACATCACATTCATCCTGGTGTACAGACCACCGACATGATGCAACCTTCGTTGACCACTTCATAGAAGCCATCGCCAACTTGGCCATCATCAACCACGAACACCTAATCATCCTGGGGGACTTCAACATTTGGTTTGAAGACAGTCACACCAACTCCCATAACTCACTGAACAACTCGCCACCATGAAACTGACAACTAGTAAAAGGGGCAACACACTCGGCAGGACACATCACCACGGCACCTCCGATACAAATACTGTGGAGCAACCACCTCATCCTCCCATTCATGATCACCTTGCCAACCCAAGCACGCATCCAACCTCCTAAACTCGCAACCAACACCAAAAGAAACTGGAAACGCGTCAAAGAAAGCAACTTATTCGAACAACTGGAATTAACCAAACCCACAACTACAGAACTAGAGCTAGCTGACCCTAGACGGGAAAGCGGAACTCCTACACAAATGGATTGCAGACACAATAAATAAGATCACCCCAGAAAAACAATTCACCCCATCAAAAAAGAGCAATGGCAAAATGGTTCACACCACTATTAAACACCATGAAAAAGGAAAACAAAAAGATGGAACTGGAATGGAGGAAAGAATACAATCAAGATAAAAAAACGCTGTTCCAAAAACAAATCCGCGCACACAAGAAGAAAATTCAAAAGGCGAAGAGAAGGCATTATGATGACAATCACCAATGCTACCAACACACATAAAGAAATGTTTAACATCGTTAAAGAGATGAGAAACCCACCAGGCTGTGATAACACCCCAGCCCCCTCCGAGAACCTTTGCAACGACCTGGCAGACCATTTCAAGAAAAAAAATCAATGACATCCGACAAACCATGCAAAAGAGACCAACCAAACAACATACAACCAAACGAATCTAACACAGAACCACAGCACAAACTCAAAAACTTTCCTGAAATTTCAGCAGAGGCATTCACAATGCTGGTAAAACGCAGCAAGAAAGCTGGATCACCCATGGATCCCTGTCCCTGAACATCTACAAATCAATCCTCGCACAAGGAACGCCAGCAGAATACTACAGAAACCTTCTAAATCTATCACTAGCAACAGGGATTGTACCGATGACCTTCAAATCAGCCTATATCTAGCCACTTCTAAAAAACACAAGTGGCGACGTAGAAGACCTCCAACTACAGGCCAATCTCAAACATTCCCTACCTGGCAAAACTCCTGGAAACCTACGTATATAAACGTACCCAAGAGCGCACAGAAAAACACCACCTGCTAGACCAAGCTCAAGTCGGTTTCAGACCAGCAAGAGGAACGGAAACAGCACTACTTTCCATCTGGGATGACCTTAAAACTAACGCAGACTCAAACACAACCTCAGCCCTTATTCTACTCGACTTCTCTGCAGCCTTTGACAGTTAGCCATGACACCCTGACCAAAAGACTAGAAGACATAGGCATAACAGACACAGCACTACTCTGGACTAAATCATTCCTAGCAGACAGAACAGAAACTGTATGGATTAAACCCTTCCCTTCAAATCCACTCCACGAGTTAACGACTGTGGAGTACCACAAGGATCCTCACCATCACACTATATTTCACCATCTACCAGACTCCGGTAATCAGAATCTTCAAAAAATACATTACTACAACTACGCCGATGACACTCCAATCATCTACAAAATCAAAGACAACTAAGCTGATCACTCAACTCTAATCGACTGTATGAAAGAAGTCTTCAACTGGATGAATACGAACAATCTGAAAATCAACCCAGGAAAGACCGAAATCATGATCATATCCAAAGACAAAGGGAACGAAACCGCCATCACATGGCCAACGGAAATGGTAACCGCACCAACACCATCTAAGGTAGTAAAGAATCTGGGAGTTCTGATGGACATCGCCCTAACCTTACAACCACAAATAAACGCAACAGTGAAGAAATGTTTCCACACGGCAACAAGAATCCTACCTTTCCTCTCCTTCACGCACAAAACACTCACTATCGTCGCCCACATCATGTCAAGAATAGACTATGCAAACAGCCTCTACCTCGGAATACCAGAATAATTCCTGAAGAAACTACAACAAATCCAAACTGCGGCAGCCAGACTACTCCTCAAACTATCCAGAAGAGACCACATCACTCCTGCCCTAAAAACACTACACTGGCTCCCAGTAAAACATCACATCACCTTCAAAACCATGTGCATAACGCACAGGGCAATCAGAGGACAAGGAGCAGAATTCCTTCCAAAGAAAATAAGTCTACAAACCAAAGAGGCCCCTCCGATCCAGCAACGAAATCCGGCCGGAACTAAAACCATACCTTAAGAAAAAAACTTGGAGGCACCTCCTTCTACCACTTAGCCGCAAAAAGCTGGAACAACATCCCAAAAGAGATAAGCAACACGGAAGATCACCGCAAATTCAGAAAATTACTAAAAACCTGGCTCTTCAAGACCACAGAGTCAAACTGAAAACCAAAACAGAGAAAAAGGATGGCTAAAGTGGAAAGGACACTGACAGCCCCAGAACCGACAGGGAAGCTCCCGCAGTACCAGGACGGATGACACCAGATAGACAAACACAGGTGACACCCATGGAGACGGAGTCAACTACCCCAGACAATCCCACCAACAACCTCACCCCCCTCCCCTTAGTTGCCACCAGGTACCAAGTGAATTGAATTGTCAAGATACTGACAATCACCACACTAGCTGAGTGGTGGACATTGGCAGGAGTAGGAAGGGAGGACAGGTGGGGTTGTGAGGGAGGCTGGTGAGGTGGAGGACAGATGTGTAAGGGACATTGAATGCAAGATGGGCCCAGATCAGATCAGTGGCGAATCAGGAGAGACTACACAAGCCCAGCGCCTCAATTCAGGATAGAGATGCCAACTAACCAATTCCACTAACAATTTCCCCCCCTCTGCACACACCTCTCAAACTCCAAACCAAACGCAACCACAAACATACAGCACAACAAACTGCACAAACTTCACTACATTGCAACACCACAACAAAAACACACATAGACTTCCACAACAGTACACGACGACTACCGGCCACAAACACCCCAGGCCCAGCCAACGGACCCACCGGGCTGAGGCCGCCAACAGCACATCACTGCTCTCTTGCACTTTTCCTGCTTTCTCCCACTAACTTGCCCTCCCTCCCTTTTTCAGAGCCGGCAGTGCGCCAGGGGACCACTCCGGTGGTGATGGTCCGCGGTACAAATGTCCTTTAACAGAGCCAGTAGACTCCTTGCGGCAGAACCGGTAGGGCCCTTAAATCCCTCTGCCGTTAAGCCAGTAGCTTCAAGAGCCTTGGTGTTCTTGCTGCTAGTGCGATTGTCTGACTGACCTCCTGTCAGCAGGCTTCCCGGGGAAGGAGTTGCCCCTGCTGGGTGCTTTTGAGAATAGTAACTTCTTGGTCTTCCCGCATATGTATTTCTTAATGCCCTGGAGAAAAACTTTCTCGGCTGCGCAAGCCGGTCCCTGAGAGCGTTGCGCGCTGCGCAGCCTTCTCCTCTGTATTCTTCCTTCTCCTCTGTGTTCTTCCCCAAGGCACCAGAGGCAGAGCGTGTGCAGATCTGAGGTGGGAAAGGAACTGTTGCATGACGGGCACCTGCTGAAGCCAGCCACGGCCGACCTTGACCAGGGACCGACTAGGGTACCGGAGGACTGTTCCCAAAGCCTAAAAATGACAAAAAGCAAAAGATTAGGGAAAGCACATGGAATTCCGAGGCCTCGCCCAGGAGTGCTGGTGAAAGCGGTTTGCTCCAGTCGACGTGGAAAAGAGAACTGAGGTGTGGCGAAGGGGTTGGGGGGAGTGCATGCTCCCAGGGTCGCTCCCCAGCGTGTACAAATTTAAAGGGGAGGGGTGGGGTGGGGAGGTGTTATTTTTCTGGGGGAAAAGGTTCCATTCCAGTCCCTAGCAAAGGGACGCCCATACAGGATTGAGGAAAGGGGATAGGACATGGGAGTAATGCATGTTTTGGGCTGGTGGACCCAATGGCATCTTGCGATGGCTCATTTTACGGACTCTCTGCTTTATTTTGCAGATGCTATGATGCTCATTCCACCTTCTATCTTGGCCCTGATGGATTGATCCGCTACCACAAGGTGGATAAGGTAAGGCAGGGATTCTGGTGCCTACACCACACGATTTTCCTAAATATGAATTTGATTCAACACCATGCTTGCTTATCCAAATGCCCGTATTCTGCCTGGAGTTTGCCTCACAGATGTCATGTGATGGGGCATCCTGATCGCCTACGTTGCATCTTTTTAGAGTTTTCACAAATGTGTAAAATGCACGGTAGAAAGCTCCCCAATAACCAGGCATGATTTTAAAAACTCAAGCAGGTCCTCTCTATCAAAATAGTTTCTTATTCATTTAAAATATTCCATGTTGTGCGTCGAAACCGCCAGGTCCTCTCAGGAATGTGTGAATGGCTACCTTACTTCTGGTTCCTCCTATGAACTAGTTTCAGCTGCAGACTGTTTACTTCAATTAAGGCAGCAGGCGGGGGTCATATAAGCAAACCGACCTGTCTGCCCCATTGAACTTGGCATGGGGAAGAAAGTGGCCTCGGGCCCCTTGCCCCTACCCTGTTCCTTTATCCACTACCACTTAGGCTTGGTTATCACTACTTGATTTTCCTTTGGGGTTCCCAGTAAACACTTTAAATTGAAGCTTTTTCTGTTGGAACAAACGCAATAATCTGGATCGTGGCACACCCGTCACTTATGTGAAACCATGCACTTAAAGGCCATCTGAGACAACGTTGCAAAGTTGCATGCCCGTAGCTTGCTGTTCTCTCATTGTACTGCTCCAAGAGGATGCAAAGTGAGCACAGTGTCCAATAGAGAAGCCCTCGCCCGTCCCCTGCACACCTTCTATAGTTGAAAACAACTGTTAAATATTTGCGAGAATACATAAAATATTTTATTTATATCGTGCTCGTGCACAAGTGTTTAAAGACAATGGTTAAGAAGGATGAACGTCCTCCTTCAAGGCCATGTGCATTATCCACTGTGCAATCCACGAAGGCCGGCAATTCCTCCAAAACAAGCTCTCCCACTACAACCCCTCCAGAAGGCTCAGATCTGGCTCTGCACACTTCTGGTAGTCCCTTTCAGGTTCTCCATATTAGCAGGCGCGACTGCTTCTATCCTCGCACCCACATTCTGGAGCTTCCTCTGCTTCTGAGGATCATCTGTCCTTCAGGAAAGCCCTCAAAACCTGGCTGCCCCCCCCCCACCACAACCCCTTGCGCCCACTCCTCTCCCACACCAGCCAGCAGTCCCCGCCCCCCCTGCCCTGCACCCTCATGCCCATCTCAGCTACTAGCCCCATCTTCCCTTCCAACCTTCCTTGCGGAATGCCAAACACACATGCAGGACTCTGGTAGTCACTCCAGCAACCTTTACATAAAACGAACCCCGACAGTGGGCCAGGTATTGCACCTATATGGGCTTGGATGCACCTTGGGAAAATCACGCTGATTGTGTCGTAGGAGCATGAGGTACCTCGTCCCCTCGCTCACGGTTGGCACGGCAGGTAACTAAAGCACAGAATGGTGGTCCATGCTGCTGCAGATAATCCTGAAACCGGTTCCTTGTTTCGCACTAGAAGCAACTGGGGGTGGCAGTTTCTCCTGACAGAGGAGGGAGAGTATTACGCATTCATCGAGCACTTAGAGTACCTGTGAAATGCAGCAATGCTCCTTGTACATAGATGGAACTCCGGAATTAGTCGTCGTTGTTTCTACAGCAAACAGATTTCTCCCATTGCACGCCACACCTTTGCAACGTAGAGGAAGGCACAGCTTCACTCCAAATGCTCTGCACACGCACAACACAAATATTACTGCACATCACCTCTGCAGTAAGAATGATGCTACTTCCAATGACAAAAAATTGAACTGTAGCTTCTCGCATAACTATCGCCTTAAACACCACCTCACCCCTAGAGGCCATAATATTCCTCATAATGGTGAAAGGCGCTATAACTAAATGAAAGAATGACATTCAACAATAGTTGGAGAACAGTAGAACAACTTCAAAAAAGTTTGTCTCTTGAGATCCATGGAGTAGGCTCAATGCTTTTCGGTACAGTGTCTCTTCATCAGGAGCTGTTTCTCTCATCCACTCTTATAAGATTCCCAAAGTCAATCTGAAACAATAAGGGTGACCTATTATATCCACAATTACTAATACCGAAACGCGAAAACCGGTTTAGGTATCCAACAGTGTGAACAGCACAACAGAACATATCTCATAGGATTGTCTCTATCAATTACACATCATTTCTGGCCGACGGGTCATGACTGTTTAGAAGAGTGTGCCTCCTGCTCCTGGAATTCTCTTCATCCCCCACCCAAGACCTATTTCTTTATTTAGCGCCCTTTCCCCAAGACAGCATCCTTAGTCTGGATGTTGCAGAATTTGCTGTAAAGATGCCCTAGAACTAGTTGGGAGCTCGGGAAGGGCTGGCATTTGATTGGTATCTTAAAATAGGCTAGATTTATGATGGACCTTTCTAGGCACTGGCCCAGTCCCTTTTGCAGGGTACATGCTTTCATACATGTACAGGGATTGACATAAAGATATTATGAACAGGAGCTAAAAGCCTCACCTTGGTGTTGGGCATGATTTTGTAAGCAGGAGGTGCCTCACAAGCTGCATAACATGCAAATAGAACTTGTCCCTCCTACATTACCCATTATGTTTTCAATGTCTCCTAGATGGGACCTACTGCTCAGTTATAGACATTGCCAAAGGCCATATTAATGCCACACAGGTACGTTTGCACAGCCCCAGCAATCGATGGTAGCTCATAGCTGCTGATGTCAAGCTTACCCGGAGCTAAGTATTTCCCCGCACTTATCCAATGGCGCTGCTGTGTGGTAGCTGTACCACTTCAGGGAGGAAACTAAATGCTGAACAGTCCTCCCCTCCCTTGAAGCAGAGGATCCTCCCTCTCACACACCCACTTCCTGAATGCCAAGTGCACTGCCATGCTCAATGCAAGCCATCGGAGGGATGCAAGCCCCCTCCCCTGCCCTCCCCTGACCTGGTTCTTGGGACTCACTCTTTATGGCTACCCAGGTGCAATGGAGACTGACCAGGTCTTTCTGGCTTGGAATCGCCGGTGTCTCCAGCTCATGAGGATTCTGTGCGCTGCTTTGGGTGAGGAGTGGCATCCTTATGGTGCAGCTTTTCATTTGCATTCATCGCGCCTTGTGAACAGCACAGGATGCAGACTCCCTCAGAGGGAGGGCTCCTGGCACTGAACTTGGCCAACCTGAAAAGCTGTCCTTGAGGTCATGTCAAACTAGGGCAGATTGTGCTGGCATTTGGACGAAGTTTCTAGTTTATCCATTGATGGGTGTGTTTAGCCCTGGTTGTACTTCACAATGTATTCACAATCTTGTCCTTGACTGCTCTGTGACATTAAAGTGGATATATATGTATTTTAAAGGACCCCCTGAAAGCTGGTCTCCTGACTGCAATGCAGCAGTTGAAAGGAGTTGTACAATAATTAATAGGCATCCTTTTGTGAAAGTCTTGGGAGTTGGGATTAGGTTTTACATGAATGAGGGCACCCTCTTTTATTTTTTAATGTATTTTTGTATTTATCAACAAAAACAAGACCAAAGCAAAAACGCAATATGGAGTCTGATTTGACACCCCCCCCCCCGCCCCTGCAGCACCCACCTCAAAAAAAAGGTTACACAATTATAAGCAGATAGTAGAGGCACAGTCTCAAATATGAAGGATGGGACATTGCGATCGGCTCCTTTCCATGCTATAAGTCCGCAGTAGTGATCAGATATTGACTATAGGGGCCCCAAATCTCCAGGGGGCGAGCATGCAAAGGCAGTGTCCTGATGAATGCAGTTTCAGTATCGTAACAATAGGCAACATCCTGAAGCCACCCCTGAACGTTGGGTTGGGGGGTGGGGGATGCCCCTTCCCCCCCCAAGCCATGGCCACAATCCTGCGCACCAGCACCAACAGCAGTCCTGCTCTAACATGTAGCAAAGGCACCCTCTTTTTACCCTCCTCGCCACAAGAGCCTCTTTCAAATGGATTGTCCCCTCCCACGTATTCCTCGTGTTATGATTTCTCCATATCCAGCTGTAGCTACCTTGGAATCGTTTTTTCCAGCAGGGGGCACTGCGCGCCAATGCCTGTGGACTCTGCCCCTGCGTCTCGGCCTCGACATTATTAATGGTATACAGTGTGTGCAGTGACCGTTGGGTTCAGTTCCGTTTTTCCATTAGAGCTATCGCTTCGGAAGTTCGGCGTGCTTCGGTTCCTTGACGAAAAACATTTTGTTTAGTGAAATGGCATTGTCGGCATAATCAACCCAAAAGATCCGAGTTCTAAAAATGTCATGACTGCTGGGCAAAAATGTCCCTTAAGGACCCCCATCGGGTGTCTGTGGTGCCTAGAATCCTCTCATTTAACAGTGTGGGTCCTGCCTGTCGATGACCGTGAAAGCCCTGAAGGAGCGTAGTGGGGAAGTTAGCTGCAGGTATGTCTTATAAATTCCCTTCGACAACTGCGTTGGGAGGGGGAAGGGGGGAAGCGATCCTGAGTCAAGAAGCTAAAAGGTCCCGATCACGCAGTTGCTCACTTGTCATCCTCACAGCAGTCGAAGAAAAGGTGCCACAGATCACCATCTTAGTCATAGAGTTCCTCCCTGAACGGGTCTTGTGCCTGACCAAATCGACCTCACAGCTTGAGCGGGAGAGGTACTGACTAAAAATGATCAAACTATTCGAGAATGCGGCCTCAACCCTCTCGAAGAGCCATAGCCATGTCGACAAAAAGAAGGCAAAGGACAAAACCTGTGCACCCTCGGGCCCATGTGTCCAGGAGAAAACTCCTCGGGAACCCTTGGAGGTTCTCTCTAGTGCAGGGGTGCACAACTGATTTTGACAGCAGGCCGAAAGTACCTTACATGATGGCTATAGTGGGCCAAAAAGTAAATGTGGGTGAGGCGGTAGGCGCGGTGGGGCGTGGTGTGGCAGGAGGCTTTTTCAACCCCCAATTTTTATTAAACACTATGCCCCATAACCCCCACCCCTCAAGCGAACACTATGCCCCATGACACTCACCCCTCAACCAAACACTATGCCCCAAGGCACCCACCCCTCATGCAAACACTATGCCCCAAGGCACCCACCCCTCATGCAAACACTATGCCCCAAGACACCCCCTCATGCAAACACTATGCCCCAAGACACCCACCCCTCATGCAAACACTATGCCCCATGACACCGACCCCTCAAGCAAACACTATGCCCCATGACACCCACCCCTCATGCACACACTATGCCCCATGACACCCACCCCTCATGCACACACTATGCCCCATGACACCCACCCCTCATGCACACACTATGCCCCAAGGCACCCAACCCTCAACCAAACCCTATGCCCCAAGGCACCCAGCCCTCATGCAAACACTATGCCCCAAGGCCCCCACCCCTCAAGCAAACACTATGCCCCATGGCCCCCACCCCTCAAGCAAACACTATGCCCCATGGCCCCACCCCTCAAGCAAACACTATGCCCCAAGACACCCACCCCTCATGCAAACACTATGCCCCAAGACACCCACCCCTCAAGCAAACACTATGCCCCAAGACACCCACCCCTCATGCAAACACTATGCCCCATGACACCGACCCCTCAAGCAAACACTATGCCCCAAGACACCCACCCCTCATGCAAGCACTATGCCCCAAGACACCCACCCCTCATTCAAACACTATGCCCCATGCCACCAAGCATGCACCATGCATACATACTCATACAGACCCCAACACCCCCACCCGGCACACAAACTCACAAGCATACACCATGCAGCCATACAAACTCGAGCCCCCCAACTCAGCACACAAACCCACAAGCATACACCATGCACCCATACAGACCCAAACCCCCACACCCAACTCAGCACACAAACCCACAAGCCTACACCATGCACCCATACAAACTCGAGCCCCCCCAACTCAGCACACAACCCACAAGCATACACCATACAGACTCAAACCCCCCACCCCCAACTCACCAAACAAACTCACAAGCATGCACGCATACAGACCCGGACGCCCCACATCTCAACATACACTGAACGTGCAAACAACAACAAACATTCAGGCAGACCCGACACTCACCCCACCCCCGCATCTCAACATAAACTGAACTTGCAGACACGACACACACCCCACACCCGCATCTCAACATGCACTTTCACACAACAACAAACATTCAGGCAGACCCGACACACACCCCACCCCCGCATCTCAACATGCACTGCAGACATACAAATACAAACACAACCATACACACCCGACACACCCCCCCACCTCCGCATCTCAACATACAATGCAGACATACAAATACAAACCCACCCATACACACCCGACACACACCCCCACCTCCGCATCTCAACATACATACAAAAACAAAAAAAACAGTCAGGACGGAGCCAAGACAGACACACACACAAACACAGCCCCCCCACCATGTACTTACCCAGACGTGCTGGAACGCTGGTGAGGCTTCTGGCACTGCCCAAATCGTTTTGGGTTGGGTGTACCTCTACATCTGTGCACCCCGGTGCACAGATGTAGAAGTATACTCAACCCAAAACGATTTTTAGAAATGGAGGGACAGATGCAAAACAAGAGCCTCTTGCTTTGCGTCCGTCCCTCCATTCGTTTTTCCCCGGGCCGCCAGAGAGAGACAGTTTGGATGGAAAAAAGGCCCATCCATATTGCCTCTCTTCTGTGCGGCCCGTGGGGGGGCTCAGCCCCGACTTCATTCTGCCGGGGCATGGGGGGAGGAGGGCCCCACAGCCCCCCGTACACTGCACCCCTGCCAGGGCAGATTAGGTCACCGAGCCCCAGCTTCCCCCGGCAGCATACACACACACTACGTGACTCACAGCCCGGCAAGGAAAACAAAGACTTTCTTAATGGAGGGCGACCTTTGCAGCCGCCTTCCATTAGGAAAGTCTTCAACCCTGCCGGGCCGCATCCAGCAGCATCACGGGCCGCACTTGGCCCGCGGGCCGTATGTTGTGCACCCATGCTCTAGTAGATGAGACTCCTTAGAAGACCAAAAACGGCGCCATCCACATAAGTGTCTTAAAAAATAAAGGAGAAAAAAAAAATCCTTTGAGGCCACAGCCGTCGGCTTCGAAGACTTCGCCATTGTCGAAATCCTCTAAAGGTATCGAGAACTCTCACTCCGCTGCCTAGGAAAGACTTTAAGTCCCTTTCCTCAATTTATGAGGATGATGAACCATTTTAGGATGAATCACCTCCTTTGGGTTACAGTAGGGAACACAAAATGTTCCAGAGGCCTTAATTTCAGATGACTTGAGAATAAAAGACCTACATGAAACCTGAATCTGCAAGTGGGTTAGACACTTCCCAAGAAATAAAGTTTGGCAGACTAGATCCCTCAGACCATGCCGATGGATCTTACAGGCAACTGATGTCTAGGGTTTGTTCTAGGGTTTGTTAATTGATATAGTGCACCAAACCCGAAGGTATCTGGGCGTGTTGCAAGTTTCATAGTCATATAGAACAGGTTAGGTTACAGAATAAAACGGATGGCTCATACTATATACATAGCATTACATGTGAATTACATGGGAGTTAAGTTAGATTGTCAATTTACATAGTTACAGATATATACAAGCAGTTAGGGTAATATAGATATGAACATAGCAGAAAAATGCAGGTTATACATCAAGAGAAAAGAGCCAGCTTTTGGTCTTTTCTTTGAAGCTGTAGAAGGATGGGTCTGATCTTAAGGCTACAGGCAAGGAGTTCCACAGCTGAGCGGCCATCACCGGAAAGCTGCTTCCCCCTACTTTCTTGAGCTTGTATCTGAGAACTTTGTATAGGCCGCAGTTGCTTTATTAAGCAGGAGGTAGCTTACAGGTGCTCCGTTACTCGAATTTGGCAGTACTGCTCAGGATATTCTACTCTGAGCAGCCCCCCTTTACATTCCCCACTTGTTGGCGAGCAGCATCCGTGGAGTGGAACTGGCACTGTTACTTTTACTTTAGCAAGGACTCCCGACTTGAATGGTGAGCAGCTAAGGCAGTGCACGGTTCTGGTAGGATGTTCAGAAATATTTTTTGAGATTTTATCTAAGTATTTGGGGTCCGAATTGGAAAGAGATTTGTGGGTGAGGGTCAATGCTTTGAAATTAATTCTGTCCTTGACTGAAAGCCATTTAGTGTTCCGCCCTAACAACCTACAGGCTAAGGCTTTATCCAACGTCCTTACTGAACGTGGCTTCATGCAGAGTCAACCAACCCACCCATGAGAGAGGCAGAATATTAGACTGGGTAGCTGATCTTAACACTGAGACTACTATCCAACCTATATCCTGGACCGATCACCATCTTATCCCACCAAACGAACAGTTACCAAAACTAGTCAGATAGCACCTCCTATCCTAATGAGCAGCAAATGAAATGTAACTACTGACAAGCTCATGCCTCTTCTAATGACGACCTTGACCGCATCTCCAGAATCGGCTGACCCAGCCGAGCTAGTTGAAATGTGCAACTCCACGATGACCTTAGCATTAAACACTATTGCGCCACTATAATTGCGTAAAAGCAAATCAAAACCTAATTTCAACACTTCCGCAACTAAAAAGCATGTGGGCAGAAAAAAGAAAAGTTTTATGGAGAAATCTTCCATCTAAAGAAAACAAATTCAACTTAACTGAATTAACGAGCAAATATAAAGCAGAAATCGTACAGAAGAGAGAAACATACGACGGGATCAACAAAGCAAGTTCCAGCACCAAGGAACTCTTTGTGATTCTCAGGGAATTGGAACCCCCGATAGCTCCCGAAGATCCTTGTATCAAGGACAAGGCATGGTGTACAGACTTACAAAATGCCCTATCAAATAAAATCACCACCCTCCAAAATAAAATTGAAGCCAAAAGACTTAATCTATCCAAACCTGACTTGGACCCATCCCAACTGCACTCCTGAATTCAAAATCTCACAAGTCTTATCCGCAGAGGTGGAGAAAATCATAGCATCACTCAAGCCTTCTAATTGCCAAGGCGACACTTGCCTGGCACAAATAATGAAAGAAGCCGTTAGAGACTTCGCCCCATTCATCACAAAACAAATAAATTAATCATTCCGCACTTGCAAGTCCCAAGAAACATTAAGGACGCCTGGGTCCTACCCTTGCTAAAGAAAGCTTTTTAGACCCGACCATCCCTACAAATTGGGCCAATTACCACAGTCCCATTCCTCCTTAAAATCTTAGATAAGGCGGCTTACTTCCAGATCCAGCTTTATCTAGAGACTAATAACCTTCTAGGATTAAGACAATCCGGCTTCAGACCTCTTCATGGGACTGAAGCCACACTGATCAACCTGAAAATGCAAATTGACTCACTCAAGGACAAAAGGCAATGTGCCCTGCTCCTTTTTACTAGACCTTTTGGCTGTCTTCGAATTGGTGGATCACTATTCTCTGCAAGCACTTGTCCTCTGCAGCCATTTTCTCAAAGGAAGCCTCAGACTGGATACAATCCTTTCTTAACATGTCTATGAGGGTCTTCTCTCAGTCAGCAGCTGCCGACCCATCCACAATCACATGTTGTGTACCCCCGGGATCATGTGTCCCCCACCATGTACAACATATTCACAAATCCCTTATTTGACAAACTGGACCAGCTGGGGATCATCTACACCAACTATTCAGATGATACCCAGATACTCCTACTGCTCTCAGGAGACTACGACCTAGACCTAGCCACCCTGAACAAAATATACCAAGTCATTCAGGCATGGATGGCGGTCCATGGATTATGCCTGAATGACGATAAGACTGAAATCCTAATTCTAGGTGCTCCAGCCCACCTTAATAATCTTGACGCCAAGTACAACGCATTCTCCGTTGATGGCATTACCATAAAAGTGGCTAAATGGACCAAAACATTAGGCTTCTACCTTAAATATGGGCAAGCAAGTCAATGCCCCGTCCTCTGCTACAGCATACACATGCAAGCTGATCCATGCTTGTAAACCTTACCTAACCACCAAGAGCTGCACTGCCCTAGCGAGAGCTTTAATATTGGCGAAACTCGACTATTGCAACGCCCTATATGCAGGAGCTAGCAAACGGACTACTAATTAATTACAAATATTACAAAATAATGCGCTGAGAGCTGCACTCAGCATTCCTAAGAGAGAACATATCTCTGCGGCCAGAAGAGAAACCAAATGGCTTTCCATCAAAGACAGGATTCTATTCAAACTAGTATCTGTCACCCATAAATGCCTAAACCATGCTGCCCCACAGTACCTCCAAGAAAAAAATCAGAAAATCTTCATCTTGCCCCACGAGATTTGCCCAATCTTTTTGCATTATAACGCCCAGATTTAACTTGAAAATAGCAGGGGTAGAATAGCCTCCCGGTCTTGGCTGCCCAATATTGGAACGCATTACCCCTGCATCTCTGAACAGACCAAACCTTCCTAAACTTCAGGAAAAGCACGGCAATCTGGTTGGTCCCCAACGACATGCGCCCAATCTTACTGTGTGACACACCATACTGTACTTTACCTGTAAACTTTCATGTACTGTAAACTATTACTTGGAATTACCTGTACTCTACATAAAAAATGAAAACTGCATTATCTTGTCACACCCAGATACCTTCGGGTGAGAAGCGCCTTACAAATATACAAAATGTCTGGCGTCCGAGATGTGCTGCATTCTAGGAATGCTTAGCGCGGTTTTTGGCACATTATTATGCATAATTGGCAGTTTATTAACATTGTGTTTACTTGACCCAAGATACAATGCATTACAGTAGTCTAATTTCGCTAGTATTCGAGCTCTAGCTAGGGTAGTACAGCTTGCTGTAGAAAGGAATGGTTTACAGGCATTGATTAATTTACATGTGTAAGCTGTGGACGAGGCCAATGCATTGACTTATCCAAGTGCAGTGCTGAGTCAAGGTAAAGGCCCAAAGTTTTTACCTCTTTGGATACTTTGATATTAATACCATTGATGTTGAATGAATTAAACTGGTTACTTAATTTGTTTAGTTTTGCTGACAAGCCAATGACGAGTTCTCTTTCCGTCGTTAAGGCAGAGGCCGTGAGTGCCCATCCATGCTTGGCTAGTGAGATGCAATTTATTCAACAAGGTAGAGTCGATGTTAACCACAGATGGGAATGAGAATCTGAGTAACATCTGCATCATTGGTGTAGGTGACACCAGATGATCAAGGTCATCAAAAAGGGGCTTGGTGAAAATATACATCTTGGGAGACGCAGCCGAGCCCTGAGGTACTCCGCAGGTTATGGGGGCTGGCTCCGCTGATGCAGTGAGTGAAAAGACTCTCATGGAATGATTATTCAAAAAGGATTGAATACAAGCCGTACCTTCAGAGGAGAAATTGGCAGCTGAAGACAAATGCTTACAGAGCAATTTGATCCACTAAATCAAAAGAGGAAGACCGGTCCAGTAGGATGAGTAGGGCAGTTTCCTCTTCTCCTTTTTCAAATCCATTTGATTTTTCAAGTCAATAAGAGCAGAGTCGGTGCGTGTCTAGGTGTAAAGCCTGACAGACGGAGTCCTAGAAGATTATTAGCCTCGGGTAGGTCTGTATCTGTAGGTAGGCCGCCTTGTTTAAGATTCTCAAGAGAAATGGGACAGTTGTTGAAGGTCTGTAATTGGTTGGGGTTAAGACTGTTTTTTTTTTTTTTTTTTTTAAGCGGGAGGACCCACGCGTCCTTTAGATTAGTTGGGACAGTGCAAGAGTCAAATGATTTGATTAGTGTGGTGATGAAGGGGCTAAGTCCCTAACCTGCTGCTTTGATTATTGTTGCTTGGCAAGTGTCTCCCTGGCATCTGGAGAGTTTGAGGGAGGCTATTATGTCCTCCACTTCATGGATAGAAACCGGGGCAAATTTGAACTGATTGCATAATTTTGAAGGAATTGTCAGACTCCTGCAACGGTAGATCATTGGAAAGGTTTTTTTTTTTTGCTTCCATTTTTTTTTTTTTTTTTTTGTAGAAGAGATATTTTGTTGGAGAACGCGTTTGAATATTTGTACACTAAGTTTATCCTAGTGTCAGGTGGAGGAGTAGGGGACTCTTGTTCTCGTAAAATGACTAAGAGTTCTCTAGTACTTGAGCTAGTTTTGTTCATTCGATCATTGTACGCGTCATGTTTGGCTTGGAGGATCCCTGATTTGTACCTTGAGGCGATTTTAGTAAGATTATCCTTATTCAACGCTGTGGGGATATTTTTCCAAAGGGATTACGCATTCTTTTTCATTCCGTATAGTTTTAAGATTCGGGGTGAACCAGGAATTAAGGTGAGCACGTGGTTTGCCTTTGCCCATTTTTAGGGGTGCTATTTTATCAATGGCTTGATTGAACGCAGAGTTGTATAAATCTACTAAAGCTGCCGGGTCTGAACTAGTGGGCACGGGATTAGTGCTGGGATGGAGTAGCAGAAGTTAGTTTTCCACTGTTATGTTACGTTTGCTTCTAGTGAGTAATGGTGGCGCCTGGTGGTTCGTTAGGTTGTGAGCTGTCTTGAAGTGTGAAGGATATGAGGTAATGATCAGTCCAGGCGCACGCTTGGTTGGTCGTCATTGTAGTATCACAATTGAGGTCAGCAACCCAGTCTAGGGTTCTTCCTGTAATGTGTGTTGGCTTGTTAATCCTATGAGTGAACCCCAGTTCAGTAATGGTGTTATCAAGTACAGCGGCATTCTTGTCCTTCAAGTCATTGAGGCCAAGATTAAAGTCTCCAAGTACTATGATTTGAGAGATGGGGTTCGTGTTTGTAGTAAGTAACGAAGGGATATCTTCCTCAAATGTAGAAATAGAGCCAGGTGGTCTGTATATAAGGTGCATAGTTATGGTTCGAGATGCTCTGAGTGGCAGTTTGACTGATGAGAGTTCTCCTGAGGGGAATGGATGATGTTGCAACCCTTAATCCCCGTTTGGTTTTGGCAACAAAGGCAATGCCGCCACCTCCTAGATGATTCTCAATGTAGTCATAGTATGGTATAATTCTCAGGTATAGCAAGTGAGAGGGTCGGTCCTGCTGCTGCATGGAGCCAGGTCTCAGTTATAGCTAGAAAGTCTAATTGGTTGGACATAATAAGGTCGACAATGTCTAATGCATGAGCTGACATAGATCTGGCGTTAAGTGCATCTTTAATATGTAGCAAGTTCTTTTCAGGTAGGTTAGGAGGAGAGCGTGAGGTTTTCTGACTGGTAGGGTTGTTGGTGTCCTGGTTAGGGTTGTGTTTAGTTCTCTTCCTGGATAGGATTTGAGTATTCAGTTTGTCACTCAGACTGGAAGACGGTATGTAGGTCTTATTCAGTCTAGATACAAGCCTATAATGTCTGAAATTAGTCGAGCAAGGTTGGAGGGGCGTTGGTCTGGTGGCATATTGTTGAATCCATTGGTCTGGAGTTAGTGAGTACGTAAGGCTGGCGGTTATGCTGCCAGTAGGTGTGAGATTATCAGCGCCTGTATTTAGTGGTGGCAAGAACTTAGTCGGTCTGATACATTTAGACGGGGGTAGGGGTGCAGTCATGGTGGGATACAACCTGATGGTGGTCTTAGCTATATCCCAGAAAGTATGTCTGGGAATTGACCCTAGAATTGAAGGTGTGTGAAACTCGGGAAGGTATACTAATGCAATGCATGATTTGGAATACGTGAAGGGGTTTCGGTAAGTAGGTGAGGAAAGCCATGCCTGTGCTCAGAAGAGGAAAGTAGGAACAGATTTGGTAAATCATCTATAGGCAATAGTGGTTATTGGTAAATAGTTGTGGCAAGAAGCAGCTTGGTGTTTCCTATTGGCAGTCACTGTGACTAGCACCTAGCTGGAGGCAAAAAGCATATTTGACATTACAGTAGTAACTCGCACATGGGCACGGTATAATATAAATTGAACATAACATAGGGAAACCATATTGTCTAGCACATGGAGTGGCAGGATGAGAAATGCGCATGACATGGGGCCACAATTAGACCATAGCAAAATGGCAATAACGATGATGGTAGCTAAGGCGCATTGGTAGGTGGCAAAATATATAGTCGACAGTAGTGACTAGCACGTAGGATTTAGAACAAGGTAAATTTGCAGGGCAAGAAGGCAACAGCCGTTATTAACAATTGAGTCACAATGGGAATCTGGCATATAACGGTTACAGTACACATGGGAATGGCGAGATGCAAGTCGTGCTTAGTGTATAGGTGTCAGTGTTCACTAGAATGCTCATGTCCTAGGCCATTGCAGTTATAGGTATTTAGACAATTGAAAGATATGACTAGTGATAATAAAGGCTATAAAAGTTAGTGACTGGCAAAATAACATAATGATATCGTCACCGCAGTAGTAATTCACATATAGGACTAACAGAATGCGAAGTGATGGGGCATAGAGGCAGCAGCTGATAATATCAATTTTAAGATGGTAAATGCAAGTGTGGCAAATCATGCAGGCTACGGCATTCATTGGCGTATGGGGGAGGCATGGTGCAAGATCACATCAAAAGGTCAGCGTGTTAAATAATAAATTAACGGAGGGGGTAGTTTGAGAGCTTATCACAGGCAACGCTTACTCAGTCAGCAAGTGTCTCGAATTGACATACATGGACTCAACCATAAAGTGGCGCATACAAGGCTGTTTCAACATGAGGTGAAACGGGGACGTTGGTTCAAGCCAAGTGGTCAGGTACGGCGGCAGAGGAGCAGTACTCTCAGAAGATGAAAGATTAGCAGTAATCCGCGCCCCTAAGGCCCTACCAGCCCAGACGGGCCCTTATGGTGCGGCCCTTGAGCTGTGCGGCTTCTGCCTGTCAGCAATGGGTATTGGCTAAAAGCAGAATGCAGCCAATCAGCGCACAGATGGCCGAAAAGTGAAGACCTCTCAGCCTGGCAATGAGGAGGCAGCAGCCATTGCAGAGATTACACTTGCCTTGCAAATATGTGGAGAATACCAGAACAAAGTCGAATCTGGCAATCCTATGCCGTTCTGCCAGCTACCACACTCTGAGCAAGTGCCCCGGGCAAAATATGCAATATGATGCTTTCTTTAGTGAAGGTGCACGAGGAAGCTCCCAGGCTTTGAGCGCTCTATTGTCACCCAGTGGCTGGTAGGTGATAAAGGTCCTTCTTCCTAGGATGAGGCACGGGACCTGGGGGGAAAGGGCTCCTGCTCTTGCTGGATGCTGCAGTGGACGAAAGAATGGAATCCGTGCAGACAGGTGTGGCCCTTGAGCTGTGCGGCTTCTGCCCGTCAGCGATGGGTATTAGCTAAAAGTAGAATGCAGCCAATCCGCGCACAGATGGCCGGAAAGCGAAGGGTCTTAGAATATCTTGGATGGAGGAGGCCTGCACCACTTTTTGAGCAGGGCGACCTGACTGATAATTTAGATAAGGGACCCCAGGAGGACACCAGTCTTCCTTCGCATATAGCTCTCCAAAGGAGAGTTAATGCCAACAAGGGGATGCCGGAATTTATTCCAGCAGTGAACAGAAAAACTGACCAGCAAATACAAAGCGTCAAGCAGTGACCCGTACTATCTGACAAAGCATCCAACTCCCAAAAGTTTGGCAGTTCAGGCTGCCATTTCTACATCCAAACAAAATGCATACCAAACTATCCCCCCCAATTCCACCCAGAATGGGATCTGATCTGGCATGGATTCACATACTTGTGAATATTCTGCCGTCGGGCTGGGTAACCTCTGTAAAAGAAAATTGTTTCTCTTAAACTTTAAAAACTGTATTGTGAATGGATTGTGTCCTCCAACGTATTCCTCATCTTTCACATGTTCTGTCCAGCTTCGGAAACCTTTCGGCAGAGGGCGCTGTGTGTGAATGGCGTCGAGTCGATGCCCCTCGAAGGCCTCTGTCGAGGGTGACGTCATCGGAGATCATATATAGCACACTTAGGCAAGATTGTATGCAGTACCCTTTGGGTACACTAAAATAACCCTGACCTCCTGGCAGTAGGGACCCAACCTTTGGTATAAGTCTGAACTACACAGGTTGTAGTGTAGCTGAGCAGCCAGGCTTATATCAAGAGGGGTCAATGTGAGCAGTAATTTTGTGACAGTTTCACAATACAGTTGTTGAAATAAACCCTTAAACAAGGTTTCCTGATAGAACAATTATTAATTTATTTCACAGTCAGTTGTATAAGCTTTCTTCAGAAGGGAGCAGTATATGTAACACTTATAATACACTTCAAAACACACTTAGTCTCTCTAAATCAGATGTACCCATTGGGGATGGCACACAGACACTTCCCACACCCACAGGTGACTTAAATAGCTAGGACACTGTGGACATTAATATATCACTGGTGCATTTAGAGAAATACTCAGTTTGGTGCAAAAGATAGAATAGAGAAATAAAACAAAGGTTAACAAATAATTCATAAACCAGTAAGTACTTTTGAAACCTTCCAATGTTCAGTAAATTAACCCTTTCCTGGGGAAAATATAAAGCACAAGGTCATAGGCAAGAAGAGTCACTCAGGGAGCCAGGACCGCCAATGTTAATTGCACAATGTCAAGGGGAGCTGAATACCTCCTTTGTAGGTAGGTAAAAAGTCGTGCACAATGTTTTTAGAAATGTTTGTTGAAAATAGAACACATGAAGGGCCACGAGCTGGGAAGCTTGTGAGGGGCAAAGCTATAGCAAGTCTGCAAGGTAACCAAGACTGGTCTCAACTGAGAGCAAGCAAGGCTACACAACAAGAGGTAGGTTCTTAGACTTTACAGTACCTCTGGTTAGAAGAAATGGTTTCAGCTGGCTTCTCTTTCTGTACAGCTCTGCAGGTCCTGTTGTTCCTGAGCCTCAGTCGTGGTGACAAGAGGGAGGACGACGGACTCCTGCTCTGCAATGGAAAGGTCAGCGGCAGCAATGGGCAAACTTCAATTCAGCGCTTCTACAGTGTTTCAGCTCCGTGTGTCTGACCGCAAATGGCAACAAGGTTGTATACCAATTTTTTGTTTTACAACTGTTCGAATTGCAATTGACCTTTTCACAATTGACCCAATTGTGAAGGTCAATTGTAACAAATATGCGGGGGAAACCCCCTCCACCCAAACCAAAACCCCTTATTACCTTTGGTGTATACTAGCAAGAACGCAGTTCTCGGACACCACTTAAGATTTTCCTCACATCTGGGGTCCAGAACTCTGTTGAGGTGGCTCAGGCTTGGTCAGTCCTGCATCAGGGAAGTCTGCAGGAACTTCCTAGCGCTCGGGCCAGACTTAAAACCAATACACACAATCTGGTGTTCCTCTACCTGGCACTTCGGTTCCAGCAGCAGGCGCAGTGGAAGTATAGCCAGCTCGGAGAGGATGTCCAGACAGGCTTACTTTGGAGTTGATTGGTCCCACTAACTAAAGGGGAGAAGTTGTCCTTGCATGGCTTTTCTAGTCGAGGCAAATTCGGAGCTTCTGCACAGCAGCAGGGCTTCACCAAGCAAACCAACTGTCCAGGAGTTGCAGCAGGCATCTCTTCCAAGTTCTTCTTCGGATTCCTTAGTCCAGTTGCTGACTATGCCTTCCAAGCCAAAAAGCCTTGCCTTTTATGCAGGTTTCTCCCATTCATTCCAGCCTAGCTGTCAATCGCACCGCAGGGTGGCTGTTCTTGCCGGACAGCCAGCCGGCCAATCATCTTTGGGTGCATTCCTGTAATCAATGGGATTAAGCACTGGGAGTTTCAGCCCCCAACCCCCCTCACTTCCTGCCCCTCCCTTTATTCCTGCCAGACATACTAGAGCCAGAAGCGGGCTTCACTCGTGAATCCCACTAAAGACAAAAGGAACAAAGGGACCCAACCTGGTTTGGCATGCAGAGTAAATCTCAAGAAGGACCTTTCCAACAAGAAATGACGAAAAAAGACCAGGCCATTTTGACACAATGGGCACCCATGAGTGCTTTACTGCAGCTGTGAATGCAGCCTGTGGTAAAAACACATAATGGCTAGTGGCAGTGGTTTACTTTTTTACTACCAGTAATTGTTGAACGGATAACATAAAAATGTTACATGAGAAGCTAGACAAAGGGGATACGAAGTAACACCTCCAGCACCCTATAGTAAGATAGTGTGTGCTGGGTCTAGAAAGTACAGTTGGTAGGTAAAGTCAATTTCACTTTACTCGTCTTGGTAACTGTAGTTAAACCAAGAGAAGGTATTTAAACCTTTGGGAAATCTAAGAGACTTCCATGTGTCGCTGCACTGAAGGTGCTGTGTGTCACAATGTAAAGATGATGCCTATGGC
Organism: Ambystoma mexicanum; assembly: GCF_040938575.1. Classification (NCBI taxonomy): domain Eukaryota; kingdom Metazoa; phylum Chordata; class Amphibia; order Caudata; family Ambystomatidae; genus Ambystoma; species Ambystoma mexicanum. The sequence continues at coordinate 832,563,907 of NC_090938.1, read as the reverse complement.
GTTTGCCAGAGTCCAAAGTCAAAAGAAACACAGAAAACGCATAGAATTAAAAGTACAAAGTCCCAAAGTTCAGCAAAAGAGCTGGGGGTCTCGGGAGGATTTTAGTACTAAAAAGAAAATTCACCCCAACACACGCGCAGCGCATGTTGGCCTTAGTTCCATTTTTCTGTGACAGATTTTGCTTCGTCTAATGAGAATCAGCTTGCCTTATAATGACTCCTTTGAGAAAATTCTTCGTAGACCCTTCGAGATGTCTTCATCCTCGACGCCTTCAACACTGAAAACCGGTTTTAAAAAAATGCTGCTACTGCGGGTCCAATATGTCCCATACCGACCTGCACCGTGTCTGCTTGTGGTGCCTAGGCGAGGACCATGACACGGCCAGTTGGTCAAAGTGTCAGTCCATGACAGGAAAGGCCTTGAGGAAGCGGAAGCGGAAACTCCATGTAGGAAGATTACCAAAATCCCCTGACCTGTAAGCCTTCGACCGACGAGTCGAGAGGAGACTCAGAGGAAGAAGGCGAGGCTCTCTAGGTCTAGGAGTGGCTCATACCACTCGTCCTTGAAAAAGTCAAAACTGAAGCACCTGAGGTCACCTTCCTCGACGTCTCCCTCCTATGACTCGCCCGAAAGGGTTGCATGTCCCACAAAAAAATCTACCCCAGCAGAATTGGAAGCTTTCTGAAAGGGGAAAGGAAATGTTAAAAATATTTGAAAAACGGGTTCATGCTCTTACGAGCTTTCCAAGCAAGCCTGTAAGGATAGGTCTCGCTCAAAATCCTGCGCGCCCTTTAGCCTGGGAAAATGGCCTGACAGGGAGCTCTCGAGACCTCCTTCACCTTCTTCCGATGAGAAGCACAAAGAAAAGTCTAGATGGAGGTCCTCAACACCATCAAAACCTGTTGACGACAAAGGTGTCCTCGACGCCGGCCAGGCCTTATATGACAAAGGTGTCCTCGACACCCGTCAGGCTCTCGACATCGACAACTTCGAAGACTACTACGCTGCATACGCTGGCTATTCCATCGAAGCCAAGCGCCCCTCAATCGGTGCCAATAAACCCATCGAAGCCTACACTCACTCCATCTGAAAAAGTTTATACTCCTTTACCCAGAAGAGTTTTTCAAATCCCTCTCTTCAATCTTTGAAGATGAGGAACACTCTGATGAGGAAGATGCTCATTGTTGACTGCAATATGCGACACCCAATGCTCCAGAATGTCTGATATCGGAGGAGTGCAGGATTAAAGATCTATATGACCATTTACAGTTTGCAAGAGGAGTTGATACTTCACCCGATCTGGAGTTCCGTAGACCTGAGCCTGGCGAACATGCCAAACGCTCAATAAAGACAACTCATGTCCAGAGTTGTAGAGTGCATAGGATGGAGCAGACCAACTCTCCCTTATTAACAGGATGATTTAACTGATATGTTGGATAAAGGTCCCCAAAGTGACCTGGTATTACCATTCCATATGGCTTTACAAAAAAGGGTTGCTGGAAATTGGGGAAACTCTGGACACCAATCCGGCAGTTAAACATCTGACAAGAAAATACTGCCCCTCCAGTAGTGACCCTGACTATCTGTCGACACCCCATTCCGGAGACTCTGGTGGTGCAGGCAACTACCGCAACATCGAAGCAGGCAGCGTACCCTACCATCCCTCCTGATAGGGACGACAAGCGTGTAGATGGATGGGCAAGAAAGGTATTTTCAGCTGGGGGCATGGTGCTGAAATCGGCAATCTCCCACCTGTTCCCTGACAACATTTTCGTACACTCTGTGGGATTGCACATCCATGGCGGCTGAGCATATTCCCGAGGGGGAAGAAAGGGATGGCTTCTTAGCTATTAAGCATGGCAAAGAAGCTAGTTGTGAATCCCTTCAATCAGGTTTGAATACTGCAGATCGCGTCAGCAGATCCAGTGCGACTAGCACTGTAATACGCAGACGCGTAGTTGAGCAAGTCTGGTTTTGCACCCGATGTGCAGTCAAGACTTCTCAACCTGTCTTTTGACAGGACTCATCTTTTTGACAGTAAGGCTGACGAGAGCCTTGAAGTTGTAGACCTCGAAGGCGGCAGCCAAGTCTTTAGGGGCTGCTGTTAGGCAACCTCAGCCTTTTCATACTAGTGGACAACGTTGGAAGGGTAGATCTTTTCGCTACTACTCCTCTGTTGGAAGGGCGAGCGGAATGACCAGTCAAAGAGGCCAGAGAAAATGTCCTTATGGTGGACGAGGTGGAGGTGCCAAGCCAGCTCAAGCAGCAGCCTCTTTACCATCGGCCTCTACAACAGCCGTCTCAAAACCACTCTGAGGTCTTGAATCACAGCTCGCCAGTAGCGGGCAGACTGTCTCAGCATTTGGAAGAATGCGAGCCATTACTTTGGATGCTTGGGCTCTGGAAACCATGGCCCGTGGTTAACTGCCTTCCTTTTATAAGAAGACCTCAAAACAATTCAATGGGGAGCCGCTCTTTGATGGTTCCGGACCCACTACTTGTGCAGGAAGTTTTAACCCTGCTAGAGAAAGGCGCTATAGAACCAGTACCTGTAGCAGAGAGGAACAAGGAATGGTACTCCCCATATTTTTTGATCCCCAAAAAGGACCGAGGACCGAGACCCATCTTGGACTTGAGATACTTTAACAAGTTCCTCAGGAAGGACAAAATTCAAGATGGTCTCACTTTCTCAGATCCTCCAGGCTCTCCAACTCCAGGATTGGTTGGTGTCATTGGACCTTCAGGATTCTTAATTTCATGGGCGAATCCATCTCAAGCACAGAAAATACCTGAGGTTTGCAGTTGGCGGTTCTCATTATCAGTTTTGAGTTGTGCCTATCGGGCTAACCTCCGCCCAAGGGTTTTCATCAAATTGATGGGGGTAGTGGCAGCTATCTCAGGAGAGGGGGGAATCAATGTCTACCCTTACCTAGACGATTGGCTGATCAGGGCGCGGCCTCCCGAACAAGCCTTGGATCATCTGTCACCTGCCACTCCCTTCACAGATTGGGCTTCTCCCTCAATTACAAGAAGTCCTATACGGCACCTTCCCAACAGCTCCAATACATCAGGGCTGTGTTAGAAACATCCTTGGGAAAGAGCTCACCTCCCAAGGTGAGGGCTCAAGACATTCTTTAGATGGTTTCCAAATTTCAGAGTGCCCAGAATCTTCCGGTCGATTTCTTGAGGTTGCTCGGCCTCATGGCATCTTGCATTTTTCTGGTGCAAGAAGGCGGCTGAGAATGAGATCCCTTCAGTGGGCTCTAAGAACACAATGGTCCTAATTCTCAGGAAAGATGTCGGACTGACTTCAGATTCCAGCCAGGGTCTCATAGGATCTTCTGTGGTGGGCCTGCGAGGAAAATATTCTGAAGGGAGAACCCTTTTGGCGACCATGGCCAGAGATTACAGTAGTGATGGATGCCTTGCTCACGGGGTGGGGACCCCATGCCAACGATCTGACAGTCAGCGGTCGTTGGTCTCCATCAGAGTCCAAACTAAATATCAATCTATTGAAGCTGAGGGCAATCGGACTAGCTCTGAAGGCCTTCCTATCCTCCGTACGGGGGAAGAATGTCCACATAATGACGGACAACACTGTGGCAATGTACTACCTCAACAAGAGGTGGTGTAGGGTCACTACTACTGTGCAGACAGGCAATGCAGCTTTGGTACTTGGCAATTCAAGAAGGAATATCTGTATCGGCAGTTCAGAGTCGGAGAGGAGAACACGGCAGCAGATGCTCTGAGCAGGCAGAGCAGTCTCCCACGAGTGGGAACTAGCTCAGGAAATCCTTCAAGAGCTCTTCACCCTTTGGGGAACCCTCAAGTGGATCTGTTTGTGACCCGGGTGAACTGGAAGTGTGAACTGGATTGCCCCAGGGAAACATCCCCGCCCAAGAGGAACTTGCTGTTCCTCACGTAATCAGGAGTTGAGAAAGTTCAGGAAATCCATGATCCTGATTGCCCTGGATTGGGCCAGGAGAATGTGGTACCTGGACCTTCTAGACATCTGTCCTCCTATACATCTTTCCTAGAGAGAGGATCTTCTCTTGCAAGAGGGGGGTCGGGGTAACCATCCAGAGGTCTATATTCTCAACCTTGATGCTTGGTTTCTGAAAGGTTGAGCTAGAAGGATTGGGACCGCTCAGATGACGTTATGGAGGTGTTGCTTTCGGCCAGACGGCCAGCAACAAAATCTTTGTACTGTTGCTGTTCGAACATGTTGCCAGACGGCCAGCAACAAAATCTTTGTACTGTTGCTGTTCGAACATGTTTTGCAACGGGTGCAAGGAAAAGAATGTGGATCCATTGCTATGTAAAACACTGGATGTACTGTCCTTTTCTTTATCCTTAGCCAATTTGGGGCTCCAGATTGGTACCATTAAAGGTTATCTGGTGGCGCTATCCATTTTTAAGCGCTCATCAGAGGAATGTTCTTATTTCAAGATCCCTATAGTGACTCAATTTCTAAAAGGGCTCTCTAATGTGTATCCTCAATCTCCCTTCCAGGTTCCGGTTTGGGACCTACATTTGGTTTTATAATTCTTAATGTGTGCACCCATACACATGTGTCCTAAGGTTATTAACCTTTAAAACCATTCTATTGGTTGATCTCACATCAGCCCGCAGAGTGAGCGAGTTGCAGGCACTGTCAGTGAAGCCACCCTTTACAGTCTTCTACAAGGACAAGGTTGTCTTGAAGGTCAAACCTTAATTTGTTTTGGCTAAAAGCAGAATGCAGCCAATCAGCACACAGATGGCCGAAAAAAGCGAAGACCTCTCAGCCTGGCAATGAGGATGCGGTGGCCATTGCCGAGATTGGCACTTGACCAAAGATAATTTCAGATTTTCATTTGAACCAGAAAATTGTCCTGCCTTCCTTCTACCCTCCACCTCACTCTGGTAAGGAGGAAGAAAGACTTCATAGGCTAGCTGCTAAAAGAGCATTAAGCCTTTACATTTCAAGAAAATCCAAAATTTGGTTTGACGATCAATTGTTCATAGGGTATACAGGACACAAACTAGGTCAGGCTGTTACCAAACAGACCTTATATAGGTGGATAATTTTGGCAATTTCAGAGTGCTACAGGCTTGCAGGGAAAGGCCCTCCTGCAGGCTTGCGAGCTCATTCCACTAGGGGCATGGCCACATCTACAGCCCTGCAAAGGGGAGTTCTATTAGGAATATTTGTGGAGCTGCAACGAGGTCAACAATACATATGTTCACAAAACATTATGCCCTGGTTGCTTCCCATTCTGAACTTGCTTTTGGTAAGGCAGTACTTTGCTCTGCCCTGGAAAATGTGTAGTATCTAGAATTCTACTCCCTCCTCCAATTATCAACACTGCTTTGGGAATCTGTCAAAGATGAGGAATAAGTTGGACACAATCCATTTGAAGAACAAGTTACTTACCCCTGGTAACATTCTTTCGACTGGATGTTCCTCCAACGTAGTCCTCATTGCCCTCTCAACCTACCCCTCTGTAGAATTTCTCATGCTATTACAGCTTCTGCTCACCAAGGTTACTGTCATGCCCGTATTTATGGGCATCTCTGCTGCATGAGGAAAAACAGAACTGAGGCCAACGGGTGCTGCGCGTGCTATATATGATCTCCGATGACGTCGCCCTCGACGGAGGCCTTCGAGGGACATCGACTCGACGCACAGCGCCCTCTGCTGAAAGTTCTCTGAAGCTGGACATTACATGTCAAAGATGAGGAATACGTTGGAGGAATATCCAGTCGAAAGAACGCTACCAGAGGCAAGTAACTTGTTCTTCTCATCTAACCAATCACTGTCCTCTGGGGTCATACTGCCCCACCCCCCCCCAATCCAATGACGGCCCTCTCCCTAAGCCCCGCCTCTGGCAGCCATCCTTCTGATATTTTTACTGCACACTTCAGTGCTGGGAGTCCTCCAGTTGCTGTCAGAGCCATTTGTATGTGTTTTTGGTGGGAAAAGTCCAATTTCTTTTTTTCGAAGGTCCTGTGTCTCTTCATACTGCCAACAGCGGGTACCTGTTGTCGGTGAAGCTCTGCGGTCCTCAAGGGCGAAGATCCATTGACGGTTCTAGAAGGCCATCTTGGGGCCTACTTTGCGCCTTCTGACCATGAAGGAGGAGAAGGGAGGGCCCTCTTCAGACCCTGCACCAAATGCGGGCTACGGAATGTGTTCATGGAGGACAAGCACCTACAATGCCTCTACTGCCTGCACCTGGACCATAAGGAAGTAGAGTGCGAGATATGCCTCGGTTTCTCTAAGAAAACGACAGATCAGCATAGTAGGCTAGCGGCATGGCTTAACACGAACATGGCCTCTGACACATGCTCCGAGCAGGGTTATGCCTCGTCCAGGACCGGCCAGTCAGGGGAGCGTCCTTCTAAGACCTTTTGAGGGCGCTACATCCGTGGGGGCCCAAGATCAGGCCAAGATCTGCAAGTCAGAGTCCCCCGGGTTTGGCGCTGAATCTGGTCCCCAGTGAATAGGGCAGGCACAATCAACATCACCTTGCGCCTCCATTGCCATCCTACCATCAAATCTACCCTGGCTAAGCCACGTGAGAAATCTGAGAAGCCGCGGGCAGAGGAGAAGGCGGCCGCGCAGCCCCAGCAGGCTGAACCGGCAAAGGCAAAGAACTTGTCTGACCCAGTCAACTCGTACTATGACCACGGTGGCTACGAGTGCTGATCCTAAGAGGGTAGCTCCCACGGCGCAGAAAGTGTCCCTGCCCCCAAGGCATGACACCACCGCAGAGACTGGCAAAGTCTGCAGGCATGACAGAAGGGGTGAAACCGGCTCAAGTCCCGGTCCAAAGAAGGCAGGGAGGACAAAATGGGGGTGGTGTGGGGAGGAGGGCCCCGAAACAGCACTCCCAGGTCATCGCCACTATGGAGGTCTCGTCAACGAATGACTAAGAGGAGTCCTTGCATACAGTCCACAGGCTCACTGGGCGTAGCTTTCCTGTTCTGCCTTCTCAGCTGAGGGACATTTGCTTGGATATTCTATTGACTCTACACACGTTGGTGTTGGAGATCCAGATGAGAATGCCTCTGGCGCCGGTACCTGTGGTCCCCGATTAGCCTCTGCCGAAGAGAGTCATCTAACGCCCCCATATCAACCTCCTCCACCACATTGCCTGCAATGCAGGACACCAGTGCTCCAGCAAGCCTGAACCGGCCAGGATTTTGGGCCCTCACTTGTGCATCCCAGTGGGAAGAGGTAAAAAACCATGCTATGAAAAGGGGCAATGGAGCTAGTTTCCAAATGGCTTTGGGGCTCCGTAGTCTATTGCAGATACTTTCTAGTCAGAAAGAAGACAGGGAAGGGGCTGGAGACCCATCCTGGACCTACGACGTCTGAACAAATACTTAAGTCAAAAAATTCAGGATTGTAATGTTGCAGCACGTGCTTGGGCAACTGGAAAAAGGACTTCTTGACGAGGACGATGCCTATTTCCACGTCACCATTCAGAAGAAACGGACATTTCTGCGTTTGATGGTGAAGGGCCAGCACTACCAGTTCAAGGCCCTACCATTTGGCTTGAAGTCGACCCCAAGAGTATTCATGAAATGCCTGGCACCAGTGGCGACACATCTACAGGGCATACATGTATACCCGTACCTGGACGACTGGCTGATGCACAACCGCTCACGGGAGCTGGCTGACGAACACACAGACCGACTATTGACGGATCTGAGAGTCTCCATCTATCCAAAGTCCTGCTTAATGCCATCGCAGAACGCGTGGTCCCTAGGGGCCAGACTCAATGCAGTGTCTTGCCTGGCATCTCCCTCAGAGGAGAGACTAGCAGCCATTCAAGGAAGGGTGCAATGTCTGTCGACGAAGACGGCCACGGTGCGGGCCATCAAGTTGTTACTGGGCAGGATGTCGTCCTGCATCTACCTCGTCCGTCTCTGCAGGTTGCAGATGCGACCCCTACAGGTGTTCCTGGATGCCCGTTGGGTACAGGTGTCCGGAAGCTTCACAGACAAGATCCTTCTCAAAGAAGATTTCCGGCGGGCGATAAAGTGGTGGGGCGTCCGCTCCAACAACACCCAAGGCACTGGATTTCAACCCCCCCCCCCCCCCATACAAGGAGACTGTCACCACAGACTCCTCCCTAGAAGGTTGGGGAGTGCACACCGGACATCTGAACTCCAGAGGCCTGTGGCTGCCGGAGGAGAAAGATCTGCATATCAACATCCTGGAACTACGGGCAGTGTTCTGGGCCCTTAAGTTGTTTGTTTCTACCATCTCTGAAAGGCAAGGTGGTGAGGATCTTCATGGACCACACCACCACCATGTTATACATCAGGAAGCAAGGGGGCACTCGATCTCTCCTTGCTCTCCAATGAAGCGCAGGACTTGTGGCACTAGGCAGCCGGACTTGGGAGGTTCCTCGTCCCTCTTCACCTGGCGGGAATCAAGACCATTGCAGACTCCCTCAACAGGGAACTGCACTCCTGCCACAAGTAGGCGCTTTGTCAGCATCAGGTGAACCTCCTGTTCGTCAAGTGGGGCAGACCCCAGATTGATCTGTTTACTGCATCAGGCTCCGCTCAAGTTTCTCTTGTGGAAGACTGCTTTCCTTATGGCCATCACCTCTGCCTTGTAGGTGAGATCCAGTCCCTATGCTGCAAGCAGCTTTACCTGACTTACCACGAATCAAGGGTAGTACTCTTTCATGCCAAAGTTTCTGCCGGAATTCCACCTTTACAAGCCTTTGGTGGTACTTGTTTTGTTACTGAAATCTTCGCCGGTGGAAAGGGCCTTGCACTCGCGTGACGTTGCTCGTGCCTTGAAGTGCTACGTGACCTGCACAAAGTTTTCGGAAGACTGCTCAACTGTAAACCCTCCCTCTGGCCCCTCTGTGGCTCTTCTTGGTCATACTGCGACTTTACGTTCTTACCAAATCTGAAGATTGCTGCCAGAGGCGGGGCTTAGGGAGAGGACTGTCATTGGATGGGGCCAGTATAACCCAGAGGACAGCGATTGGTTTAGAGAGGCTTTTTTTTTTTCGATTTTTCAAATTCCAATTTTTGAGAATCCTATTTTACACATGCATCAACTGATCCATTAGTCGGATCAACAGTAATATAACATAGTACTAAGAAAGCAATCTGTGCAGGTGTGTCCTTTGGTCCACTCCTAAAGCCCACTACCCTCTCCCTCCCCAGCGCCCCCAAACCGCTTACCAAACAAAAGGGTCTTTTATTTGTATTTTGTTTTATATAGCGCCTTAATCCAAGGCACTTTACAGTTAACAACAAGTAACACATAAAACATGGAACAGTAGGAGCTAAACAGTAAACCTGAATCAAACCAGAAAAACGGCATTTGGAACAATTTGCAAGTAAGAAGGTAGAGGAGGGGGTAGGGAAGGATCAAGAGGGAGAGAGTAATGAGTGAAGTAAGCAATAAAAGAGGAGATCATAGAGACGGGGACAGATAAAGATGAGAACAGAGAGAGGATAATAGGAGGGACGGGATAGAGAAGGGGGGAGGTATACCAGTGCTTCATTACAACCTGGGGGAATCCTTAGTCTTCTGAACCAGGCAGTGTCTCGTGTGTATGTTAACCTCTAGGAATTCAAGGCTTCATAACTCCCCTTCCGTGTCCTGTTGTGCTGGTAACCCCCTGTATTATTGCATGTATTTTGCACAGAAGCCTGTCCATTCCATTTCCATAGACCCTGCATCTCTGTGAATGGCCGCGGTTAAACTATCCATCCGGTATAAGTTCCGGGCTCTAATGACCCGTTCACTCTCTCCATTTTCCAGTATGTTGCCAGACATGCCCTCCCAGCAAGGAGCAGACAGTGAATCGTCCTCGGCAACCTAGTGAATTTCCCTTCCTGTTCTTGCAGTCCAAATAACCTCTGCATTGATGCTTTCCCCTTCGCTACCTCATCAGGTCTTTAATACAACTTGGAACCTCATCCCAGTAGGACTGGGACCACCTTACATCCCCACCACGTATGCCAATAGTCGGCTCTAGACCCACACTCATGCCAACACATGTGGATCGTTCCTTGGTACATCCTGGAAAGTCTAACCGGGTGTTCTAACTTGATGAGTCCGACTTGATGGTCGTGCAGTTATGTAATGCCTCCGTCCCCAAGTACCGCTCGAGCAGAATGTAAAATACTGCCCTAGCAATCTTTGAGGCCACAGGTGGGAATGTCGTCGTCAGCCTGGTATCGGGAACGCCAGAAGGACCCCTGAGTACTGTAAGGCAAAGGGTTATAATCCAAGAAACACTCAAAAAGGCACTTGGCAATTGGCAGAAGGAGTAAACAAGATGCAGTGACACCAGCTTACCTAAAAGGGGTGGAGTGTAGATAAGGAACCCATGCAGGGGAACCCACAGCAGGCTGGGATGATGTAGTTGACACTCCTGAAAGCACCTGGTGGAGCAAGCATGGATCCGTGGCAAAACGTGAAGCAATCCGAGGGTTGCAAAAACAGAAGGGCAATCCAAAAGCAAGTCCAGAGTACAAACAGGTGTCAGATGTCCGGGAAATCGGAGAGCACGCCAGAGTCCAAGGGTAATCCAAGAGCAGTTCCAAGAAGCGTTCCAGGGTCGAAGCAAGGAGAGAAAACAAGAAGCAAAGGTAACGCCTGGCAGTCCTCCGTAGAAGTAGCTGTGAAGCAAAGAGTCTTGTTTGCCGGCTTCTTTTGAAGAGGCGAGCGGTAGCACGTGACGCATCACGTGACTGCTTGCGCACGTTGCGTGGAGCGCAACGCGGCCAGCGATTGGGGCTGTCGGTACATCCTGGTATCCTGGCGTCGCCGGCTGTGCAGGAGGCGCCATGGCAACCGCCAACGCGGAAAAGGGCGAAGAGGCAGGTCCGCCCAACATGGTATTCCGCCTGCCGTGTTTCCCCGCTGGTGTGAATGGGAAATACGACGGCGAGAAGCGCCTGATGAGGGAGACAGGTGTGAGGGGGGGGGGGGAGTGAGAAATGGGTTGTGTGAGAGGGCGTGACACTGGGTCATATTGCCACCTGTTGATACCATGTAGTTTGTACTGGCCGTAAATGGATGTCCGAGGCCCCCTTGCACATCTTTTTTTTTAAAAAATGTATATATTTGTAAGATTTACACAAAGATAACCAAGCAAGTCAATCAATACAATCAAAACAAATAGTAAATTACATGCAGAATACAATATACATATAACCATCAAAGAACTAGTATAAACTCAGAAAGTCATCCCAAATCTTTCCATGCAATCTTAACTTCCCCTGTCTCTTATAAATCACCCTCTCCATAGTTTCAAGATCAGACATCCCCTCAATCCAATCCTCCACAGCAGGTGCAATCCGTGTCTTCCAGCCCCTCAAAACCAACTTCTTGCCCAAACCTGCACCACAGAGCAGAAACTTTTTCCGTGAAATAGAGAGATCCTCTAGCAACTCACCACCTCCCAAGATCATTGTCATGAAATCCAATTCAACATCCAGATTCAAAACACGCAAACGGACACAACAAACATCATGCCAAAATCCCCGTACACGCACACACTCCCAAAGCAGATGTTCCAAACTTCCCAATCCATTTCCACAACACCAGCATTCATCTGAATCCACCATCCCCCTCTTGAACATTCGTTCTGGACTCCAAAACTCACTATTGAGAATCTTTATTTGTCTCGACTGTTCCTCCAAATAAATAGCACAAATTTTAACATTCGCACACATTTCCAACCATATCTCGGGCAAAATCTCACACCCCAATCTCCTTCCCCATTCATCTCTCAAGTCAGAATTCTCCTTATAAGCAGACACAATACAATTGTATATCCTGCTAGCAATCGAACAAACACCTGGCTCCCTTTCCTTAAGAAAGAGATTCACCATTGCACTTCCTTGCTCCGCTACATCACCTATGCATCTTTTCAATTTTCTGAAATCATCAGTTCGGAAATTGTCTATGTTAAATTTCGCTCGCAACTCTCGCTCTCCAATCCACTCACCATCCACAAAGACATCATCAATCCAGAAAACTCCACCTAGAAACCAGTCTGGCCAGAATAAAGACTTACCTCCAACAGAAATCAGCGGATTCAACCAAATGGATGCATGAGTGGTTTTCAAAGCAACCGATCCTAGCAATTCCTGTATGTCTCCACGTTTCTCTCAGAAAAACTGTCAAAGGCGATTTCTTACACAATTTGTTCGTAGCCGTGAGAATCGCCCTAGGAGGGAGCGGGCCCAACAAACTTGCCTCAGCAATTACCCATTTATCAGATGGGTCTACCAAAAAGGGTACAATGAAATGACTGGAAAAAGCTAAATGATATGCTTTGAAGTTCGGTACTCCTAGGCCCCCCCCCCTTTCCACAGGTAACTGAAGTTTCCATAATTTTAGCCGTGGCGTCTTAGCCCATAAAAAGGACTGCAACAAACCATCAATTTTCTTCCAATAGAGTTGACCAATTTTCACCGGAAGCATACCCAGAATGTAACTAATTTTCGGAGCTGCATTCATTTTTAGAGCGTTTACCTTGCCCCAAAGAGACAAATGAAGCAAAGACCACCTCAAAAGGCTCGTTTTCAAAACACTACACACTTCACTCATGTTCACCACAACCATCTCATCCACCAGCGGGGTCAGCCATATACCCAGATATTTTAGTTTCCTTTCACACCACTGAAACCCAAGTCCAGTAATCAAATTCTTATCACAGTATCCTGAAATCGGCAACACCTCGGATTTAGACCAATTGACCTTAAATCCTGCCACCGTATGAAATCTATCTAAAACATCCAATAAGGCCGGAAGGGACACTGTCAAATTCCGCAATAATAGTAGCAGATCATCCGCATATAACCACAACTTTTGATCGGCACCATGAAAGTTCAGTCCCTGTATTAGCACATCGCACCTCAAGGCAATCGCCAATGGTTCCATGGCTAAAACAAATATCAGAGGGGATAAAGGACATCCCAGTCTTGTACCCCTCTGCAGCACAAAAGAGTCTGATGATTGCCCATTAGTTCTGACAGTGGCCGTTGGACAGCAGGGCAACCCATGAAATAAATTCCTCTCCCAGGTTCATAGCACGTAATACTGAAAAAAGATACTTCCAATCCACACGATCAGGCGCCTTCTCCGCGTCTAAAGAAAAAATGGCCACATCTTCCGAATCCTGTGCATGCGTCATCAGCAGCAACAACTTTCTAATATTACTAGATGTTCTTCGACCGTGAACAAAACCTGATTGATCAGTGTGCACCAGTTTCACAAGCAAAGTCTGTAAACGCACGGCCAACAATTTCGCCAATATCTTGTTATCCGTATTAATTAAACTGATCGGACGATAGTTTGAAGTCAAGCTGCCATCTTTATCCTTCTTAAGAAAAACCGCAATAGTGGCATGATTGGTAGAAGCAGGAAGAAGAACCCCCCCCCCCCCCGTCCCCACCACCCTAGACTCCATATACACATCCCGCAAAAGTTCCACCGCCGAATCTGGCAAGATTTTTTAAAATTCAGCAGGCAGACCGTCAGGACCAGGAGACTTGCCTGCGTTCAGTTTTGCAATAGCAGACCTCATTTCATCCACAGTCACACTTTCACCCAACATGGCTTTCTCCAAATCATTCACTCTAGGTATGTCCAAACCATCCAAAAAGGACTCCTCCACACCACTTACACCCAACTCATTTCGATACAATTTCATATAATATTCCTTAAACGTCTCATTAATTTGTTTTGGATGAAAAGTCACCATACCATCTTCCTTTACAATAGAGCTGCTTGTACCTTCCGACTGCCGTTGCCTTAATCTGTACGCAAGCCAGCGGTCGCATTTCTCACCATATTCAAAATAGGAAAATTTTAGCCTGAACAGATCCTTTTCAGATCGTACTCTCAATCTCATTCAACACTCTCTGCGTTTTCCTTAGTGTTCTCTTTTTTTTCCAGGTTTGCAGGATCATTCATCAAAGCAGTTTAGAATTGTTTAATACGTTGTTCCAAATCTAAACTTTTCTTCTCCAAATTTTTTCTCTTACTACTGGACAAACCCAGGATCAGACCCCACATTGTACATTTAAATGCCTCCCAGACTGTCCCCACACTAAGCCGATCTGTCCTATTTTCCACCACAAAATGTTCAGCCTCGGATCTGATTTTTTTTTTTTCCACAATCTTCTCATCTTGAAGAATTGAGGTGTTCATTCTCCAACAAAATGATCTGCATGTAGCAAACTTCAGACCCACATTCAGAAACACTGATGCATGATCAGTAACAGCAATACAACCAATCTCACAACTTGCCAGATTCGAGGTTGCAGAGCCAGCCGTGAGAAACGTATCAATACGAGATTGTGAACCATGTGAGCCAGAATAGAAGGTATATTCCCTCATATCAGAGTTATGCAATCTCCAACAATCTTCCAAGGCAAATTCAGATGCAAGTGAGCGGAAAGAATAATATGTTGCGTCTCGCCTACGATTAGCACAGGGTCCGCTATGATCTTTGGCATCATCCATAACCAAATTAAAATCCCCCCCCAAAATTACATTCTGTAAACCAAAATCCTGCAACATCTGAGCAACTGTTCCAGAAAAGGAGCCATCGTCCACTGAGGGGGCATAAACATTGCAAAGACTAGTTTGAACCCCCTGAACATCCACCAAAAGTGCAATGACTCTACCCTCATCTGAGCGTGAACGTAAAACTTTAATTGGGGCATTTTCCCGTACCAAGACAGCCGCCCCTCTATAAATGAGTCTCTTGAAGGAAATAAACATCACTGTGCATATCATTCAAAAAATTGAAAATCATTTGTCGTTTGATAGGATTGTTAAGACCATTCACATTCCAAGAGGAGACGGACAAAAGATCCCCCCCCCCTCCCAGACGGCATTGCCAAGACAATGAGAAGACAAAAAACAACTAGCTCAAAAATTCTGCTTCCAAAATAACCGAAAACCCACCCCCGCCCCCTACAGCAGAAGTATGAATCCAACTTCAACAAGAACTAACAAACCCCAGACGACACCCGGTACCCCCCCCCCCCCCCCGCAAATCACATATTCGAATCTAAACAAGTCATCCCCAACCAGAAAATTATGCAGGACTCGTGTATGACTACTAGCCAAGTAACAAAATACTTGGCAACATAATATATCCCAAATCATGTCCAAATTTCCCCTAACCCCATCCAAGAAGTGATGTAACTGGTCCAAATAAACTTAGCAAACATTAGTCATATTTAAAATGGCATGAATATGCCACGAAAACCATCAAAAGCGCACATAAAACTATCCTCCTCACCGTACAGGAAGATGTAAGAACAAAAGAATATCATGCAACCCCTTCTACAGGTGACATCGGCAAAAAGGCAGACGACAATAATAAAAAAAAAAACAATTGAACAAAAAAAGCAGCATCAGTTAAACCCAGTACCATTGCAGCAATAAACAGTAAACAATATTCAGCCCCATGGTGTAAACCGTTTCAGTCCCAATGTTGATGGGATCCACTCCATTCATAACGCTTTTCCAAAAAAAAAAAAAAAATATGCCGTGCTAATGACATGTATCCATATGAGACCATTATGTTATTGCATATATATGGAAGTTGCAGGTCACACTCTGGCCCCCACCCTTGCGTGGGCGGAGCCAGCAACTAGGTTTAAATCTATCTTGCAAAACATAGCCACCACGGAGCAACACAAGCCCCGAGCACGGCTAAAGGCCGACTGCACCATATAAAGTATGAGCATCCTACGTGATGTCTCTCCTCTCCTCCACACGAACAACGTCTCGAAAAAAGATCCTCACCGGTAGACCTCCCTCCGCCGCCCGCAGGCCTACATTTCCGAATCGTCGTGCGGCCTGCCAGCAGATCCGGAAGCGGTCTCACCACGGGAGCAGCACAGAAGGAGGAGGCGTGGTCATCTGGAACTCGCTCTTTCATGTCACAGCCACGGCGTCTTCCTTGTCCACATTCATCACCGACACGTGACATGACGCGTAAGATCACATGGCACGTCAATTGATGAAAGGGTCCTTTACTCCAGCCGCATCACGGATGCAATCGCAAGATTCAACCATATTCCAGCGTTAGACTGAAAACACGAACAAAAACGTTAAACTGAAACTTGCGGTCGGCGCCATTTTTTCAGCATTGAATCCAGTTTAAAAAAAACAAAAAAAAACAGGCGAGTCAAATGTAAATAACGTTTCAATTAAATCCAATGTTAATCTGCTATTCAATTGTATTATGGCTATCCCTCAGTGCCTCTAACCATGAAATAGCCTCTTTTGGGTCAGATGCAACCCTCTCTCCCTTTAGCAACAGAAGAGTCATAGAATTGTATCTATTCAACAGAGTCTTTACCTTTAGGGACTTTGCCAATTCTTTCACACCCATGAAGCCTTTCCTGGCAACCACGACTTCTTTAGGATAATCCGGAAACACAAAAATAGACTTCCCTTTGTAAAAGGCAGATCCTTTAGACCTAGCTGCATGCAACAAGCTCTCCTTCTTCCTGGCCAAAACAAAGACCACCATGATGTGCTTAGAGCCTGGTTGTTTGCCTATCCTGTGCACATGGTCAACATCTTCCTCAGTAAAGGACACTCCGGGATCTTCAACCACTCCAATTAATCTTCCATTCCTCTCCCGCAGTTTGAAGTCCATTTCCAATCTTCGGTCCTTCTCAAAATGGAGGTCCTTTTTCAAATTATTGTAGGCTCTGTAGTTCTCTGCCATCTCCGAAGTCAAGGAAAGTGATTTCTTTTCCAATTTTTCCACTCTACCATCCAGGTGACAAACTTTAGAGTTCAGCTCCGCCAAGGTAGTTTTCACTGCAACCATGTCCAGAGACACCTGCTTCAGAAGCTTATAGATGTCCTGACTACTTGGATTATCTTATTCCATCTCACGCAATTGTTTCTGTTTTTTAGAATTAGTTTTCTGGCTCCTGAATCTTTTTTTTTTTGGAATTCATAATCATTTTGAAATAGCTTCAGGGAGGGGACCAGGAGCTGCAGGTTCAAGCTGCTGTCATCTTGGCCAACATTCCGGAATCCTCCCCTTGCACATCTTCTGTCATGTCTGCAGGGAGAGGTCCCTCCCAGCTCTCTCTTAGCCTGTCTTAGGAATTCCTTTTCATTTCCATTAATCCCCTGGAACCAGACCCTGTCTAAGATTTATTTATGCACTTGTATTATGCTGAAACCCGCAAGCATCAAGGTGCAATTATTTACACAAGGGAACAACATACAGGAAACGGGACAGCTAGATGCTTTTTTTTAACATTATTCTTGGGTAAACTCTGGGAGCTATTTAAACTGAGCTGTTTTAAGGGCCTTCCGGAAAGCCAGATAGTTACCCTTTAATCTGATGGTGTTGGGTAGTCCATTCCATGCTTGGGCTGCCATTACCGGGAAGGATCTCCCCATCCCATTAGTGCTTTTTGAAAGCTGGGCAGACAATCTGTTCCCTAGATTCTGATCTCAATGATCTGCCTAGAATGTACGGGAGGATTAGATATTTCAAATAGGCTAGGGATTGCCAGTGGATGCTTCGATGGACCATGGTCATGGCTTTGATTGTGATCCATTAGTTGATTGTCAGCCAATGTAGGGCACTTCTGTCTGACGTTATATGCTCCTGTCTAGTTCTCTCCCTAGTGATTCTCACTGCGCTGTTCTGGGTAATCTGACATCTTGCGATGCAACCCTTGTTTGCTCATAGCATTAACGCATTTCCATAATCCAGCCTTGTTAGGATAATGGCCCTAGCAATAGTGGCGCTGTTTTGTTAATTCACTAACGCTCTGATGTGACTGAGCAAATGCAAGTAATATTGGCAGCTTTTGTTTAAGTTGCAGACATGGGACTCTGCATTAAGCAACTCTTCTAAGGTAGTGTCCAAGGTCTTCACCTTTTCTTGGACATTGGCAGTGGAGTCCCTGATCTGAAAGGTTTTGTATTTGTGACTTAATTTGGCTCGTGCCTGCCATGCACCAAAGATCAGCAACTCTGTTTTGTTCCCACTTAGACAATCTAATTGGATGTTATCCACACCTCTATGGTGTTGTACACTGTCTGGGGTGTCTGTCTTGTAGTTACCACTCAGTTCCATCACCAGCTGAGTATCATCAGCGTAGTTTGTGAAGAACACTCCGTTCCCTCGAGGACTGTGCAAAGTAGCCTATGATGGAGATTAAAAAGTAGTGGAGACAAGCTGGTCCCCTGCGGAACTCCACTATCAATAGATGCTGAGGCCAAAAAGGCAGTGAATTTTAGATCTTCGATTGTCAAGAAAGGATAATACCCATCTGGTTGCCTTTAGGGACAATCTACCCACCTGCTCCCAAGACCAGAGGAGTTGTTCATGGTCTAATAAATCAAAGGCTGTGGACAGGTCCAGTAGCACCAACATGCCTGACCTGCCTTTGTCCATGATACTGAGCATGGGTCTGGAGGTCGGCCATAGGTGTTTCAGTGCTATGGGCCGGCCTAAAGCCAGATTGTTGCCAATGCATGATGTTATTATCTTCCATGTATACTTGCAACTGCATTGTAGCAGCTTTATCTAAGATCTTCAACAGACAGCTGCAGTTAGTAATTAGTCGCAAATTACTGGGGTCCCTGTGGTCCAAGCCTGGCTTTTTGATTAATGGAGTAACTAACAATTTTGATAGATTCTGGTATGTGGCAGTCACGAAAGGATGCATTTACCAGCTGTGTAAGGCAGGGTGTAAAAATATCTTAGATAATCTTAGGGGGTCGGATATTCTCTGCATAGGACATGGGTCTCATTGTGGATAAAAGGAAAAGGGACCTCATGTCCCATGTTGGAATGGTTGAAAATTCAAATCTTTCTACCTCCCCCTGCTCTTGATGGTTAATCCAGGGATTTTCCCTGGGATGCAACGGGACATGTGGTCCTGATTATTTAGCTTGCCTTCAAGATCTTGGCTTTGAAGGCCTCCTGTACTTTTTGGCAGTCACCCTGAGAAGGTTGGGCCGGGGCCAATAATGCCTTGGACTTTTGTAACTATCTCAAAATTTCAAATAGCTTGCTTGTACAGTTTGATGCCCTGGCTATAGTTTTTCTTGGATTTTGAGATTTTGTTTATATCGTAAATCTGCTTCCTTGCACTTGTTCTTCTGTGTTTAGCTGTTTTGCCCATCTTGGTTCTAGCTGTCTCTTCTCTTTTACGTTGGTCAGTAGTGGGGTGAACCATTTCTGATGCTTTGGATTTGCCTGACTAGTTTCCACCTCGCAGGAGCTACCTGCCCAACCAGTTCTTGAACTGTTATATACCGAGACCAGGGTTTGCAGGAATCGGCATCGGTTTGTGCCATTATCTTGGTCATGCACTGAACTAACTCTACAACTGATAGCTCGTTGAAATTTCTATTTGGGATCTTTTTGTGCTCCTTCCTGTCTTTGGGCATTGGCCATTTGGGCGTTTTTGATAAGTCCACCCTGTGATGATCTGACCAAATACATGGTATGGTCCCATCAATTTAACTTCAAGATTGCATGACACCACCCAGTCCAACTAATTGTTAGCTGTCCTGGGATCACTGTTACATACCCTGAAGTTTGTCATTGAGTGTTTTTTCTAGTTCCAAAGTCTCTGCCGGTTGAGCTACCCCTCCAATGATTTGTCTACCACAAGTGAAGTGGCAGTATTAGTCCCATTGAGACTGCGCAACAGCTGGATTATTTCTTGTTAAAGTGTACCATACATGGTGATGGTGGCCTATATATCACTCTGAGATTTATACAGCTGGTTTTTGTAGGTGTGAATTTCGGGTGGAGAATGTCACCCCCCTGACAGCAGGGAGCTGTAAACATAACATTGTTTCTGCCAATGATCGCCACTCCACCTCCTAGCCCTTTTTCTCTTATTTTTGCAGAAAATTGAGTAGCCCTCTGCGACTGCCATTTCTATCATGGGGCCACGGAGTCACGTATCCAAGTTTCCGAAAAGGCAAAGTATATCCAGGTGATTGTCAATAATCAGATCATGTATATTTCTTGCATGATTAAGGGATCTAGTATTTAGCAAACACATTTTTCTTTCCCTAGGTAGGCCTGGAGCCTGGGGAGCCGTACTAGGTGGCCTCATTTGTGTGGTGCTGTCTGTTTCCGATGGCCCTGGTCTAATGGAATTGGTTAATTCCACTATCTAGAGGGCTTCTAGGTTGTTGGGCCTCGCATTTCGTTTCTGAGTGGCTCTAAGTGTCATGGCTTCCTCTTGGCACGGGTCTCCTGGTTCTATAGAGGTGGTAGCTAACTGTGGGTTGTAGCTGTGGATCAGACAACTTGGGGCTTACAGTGCCTAGTTTGCCCTCATAAACCACCTGTACATGCCTCTTTATTTCCATGCGCTGCATACGCTCTTCTCACCCATAAATTTCACATCTTTCATGTACCCCATAGCTCACCTCAAATGCGAATAATCAATAGGAGGTAGAGGATGGATTTCTGTGGCTCCTCGCGTACGCCGACGGCAAGGACCGGTGAATACCAGCTTGTGCCTGAAGCCCCAGCGCTGAAGTGCCTGACGTTTCGGGGGTGTCGCTGTGCGGGGAGCCTGGGAGTTGTAGTTTCCCGACTACAATAAACACTAGTTGTGTCCAAGTAACAGTCTATAAGAGTGCTGTATCTTGCTGCTTCTGAAAATGCAAGTCACCCCGTTCAAAAAAGAAAACGGGCATTCAGTTCAGTCCACTTATACGTAAGAGACCTAGACGATCTTGTGTTTTTCAAGGCCAAAGTTTAATTCTTGAATGCTGGATTCTACTGCAAAACACGCCAACCAGGGGGCAAGAGGGTTCATGTGAATGAAGCCATAGAATGGATCAATGGGATAAACTGCTCACTGTAAAGGAGCTAAATGTGGGGATAGACCAGGTCAAGGAGCATAACAAGTTATTCAATCAATCTTTAATAAACACATATTCAATTGCCATAAACATGATAAAAACAGCATAAAAACACATAATCAATGCTGAACATATCCGGTTAAAGTGCAACAACCAGTACCTGGTACAGCTCCTAACCGTATCGTGGGCTGTACTGGTATCTAACGCAGGTAGTTTCGACGACTGAATAACAGTGTCTAAGCTGTCTGTCTCTCACCCTAGCAAGAGAGAGAAGGCTTGACAGTCGTCTTCCTCAGGACAGGACAGATTAGGTGATTAATTCTAAAATGTAAACATGCAATTTCTCTACATTTAAATATTCAAGAGGCACTTAAGGCCAAGCAATACAAAAGTGTCTTGAAATTATTCCATGTGTCCATTCTTCTTCAAATGGTTCTTCCTTGGTTCACCAGGATGATCAATGTATTCCATCTTGGTAATGTTCAGAAATTAGGGATACATCGGAGAAGAATATACAAAAAACCAAAAAAGAAGGGAACAGATATAAGGCAACACATAAATTAAAGGCATTCATAAAAACTACATAATTAAAAACATTCCTTGAACCGATCTAGCAACCCCACATGTAACACCCTACACGCAATTTAAAATCATGGTACCCTTAGTAATAATCAAGGGATAGCCCCATAATCTACTCGTAAATCGGA
The DNA here is from genome assembly GCF_040938575.1 of Ambystoma mexicanum. Lineage (NCBI taxonomy): Eukaryota > Metazoa > Chordata > Amphibia > Caudata > Ambystomatidae > Ambystoma > Ambystoma mexicanum. The sequence continues at coordinate 832,542,325 of NC_090938.1, read as the reverse complement.
GAAGGGGAGTCCCAAATAGATTTGTGGGAAGATGACAGAAGGGCATACTATCCCTATATCTGTGCCGTGAATATACAAAAAACATTTTTTTAATCCAACCAGGCAACATTGGGAAGCCAGAGTCAATCTGGGAATCCACTACCATCCCGGTGGCAACAAAACTAAAGTGCAGAGTGAGAGGCATCCTGGCAGTTCAATACATCAACAAGTTGCATTTCCATACCTTCAAAGGGGGAAGAAATTCCTCTTGAATATATCCAAAAGTAACAATCAAAGTAGAGAGAAATGTTCTTGATAGTGCACCCTTTGGGTCTTATCAGGGTGCAAAATATTCAGGCTGGGTGGGGAAGAATCCCATCACCTGATGATCTTGAGCGGACCGGATCCTGCATAGAAAAGAGAAGAAAGGAAAAAGATAGACAGGAGAAGGGTAGGAAAAGATTGCAAAGGAGAGCCATGAGAAAGTCTCACGGACTCAGACATATCCTCCCCTAACAAAGTCAAACCCTCTGTCTCGAGGGAAATATTAGATGGACACCCCATAGTTGGTGTAGTGCAAAAGAACCTTAAATATAATTTCCCCAGGACTATACAAATCTGCTCTAAGGGGTACTATAATGGGCAGATAAAGCATTACATAACCTCTGCGTAGCTATCCTGTCCTCAATCCACATTATAGGCATGATTATGTGAGTACTTTGTGAAAAGTACAGCAATACGCGGCTAGTGCCTTAACCAGTGCCCTGCTCCACGACTATGCCTCTAATACCCGTTATATACCAGGGGAGAAGGGAGAGAGAGAGAGAGAGAGAGCGCAGCCTGCAATAGAGGCTGTCACGGCCCCTTCGTACACTCTAACCGCCAGGGAACGCCGCTCGAAATTCGAGTGAATCGGCAAGTGGGGAAAAAACAGGGAAGTGAAAACAAAGGGGCATCCACTCTTACCGCGTCAGCACATGCGGCGTGATCCTCGGCGGTCGTAGACCTGCCACTGTAGTGCAGCCAGGTGCCTCAAACTGCTGCCGGGTCCGTACGTAGAGCAGCAGCAGTTTAGAAGCCCGGTTCAAACGAACTGCTCTCGAGTCCGTACGTGCCTCAACGGACTCCACTAATTAAATCGGAAGACAGAGAAGGAGGAATCTTGACTGCCTGAAATATTACCTTGTCGTGCCACGTGACTAACGCAAGTAGTCACGTGACGGCGACTCATTAGTCTGCTTCCTTAAAGGGGCAGTACACATAGAAATTATAACGTGAAGCAGGGACCTCAAATATCGTGCCATTATTGCAACAACAAAAAAAAACACCAAGTTACCGCCAACAGGGCCGCAAAAAAGAAAGAGAAAAAGATGAAAATAATAGGAATAGAGATCTCTAACTGATGCAGCATCACAATCTAATGCACATAATGTAGTAATATAAACATCAGTGCATTACCCGATGTTAACCGATGGGTGACCATCCTCTGGATATAGGTGAAGCAAGTGCATAGGGGGTGGTGACCAGATGTAGCACAGCCCTCAGGTCACACACTGAAGCCATTATTCTTGATGGTTTAGTCCAGTGTGATAGCTGTCGGTCTGGTACATCCACCATTGCTCCCTCTGTGCCAATCTGGTTGCAGTGTTAAGGCGATCAGTCCCCACGACTTGTTCCAATGCCCACCACTTAAGATCATCAAAATTGTGGCCTAATTCCAAAAAATGGGCCACTAGTGGAGCATTGTCGTCCGAATTCTCGATTTGTGCTCCGAAATTCTAGTTTAATAGGTCTTGCTGTCTTGCCTATGTAAGATTTATTACAAGGGCAGACTATAACATAGATCACATTAGAAGAGTTGCACGTCGTATGTTGCTTAAGGGACCAGACTTTACCATTGATAAATATTGTGGAGCATGCTGTGGTAGATTTACAAGCATTACAGAACCCACATGGCAAATTTCCCATAATGGGTTGAAAACCCCACTGTGCAGGTAGTGTGGGTTGTCGAGAAATGGGTTTAGATCGATCTGCCTGTGACAACCAATTTTTAAGGTTTTTTCCTTTTTTGAAGGAGAACGGAGGTCGTTCCAGTTCTGGATTATTAAGTTGGAGAAGATGCCAGTGTTTATAAATCATTTTTTGATCTCCTTGTGGTAAGAATTGAAGGTGGTCACGCATACAATGCGTTGACTAGTGATATCCGGTCTGTTCTGTTTGGTAAGCAATATATCTCGATGCTGATATCTAGCTCTCTTCCGTGCCTGTCTAAGTAAATAAAGCGGATATCCTCTGGCTTTTAATCTGGTTGTGATGATACCAGCCTGAATAGAATAGTCACTAACTCTAGTGCAGTTCCGTCTTGCTCTCAAAAATTGCCCATAAGGGATACTTTCTCTGAGTGCTTTGGGGTGAAAGCTATCAAACCGTAGAATAGAATTGCGGTCTGTATCTTTGCGGAATAAGTCCACAAAGATATGATCACCATCAGTATTGACTGTTAAATCCAAAAAGGGAAGCGAGATGTTACTAGAAGTCATGGTAAATTTAAGGTGTGGATTAAAAGAATTAATCCAAGGGAGAAAGGTGGTATAGTCCCCTTTGGTAGTATCACAAACCATAATTATATCGTCTATATATCTGTTATATAGACGTATGGCTGCAAAAAATGGATTGGATTTGTGTAATATGAGCGATTTCTCAAATTGCCACATGTAAAGGATAGCATAATTAGGGGCAAAAGATGCTCCCATTGCCGTTCCCTTCACCTGTACATAGTATGAGTTCTTGAGTCTAAAGTAATTTTTAGTAAGTGCTAATTCTAAAAGCTGAATCAGGAACTCACTCGGTATACGTTGTCTCAGTACGGGTGTCCAAAAATTGTTTAATAACTGTCAGATTCAGCTTGTGGTATGTTAGAGTACAGTGACTCTACATCCAGAGTAATTAGCATCTCATGTTCTGGATTAAAGGGCAAATTCTGAAGATGTTTAATGGCGTCCGTAGTATCTGATACATAAGTCGCAGTATTGGATGCCAAAGGTTTCAAAAAGTAATCGAGAAATTGTGCCAGTGGTTCTAATATAGAACTGCAAAGTGAAACTATGGGACGACCCGGAGGATTAAAAAGATCTTTATGTATTTTGGGTAATATGTAAAATAGGGGGACTCTAGTTCCCTTGTCCGTGAGGAATAGAAATTCCTTTTCACTGATAATGTTAGCCTCGCGTGCTGTGGTGCAAATAGCATTGATTTCTTTACTAATTCCTTCAGTGGGATCCCCACTCAATTTATGGTACACCATAGGGTTATTAAGTTGGCGCATCACTTCTAGATCATACTGGGTGGCATCTAGAACGACGATGCCACCCCCCTTGTCTGCTTGCTTGATTACAATGGACGAGTCTCTTTTAATTTCCTCAGACACTCCCATTCTTTTTGAGAGAAATTGAAACTAGGTATGCGTGGATGCTCAGCGATTCGTTTGTATAATAAATTGAAGTCCCTGAGGATAGCTTTTTTAAAGATCACAGTTTCATCTGAAACCATATTCCGACTGGACGTAAAAGTGGATTTATTCCTAAATGGAGTGGTAGAGCCTTCATCAATGTGTTCTTTGTCATTCTTGCCAAAGAAATCTCTGTCTGATTTTACGGAACCAACTACGTAGTTCAATTTCCGTATTCATTTTGGATGGATTTTGCATAGGTACAAAAGAGAACCCTCGCTCTAGTGTAGAAATTTCAAGAGGATTCAAAGTCATATGAGAGATATTGTAAACCGATGACTTGGGCATTACCTCCTGTAGGTCCGCCTCCTGGTGTGAAATTGGTTGTCTAACGGTGGTGGTCCTAGATCGGGAGGTGGAAAAGGAAGATTGGGGGTGGGAAAGGGAGCACTCTGACCATATTGGGCAAAAGGAGGCAGAGGGCCGTATTGGGGAAATTGCCAGTACTGTCTGCCTCCTCTACCTCTATGTTGCCCTCTGTTCCCTCTATTATATCTCCCCCTATTGGGGTGGGACTGGCTGCCATCAGATGATGTATCCGAAAAAGTGACCTTTTTATTGTGGGATATAGGGCCCATTTGAGAATCGGAATTGGACAAATGTCCTGGTCCTTTGTAATCAGCATTGAGATAAGGAAATGTGCCTTCTTTAGTGAAGGCCAAAATATCTTTTTTAAGTTTATCCATTTTTTATTAGTAGTTCTCTTGATAAACTCCTTAGTTTGTTTTTCAATAAGTTCCAATTTTACTTTTATATTGGCAAGACGTATCTAGGGCAAATGCCGATTCTGCTTTATCAATCTCACCCCCAATTAACGTACTCTTCTTGGGTGCTGTATTGATGGTAAGAAGCATTAAATCTCGACTACACTTGATTGCCACGCTGGAGAAGGCCTGTTTGGAATCTATGTCGTCAACAAAAAGACAGGGTTCTAACCGGACTGCTAAACCCTGTGGAATGATATTCTTTTTCAAATATTCCGTAAGAAGGTGATTATGCATCTCAGTACGGATTTTTTTCTTTCTGAGCTTTAAAATAGTTTCACTGGTGATATTAGAGTTATCGCCAGTACCTATAGTGGCATCTATATTGTCAAAAAACAAAGGTACCTCTATAGCTGCTGCTAATTGTTCCTCTGAGAAGAAAACCGAATCTGATGCCGCCATATTGAATGATGTGGGGCAAGTCCGAAGAGAAAGAAGAGAAAAGGAGGAAATTAGGAAAAAAGTAAAGAGCTATCAAGTAGCGTCACTCTGCAATAACCGGGACACCAATTCCTCAACCGAGGAATTAACAACAAAGTCTAGCCTATGCAACAACGTGTTGTACATAACATGTAATCCCGAATAGGCGTCCCCAACAACATGAACCCAGGGGAAAACCAAAGCAAAACACGTCAACCAGGGGGAAAGAGGGTTCATGTGAATGAAGCCATAGAATGGATCAATGGGATAAACTGCTAACTGTAAAGGAGCTAAATGTGGGGATAGACCAGGTCAAGGAGCATAAAAAGTTATTCAATCAATCTTTAATAAACGCATATTCAATTGCCATACACATGATAAAAACAGCATAAAAACACATAATCAATGCTGAACATATCCGGTTAAAGTGCAACAACCAGTACCTGGTACAGCTCCTAACCGTATCGTGGGCTGTACTGGTATCTAACGCAGGTAGTTTCGACGACTGAATAACAGTGTCTAAGCTGTCTGTCTCTCACCCTAGCAAGAGAGAGAAAGCTTGACAGTCGTCTTCCTCAGGACAGGACAGATTAGGTAATTAATTCTAAACCTGCAATTTCTCTACATTTAAATATTCAAGAGGCACTTAAGGCCAAGCAATGCAAAGGTGTCTTGAAATTATTCCATGTGTCCATTCTTCTTCAAATGGTTCTTCTTTGGTTCACCAGGATGATCAATGTATTCCATTTTAGTAATGTTCAGAAATTAGGGATACATTGGAGAAGAATATACAAAAAAACAAAAAAGAAGAGTACAGATATAAGGCAACACATAAATTAAAGGCATTCTACTGCAGCACCACCATCCAAGCAATAAGCATGCAAAACAGTATTACCACCTGTGTTTCAGCTGCCGAGATCTTTCTTACCGATCTCCTCAAAGGGTGTGAGTTCCCTCTGTAATTTATATTCCAGATCTCCCTCGTCCTCGCCCCCTTCAGCTGTAGGTATAAGAAGACTGAGAGCGCTCCTAGTCCCAATGCATCTTCCAACTCCTGTATCACAACAAAGTTGCCCTCTATCCATAATTGTACAGCTCTTTCCAGCCCTGCTTCGTACCAAGTCTGGAACCTGTCCGGATTTGGGAATGGTGTCTCTGATCCCTGGGACCCAAAGATGACCTGGCGGGGACAGCCAGGTTTTAAGAGGGATACCCTGGTTCTCTTAAAGTAGTTGCAGGTATCTGTATGGGGAGCGTCTGGAACAGATATAGAATCTTGGGGAGAACCACCATTTTAATCATGTCGCCCCATCCAGGAAAAGGTAAGCTTGTGCCACCTCTCCAGGTCCTTCGCCACTACAGCCATTGCGGGGGGGTAGGGGTGTGCCTCGTATAGGCCTTTAAATTCCCTTGTGACATCAATGCCCAAATAGCGCACTGGCCCCAGGCTAACGTTCATGCCCAGGAACGCGAACAGCCTCAGCCCCATCTCTCCATCCCTGCTTTTATCTAATGGGAAAAGGACTGATGTGCTTATTTACTTTAAACCCCGCCAATCAACAATATTATTCAATCACCTCTACCGCGACTGGGATCGATCATAGCAGATTCACGGTGTGGAGTAACATGTCATCTGCATATAAGCCTAATTTAGAAGTAATTTTCTCTGCGCAGTCGAGGTCGGAGGTCGGATGCATTAGCATCACCGGGAATGTTTCTTTTGATTCCCTTTGTCCTTCCTTTCTGCTCTGGTTCCAAGTCACCTGGGATTTGTGTCCTGTTCATCCTGCGAACCTCGTTTGGCGAGTGCGGATCCCCACTCTGCCTGGAGTGGCTAGGCCCGGAACATTGTTGGGACGTGCTTTTATTGCGAATCCCTTTCCGTCTTTGCACTCCAGCGTCGTCTTGTCAGATGGGAGGAGGTGTTTCAATGCGTTCCTCCACCGCATTTGCAGCTCTTCATCGACAAAAAAAAAAGTGTCCAGTGAGTTTTTGCTTTTTAGGGCACCCCGGCTGGGGGACTCCTTCCCGCAGTCTTCAAGGACCGGGAGTGACTTGAGTAGCTCTTCTACCAGGAATATCCCTGAGGTGTCCCTCAAGGGGTGTAATGGGCACACCAGAGCTTCCTCTGAGGGTCCGTGCAGCGGGCCTGCCAAAACCAGATCATCTTCTGAGGTTCCTCGTTTGGGGGCTAAAGTTGGGACAGTTCTTCTGTGCTCTGAAATACATCTGGCTAAAAGAAATTCTTACAATGATTGAATGGCCAACGCCATCTCTAGTATGAAAGAACTATTTTCCATATTAAAAGAATTGGAGTCACCCATCCCAACACCTGATGTATGCGCTAAAAATAAAAACTGGTGCTCTGAGATTCAACAAGCCCTAACTAACAAAATAAGAACCTTACAAAATTAAAATAAAAACCATAAAAGATTATCTAAAACTAGCACAGCCGACTAACTCCTTGCCACCTAATGGCACAACACCGGCACAGAATAACAGCTTCTGCTTCACTAAAATATCTGTTCTAGAGGTAGAAAAAATCATTCTATCACTTAAACCTTCGAACTGCAAGGGTGATGTCTGCCCAGCACACATTATAAAAGATGTGGCCAGAGACCTCTCCCCATTCATTTCTAAACCTAATAGCTCATTCTCTACTGGAATTGTCCCAGCCAACCTCAAACAATCCTGGGTACTCCCACTTCTGAAAAAGCAAACACTAGACCCTCTCATCGCTACGAACTACCGTCCTATCACGATGGTACAATTTCTCCTAAAAATCCTGGACAAAGCTGCCTATGTGCAGATACAAAAATACCTCTAGCTCCATAATCTCCTAGGGGTTAGACAATCGGGCTTCCGACCGTTACACAGGACGGAAACGGCGCTAATGGACCTAAAAACACAAATCGATGAGCTGAGAGACAGTGGGAAGACTGCCCTTATCCTATTACTAGACCCCTCGGCGGCATTCGACCTGGTGGACCACAAGGTCCTCTGCAGGCATCTGGACTCAGCAGCCCACTTCTCCCCTGAAGCGGCTGGGTGGATAGAATCATTCCTGAGCGACAGAACAATGAGTGTACTCCCCGTCAGCAGAGGCTGACCCATCACCGATCACCTGTGGGGTGCCTCAGGACTCCTGCGTGTCACCTACCCTCTACAACATATTCACCAAGCCTCTGTTCGACGATCTGGACCTTCTGGGTATCACCTACACCAACTATGCGGATGATGCACAGATTCTCCTCCCACTTTCCGGGGATCATGGCAAGGACGTGGCGCTGGTGAATAGAAGCTCATCATTTAGGCATGGATGCCACTCATGGCCTCTGCCTGAATGATCAGACAGAGTTGATCATTTTGGATACCCCTTCCAATATCATCAAACTAGGTCCCGCATACACCTCATTCATCATTGATGGCAATAATTTCAAAGTCTCTAAGGAAGTGAAAACCTTGGGATTCTATCTGGATGAAACTATGTCCTTCAATAGACAAGTGAAATCCCTGGCCTCGACTACAGCATACACATGCAAGTTGATCAGAGCGGGCAAGCCTTTCCTGTCAAACAACAACTGCATTATTCTGGCTAGAGCACTAATCTTATCAAGACTAGATTATTGTAATGCCCTCTACTGCGGCACTAACAAAACTAACATCCATAAACTCCAAATCTTACAATATAATGCCCTCAGAGCAGCATTAGGCATCAACAAGAGTACATATGACCTCCACTAGACACCAACACAAATGGCTCTCCACACAAAACAAGATACAACTAAAAATGGCCTCCTTAACTTACAAAGCATTAAAAATGCTGCTCCTATCTACCTAATTGACAAACTGTCGAAGATCCTCCACCAGGCCCACTAGAACTATCCATGCCAATTATACCGTGGTACCCAGATTCAAATCCACCAAGATTGGTGGCAAATGTTTCTGGGTGAAGGCCGCTAAACTCTGAAACTCCCTACCTCACTAGTTAAGAGCCGACCAACCCTACCTTCACTTCAGAAAGAGCTACATCGCCTTTCTCAACCAAAAGGTATTAATGCCTACGTGACTATGTGAATATTGCATAACCGCCTATCACTCTACTTGTCTGCCTTTGTAAATTTGATATTCTACTTCTTCTCTAACTACAACTGATTGTAACAATTGTATCTACTTTGCAAATGCACCCACCTTTATGTCTTCTGTATTTACTATCATGTCACTGTGATTCTCATTATGTAACTTGTAAGCTTTGCACATACTTTTTTGCTGCGCCCTGCTACCTCTGGGTCTGGTGCGCATTAGAAATTCAATAAACAAACAAACCAGGGTTCGCCCTGAGGTTTCTGCATCTGAAACTTCCTGCACCGAGTCTTGGCTGGAGCCCCCTCCCAAGGGAGCTAACCAGAGGTTACCCTTCTTGGATGCTAAATCTGGTACCTTCCTACCTGCTGCTCTTTTTCACCACTTAGCAAGCCCCGCCCACCTGGTGCCTTCATTCACCATCACTGTCTTGTGGACAATGCTGGATTTGACTTGTATGGACTTCATTCATTCACGGTGCGTCACTCTTTCTCAACTCTCATGCTGGACTTCCTTTGCATCTTGTACTCATGGTGGCCCTGAATCATGCTGTTCCCATCTTCATCTTGTATCCTGGCTTGCAACATTGTGCTACTACTGACTTCTGCAATTGTATTCGCTCTCCACTCTTGCTTCTCCACTCTTTTTGACTGCTTACTCTCTTTTCTCTGCTCCTTTCCCTTCTCCCTTTTCCTATCTCCTCCCCTTACTTTCTTCTATGCACTTACTCTATCAGAATTGTCCCTGGACCTAATATGATAGCAACCTTGTCTGTTTCCTCCACCCTCCCATTACTGTTTTTTTCTTCCCCACCACCCCTCCAGCACTATCTGAAATGTCGTCAGGCCTAGTATGATAGTCGCTTGTTTTGTTCCTCCCCGCCCGTTCTGCACCCCTCTCCCTCACCTTTTTGTTTTTCTCCGGCTCTACCAGAAATGTTGTCAGGCCTAGTACGGTAGTCGCCTGTCTGTTTCCATTTCCTTCCCACTCTCCCCCTCCCATCCTTATCTATGTCTTAACTCTTGCACTATCTGAAATGTCGTCAGGCCGAGCATGATAGTTAATTTCACATCTTTACTGTTCATGGCCTGTAAGAATGTGGTTGTATTTTCTCTTGTTCCCTCCCTTGCCTCGAAGCGCTTTGAAACACATTGTGTATAGGTGCTATATAAATAAACGATCATATCATATAAATCGAATACTGGCAGAATTGGGGGACCCTCTTTGAGGGTCCTGGCCGTGAGGAACATCCCTCAGTCTTACCACGCTCAGGGCCATGGTGTTACCAGATCCGTCGAGGGGGCAAAGAAGATGGTCACGCACCACAAACCTTCTAATACCGACTCTGACCAGATTCCTCCACTGGAGGCTAATTCTGGGACAGTCCCTAAGGTGTCCAGTAAACACCCTAGATCTGTCAGTACCAGCTCTGCCGAGGTTCCTTGCGTCAAGGCTAAAATGGCACATAAGGCCATTAACTCCCCTGAGGAGACTATTGCCTCACTTTCTCCTGTGACGCAGTTCAACTCGAGTGTTGACAAAACAGCGGCCCAAACTCTGCGGACCACAGCGGCCATTTTGACTACCTCTTACACCAACGTTCACTACGGCTGATGCAGGGGGGGGGCTTCTTTTGGGGCAGAGCAGCCTTTTCCACACTATGTGGATAACAAGAACCCGTTCTGCCCTCCAATGGATTGGCGTGCTTGGACACCTCTGCCTCAAACAGTCTCACACCCTCCTGCATCCGCTCCCCTGATCTATGTGGACCCGTGGGTGGAGGTACATCCTGGCAACCATCCTCGTTGTGTTCATGGAGGTATGTCACTTCCGAGCGGCCTCTGCCCTCTCCAGCGCCTAGACCATCGTCCGAAGATGCATTTGTTGGGAAATTGCAGACGCTGATGCATTCTGCTCCCATAAAGGCATACTTTAAGGATCGGTTTAGGGAGATTTATCCTAGGCCTCCTGTACCGCCTTCTGCTCCGGCAGGTACCGTTGGCACCTCCACCTCTGCCTGTCGGACCTACTCCACCACTTCCTCCTCTGCCTCCACTTTCCCTGGTAGAGACCACTGGGAGCGCGGCCTGACAACACTTTAGGACCTGAGGCAGTAGGGGCAGCAGATCAGTGTTCTGCCCCTGCTTCACTGGACGGCGATCAGGTGGACCTATTAGAGCATTTCACAACCGGGTGCTGGAGATGAGGGCATTGCTTGACATTCCAGTACCTGAGGCCCCAGCTCCACAGGAGGGAGTGCTTTCTCGAGCCTTCACTCTGTCGCCTCAGGAGTGCAACGGCCTCTTCCTCCAGAAGGACGTTTTGGCTGAGGCCCGTAAGGTTAAGGAAAAACCACATTCCGGGCAGAATCTCCACAACAGTGATGCTCGCTATAAGCTTCATGCCTCTGAGAACATACCTTTGTCTGTTTGTCTGCTTCCTTCGTAGATGGTGGTTGCAGCAGCCACCCTCCAGTTCAAGCCGGCCTCTACATCTTCCACTGCAGCGGCACAAATCCTCTCCAAGTAGGACCAGCTTCTTGACACCATTGGAGAGAAAGTCTTTTCCAATTCAGCTCTCCAGCTTTGTCAGGCTAACATTGAGCTTATCCTAGCAGCGGCCAATGTCAAGCTATTGAGGAACCCAGCCGATTTCCAGGAATGTATTCCTGCAGATAGGCTCAATGACTTCAAAGCCGGTTTGTCGGATGACAGAGTGCTGGCACAGGATCTATTCGAGGCCGCGGCATACAGTGTAGACACTTCGCTCGAGGCGTCGGGGGTCGACATTTCCCACCAAGCTTGGCTCCATGATATAATTTATTTATATCCCGCTCGTACACAAGTGATTCAGAGCGCGACCAAGCAAGGGAGGGGAACAAGGGAGAACAAAAACAATCTTACTAGGCCCAGTGACATTAAGAATGCGCAACTGCATGGAGAAGGGAAAGGTGGAAAGTGCGTGGACGGAGGAGAGAGAGAATAAATAATAAGTGAAATAAATAAATACAGGCAATGAAAATGGTGGTAGTGCAGCCAGCAAGTGCATGATTAGTCGGGGTATATCTGATAAGTGCAGAAGAGAAGTTTGGGACTGTATGGGTACAGATACAGATCCCAGTACCTGGGCCATAAGGACAGAGGGTGGCCAGGTGCACGGTGACAAGAGAGAAAACAGGTCAGCAGGGGAGAAAAGGGGCAAAGGCAGAAGCGAAGAGGAAGGTCTTGAGGTGCTTCCGGAACCAGAGATGGTTCTCCTCAAGTTTCAAGGTGGCAGGGAGGCTGTTCCAAAGGGAGGCCCCAGCCGAAGACAGATCTACTCCCCCCCTCCCGCCCCAGCTTGTTTCATTGAAAAATGACTGACCCTGAGGGAATTTGAAGTGGAGGCACGAAGGGCTCAGGAGGGGCAGTATTTACAGAGGGATAGTTGAAGGTATTTTGGACCCAGGCCCCAGAAAGTCTTGTAGACGATGCAGAGGGTTTTAAATGTAATCCTTGCATCCACTGGGAGTCAATGAAGGGATTTCAAAGCTCGAGTCTCATCTAGTTGGGACTGTGGATGGTGGCAGGTGCCACACTTGTTCACTGCTCTTAGACTAACACAGCTTCACCTCACTGATGATGCCCAACTAGGCTGAAACACGTGTATGGGGTTGCTGTGTGCTTGTTCAGAGAAGAATTGCCTAGCATTTCGGTGCTGGACTGCCCTTGGGCAGGACAAAGACTGATATGTGGGGATATTTCTTCTCTGTGAAAAGAACAGTGAGCTAAAGACTTGGTTGATACTCTCCCAGGGGCCATCCACCCAAGAACAAGCCAATGGGGCTGTGTTCTTGCTGGTAGAGAGTTTCCCAGACCCCCCCTGTTTTCCACACATGGATTGAGCTGTGGATGTCGGCATGTGCTGCGCCTGGATATAAATGTGAATGTTATCTATGCCAATTAACCAATCCACTAACAATTTCACACATCTGCATATACCTCTCAAACTCTAACCAAACACAACCACAAGCCTATAAACACAGCAATCTGCACAAACTTCACTACACTGCAACAACAAAAGAAACCACACATAGACTCGCACAACAGTGCACGACGGCTACCGACCTGAAAAAACACCCCTTGTCCAGCCAACGGAATTACCCGATTGGGACTGCCAACATCACATCACTGCTCCCTTGCACTTCTCCAGCTCATTCCCACTAACTCACCCCCCTTCCCTTCTTCCAGAGCCGCCAGGCGACCACTCCGGTGGTGATAGTGCACGGTAAAAATATCCTTTAATATTAACATCAACAAGCAGTGCTGCAATTTGGGACTGGGCCATCCAGCACAATGTTTGCCCCCTGGCTGTACACATCCCGAGTCACATCAATGTGACTGCAGAGTCCCTCAGCCGTCAGTTACGAGTGGGAAATTAACAGCAATGTCCTCTTCAACATTTTCCATCAATGGGGCACTCCAGAGGTGGGCCTCTTTGCAACTTCTTCAAACAAACGTCCTCTTTATGCGTCCAGGGACGGGCTCGGAGCGTCCTCCCTGGGGTACGCCCTCGAGATTTCGTGGGACAAAATGAAGGCTTGCGCCTTTCCTCCATTACCACCGATTCATCGGTCACTCTGCAAGCTCAGGACCGCATCGAATTGCACTCTTGTTCAAGGCTCCTTGGTGGCCAGCATGATTCTGGTTTTCGGAACTGTAGCATCTGTCGGTTCGTCCACCGATCAGATTGCCGCAGATACCTGTCCTTCACCAGAGCAATCGCCAGCTGTGGCACCCCTGCCCACAATCGTTTAACTTGGCAGCCTGAGTTCAGATATTTAGTGCAATTCAATCTGTCTGAAGACAATATGTGCATTATACTAGCGGCCAGGGAACCTTCTACGAGAGCCCAGTACAGGAGCAAACGGCTCTGGTTTTGCCACTGGTGTTTAGCTAAACGGCTCGATCCAGGCATGCTTCGGTCAATACCGTTCTATCCTTTCTCTCACCTGACAGCTTCTGGCAACCATGTTCTGTTATGGAGGACTTATCTGCCATTGCGGCCTACCTATCGACGGACAGCTGTTCTTTTTCGTAGACTAATCCAGTCATCAAAAGACATTTTACGGGCCTTCATCTGTTCCCGCCAGTGCGGAATCCTCATCCCAACCAAATGGGATCTAAATGTGGTCCTCACCGCATTATGTCATAAGCCATTTGAACCCATGGCCACTACCGATCTTAAGTATCTCTCTTGGAAGGTTGCTTTTCTGATCGCAATAACATCGGCAAGGCGAGTAAGCAAGCGCCAAGCTCTCTCCATGGAACATCTGTTACTTACTTTCCACAAGGATAAGGTTGTGCTTCACACTCCTTCCTAAGGTGGTTACTGATTTTCATTCGAACCAGCCTATTTCCTTACCAGTCTTCTCCATGAATCCCGAACCCAGCATCTGATGCCGAGCAAATTCTACACAATTTGGATGTCAGGCGAGCCCTGAAGTTTTACCTTGATAGAACGAGTGAAATCGGAAGCTCCTCCACAACTGTTACATTTGGTGACCATAAAGGGAAACCAGCTTCGAAAGCATCCATATCCTGCTGGATTGCCTCGTGTATTTCAGAGGCCTATAAGATCCAAGGCCTTCTACCACAAAAGGGCATCCATGCACATTTAGTTTGTGGCAAAGCTTCTGCTGTTGACTCCCAAAAGCATGTCCCTTAGGAGTCCATCGCCAAGGCGGCTACATGGGCCTCCCCATCAGCTTTCTGCAAGCATTACTGCTTAGACCTCAGCACCAGGGCCGATGCCCAATTGGGCCGCGCTGTTCTCAAAAACGTATTGCAGTAAAGTGATTTTCCATCCACCCGTACTACCTATGATTGTGCTTGGGAATCTCCCACAAGTATGGAGGAAAGGGGGTGGGATGTAGGAGTATAACAGTTACTCACCGTAGTGACTACCTTGCACCTAGTCCCCTTTCCTCCATACTCCCGCCTGCTGTCCCCTCTCAAAAGTATTCTTTATTGTTGCTTAAATTGTCTCAGACCCTGCGATAGAAAAGGACTGAAAGCCGATGCGTGGGTAGGGCGGGTATACAGCCACGTGCGGTGGCCCCGCGTAAAAATAAAAGGACAAAATGAAAGGGGACTATGGATTTAGGAGTAAGGTAGTCACTATGGTGAGTAATTTTGTTAGTCCACCCTATCTGAGTCGGATCCCCTTGGATCACCCCCCTCCCCCTCCCCCCGGGCCTCGTTTATCAGGTGAAATGTCTTTCTTATGGTATCTGCTTCCTGATGTCCCACCACAAAACCCACTTGGTCGGAATGAACCAATTTCTGTAAGTGACCCTCCAATCTTGCCTTGAGGAGCCTGGCATAGATTTTGGTATCAATGTTTAGGAGTGAGTTTGGGTGATGGGAACCACAAAACCTCGTCCCTGCCCTCCTTGGGTATCACAGTAATGAGGGCCTGGGCAAAGGATTCAGGTGCTCCCTGTCTCCATAATATTTAAAAGTAGCGTCCGGTAGGGGAGCAGGACTGCTGAGAAGGTTTTATAGAAGCCTAGGATTAAACTTTCCTCAACAGGTGCCTTCTCCAGGTGGAAGGCGCCCTATGACTCTCTGGATTTCCTCCCCTGTAATTGTAGCCTCCATGGCTCTGCTTTAGTCTCCACTAAAGAAGGGAAGTGGGAGCCTTCAAGATGTGTACCCATCTCCCCCATGGGAGCCTTGCCCTCACTGCTGTATAAAACCTCATAGAACGAGGCGAACGCTTCTTAAATCCCCTTCACCGTACCTATTCCACGACCATCCTCTCCCTCCGTCTCAGTGACCCATCTCTCGGCCCGCTACCCACGCAATCGCGCAGCCAGGAAGGCGCCAGCCTCATCTCCTTTCTCATTACATTTTGTTTAACAAACTGTAGGTTATGGACTATCTTCCCCTCTTCCAACAATTCTAATTCTTCTCTCAGGCCCCTTGCTTCCAGGAGACAGTCATACCCATCTGTGGGTGATGACTGAGCGAGCCTTTTCAAGGCTCCTATTCCCCCCCCCCCCCCCTTAACCCTTTCGCTATGAGAGCACGTTACCTTTTCTTAGAGGTCCCCTCCCTGATCAGCATGACCCTCCACGTGGCTGTAGCAGCGTCCCATACCATGCCCTTGCTCACCTCCCCCGTGTCGTTAATGACGTAAAAGTCTCTAAGTCTGTTCTCCATTTCCGGGTCCTTCCACAATGACTCATTACATCTCCACTTGGAGTTCCTGGGGCATAATCCCTCCCACTTGATATCTGCTGAAACCATGTTGTGGTCTGACCATGCGATTGGGTGAAGCCCTGAGTCCCCATTACCTCCCACAGGGCACTTGATACATACAGGTAGTCTATTCTCGTGAGGGTACTGTGTGGGGTGGCATAGAAAGTGAATCCCCTCTCCAGCGGGTGGAAGTGCCTCCAGATGCCCTTCAGACCATAGAGCTTCATGGCCATACTGAGCTCCACTTTTCCCCGTCCCTGAGGTTCACCATTTCCTTCGTGCCAAGCCTGCTTATCCAGAGATGCCTCCATCCAGACATTGAAGCCGCCCCTGCCTCCCCCCAAGTATAAGGTGCCCTTGGGCCTCTCCCCTTATTTTCTCTAAGGTCCTTTGCAGGAATCTCTTCTGACCCTGGTTTGGGGCATACATTGTTGCAAAGATAACCCTCATTTTCTGGATTAGACCCAATATCAGCAGGGCCCTCCCCTCTGTCTCTGACCATCTCTTTGTGACCTCCATCCGGAGCCCTTTCTGTACCAGAATTCCCACTCCTGCTATCCTGTAAATTCCCAGCCCCCCGCCCCCCAATTATCCCACCCACCCTATAAGGCCACAGGGCATCTTTCGTTTGTCGCCCCTATGGTATCTAGTTTCCTGTAGAAATAGATCAATCCCTGATCTCTTAAACTCCCTAGTGACCTCTTTGTGGGGGAGTTGAGCCCCCTTAAAATTCAACGTACATACACTGAGACTGTCACCCTTACCGGTACTCCCTATCACAGCCATAAGCCTGTGTCAGTGATTCTCCAAATAAAAAGCGAGCCCCTCCCCCACCCGAGCTCTGCGAGCCCAGTTACACTGGTCAACTTTACAAGAGCCATCTCTTCCAACCCATCCCCCCCCTGAGCCCTCCTCCCCTCCACAGCGCTCAGTCCCTCCCAGTTACCATCACTAGGTGAGTCTGAGCCACCAAACGGGCCTGAAACCCTGACCCCTGCTCTTTGCACCTCACTGTCGGGTGTCCCCACCCTCACTTAACAGCCAAACACTTTAAAAAGTTATAACTTTCTGGAACTTGTAGACCCCGAGCTGGACCTTTCAGCACTTTGCAGCCCTTAATGTACAGACTGTGCTTTCCCTGTTTTTCTGCTGTGCTGGTAGGGATCTCAGTGTATATAATGGTCTCCCTAAATCGTCTCCTTGTCATCTCCCGGAATATATTCAGGGTGTATTGGGAGGGGAGGCGTTGAGCTTAATAAATTTCCTAGATCCTGGGATTTCTCTCCTCTTCGGACCCTTGAATCTCCAGCCTCTGTCTCCTCCAGTCTCTCTGGGATGCCGGGGCAAGTTCTCCCTCGCTCAGTAGCTCTCTCGTGTCTCTATTGAATTCTTACTCTGTTGCAAGCTTATACTTCTGCCCTTCAAGTTCATACGAAATGGAGAACGAAAATCCCCATCTTTGTGAAGGTGAGGGAGGACAGATCTTGGAATATAGTGACCTTCTCTGTACCCCACATCACCGGCCCTTTCGCCTTTGCCTTGTCCAGGATCTTAAACTGTCTGCGTAGTTGTGAAAGCGCTCCAACACTGATCTCGGGCCTCCAGATGGAACACCAGCTCTATGTACTCTATCGATTTTTTGTTTCGTCAATCGAGTCCTCGTCAGAGGAGTTTTCGTAATTTTGTGGATTATTCTCTTGACATCCCTTTCAGTCTCCGTGAAAAACCAGACGTTGTTCCTCCTTTCACAATTCTCAAAATCGTCCATTTTAAGAAGCATCTCTGCTTCCTCTCTTTCGCCCAACCTTACGTCCATTTGGGTTTCCAGGGTGTCCAGCGAGGTTTGGTTGTGTTCTACCTCTTGCAACCTCTCCTCAATCTTGTCAAGCCAGACATTGATCTTCTCCACATTTCCTCCCGATGTTGGCCCTCATGCCCCTGATTTCCTCCAATAGCGAGGCTACGTCCTTCGTTGCCATTGAGTCTTCAATTCCCACTGCAATCGCCCTCTTTATTGTAGTCGGTGCTTTTTTTTCTCGTGCACCGGTATGTGAACTCAGGCAGTCGGGCTCTAGGCTCCATGCACTACTGCGCCTAGGTAGAGCACCTCCCTGAAGCGTGTGCCCCTGGGGATCCACCCCCCCCTTCCTGTGGGTAACCACTGAGAGACCCCAGCAATTGCCTGTCGTCTCCAGGAGATGCAGCCGGGGAGGGTTTCCTTTGTGGTCACAGAGGGCTCTCAGGCCTTTTTGTGCGCGACAGGCCACACCAGTGTCCAGAGAGATGTCCACCAAACTATCCACCCAGGGGTGTTTTGTCATCTTTAATGTGGCTGTGGCAGGCGGGCACACGCCCTGAATTAGGGGGCCACACACACCTGCCTCACTGCCCCCTGCACACTTGAGGCCCCACTGTGGACCTCCCCGCATCCTGGGGATTTCCTCTCCGACCCCCCCCCCCCTCCACTGTCACTTTGCCTCCTTACCTTCAGGGCCCAGCGCCCACGAGGCTAGGATCTCCGGTCCTCCAGTAGAGGAGGCAGCACCCCAAGCACAAGGTTCTCACAGGGGCTGCTGCTCAGCCCAGAGTCCCTATGCAAGATCGCTTCCTCCAACGTGTCCCGGTCCAGCGGGGGAAACACTGCTCCCAGGTGCCAGGGCTTCCTTTCCTATGCCTACAGGGCGGGTACACACCCCTCAGGAGGGGGCCCTCACCCTGCAGGTCGTTAACTGCTGTCTCCTCTCGATCATCTCTTCAGCGTTGGCACCCCGGGACTCCAGGCGCCTTTTGGTTCGGTGTTCTGGGACTGTGGTGAACCACAGCTCGCCCTCCACACATCCAGGTGCAGGGGAACCAGAGCCTCCGTGCCCCTGCACAGGTTGTGCCACTAGCGCTCTTCCCCAGGCATCTCGGGTCTCCCCAGTGGGACCAGCGCCTTCTGCCACGATTGCAGTTGGCAGGGCACAATGGGAGTCCACACATGCCAAGGGACACCGGCCCCTCCACGAGACAAAACTCCACAAATCTTCTTTAGAGCAGGGGGGATGGAGGGAGGGTTGAGCTCCGGAGCCTAGCTCCCGCAATGAAACCTGCATTCTTCAGGCGTCTCTCCCCCTGTGGTGCCGCTGAGATGCTGTTTCTAGGGTTCTAATGAACCGATTTCCTCCGGGTTTCGGCTTGTTGATAGCCCCTAAGGTCAGTAGTCCTTGCCTGGCGGTATGGCCCACGTTGGGGGCGTACAAGTGGGGGGTACACTTCACGAATTAGGGGTCGGGGTCTGGGCCTTGGGGGAGCACGTTCACGAGTCCTCCATCCATTCGCCCCCTGGTGGCGGTGCAAGAAAAACAATATAAGTGAAATGTTTTTCTTTTATCGAGGATTCTCCGCAAGATGGGGAATGTTCATGAGCGTGTGAATCCATGCCAGATCCATGCTGTAGAACAACAGTTGGAGGTAAGTAACTTAAACCTTATGACACTGTGGCTAGAAAGGTTTTCTCTGCGGGGAGTATGGCACTTAAATCGGCAGATGCCACGTGTGCACTGGCCAAGTTCACTTTCACCTTATGGGATTGCATAGTGATGGCAGCTGAACATATCCCAGAAGGGGAAGAACGAGACAGCTTCTTAAACATGGTCATTGATGGGAAAGATGCAATGTGTGAATCCCTCCAGACTGGTCTCGACTGACGGTATCAGCAGAGCAATGGCGGCTAGCACTGTAACGCCCAGATTTGCCTGGTAGAAAGTCTGGTTTTGCTCCAGACGTGCAATCAAAACTATGCCCTTTGATGGCACACATGTATTTGGCAGCAAGGCTGACGAGAAGCTGCAGACTGCCAAAGCAGCAGCCAAATGCCTTGGCGCAGCAATCAGACAACCACAACCTTGCCCCGCCTGTACAACTTGGAGGGGCAGGTCCTTTCGCTATTACTCTTCAGTTGGAAGAGGGGGGGGGAGGACTGTTGAATCAGAGAGGTCAGAAAAGATAACCCTTTGGTGGACGGGGTGCAAAGAGCACCCAAGCAGGGGCTACTTCACCATCAGCCACCTCAAAACCTCTCTGCTGCTTTAGTCCGCAATACCCTGGTGGAGGCAGACTCTAACAGCATCCGAGAGAATGGCGGGGGTATTACTTCAGATGCATGGGCCTTGGAAACAATAGCCCAGGGTTACTGTCTTCCCTTTCTAAAAAAGACCTCCGGATCATCCACCGGGGAACGGCTCTTTCAGAGTTCAAGATACGCTCCTTATGCAGGAATTCTTGACCCTGCTAGAGAAAGGTGCTATCGAACAAGTACCTGTAGCGGAGAGGAACAAGGGTTGGTACTCACCTTACTTTCTAATCCCCAAGAAAGACAGAGGATTGAGACCCATCTTGGATTTAAGAGACTTGAACAAGTTCCTCAGTAAGGTCTAGTTCAAGATGGTTACTGTTAGGGCGAATTCCCCTCTACCTTGGAGACCCCCAGCAACTTTGTTGGATTTTAGGACTTTTAATTTTTAACCTGGAAGGGGGAGACCCCCCCGTAGCACCACCCACCCACCCACTCTCTCGTATTTTTAATGTGATTTGATCTCTGTTTCTTAAGTATGGAGCCTGACAAACTCCATAGGCGGGATCTTTTACATTGTGACAAACAGCACCTGCTGCAACTCCTGGACCATTGGTTTGCCCGGTGAAGCCCCGCTGCTGTGCTGAAACTCCAAATTTGTATCGACAGAGAAGGCCCTGCAAGTGCGACGTCTCCCCTTGAGTTGGTGGGACCAATCAACTCCAAAGTAAGTCACCTGGACATTCTCTCGGTGCTGGTTGCATTTCCACAGAATTGCTGCTGGAAATCAAAACACCAGGGAGAGGAACACTAGAATGTGTGTGTTGCTTTTAAGTTGGCCAAGAGCTCCAGGAAGATCCTCTGGACTGACCAGGCCTGAGCCACCTCAACAGAGTGCTGGTCCCCAGAAGCAAGGAAAGCCCATCTCGACAGCCAGAAACCGCAGTGTTGCTATTTGCAGTAGTTGCGAGGAGTTAAAACAACAAAGTGCCACTTGTTTGAAGATTGCTGGTTGCGAGCAGTGACCGTCCCATTGCAGTGCAGTAGTCCCCAGAAGTCCTCCCTCTTGTCCCCACGACTGAGGCACACGAACGCCAGGATCTGCAGAGCTGCACAGGAACAGAAGCCATCTGCTGCACTTTTCTTCAACCTAAAGGTACTGCAAAGTCTAAGTGAATTTACCTCATTGTTTTGTAACCTCAGTTGAGACTAGTCTTGGTTGCTTCTGTAGAGTTGCTAACCGCTTCTTTATAAGCCTATTCAGCTTGTGGCCTTGCTTTGATTTCTTCTTTTCTACAAAGAATTCTAAAACATTGTGCAAGACTTTTACCTACCTGCAAGAATTGCTTCAGATCACCTAGACCTATGCCCAATCAACTTTGGCCTGGTCTGGCTCCATGAATGATTCTTCTTCCCTCTGACATTGTGTTTTGCCTTCCTTCCAGGAAGGGGTTAACTTACTTTGCGTTGGGGGTAACCAAAAGTACATGCCTGCTTCAGAATATCTGTGAGATTGCTTGTTTTACAAAGGTAGCGGGCGCCCCTCTCTCGCAAGAACAGACATGATAACCTGTTCAGTGGTTATTAACCACTTGAGAGTCCGCAGCCACTGCTTTTACTCACTGTGCCTTTCACAGATGGGATCATCCTAGGAATCTCTGAATGCTACAGATTAGCAGGAAAAGATCCTCCTGAGTGTCTCTGGGCACATTCGACCACTGGCATGCCTACTGCCTCTGCCTTACAGAGGAGTGACAATTCAAGATATTTGTGCGGTGGCCACATGGTCCTCAGTACACACATTCAACAAGCATTATAGTCTGGACTTTTCCTCAGGCCGGGAAGGTGTTTTTGGAAAGGCAGGGTTACATTCTGCACACACAGACCAATAAGGAACTCTCTCCTCCAAAAATGCAAACACTGCTTTGGGAGTGTATCATAAGATGAGGAATACGTGGGAGGACACAATCCATTCAAAGAACAAGTTAGTTACCCGTGGTAACGTTCTTGCGACTTGATGTTCCTCCCATGTATTGCTCATCGCCCCTCCAAACCTTCCCCCACAGTAGAATTTCCATGTCATTGAAGTTTACGCTCTTTCAGGGTGAGCAGCCAACGGTCACTGCGTGTGCTATATACCATTGATGGCGTCAAGGCGGAGGCCCTCGAGGGACATTGAGTTGACAAGCATAGACATGTAGCACCCCCTGCTGGAAAAGAATTACGAGGCAGCTAGAGCTGGAGATATCGATATCATAAGATGAGGAATACGTGGGAGGAACATCCAGTCGAAAGAAAGTTGCCACGGGTAAGTAACTTGTTCTTCCAATCACTTCTTGTGGGAAATGTGGGTGTTCCCTCCATCCCATACAGATAAAAAGTTCCAGTGCCTGGCCCTTCAACATCACTGAAGGGCACTGGCTTGGGCAAGTCTTCTCGGGTTTGCTAGTTTTTGTATGTAGAAGACCATTATTCAAGAAACTGTTTTCACCTGGAATGTTATGTCCATCTTGTAAACTGGGGATAACTGAATCCCCTTCAGTATCCAAGACAATCAGTTCAGGGGTTTGGTGGCTGCATACACTTTACAGAGGTGTTTCGTAAAAATACATCCATCGGATCAGGTACGAGTTATGTAAGGAAGGCATGGTATCAAGACTAGACAGACACAACTGATTACAGTTCATGGGTGTTTAATAAACTGTAAAGGTAGGTTGGAAAAACACCTAAACTAAATCTAAGTTAGGAGCAAGCTTTGACCATAAAATAATAAGGCAGTCCTAGTGGTTTGTCAAAAGGGCCTATGCTCAGAAAAACCAATTGGCAATCCTTATGCTAAATACAAAAAAGTGTGGGATAATTTTCTAAAGAAAAAAAGCAAGTGCTTGTATTTATTATATAGCACACCAGGCCTGAGGGCAACCGGGTGCATCACCTAGTTACAGGCATGGTAAGATAAAGCATTTGAATAGAATATACATAGTATACAAATTATATAGGAAATATACAATGTGCAAGAACATGTAATAACAGTAAGTCAGTGACGCTATTGTTATGACTCTGGGCGCCATAGGATAGGAGTCACGGCAAGTCTTGGGCAGACAGCCAAGCTGAAGCTTTGCGCTTGAAGGCCGGGAAGGAGTGTTCACAAATGATAAATCAGGATGCGGTACTGAGGTCTCCCTTCCCCATGTTTTCAACATGGGACAAGGTGGGACTTTAGAGCACATGCTCCAGCTTTCCCAGCACAAGCTAACCGTTCCGTTTTCAGCAATCGGGGCACTCAGTGGTTAAGTCTCTTTTCTATCAAAAAGTCTCTTGCCGCCGTGTGCTTGTTGTATTAAGCTAATAAACAAACAGTTCCTTTTCACAGATACATTGGGTGATGTCATTTAGCCCTGGATCCCCCTCTTCCGGGCTCAGATCTGACTGAACTGTTCGCCTCCCTTGGTTTCACTATGGCTTTTAATGCAACTTACCTAATAACTTTCATAAAATGTCTTTTGCACAGTTCACTGTGGACATCCCTCTGCAGGGTTCACTCTTGTCGACAATGTATTTCGAGACTTTAGACTTTGTCGCCTCTTTGTCGGCATCCCTCCTTCGGGTTCACTTTTGCCAAACTGTCAATCGTACCTTTTCTCGTACGATGCATGAATCCCCACCTTTAGCTTCACAATAAGATCACCCCGGCCCGGAAGGGTGTAGCCCTGATCTTAACTGAGTGGATTCCTGCCTCCATTATTCCCACGCAGACTTACTACTCTTTCGAATGCCTTGTCTGCAGGCTCTCTCTGTATCCTAGCCACTTTCTTACTGTCACTACGCTCTACCGGCCCCCTGGCCAAATCGCCTCATTGGTCGGACCTCTCTTCCTCTCTCCTGGCCTCAGCCACTCAACTTCTCCTCCTTGGTGACCTCATTATCCATCTCGATTCTCCCTGTTCCTCGTATGTGCTCTTTCGTGACCTCTGTGATTTCCCTCTCCCTTTCTATTCTTCCCCTGGCCCGACCCACTCTGCTGGACACACATTTGATGTCTTGATTGATCGCCTCTGCCCTTCCCCTTCCCCTCTCCTGGAGCGATCACCCCTTCCTCTCCTCTTTGCCTCTCTTCTACTTCCAAACCTTCCCCCCACCCCCACCCCCACGCCTATCCTAACACTGCCACCTACCTTCTCGGACACCCGTCCCATGAAGTGTGTCACCTGAAGCTTTTGCTGCCACCTTCTCTCGCAGTCCTGACACAGCCCTGTCTATGCTCTACTCTATCTCCGATGCTCTTGATGCTTTTGCCCCTGTCATGAGGATCTGCTTGAAGCCAAATGCAATTCCTGCTATGACTGTGACCTTGCTACACTTGAACGTAAGTGTGTTGGGGAGGGGGGGGGCTGAGAGGAAATGGAGGCCCTCTTGGTCATCCTCTGACAAACTGGCCTGTTGCCTGCTCCAAATGCAATACCGACTGTCTATACTAAGAGAGCCACATCCAAGCCTGTGTCTCTGCGGCATCTAACAACTTGGCTGAAGTCTTTAAAATCTGCAAGGAGATGGCCAACCCTGCTGCAGTCTCCCTCTCCTGTCGCTTCCCAGGCCCTTTGCATGCCCATTGCCTCCCACTTAGTCTCTAAAACTCAGGATATCCTGTCCACCCTCTCATCCCTCTCCCTTCTCCCCCCCCCTCCCTTCTCCCCCTCCTCCCTTCTGTGGAATCTGGTGCTCCTACAGCCACCCACCCATCCCCCACCTTCCTTCTCGTCCTTTCATCTTTTCTCCCCTGACGAGGTCTTTAGACTAGTGCGATCTATGAAAGCCTTGTCAAAACATCTTTTTCCTTTCTCTTCCAAAACCATCAAGGACCATATTGACACCCTTGCTCCTGCCCTGGCTTATTTCTGCAACCCCTCCTTTGCCTCAGTAGTCCCCCCCCCCCCCCCCCCCCCCCGAAGCACCCACTTCTCAAAATACCCACAGCCGACCCTACTTGCCCAGCTAACTATCACCCAATCTCCAGCACCCCCTTTCTGGCCAAACTCCTTGAAAGGCTGGCCATTTCGCAGCTTAACCTTCACTCTTCTGTTGGCTGTCTCCACGACCATCGATCTGGTTTCAGAGCTGCCAGAAGTACGGAAACAGCTCTCCTGAAGATCTGCTCTCCAACCGTGACTCTAATATCCCCTCTGTCCTCATCCTACTTGATCTCTCCTCTGCCTTCGACGGTCAACCATACCATCCTGCTCAACCGTCTCCATGACAACCTGGGTATCACTGATCAGGCTCTGGTCTGGCTGACCTCTTTCCTCTCTGATAGACTCTTCCAGGTACAACTTGGGTCCTTCCTTTCATCCATCTCCCTGTCTACCTGTGGTGTTCCCCAAGGGTCTAACCTCTCACCCTGGCTTTTTAACCAATACCTGGCAACTCTCGCTCATCTCATCACCATTTTCTGCTCCCGCTTTCAGTGCTATGCCGGCGACACAACTCATTTTCAGGCTTCCCTTGGCCACCTTCTCTCATCTCTGATTGCTTATCTGCCATTCAGGATTGGTGTGCCGCCAGCAATCTCTGCCTGAATGCCAGCAAGATGTAGCTCCTCCATCGGCAAAGCCTCGCCCTCCTTTCCTCTCACGCTGGCCGGCCTCCCTTGCCGCCCCCTCCCACACCCCTCCTTCCCGCGAGGCTAAGAACCTCAGGGTCATCTTTCACTCCATGCTTTTCTTCTCTGCCCACATCTGATGTCTCTAAAAAGTCAATCTGCACCTGCTCAGAGGTATTCTGCCTTTCCTCTCCTTCCCCCCGAAGCTCACAGTCTCCCAAGCCCTGGTTCTCTCTAGGTTTAGTTTGTTTATTTGTATAGCAAAGCCAAACCCTGAGGTAACTGGGCGCTTTATCCTTAAGAACAGCATGAGTTAGATAGTTGCACATATGAAGACAGTCCAGTATGATAAAGTACAATAAGTAACATGAGGGACCAGGTTACAGAGTAGTCCATGATACAAAACGAGATAGGATAGTTCTGTGAAGGACCATGTTACAAGTTGGTCTGTAATTTCTGGAGAGCAATGGTTCAGCCGAGTGAGAGAAGAGTGGGTAGTAATCTATTGAGTGGTGAGCACTCAATAGATAAGCTTAAGCACTTCACTTAAGCTCTGAAGGACCAGAACGAGATGTCGGCTCCAATTGCCATGGCGAGTGCATTCCAGCATTTTTCTGCTAACACAGGCAAGCTTGATCCTGCCGGTTTCAGATTAAACTTTGGAATGTTCAGTTGGTGCAGATATGGGGATCTAGTAGGTCTGGACAAGTTTTGTCTAGTAGACTTGTCTGATAGGTAGGTAGCGTGAGGCTGTCCGAGGCATTTGTATGTGATGACAAGTGAGCGTAGTTTGATTCCCTTGCGTATATGGACTGTTGCAACAGCCTCTTCGAATTGATTGTGTCCTCCAACTTATTCCTCATCTATGACATGTAATGTTCACAGCTGTGCTGCTTCGGAAACATTTTCGGCTGAGGGCGCCCTGCGTCTGTTCGATGTCCCTCGAAGGCCTCCGTCAAGGGCGACATCATTGGATGTTGTAAGTAGCACACGCGGCGCATGTAACCTCAGTTAATGTTCCCCCGCGTCCTCTCAAAACATGTGGCACACGTGCCATAATACAGCATCGACTGCACTTAGCCTTGCTGGAACGAAAACTGTAATAGCATGGGAAATTCTTGAGGGTTGGCTGGGAGGGCAATGAGGAATACATTGGAGGAAAATCCAGTCTAAAGAACGTTACCAGTTGGTAAATAACTTGTTCTTCGAATGGATTGGGTCGTCCAACGTATTCCTAATCTATGACAGACTCCCAAAGCAGTATCGACGAGTGGAGGAGGGATAAGAATGCAGACATACCCAATTAAATGGCAGAGTAAAGCACGGCCTTACCAAAGGCAACATCCTGGGCATGGGCAGTATCCAGGTAATAATGCTTAACAAACGTGTGTATGGAAGACCACGTTGCAGCATTACAGATGTTCTTCACCGGTACACCCCTCTGCAGGGCTGTCAATGTAGCTATGCCCCTGGTGGAATGAGCCCGCAAGTCCTCAGGAGGGTCATTGCCTACCAATCTGTAGCATTCTGAAATAGTGAGGATGATCCACCGAGACAAGATCTGTTTAGAAACAGCCTGGCCCAATCAGTGTCTAGTATACCCCACAAAGAGATGGTTGTCCACTCCGACTCTGGACATTCTAGAAAGATAAAAGCTCCATGCCCTCCTGGATTCCAACCTATGGAGTCTCTCCTCGTCCTCACTAGGATGCGAAGGAGGATAGAAGGCGGGGAGCACCACCTTCTGACTTAAATGAAATTCTGACACTACTTTAGGTAGGGAGGAAGAACGGACGTACTCTTAATACAACCAGGTCCTTATGGAATATAGTAAAGGGTGGCTTCGAAGAAAGTGCCTTCAACTCGCTCACTCAGAGCAGAAGTAACTGCAACCAAGAAAACAGTCTTAAATGTTAACAATCTCAACGGAATACATTGGAGGAACATCCAGTTGAAAGAACGTTATCAGTTGGTAAGTAACTTGTTCTTTCAAAATCTACCTGCTTCTACTCATTGCCCTTTGAAACTTATCCGGAACAGGACTGCGAGACTTGTCCTTGGCATCTAGCCCTGAACCCTCTCCACTGGCTCCTTGTGGCTGCAAGGATTACATTCAAAATCATTTGCATTGTCCACAAGGCTTTCTGGGGCCTGGGTCCAATATACCTTCAGCTGTCCCTTCGTAAATGCCTTCCTTCTCGAGCTCTTTGCTCCTCTAATTCCCTTAGGGTCAGTCGTTTCTCAAAGAAGTGAGCTGCGGGTGGATCTTTGTCCTCGGCGGGGGCCTACCTCTGAAACAGCCTCCCTGCCACTCTGAAACTTGAGGAAAACCATTGCCGGTTGCGGAAGCACCTCAAGACTTCCCTCTCTGCTTCTGCCTTCACCCCCTCCTCTCCCCTGCTGATCAGCTCTTGGCACCATGCACCAGGCCCACCTTCTGACCTCAGGGCCCAGGTACCCGCTCACCTTGCCACCAACCTACACTACCTCCTGGCAAACCCTTGCACTAGGGCCTGTATCAATACAGTTCCCCTCCACCCCCCACTCTCTGGACTTACCAGACTCCCCCTATCTTTTGCCTCAAACCTAGCACTTGCCACTTGCTGGCAGTACTACTACTACTACTACTACTACTACTGTGGCTTGTTATTATTTATCTGTTTTCCTTTGCTATGCACTTTCCATTTCTCCCCCTTCCATGCACTTGCGCGTTCTCAATGTCACTGGGCCTAGTAAGATAGTTGTTTTTTTGTTCTCTCTTGTTACCCTCCCTTGCCACATCACGCTCTGAATCTGAAACACTTGTGTATGTGCGTGATATAAACTATCAATTCAATCTGCCGGTCAAAGACTTGACTGTACAGAGGATTTTACTAAACCCCCATATGACCACTTTAACCCTCTTCTCACCTTTCCCAAATCCTTCTGGTACTAGTAGTTTCAACAATCGGGAAATCACCCAGAGTTTCTCAAGTGAGCACCCATGTGGTGCCCGTCTCATCTGCAGCTGGCTTTCCCCTTTTATTTCAACAGTTCTTTGTATATTTTACAATCAGCTGTTTGCTACTTTTTGTTCAACAGTTCGGTTTCCATTATCTTTCCTTCCCTCGACTTGCTGGCTGTGATGGACCAGTTGGCTTGCTTCACATCGGGAATCCAGGTTATTACCACGCATCGCCCTCTGTCCTGCTCATCAGCACAGGCACGCTCTGTGTACTGTTGACATCTGCTGCAACACACTTGGGCTATTGTTCGCAGTCTTACAATTCGTTCCACAGAGGTCTCACGGCCTTGGTTGGACAGGGCAAGGTCCCTTCTCTCCTGGTCACCCTCTTGATTCGTGCCATCTTTCTCCTCCTCTTGAACTGCTGTGCCTTGATAGCCGTCTCGTCCTGCGATCTGCCTTGCTCGTAGTGTGCTCTTGTGCGCCACCTTTTATACCTGGGGGGGGGGGAAGGGCCATCAGGTGTGTGATTCTGGTCAATTGCCTGACTTTGCCTGACCCTTCTGTTGGGACACATCAGGTAAACGGCTGTGGTGTTAGTCCCTTGTCTGTGAAAGTGTTTGTGTCGGAATAATGGGGGATGGGGCAGTGTTTCAGAATATCCTACGTGGTAGGAGGGGGGGGTGTTGTAAGAAGGGAGATACCGCATCTCACCTGTTGGCGCCCCATGTCCACTCACCAAGGACCCCCTGCCCCCATCCAGGTGATCCTTCCTCACTGGTCCACCCCCAGGAATTGGATCCAATAGCTGTGTCCTGGCCACCTGGATGACAGATCCCAGGGGACTAGTCAGGGAGACACTGTCATGTTTCTGTTACCACAACAATCCCATGTGGCTTATTCAGTGTGCATGGAGCACTACTCTGTCTCAAGCCAGTTTGCTGGATGTCCATAATGTCAACCCCCTCTCTAAACCATAAACCTGGCGTCCATGAAGTTGTCTTCCTGTGCAGCTCAAGCATGATGTTGCGGCCCCCTTTCTAGGTTTGGAGCCTTATTAGTATAGGTAAAGTCTGGTCCTTCTGAGACTAGAGCCTGATCTACGTAATGGCAGACTGCTCTCTATGAATATCAAGCATTTGGTCTGTAATCTGGCTGGGTGAAGTATTTGCAGGCACAGAATCATCAGATTCACCTGCCATCGCCCTTGCCCCACACCTAGCGGAGCAGAATCACATTTTTGCAGGTGTTACTGGGGGTGGGGTGGACGCACAGTTGCCAAGCTGTGCTCCGATTCTGGCCAATCAAAATGGTCCAAACATTTTGGCAACCTGCTTGGCTAAAAATCCAGGTTTTCTTGTCACCGAGGACGTGCAGAATGTTCTGCTCCTCGGATTGGGCCAGAATATCTGTGCTCATTGCCTGGAGTTTTCAACCTCTTGTATTTAATGGGGAGGGAGGGGGGTGGGTGGATTTCCCACAAGCTGCAGTATTGGGGTGGTCACCATCTCCTTTTTAAAAGACAAATCCTGGTGCCAGAAATGTTGGGACTCTAAACCTCAAGCACAGAGTCGTTTTGTGGACTGGGCTACTTCTCAAAGTTTCAAGCCTGATGGTAGTAATTGAGAAACGAGAAAGTCTCCGTTCTGGGGAGATGGGTTCAAAAACGTTTCTGTACAAAATTTCAAATGGGGGGAGGGGGAGAATGGTAGATTTGATTGGATTTCGACCAAATGTACTGTATGGTTCCAGTCCACTGCACCCTTGTTCGCTACAATGGCATCAGGGTTTGCAGGGGTATCCCACGCTTCCTGTACAATAAAGGTGAACAAAATGAAAAAAAGGACCCTGCTGCGTAAGGGAAAGGAACCGGCGTTGTGGAGAGTCAGTGGCACACAACGAGTTGTGCTGCCAACAGGTAAGTATGGGTTGGGTGGGGGATCAGGTAAGGTCATGCCACTGTGTGATTTCACTGTGGCTTGCATTTCGAATTTGGCATTTTCGAAAAATGACGTGCATCTGTTCAAGAACTGCACTTTCACTATAAGGAGAGGGCAGTCTGCTGCTGATCAGTGTACAGCATATCTCCCACGAGAGACGTTCCATCAACGGGCTTGCCAATCAAGACAGAATTAAGCTCAAATCACTAAACCTTACCTACAAATGCCTCGCTAACGAGGCACCTATATACTTCAGATTCACCAAAGGCACATCAGAACTAATTATTAGAAAGGCACAATCTAATAGCCTCAGAGTCCCCAATTTCAAACTCAAAACCAGGAGGATCTAGTTTGAGTCATGGCGGCACAACTCTGGAACTGAATAACTGACACCTTAAGAGCACTACTCTCCCTCCACTCCTTTAAGATGAATGTTAAGTGCTGGCTGCATTCCTGTGACTAGTCATGCTTCTTGATCTATATTCTGCATCTCTCATATGTTTGTAAATGTCTCCACCTATCTATATTTTTTTTACCTGTCACTCTTCTCTTCACCTGTAACCTAAATTTGTAAGCGCCCAGATGCCTGATGGCTGGTTGCGCTCTATAAATAAATACAAATAAACAATTAAGAATTCATAACATCTGTTGAATAATGGCAACTTGTAATGTCCAGCTTTCTTAGGACAGCTGACACACTTACTCAAGTCTTACGGTTTGGTGACACTATAGATCCTGCACATAAGTATGATCTGATGAATGAGAATACCTAATGTTTCACAAGGCACGGCAGAGTTTGAAAACTCCATTTGAGTTTTACCAGCCGCAGGCTGGTCCTTGGGGTAGGTCTATTCTTTCCTGTTCCCGATTTCTGTGAAGTGGGCTGGTAGCTTGATATTTGCCATTTGAAATTTAAGTGAAAATATGAAGCATTCGTTGTGCATGTCACTGGAGTGAAATGTTAATTTATAGCAGACTATATTGCTGTCATCTAGCTGTGCGATGCATTATATTTGTGCATGCTACTACTTTTAAACCAGAATACATCTTATTTTAGAGCAGTTAACCACCACAATCCCCTCCATCCCCTCCCATCGCTGCTTATTGCACTAATATGTTCTAATTGCCTTGGATTTGGTTAGAGAGAGTACTCCTGTTGGTGTGGGCAGTTACTATCTAGCTCTGCAACAAGAGCAGCTGCGCCTCATGCTTTCTGCAGTATTTTAGCAGCTTGCATAGAATGTACATCTGCTCGTTACCCTCCTGGCTGCATACATATTCTTTGCTTCAGTCTCTACCAATCCTCTCAAATCTTCCTTCCATGATGTTATGTCCAGGCCGTCTTTCCTTCCGTGCAATTGCAATGTTTCTTTTGGCCAGGATCATAGTCTGGCCTAGAGGTTTAGTGATGTTTGTCTGACCATTACACACCATCTTTTTTCGAAGTCTACCTGGGTGTAGTGTACCTATGATCCCTTGTGCATCGAGGCCCCCCCCCCCGGTTGTTTTCTTCCACCATGTTGGTCAATCGTGTGATGCGGATGTTGTAGTAGCGTGCTATGAATATCTTGCTAGTTTGGTCCAGCTATTAAAGCACTGACCTTCAGGACTGGCTGCAGCTTTCACAGTAGAGAGAGAACGGGAGGGACTTTGCGACAATCTTCTTCATTAGAAGAATGCCTTTTCTTGTCCTTACCTTGTCTGGCTGCTCCTTTATTTACATTTAATAATGGAGAGAACTTTGAACACAGACACCAATTGTCTGGGTGCGTTCAGTTTAGAAACTTTTTAGAAGTCCTGATTTTCATCCGACAATAGTTTTTATTCATCTATGTACCCTAGTGCCAACATTCACCTACTATTGAATGTGCTCATGTTTCGCCCCTTTGGGCTTTGTCTGGGCAAAGAACATATTCGTCTTCGGGAATACACGCATGGTCAAATTAGAGTATGAATGACTTGGTCACAGAAAAGCCCCCTATCTAATAATGATTCTTAAAGCAGCATGAACATATCCACACAGCGTCTGCTTGGGACAGTCACTGTTACATTCTAATACAAAGTTTCAGAAATTCGGGGTCACTCCCTCGTATGTCTTCTGTTGCTTGGTATATTTCACGTATAATCACTTCAGTTTTTTCAGGCTTCAAGGGATTATATTGAAATGGAAGATCTTTATTCCTGTGTCCTTTTAGTGCTCTCCATATTCTTTTGCATGGTGGTTCACATAATTCCTTTAAAACTGTGCCCTTCTTGTAACAGGAAGTTCCCTTGGAAGAACACTCAGAGTGTAACAAGGGTTTGCCTCGCGACCCCGATGAACAGCATTGCAAGGCCTGTCGACTCTTGTAGGCCGAATCCATTCCCCCACTGATGTTGCCACATTGGACGAGGAGCAATCTAGTAGCCACGGCTCCAGTTCAGATACCAAAGAAATTATTGGAGTCTTCGGACTCCTGCATACCTGTCCCACCAGGCATGCTGAACGCACTGCTAACTGGTGACTGGCTCACACCAAGGCTAAGCACACAACCCACGGGCATTCCTTGACTACCGCTTAAGGAGCAGACTGCCCCTACAGGTACGTCAAAATCTTCAGCGAAACCTGGAGAGCCTTCCCGTTCTCAACCCGCTGCGCTTCCACCTTCTGTGTTTAGCACATGGTTCAAAATCTTCAACTTCTCAAGGTGCTCCCCCTAAATCATTGACGGCTGTTTCAGACAAATCGAAAGACCTAGGCAGTTAAAACTTACCATAAATGAAGGGAAAAAAATGTCACACTAACCCGATGGTTCTGGCACCCAGGGTCCTCTTCCACCTTATCTCAGTCTTAACAGGGTCCCAAAAGTCGTATACTAGAGGAGGCAGTTTTTTGACTTCCTGAAACTCCAAATACAGGGACTTGGAGACAAGGGAAAGATTTGAGGATTGCATGGAAAAGGGGTCAGTGTCTGTCTTTCTCAGACAGGTTCCCTAAAGCATCTCTTCCCTTAGATGAGAAACCTAGACCTTCCAAGTCTTCAGTCCCTGATTTTCCACACTGCCTCAACAGATTGACACAGCTCAAACTAAGCGAAACACAACCATACCTCTACAGCACAGCAAACCGCACGCATTTCTACACCGCAACTACGAAACGAACCCCACATAGCCTCACACAACAGCACATGACAACTACTGACTGGAAATTCACACCTACGCTCAGCGAACGGTGTCAACCGAACCTGCCAACATTAGATCACAGCTTTCCCACTCTGTCCTAACTTACCTGCCTCCCCCCTTGCTTTATAGATCTGCCAGAGCGACAAGAAGCCATACGGGTGGCAACAGTGCGTAGTATAACAACCTTTCACATAACACTCTATCAACTCCACTCAGAGCTAATGACCTCGCTGAAGACTTTGCTGCAAAAATGTCAAATTGGAGACTCCCCTGACCTTCCTCACACTCCCACCTTCTAAATTTTACTCTGCCTACTTTACCATCTTTCTGCCTCCATCTCCAGCTTTCTCACTAATCCTGAAGAAGGGCCATCTCTACTGATGAAGACTAACCCCTCTTGTGCCCCATCAGACACTCTTGCTCTTCCTATAGTCTAGTCTATTGCCCCTTTAGTGGTCTCTCACCTCGCTGAACTCTGCAACCTGTCCTTCGACTCCGCTTGCTTTCCCTGTTTTCAAAACTGCCAGTCATCCCCCTCCTTAAAAATAAAAAGATTAAATAAAAAAAAAGCAAAGGGTTGGCCACCTACTGGCTAACTTTTGTCCTGTGCGCCTCATGCTGCAATACTATAAAATGCTTAAAGGGGTTGTTTACTCGTGGCAATTTCTTAGACATCCACAAACATCACGACCTCCACCTCCCCCCCCTGTGGACATGCTTCCGCTCCTGTCACACTACAGAAACTGCTCTCATGACTGTGTCTCACTTGCTCGCCTCTGCTAAGCACGCCAACCTACCCTCCTTGACCTGTCTGCCGCCTTTGACAATGTCACCCACTCTGATCTCCTTAATAATCGTCTTGTGATTCATGATCAAGCACTTTCCTGGATTAAATCCTACCTTACACCGCACCAATTCTCTGCCTTCT
This sequence comes from Ambystoma mexicanum, assembly GCF_040938575.1. NCBI lineage: Eukaryota > Metazoa > Chordata > Amphibia > Caudata > Ambystomatidae > Ambystoma > Ambystoma mexicanum. The sequence goes on along the minus strand of NC_090938.1, from coordinate 832,507,703 downwards.
GGAGCAACACCTCCTCTCAACTCACTCCCCTGTGTTCCATAAGGATGTCTTAGGTCTGCCCCTCTTTACAACTCTGCTCTTGGGGCACTATTCTCCCTCTTTGGGTTCCCATGCCAACTCTTCAGACAACATCCAAATCTTCTCTTCTCCTGAGCTCCCCTCCATTAAATATTATGTGGCTTTGCACTCTAAGCTCTACCAAAACCGAGGTGCTCCTCTTCCCTGCCAAAAGCTCTCGCTCGCTCTGCCCATCAACTTCCCACCTGATACTCTCCCCTACTCTTCTTCAACTAGAAACCTCAGCGTCTATGACCCTTCTTTATTTTCATCTCCAAAACTGGAACAGCAGCTCATCTCAGCCTCCTAAATATTATGAAAGGAAAATCAGCCCCTCCTTCCTTACCACCAAGCATTGCTTAACCACTCTTGTCTTCCCTAAATTGGACTACTGTGCCAGCACTATGCTTTGCCCTCTCGAAACGATCATTAACTTCTCTAGCAGGACTCTCCACCACTGCAAATCTGATGAGCTTAGCAGCAGAATGCAATGTTCAGGCACCCACGTGCTTCCTGCTCAGAGCCATGGTAATATCTCAGATGTTATGTACTTTTGGTGTACTCTCCTTGCACTGGGGACAGCTACAATCTGGGGGAGAAGGGAGTTGGATACTTCGGAAGAGCCCCTCACCAGCTAAGTGAGGAGCCTTGTTGATGCAACACTATAGGCCCCCACCTGTCAGGTGAGGGAGGTGGGATTGGCTTGCAGGGAGAATGTTCAGGCTGTGCTATACTGTGTTTTTGTTTTGGTGTTTAAGTGCTTGGACCCAGCCAGAATCTACTTCCTGTTGCTAAATTACTCCCTCTTTTGCAGTTAATGCCAGCACAGCCTCCTGTGGTGAAGAGCAAGCGCCTGCTGGCCGGCCTTCTGGTGGTGCTAGGAATGGCAGAGGACAGACCAGCCCTCAACCTCTTGCTCTGCAGGACTGGACGGAAGCACTGCTAAAGCTTTCCAGTGACAAGAGAGAAGTGTTCCAGGACAGCACTGGACTACAGGCAACACATTCAAGCGGACAAGCTGCTTCGCCCCATCCCATCCCCATCACTAGTAGGAATTGCTGCAGAGAGGCACCCACTCCATGGTTAGGACCTCATGCTCACAGAGAATGAGATCCAATCTATTTCACAAAGGAGGTCCTTTGAACTCGCTCTCCAGTCTTGTAACACTTGTGTCCAGGGCACCAATAAAGTAAAGTGCCTAATCACTTCTCTGTTCCAGTCTAAAGGAGTGCTGTTTGTTTTGGAGGTGGAAGGCTGATTAATCCTATTGTGCGCTGAAATACTACCTTTAAGCAGCACATGATCTAGCCTTTTCTGGACAGGGTGGGGTTGTGCCCTTCTGACAGCAGACAGCGTGCCTTGGAGGAGGGAATGCACTTTATTAGGGGAGGTTTTGCCTAAATGTTGGAAACTGATGTGTGGGTGCCAATGTCTTCCATTAATGAAACGAAGCCCGTATGCCACTGCACCCTCTGTGTACTTTGTGATGTCCAGTTAGGTTGCATGCCAGTGTCTTAGCTGGCTTATTACATGCGTATACCTGTGCCCAGCCCACTTGGAAATGGTTCTGTGTGTCTCACTATTTTTGTAATATAGGTTGTACAGAATTAAATTATCTGACAAACGGGACTTGGCTGGAGCGTCTAATTTAGTGAGGGTGGATGCTTCACAGAAACCAACACAAATGGCATATCATGTATCTGAAAGTATTTTGGTGGATTACTGTCAAGTTGGGAGTTAGGCCATTACTGTTTTAACATTGTTTTCCACAGGGGCTGAACAGTGCAGTCTTAGAATAGTGTTGCTTTATCAAAGACGCGGAGGTTGCAAGAAAGCACATCCTTCTTATAGAACATGGGCCCTGAACCCAACGTTTTATTATCATACAATGTTCATTGTTCAGTTGCTGCGAAAGGGGTGGAAGCCAGCCACCTTGCCTGCACCCATGTTCCCTAATCCATACGTGGGGGGGGGGGGGTACACTCTGACTGGTGTAGTTCCCTTTAATAAGAAACCCTTCAGTGAATGTAGAGGAGGTCCTAGTCCATAGCCGTACTCCCAATGTCCTGCTGGTGGTATATCCCTGGCAGACGATTCACCTGGGCCCACCACAGACCTCTGCATCATGTGAAATCCTTCCTGTGGGTACATGGCAGTGGCCACCACCTCCTCACAAGGAGCTGTGGTCGAAGTAACCGCATTGTGTTTCTGGTGTGGCCGTGTCACCCCAGCTCCTCCCGTGTCTTCCCCACTTTCTTTGGCATTTTCTTGCTGGCTGTGTCTTCCAGCTCCTTGGACTTGTAGTAGTGTGGGGCCACCTCCAGCAGCCAGCTGCTGTCAATCTCGATAATCTATAGGGGAATAAATAAGAGACCACTTGGTTTAATGTCAAAAAGGTTTATATGCACTAGCAATGTGTCGCTACCCAGCTCTGTTATACAGGCATAATGCAACCGAAGGCGCGCACACACACACAAAAATGAGTTGAAACTCCTGTTAGGCCTTGCAAGCCCGGTTGCTGTGATACCCTGGATTACTGATCACACCCCATAACACCCTGGCATGCATTACCTGTCTCATGAACTCTTTGGTTGTGAACACTAGCTCATGGTAGATGAGCCACCTTGGCTGCTCCTCAAAGAGGCTGCTGTTGGGGTGAACGAAGACGGTCTGGTGATGCTTGACTGACTTGTATCCACTGCGCGTGAGCCTTGCCGTGTGATAGAAGAATCCTGCAGTGATGGACTGTTGGGGAGACAGAGCAGAGACTGTTGTAAAGTGACGTACAGGAGCCCTAGACGCAGGCATCACTGAGAATGTGGTGGTGTACACCTCTTTCTGGAGAGGAAGAGTATGCTTTCAGAGGGTACCATGGGTGAGCAGTCCTGAAGCCTCAACGCTGCAGGGACAAGCCACTTACCCAACTTCACCACCCCCCCGTACCCCCCCCCCCCCCCCCTCTCTCCCGGAGGTATGCCACCCTTGAAATGTGCTTATTTAAACAGGGGTGTCAATTTCTATCAGCAATGATTTACAATGGCACATTTACAGATCCCCCCCGCGTGCCTGTACAAGACCACAACAATGAGAACAAGTGGTGAGCCAGAATGAGTGTATGAACAAGTGCAGACAGACTAACAACAGTAACACTAATCTGTGAAGAATGTGCTGACAACTAAAGGTTCTGGGTGGTTTGCATTTACTGTTGTCTGCAACCTAGGCACACCCCCCCCCTCTATCCAGGAATCTCGAATTTGGATGTTTTGCATTTGCTGTCTGAAATGTTGGTGTCCCCCCCCCCCCCGATCCACCAGGAATCTTGACATCCTCTCATCCATCCAAGACCTGCTCTCAGCTCTGGGTGCTCTATTGCTGGAACCAGCTCGAGCCTCTCCAACATTACAGCTGTGCTCCAAGTTAAACAACTGCTTCTCTGCATAGTAAGAGACTGCAACCTTAGGTGTTCCACCACCCCCACAATACTCGATCTAATGGTAGCTAGGGATAGCTAGCAGGAAGGAGAAAGGCGGTCAAATTAACCAAGGAATGCAGACTTCACATAGACAGCCTAAAGGAGAAGGCCACCTAATGTGCGCAGCCAGAAAGCACCACCCACCTCTGCCTTTAAAATCCCCACCAAGCCAATCTGCAAGACCAAACACCCACCCTCCCCACGACAGTTACAACCCCCAACCCCAACCACAACCACAGACCACTAAAATCACAAAAGCTGAAGGACAACTACAGCAAAACTCAGGAAACTGTTACCGACCCCTGCGACCCAAACACAATAATCCAAACTCATTAAACTAGAAGACTTCAAAGGACCACAATATGCCATGACACAGAACAGGACGATGAGAGAGAGTACTAGGAGAAAGAATAAATCAAATGGTACCACACCAACAGACAGACACGGCAACGGAACACACAAGCATGACAGAAAATATAACAAACTCTAAAAGAAGGCAGCAATCTTTATACCCAACACCATACCTTGCGACAGACAACCCACCAGAACAATTTACGACCACCAACTAAGCTAGACACTCCAAGGTAACAGAACTGCAAAGGAAAAGAGCAGAAACATCCAGAAGGCAGAAGGAAAACTACACCCCATATATCACCAAAACTCTAGGGTGGCAACGAGATAGGGAAGAGGAACCAGAAGAAGTCAGGAACCCAATACAAAACCCAGCCGATCTACTTTATAATTAAATTGACCTTACTGAACACACCTCACAACCTGGGAGTAATGAGGAAACTCGCCAACAAGACCACCATGAGATGAAACCAAGAACAAAACACTGCACTGTTAAAAGACAAATACACTGCAGTCTTATCAACACAAGATCAATGCTAAAGAGATCTACTTTAAGACGCTGGAATAGACATCCTATTCATCACAGAAACCTGGATAGATGACAACTACAAAGTCTCACTACACAGCTGTCTACCCGACAACTTCAAATGCACACAGGTAAACTGAAAAAGAGCAGGAGGGCTTGCAATAGCCTACAAAGAATACCTGACAATAAAAACAGCAGACCCGCTGAACATCAGAAACTGCGAATCCCTCTCCTTCACCTGACAGCGAACTCAAAAACAAACCTCACAGGCCTACTCCTCTATAGACCTACCGCAAAACTTAGTAGACACCTTCATAGAAGCAATCACAAACCTGGTACTCAAACACAATCCCCTTATAATCCTAGGGGACTTCAACATATGGTTTTAGGAAGAGAATGCAAATCAATGTTCAAGTAGCTTGAGACACAGTAACTATGCCCGATGGTTAAAGGAACGACCGACAGTAGGACACACTCTCAATGTAATCTTCACCATCACAACTGCGTCATTAATACAAATGCTATGGAGCGACTACCTCATCATACCATTCATGATCCAACTACCAGCTAAAGCACTCAAACAGCCCCAAAACCACCCCCCCCCCCCCCCGATATGGAAAAGAAACTGGAATACCATCAAAATCAGAAATTTAAAAGAACTGTATTCCTCGCAGCCATGGATGGAACAGACCTAGACGAAAACGCAGACCAAATCCAGAAATGGATCGCCAAAACAATAGACTGCATCTCCCCATCACAAAAGAAAGCGGTGGCAAGATGGTTTACACCACACCTCAATACAATTGAAAAGAAAAACGGGAACTTCAACTGAGAAAAACCATGACCATGCAAAATGTAAAACTAGCAAACAAATCTGAGCATACACAAAGGAAACAAAGGCAAAAAGAAATAAGACAACTGAATCACAAAAGCCACCAACACCCACAAAGAAGTATTCAACATCGTAAATCAGATGAGAAATCCACCTGGATGCAAACAAACACCTGTACCTTCACAAACTATGCAATGATCTTGCAGTGCACTTCAAAAATAAAAGCCCAGATCTACATTACTGTGCACCACCCCCCCCACCTACCCTGGAACCACTGAACAAGCTGCAAAGCTTTGCCCAAATATCAGGCGATAAGTTCCTCAAGCTGGTGAAACCAAGCAGGCTGCCTACCAGACCTCTATAAATCAATCCTTACACAGGACACACCCTTGGAAGGCCACAGAAACCCCTTCAACCTATCGCTCTCAATAGGGAGAGTACAGCGGGCTTTCAAATCTGCATACATCAAACAACTTCTCAAGGTGCGATTTGGAAGACCTCTTTAACTTGAGACTGATATCAAACATTCCCTATCTGGCAACACAACTAGAGACTTAGGTCTACGAACAAACACTGGAACACGTAGAAAACCAACTGTTGGACCAGGCACAAGTCCGCTTCAGGGACAGAGATGGCACTTCTCCATCTCCGATGACCAAAAGACCAATGCAGATTCAAAGACAAACTCTGCACTGATACTACTTGACCTCTCCACAGCATTCGACAGTCAGTCACAACATCAAGAGACTGTTAGAAATAGGGATGTCGACATAGCACTGCTCTGGATTAAATCTTTCCTAGCTGAAAGAACAAATAGTATGCATGCATCAATTCATTCAAATCTTCACTGCGGGACACCACAAGGATCCTCCCCATCTCCACTCCAACATCTACATGACTCCACTAATCAACCTCATCAAGACACTGCTTCACCTACTACAAAGCGTAACCCAAATAATTTACAATAATCAAAGATATACAAGGGGAGAACACAACACTAATTGTCAACTCTATGAATGTTAAAGGATATTTGTACCGCGCATTATCACCACCAGAGTGGTCCCCTGGCGCTCTGGCAGATCTGAAAAGGAAACGGGGGGGGGGGGGGGGCGAAGTTAGTGGGAACGAGCAGGATAAGTGCAAGAGAGCAGTGATGTGCTACTTGCAGCTTCAGTTCGGTCAACAGTTTGCTGAATTTAGGGATGCTTTCCGTTCAGTATCTGTCGTGTGCTGTTTTTGTGAAGCTATGTGTGGTTTGTTTTGTTGTTGAAGTGTAGTGAAGTTTGTGGTGCTTTAGGGTTGCGGTTGTGTTTGGTTAGAGTTTGAGAGGTGTATGCAGAGGGGTGAAATTGTTAGTGGGTTGGTTAATGGCCTTGCTATCTAGAAGTGATGTGTGCTGAATTTCTATGTTCTTTCTAGATGAGGTGTGTGATTATCTTTGCATTTCTATCTTGATCCTGCACTGGCTAACATTCACAATCCTGTCTGACACATGCAAATATTCAGTTATATCCAGATGTGGCACTAGCCCTCGTTCAAAGCTATCTAGATGCGATTCAAGTTAGTATTCACAGTTCTATCTAAATATGGTATTGGTAGTATTCCCAATGCAGTCTAGTTGTGGCAGTGGCTAGTATTCGCTACTCTGTTTAGATGTGGTACTGGCTGACATTCACACTCCTTTCTACATTTGATGCAGGCCAATGTTCACAACTCTATACAAGGGTGGCACTTGCCAACATTCACCGCTCCACCAAAGATTGGTATTGCAAACCCTCGCAATCGCATCTAGATGGGACCCAAGCTAATGTTCACATTAGGTACTTGCTATCTCTACAATGCTGTCTGGGTCCGGCGCAGACCAATGTTCACGATTTCGTCCAAATGTTGTCCTTGCTATCATTCACAAAACGGTCTGGTGCGCGCAACCTTCCCAATTCTGTCTTAAATGTGGCACTTGCCAACATTCACATCTCTAGCCAAATGTGGCACCTGCTAATGTTCATGGAGAGGGTAAGGTTGTAAGTAGTGTTGGGCATGTATGTTAAATCTGTCCTAATGGGGTTGTCGTTTGTGTACTATTCCAGCGAGTCTTGTCTCTTTGTTGTTGTAGGCGTTTCCATAGTCTGTTCTGGGTATTGTCTGTGCCATCATATATTCTGTCAATGTGGTCGATGTGTTTCCTGTTACATTGTTTCAGTTTGGTTCTGAGTTGTTGAAGAGCCAGGTTTTTAGAAGTTTTCTACATTTTTGGTGTTTGGTTTTTTTTGGAGGTTCTTGCAGGGTTTTTTTTTTGGCCAATTTGGGAGAAAGAGGAGCCTCCTAGTTTTTTCTTGACTTATGGTTTTGGTTCCATGCAGGTTTCATTACTTGATCTAAGGGGTCTGGTTGGTTTGTAGATTATTTTATTTTGTAGGAATTCAGCACGCCGTCCGCTGGTTGCTCTGTGTGTTATGCACATTGTTGTGAACGTGATATGATGTTTGTTTGGGAGCCAGTGTAGTATTTTTAGTGCTGGAGTAATGTGGTCTCTTCTGGATAGTTTGAGTAGTCTGGCTGCTGCATTGTCATTTCTTCAGGTGGTGTTCTGGCATCCAGAGGTAGAGGCTGTTTGCATAGACTATTCTTGACATGATGAGGGTGACGACTGGCAGTGTTTTGTGGGTGAACGAGAGGAAAGGTAGGATTCTTCTTGTTGTGTGAAGGAGGAAGAAGCATTTCTTGATTATTGCGTTTACTTGTGGTTCTAAGGTTAGCACGTTGTCCATTAGGACTCCCAGATTATTTCCTGCCTTAGATGGTGTGGGTACAGCTCCCATTTCCGTCGGCCAGGGAATGTAGGTGGTGTTCTCTTGTTTTTTTAATATAATCATGATTTCAGTCTTTCCTGGGTTGATTTTCAAATTGTTGGCGTTCATCCAGTCAAAGACTTCTTTTAGACATTCTATTAGGGTTGACTGATCAGCTTGAGTATCTTTGATTTTGTTGATGATTTGAGTGTCGTCTGGATAGTTGTAGTATGTAATGTATTTCTTTGAAGATCCTGCTCACTGGAGTCTGATAGATGTTGAAGTATAGTGGTGATAATGAAGATCCTTGTGGTACTCCACAGTCGTTAACTCGTGGAGTAGATTTGAAGGGTTTTATCCATATGGTTTTTGTCATGTCTGCAAGGAATGATTTAATTCAAAGTAGAGCCATGTTTGTTATACCTATATCTTCCAATCTTTTGTTTAGGGTGTCATGGCTTACTGTGTTGAAGGCTGCAGAGAGGTTGAGTAGAATCAGAGCCAAGGTTGCGTTGGAGTCTGCGTTTGTTTTTAGGTCGTCCCAGATGGATAGTGGTGCTGTTTCCGTTCCTCTTGCGGGTCTGAAACCGACTTGTGCTTGGTCTAGTAGGTAGTGTTTTTCTACATGTTGTTGGGTTAATTTGTATACGTAGGTTTCTCTGAGTTTTGCCGGGTAGGGAATGTTTGAAATCAGTCATCCATATTGTCACTTGTTTTTTTTAATAGTGGCTTAATATATGCTGATTTGAGGAATCGTGGTACAGTTCCTGTTGTGAATAACAAATTAAAAAGGTTTCTGTAATATTCTGAAGGAGTCCCTTGTGCAAGGATTGATTTGTAGATGTCAGGTGGACAGGGATCAATGGGTGATCCCGCTGTCTTTTACCAGCTTGAGGAATGCCTCTGCTGATATTTCAGGGAGGTTTGAGTTTGTACTGTGGCTCCTTGACAGGTCCGGTTAGTTGAGTGTTAGGGTTGGTTTGTATGATTTGTCGGCTGTCATTCATTTTGTTCTTGAAATAGTCTGCCAAGTCGTTGCATAGTGAGGGTGTTGGAGTGTTGTTGCAACCAGGAGGGTTTCTCATTTCTTTTATGATGAACATTTCTTTTTGTGTGATTCTGTCATCATAATGCCTTCTCTTTGCCTTTTGAATTTCCTTCTTGTATGCCCGGATTCGTTTCTGGAACTGAGTTTTCATATCTTGGTTGTATTTTTTTTCCTCCATTCCAATTCCAGCTTCTTGTTCTTTTTCATGGTGCTTAATAGTGGGGTGAACCACTTTGTCATTGCTTTTTTTTCTTGAAGGGGTAAATGGTTTTTCCAAGGCGATGTTTTTGATTGTGTCAGCAATCAGTTTGTGGAGTAGCTCCACTTTCCCGTCTAGATCTGGCGTCTCCAGTTCTGCTGCTGAAGGTTTGGTCATCTCCAGTTGTTCCATTAGGTTGCTTGCTTTGATGGTTTTCCAGTTTATTTTTGTGGTGGATGTGAGCTTGAGGGGTTGGATGCTGACTTGAGTTGGTAGTGTGATCACGAATGGAATGATGAGATGGTCGCTCCAAAGCATATTGTATCGGTGGTGATGTGGCAAAGTTTTTTCTTGGTGAAGATTGCATCAAGGGTGTGTCCTGCCGAGTGTTTTAATTTCATAGTTGTTACCTGTCCAGTTAGTGAGTTTTGAGAGTTGGCACATTTTACTTCGACCCAAATGTTGAAGCCTACCAGGATTATTAGATGTTCATGCTCGATGGCTTCTATGAAATTGTCGGTGGTCTGTAAACCAGAATGAATTTGAGGTTTGTTTTTGGATTCGCTGATAGGTGTATGACCATGGTATCGCAGTTGATGAGAGGTTAGTCTGTTTTTACGTTCAGGTGTTCTTTGAATGCTATTGCGAGGCCTTTTTTTTCTTCCTGTTTAACTGAAGATACTTTAAGTTGATGGGGAGGCAGCTTTGGAGTGTGATTTTGGTAGTTGTCATCCAGCCATGTTTTTGTGATGAACAAAACTACATAGACAGCCACCAATTTAGTACTACACCTCCTGACAACTGTATGCCTAGCACCCCAACTTCACCAGATAGCGCTCTGGGGATGCATAGCCAACCCACCTGAAGAACAGACCGCACAAAAAGCACCCAAGCTTACAAACTAAAGAAGAAACACCAGTATTGCCATCACAAGACACCGCAATCAACCACTCAAATGGCACCTCTGCACCGAGCACCAAAATGCCCCGGACCAGGAAGGGGCACCAAGAGAGTACAAGACAAGGCCACATTAGACAGACGCACAAATCCAACCCACCCCCAAAGCAACAACCACAAATGAAGGAAACACACCGCCAAAAACCAAAACGACCAGAACAAACTTCCAAAGGGAAAAATCCTTGTACCTCACAACAACCACTGAACCTGCATACCCCAATGACAGACAGCGCGACACACAAAGAACAGTCAGACAACCAGGAAAAAGACGGGAGCACCAAAGAAGAGAATGGGTAGACTCCGACCCCATACATCACAACGGACACCATCAACACATGGCACACCGGACAAAACTACGACAAAGCCCTAACAACCCAAACATCAACCTAAATGACCAATTCAATGAAGAAGCCTTTGCTGATCTTCACCTTACCGGCATGAATAGAGAAGCACTGCTACTGAACAGCCAAACTTTTAATCCAGCAGACTGCTTCAAAGATGCACCACAACCAAACAACTGCAAACCAAAACAAGGAATTACCAACAAACAAAACCACACCAAAAAGATCCACTGCAACCTAATCAATGCAAGGTCAATGGCCAAAACATGCCACCAAAATATATGATCTGCTCTGCGACAGAGATGCTATTTGTAACAGAAACATGGCTAGATGACAACTACAAGATCACTCAACTGCCTGAACATTTCAAATGGGTCTTTTGGGTGTGGTTCAGCCCAGAGACACCTGGGATATCCAGAGACTATTTAAACCACACCCAGGCTGCGAAGCATGCTTTGCGTTTTCTGCACCTGCAGCGTGACACTCACCGCGTTTGGATCGGTCTCCAATGGGCCTGCATCTTTCTTCTGCACTCAGCTCCTGCAAGAACACTGTTAGGAACAGCCTTACCTTGCAGCCCTTCTGGCCATCATTCAACGCTTCTTCTGTTCTGCGGGCATCTTCGGTGGTGTCATTCCCATCCCGCACGCTGCTTCCTGAGGAAGAGAACAGAAAAAGGCATTAGTAAGCATTCTACAGATCTTCGCTTATGTTTTCAAATACTGTACAAGCTTCAAACGCTTACCTGAATCCCAGCCGCTCTGGGGGAACTTTGTCTCCGGAACTTCTCATCCATCTGCGAAGGGGGAAAAGACACTCCAGGTTAGGGCGGAAAGATCTAGAGGGGCTGCATACCACACTTACTCACTGCATTTGTTCCTCATAACCGGCATCCACGCTGAAAACGTTGCAGCACCTAAAAGACACAAAAGAACTTGTTCAATACAAATGGGGTGCATCACGCCTCGCGCTCTCACTCACGTTCAGCGCCACTCACCTCAGCAGCACACCGCCGGCCATTATCTAAAGAAGGAAAGGAAAATAAATCATAACTGTTTAAAGACTCATACTTGCCAGTCGGACTCTTGCCAGTGAAGTAACTAGGCACCAACGAGCCTGCATCAATCAACGCGCCTCTGCGCTGAAAGCAGGACGGAGAGCACAACATCCAAGAAAACTAGGTGAGCTGTGGATCAAAGGGAAGGGTTGGACCCCGGGGAAGAAGGGGTTCAAGCACACAGACAATAAGGGGTTAAACTTTACCAATCCTGTGTTTCAGGCCCAGTCGCCAGTCAAATAGCTTCCAGGGAAGGGTTTGAGGTCGTAAGAGGCCAGGACAGGCTGAGTGACGTCCCCAGGTGAGGGTTCCACTTCGCGAACAAACAGCTCCTTACAACGGCACCCCCAATTCAAATACTCTAGAGCGACTACCTCATCATCCCCTTCGTAATCAAAATGAACACTCCAATAAACAGTCAGCCAGACAAAACAATGAACACCATGAAAAGAAACTGGAGAACCATCAAAAACTCCAACCTAATTGAACTGCTGGAGCTTAGCAAACCACACTCAACTTCTATGGAAGAAGATTACCTGGACAAAAAAGTAGCCCTGCTGCATTCCTGGATTAGAACTACTATAGACAACATCGCCAAAGAAAAGCCTTTCACTCCCTCTCATAAACTAGCAATGGCAAAATGGTTCACCCCACTACTTAGCACCATGAAAAGGAAAAACCGAAGACAAAAACAAAATGAGGCTGCGAACAAGCTGAAATTCCTACAACACAACCATGCATATAAAAAAGAAAAATACAAACAGCAAAGAGGAAACACTACAACCAAGTCTTTTAAGCACTTACACCCAAAAAGAGCTCTTCAATATAAATGGAAAAAAAGAATCCGCCAGGATGTAACACACCAACTCCGTCCACGAAACTATGCCATGACCTTGCAGACCACTTCAAAAACAAAATCACCAGCATCCAACAAACCATACACAGCAGACCTCCAGATCTGACCATGATCCCCACCTACACACAGGAAGAACACCCAAACAAACTACGAAACTTTCCAGAAATAACCGTGGAGACATTCGTCAAACTGGTGAATGAAAGCAATAACTCGGTCTCCCGAAGAACCCTGCCCGCCAGACATATACAAATAGATTCTTAAACAATGAGCGCCCATGGAATATCACAGGAACATCGTCAATCACAACCGGGAAAGTGCCACAAGCCTTCAAAACCACATTCAGGCCACTACTTAAGGATACAGCGGGAACCATAGAGGAACTCTCCAACATCCCGTACACAGTCCAGCTGCTCGAAACGTACATATAACAAAAGACTCAAGAATTCAAAGAAGAGCACAGCCTACTAGACCAGGCACTAGTTAGACCAATGAGAGGAACGGAATCAGCTCTCCTCTCAATATAGGATGACCTAAAAGCAAACTCAGACAACAGCACAGCCTTAATACTTCTAGACCTCTCGGTGGCATTCGACACAGTTAATCACAACATCCTAATAAGATTAAAAGGACTTGGAATAACAGACACCGCCCTACTGTAGATCAAATCCTTCCTAACAGACAGAACAGAAACCATATGGATGAAACCTTTCAAATCCAACCCAAGAGACTCCACATGTGTAGTACCACAAGCATCATCCTTCTCCTCGCCATTATTACATCTACCTATCTCTACTAATCAAAATTATCAAAAGTCACGGCCTCACCTGCTACAACTACACCGATGATGCACAAATAATCTTCAAAATACAAGACAATCCAGAAATAAACTCGACACTAGAAAACTGCCTCTGGATGAACTCCAACTGCCTCAAAAATCAATCCAGGCAAAACAGAAATAATGATAGTCATAAAAAAAATGGAGGAGAAAACCACTTAATCCCTTGGCCAAGGGAACTCGGGACAACCCCAACACCCTTGTCGATTGTAATAAACCTGGGGGTCCTGATGGACAATAATCTAACGCTAGAGCCACAAGTAAACACTCTCCTCAAGAAATGCTTCTTCCTCCTGCAAGGGGCAGAGAGGATGAGAGGATCTTCCCGTTCCTATGGTTCACCAACAAAACAACCACCATTATCGCACTCGTCATGTCCAGAGTAGACTATGCCAATAGCTTATACCTAGGCATGCCTGAACGTCTTTTAAAAAAACTACAACGCATACAAAATGCAGCAGCCTACTGAAACTACCCCAAAGAGAACACACCACACCACTGCTGATAATACTGCTGGCTACCAATAAAACAACAAATAAAATTCAAAACAATGTGCATCACACACAGAGCAATACACAACCAAGGCGCTGAGTTCCTGAGAGACACATTGCGTCTACATCAACCAACAAGAACGCTCCAATCAAGCATGGACAGCTGCCTGGAACCAAAACCCTACAACAAAAGAAAGCTTGGAGGATCCTCCTTTTCTCACCAAGCACCGAAAACCTGGAACGACCTCCCAAAGTACATCAGTAACACAAGAAACCACCTACTATTCAGGAAACTACTCAAAACTTGGCCCTTCACTTCATAACTAGAAAGCCCGGCCACAGGGCACAAACACACAACTAAAACATCAATGAACAAAGAGACAGGCCCTGATCTACACCAAGCAACCAATGGAAAAACCTTAAGGAAAATATCCTACGACATACCGAACGACTTACTGGGAGACAGCCGTAATAGACATAGCAAGACAAAGGACAGAAACACTGGGACGACTCATCAATGGGACCATGACCCTAAGCTATAACCACCCACAACAGACCTAATCACGGCAGATTGCAAGGGAACAGGAAACCCTGTACCATTAGCACCAACCCAGAGGTTGAGAAACAGAATAAGCACCCACACTACACAACGTCCACCAAGATACAGCAGGACGCACAATGCTCCATCACACAGTAACTACAACTAAACAGCCCAAGGGAGTCACCCCACGGAAACCAAAGAACCCACTTAAAGATATTCATGGCAGTAGGAAACTGACTGAATACACAGGCTGACCTAGACAGATACACTAGGACACCCCATCAACAGCACTCCAACCCTGAACCATTCAAAGCCTCAACCGACCAGGGTCACATTAGACAAGAGAATAGATACTACCAACCCAGCTCCACACCCAAAGGAAAGGTTCAAACACACCCATCGTTCCATGGTAGGAGATGGTAGGCACTCCATCAATACTCACTATGATAAAGCTGGATCAGCACAGCACCACCATAGCGAGATGGCCCACAAGGAACCAGCAACAACCCCACCCACATGGATACAGCCCGAACAGAACCAGAAGTACCTGACAACAAACCTGGCATCAGAATACAGACTCGACTAACCTAACCTTGACTTTCTGCATACGTAACCCACACAACCATCTCTCTCCCAGCAATCCGCATGCTCTTTACCAAACCACACGAGGTCTCGCCCAATCCGATACTTGCACCAAAGCCCAGCACTTGGTGTATACCGAGCTGAAGCTGCCAACAGCACACCACTTCTCCCACTCCACTCCTCCCGACTAACCTTACCCGCCCTCCTTCCTGTTTGCAGATCCGCCAGAGCGCCTGGGGACCAATTCCGTTGGTGACGGTGCGCTACCTATACCTTTAACATAACATGAATAGGATGTCAATGTCATTGTTGCAGAGAAGGTCAAAGATCTCCATTGAGTGCTTTGACAGATATTGCATTTATTAGGTTGCAGTGGATTTTGAAGGTGTAGCTAGGTTTGTGCTTTATTGTCGACATTGTCTTCTGACTAGCGTTAAGGTTTCCTTCCAGGTCTGTCTCTAGATGAGGTGTTAGTACGGTTGTGTCAGTCGTCGAAAAGCTCTTCTAGGTTCAGTCTTGGGTTTTTGTTTTCATCCTGCTCCTTTTCTAAATTTTGTGGTTGTCGAGCAGAGGGTCCTCTTGTTTTGGTGATGTAAGGGGTTAGGGGGTCGATTATGTTCTTGTTATTTCTAGCTTTGTCTGTTCTTCTGCGCGGGTGTGTTCGGTTGTTGTTCGTTCTTGATTTGTACGTTGGGCTGGTGGGTGGTTATTTAAAGGAATGGAGTTATGTAAAGATTTCTCTCTTTCAGCACAGGTTCGTGCCTGTCTGTGGGGGTGTGTTTTGCCGTCGTGAGCCTTCGGTGTTGTTCAGTGGGATTTGTTGTTTCTGCTCTTTGTCTTTCCTTTGGTCCAATTCGTTTGCCCAGTATTTTGACTGAGTATTTTTCTGGTTTGGGTTTTCTTCGGTTTGTTGTTGGAGTTGGTCTTTGTGCTTTTGGTCCGGCTGTCTTGTGGTGTTGGACTCGGTGTGGGGGATTGTCTGATAGGGCTTGGGCTCTGTCTGTTGGGGGTGGTCTTGTCAGGTGATATTAGTGGGGTAGGTCACTCACTGCCTCGAGTTAGGTTTGACTGGTTGGGAGGTCTATTAGGGTTATATCGCTGGGGTATTCCAGTGTGTGTCCCTAATGTGGGTTTCCCTGGAAGAGACTTAACGTGATAAATGTCTGTGGTGTGAAGCAGGGTACAGCTAATAATCACTGTATAGAGGGCCTCGATCCTACGATCATAGTACTATTCCATGGCGGTGCCCTCCAGAAGTGAATCAGGTCAGTGTGTGCTAATCTCTAAGGGTAGTGCTCACTCTCACAATCGATCACATTGTTATCTTGAGGAGCAAGCCAATAATCACAGTACTCTCCTAGAGGGTGCAAGCGAATTATCACGATACTATTGTATAGGGCATAAGCCAATAATCACAATGCTACTCTATAGTCCTGGGAGGATAGCTCAGCGGCAACATGCTCGCCTTGGAAGCAAGATGACACGAAGCAACACAGGTTCGAACCCAGGGTCCGTGCTTAGAAACCTCTGGGTATTTAAGCTCGTTATAAATACGCAACTAAGAAAAACTATTACGCAACTAGAAAAAAAGAAAACCTGTAACAGTGCTGCGATGCCCGCAGGCTGTGTGAGCGCTTTAAAAATGCAGATAAATATAGTGGTGCACCCTACCTGTGAATCAGGTCAACGAGTGCTAATCTCTAAGGACAGGGCACAGTCTAATAATCAAGGACTATCCTAAGGAACAAGCCAGTACTCCCAGTACTATCCTAGCAGGAGCAAGCTAGACGGTGCAAGCTGACAATCTCAGTGCAATTCTGTTGTGTTGCTTTCTAGATGTTTATAAGGTCAATGTGGCTAATCTCTAGGGGAGAGCACAGTCTATCAATCACAGTAATATCCTGAGGGACAAGCCAACAAACACCATGGTATCCTAGAGGGGGGAGTGGCTAATAGTCACACTATCCCAGACGGCACAAGCCAACAATCACCATAGTATCCTAGAGGGGGAGTGGCCAATAGTCACAGTACTATCCTAGACAGCACAAGCCAACAATGACAGCACTTACCCTAGAAGGTGCAAGCTAATAATCACAATACTAGCCTAGAAGGTGCAAGCTTTGAGAGTCCTGCATAGTGGGAGAGAGGCCTACACCCAACAATGCAACTGGAGTTAGAGACTAAACACAGCCAGATCTGAGAGTCCCGTATAGTGGGGGGGAAAGGCCTATAGTTAACAATGCAAATTGAATACCAGACAATGAAGTTTGAAATTGGGCACAGCTAAATTTGAGAGTCCTGCGTGGTGGGAGAAAGGGCCACACCTAACAATGCAGTCAGAGCTCAAGACCAAACACGGCTAGATTTGAGAGTCCTGAATAGTGGGGGGAGAGTGAAGGCCTACAGTCAACAATGCAAAGTGAATACCAGACAATGCAATTTGAAGTAGGGCACAGCTAAATTAGAGCATCCCGTATAGTGGGAGAAAGACCTGCAGTCAACAATGCAAATTGAATACCAGACAATGCAGTTTGAAATGGATGAACACGAACAGCCTTAAAGTTAACTCGGAAATCATGCTTATATCCAAAAGACAAGGAAGCAACCAATACATCCCATGGCCCACAGAACTAGGAACAGCGCCCCTGCTATGCAACATATTAAAAAAAACATGGAATCCTAATGGACAACAAGCTAACTCTAGAACCACAAGTTAATGCAATAGAAGAAATGCTTCTTCCACCTGCACATTATCAAAACTATTCTACCATTCCCTCTCCTTCATGCACAGAACGCTAGCCATCTCACTCATGTCTGGGATGGACTACGCCAACAGCCTATACCTTGGCATGCTGCATTATCTACTGAATAAAAACTGCAATTTATACAGAACGCAACAGCCAGACTTCCCCATAAACTATCACAAAGAGACCACATAACTCCTGCGCTGAAGATGCTACATTGGCTGCCAGTCAAACAACGAATCACATTCAAAACAATGTGCATAACACACAGAGAAATACATGGCCAGGGAGATTAATTCATACAAAAGAAAAACACCATTTAACAGGCTTCCCAGAACACTCCGATCCAGTTATTGACATCTGCCTGGAACTTAAACCATACAACAGCTAAAAAAAACTCAGATCAGCATTGTCTTGCCTAGCTGCTAAACATTGGAACTCCCTCCTGAGAGAAATACGAACCATGAAGGACCATCTAAAATTCAGAAAATTCCTAAAAACCTGTTTCAACTCAGAACTCGACCAAAATGAACGAGCAGCACCCACACCCCACTGAATGAGCATCCAAATTGCAAGATGGGGGGCTAGGCCAGACCATGAAAAAGTGCAGGAAAGTAGCAAGACCTCGGAATGGGAGGGAGACCCAGGTGCACCTGTTCCCTTAGAGAGCCCTACCGGAAACAAAGGGGAGAGAGAGAAAGACAGATAAGACCGGCCTAAATTGCAACTCAGGCGGAGGGTATTCAAATTGAAGGGGAAAGAGTGGCGGCCGAACAGAAACCATGGGGCCGAGGGAGCTCAAGGGCACAGGGGAGTGGTCCTCCCACCCTTAAGGGAAGGGTCCCAGGGAGGCAATGATGGCTGCACACCAGGATGTGCCAGGGGACAAAGCGATGTAGTCGTCCATTAGTCTGAACATGGGGGGAGGGTGAGGACGTATCGCCACTAAATAGCCCTGCTAACCCACAACTCTGCACAGAAAATAGGAGCGAGATCCCTAGCACACCACACTGGCAGGGATATGTGCCACAGGTGGCCAAAACAGAGGGGAGGGGGTACAATAAAGTATCCCCACTAACCAACTACACTATAAATAAAAACTCATCCCTCTGCTTACACCGCTCAAACTCTAAACTAAACACAACCATATCTCTACCGCACAACGAAACAAACACACATAGCCTCAGGCAACAGCACATGACAACCACCGACTGGAAATTCACACCTACGCTCAGCAAACGGCGTCAACCGAACTGAAGCTGCCAACAGCACATCACAGCCCACCCCCTATATAATGTTAAAGGTATTTGTACTGTGCACCGTCACCAACGGAATTGGTCCCCAGGCGCTCTTGCGGATCTGTAAATAAGGGGGGGGGGGGGATTGGTTAGTAGGGTGAAGAGGAAGTAGGATAGTGAGAGGAGTGGTGTTCTGTTGGCAGCTTCAACCTCGGTGTACACCGGGTGCTGAGCTTTGGTGCGGGTGTTGGATCGGTGTCCGTCCGCGTGTGCTGTTGCTCCGGCTCATGTGTTGTTGCAGTGTTGTGAAGTGCGTGCGAGAGATGGTTGTGAGTTTTATGAGTGAGATAAGTATGCAGAGTTTCAGCTTATATTGGTTAGTGGGTTACATGACCTTTAGCATGCTAACATTCACAGTTTGTCTAAGTGTGGCACTTGTTGGCCTTCACATGTGGGCATGCCTACATTCCAGTCTTTTCACGGTGCGGCGCAGGCTAGTGTTTAGAAATCTGTCTAGGTGTGGGCATGCTAACATTCCTAACTTAATCTGGATGCGGCGCAGGCTGGTGTTCTTGATTCTAAGTGTGGCACCTGCTATCATTCAAGTTTCTTCTACGCGGGGGCATGTTATCCTTTAATCAATCCTATTTAGATGCGACGCAGGACAATTGTCCACAATTCTAAGTGTGGCCTGTGCTAGTGTTCACGTTTAGCGTAGGTGCGGGCATGCTGATATTCAGAGTCCTATCTAGATGCAACGCAGGCTAATATTCACAAATCTAAGTGTGGGCATGTTGACATTCAAGTTTCACCTAAGTGCGGGCATGCTAACATTCAAAGTTCCATCCACATGCGACGCAGGCCAATATCCACAACTCCATCTAAGTGTGGCCATGCTAATATTCACAATGCTATCTAAATGCGTCTGCCGGTCTGGATATGGTCCGTCCGGTACGTACGAGCGGGTGAGTCACTAGAGGGCTTTCGTCTGGGTCCAAGTATGTGATCAGTCTCTGGAGCCTTCCTTTAGTGGCTGTTTTGCATGATATTTTATGCTCAGTCGAGTGGTTGGTTCTTTGGTTTGAGTGTTTGTCCAATTTGAGAGAGGCCGAGGTTGAGGTTATTTTCATTGTTGTATTATTGTCTGTGCATTAGGGTGCGTCTCCGTTGTGGTTACGCTGCGAAGAGCCATGATTTGAAGAGTTTCCTGAATGCTAGGTGGTTTGTTGTGTTCTGTATTTTCTTAGGTAGGTCGTTCCAGGTTTTGGGTGCCTGGTGAGAGAAAGAGGATCCTCCGAGTTTTTTCCTGTTGTAGGGTTTTGTTTCCAGGCGTATGTCGGTGCTTGATCTTAGTGTTCTTGTCAGTTGATGTAGGCGTAGTTTGTCGCTTAGGAATTGTGCGCCTTGTTTGTGTATTGCTCTGTGCGTGATGCACATGGACTTGAACTTTATTCGCTGTTTTAGTGGTAGCCAGTGTAGTATATTTGTAGTACAAATACCATCTTGCTTTTCCAATCTGCCAGGGTAACATTCGGGTGGTGCTAATGCGTGGTATAAATATCCTTTAACATACACATACTAACATTTACATTTTTGGGCTGCAATTGAGTGTAGTGGGTGAGGTGAGCTCCTTTTTTGCCATTAGGTGAAGCCTAAGCAAAGCTTTAAGGAGATCCACAATCTGTCTGGCTTGGAGTGTGATGGGTGGAGTAGGGTGAGAGGGGAAGCATGGGAGATTGAGTGCACAGGGAGTAGACCAAGATAGTCTGCTAAATATTGTGAAGCAATAACAGCAATGGGTTTGTACTTTAGGGAAAGGAACTTGAACGGTTGTGCATGGACAGCCAACCATTGAGGGGGAGTGTCTGAGTACAGTGTGGGTAGCAAAGTGGAGCACTTTCAAAGTGAGAGGAAAGTTGATGAGTAGGGAGAGCAGTAGTAAAGTTTTCCTGAGCATAAGGGTGATTTGAGTATTTCATAAAGTGACTGTCTGGCTCCCTTTTGGACAAATAACCAGAAAGAGACAGTTCTAGGCTGGGGGTGGAATATAGGAAGTGGGCGGTTTAGTGCGTGTTGGGCTAGGTGGGTTTCGATTTTCTTTTCTTCCCCTTAACCATCTTTCTCTGCCATGAGTCATGTCAGCTCAAAATGATGGTTGTGGTCCATAGAATCTGTTGGATGAGGGGCTGTGAAGTAGTTTGGGCAAATTCCTGTAAATAAAGATAATCCTAGAATGAATATAAGATTAAGCCAAAGGGTTGATGTGCAGGATAAGAAAGACATTCGAAGCAGCAACACAAAAGCTAAGAGAATCCTGTTCTGTGAAGACGTTTTTCTAAACAGTTCTACAATAGTAATTATATGTGGATGTTATTTTTGTGCAAGTTGCAAAAGTAAAAAGAAAACGATACAGAAAATGAGTGGCGACAGCAAGCGGAGGGAAGGAAATCGTTCTCTTATATTGGTGTGAGTTCCTGTTTCCAGACACGCGTGTAATGTGTATCAGAAAACTGCGAGTCCCAAGCAATGAATTACAGCCTGCTAGTAACATTTATTTATTTGAAAGTTTATATGCCGTGCCACCTGCCCGAAGGCCTCAGGGCGCACACGAGACAAAGCAGGACAGAGCCAGAGGGCCCGATCCGAGATTGCAAGAGATGGTAGCGTGATATGATAAGAGTCAAGCATTGGCCTCAATCAGGAGGGAGGTTCAAGAGAATGAACTCAATGGTCGATGAGGCGGCTCCAACACTGTGGCCACTGGCTTTAGCCAGCCTAAACCGGGGCTGCACAAGTCTGAATGGATTTCTGGATCTGAGGGTTCGAGGATGGGTCTAATGCAGGAGGCGGTCAGTGAGACACTTATGAGTCAGTGTAAGAAGCTTGTGTGAAGTTTCTGCCTGGAGTCTGTTATATGAGCACGTTTTGAAAGACCTGTGATAGCAAGAACGGCACCATTCCGAGTTATCCGCATAGAGGCTAGATTACATTTAGAGCATCAACTCAGCAGGCTGTTGCAGTAATCCAGATGGGAATTAACAAGGGCGGAGGCTAAAATGGCTGCATTATCATGTGACACAAAAGGCCGGATGTTACTAAGTAGTTTGTTGACAAGGCCCCAAGCGCCCTGAATCTGGGCAACATGCTGGTTCATTGTTAGCTCAGTGTCCAAAGTGACGCCGAGGGTCTTCACTTTTTTTGCTATGGAGATAACAGCATGGAGGATGGTAAAGCTATCATAATCCTGCAATGGAGTTTTAAGTTTTGGGCCAGAGGCCATGATCAGGAGTTCAGAGTGCCAGTGAATTGGTGGCCTTCCAGTCGTGGATTGCAGCAAAGATAGAATTGAGGTTGGCATGGTCCTGGGCATACAGGCCAGTGAGTTTCATGACGACATGGGTGTTGGCAGCATAATCTGTACACCGAACACCCAGGTCATCTAACAGTTTCAAGAGAGGGATGATGTAGATATTAAACAAGGAGGCCGAGATACAGGACAGCTGAGGGACGCCGCAGGTAATGGGAGTTGACCTGGAGCGGGCCTCCCCTGTGGATACTCTAGCATTTCAAGGGCTAGGAAAGGCGGCACGCTAACGAGAAGCCAAGCTAGAATAGCCTACTATTGGTTTGTATTCTTTCCACCAGGGTGGTGTGGTCCACAAGAGGAAATGCAGAGGAAAGATCCAAAAGCATTAGGACTGCTGGTTGGCTGTGATCGACTATGTCTAGTAGATTTGCCTTAAGCTCTAGCATGGCCATCTCAGTACCGTGACTGTCTCGAAAGCCTGACTGGAAAGTGCCAAGGATGTTATTCTGTTCAATAAATCACTGAAATTATAAGTAGGCGACCTTGTCAAAGAATTGTTATAAGGCGGTAATTCTCTGCAGCTAAAGGAACAAGATTGTCTTTCCTCAAGAGAGGAGTGATCCAAGCCTCCTTGAGAAAGAGTGGGATGGAGGCCTCGGCAAATGAGAGATTAACTTTGTTACCCATGGGCAAAGCCCATTGATCCAACCAATGAAACGGTTAGAGGGGTAAACATACCCCCACTCGGCACGAGGTAGATTTCATGCTGGTGACGATCTGATGAATAGCAGTCTCAGTGCAAGGGGTGAATGCGAAAGGAGGAGCATCAATTGCTATATAGGGTCACATTCAGGGGACACAGGGGTGGAGTCTTTCATTGAGTTAAGCGAGTCCCTGGGGAGCTGAATAGAATTTTGATGAGAGATTACCTTATCAACAAAGGCGCTGTGAATTGTTTGCCACCAATAATTCTTCACTGGGCCAGAGGTATTGCATGGTTTGCATTAACTTTCAATGCACGGTGGTGCTTCATAATAGGAATTCCCCTCCTTTTTGTCCCCCTCCCTGGCCTCTCTCTCCTCCCTCTTCACTGCATACCATTTCCTCCTCACACCTGGGCTCTGTCCTTCCTGGCACCTTAGCAGCTCTGGCATCACTCCGTGCTTTCCCCTTCCATGTCATTCCACAGTTGCACTGCCTCCTTCTCTTCATCATACCCGCCCTGTCCAAAGTCTGATGGCCACATTATGGAGGTACCATGACTGCCATGTTGCGATTGCTTGAATTGACATTCTGAATTACACTGGTACACCCATCTTGAATCGCGACATTCTCATGCTGGACTTTTGAATCATTCGTAATCATTGTGCCATCAATTAATTTGGATCATGGTATGCACATACTGGACTATTGCATCATAATGTGTTCATTATTGACCGTTATACCTTGGCAGTGCTCACTCCATCTGTTTGTTTAGCTCCTTAACACTGCATTTTGTCGGCTTTTCATCTTCTCGCCCTCCCCCTTACCATCACTAATGCACTTGACTATGAGAAATGTCGTCAGGCCTAGTACGATAATCACTGTTTGTTCCTCAATGGTTTCAGATTCTTGCTGGAGGGGCTGCGGGAGAGACGATTGGCTACATACTTGGCAGGCTTGCCCTAAGCTGTCTCGATTTTGGGAGGAGGTGTGGCGGAATGTTCGGCAAGATTGTATGCAGTACCCTGTGGGAGACTGCACCAGCCTTGACCTATTGGCAATAGGTAACCCAACCGTTGGTATAGGCCTGTATTACACAAGTTGGTAGTGTGGTGGAGCAGCCAGGCTCATACCAAGAGGGGTCAATGTGAGCAGTAGGGTCATCAGAGATTCAAAGTGACACATACTCAAACTCTTACGCTCAAGGTTTCTTGATTAAACAATAATTAATTTATTAAACAGTCAGTTGAATAAGCCTTCTTTAGAAAAGAGCTATATATATATATATATATATATATATATATATATATATATATATACACATATATACACACACACACACACAACACAAAAATATACTTCAAAATACTCACACAGTTTCTTTAAATCAGTAAATGCCCATTTGGGATGGCACAGATTCTTCCTACACCCCGAGGTGACTTAAATAACCAGGACACTATGGACATTAATATATCACTGGTACATTTGGAGCAATACTGAGATTAGTGTCAAAAGAAGAAGTTGAGGGAATAAAACAATAGTTAACAAATACTCTTAAGCAGGTAAGTACTTTCTGAACCCTCCAATGCAAAGTAAATTAACCCTTTCCTGGGGGAAAGGCAAAGCACAAAGTCAGAGGTAAGAAGAGTCTTTCAGGGAGCCAGGACAGCCAATGTTAGTTGAACAAACGTATAGGTGAGCTGAAGCACTGCTTGCAGGTAGATAACAAGTCTTGAACAATGTTTGAGAAGTTTTTGTGTAAAAATGAAATCACTGTAGGGCCACAAGCTGGGAGGCTTGTGAGGGGCAAAGCTGCAAGCTACTCTGCAAAGCAACCAAGACAAGTCTCAACTAAGAACTAGCAAAGCTACACAACAAGAGGTAAGTCTTCTTAGTTTTACAGTACCTTTGGTTAGAAGAAATTTGTTCCAGCTGGCTTGTGTACCTGGGCCTCAGTCGTGGGGACAAGAGGGACAACGACTGGGGACTCATGCACTACGAATGGAAGGTCGGTGGCAGCAATGGGCAAACTTCAGATGAGCGGCACTAAACGGTTTCAGCTTCTCGCGACTCTCACAAATAGCACCACCACGGTTCTCGGATACCACTATGGACTTTCCTCGCATCTGGGGTCCAGCACTCTGTTGAGGTGGCTCAGGCTTGGTCAGTCCTGCTTCTTGGGAGTCTGGAGGATTTTCCTGGAGCTCGGGTGCAACTTAAAAACGATGCACTCAATCTGGTGTTCCTCTCCCTGACAATTGGTTTCTGCAGCAGCAATGGAACTACAGCCAGCTTCGAGAGGATGTCCAGAAGAGTTTGCTTTGGGGTTGATTGGTCCCACCAACCCAGGGGTAGAAGTCGTCCGTTGCAGAGCTTCTCTAGTCGAGGCAAATTCAGAGCTTCAGCAATGCACCAGGGCTTCACCGGGCAAACCAACGGTCCAGGAGTTGCAACAAGCGTCTCTTCCAAGTTCTTCTTCGGATTCCTTCATCCAGTGGTCAACTCTGCCTTCCAAGCAAAAAGCCTCACCTTTTAGGCAGGTTTCTCCCATTCATTCGCAGCCAAGCTGTCAAACGCACAGGAGGGTGGCTTCCCAACTTCCTGCCAGACATGATGGAGCCAGAGGCGGGCTTCACCAGTGAATCCCACCAAAGACGAAACAAACAAAGGGACCAAACCTGGTTTGGTACGCAGAGTAAATCTCAAGAAGGATCTTTCCAACAAGAAATGGCTAAAAAAAGACCACCAGGGCCATTTTGACAAAATGGGCACCCATGGGTGCTTTACTGCAGCCCGCGGTAGAAACACACAATGGTAGGAAGAAGTAAACCACTGCCACCAGCCATTAATTGTAGAAAGGGTAACAAAAATGTAACATGAGAAACTAGACAAAGGGGATACTAAGTTACCCCTCCAGCACCCTATTGTTAGATAGTGTGTGCTGTGTCTAGCAAGTTACAAATGTGAGTAAAGTCAATTTCACTTCACTGCTCTTGGAAACAGTAGTTTCACCAAGAGAAGGTATTTAAACCTTTGGGAAATCTTAGAGACTTCCCTGTCCCACTGCACTGAAGGTGCTGTGTGACAATGTAAAGATGATGCCTATGGAGTTTGTCAGACTCCAAACACATAAAACTAAAAGTAAAGTCCCAACTTCAGCAAAAAGAGCTGGGGGTCTCTAAGGTGGGAGAAATTAAACACTAACATGGAAATTCTCCATAACAGATAGTCACTGTTTGTTCCTCTCCCTCACACACCTTTTTTAATTTCCCTTGCATAATCAGAAATGTCGTCAGGCCTAGTACGATAGTAAATGATCAATTTTTAATGTCGCAAGGCCTTATATTACTGTATTTTCTCTCCTTCCGCCCTCCCCTGCCTTGTAGTGCTTTGAAACATGTGTATAGGCGCTATACAAAAACTATCATATTGTATTTTGGGGGCCCGAGTAAAGGACATGGCAACATCAGCAAGCGTGATTCTACGTGCACTAACAGTTCTCTCAAAGGCTTCGAAGGTGATCCGCACATCTAATTGTATTCTAGTTGCGAAAATCCGTTGATTAATTGCACGGTTCCTACGAGGCAGCGCAGTGTGAGCCCAAAGCACGGTAAGACTTTTCAGTTCTCCGTTGGTCAGAGAAACTGTAGTGCATGGTCCTATCTGAGAAGGGAGCAGGCAAGTGTAAATAAGGTTTCAAGTTAAAGACATATAAGACTGTTCATCAACCAGATAGAGGGTCTGGCAAGTGTTAATAAAGTTTAAAGGAAACGTCATAGTAAAGACTGTTCACTAGATAAAGGGTGGCAAAGACTTGTTCAGGAAAAGTTGAAAAGGTGAAGAACTCTACCTGAGTAATTAGATATTAAGGTAACAGGCTGAGAATAAAATGCCTCTCAAGGATTTCATAGAGGATTTGCAGACATTCTCACAGGACCAAGACTACAGCAGCAACATTTATTAAAAGCCTTTCAGCTAATGGCAAAGGTTTTCAGGTACATTACATTCTATGGGTGGTTCATATTAGAAAAGGGGCAGAAAGAAGTAGTAGCAGTTATGTGTTAACTTGCATATTTCTTTACAGGTCCGTGGCAGTAAGACTTGACCAATTTATTATTTTATCCTCTTCCCCTTTGCCCCCGGAGAAGCAAACCCTGCAATTTTAAATTTGAAGATTGCAGAGTGGGCGAATCTAGGGGGTCTGGCGGGCTCATCTACTCCTGCAGGAAGAAATATGCTGGGACCTCAAGAGTGGCAACTCGGAAATTGATGAATTTTGAAAGTTAACGCAAGTGGTGGTGAACTGTAACAATTAAAGGGGACTCTCCCACAGGCTTTGGGTGAAGGAACAAGAAGTTCAGGGGGGAGGGAGGAGATGGCAGTGGGTAGTGATGGTATTGGAAGCCAGGAGAAAGCGTAGCGCTAGGGAGCAGAGAACCATTCTGTGACAGATGATAGTGACAGTTGGGGGATCCATTCCAAACGGCTGGGAAAGGAGAAATACATTTTAACATCATCTGAGAAGTGGTGATAGTGAAAGCCCAAACAGTCTAGATAAGCTGACTAAGGTTTGGGTGACTGGGAGCAGTGTGGAGGTTAGAGGCTTGCACATTCCAGGCTAAATCAGATTAGCAAAACCAAGGTCCTAGAAGAGATCCACAGGGTCAAATCAGCAGAGGCCAAATTGGATAAGTATAGACAAGTGTTTGGCAAGGCGAGCCTTAGAGGGAGTTGGAAACCTGTATAAGTGCTTACTACAGAAGCCAGATTGTGGTGCACCTCCAAGGCCCTTTACCCACTCAAGGGCGTTTCACAAATGGCATAAGCGGGAAACCAGGCGTAAGTCTGACTAACATGTTTTTGTGGGTACCAGAGCAGGTCCCTCCCTCATCTCTGACTGTCTGCCATCCAGGAATGGTGTGCCGCCAATGACCTCTGCCTTAATGCCAATAAGGTTGAGATTCTACTCATCGGCACACCCACTCCCTCCTTCCCTGCAGCTCTCTGGCCGGCCTCTCTTGGCCCTCTTCCTGCTCCCACCTACAAGGCTTAAAACCTCAGGGTCATCTTCGACTCCACACTATCCTTCTCACATCTCTGACGTCTCTAAGAAGTCGCACTACCAGCTGCACCTCCTCGGGGGTATTCTTCCTTTCCTCTCCTTCCCCCAGAAGCTCACCGTCTCCAGAGCCCTGGTTCTCTCTAGGCTGGGCTATAAATCTGCCTGCCTCTACTCTCCGCCCTCTGCAACTTATCCAGAACAGGACTGCAAGACTTGTCCATGGCCTCAAGCCGAAGGATCGTTTCTCTCCAGGACTGAAATCTCTGCACTGGCTCCCAGTGGCTGCGAGGATTACGTTCAAAACCCTCTGCATTGTCCACAAGGCATTCTGGGGCCGAAATACCTTCAACTCTCTCTTCCCAAATATCTTCTTTCTCGAGCTCTTCGCTCACCCGCCTCCAACTCCCTCAGGGTCAGTCGCTTCTCTAAGCATTGAGTTGGTGGTAGATTTCTCTCTTCGGCAGGGACCTCCCTCTGGCACAGCCTCCCTGCCTCCCTGAAACTTGAGAACCATCTCCGTTTCCGGGAAGCCCCTCAAAACCTTCCTCTTTGTTTCTGCTTTCTCTCCCTCTCTCCCCTGCTGAATTCCTGGCTGAAACTGCACTGGTTACCAGTTGCACACCTGCAATGCCTCCTTGGCAACCCCTGCACCTGGAGACTGTTTTCTGTCTCCCCACAGCGTCCCTACCAGCACTTTTGTCTGCACGTACCTTGCACTTGCCACCATCTGGCTGTTTTTATTTATCTTATTTATTCTACTATCCCAGGTACTGCACTTTCCCCTCTCCCTTCCCCCCTCACACTTTTCCCCATTCCCATGCACTTGCGTGATCTGAATGACACCTGGCCTAGTTCGGTCGTTGTCCCTTTTTGTCCCCCCCCCCGCCTCATGCCTTGAAACACTTGTGTATAGGCGCGTTATAAATGCCATATCATATATGACATGCATTACTTGCCGTGATATCATTTCTGATGATTGTATCTGCTTAGATTCACATGCTGTGCATACAGTGACATCTAGTGGTAACTGCAGAGTATTACATCTTTCTTTAGAGGACCGAAAGGGGACGTCGACATGGGTGTGCCTGTAACACTATCCCTAACGTGACGTGTAGTGTACCCACAATACCTCAGGCGTCAAGGTCCTCCAATTGTGTTTTTTCTGACCTGAGGGAGTCTTATGACCATCATGAGTGAGTACAGAAAGAGAGGTGTAAGATGTCTATGTTCTTTCTACTCCAAGAGGGGAGGAAGGGTTTGGGCATGTCAATCCAAGCAGATACAATCATCAGAAATGCTATTACGGTAAGTAATGCATGTCTTCTGATGCTTGTTAATCTGCATAGAATCACATGCTGTGCATAGACTAGCAAGCAGTACCCGGAGGTGGTGGTGGGATGTGTGAAGGAACAGTAGCAAAGATGTCTTAGCACCGCTTGTCCTACCCGGGAGTCAGACCTAGATTGTGTATATAGGCAATAGCGTTCTGTAAAGGTGTGTACAAATACAATGTACAAATGGACTCAAGAGGAACATTTGCAATGAATGCTATGGAAATGCCCGTGCCCCGAGTAAAATGTGCTCTAGGCTTGAAGGGCAGATCTCTCTTGGCAAGTGTAGCACAGTGTGATGCAGTTTATGATCCACTTGGAGATGGCCGATTTAGAGACAGGATATTGATATTTTATTTGTAAGTGTTTCAGAGTGTGAGGGGAACAAGGGAGAACAAAACAACAATCTTACTAGGCCCAATGACGTTGAGAATGCACAAGTGCATGGGAAGGGGGAGAAATGGAAAGTGCTAAGCAAAGGAATACAAATAAATAAGAAATAAATAAGTATATAATAAAAGCAACAAACAGTGATAGTGCAGCCAGCAAGTGGCAAGTGCTAGGTTTAAGGCAACAGACTGGGTGTGTCTGATAAGTGCAGAAGAAAATGGGGGGCTGTCGGGTTACAGATACAGACCACAGGGCAAGGGATTGTCATGAGACCGGGTGGGTGGCAGGGTGAGTAGATACCTGGAACTGAAAGTCAGAGGGTAAACAGGTGCATGATGATGAGACAGAGCCGATCAGCAAGGGAGAGAACCCACGAAGGCAGAAGCAAAGAGGAATGTATTTGGGTGCTTCCGGAACCAGAGATGATTCTCCTCGAGTTTCAGAGTGGCAGGGAGGGTGTTCTAGCGGGAGGCCCCAGCCGAAGACAGATTTATACCAAGCTCGTTTCTTTGAAAAACGACTGACTCTGAGGGAGTTCGAAGTGGAGGAGTGAAGAGCTCGGGAGGGAAGGTATTTACGGAGGAAAAGCTGAAGGTATTTTGGACCCAGGCCCCAGAAAGCCTTGTGGACAATGCAAAGGGTCTTGAATTCAATCTTTGTGGCCACTGGGAGCCAGTGGAGAGATTTCAGGGCTGGAGAGATACAATCCCAGGGCTTGTGGCCAAGGACAAGTCTTGCAGTCCTGTTCTGGATAAGTTGCGAAGGACAGAGAGTTGAAGCAGGTAGATTTAGAAAGAGGCTGTTGCAATAATTCAACCTAGAGAGAACCAGGGCTTGAGAGACAGTAAGCTTCTAGGGGGAAGGACAGGAAAGGCAGAATACCTCTGAGGAGGTGCAGTAAGAATTTTGACTTTTTAGAGACATCAGAGATGTGGGCAGAGAAGGCAAGCATGGAATCAAAGATGACTCAGGTTCTTAGCCTCGCAGTTGGTGGTAGGAGGAGGGCCACGGGAGGCTGGCCAGAGATTGACAGCAAAGGGGGGTGAAGGTGTGCCGATGAAGAGGATCTCCGTCTTGCTGGCATTCAGGCAGAGGTTGTTGGCTGCACACCAATCCTGAATAGCAGACAGGCAATTAGATGAGAGAAGGAGAAGAGTTGGCCGAGGCAAGGCTGAAAATGAGTTGTGTCATCAGCATAGCACTGAAAATGTGAGCAGAAAATGGCAATGCGGTGGGCAAGAGTTGCCAGGTATTGGTTGAAAGGCCAGGGTGAGAGGTCAGAGAGGGAGATAGATGACAGGAAGGACCCAAGTTGGACCTCGGAGGGTCGATCAGCTTGGAGATCCCCTTCTCTACCAGCTGCCAATGAAAAGAAAAACTGGTTCGTTTTTTTCAGTGGTTTAGTTTATTCCAGGTAATATACGGCCGCTCTCCTCACATTAAGTGTGTGGAGGCTTTTTTCTGCCACTTTAATGGGGTTTTGGAATAAGGTGGGTAGTTCTATTGATTGGTTCACATGGATCTTTGAAATAGATGTAGGTGCACACCATGGGTGAGTGCTCAGGACCACCTTATCCTTGTGGATCATGAAAAATGGGTCTTGAACTGAAAGGGTCTGTAGTTCACCAACTCTCCTTATTGATGTAACTGCCACCAGGAAGGCGGTCTTGCGAGCGCTTTAAGGATAGCCTTATGCATAGGTTCAAAGGGAGGCCCAATTAATCTAGTAAATGCAACGTTCAGGTCCCATACGGGAGTTGGGTTAGCAATAGGGGGATGAAGTCTCTTAACTACCTCCATAAAAGCCTTGATCATGGGAATTTTCCACAACTAAACCTTTTGGGACGTGGTGTAAGCTGAAAGTGCAGCTAAGTGTACCTTTAAGGAATTGCAAACTAAGCCTGAATATAGTAGGTGAGTCAGGTACAGGACAATATGTGTTGGTGAGCAGTCCATAGGATTGATGCTTCTGGTATTGCACCAAATGACAAAGCGTTTCCATTTGTTGGAGTAGCAATGGCTGGTGTTGGGTTTCCGTGCTCGCATCTTTGAGGAAGTTGGAGGTGTCCGAACTCTATGACCTCAGGAACCAGACTGCCAAGTGGAGTGTATGCGGGCATGGATGAAGTTTCTCTCCCCTGTCCTCTGACAGCATGTTGTACGGTCATGGCCGCTTCGCAGGTGCGAGTGACATTGCCATCAGGCGAGAGAACCAGGGTTGGCGGGCCCACATCGGGGCTACCAGAATCATTGTGAATGGGTTCTGGTGCATATTGTGCACCATCAAGTTGAGTAGGGGAATCAGGGGGGGAAAAGCGTAGACCCATTTCCCTGACCATGTTATCCAGAGATCATTCCCCTTGGAGTGCTTCTGTGGTTACCTGGAGGTGTAATCTGGGCATTGCGCGTTCTCCAGAGTTGCAAACAAGTCGCTTTCTGGGAAGCCAGAGTCTGCAAAAAACGTTGAAATCAATGTCTGTGTGTAACTGCCATTCGTACTCTAGGGGAAGTCTCTGTTGAGCATGTCTGCCAGAAGATGGAGTTCCCCTGGAAGGTGTTGTGACAGGAGGAACATCTTGTGTTTGAGAGCCCACTTCCATATGCTCTGAGACAGTTTGGATAGCCCTGGAGAGTGAGCGCCCACATGTTTGTTCAAGTAATACATGGCCGACTAGGACGGTCTTCCCCTGGAGGCATTTGGAATGCCTTCAGGGCCTTGAATACTGCTAGCAGTTCCAACATGTTTATGTGGTTGCTTGCTACCGCTGAGGACCACAGGCCGTGCGCCGTCCGGTGAAGGCGGTGATCCCCCAACCCCATCAGCGATGCATCCATGGTGAGAGGGTTTCTACTGCGGGGGTGGTGAAGGTCTTCCCCTGCAAGAGGTTTTCCCTTGACCACCACTGCAGAGACTAAACAAGGGCTTCCAAGACAACCACTAGATAGTCCCATTGTCCGCTGGCCTGACACCATTGGCTCGATAGCCACTCTTGCATGGGGTGCAGACGTGCGTGTGGGACTAGATAAATGCAGGATGCCTTCATCCCTACTAGTCGCATGGCCTTGCATACAGTCACCTCGCAATTGGCTAAACAGTCCACTATCTGGAACAGCATGTTTTGAACCCTCTCGGAGGGGAAGACGAGGCCGTCTTTAGTCTGAATTAGAGCCCCCAGAAATGGTTTGATTTGGCTGGGGTCTAGACTGGACTTTTTCTCATTGATCGAGAATCCCAGACTGAAGAGGAGATCCGCTGTCTTCAGGGTATTGGTAGGCATGTTCCGTACAAATCACCTGTTATTAGCCAGTCATCAAGGTAAGGGTAGACTGAAATAGACTGCCTGCACAGGTGGGCCGCTACTACCCCCAGTACTTTCATAAACACCCTTGGGGCTGAGGCAATGCTGAAGGGGAGAACCTTGAACTGATAGTGCTTGTTCTTGATCATGAACTTTGGGTACTCTGTGCCCTGGCAACATTGAAATATGAAAGTATGCATCTATCCAGTGTTGCCATGTAATCCCCCTGCGTCAACAGAGGGATTACTTCCTGCAATGTTGTCATTCAGAAGTTTTGTGGCTTGACAAATTTGTTCGCTGGGCGCAAGTCTTATACAGGGCACATAGTGAGATCCTTTTTGGGTTCAAGGAAGTACACTGAATAAATACTCTTTTTTACCTGGTGAATGGGGACAACTTCTATGGTGCCCTTTTCTTGAAGGATTTGCACGTGTGCTGGCAATAGGCGTCTGTCTTGGAGGATGGTATCGAGGTGGCCGGTGGAACTCGATACAATAACTGTGGGCGACAGTCTTGACTCCCCCCCCCCCCCCCCCTCCCATGCGCGAAGGAAAGATGTTAAACATCCCCCGACCGGGGAAGCATGGGAGGGGACCCGGACTAGCGAGTCATTTGGGAGTGGAGGCTGGGGAGCCTCTTGGGGTGGAGTTTCTGCCCCTGCCTCTTCGTTGTCCCCTCTGCTGGTATTGGTTGGTACCAGCTGTGCCTTGTGTAGAGGACCATGATGGGCCTCCTGTGCCATACTGGTTGTGTGGATACCTGGAGAAAGACTGGCCCTGAAAGAAACGGCAAGAGTTACCTCCCTGTTGCTCGTAAGGGCTAGCAGTGATCTGATTTAGAGACTTAAGAGTCTCATGCTCTTTCTTCGCCATCTCCAAGGCATCATCGACAGCCTTGCTAGACAAATTTGTGTCTTCCACTGGTTTGTTTATTAAGGAGGCCTGCGTCTCCAGCCTAAAACCTCAGTTCTTAAGCCAGGCGTGCCTTTTGAGAAGGGTGCCTTGGGCTAGTGTTCGCCCCGCCGTCTCTGCTGCATCTGAAGTATTCTTTAGAATGTTGTGGGTCACATGGTTCCCTTCCGAGACAATCGCCAGCAGACGTGATCCCACCGGTTCAGGGACTTCTTAGAGGCCCTCCTGGAGCAGGTTCCACTGCACATCACTATAACTGGCAGGAAGCGTTGAATTATTAGCAATTCTTGTGGAATATGTGATGCGTTTGCCCAGGGCCTACAACTTCTTGCAGTCTATCACAAACAAGGTATTTCATTTGTGGACTCTAAATGCAGGTTGGTTGGGAGCGTTTATTCAACCATGAGCAGTAAGATTGCTTTATACCAGTAAAAATCTGTTCACGCTCCCAACCCCTCCCAGACCTCCTTCACCGACCAGACTTGCTTTTGGCCCTTGCAATGTCACCATGTGAGCCCCCAATCTCTGTGTATGTAGTCCTGCTGTGTAGGTGTCTGCAGAAGAGTGTTGGGTATATGAAATGTACCACTTGTGCTCGGTATTCCCACATCAGTGCACTCTTTGAAGGGTAGAGCCATCACTTACAGCACTTCCAGCAGATGGAGGACTGGGATCATGGCATTGTTCAGAAGAGAATTGCCTGGCAATTCGGTGCTGGACTGCCCTTCGGTAGGACAAAGACTGATATGTAGTGGACATTTCTCTTCTGTGAAAGGATGCTGAGCTAAAGACTCTGGTTGGGACTCTAACCCGGGATATAGGCCAGCAGACTCACAAGACTCCCCTCGTTTGTCCATCATGGCATTCTCCACCATGAAAGACTGCGACTGGAAGGGTCCCATGTGCCCACCTGGAGAACAAGTCCTCCTGGTGCACAGCCCAATGCCTGGAAAGGGGGGCTGGCGAGGTAATGAGGGGCATCAACACTCCTTCACTCCTAGAGCCGCAGTTGATTTAGGAACTGTCCACAGTTGCAATAACCCACAGTGCAGTGAGTGGAGAAGAAAGGACCCAAGTCCAGGAAGAGATCAGGCTCATGTGTGTGATCTGTCAATTTACCAAAAGCAGTCCCTGCCCATGCCAACCTCCGCCCACCCACCCACCCACACATGATGGGGATAGAAAGCAGTGCTGCCTGGGTGACTGCATCAGCGGCAGTGCTATATGATATGATGCATCCTTAAAAGCAAGATTACCTTCGCTTTCCACACCTATTCAGGAATATGTTAATTTGACCTGCATTCTGCCGATTTATCCCCCAGCGGCATAGAGCAGAATGTGGATTTCCAATCCAGAGAGCTCTGTTCTAGTCCCCAGATCAGCAATTGATTAGAAGTGAGTCATTCTGGGAAAGTTATTATTCAAATGTAAAGCTTCAAAATGTTTTTAAAAAAAATTTAAAAAAGGGAAGGTGGGGAGGGCGGGGTACCATTCACTTGCTTGAGAGGCACGTTAGGGGACTGTTCTTGGACTGCCTTTCCCCCACCTTCAGTATTTTAATAGATTTTAGGATAGGGTGTTAAATAGTGGAGGGGCTGACAAATTCAGGATTAGCACCTCGCTAAAATATAAAAACAACATCTCCTCTAGAAAACAAACTTAAGGCTAAGAACCATGGGGGCATCTTCGACTCGACTTTCCTTTTCTCCACAAATCTCTAACAAGTCCAACTACCATCTGCGCCTCTTCAGAGGTTTTCTTCCCTTCCTCTCATTCCTCCAGATGCTCAATGTCTCCAAAGCTCTGGTTCTTTCTAGGCTGGACTACTCCAACAGCCTCTTTCTAGATCTGCCTGCTACTACTCTCCGCAACTCATTCAGACCAGGACTGTGAGACTTGTCCTTGGCCTCAAGCCCAGGGAGCGTATCTCTCCAGCCATGAAATCTCGTCATTGACTCCCAGTAGCTGCAAGGATTACGTTTAAGACCCTCAGCATTTTCCACAAGGCCTACTGGGGCTGCAATACCTTTAACTCTCCCTTCGGAAATACCTTCCTACCCGTGGCAGTAGATCTTTCTTCAGCCGGGGCCTCCCTCTGGAACACCCTTCTTGAAACTTGAGAACCATCTTCGGTTCCGGAAGCACCTCAAGGCCTTCCTCTTTGCTTCCACCTTCTCTCTGCCTCTCCCCTGCTGATCTCTTTATTTTCTAGGCATCTGGCTACCCTCTGATTTCAGACGCCGCCCTCCCTGCTGCATACCCGCACTGCCTCCTGGCAACCCCTGCACTTGGTGGTCTGTATCTACAGACCTGCAGCCACCCTACCTGCACTTATTGCCACCTGTTGTCTGCACTTAAATTCTGGCACTTGCCACCTGCTGGCCGCACTACCTGTTTTTGTTCCATCACTTGTTCAGCACTCTCCACTCCTTCCCATGCCCCTTGCGCTTTTCCCCTTCCCTCCCCCTGCACTTGTGCGTTCTCAAGGCCACTGGGCCTAGTAAGATTGTTGTTTTTGTCCTCCCTTGTACCCCCTTGCTTGCCTCGTCGCGCCTTGAAACACTTGTGTACAGGCACAATATAAATAATCATATCAAGGCACTAACGTATTACGAAAAAGAAAGGTCAAATACTTTATCAAAAATGCACACAAAAAAAACCTTTTCAAAGCAGTAAAATACATTAAAGCTCAAAGAATCGCTCACTTTGGTGGTTAAGCACTGAATGCCACGCATTCAGAGGCAGTGTCCAACTTCAGAACAACTCCAGCTATGGGGCTGGAGAAGCACATTTGCAGGATAACTGAATGTTGATTCTCAAGAATCTAGATCATGGGGCCAGATAATCAATTAGCAGCCAATCAGATTGCTCCTCACATCGCAGGCTGAATCTCACGATCGAAGCCCCATTCATAGCAATCTGAAAGCTGCTCACACCCGCCCTGCCATCTGCTCCCAACCACCCACTTAACTTTAATTTATCTGGGCTACCAGGCTACTCCTTCAATCCTGGCCTGCCATGGAAATGGAAGAGGGGCTCCACATGGAGTCCCACCTTCCATTTCCATGGCAGCCATCTTGAGCGAGTATTTGATTTAATTACCAGGTTGCAGCAAGCACACCACCATTAACTTAACCAAATACATTGCTATCAGCACCACAGTTCTTGAATCAGAGTCTGAATAACAAAAATAGCCACACCAGTGGGCTGCACCACCGAAGACACATTGTTTAGGCTCTCACAAGAACACTGGCCTAGGTATTCCTGCTAAAATCTCAAGAAGCAAGGTCATGGGGCTGGATAATCAAATAGGCAGGATAACTGAATGTTGATTATCTGGGTGGCAGGGACCCAGAAAACAAACTTTCCTGGTGGCCTTCCCTGTTAACTGGCCCTATGCAATCCTGACTCAAAACAATACTACCAGCAGCAGGTTAATGGAGTAATTCGGATAATGCAGCTTTCAATGTGTAATAAAGCATCAGAAGGAGGCACAAGCTTTGGAAATATGTCCATGCTATTATTTCAGCTTTCCAGGCAATTCCTGTCACTGGCGATTGAACGTTAAAGGAATCCATTGTGATGCGCTAGGAGTAAGAGCCAGGTGGCATTGATTGATAACAAAAGCTTTATCCACAACAAAAATGAGGGGTTGGAGGAAATCCCATCTATCCTGATCTCTAAAGGGGGGGGGGGTGGTATCTGCCTCAACAAAACTAACCAATGCAACTGTCAAGGTCAGATTGTCCAAATGAAAGTTCACCGTCCTGTGTCCAAATCCTAACCTGTCCCTCGTAAGCGAAACGTAACAAAAAGTGGTAAGGGGAAATGGTAGTCGTCCTGCAGCCGGCTGTACAGTTCCAAATGAAAGTTCAAAAAGTCGTGTAGAAAAGCAAACGTTCCACAAGGCTTGAGGATTGGTTGCCTGTTTCCAATGCTTTTAGAGTCTTATTATAAAGTTTCTTCTTTATGCGCAGAAGACCTGCCCCCAGAGCTGCGCCACAGTAAAATAGCCAGGTTCTTTCTCCCAAGCTATGGTGTTCAGCCAACGATCTCCGTCTTAATGCCAGTAAGACAGAACTCCTCATCAGGACACCTGCACTCTCCTTTCCTCTGGGCCCTCTACATCCCCCCCCCCACCCACCCACCAATTTGTGAGTCCAAAAACATCAAGCTCATCTTTGAATCCACTCTCTTTCACCCAGTCACATCATGGACCTTACCAAGAAGGCCCACTTCCAGCTCCACCTCATCAAAGGCATTCTCCCTTTCCTAAACTTCCCCCAGAAAAATGTCTCTAGAGCGCTGGTCCTCTCTAGGCAGAACTACTGCAACAGTCTCTTTCTCAATCTCCCCCTTTCCTCCATACGCCCCCTCCTGCTAATCCAGAATAGGGCCTGCAAGACTTATCCTGGCCTCAAGCCCAGGAACTGCATCTCTCCAGCCCTAAAATCTCTCCACTGGCTCCCGGTGGCTGCAGGGATCAAATACAAGACCCTCTGCATGATCCACAAGGCTTTCAGGGGCCTGGGACCATGCTATATCAACTTTCCCTCCCTAAATACTCCCCCTGCTGTGCTGTAACTCCAATACTTGAATTCCATTTTTATTTATTGTAAATAGAAAAGAAACCACAGCACAACATGTTTCAAAATACAACTGGGTATCCCCCCACCCCCCTCTCTCCCCAAGAACAATCCCACACCCCACGGAAATCCAGTCTACATGGCATCTTCAATAAAATGTAGCTGCAACAGTGCATATCTACACATGACAGTCCAAGAAGCAAGGCTCCCCCTGAATCCACATAAAAGCCCTCCAGACAAGGGCGGGAGAGCCAGGGGGAGCACCTTCCCACCAACACCGTATATA
This sequence comes from Ambystoma mexicanum, assembly GCF_040938575.1. Classification (NCBI taxonomy): domain Eukaryota; kingdom Metazoa; phylum Chordata; class Amphibia; order Caudata; family Ambystomatidae; genus Ambystoma; species Ambystoma mexicanum. The sequence goes on along the minus strand of NC_090938.1, from coordinate 832,468,913 downwards.
TCGACAACACTGGGACACCACTCCTTGCACAACCTCTTCTTGCCACTGATGGCTCACTTCGGAAGCCCTGAAGCTCCGGCCTTCCAGGCAAATTCGTCCTCTTCCAATGAGTTGCTCGGCACGCCCTGGCCATCAGGAGGAGAAAGTGTACCATGCACGGCACAGGAACCCCAATCCCTCCCCCACCACCACTTCCAACCCAAACCGCACGAACATGGGGTTGGGCTGCTGGTTGATCTTCTCGAAGCTCTTTATCCATCCCAAAACCTCGGCCCAGTACACCTATACCTTACTACAGGACCACCACATGTCCCAGTATGTGGCAGTTTCACCACAACCGTGCCAACACAGCAGGCTCACTGCCATAAACATTTGCTAGCCGGACTGCCACCGGTGAAACAATTTTACCCCATGTAATTTATATTGGAACAATACTGAGGTTTTGAACGCCTTCTTGCACATTTTCTGCCAGAGCTGCCCATCAACCTCATGCCCCTCTCCCACTTGGCCTGCAGCCCGTCAGTATCCCCCATCGTAGACCCCACCAACGACGCATACAACAGGGGATAAGCCACTTAGTAACCGGTTGTGTATCAATCCGCTCCATGGGAGTGCGCCCCCTCTCAATGCAACCTCTCCATTTCTTCAGTCATTAAGACCCCCTTTAACAGAAGGGATGAGAACACTTGGCGTTTCACAATTTGCAATGCCTCGTCCAATTCTTGAATGTTAACACCCCACCCTGCCCAGTCGTCCTCCTTCCCCCCTCATAACTGCCCCACTCTGTTCAGCCTGGCCTCAAACCAAACTTTCGGGGATTTGGAATGCCATTTATAATGATTTGGGCCTACAGGTGGCTCAAAGGCAAGGGCCAGGTGGTAATCCCCCATACCCCCGCACAGTTCCAGGCCACGCCACCATATACTGCAAATTACCCCCAATATAGGTGGTTCCCTGATCCTCCACGTGATCCCGACCCTTGGGACCCACAACCACCCTCCCACTGTTGCCTGTTTCATATGGGGGTTCTCCAGGAAGACTCACTGCTTGTCCTCGCGCAGCTGGGCAACCAGCGCCCTGAGCTGCCCTAAAGTACAAGTACAGATCGGGGGACCCCCCCCCCCCCCCCCCTTCCTATCCTGATGCAACACCAATTTAGTGTAGACTACCTGTGGCTACTTCCCATCCCAAAGAAAGCGGAGCATACAACCCTTTGCCTCAGCTAACAATCCCTCTGGCACAGACACCAGCAACATTTGAAACCGGTATAATATCCTAGGAAGGAAGTTCATTTTTAAGCGTTGAGCCTACCCATCCAAGAGATGGTTTGCCCTTCCCATATCCCTGTACAATATCTCTAACAGGGGCAGGTAAGTTGGCATCATCTAGATCGTCGCGAGACCTTGTAATAAACACACCCACATACCGAATCCTTTCCAGTTCCACCACCATCCTCAGGTGTGAGATCCCTCCCACATCCCACAAAGGGTCGCTGTCAAACAGAAACAGGATGGATTTCCCCCTGTTCACCTTATACCCTGCAAAAGACCCATACTCTATCATTTTCAGGGCTGCCGGAACAGAGGAATGAGGATTCCTCAAAGATATAAGAATGTCATGTCATCAGCATACATTCCCACCTTGAATTCTATACCCCCCACCACTATCCCCTCCACCCAGGAAGCCTGTCGCAATTGCTTCGCCAACTGCCCCAACGACAAGGCGTACAGCAGTGCCTCGTCTCCCATTGCAAAGGCCAAATTCGTAAGAAAGTTTAACCTTCATTGCTACTCTGGCGCTGGGGTCTGTGTACATGGCGCTAGTACAATTAAGAAGGTTCGGTCCCACCCCAATTTTACACAGGACTGCATATAGGAAAGTCCAATTGACCCTGTTGAAAGCCTTTTTGGCGTCCAGGGCCAACCGGGTCAGATTCTCGCCCTCCCCACTAGCCACATCCATAAAGTGCAACGTCTTACGTAGAGCGTCAGCCCCCTGTCGCGCCTGAATAAATCCCACTTGGTCAGAGTGGCCCAACTGCGACATTAGTTCCTCAAACCGGGAGGCCAGGACCCTAGTAAAATACCTTAGCATCAGCATTAAAGAGAGAGAAACAGAATGGTCCGTAGGAAGCACACAGCCGCAAGTCCTTCCCCCAACACAGAGATTAAGGCCAGACAGAAGGATTTAGGCGCCCTACCTGTCTCCATTATAAAATTTAACAACTTGGCCATATACGGAGCCAGCAATTCCCCAAAAGATGTATAAAACCCCATAGAATACCCGTCCTCCTCCAGGGCTTTACACACCTGCAGGCGCCCAATAGCCTGGAAAATGTACGCCTCTGAGATTGGGGCGTCAAGCCCCTCTACTTAGCTCTGTTCCAACTGAGGGAGGGGAAATCCCTACGCAAACTACGTCCCCGCTCAAGGACCCAAAATATTATATTTGCACTCACAAGACCCACACTGGGGCTCACAAGGAAAACTAGAGACTCCTCCCGCACCTACCAAAGGCCCACAGAAACTAGGAATCAGACCAGCCCTCCCTCCAGTTATATTACCACCACCAATAGCTACCCACATAGGTATCCCACAACCCGCTCACACAAAATAACCACCCCAATAACCTCACCACAACACAATCTCCAGTACTCCCACCACAAAACAGTTTGACAATGCAGTCTGCCCATTGCCTCCCCTATCCCACACACTACACTCCTCACCCGAAACCCTCTTAAAAAGTGCCCTGCTGAATGTGAGATCCGTAGGCACTCACGCCATTGACGTGCATGACCTGATCCTAGAATTCCAACTAGACTTCCTAGTAATGACCGAAACATGGCTCCATCCAGCCCCAGTACTCACACTAGCTATCTCACCTGAATACACCATTCTTAGATCTGACCACCAAGACGCCTCCACAGGAGGTGTAGCCATCATCTCTAAAACCACCCCGCAGTTCAGAGAATGTAAATTTGAGACTTTAGCAGTCTATGAACTCCTAACCCTCAAACTAACCACTGACCCCAAAACCACCATCAATGTCCTCATAGTTTACAGAGCCCCCAGCTCTTCCAACAACCCAGACACGGATATCCCATTACTCATCATCCCTCTCCTCAAACCGAACACAAAATTCATGCTCCTAGGAGACCTTAACCTAAGTGATCACAAAGCCACTGCCTTCCATAATGCGTTCCTAGAAATGCAATTCACACAAATTGTGAATGCTCGGACCCATATACAAAAGGTAGAACCTTAGATTGGATCTGAACACTGAATACTACAGTCACCCTAGAAGGCATCCTAGAGATCTCTTGGAGTGATCCCTAATCCAATTTAATATAATTACAACTAACGCCCAAGATTCTCCCCCAAAACCCCCTATCTTGGTGAGAAACACCTGCAAACTTACTCCAGAAAACCAGACCCCAGTCCTGAACAAACTACATAATGCAGAGCCCACAGTTGATTTTAATACAGACAGTATCTCGCTCCTCTACCATACGTGCCTGAAAACTGCCATTGACAAAGTAGCTCCACTCAGGTCTAAACTTCAGAGATCTAAACACAGTAACCCCTGGTTCAATGACTAACTTATTGAACTTAGAAGAAATAAAAGCTCTAGAACATTTAACCAGAAAAAAAAAAACTCCAGCGAATTGAAAAAGGAACTCCAGTCAATCTCCAAAACATACAAATTTGCAGTGATCACACAAAGCCAACTCCCTGAACCTATGCATTACCAATGCAGCCTCCAAGAGCAAAGAATTATTCGCTATTATCAGAGAACTGGAAAGACCTATCCCACCTCCGAGGCTAGCGATCGCGAGTAAAGTATGGTGCACCATCATCCAAATCGCCCGAGCCTCCAAAGTCTGTGCACTACACGACAAAAATCACATTGCAAAGAAAGCATCTGGCTCACCCTACTGAGCCTGCCCCCTCCTTGCCAACGGACAACACAGCGACAGTACTCCAATTTCACTTCACCTCAGTCTCTCTAGACCAAGTACTTACGACTATAGCCTCGCTTAAACTCTCCAATTTTAAAGGCGACGGCTTTCCTGCAAAACTAGTTAAGGCATGTGCCTCCACTCTAGCACGCATTATCACCAACTTCATAAATGCATCCTTCAGCTCCAACTCTATCCCTGCCATAATCAAAGAAGCCTGGATAAGCCGCTTCTCAAAATAACCCATACTGGATCCCACTACTCCCACCAATTATAGAACCATTACAACAGTCCCCTTCCTGCTTAAAGTCATAGACAAAATTGCCTATACCCAAGTACAAACCCACCTAGAGAATAATCACCTGCTAGGAAACAGACTGGTTTCCGTCCCAGACTCAGCACAGAAACAGCATTACTGGACTTAAAAATTATTGGATCCCATTAGAGACTCTAATCTATGCATCTTATTACTACTCGATCTGTCTGTTGCATTTGACTTAGTGGACCACGACAAACTATGTCTAACTCTATCCAAAAACTTTCACTTCTCTAAGGAAGCAACCACCTGGATCAAATCATTTCTGCCAGATCACACTTTTAGTGTAGCCATTGGCGAAGAAGCAGCTGATCCTATAACAGTACCCTTAGGCGTACTGCAAGGCTCCTGCCTCTCCCCATCTCTATCAACGCCTATACCAAACTTCTCTTTGCTGCTCTAGATGATATGGGAGTAATGTACACCAACTTTGCGGATGATAATCAGATACTCATCCCAATCGCAGGCAATCTAGAACAGGACACCATTCTCGTAAACATCTACTCCCTTATCCAGAATTGGATGGCAACTAACAGCCTCTGCCTCAGTGGAGAAAAGACGGAGATCCTCATGGTAGGTGTGCCCACCTGCCTAAGCAGATTACACCAAGACTAAACATCCATTATCATAAATGGCACCCCCATTACCATCTCAAACCAGGCCAAAACTCTTGGTGTTAGACTCCAGCCTCACCATGTGTAAACGCATCAACTCACTTGCCTCTTTCACTGCCTGCACAGCGAAAACTCATTGCCCTCAGTCAACCATTTCTTACCCCTCAAAACTGCATCACTCTAGCAAGAGCACTCATACTGTCCAAGCTAGAGTACTGCAATATACTTTTGCTAGGTACCTCTAAGAAAAACCAAACCAAAATGCAACTTTTGCAGAACAAAGCCCTAAGATCAGCACTCAGAATTAATAAAAGGAACCACATATCACAATATAGGAGAGAGGCACACAGCTGCCCATACAAGCTAGAATACTCCACAAAACTCTCACCATCACACACACGTGTGTAACATTAAATGCCCCATCTACCTCACTGCAGCACGTGCAAAACGGCATCTACATCCCTCAGATTCAATGCCAACACCCACCTACTCATCCGGCGCTTCAAGATTTCCAGAACAGGTAACTCCAGTTTCCCTGTAGCAGCGCCCAGAATTTGGAATTCACTCCCATCTAACATAAGCAATAAGCCCTCCCATCTGCAGTTCAAGAAATTACTAAAAACCTGACCTTTTAACAAATGCTAACTCTCCTGCAGACTTATTTACGGAATTAGTTCCTGTGTTCTAGGCAATCAGCCCAGAACCACCGTTTGTTAATGTCAAATATTATATTGCCCATCTTTCAACCAGGTTTACATTGTAACCAGAAAGATTGAAAGTATTCTTGTAACCTACGTCGTGACACCCGCGGGTTTGGGCGTATAATCAAATGCAATAAATAAAATAAATAAAAATCCCTGCCATGCCTGTCCCTATATCATGCTTGCTCTACTCACTTTCAGGGCTATGCAGCCCTTTGTAGAAGGCTGCAAAGCAGTCCCCAATGTCTGGGGTCTGTAACCACGGTTTCAAGCCCATCCAAAAGCTCCTCAACCCATCTCTCCGCCCTCTGTGCCTGCAATCGTGCTATCAAGAGTGAGTCAGAGATATCCCCCTTCTCATAAAATGTTTGACGCAGGAACTGCAGGTTCTGCACCACTGTCCCCCATCTTGAGAGCCTATAGTTTGCCTCTCCTTACCTTAACCCATGTCATTCCACCGAAAGAAGTCTGGGATCACAGAGGCGATGCAGCTCTGCAAATACATAAGTAATCAATTGTCATAAATGGCACCCCCATTACCATCTCAATACATCCCGGACGGAATAGAAAGGAAAACGCCTCTCGCCCCGGGTGTCAGTCTCTCCAAGCATCTATTAAACCCTGCGTATTGAGGTGGTCTAGGAGACCCTCCCTCCCTTGAGATTGGCTCCTCCTCCCCACACACATCTGTTGAAGTCCTCACACTAGATGAGCACACCATTGGTTTCCACAAACACCCCTTAAGTATTCCAACTACCCCTGATTCGGGCAATACATTGTGGCAAAGGTCATCCATAACCCCCCCAATGGGGCCCGACACCACGAGTGCCCTCCCAATCCCATCCCTCTACACTTTTAAGTCCCACATCCTCAATCTCCTATGTAGCACCCCTCCTTTCTTTGCATTCCCCAGAACCTCAGAATTCCTACCCAATCAAACCGCTGGGTATCCACCACCCCCCCCGGCCCCCTGCCCACCACAACACCATCCTCGTCTCGTGAATCATCAAAACATCCAACCGCATCCTATGACATTCTCTGGCTACCAGGGAGCACTTAGAGGGAGAATTCACCCCCTTCACAGTCAAAGTCTCCACCACAAGCCACCCACTCCCTCCCCTTCGGCCAGCCCCTACTACCCCTGCCATAAAAATATCTGGGACTCCACCCCCCCCCCCCCCCACCCCCCTGTGCAGACTTAAGATACATAACTCGCAACTTCGTCAAACTCCCAGAAAAACCATAGTGTCCCCTCCCCTAAGACCCACTCCCCCAGGCCAAGCACCCCCTAACCAACTGAGGCGGCCATCCAAGAATGGGCCACCAAGAGTAACCTGCTCCCACCCCCTGCAAAGCTCGTATCAAATGCCCCATCCCCTAAACCTCAAGCATAAACCCTGAGCCGCCCTAACATGCCCCCAAAAGACGACCAGCTAAAGATCTGGACACCCTCAGAGGGTCCACTCACTTCACCAGAAGAGGGGTGTTCAGTTTCAGGTTATTCCTCCCTCTGGGGGCTCTTACGCTGCGATGGCCCTCCCTTCCCTGCACAGACTGTGATTCTCTTACACCTTCCTCTGAAAGGTGTTTCAGCACCTGCTGTGCCTCAGATCCCACAGTCACCCAGTAATCCACCCCACTGACCTCAGACCATGGCAAATGGTTAGGACCATCTATACTGCACACCCCTCTCCAAAAGCCATGCTTCCGAGGGCGGCAGTCCCTACGCAAGGCCAGGGTGAGGTTGGAAAGGTCCCGATATATCTGAACTATGCCCCCCTCAAAGTGCATGTGCTGCACTCGCTTGGCCCTCTCCAGCACCTCTGCCTTGTCGCAATAAGGAAGGGACCTCACCATCACTGAACGTGGACCATTTGCCCCCCCCGACGCCCACCTGTCCGATAGGCCCTCTCTCTCAACAACCCTCCCCCACTGTCTGCAAATAACACATTCACAACCTCCTCCACTTTCCTACAATCATCATTGGAGGACTCCCCCATTCTGCTTCTTCAATCCAAATAGCCTCAGATTGTTCCTCTGCTCCCAGTTTTTGGCAATGTCCAGCTTCAAGCGAATGGCCTCCTCCCGCTGCTCAATTCGGTCCTCCTCACCTCATATTTCATGTCAAACAAGTCAGCCCTGAGGTGGTTATTCTCCATCCCCTCAAATGTGCCTTCCAACAACGCCACCCTGCCCCTCAGGTCTGAAATGGAGGCCTGGATATCCCCACCGCAGGGAATTGATTTCCAGTAAAATGTCCTTGACATCATCCCTGGTGGAGGAGAGCATCGGACTGCCAACTGGTGCAGATTGCGGGATTGTCACCCCCTCCTTGGCCGCCATGTGGGCACCCCTCCTGTACTGCTGCAGTACCAACAAACAAGGTGATGCCCCCCTCCTCCAGGATCCTCCCCCTGCTGGCACTCTCCAATCCGAGGTCCTTGTGCCCAGTGCCCACCCCGGGCCTGACGAGCACCCACTGTACTTCAGGACCCATGCCGGAGCCTTTCCCAATGCCCCCCAGGGAGGGACACACGCGCTGGCAGCTGCCTGCTCCTCAGCTGCAACTCCGATCTCCCTTCTGCCACCAGGGTGCCTGCTGCCCAGAGGCCCACCAAGGATCTAGTCCCAAAAGTCCCTGTGGCCCTGTATGCCAGCCTGAGGGGGTGTGTAAAAGGGGGCACCTCCACTCAGCACCTATAGTCAATCTGTGCCCCAGACAGGGCCCGTGGACCGCCGCAAGAAACCGGTACTGTGGCACCCAGCCCAATCACTCCTCCGACCCTTGGCCCCCCCCGCCCGGGGTCAGGTGCCAACCAGATGCCGGAGTTCCTCTGATGACGCCCGGGCGGGCCCACCAGCCCAGGAACCTCTCTGATGGGTATCTGATGCACTCCTTCAGAGGCCCTCTCCTGCCACAGGGTAACTCTGGGCCGAGTCATGGATCCCCCCCCACCACTACAGCCTGGGTCGGGGTGGAGGCACACACTCCTCCTGCGACGGAGGCACTTCCACTTAACATCGCAGGCGAGGGTTAGCAGAGCTTGTGCTTCACACGGGCATTATGGTCCGCACCCCCTGGTGGACTCCTAACAACTCTCCAAGCATAGCGGGGGGAGTTCTTTCCTCAGCTGGTGCCCATCTTTGGAACAGCCTCACTAACCGGCTCAGACTTGACCCGGACCTCCTTAAGTTCCAGCAACTGCTCAAAACATTCTCTACCTCTTTCCCTTCCCTGTTAATCACCCCACTGCCACCGAGACCAGTGGCCTGGTCCTCATGACTCTCACAGGATACCAGGCCCTCTACCCAGTCAAAACTAGCACCCGCCCTCCCCCCAACCAACCCCCAATGCATGGCCCCCTGCTTGGCGACTCTACATCCCACCCTTAGCAGCCGCCAGCACTAGCACTTAGTCTGAGGCCTCCGCCTTGGCTCCCCTTGGCACTTCCCTACCGGGCCTCCACCAGCACTTGACGGTTCTACGTTATTTCACCAAATGATTTTACATCGCCACCCTTTCATCGCCAAAAATTCCTTTTTTATTTATGCCCCCCCGAATCCCCCCTTACTTAAATAATCATACCCCAAACCGCACCAAACACCCCCCCCCCATAAAAAAGTAAAAAAAAAATAAAAAAAAGTTTTTGGCGATGAAGTCCCACGATGTAAAATCATTCGACGAAATGCGTGTATACCCACTTGACTATTCCTTGCCTGCCCCCACCTCACTCCACCCATACCTATCTCCTGCACTTCTTCACTGCCTGTGCAAATAACTCAAGGCCTAGTAGGACCACGACTGTTTTGCCAATGTTTTTTCTCTCCCCTGTTCCCTTCCCATTTGGCCTTGTGGCGCTTTGAAACACAATTCTGTTGTAAAAGCGCCTAACAAATGCTCAATAAAATAAAAATGAAATGAATAAAACATGCTGTGCTGTGACATTTCCTCTCACTTATTGTGGGTGTCAAACTGTTTTCTCTATACCCCTCTTCTTGGCCCACTCTCTTGCCAAGTGGGGTACACCATCGTCAACTCCCAGTTCTGTCATTCTACTATCCCAGGAGTTGTGGCGGCTTAGCAGGACACTCTGCGGTCTTTTGCGTTTCTCTGTTGCCAGCTGTAGTTTGGTTTGTGGCACCCCTGGTAACCACCAGGTAAGTTCCCTCTCTCCCAGACTTCCACCTGCATTGGCCTTCCACTGGTCTGTCTTCTCTCTGCGCACCGTCAGCTTCTTCCAGCTTTGACTGCACGGCCCCTGCTCAGATCGCAGATGTCATTGTTAGGGAGAATTCTCATTCTATGGCTAATTTCCCTTACCTATAGAGTCCCCCAGCAGCTTTGCTGAATTTGAAGGGTTTTTTTTTCTTTTTTCTGCTAAGAGTGAGACTGTTTTTCCCACTCTTAGGCATTTTTGCTATGTGTGTTCTAGGCAATTTTTTGTGTTTAAGGTCTATGGGATTTTCTCAACCCCATAAAAACCATCTTTTTTCACATGTGGTACACAGCACCCTCGGTGCAGTGACACAGGAGTGTCGTAGCGACCCCCAAACATAGACTCCATACCCTGGGACTGACTGTCTCCCAGGGCATGTAAAGTCCCAATTGACTTTACTAGTCAATTTTTATGAACTAAACCAGTACAAACCATCTTACTATGGGAGGTACTGGAAAGAGTTAATAGTTTTTCCCTTATGTTCATTTTCAAGAGGGTACCATACAGTCCCTCTCTCAAAAGTTTCTGGCTGGTGGCAGTGGTTACTACCAAAAATATTCGACCGGGAATATTTCCCTATGGGATTTTCCCATTGTTCGAGGCTACCACATTTTCTGACAGCCTCTAACATACCGCCGGGGTAATTTTATTATGAACTTTACTCCGGTAGGTTTTGTTTGCCAGAACTTTAATATAACTTCCTTCTCGTGTCTTTCTCTAAACTCCTAACCCAGGTCGGGGATCCTTTATTCGTCCTTTTGGCAGGCTTCTGCCAAGAAGTCCTCCTTTCGGCGCCACTGAGTCTGGGGTGGGTCCATTGTGTGGGAGGGGGAGAAGGACCCCTGGACAGGGGTGCCTCAGCAACCCATGTCGCACTCTATCCTGTTAGGCTGGAGGGTCTCCCGCCAAGATGACCACTCCACTGGGTCAGTGATAGCTAGGCTGTATGAATGGGGATCTTTTTGCATAAAAGCAGGGTCCTGAGGACTGGAAGAGCAAGACGTCACCACTGGAACTAAGAAGCCGAAGAGGAGAGAAGCCAAAGACATCTGCAACGACTGAACCACCGGTGAAGCCCTGCTGCAGCGTCTCACCACTTTTCTCCACACGACGAGAGAAGATCTTCATCTGCAAGAGGCTTCTTCCCTTGAGCTGGTGGGGCCAACCAGTTTGCCAATCGCCTTCCCGGACTTGCCTTGGTCGAATCTCCCGTACCCTATATTCGGAGGCCGGATAGCCAGGCACCAGTCCAGCCGGACCACGATTTAAAGGAGCATACCTTTTATTCGTCGGGCAGCACCGCGGCTGGTTTCATCTCTGGGTAGTGCAGTAACTCGAACCTTCCTCCACGATGAGAGCCTCTCTTCCTCTGCTGGATCACCCGAACTGCAGGAACTACCAGAAACAACGGCCACCAGAGGAGCCACTTCTTCATTTCAAGGTACATTGTTCCGCCAGGCCGCCCTTTCTTCGTAGTAGCACTAAAGGTTTTAAATCCTTTACCTACCTGTTGGGTTGTCTGCCCCTCTGTCAACATTGTCTTTTCAACTTCTGCATCCACCTTTTCGAAATCGTTAACCAAAGACTTGACTGCAGCTACAAGAACATTTTGCTCCTGGGCCCTTGCCCTGTACCACTGACTCTGGCACAGGCCTACTGACTCTGGCTACATTTTTTAGAACTGCCTTCTTTAGATTGATTCTCAACTAGAACTGTGTTGGTGCACCTACTTCTTATAAGCACCCTTTTCTTCCCCTTTTTGAACCTTGCGAAATGCCATTTTGCTCAGTTTTCATTTAAGTATTGGGTATACTGATGCACGGTCTTGCTTAATCCGGTTCACAAACTTATGGGAATTGTTGCTAGGGTGTGTAAGAAACTATTCCTATATAACTTGTGCTTTCTCTCCCTTGTGAGGAATTGATAAGAGTATCCCTTGTGTGTGGTTTTCACTGTGCCGTTTTGCTCAGTTTTCACTCTGGTTCACTTGGTCTACAATTTAACTTGGGAGTGTGTATATTTTTTCCTTTGACTTAATTTAACTTGCTTGATGACTGTGATACATGCGTTTTATTAGAAGTGTATAAAATAAATATATATACTTTTTAATACAAAGCTTTGGTCAGTGTTTCCTTGTGCCATAGTACTGTAGGCCTATTGTGTAAACCCTGAATACTGCTCATCTCCCTCTTGAGATAAGTCTGACTGCTCAGCCACAGCTACCAACTAAATCTTTGTGGTACAGACTGATACCAACGGGGATTTATTGCTCTCACCTGTAGTCTTAATCTTCTGTAGTGCTCCCTAAGGGAACTGCAAAGGATTCTGCCTAACAGTCATGCTTCTCTCTTGGTCTTTAAATTAAAGCTGACCAATCACGTTGTCGAAAAGACTAGAGTGTGTGTGCTTTCATTCCAGTTGGTAATGTTTACTTGCTTCTTCCTCATCCCAGTACTTCCATGGGTTACTATGCAAGCGTCTTTATCTTCAGCGATTTGTATTGGAGATATATCACAACAGTACTTGGTGGAGGGGTTTGGGTAAAGGTGGAGGGGTTAAGGGAATACTGCATTTTCCCTATGGGGTCACTTCGAACAATGGGTTCTTCCCGCTGAGCTCCACTCCCAGGGGGCGGGAGGGGGGGGGGAATAGTGGCCTCACCACCCTGGCCTCATGGGGATGGGGGCCGGGGCTTCCCCCTCTAAAGCAGTGGTGATGTCTTGGGATTCGTCACATCAGGTTGAGGAAACAGGAGCAAACGCTTGGGCGTCCAGAGTACAGCAGGGACACAGTTGTAAACCCAAGACCACAACAACGAACTAGTAAGGGTGAGTGTAAGGATCTGTGGCAGTATAGGGGTACACCATGGTTTGCACCACTATAGTTTCATATCTTGCTTGATCGGGCAGCTTACTAGCCCTTCCTGATATTGGGCCTCATTACAACATGTTTGGCAAAAAGTGTCGGTAATTCTGTTACCGCCACTTTTCCCGCAGCGCCAAACTACAAGTTGGGTGGTGGGGTGGACAGAATTACATGCAGCTGTAAACTGCCAGTAATTCTGCCGCTCCACCACCAAACTATTCCAGCATTACCTGTGGGACTCCATTGAATGGTGAATTACCACCACTGCAGGCACTTGGAATATGCCAATAATTCCAGCATTTCAAGTACCGTTAACAGTATAACCGTTTTGGTGGTATTCTGCCGGATTTACCAGTGGAATACCACCAATCTTGTAACAGGCCTCACTGTCTTGACTTGTGTTTAAGTGCCTTATTAATTTTACTATATCACTGAAGTCCTTTTAACATGCAATGGGTGGGAGGTCAGTAACTTTACATGTGAGGGGTGGGATTATATGCATATAATGCAGTGGGAGTGGGGAGCAGTAACCATCCTTGTGCAAGCTCCCTTTACAAGACGCAGAATTTACGGGTGAGGGTCAAAGGGAGCGGCTAAAAAAATGAACATTTCTTTCATGGAAAACGAGATTGCCCAGTCTATCAAACCCATGCTCATAGCAAAGGGGTGAGTCAGTGTAACCATGAATATTGGTGTTAAACCAACGACTAAATGAAAACAGACTAATTTTACCAGCCTCCGGTAAACGAAAGGCAGAGCGGGCCAGGCCAAGATTAAAGTCCATCCACAAAGCAACCATTGAGACACCAGCACTGTTGGGAAAACTCTCCCTCCTTAGGGGCTGACCAGCACAAGGCCTTCAGCCCATGCCGAAGGATGGTTGGCCTACAGAGGATCATCTCACCTTGCGGATGGGAACACTGTCTTGGTCACAAGTGGTCATTTCCACCTCAATTCTCTCCATCAAGCCTTCCAGTTGCTCACGTACATCTCTGGCCCGTCTCATAGAGCGAAACTGAATGTAGGACTCGTAGCACCACTGAGTCGAGAACCCGCTCTCCACCCACTGAGGGAACAAGAAAGACAAATGGTTATCAAGTTGCAAATCAATCCATCCCTCCTTTATTGCTGCCCGAACAGAATAGGTTTCCCCGGTCTACCAAAACAAGTCTGTCTACTGAATGTCTTGGCAATCTTCTTACAACCCTTCAAAATCTATTATTCCTAAATACAGTGTAGCTCTACTTATCAGTGGAATCACCGAGTTACCAAAATAGAAAACGCAACAGATGTCCCCATCACCAATTGATTTGGTAGCAGGACAGCGATACTGCTACCAAAGGCGATCATGCCTGGTTTTCAACGCCAGTGACATCTGGCAGGGTGGTGGGACACAGCTACTTGGGTGTTATGTGCAAAGGCCATGAGGCAGCCTGGCTCAATTCAAGAAAGGAGGTAGGCTGACCTGGGAGAACATATCGGCAACCATGAGACTGTATGGAAATCAGGGTTTCACTGGCAAGGGGATCTTAAGTCCCTCTGACCACAAACCAAGTCAAAGCTCCTAGAATACGCAGGGGAAAGGACAAAGCTCAGAGATGGGGCAGCGGGCGAGGGTCCAAAATTGTAGCCAGAACCCCTAAAATTTAATTCTTACCCAAACACTGGCCTCAGACTTTGAGATTAGCTCAGTGTTTGTGCTGTGACTTAAGGTAGGGGTACCCCAAAGTTACTCCATATTGTCCCAAAGAGTGACCTCTGCTTCATCATGGCTCCACTTGTTTTGAACCTGTGCCCCTCCTCCCCACACACACACACCCCAATCTCATCTCCCCATTTACAAGACAGATATCTTTGTTTGCCTTGAAGTCCCAGAGGGATCCCATGACCATGCCTTGTATCGGAGTATGTGAACATATTCGGCCACGGAAAGCCTGCATCACAAGACTGGGGGATGCAGTCCCCCTGAAACCAGTTCATATTGGAATATGCTGATGCCTGTATGGGATAGTGGGGATTCCTTAAAGGACTTTACCGGCCTGATAATACACCCCCCCTCCTGGGGGGGGGCGGGGGAGATCTATTACTATTTTGTACCAGGGTACTAATACTTTATTGTTTGCGAGTTCAGAAACAGCGTGTTAACAGTTTCTCAACTCAAGGAAAAAATCCCCCAAAAAAGATGGTTGCCATGGATCAGGGAGAAGGTAACAGCCATCCGTACGCCGGATACACTAGTGTTCCCAGCGCCAAAGAGGGACAAGGCAGGATAAGGTAAGTGGGGGTTGGGTATGTGGATAGGGAGGAAGGGGCAGGTGGAGTGCACTCATCTGCTACCCGGTGGGGAAGATAAAGGTCTTATTAAGATGGACTTGTTTAGAAGGAATTCTTAACTTTAGCTTGTGTCGCATCTAGATAGAAATGTGAATTTAAGCATGTGCCACACTTGGATGAAACTGTGAATGATGGCAAGTGCAACACTTGATTGGAATCGTGATCACTAGCGTGCCTCATATCTAGACAGAATATTGAAAATTAGCAACGATGGAATAGTGAATGATAGCAAACATCAGACAGACATAACTGCAAGGACAGCAATGCCAACTAACCAATCCACTAACAATTTCATCACTCTGCATACATTTCTCAAACTCTAACCAAACACAACCACAAGCCTAAAACGCAGCAATCCGCACTAACTTCACTACACTGCAACAACAAAACAAACCCCACATAGACTTGCACAACATCACACGACGACTACCGACCATAAAACACCCCAAAGCCCAGCCGATTAACTCACAACTCCGGTGGTGATAATGTTAAAGGATATTTGTACAGCGCACTAACATTTCTGAACTCTGACCTGGTGGGCAGAGGTTCAGAAGGCCAGCCTAGTTTCTTGGAGCAGGGTAACCTCTGGACAAGCCAGACCAATCAGGGTAGCTATGGCAGGCAGTCAAGACTTAAGTCTCAGGAGGGGTGAGGGCGACTGAAGGACCTCAATGAGCACACAAAGCAAGGACACTTACAAATTACTCCAGACAGGTGTTATATGAAAAATATAGACACATTTATTACAAAGCCTTTGTAACATAGGCCACAGCAAAAGAATCACAGTAACACTAAGGAAACCAACACATCACTATCAATACAATGTGTATACAAGACCATTAGGGTCTAAAGGGTTAAATGCACAAAATATGTCGACAACCTAGAGGGGAAGGAACCAGGCAGTGCAGATAGTCTTTAGGCCCTGTTCGACATCGACAATACACCCAACTAAGAGGCAGTCCAAGCCCTAAGAAGGAGCCTTGTGCTCAAAATTACATGCAATTCAAGCGCACGTGGTTGTTCCAATGGGCAAAAGAGGGCCTCTTCAGGGGTCTCTACCAGCTCGGGAAGGTGGATGAGGCGATGCAGAACAATTTCCCACTATTCAAAAATGACCTCCACTTGAAGGCAGAGGTAGTTTGAGAGTTTGGGATGGAGTCGCTATTTTGCAATAGCAGTGGAAAGGAGCGGGGCCCCCAGGGGCCACTTGTGCGTAAAAATGGACCCTTGTGCTAGGGGCCACCGGTTTGGGTATGGAGTACTCACTGGACCCCGAAAGCAAGCGGTCCCAAACTTCGCCAGTTCAGTCCACTTCGCTTGCAGGTTCGAATGTGGCAAAAAGGACGTCTCGGCACCTTTCAGTTCCCGAGATACAGCGATGAAACCCAAAGGGGACAGTGGTGATTTCTCCGCTCCGGGTGGATGAATCGACCCAGGTTCACTGCAGCAGGCTTCAGGGGCAAGACGGTCACAAATGTAGCAGACTTGCAAAAGACATTGCTGTAGCAAGGCAACACAGTAACCTGGTACAACTCCGGTCCTGGCGCACTCATCTCACTTCAGACCTGGGAATGCCAAGTGTACGAAATTCGGTGTGAGGGTGCCGAGGACACAGAGCTAGCAGTATACCAAGTTTCGAGGGCCTCCTTAAAACGGCGGCGGTGACAGAGCAAAGCAACTTGTTAGAACTGATATAATATTGTTTCGTCCTCATTGTATATGTTGGCCTATGCCCAGTCGCTTTGCGAGGAAATCCGTATTACAAGGTCGTGACCTCAACTAATCGAGCCTCCATTTTAGGTTAGAACCGCCATTTTAGTTTATTGTACAAAGTCACCCTGTAGTCTAAAATGGCCGTCTCGTGTGCTCTTGTTCTTGCCTCAACCTCTTCAACCTCTGTAGGAGGGTTAATGTCCAACCTGCCTTCAGGCTACATGTTAGGGTCATGTAGACCTTGTCCTTTGTTGACCTCAGGATCAGGGAATTACTTTAATTAGCAATGTTAACCTACAAGTATACAAGAACAATAATGCTATCCAAATACGAAATGCGAAACATTTGTTTGATCTGTATTAAAGCAATATGTAAAGAGTGTAACGTTAAATTAGAGAATAATAATGTCTGTTAGTAAATGTATTTAAAAGTAAACCGCACGCACGAGATATGTAAATTAGGAAATGAACCTGGCGCGACCCTAGCCCATTGTATAATTAACTTGTAAGAGGCTGGACATCATAACAAACTGTATAAATACGCTGATGTCCAGCTAAGAAATTCTGCTCACTGCTCACATTGAACCCTGCTGGTGGTCTCTGATGTATTGACAGCCAAATAGCTATTTGTGTACTTTGTTCTATACTGTCAGTTTTGTAATAAAGATTCTGGGAATCTTTACAAGCCTGTGTCGGTGTATTTTCCTTTGCTTGGTGTAACAGCCTTAATATTGTATTTTTATGATTCCACAAACTGGGTAAGCTGGTCAGCCCACTGGTTCACCCAGGGACACTTCCGAGAAAGTTTACTTTCAGGGTTTGATGAAGGTGCCGAGAATAGTTGGTCCCACTATTTCAATGGGTCGAAGCGTCTTTGCAGACCTTCTAGGACGACCAGATGCCGAGGGGTCCCACAGGATGACAGCGGGCTCAGGGTGCCAAACCTTCCAGCGGGTCACCATTGGTTCCTCGACCCGGCTTCGTGTTGCAGGATACTTGGATCCTATCCTTTCTTCAGTGAGAACTCAGGAGATCGACATGGTATGGGTGTTTTTGGCCTCCTCTTATCCAAAGTTCCCTTCGCGCCAAAACAGAGAGGACCCAATGGGAGATCTGCTCAGAAACACACACTCCATACGTGGGCCAATCACAGACAACGGTGGTCCCAGTCATTCATGGCACTCCAGACTCTCTGGCACCCAGCATGTCTATTGGAACCAGACATTCCAGCCCACATCCTGGAGGAACACACACAAGGCATGCAGAAGCCCACGAAAGCATTGGGTTTCGCGGGAAAGTGCATGACCAAATAAGGACTGACTCGGGTCGACTCGACCTGGGGAAGGTGAAGGGGCAAGATGGCCAAAGGACAGGACAAAGAACCTTGTGGCATGGCCATTTTGGAGCCAGGCCACCTATTCGTGCCAAACGCGGTAAGCGAGGGTAATATAGCAAGAAAGGATTCAAAACATAAGAAAAATGATAGCTGCCGCCAGTCCTGTCCATGACACATCTGCACGGTTCCTAAAAAGTCCAGTGAGAATATCTAGGGCCTTTGGAAATGACTATAGACCCAAGTGTACTGTAAGGTAAGATACATTGCACAAGAGTTGCAACATGAGGAAAGGACTAAGGGAAACAGTCTCCCAGTACTAACTGTTTTAAGGGCATGTCAGTTTCCCCATAAATAGTGAGCGAAAGCCCAGAGGAGTGCAGCTGAGGGCTGTGCTTCTCTGGCAAAGTCAGTCAATGGTGTCTAAACAGCAGCAAAAAGTTTGGGGGTTGACACATGTAGGGAAAATTACATACAAATATGAAATCTTTCTTAACAGGTCTCCCGTTCTGAGGAGGCTCAGAGCTCGGTCTTTCCCAATGTCATGAATACCCCTTTCTGAGCCTCCTCATTGGCTGGGAGGCCGCCACAACCATCCCCCTACCCCCACCCCCCACCCACCTCCTAGCCGGATACGAATATACTTTGTGTATCAGAGCATTGTTCAAGTGATTCGACGAATGACCAGCCACTGGTGATCACTCCTGTTTCAATGACATCTGTGTGATTAGGTGCTGTGTTTACTTGCTGCCTCCTCTAGGGGATGAGATGAAAGCAGCACTCTACACCGATAACCGCATCCCCACCCCCAATACCTGCAATCCTCGAAGGCCTGCTGCTTTCAGGAAGGACCAAAGCTGTGCATCAGCTCCCATTGAAGCGCCACATCAGAGAGCAAAGCTCCACCACTCGAGAAGACCAGTAAGTACTGCCTCCGGCACTCCTTACCCCAGATACGGTGGGGATAACCTATTGCATAGTGCATCAATTTCTCCAGCATGGGTCTGGCATGGATTCACGTGCTCATGAATTTTCCCCATAGTTAAGCTGGGAATCCTTGGTAAAATAAAAAACCCTGGGCCATACTGCCCCCATCCAATGACAGTCCTCTCCATAAACTCCACCCTTGGTGGCCATCTAAAGATTTTTACCGCAAGCTTCAGTGTTGGGAGTCCTCAAGTTGCACTCCAAGCAATTTGTTTGCTGTTTCAAATTTTTTCCATAAAATGTTTTAGAGAGAAGGAGGAGAGAGAAGGAGGAGAGAGAGAGAGAGAGGGAGAGAGAGAGAGAGAGAGAGAGAGAGAGAGAGAGAGAGAGGGAAGAGAGAGAGAGAGAGAGGGAAGAGAGAGAGAGAGGGAAGAGAGAGAGAGAGAGAGGGAAGAGAGAGAGAGAGAGAGAGAGAGAGAGAGAGAGAGAGAGAGAGAGAGAGGAAGAGAGAGAGAGAGATAGAGAGAGAGAGAGAGAGAGAGAGAGAGAGAGAGAGAGAGAGAGAGAGAGAGAGAGAGAGAGAGAGAGAGAGAGAACAAGGCCCTCCTGGTGGAACCTCTTCGGTATGTGGACCCACTACACAGATCACAAAGGGGGAGGATCTGGGAGCGGTGGGCCCAAGTCCCCTGCACGGAAGAGGAAACGTGTCAGTCCAGACCTTACGCCACTGACTCTTTTCATCCCGAGACCGAGGGACGTGTCACTGGATAGTTTAACACTATTCACAGAGATCCAGTACAGGATGGCACCGGGGCCTGCACCTCCATGGGACCCTCAGGAGCCTCTGAGGTTGAGCATACACCCTCAGAAAAGAAAGCCTAAGGGGGCACTGGTCCTCAGCATCTTCCAACCCTTCATCGCAACATGACCCCAGCTGGAGCCCCGGCTCTGCACACAGACGAGGACAACTTTGTGCCAGCTGACAAGGCAACAACACACGCAAACAAGCCCCATAGGGCCTCCCCACTGGATGGAGTTGGATCTTTTCATTCCATGATGTCAAGGGCCTCTGAGCCGTTTCAGTTGGTTCCCGAGGAGACGAAGAAGGAAGGGCTCATGTACCAGCGGTGCCAGTCAAGTAGCAAGACCATCATGTCCATTCCCTTCCTGGACGACATCTGGAAGGAAGGCCTGGCTGTAATGAAGAGCCCGAGCATGGCCCTGCCCAAGCGTCACAGATTGGAGAAAAAGTACAGGGTACCTGATTCAGGGTCCAGGCACTTAAGGTCTCAGCCCTCACCCGACTCAGTGGTCTCGGTCGCAGCCAGGAAGCACTCGCCGAATCCATCGTCGATGGCCATGGTACATGAAGACCAGGAGGGGAAGAAGCTGGATGCAATGGGCAAAAGGATCATCTACACAGCAGGCTACCATCAAGGTAGCTAACGGCCTAGCCATTTTGTCCCAATATGACCAGGAACTATGGGTACAAGCTGGGTCCTATTCTGGTTTTTCTGCCTGAGGTCAAGAAGGTTGAGGCGCTAGAACTTTTTTAAGAGGGGGGAAGTGGCCTGTGACCACGCCATGGCAGTGGAGATCTCAGACATAGGTTTCTGCAAAATTGGGACCGGGGTGTCCATATGTCAGCAAGGTTGAAGGCAACCAAAGTCTGCTAGGACGTTCAGGTTAAGGTGCTGGATATGACTTGACGGGGAAAACCTCTTCGGCAAGGCATTTGAGTCTTCACAAGCCATGGAGCCGGCATGCTTGCTGGGAACCCTACAGCAACGACGACCATCATCCTTTCGATCATCCAGAGGAAAACAGCAGATCTTCCAACAGTTGTACTACACCATACCAATAGCCTTCACGCTCCTCCACGCAAGAAGTGTCTCGTTTAAGCACATGCTCGGTCAACTGGAGGAAGGGGATTTTCTGACTTTGTTGGATCTGCAGGATGCCCGTTTCCACATCCCCATTCACAAGAAGCACTGCAAGTTCATATGATTTGTGATTCAGGGTCAGCACTACCAGTTCAAGGCTCTGCCCTTTGGCCTGAAGGCGGCCCGAGGATCTTTATGAACTGTTTGGCCCCGGTGGCAGCGCATCTTCATCTACAAGGCATCCATGTGTCCCCTTACCTTGGCGACTGGCTTGTGTGTTCCCGCTCACACACACTGCCAAGCAAACACACTTCAAAGACCATACTTCTGCTGACAGAGTTGGGGTACTCCATAAACTATCCGAAGTCCTGCTTGACACCATCTCCCTGCGCACTGTTTCTAGGTGCCTGACTCAACAGGGTAACCTGTTTGGCGTCTCTCTCGGAGGAGAGGGTGGAAGCCATACAAGGCAAAGTACAGCACTTGTCATCAGCAGACAGCTACGCCACTGGGCATGATATCCTCCTGCATCAGCCTCGTCCGCCTCTGCAAGCTTCATATGTCCCCATGTTCTACATCCAGAAGCAAGGGGGACCCGCTTACCGGAACTCTCCAAGGAAGCCCAGGATCTGTGGCTATGGGCCATTTGGCAGGGTTATGTTCCGCGTCCCTTTTCACCTGGTGGCTGTCAAAGAACACCATTGCGGACTCACTCAGCAGGGAGTTGCTCTCATTCATGGCAAGAACTCTTCGCCAGGACCAGGTGGACATTCTGTCCGACAAATGGGGCAAACCCGAGATCGATCTCTTCTTCGCGACAGTGGCAAACGCCAAGTGCCAGAAGTTTGCCAGCAGGTTCCCTCAGTCGAGGAGCATGGGGGAGAACGAGAACACGAACGAACACGAACGCACACACGAACGAACACGCACACACACACACACACACAAACGAACGCACACACACACACCACACACACCACACACACACACACACACACACACCACACCACACCACACACACACACCCCCCCCCCCCACTGTGGTCGCACACTCGTCAAAGCGTTCCTCAATGGGCTCTTCTTGACTTTTCTGCCGGTGAGGGCTCCAGCCCCGACTTGGGAACTCCATGTAGTACTGACTATGCTCATGGGAGCACCTTTTGAACCTATGCATCCAGTCCTGCTCATGTTCCTCTCGTGCAAGACTGCTTTCCTCATGGTCATCACCTTGGCCAGGTGGGTTGGGGAGATCCAGGCCCTGTATTTCAAGCAGCCTTACTGGTCTTTCCTCGCTTCAGGGGTGGTAATGCATACGCACCCCACCTTTATGCCAAAGGTACTGTCAGAATTCCACCTCAACAAACCTCTGGTGTTGCCTGTCTTACTGAATCAGTCGCCAGAGGAGAGGGCCTTGCATTCGCTGGACGTTGCCCGTGCTTTGAAATTCTATGTGGCACGTACAAAGACTGCAAGACTTTTCAGTTGTTCGTCAATTTTGGACCTGTAAATCATAGAAAAGCCGTATCTGAGGCTTCCATCCCCAGGTGGCTCTCCGGCTGCACCATGCACTGCCATCGCCTGGCGAGCAGGCCGTCCTGAGATGGCGTCATCCTCTGATTTGGCAAACACGGGAAGTGGCAGTATGAACCAAGAAGAATCACAGAGGGGAGGAAGGGGTTCACGTGTGAATCCATGCCAGACCCAGGCTGGAGAGCAAGAGTTACAAGTAAGTAACTTAAACCATAGCAGTGATTGAACAGCTTACAAGGCAAGCTCTATACACCTGGTACCTGTGCATCTATGCCCATTGACTGACAGGTTTTAGCACCAACATATCTTACTTGCAAGCACAGGTAGCAAATCATGTTAAACCTTTTCAGTTTCATTGGATTCTGTGTGATGTGAACACATATCTGCTCCATATGACATGACGTGTTCGCAAAAAGCTATTTTACATTTTCTTCTATGGAGACTGCGCAAAGCATCAAGACCTAC